>NW_027361829.1:58295833-59709166 GCF_039654945.1 Dendrobates tinctorius
GCTAGGTAAACAACCTCCCATAGACACAAAAGAGCGCCTTTAAAATCTAGTGCACGGTAGAGAAAAAATCTGTAATGAGATTAGTGCAAAATAATTACCCATAGTGGTGTATATGGAGTCCCGTCTGGACCTTGGTCATGTACCCCGACGCGCGTTTCACGATGTCGCTTCCTCAGTGGGCGTGGTCTAATCCCGGTCTCGGTCGGGCTTTTATGACATATGAATCCGGTCATGTGACTAAAGCGTGAGGTGAAAAAAGTGCGCTGACATGGAACACAAACGTGTGATGTCCACTGCATCCAAACCTCGGTCTCGGCTCACACAGAGTGGTCACATGATGGGGCTGGTACCAAGCACCCATTCATGTCACACACTTGCGGCGTTATACCGAGGGTAAATGCAATGGAACTTTGTGAATAAAAAATAGATATAAAATGGTGATAAGCTTAATACAAAGTAAAACAGTGACAAAAAATAGTGCCGTAACGAAAGTGAAAGTGAAATCTAATTTTATTGATTATATATAAATATGCATAAATAAATATACGTGGATAAATTATGCCTAAATAAAACAAAGCATAAGTGATGCAAAGTGACAAATTATGATATGACATATGCACAATATATGATGTTCATCTCATATGCTCTCTCATAACAAGTGGAACATGCATATTACCAATCATACATACAATATATTAAAAAGACTTCTATGCATACATATGCTCAAAACAATAATAATCAAATGATATAATCATTTGAGCAATAATGGAACTATATATATATATATTTATTTCTCTTATTACACTTGAGACATTCTTAACAATGCAACAGGTTTCATGTTACAAAATTACATAAAAATCCCAAAAACAGGGTGAAATATTAGTAGAGGACTTTGTTATATCTTTTGATACATCCCTTCCCATGAAGTAATAATCCCCACTATCTTCATTATTTCTTTCTTCATTTCAAGTTTCATTTTTCTTATTTTCATCTTTATTGCTCACTAGTGAGATAATATTATCAAAAACATTGCTGAGGCAAATGATGCACAAATCCATCGCACACCGTCAACTAAAATAAAAACAACCAAGACAGAAAATTATTATAAAAACCAACGGTAACAGGTAGAGATAATGTACCTCAGACAAAACAAAAAGTATGCATTATTATAAAGTATGTATTTTTATAAAAAGGAAGAAAACCCATGAGTCTCATTGAGACCCCTAGGGGTCATAGTGTCCAGTATTGTGATCCACTTGCACTCTCTTTGTGCAAGGAGGCGTTGAATATCGCCTCCTCTAATTCCACATTGGACATGATCAATCCCCCGCACCGAGATAGACTTGGGATCACATTTGTGGAACTGCAAAAAATGACGCGGTAAAGTTTTTAATTGTGCTATGTCAGTGGCACTTTCAGCCGCCATTATATCACGTACATGTTCCCGCGTTCGTGTGCCCAGGCGTCTGGATGACATTCCTATGTATACTTTAGGACAACTGCATCTTGCGTAATATATTACCTGGGTAGTTCCACAGGTAATATGAGAATTAATAGAAAAAATCTTTTTGCCGTCTGACGATGCAAATTCTGTTATACGACAAACATTACTGCAAGCTATGCAGTTGCCACCTGGGAAGCATCCCCTGGTAGACCACGTGAACCAAAGATATTTTGCTTAGGCGTTGGGACATAATGGCTTGATACAAGCAAATCTTTTAAATTTCTACCACGTCTGGAAGTCATAGATGGATACTTAGTCAAATATTTCGATAAAGTTGGATCCATTAGGAGAATGTCCCAATGTTTTTGTAAACAGTTTCTCATTGAGACCCATTCTCCATTATATGTGGATATGAAACGGACAATATCTTTATCTTTATTCGTCTTAGTCCGTGGGCATAACAGATTCTCTCTTGATTGATATTTAGCCCTTTCATATCCTCTCCTAATGGATCTGTTACTGTATCCCCTTGCTTTAAATCTAGATTTCAGATCCTCCGCTTGCAATTCAAATCTGGCAGTTGAAGAGCAGATACGCTTCATCCTCAGATGCTGACCCACCGGGATGGCATTTATTGTAGAGTGGGGATGACTTGAATCCGCATGCAGTAGAGAGTTAACAGCTGTGGGCTTCCTGTACACATCAGTCTGCAAATAACGATTCTCATCCACCTCAATCTTTATGTCCAGGAAGTCCACCGCCACTCTACTCATTTGGTAGGTCAATTTGATATTATACTCATTAACATTCAATTGCTGCATAAATTTATGCAACATGTCCTCTGATCCTTGCCATATGATGAATAAATCATCAATATAGCGCAGCCAGCACTGCACATGGTCAGCGACCCGCGCACCTCCCCCACCAAAAACCTGTTGGCATCCAATAATCAGATTACTTTGGAAAATCTGGATAAAGATATTGTGGAACTGCAAAATCAATTAAAACAGGATTTGTCAAATGAGGCTTTGGTTAGGTTTAATACTGAACTGAATTTGTCAAATGGGAGAAAAGTATCTGTGAAAATAAATCAAAGAAATTCCAACGGGATATGAGTGATCAACAATCTAACATGGTATACAGATGGAATAGAAAACCATATCATGCCCGAGGATCCTCTCGTGCCAGATCTGCCTCTACTGTATCGGTAACATCAAGTGAAGGATCTAATAGATCACATCCAAAATATTATGACTTACGCAACTCCGGTTTTAACCGTGAAAGACAAGCTACTAAACGCAAAACCTCTCAAGTCAATCAGCAAAATAAAAAAGAAAAGAAGGGTCTGGAGGTAATTAATTTGTCCAGTCATATCCTTTCTAATGACCAGCTGGAGATATTGGAGAAAGGTTTATCATTCTCTCCAACTAATAATTTTGATCTCTTTACAGCTACAAAAGATTTACACCTCTTCTCAAGGAAACTAATTTTGAAAAAATTACACGAAAAAGATATCCATATGCCAGCAATAGAGAATGTAGAACGTGAGGCGCTTATGGCACTTGAGGATCTTCTGGAAGAACAATCTTCAGGTACAAAAAATATTTTTCCTCAAAATTGCTATCCCAGATCGACTAGGTTTCCCCCTTTGTCTCTGTGTCCGGCGGTGGAAGTCTTCACAAAAATGGTATTACAGGACTTCCAAAATATATCTAGTAGACGTAGATGTGACAACTTGACGTCTAAACAAAGATTTGCTCTTGAGAAATTAAGGACATATGACGATATTGTTATAAAACCAGCAGACAAGGGGGGAAACATAGTCTTGTGGCCCAAGGACCTTTATGAGAGAGAGGCACTTAGACATCTGAAAGATAAACAAACATATCATAAATTGGACTGCAATCCCATTGACAAATTCAAACATGAATTGGAAGTTATTCTAATGAATGCGTTTGAGAAGGGAATAATACCCCAAAAAATTGTGGATGGACTTCTAACTAAAAAACCCAAAGTTCCGACTTTGTATTTTATCCCCAAAATACACAAAAATCCCATTGACCCTCCTGGCCGTCCGATTGTCTCGGGGGTGGGGGGTTTAAGCGACCCTATTTGTAAGTTTGTTGACTTCTATTTAAAACCTATTGTGGAGTCGCTTCCCTCCTATGCCCGGGACACATCGGACATCCTATGTAGGATCAATGGGATTCAATTGGAGGAAGATATGTGATTGGTGGTTGCTGATATAGAGTCTCTTTACACATGTATTCGGCATGATGATGGCTTACGGGCGGTTCGCTTCTTCTTAGATGCAAGCAACTGGGATGATGCTATTTGTGATCTTGTTGTTGAATTGTTGACATTCATTTTGACAAAAAATTTTTTTGTCTTCAAGGATATCTTTTATCTGCAACAACGCGGCACTGCCATGGGCGTGGCCTGTGCGCCTTCTTTCGCCAACCTCTTCCTGGGTTTCTGGGAAAGGGAGGTTTTTGGTGGGGGAGGTGCGCGGGTCGCTGACCATGTGCAGTGCTGGCTGCGCTATATTGATGATTTATTCATCATATGGCAAGGATCAGAGGACATGTTGCATAAATTTATGCAGCAATTGAATGTTAATGAGTATAATATCAAATTGACCTACCAAATGAGTAGAGTGGCGGTGGACTTCCTGGACATAAAGATTGAGGTGGATGAGAATCGTTATTTGCAGACTGATGTGTACAGGAAGCCCACAGCTGTTAACTCTCTACTGCATGCGGATTCAAGTCATCCCCACTCTACAATAAATGCCATCCCGGTGGGTCAGCATCTGAGGATGAAGCGTATCTGCTCTTCAACTGCCAGATTTGAATTGCAAGCGGAGGATCTGAAATCTAGATTTAAAGCAAGGGGATACAGTAACAGATCCATTAGGAGAGGATATGAAAGGGCTAAATATCAATCAAGAGAGAATCTGTTATGCCCACGGACTAAGACGAATAAAGATAAAGATATTGTCCGTTTCATATCCACATATAATGGAGAATGGGTCTCAATGAGAAACTGTTTACAAAAACATTGGGACATTCTCCTAATGGATCCAACTTTATCGAAATATTTGACTAAGTATCCATCTATGACTTCCAGACGTGGTAGAAATTTAAAAGATTTGCTTGTATCAAGCCATTATGTCCCAACGCCTAAGCAAAATATCTTTGGTTCACGTGGTCTACCAGGGGATGCTTCCCAGGTGGCAACTGCATAGCTTGCAGTAATGTTTGTCGTATAACAGAATTTGCATCGTCAGACGGCAAAAAGATTTTTTCTATTAATTCTCGTATTACCTGTGGAACTACCCAGGTAATATATTACGCAAGATGCAGTTGTCCTAAAGTATACATAGGAATGACATCCAGACGCCTGGGCACACGAACGCGGGAACATGTACGTGATATAATGGCGGCTGAAAGTGCCACTGACATAGCACAATTAAAAACTTTACCGCGTCATTTTTTGCAGTTCCACAAATGTGATCCCAAGTCTATCTCGGTGCGGGGGATTGATCATGTCCAATGTGGAATTAGAGGAGGCGATATTCAACGCCTCCTTGCACAAAGAGAGTGCAAGTGGATCACAATACTGGACACTATGACCCCTAGGGGTCTCAATGAGACTCATGGGTTTTCTTCCTTTTTATAAAAATACATACTTTATAATAATGCATACTTTTTGTTTTGTCTGAGGTACATTATCTCTACCTGTTACCGTTGGTTTTTATAATAATTTTCTGTCTTGGTTGTTTTTATTTTAGTTGACGGTGTGCGATGGATTTGTGCATCATTTGCCTCAGCAATGTTTTTGATAATATTATCTCACTAGTGAGCAATAAAGATGAAAATAAGAAAAATGAAACTTGAAATGAAGAAAGAAATAATGAAGATAGTGGGGATTATTACTTCATGGGAAGGGATGTATCAAAAGATATAACAAAGTCCTCTACTAATATTTCACCCTGTTTTTGGGATTTTTATGTAATTTTGTAACATGAAACCTGTTGCATTGTTAAGAATGTCTCAAGTGTAATAAGAGAAATAAATATATATATATATAGTTCCATTATTGCTCAAATGATTATATCATTTGATTATTATTGTTTTGAGCATATGTATGCATAGAAGTCTTTTTAATATATTGTATGTATGATTGGTAATATGCATGTTCCACTTGTTATGAGAGAGCATATGAGATGAACATCATATATTGTGCATATGTCATATCATAATTTGTCACTTTGCATCACTTATGCTTTGTTTTATTTAGGCATAATTTATCCACGTATATTTATTTATGCATATTTATATATAATCAATAAAATTAGATTTCACTTTCACTTTCGTTACGGCACTATTTTTTGTCACTGTTTTACTTTGTATTAAGCTTATCACCATTTTATATCTATTTTTTATTCACAAAGTTCCATTGCATTTACCCTCAGTATAACGCCGCAAGTGTGTGACGTGAATGGGTGCTTGGTACCAGCCCCATCATGTGACCACTCTGTGTGAGCCGAGACCGAGGTTTGGATGCAGTGGACAGCACACGTTTGTGTTCCATGTCAGCGCACTTTTTTCACCTCACGCTTTAGTCACATGACCAGATTCATCTGTCATAAAAGCCCGACCGAGACCGGGATTAGGCCACGCCCCCTGAGGAAGCGACATCGTGAAACGCGCGTCGGGGTACATGACCAAGGTCCAGACGGGACTCCATATACACCACTATGGGTAATTATTTTGCACTAATCTCATTACAGATTTTTTCTCTACCGTGCACTAGATTTTAAAGGCGCTCTTTTGTGTCTATGGGAGGTTGTTTACCTAGCGGTATAGGAATTATGAGCTTTAGGGAAGTTATTATTATTTAAATCCCTATTATTGGATAACATGTGTTTCTAAACATACTTTAACTCTCTTAAATGATCTTTTTTGAACAGTACATGTGTTACTCATATTTTGGGTCCCGCTTCTCTTGGTCATTATATTGACCCATGGAGTTAGTCACATGACATTGATATATGCCCATGTATGTTGTTTAATATATGATGTTTGTATTACAAATATTTATTAAAGTCTAATCTTTTGATAAATACAATGATTTCATTACATTTTTGGCTACATATACTCGTTGTTCCTCCTTTACTGTAGTATTATATTGAGTCACCTTGTAGCATGGGCATTTGTTGTTTTTTTGCTGGTATTTTCCATTTGCATTTAATCCATGTCAACTGGCTGCAAGTGTGATTTAGCTATTGCCAACACCTGTTAGGTGCCACAGGTAAGTTACAGGTGCTGTTAATTACACAAATTAGAGAAGCATCACACGATTTTTCAAACAGTGCCAATACTTTTGTCCACCCTCTTTTTTATGTTTGGTGTGGAATTATATCCAATTTGGTTTTATGACAATTCTTTTTGTGTTTTTCATTTAAGACAAATTAAATGAAGATAATAATAACAACGAATTTGTGTTTGCAATAATTTTCAGGAAGAAACTGTGTATTATCTGACAGAATTGAAGGGGTGTCAATACTTTTGGCCACAACTGTAACAAGTTCAAAAAGGTGCAATTATTAAATATAAAGAGTGCACAGTAGGAGGGTTTCTAAAAGAAAAACTAACAGGTCTGTGAGAGCCAGAATTCTTGCTAGATGGTAGGTGATCAAATACTTATTTCCTGCAATAAAATGCTCTTTAATTATTTAAAAAATCATAAAATGTGATGTTCTGTTTTTTACTTTTAGATTTTATCTCTCACAGCTAAATTGTACCTATGAAAAAAATTACAGACGTCTCCATTCTTTGCAAGGGGGAGATTTTGCAAAAGTAGCAGTGTATCAATACTTATTTTCACAACTGTACAGTCATGGCCAAAAGTTTTGAGAATGACACAAATATTATATTTTCACATGATCTGCTGGCCTCTGTGTGTTTGTCAGATGTTTTTATCACATACAGAAATATAATTGCAATCATATTATGAGTAGCAAAAGGTTATATTGACAGTTAGAATGAGTTAATGCAGCAAGTCAATATTTGCAGTGTTGACCCTTCTTCTTCAGGACCTCAGCAATTCTCCCTGGCATGCTCTCAATCAACTTCTGGATCAAATCCTGACTGATAGCAGTCCATTCTTGCAAAATCAATGCTTTTATTTTGTCTGAATTTGAAGGCTTTTGTTTGTCCACCCGTCTCTTGATGATTGACCACAAGTTCTCAATGGGATTAAGATCTGGGGAGTTTCCAGGCCATGGTCCCAAAATCTCTATGTCTTGTTCCCTGAGCCATTTAGTTATCACCTTTGCTTTATGGCAAGGTGCTCCATCATGTTGAAAAAGGCATTGTTGATCGCCAAACTGCTCTTGGACGGTTGGGAGAAATTGCTCCTGGAGGACATTCTGGTACCATTCTTTATTCATGGCTATGTTTTTAGGCAAGACTGAGAGAGAGCCCATTCCCTTGGCTGAGAAGCAACCCCACACATGAATGGTTTCAGGATGCTTGACAGTTGGCATGAGACAAGACTGGTGGTAGCGCTCACCTGGTCTTCTCCGAATAAGCCGTTTTCCAGATGTCCCAAACAATCGAAAAGGGGATTCATCAGAGAAAATGACTTTACCCCAGTCCTCAGCAGTCCACTCCCTGTACCTCTTGCAGAATATCAGTCTGTCCATGATGTTTTTCCTGGAGAGAAGTGGCTTCTTTGCTGCCCTCCTTGAGACCAGGCCTTGCTCCAAGAGTCTCCGCCTCACATTGCGTGCAGATGCACTCACACCTGCTTGCTGCCATTCCTGAGCAAGCTCTGCACTGCTGGTAGCCCAATCCCGCAGCTGAAACACTTTTAAGAGACGGTCCTGGCGCTTGCTGGTCTTTCTTGGGCGCCCTGGAGCCTTTTTGGCAACAAGGGAACCTCTCTCCTTGAAGTTCTTGATGATGCGATAGATTGTTGACTGAAGTGCAATCTTTCTAGCTGCGATACTCTTCCCTGTTAGGCCATTTTTGTGCAGTGCAATGATGACTGCACGTGTTTCTTTAGAGATAACCATGGTTAACAGAAGAGAAACAATGATGCCAAGCACCAGCCTCCTTTTAAAGTGTCCAGTGGTGTCATTCTTACTTAATCATGACAGATTGATCTCCAGCCCTGTCCTCATCAACACCCACACCTGTGTTAATGGAGCAATCACTGAATGATGTTGAAATGTGTTTTGGGGGATAAAGTTAATTTTCTAGGCAAATATTGACTTTGCAAGTAATTGCTGTTAAGCTGATCACTATTTAGAACATTCTGGAGTACATGCAAATTGCCATTAGAAAAAATGAAGCAGTAGACTTTGTAAAAATTAATATTTGTGTCATTCTCAAAACTTTTGGCCATGACTGTACATGTCAGTTCTTCACTGACAGAAGCCTTTTAGGATAAGCTCCTGGCATGGTCCAACAGGCTTGCCGTACCTGGCTAACCTCGGGGTCATGACGATCTCGGATTGCCATGACAAGCATCGGGCCATCACCCACTTCTTGTCCTAGCATCTTAAATTTTGCAATCGATATCTATCGCATCATTTAGAGGGTTAAACCACACCGCTCCTGACTGTGACAGCCAGGGTTCAACAATCACGCAAGTTAGCTCCCGGCAGCGATCGCTCTGGCACAGTTCCTGTTCCATGCACGATTGCCATGACTTACCTATACATCATCAGTTGGGAACCTTTATCTAACCATGACTTATAGTACATCAAATGTCGTGAAAGGGTTAAATGGAGGTTACACTTTTACAAGTTTTGAGTATAGGCATATCATAAGTATGGGCAGATTGAAGTTTTCAATGGAAATCTAATTTGTTCTAGTTATATCATGTTGCTGCTTATTCTTTAAAACATAATTACTAATGTATTATGCAAACATTTTGTATAGAGTGGTGCATTCAGGTCTATTCATTTATCTTCAATGTATACTTTCAAACACATATTTAGAGGTCTAGAAGTTCAGGCATGGACCAGATGCTGCAGATTTTAAGCTTCAAATTAATCAGTTCCCAAGGAAACAGCTAGTTGCTAAACTTTTGTTTAAAGAGAAATTCATGTGTAAAGGCTTCCAAATATTATATTATATAGTTATTCAGTTATATATTAAAAAAAATTATAAACATAAAGGAAAAATCTTAAGACATTGGCGACACCTGAACCCTGACCTCACTCACTGTGGTACTTGAGCTTGAAGCTGCAACAGCGGCACTTGTGCCCTGAATCCATATCCATGGTACCTGAATCCTAAAGCCGCACCTGCGATGCAAAAACCCCAAAGTCACATCATTGGTAGCTGAACCCTGAAGCAGCACCTACTGTATCTGAACCACATGTGGATTAAAGGTAGCCAGGGCCCTGGGCTGTTCAGACTCTGTGGGCCCCCTGGTCATGTGACGGGGTCGGGAAGTCACTAGTTTTCATGATGCATACAGTGCGTCAAGGGGCGGGAAGGGGTTAAATACTGAGGTAGAAAACTCAGCAAATACACAACATGTGCACAAGGCCTCACAAATACTGAAGTAAAAAACACCAAATACTCAGTGTGTCCATGAGGCCTCACAAATACTGAGCAAAAAACTCACCAAATACTTAGCGTGTGCATGAGGCCTTATATATACTGAGGTAAAAGCTCACTAAACACTCAGCGTGTGCATGAGGCCTTACAAATACTGGAAGGCTTCCACCCAACATCTAGTCTTGACTCACCTGTACCTAACATCGAAACCAGCTAATAGTCTGCAATTACCTGCTGACCTGGACCCAAGACCTGTCAGAAAAGTTACTTCACATGAGTCACACAGTGGCTTCTGCTTCATGAACTTCCCGAGATAGAAGAAGCAGCCTACGATGTGCAGCCTGTGGCCGGATACACAGGAAGAGACGCTCCTCGTCACAGGCTGTGCCCAACATGGCAGCAGAGGGGTTAATGCCACAGACAAGCCACCGTCTCCTCACACACTGGACACGACGCTGCATCTGGCGATGAACAAGTGCACAATGTGCAATGTTAGTCATGTCCCAGATGTTCAGCATGTGGTGGACCAAGGGGGGACAAAAAAGACCCCAGGATTAGAACAGGAGCATGTGAAAGTGGACAGCGGTCGGAGGGGCAGGGTTTATATAGGGGTCGGAGCAAGTAAATATATATATATTATATATATATATCTACTATATAATTGTCTAATTCTGTGTCTGTCTGTCTGTAATGGAAATCCCGCCTTGCTGATTGGTCGCGGCCTAACTGCCATGACCAATCAGCGACAGTTGCTTAGTTGTCACGGCAACACGGCCGCATCGCTTATTGTACAGGCACATTACAGCTGTTAAAGGCATCACTGCTGTGTCGCTCATTACACAGGCACAGTCCTGTACATATTCTGGAGTACAATACATTAAGTAACAGCAGAACAGTGACTGCAGCTCTGTGGGTAACTTGTGTACAATACACTAAGTAACAGCAGAACAGTGACTGCAGCTCTGGGTGTAACTGGAGTACAATACATTAGTTAAGATCTGAACAGTGACAGCAGCTCTGGGTGTAACAGGAGTATAATACATTAGGTAAGAGCAGAACGGTGACTGCAGCTCTGGGTGTAACTTGCGCACCATACATTAGGTAACAGCAGAAAAGTGACTGCAGCTCTGGGTGTAACTTGCGTACAATACATTAGGTAACAGCAGAACAGTGACTGCAGCTCTGGGTGTAACTGGAGTTCAATACATTAGGTAAGATCTGAACAGTGACTGCAGCTCTGGCTGTAACAGGAGTATAATACATTGGGTAAGAGCAGAACGGTGATTGTTGTGAGTTCATTTTCCCCTTCACCATTGAGGTCTGATGAACTCCCTCGTCTGATGAAGGAAGGTAGTGAGGCTGATTACCAAGCACCTGAGCAGGATGATGATGACTGGGTGACTGGAATTACTGACTGGATATAAGGCAGCCGACGCCCTTCTGCCTTGCTGGTGATTTCTCAGAGGGATTCTAGGAGACCAGTCTGATTCCTGCTCCTCAAAAGCTAAGTTTTCTGCTCTCCTTTTTGCATTTGTGTTTTGGTTTTGTTTTGCCTTGTTTTTCTGTATTTCTGCCATTCCCTTCTGGGGTGAGCTGAATTCCTTTTTGCTCTGTCTTCAGAAAATACCTGAGTACTTATATAGTCTTTTTGAAGCCTAGCGTCTTCAGGGCTCTTTTCCCTATCAGTCTGTTGGCTCTTGCTTTGATAGGGTTTTGGCGGATTGCAGACAGCAGCTTTTCTATCCTGTCCTATTTAGTTAGCTTGGGCCCCATCATTTGCTCAGCCTATCTTTCTATCTGTGTGAGTGTTTTTTCATCTTGCTTTACCGTCATTATATGTTGGGGGCTGCCTATTGCTTTGGGGTCTGCTCTGGGGCAGTTTAGATTTCCCTTTCTGTCTTTAGGCTATTTAGTTCTCCGGCTGTGATCAAGGGGTCTACGGCACCGTAGGAACCCCTCACGGCTACTGCTAGTTGTTGTTGATAGTTTCAGGGGTCTGCAATCCGATAGCTGCCAACTTCTCTGGTTTTCTGGACTTAGCTAGTATTTCTGTTTTTGCCTCCTACGGTGACTCATTCATAACAAGTGACTGCAGCTCTGGGTGTAACAGGACTACAATGCATTAGGTAAAAGCAGAACATTTACTGCAGCTCTGGGAGTAACTGGAGTACAATCTAATATAAAAAGCTCAAGTGTGTGTATGTATGTGTGTGTGTGTGTGTGTGTGTGTGTGTGTGTATGTCCGGGATTGGCATCCACACCATCGCAGCTACAGCCACAAAATTTGGCACAGTCACACGTCTGGACCCCGAGAGCGTCCTAAGCTATGTTGTGAGGTGAAATTTTAACCCCGCGTGTTCCAATTCACCAAATAATTTTGCACCTATCTACAAAATGGGGAAAAGTGTGTGCGTATCAAGCCCGCCCCTCATTATGACATCATAATGGTTGCCATGGCGACGCTGATGTCATCAGAGGTTGCATGCCCTGCCGCTCATTATGATGTCATAATGGTTGACTATGGGAGGGAGGATGTGTGATGGGTATATGGGCACTGGACTTTGGGATGGAGGATATGTATGATGGGTATATGGGCACGGGACTATGGGATGGAGGAAGTGTGATGGGTATATGGGTACTGGACTATGGGATGGAGGATATGTATGACGGGTATATGGACACGAAACTAAGGGATGGCGGATATGTATGACGGGTATATGGGCACAGGACTATGGGATGGAGGATATGTATGATAGGTATATGGGCATGGGACTATGAGATGAAGGATGTGTGATGGGTATATGGGCACTCGACTATGGGATGGCAAATATGTATGATGGGTATATGGGCATGGGACTATGGGATGGAGAATATGTATGATGGGTATATGGGCATGGGACTATGGGATGGAGGATGTGTGATGGGTATATGGGCACGGGCCTATGGGATCGTGGATATGTATGATGGGTATATGGGCACGGGACTATGGGATGGAGGATAATAATAATTTGTTATAACTAACCACAGTTAGTTACTATGCCCGGGCAACGCTGGGCTCTTCAGCTAGTACATTAAATAACAGCAGAACAGTGAAAGCAGCTCTGGGTGTAACTGGACTACAATACATTAGGTAAAAGCAGAACAGTGACTGCAGCTCTGGGTGTAACAGGAGTACATTAGGTAACAGCAGAACAGTGACTGCAGCTCTGGGTGTAACTTGCATACAATACATTAGGTAAGAGCAGAACAGTGACTGCAGCTCTGGGTGTAACTTGAGTACAATACATTTTGTAAGATCTGAACAGTGACTGCAGCTCTGGCTGTAACAGGAGTATAATACATTAGGTAAGAGCAGAACGGTGACTGCAGTTTTGGGTGTAACTTGCGTACAATACATTAGGTAACAGCAGAACAGTGACTGCAGCTCTGGGAGTAACTAGAGTACAATACATTAGGTAACAGCAGAACAGTGACTGCAGCTCTGCCTGCAACTGGAGTACAATACTTTAGGTAACAGCAGAACAGTGACAGCAGCTCTGGGTGTAACAGGAGTTTAATACACTAGATGGTGGCCTGATTCTATCGCATCGGGTATTCTAGAGTCTCTGTTAAAATAAAACATAGTTATAAAAATAGTTATATACTCACCTTCCGACGGCCCCTGGACTCTGTCCCGCCTCTCACCATGCTCTTGCGGTCCCAGTAATGCTTAGCTAGAAGGGCTGGAGATGACGTCACTCTCATGAGAGCACGACGTCATCGGCGCTGTTTCGCGCAAAGCATTACTGGGATCGGAAGATGCCGGGAGCGTGGTGAGAGGAGAGAAAGAGTCCGGGGGCCGTCGGGAGTTGAGTATATCACTATTTTTTATTTTAACAGAGACTCTAGAATACCCGATGCGATAGAATCGAGACACCATCTAGTGTGTATATATATATATATATATATATATATATACACACATTACTATATGCGGGCAGCGCACACATGCACAATCCTCAGGTTGTATAACTTTCAACTGGTCAAAACATTTCTCTCAGTAGGCCAAGAAAGAAATGTGGCAGGAATAAAGTACAACTCATCGTAACTTATGTGAGAGGCAGAGATGGCAAGACCCGCCATCTCGTGCCCACCTTACTAGAGGTGCCCACTGCCCACATATAACAAAGTTGATGGAAACAGACGACTTCCACTATGATGATTGGTTACCGGCCGTCTGTGTATGGACACCTTCCCAGAGAAAGGGTTAAATCCTGGCTAAAATGTAACATTGTTACGACCCCTCAGTGTCACCGGCTACTACTGACCCCAGGACCTCCCCACCACCCACTATGGAGATGACTGGACTCCCTGTATAATGCTATTCCACACTGAGGTACCTCCATAACTTGGCTGAGATACTCCCTAGAAGAGTAGTATCGCAAGAAGTATCCCAGCCTGAAGTGAGTGAACTTGCAGCTACCGCCCCCCTGAGCAGCACGGAGCAGCCAGGTCTTACCTGCACCCCCAGCAGGACGGGCGGCCCCAGGGACTGACTCATCCTGCTGTACACCGGATCCCTCTGCACAGCCCTGGCCTTGAGCTCCACACAGAGGCGGGGATCCCTTCTGCACGCCTGGGCGCCCCTCTCCATGCCAGTCTGGGAGCAACAGAGATTTCAGGGGGCAGAGAAATTGGCAGCAGGAAGAGATATGCTGTATTACTGAGCTTGTGATGATGATTTCCGGCTGTGGAGAGGACATGTATGACAGCTAGTCCTGGCCGCCACTCGCTGTCATCTCTGCGCTGCTGCTCGATCACAAAAAACTAGACCAGGAAACAAGGAGAGAGTTAGGCTATGTGCACACGTGCGGATTTTTCGCAGAATTTTCCGCGGCAATTCTGCAACACCCTGCTGCGGGAAATATGCCAAAAATTTGCATGCTGATTGACAGATTGGTCACACTCGTCAAACATAGTGTTTTTACTATTGAGGCTGCCTATGCGGCATCAGTAGTAAAAGATATATAATGTTAAAAAAAATTTTTTTAAAAATCGTGATATTCTCACCTTCCAGCGTCCCCCGCAGCGTTCCCGATCATTGCGATGCTCCCGGCAGCTCCCGGTCCCAGTGATGCCTTGCACGACAATATAGTAATGAAGAACCTGAGGCTACAAAAAATTCTTTCAATGTTCGTAATTTTTTATTATAGATAGCAGTCACACAATGACCCAACGTTTTGGCCGTGCTGGCCTTTCTCAAGGGTATCTTATCTAAATAAAATGTGAGATAAACAACAAATCACAATTATTAATGTGTATACAAAAAAACATAAATTGCTGACTGATATTTACTAAATGTAAATATATAATAATGTGACATTCCAAAATAATGTTATATATAAAAAAGTGGCATATACCATTGGAAACAGGTAACATAAATAAATACATTCTTTTTCCATATAGCAAATGGCTACAACCTAATGCAGTTTCTGGTATCACAATAGTGTAGTATTTGTAATAGGATGTATATAATATAATGAGGTGTATACAAAAAGAAAAAAGCATATATACCTGTGTGGCTATAAATTAGGGAGTTAAGATTTCTGAGGAGAAAATAGGAAAGAGAAAAATAATGTGTGTATATATATATATATATATATATATATATATAAAAAGGGTGAAATCGAAGAAGAGGCATTGTGCATATAACGACCTCATCAGAAATCAGACTCAAAATGTGACCAGCCTGCAAATGAAGTGTGCGGAGAGACAGGACAGCGCCCCAGTGAGATGGGGGAATGAATGAATGAATGAAGCACAGACAAGTGAACCTATTTATGCCGTTTTAATTGAAAAATATAAGACAGCTGTGTCAGACAAATAGCGCTGGGGGACGCTTGCGCAAATCGTCACCTCAGACGGAAGTGGGGCATAGAAACCGGAAGTGGGGCATATCATAGGCAAAAAAGGGAAGAAAAAAATAGCTTTAAGAATTAACTGTGAATAGCGCACTCATATACGCAAAGGTGTATGAAGGTAACCTGAATGTTTTAGACCATATAAACCGTGAAGGTAACATAACTAAAAAGGGGGAAGTTCATACCATTATCGCGCATGCGCCGTCCTATCCCAAGGACGGAAGTGGGGCGTAGAAACCGGAAGTGGGGCATATCATAGGCAAAAAGGAAAAAAAATAGTTTTGAGCATTAACTATAAATAGCGCAATCATTTGCGCAAAGGTGTATAGGGTAACCTGGATATTTTAAACCATATAAACTGTGACGGTAATATAACTAAAAAGGGGAGGGGTTCATATCATTATCGTGTATGCACCGTCCTATCCCAAAGACGGAAATGGGACATATTAAACTGGAAAAAGGGGCTATGTTGAGCGATATGGTAATAAAATCTGATAGAAAAAAATATAGTGGTAAATATCGACTATAATGTACATAAAGGGACGCATCCCAATGAGGTCACATTTATATAAGGAAACATTTGAGTCTCATAAAATGGAGAAAGAAAGAAAAAAAATATAAAAAAGGAAAAAAAGGAGTATCAAGGAAAATCATTTTATGTATATATTTATTAATATGAGACACATAATAGATATCCAGTCACTAATAGAACCAGAAAAGTGAATACCATATTCCCACGATTAGGTCTGCAAAGACATAAGAGAAAGAAAAAAATGATGATAAATAGAGTTGAGCGAAACGGGTCAAAAAATTTCAAAAGTCGTCGACTTTTGGCAAAGTCGGGTTTCATGAAACGACGCCAAAGTCGCGTTTCAAAAGTTTGTTTTGCGCTCTTTTTCGGCCAATCAGGATCCACGGACACTGTGGGCAACGTGATGACATAGGCAGGGGTCACCACCATCTTTCAGAAGGGCATGCAAGTGATTGGCTTGCTTTGGTGGGCGTCACAGGGGTTATAAAAGGGCGTGCACGCCGACCGCCATCTTACTTCTGCCGATCTTAGCATAGGGAGAGGTTGCTGCTGCTGGTTCTGTAGGGAGAGCGTTAGGCAGGGAAGAAGAAAAAAAAACTGCTTCTGCTGCTAGCGATTTTGCCTGTACAACACACCAGTCACTGTGTGTGCAGTGCAAGGGGAGGCTATATTGTGGTGGATCAGCGGTGTTGGTTGTTAGACTGCCTTCTAAGGCTTCCTGACAGCTGCATTGCTGTTTACCCACTGCTCTGCAAACTGCTTTTTTAAAAGCAATCCCAATTTTTTTTTTTGTCCTGCTGAGGTACTGAGCGTGCATTTTTTCACACCATACAGCGGTGTGCGCTCCTCACACAGTACCGTGTAACGGCTGTTATCACAGCCACAGTGAAGCTATCTGTGTGTCACTCTGTGAGAATAAGTCGAGGACATGTTCCGTTCTTACAGACCTGCACCTACTAGTTTTGTCTAGCTTTCAAACAGTTAAATATATTTGCTGTTTGATCATATTCAAAACTATAGAGAGACAGCATGTGTCAGTCCGTATACTTAAAAAACACGGAGCTTTACAATTTTACGTACACCGGACAGCCGTGTACGTGCACGCTCCTCTCAGTACCGTGTAACGGCTGTTATCACGGCCACAGTGAAGCTATCTGTGTGTCACTCTGTGAGAATAAGTCGAGGACATGTTCCGTTCTTACAGACCTGAACCTACTAGTTTTGTCTAGCTTTCAAACAGTTAAATATATTTGCTGTTTGATCATATTCAAAACTATAGAGAGACAGCGTGTGTCAGTCCGTATACTTAAAAAACACTGAGCTTGACAATTTTACGTACACCGGACAGCCGTGTACGTGCACGCTCCTCTCAGTACCGTGTAACGGCTGTTATCACGGCCACAGTGAAGCTATCTGTGTGTCACTGTGGAAGGATAAGTGGAGGACTTGTTCCGTTCTTACAGACCTACACTCTAGGGAGATTCCTATTCTGCCCAATTCTACATACACCTTGTAGTTTGTGATACACTAGCCAATTTCTGCCTGTGACATAGCGCTCTGATATTCAGTGGGCCTCACACAATCCAAAAGTGTCCAGTGTCCACTAGTGTGTGCAGAAATTCAAAATCTCCCTTATCCTGTAGTCACTTTTTTCACACCTGTGCCATCGAGCCTGTGACATAGCGCTGTGATATTCAGTGGGCCTCACACAATCCATAAGTGTCCAGTGTCCACAAGTGTGTGCAGAAATTCAACATCTCTGTGATCCTGTAGTCACTTTTTTCACACCTGTGCCATCGAGCCTGTGACATAGCGCTGTGATATTCAGTGGGCCTCACACAATCCAAAAGTGTCCAGTGTCCACTAGTGTGTGCAGAAATTCAAAATCTCTGTGATCCTGTAGTCACTTTTTTCACACCTGTGCCATCGAGCCTGTGAAATAGCGCTCTGATATTCAGTGGGCCTCACACAATCCAAAAGTGTCCAGTGTCCACTAGTGTGTGCAGAAATTCAAAATCTCCCATATCCTGTAGTCACTTTTTTCACACCTGTGCCATCGAGCCTGTGACATAGCGCTGTGATATTCAGTGGGCCTCACACAATCCATAAGTGTCCAGTGTCCACAAGTGTGTGCAGAAATTCAAAATCTCTGTGATCCTGTAGTCACTTTTTTCACACCTGTGCCATCGAGCCTGTGACATAGCGCTCTGATATTCAGTGGGCCTCACACAATCCAAAAGTGTCCAGTGTCCACTAGTGTGTGCAGAAATTCAAAATCTCTGTGATCCTGTAGTCACTTTTTTCACACCTGTGCCATCGAGCCTGTGACATAGCGCTCTGATATTCAGTGGGCCTCACACAATCCAAAAGTGTCCAGTGTCCACTAGTGTGTGCAGAAATTCAAAATCTCCCTTATCCTGTAGTCACTTTTTTCACATCTGTGCCATCGAGCCTGTGACATAGCGCTGTGATATTCAGTGGGCCTCACACAATCCAAAAGTGTCCAGTGTCCACTAGTGTGTGCAGAAATTCAAAATCTCTGTGATCCTGTAGTCACTTTTTTCACACCTGTGCCATCGAACCTGTGACATAGCGCTGTGATATTCAGTTGGCCTCACACAATCCATAAGTGTCCAGTGTCCACAAGTGTGTGCAGAAATTCAAAATCTCCCCTGTCCTATAGACACCTTGTACCTTATTTTACATTACTATATAGTTTGTTGGATTTTGCCTACATTTCTACAAAAAATGAGGAAGGCTGGTGGAAGAGGCCGTGGAATTGGGCGGGGGTTGGCAGCTGGTAATGATGGTGTTGGTGGTGGATCTGATGGTAGTGGCAAGAGCAAAATAGGACCGAATGCAGGAGGTGTTGAGCCTGCGTCATCGTCTGGCTCCATAAGGCTTCGAAGGCTTAGTTTTCTAGGAGTTGGCAAACCGCTTTTAAAGCCAGAGCATCAGGAAAACGTTTTGTCTTACATTGCTGACTCAGCCTCCAGCTCTAACGCCTCCTCTTCTGAAGTTGTAAAAAGTAAAAGCACTGAGTCGTCATTGGAGGCTCATGTTCATGAACCACACCTTTCCTTGTGTCCTTCACCCCAAACAAGATTGAAGGATGATGCAGGTAATACTAGTGATTACTCCATGGAGCTGTTTTCACATACCATGCCTGGATTATCAAGTGAAATGGTGAATTACCCAGGCCAAGATGAATCTGACATGGAGTGCACTGATGCACAGCCGCTGATAGATGATTCTGCTGGTACATTCACTCAGAGCACTACATTGTCCTCGCAGTGTACAGAGCCAGATTCTGACCCTGATGAGACTCAGGTGCCCCTTCCCGCACACTACACCATACACGGAGACACAGAGGAAGGTGCACATGACATTGAAGAGGAGGTGATGGATGACCCAGTTGTTGACCCAGATTGGCATCCATTGGGGGAAGAGGGTGCTGCTTCCAATAGCTCAGATGAGGAGCATCCACAGCAGACATCGACATCGCAACAGCTGTTATCTGGCAGGCCCGGAGCACTCCAAAGACAGGTTCCAAAAATCAAAAGAGTTGCTGGACAGCTTGTCCAGAGGGTCAAAAGATCACAGCGTGCTAGGCCGCAAAATGTCTGCCAAAGTAGGAAGAGTGCAGTGTGGCACTTTTTTGAACAAAATCCTCATGATCAGGCCAAGGTTAAGAAGTGCGCAAAGACCTTTAGCCGAGGGAAAAATCTGAAAAATTTGAATACCAGTTGCATGCTTAGACATTTAACCACCATGCACTTGCAAGCGTGGACACAATACCAAACCTCAAGTGCCACATGTGCAACTGATCACAAAGAAGGTAGTCAGCCACGCTACATTGTTTCCCCCACTGTAAGCCCACCGGTTAGCACAGCAGCAAATGCTGAGGTGTCGTTGCAAGGCAACAGCAGTCAGGGAATCCCACTGTTATATCAACGAAATACTGAATCTAGGCCATCAGAAAGAACACCAACTCCATCACCATCATCAACCCTCTCTCAGTCCGCCCTGTCCACCGCTACTTCCACCATATGCAGCTCTCAAGTCCAGCTCACCCTCCCAGACACTATGAGTAGGTCAAGAAAGTACTCAGTCTCTCATCCGCGTACACTGGGTTTGAACGCCCACATTGCCAAACTAATCTCGTTTGAGATGATGCCCTATTGGTTGGTGGAAAGCGCAGCTTTCCGCGAACTCATGGCCTATGCAGTACCACGCTATGACCTACCCAGTCGCCACTTCTTCTCTCGCAAAGCAATCCCAGCCCTCCACCATCATGTAAAAGAACGCATTGTCCATGCACTCAAGCAGTCAGTGAGTGGAAAGGTGCACCTCACAACTGATGCATGGTCCAGTCGTCATGGCCAGGGCCGTTACGTGTCCATCACTGCGCACTGGGTTAATGTGGTGGATTCAGGGTCCACAGGGGACAGCGGTGGTGGGACAGTGCTGCCTAGCCCACGGTATAGGAAACAGTTGGCTGTAGGCGTTTGACCCTCCTCCTCCTCCTCCAGAAGCGAAAGCTCGTCCACAGAGCGCAGTCGTACGAGCACTCCATCTGCAGCTGCCACTGTTGCACACGAGGTGTCCCCCTATCGAGCAGCTAGTGGAAAGCATCAGCAGGCTGTGTTGCAGATGATGTGTTTGGGCGACAGACACACCGCCGAGGTGCTGGCCGAGTTCTTGAAGAGACAAACTGAGTCATTGCTGGGCAGTGTACATCTTGAGGCAGGCAAGATAGTTAGTGATAACGGCCGAAATTTTGTGGCAGCCATAGCCCTTTGAAAACCCAGCCAGATACCTTGCTTGGCTCACACCTTGAAACTGGTGGTGCAGTGCTTCCTCAAAAATTATCCGGAGTTAACAGCCCTGCTCCAGAAGGTGCGAAGACTGTGCGCGCACATCCGCCGGTCGCCTGTACACTCCGTTCGTATGCAGAAGCTGCAGCGATTGCTCCACCTTCCCAACCACCGCCTCATTATCGACATTGCAACAAGGTGGAACTCCACCCTGCACATGGTGGAGCGGCTGTGCGAGCAGAGGCAGGCCATAATGCATTTGTGGGAGGATACACGGCCAGGCACTTTGAGAGCAGACATGGAGTTGACAGGTGTGCAGTGGTCGAAGCTGAAAGACCTCTGTAAAGTCCTTCAGTGTTTTGAGGAATGCACACGGCTAGTAAGCGCAGACGACACCATCCTAAGCATGAGCATCCCACTTATGCGTCTGCTCATGCAAACTTTGACGCACCTTAAGGAGCAGGCGTCTGCAGCCAATGTTGATGAGGAGGAAGAGGAGGAGGGAATCCTTGATGACATTCAGCCATTGTCTGCTCAGGGACCTCTCCTGGACGAGGTGGAGGAAGAAGAGGAGGATGATGATGGGGATGATTACTTAGGGGAGGAGGATGCATCTCGTGAGGCAAGTGAAAATGTTGGCGTGGCAAGGTCTGGTACAGGGTTTGTGCGTGACTGGAGGGATGTGGATTTGCCAGAAAGTGCTCCTCCAACCAGCACTCGCAGTGCATCATTGACACCGGGAACATTGGCCCACATGTCAGATTATGCCTTGCAGATCCTAAAAAGGGACCCCCGCATTGCCAGAATGATGAACGATGGCGACTACTGGTTGGCCAGCATCCTGGATCCACGCTATAAAGGCAAATTACAAAACATCATGCCACAGGAGAACCTTGACCTAATATTGGCTAATAAACAAGCAACTCTGGTAAATCGGTTGCTTGAGGCATTCCCAGCACATAGCAGCGGTGATGATTCTCACACGAGCCGTACGGGCCGGGGGCAGCTTGGCAGAGGTGTTCATGGTGCACACAGCAGAAGTGGCGTTGGAGACAGGGGTTTCATGACAATGTTGTGGACTGATTTTTCAAATACCGCTCACACAACTGGTAATACTGCATCGATGGAAAGTGACAGGTGACAGCAGTTGTCAACTATGGTTACAAACTACTTTTCCTCCCATATCGATGTTCTCCCACATAGGTCATTCCCCTTTGACTATTGGGCCGCTAAACTGGACACCTGGCCTGAATTGGCACAATATGCCTTACAGGAGCTCGCTTGCCCAGCTGCAAGTGTGCTATCGGAAAGAGTCTTCAGTGCAGCTGGATCAATCCTGACAGAAAAAAGGACCCGTCTGTCAACCCAAAATGTGGATGATCTAACCTTCATTAAAATGAACCATGCATGGGTTTCCAAAGATTTTGTCCCACCTTCCCCTGATGACACATAGGGTGACAGAAAAATGGCTTGCTTTGGTCCACCTCTTCCTGGGACTTGACCTATTTCACCTTTTGCATCAGCTGAATGTCCAACATCAACATATGCCACTTTCTAAAACTCCCTAACTGTGCTGCCTCCCCCCCCATGGCCGGGGTCACCACCTAGCGCACGACACCGTGCGAGTGCCGTTGCCCTGGACAGGTGGGTAGGCCGACTCTTGGGC
The DNA here is from genome assembly GCF_039654945.1 of Dendrobates tinctorius. Classification (NCBI taxonomy): domain Eukaryota; kingdom Metazoa; phylum Chordata; class Amphibia; order Anura; family Dendrobatidae; genus Dendrobates; species Dendrobates tinctorius. Next base: position 58,318,775 of record NW_027361829.1, read on the forward strand.
GCGGGTACTGGCACAGGGTCCCTCATAGTGCAATCAAGTGTCTCTGACGGTGGTGGTGCACACCCGCCGTCAGACACACCGCCGTACTATGAGGGGCCCAGTGCCAGTACCGACGCCCACGAGTGGGCCCCCCTTGTTTGGGCAGGGCCCCAGCATTTGTAATCTTTACCTCTCCCTGCTCCTCCGCTGTGTAGTCTGGGCCGTCAAATCCATACTGTGCCTGACACCGTCTGAGCCTGCCTCCTGATGTATAGACACATATTTTGAATGTGTACGCTATCCATACATGTTATCCGGGGATACGGTACCCTTTCTCACCTTTGTGCAATCACGTGCAAGCCATACTGGGCCTAACACCGTCTGAGCCTGCCTCCTGATGTATTGACATATATTTTGAATGTGTACGCTATCCATACATGTTATCCGGGGATACGGTACCCTTTCTCACCTGTGTGCAATCACGTGTAATCCATACTGGGCGTGAGAACGGCTGGCGAGCTGTTAAGCAAGCTACAGCACCTGTGGTTTGCACACGTAAGTTTTTCATTTTTTCAGGAATGACGGTTAGGCCTAATTCCGGAACTGCGGTTGACCTGCACTTACTGGGAAATCATTGTTCGCGGGTAATAATTGTAATCAGTGATCCCCATCACTAACGTTGTTCAGCGGGTTATCTGCACCTGTAAGCGACAAACGCTGGCCTTTTCAGTGTAGCGCACATGCAGCCACGGACATATAAGGGCATGACACACCAGTTATTGGCCAATCTCATGTGCCAGAGCCTCACGTGCCCCTCTAGTAAGCCGGACTCGGACCGCGGGGCATGACGGAGTCTCGTTCGTTAACGGAATTAAGCTTGCAATGTGTGCATCTTTTCTGTAGCTGGCATGGTTGAGGTTTCCCAGGTGGAGTCGAATTTAACCGTAGGCTCCACTCCTGGTGGTGCCCTTCTGGACATTCCTTTAAGGTTCAGCTTTGCAACCATACTGTCCACGTAAAACAAACACTTTGCCTTCATGAACGCTGTTTGGAGGGTCATGACTTGTGGGAATAACGCCGCCCAATCAGTTAACCTGCTAGAGAAATCCTTCGTTGCTCCCAAGCATGACATCACACTCCCTAGGAGGAAGGTAATGCCACTGTGGCGACCGTACTCCTGGGGGCGACACAAGTGCACTGATGCCCAGCCACTGCTCGATGAATCTGCTGGTACATTGACCCAGACCACTACATTCCCCTCGCACGCTACACGGCCTGAATCTGACCCTGATGAAACTCAGGTTACCCTTCCCATATACAGTTCCATCTTACACGGTGACAAAGAGGAAGCTGCAGATGAAAGTGCAGGTTCGGCCCACCTGCCATCAGACACACCACCATACTATCAGGGGCCCTGTGCCAGTGCCGTCTCCAACGAGTGGGCCCCCCCTGCTTTCTCAGGATCACAGCACTTGCAAGGTTGAAATACTGTGCAGTGAGATGGAAGATGGGGACGACGAGGAGTCCAGACTAGTACAGGAATTCCCTAGCGAGGAGACTTATTTGATTGTTTTCAATGTTGGGACAGCAATTTTTGGGGAGCACTATACTCTGGAGAATGATAGATGGGGCCCACCATACACTGGAACATTCCAAAGGTGGACATCAGACACTGGAGCAGCATTTACAGGGCCCATTATACACTAGAGCATTAGAAATGGGGCCCATTATGTTTGGAGCATTATTTGGGCCCATAAGACAGTGGAGCTTCATCCATGGGGACCAACATATACTGTAGCATTATGTGGAGCTCATCATATACTGTTTCAAACATTATATGGGACCAATGTATCTGTATGGAGAAATAGATGGGCCTCGTCATGAGATGTAAAAAGTGAAGTATTTTTCATTGTACTATACCGCTATTTCTCTGCCGTATCGGAGCATGATGAGTTGTGGTATGTGTTAAAGGGGCGCTCTTTCGCCCACGGCACATGAAAACCTGGAGCCAGCCCTACCCCCCCACAACTTTAGCCAAATAACCCCCATTTTTCAGTGCGTAACTTGTATTATGAAGTTAATTAAGGTTGACAAGCTTAAGTAAGAAGAATTGATGCTTTTGGCATTCAAATGGGCACTGTAGGTGTGTTTCCTGTCCTCCTCTCACTGCCGACTTTTATTCCCCATTGACTTACATTGGGTTTCGTGTTTCGGGACGACCCCGACTTTTCCCTATAATCGGCCGATCTTGCTCGACCCGACTTTTGGAAAAGTCGGGTTTCACGAAACGAAACTCGACCCTAAAAAAACCAAAAGTCGCTCAACTCTAATGATAAATAATATGTCAAAAAATTTTTGTCAAAATTTTTTTTACCCAATATAGACATATACATGTATCTAGACAATTGTGCATAACCATAATTAAGTATAACCTTATTGAAATAAAAAATATATATAAAATATATAATATGATGGTTGAAATAAAAAGAAGAGGAAGGGGAAGCACACCAAAAACGTTATGCTAAAATACATAGTCAATCATATATATATATATATATGTGTGTGCATATCAATTTCTCCTGCATATCAGTGAAGAACCTCATATTCGCGGATGAGACCGAAAGGCTCCAATGTTTGAAGCGTGAATATCCAATATGCCTCACGTTCTTTCAATTTCTGTATTCTATTTCCCCCTCGTCTGGCCTAAGGTACATTTTCTATAATCTGATAACGAAGCTGAGAAATCTGATGATTGTGAGAAATAAAATGGGCAGGAATGGGTAAAAGGGTTCTCTTGCAACGAATCGTTGATTTATGTTGTGAGATACGGTCTCGGATATGCTGGGTAGTCTCCCCAACATATCCAAGACCGCATGGACACTTAATCAAATAAACTACATAAGAAGACTCACAGCTATAATAGTCCTTAATTGAGAAAATCCTCCCAGATCTAGGATGAGTAAATGTGTCCCCCTTCGTAATATTAGACCATTGTAGGCAATGTAAGCAAGGAAAAGTCCCATTGCGCTGAGATCTTAATAACACCTGTCTACTGGTTTCACGTTGACTATCAATGTCAGCCCTTACCAATAAATCCCGTAAATTAGGAGATTTTTTATAACAGATCAAGGGTGGACCTTGAAATTCCTTAATCTCAGGATATGAGTCAGAAAGAAGGGGCCAATGTTGCCGAATAATCTTATGAAAAAGGTACATAAAAGGATGATATGTATTAACAAAGGCCATTTTGTTGGCTTTATTAATTGATTTAGGTGTAGATGAGGATGCGAAGGAAAAGACAGAATCTGGGTAACCTCGAGATACAAATTTAGACTTCATTTCTGCGTGACGAATGGTACGAGTATGATCATCCGTCACTATGCGATCAATCCGTAAAAATTGTGATCTCGGGAGAGATTTTTTAATGTGTTTAGGATGGCAACTCGTAAAGTGTAAAACACTGTTCTTATCAGTTCCTTTGACAAACAGATCAGTAGAAAGTTGACCATCCACATTCTTGATGACTCTAGTGTCAAGAAAAGGAATGGAAACCTCCTCACATTGTTTGGTAAATGATAAACCCTCAATTTGAGAATTGATGTCTTGAAAAAACACCTCAAGAGAAGACAAATCACCCGACCAAATAAGGAAGATATTGTCTATTTATCTCTTCCAAAGAACAGAGTGTCGTTGGAAGAGAGTATGAGAATAGACAAATTCTGATTCAAATTGTGCCATAAAAATATTGACTTAAAGAGGCGCCACGTTAGAGCCCATTGCTGTACCTGATAATTGCATAAAGAACGTATCCTCAAATAAAAAGAAATTTTTGGTCAAAACAAGAGTTAATATAGATATGCAAAAATCTTTCTTATCAGAAGAGAAATCAGTGTTCTGTTCCAGAAAAGTTTTCACAGCTTGAATACCCTTCTCATGGCTTATACTGGTATATAAACTTGTTACATCCAAAGTAACTAGATAACAGTTCACATTAATTGTTTTCAGCTCTCTAATAAAAGATAGAAAATGTGATGTATCCCTAAGCCATGAAGGGATAAGATAGAGGAGTGGAGAAAGAATTTTTTCAAGTACCATGGATAAAGGTGACAATAGTGAATTGGTGGAGGCAACAATCGGTCTACCCAGAGGGTGTGTAAGATTTTTGTGTATCTTAGGTAGTATATAAAATACAGGTGTAATTGGATGAGGGTTAATCAGAAAATCTCCTAATTTAATGGCAATAACACCACGAGATACAAAATGCTGAACAGTACTACGAATTTCTGTGGCAATGTGTCACGGCCCCCGGTCCTACCATCACGGCCCCCGATCCCCCTGTCACCCTCCCAGCCCTGCGCCCCTGTGCGCACAGCTATACTTACCTCGCCCGGCAGCCGCGCTCCCTCCAGCAGCCTCGCTCCCTCCAGCCCCGGCGTCGGCCTCTCTCTTCCTCCGGCCCGCGGCTGGTGACGTCACCGCGGGTCTCGCGCATGCGCTGTTCGTCGCGGCCGGCCCTCCACAGCTAAGCTGGTCTCCGGCGGTGCCCTGCCCCGATTGCACCGCTGGACCAATGAGGGCACAGCGGCAGCCATATCAGGCCGTCCTCCCCTAGTGGAGGCGCCTGACCGTGGTTGTTTCTTACAGTACCTCAGGCCCTGTGTTCTCGCCTGGAATCAGGCTCCCTGCCTAATCTCTGTGTTTGCTTCCAGCCCTGCTCCTAGTCCTGTGTCCGTGCCTGCTCAAGTCCTGTGTCCGTGCCAGCTCCAAGTCCTGTGTCCGTACCTGCTCCAGTCCTGTGTCCGTGCCTGCGCAAGTCCTGTGTCCGTACCTGCTCCAAGTCCTGTGTCCGTACCTGCTCCAGTCCTGTGTCCGTGCCTGCGCTAGTCCTGTGTCCGTACCTGCTCCAAGTCCTGTGTCCGTATCTGCTCCAGTCCTGTGTCCGTGCCTGTTCAAGTCCTGTGTCCGTGCCTGCTCAAGTCCTGTGTCCGTACCTGCTCCAAGTCCTGTGTCCGTGCCTGTTCAAGTCCTGTGTCCGTGCATGCTCGAGCCCTGTGATCCTTTCCGAGCCGCCCCTCTTGGTTCCGGCTGCCGTGGCATTCGAGTCTCTGGTCTTGTGCCAAACGATCCCTGTATAGGGGTCGGTTACACCTGGTTGCTCGTCCGGGGCCCCTCGGTGCCACGGTCCAGAGGGTCCACTCCAGGGAAATTCCGCCTTACCGTGTGCGGTGCTAACACAATGGAGAAAGAAGGATTGGAGGATAAAGGAAGGTAAGTGTCAGTATCATTGAGTTGAGAATAGATTTCATTGACATAATACTGTCTATCCATCACCACAATATAGCCCCCTTTATCCGCTGGTTTTATAACCAGTTGATTATTTTGAAAAAGGCCATGAATAGCCATACGTTCCACCTTAGATATATTATTTGAAACACGATAGCGACCATTGTGAATCAACTGCAATTGATCTTTGATGCCCTTTTTCACCAAACCAATATAAGTTTCAATTAGATGATATGACCTTGGTGGAGTGAAATTACTTGGTTTATATAAATTAAGATCTTTTAGTGTTAATTGGTCCACATCAGGACCTACCTCAAATTGGATATTATTTGGGGGATTTTTTGTGGTAGATGGATTATTTGCAAAGTGAACTTTCAACCATAAGGACCTAAAAAAACGGTGCATTTCTTGATCCAAAGTAAACTCATTAAATCTTGGAGTAGGACAAAACGAAAGTCCCTTTTGAAATGCAGGTATTTCAGTAGAAGACAATATATATGATGAAAAATTGTACACCATCTGGTCCTGAGTTACCTGTGAACGAGTCTGTATACGTGTTGTTGTAATACCAGTCCATCCTCAATTCCCTCTATTATTTTGATTCCTTTGACCTCTCCCACGTCTTTGTTCAGAATTACGAAATGAGCTTCTAGAGCTATCGCTATCCGAGCTATTGGAAAAGGAGAAATCCCAACGTCTAGTTGGCCTGCGTTCTCTAGATGTATTCTGGTTTCTCCAAAAATAAACATTGTTACGTTGGTAGTCATCAGCATCTCTCAAGAATTTCAATCTTTTCCATTCTTGTAATTGAGTTTGAAAATCCATGTTAGATTTCTCCACTTCTGATTGTATTTTATTAAACTCCTCCTGAGGGAGGATGCTACGTAATTGCTGTTCAGCATTGTTGATGTCCGTATCTATTGTAGATAACTCTTTCTGCAAGAACTCAACAGTTAGCAGGATCAAATCCATGGAGCATTTATTAAGAATGACTTCAAACTTATTACAAAAGTCCTCTTTATCAGAAAAAAGGGTAGGTCTAAGAGAAACCCGAAGGCCTCTGGGTATCCTTTTGACCCTATAGTATTCTAGTAGTAAAAGATATATAATGTTAAAAATAATTTTAAAAAAAATCGTGATTGTCTCACCTTCCAGCGTCCCCCGCAGCGTTCCCGATCATCGCGATGCTCCCGGCAGCTCCCGGTCCCAGTGATGCCTTGCACGACAATGACCTCTGATGATGTAGCTTCACGCGAGACCGCTACATCATCACAGGTCATTGTCGCGCAAGGCATCACTGGGAACGGGAGTTGCCGGGAGCATCGCTGAGGCCTGGGGGCGCCGGAAGGTGAGAATATCAACGGTTTTTTATTTTAATTCTTTTTTTTACCAGGGATATGGTACACAGAGCCTGGAGGACAGTCTCCTCTTCTGCAGACCCTGGGTACCATCCGCACATTTTCCGCAAAAAGAATGAGCATGCTGCGTATTTTTCCGCGATGCGATTCAGCAACGAAAAAATACGCAGCATTAGCACAGCATGTGCGGAATGCCATTAAATCCAATGGCTTGCTTATTTTATGTGTTTAGTTTTTGCGGCGAAAAAAATGCGGTGAAAACGCATAAAATACGCGGGAATTTCGGACGTGTGCACACAGCCTAAAGAAACATTAGGCAGCCACTTCCAGCCTGCTCACTGCCTCTTCCCCTCTCATAGCTCCTCCTGGTAACTGCCTGCACCCATGGCCCTGCTGTTATGTGCCAGGGGTTACATGGGGGACATAGGACATCCATTATACTTTGTACACTCCAGCTGACTTTCTGCCACAGCTGACAGGACAATTGCAGGTGGCCGCAGCATCTTTAAACCCCCACCCACGTGGGCAGATCCTGCACCACAGCAGGGCGCAGACAGGGTGTCCAGTGGTGCCTAGGTGAGTGCATGTGCTGCGTGGCCATGACTGCCACTGCTCTCTCCATACCTCTTGTATGCACACTCTTCGGGGTGCCCGGCACAGAGCTGCCAACCTAATGGGCAGCTGTCTGCAGCCCTGGGAGCCCAAACATGTCCGGAGCAATGCACCAGTGCAGCCCCTGCATCCTGCACTGGTCAGAGGGTGAGAGGTATGCACCCACCTGGGGGTGCACCGACCAGGGGTAGTCACCGATATGGTTGTCTTCGATGTGCTCAATCAGCTCGGCCAGGGTGGTAAAGTGGAGTCCACAGCCTCTGAAGCGGCAGGCATTGGAGAAGAAGGAGGCAGCAGCAATGCCTGTCAATCAGTGGCGTAACTACAAAGTTATGGGCCCCGGTGCGAACTTTCAAATGGGGCCCCCATGCCAAAATATACGCACATCTCCGCTCCATGCACCTCATACACACACGGCTCCTCTCCGTACACCTCGTACACACGCGGCTCCTCTCCGTACACCTCGTACACACGCGGCTCCTCTCCGTACACCTCGTACACACGCGGCTCCTCTCCGTACACCTTGTACATGCACGGTACACCTTGTACACATGTGGCTCCGCTCTGTACACCTCGTACACACGTGGCTCCACTCCGTACACCTCGTACACACGTGGCTCCACTCCATACACCTCGTACATGCATGGCTCCGCTCTGTACACCTTGTACACATGCAGCTCCTCTCCGTACACCTTGTACACACACTGCAGCTCCCCTCTGTACACCACTTACACACTCAGCTCCTCTCCGTACACCTTGTACACACGCAGCTCCCCTCCGTACACCTCATATACACACAGCTCCTCTCTATACACCTCGTGCACACGCGGCTCCACTCCATACACCTCGTACACACACGGCTCCTCTCTGTACACACCGTACAAACATAGCTCTGCTCTGTACACCTCGTACACACATGGCTACGCTCCGTACACCTCATACACACACGGCTCTGCTACATCCAAACTTGTACACACATAGCTCTGCTACATCCACCCTGTAAACCTCTCCTGACCTCACACAGAAACTTCCCTCATCCAGCACCATGATGACGATCAGCAGAGCAGAGTTCTGCGCAGAACGAGGCCCCTGGTCATGTGACCCCTGACTCCTCCCCTCCTGTGACCTCATCACAGGTCCTGTGCTTACAGAAGATAACAGCCTGTGTCCCTGCCTGTCATCATGGTGTGGTCATTGAGGTCCTGGTCCGGTGGGGCTGAGAATGGGGAGCTGGACAGAGATGGAAGGAGAGAGGTGGATAGCAGCCGATGCTGGAGGAGGGAGAGATGGAGATAGCGAGAGTGGGAGAAGGCAGCAAAGGCATCGGGAGCAGAGGAGCTGGCTGTATGGAGCAGCTGAGAGGAGGGGACAGAGGAGGGACCCAAGCAACCTCCACAGCTGGATGGACAGCTCCAGAGTCCAGACCAGTGGTGGATTATAATTGGGCAATTGATCCTGGGCTGGTGGTCCCCCCCACACCAATGGGCCCTGAGCTACCACCCAGATTGACCTCATTATAATCCGCCACTGATCTGAACCCTGAAGCTGCACAGATGGTACCTGAACACTGAAGCTGCACACCCTGCAGCTGCACAGGCAGTGCCTGAACCCTGAAGCTGCACCAGCGATACCTGAACCCTGTAAGCGCTGCACCTGCGGTACCTGAACCTGAAACCGTTCTGATGGTACTTGAACCTGCACCAGTGTCTCCTCTGGTTAACATGCCAGAGTCCGTACTATTGGAGCCTATTCCCGTATCCAAATCCAGCTCTGCCTGTGACTCCGTGTTAGTTTCCATTCTGCCCGATGACCCAGAACCTGTGTTGTCTGAGCAAAGTCCAAATCCAGCCCTGCCTGTGACACTGTGACATTATGTGTTCTGCCTGATTACCCACAACCTATGTTGTCTGAATATAGTCCAAATCCAGCCCCACCTGTGACTCCATGTTAGTATCTGTTTTGCTCGATGACCCAGAACCTGTACAGTATGAATCAAGTCTGAATACTGTCCTGCTAGTGACTCCGAGTCCCATCCCTGTCTGCTATCCTGACCTCTTTGGTCATCATCTACAGTACTGGGGACTGCCTAAGAGTGGTACCTGCTGGCTACCTGCAGCTCAAGCCTAACTCCACCATCATGAGCTCTAGTGCAAACCATTTGGCACTTAGCTACGCACCTCCTAGGTAAGCCCGGATCACGGCACAGTGGGTCCACAATCCACACGTGCGAGAAATTGAGACTGGTAACTAACACAGAACATTAGAAGTGAACTTTATCTGAACAACTTTGCTGCAGCTCTCACAACTCTGTTGTATTGGAACACTATTGCAACCCTGTCTGCCTGTGAGATGGAAGCTGAGAGAAACCTACAGATGTGTTAGGTATTGTCACACACAGCTCTACAGTGAGATCAGGAGAGCAGAGAGCGGCCATTTCACACCACACTGGTAACTCCCCCTTTTATTTAAAATAAGCTCTGGAGGCAGATTCTCTAAGAGATCAATGTCTGGCCCGTAGATCTTAACAACTCATTCACACATAAGAAAAACATGCATTTCTCTGGATTAAGACATCAGATAGCAGATATTGAGGTATACTTTTATTGAACATTCTATAACCTGCATGCTTATATAGACTAAAGGCAAGCACCTAGGGGGAGAAAGGGGAAACAACATAGACTGTGTATCAGTGTAAATAGAGAGGAGACCAACCATGACAGACCATAAAGTGGAGAAGAAATCACATGTAGTACAAGGAAAAAGATATTGGGCTGTAGAAGCAAGATTGAAGTTAAATGCGGTTGCAAAAAGCATATCAAGGGTCTAAAAAATAAATTAAGTAACAAAGTTTACAGCCTGTAACTTAGTGCAACCTTTTTAACTTAAGGTATCCACTGGTAACCACTAGAGATGAGCGACTTTGCCTTTTTTAGGGTCGAGTCGGGTTTCATGAAACCCGACTTTCACAAAAGTCAGGTCAAACGTAATTGGCCGACTATAGGGAAAAGTCGGAGGCCGACTGAAACACGAAACCCAATGCAAGTCAATGGGGAAGCAAAGTCGGCAGGGAGTGGAGGACAGTAAACACATCTACAGTGCCCATTTCAATGCCAAAAACATCAATTCTTATTACTGAAGCTTGTCAACCTTAATTTACTTCATAATAATATTTACACACTGAAAACTGGGGGTTATTTGGCTAAAGTTGTGGGAGGGTAGGGCTGGCTCCAGGTTTTCATGTGCCCTGGGCCACAGAGCGCCCCTTTAACACATACCACATCTCATGATGCACCGATACGGCACAGAAATATATGTATAGTACAAAGACAAATACTTCACTGCTTACATGACATGACTGATATCTATTTTAAATTCTACAATAGCTCAAAAAAGGACAGTATATTACTCCATACAGTATTATGGCTACCACATTGTGCGCCATACAGAATAATGAGCCCCATATATTTTTCCATACAGAATAATTGGCCACATATAATGTTCCATACAGTATATGATGAGCTCCACATAATGCTACAGTATATGATGGTCCCCATGGACGATGCTCCAGTGGGTTATGGGCCCAAATAATGCTCCACATATAATGGGCTCCATTTCTAATGCTCCAGTGTATAATGTGCCCTGTAAATGCTGCTCCAGTGACTGATGTCCCCAATCTGGAATTCTCCAGTATATGATGGGCCTCATGGATGATGCTCCAGTGTCTTATGGGCCCCAATAATGCTCCATATATAATAGGCCCCATTTCTAATGCTCCAGTGTATCATGTGCCCCATAGATGCTGCTCCAGTGTCTGATGTCCCCAATTTGGAATGCTCCAGTATATGATGGGCCTCATGGATGATGCTCCAGTGTCAGATGTCCCCCATTTGGAATGCTCCAGTATATGATGGGCCTCATGGATGATGCTCCTGTGTCTTATGGGCCCTAATAATGCTCCATATATAATGTGCACCATTTCTAATGCTCCAATGTATAATGGGCCCCGTAAATGCTGCTCCAGTGTCTGATGTCCCCCATTTGGAATGCTCCAGTACCTGATGGGCCTCATGGATGATGCTCCAGTGTCTTATGGGCCCTAATAATGCTCCATATATAATGTGCACCATTTCTATTGCTCCAGTGTATAATGGGCCCCGTAAATGCTGTTCCAGTGTCTGATGTCCCCCATTTGGAAAGCTCCAGTACATGATGGGCCCCATTTTTAATGAACCGAGGCATGGTATGTGAAAAGAGCTCCATGGAGTTATCTGAAGTGTGTGCTGCAGCATGCTTCACTTTTGATGTGGGTGAAGGACACAAGGAAAGGGGTTGCTCCTGACCAGAAGCCTACACTGACGACTCAGTGCTTGGATTTTTTTAAACTTCAGAAGAGTAGGCGACAGAGCTAGAGGCTGTTTCAGCAATGTAAGCCGAAAAAAGTTCCTGATGCTCCGGCTTTAAAAGCAGTCTACCTACTCCCAGAAAAGGGAGCCTTACAGGCCTTCCGGAGCTAGACCATGATGGAGGCTCAACACCTCCTGCCTTAGCTGCTATTGTGCTTTTGGCACTACCAGCAGATGCACCACCACTACCATCAGTACCAGGTGGCCCCCCATGGCCGCGGCCTCTTCCACCATTCTTCCTCATGTTTTGGAAAATGGACCCAAAATACCAGCAGATATATGGTACTGTATCAGAAGCGTACAGCTCTAGACAGTCTAGGAATAATAGTACATCTCTGTATATATTTCATGAATCATACACAGACGCTCACAGGCTCAGTATCGATTACATAATAAAATAAAAAGTTGAAAAAGGGTACAGTATCACCAGATACAAGGTATATATAGTATAGTGTAAACATTCTGAATCTCCATATATATTTCAGGAGTCAGACACAAGCGATCTCAGGCCCAGTATGGATTACACAAGAATATGAAAAGCTGTAAATGGGTAATGTAACACAAGCGTACAGCTGTATACAGTGTTGGGGTAATCTTAAATCTCCAAATATATTTCCGGAGTAACAGACAGACGTTCACAGGCTCATTATGGATTACACCTGAATCTAAATAGCAAAAAAGGTTACTGTATCAGAAGCATACTGCTCTATACAGTGTTGGTCACATTTGAAATCTCGGTACAGTTTTCCGGAGTCACCCTCAGACGCTCACTCAGTCAGGTTTTGACCATAATAAAAAATGTTGTTAATAAGGTACTGGATAACAAGATAGCAAGTATATATATTATAGTGTACAATTAAAATCTCCATTTACATAGTCACTCTCAGACATTTAATCAGTATGGATGTGACCGTAACACTAAATGTGTACCAAAGGTACTGTATAACAAGATACAAGCTGGATCGATTATAGGGTAAAAATTGGTATCTCCGATTCAACGTCTATATATAAGGCGGAAACCACACACGCTCACTCATTATGGATGATACCTTAATAAAAAATTTTGAACAAAGGTACTGTATCAGCACATACCAGGTGTATCCAGTCTAGGGGTAATTGTAAATTTCCATCTACACTTCCGGAGTCAGACACTGACACTCACCGGCTCAGTATGTATTACACCAGAATTTAAAAAGTAGAAAAAGGGAAAGGTATTCGAGGCGTACACCTGTATACAGTGTTGTGGTAATTTTAAATCTTCGTATATATTTCAATCTGAGTAAGCCAGTCCAGCCTCAAACAAACGGTTTACCAGAGTTGCTTGTTTGTTATCCAATATTATCTCGAGGTTCTCCTGTGGTATGATGTTGTGTAATTTGCCTTTGTAGCGTGGATCAAGGATGCTGGCCAGCCAGTTGTCGTCATCCTTCATCATTTTGGCAATGCGGGGGTCCCTTTTTATGATCCGCAAGGCATAATCGCACATGTGGGCCAATGTTCCAGGTGTAAATAATGCACTGCCACTGCTGGGTGGAGGAGCACTTTCTGGAAAATCCACATCCCTACAGTCACGCACAAACCCTGTACCTGACCTTGGAATGCCAACATTTTCTCTTGCCCCCTGAGAAGCATCCTCCTGCCCAAAATAATCATCCCCCCTCATTCTCCTCCTCCTCCTCTTCTTCCTCCACCTCGTCCAGGACAGTTCCCTGACCAGACAATGGCTGACTGTCAGCAAGGCTTCCCTCCTCCTGTTCCTCCTCTGCTGCAGACGCCTGTTTCTTAACGTGCGTCAAACTTTGCATGAGCAGAAGCGTAAAAGTGGGATGCTCATGCTAATGATGGCGTCATCTGCTCTTACCAGCCGTGTGCATTCCTCAAAACACTGAAGGACTTTACAGAGGTCTTTCAGCTTTGACCACTGTACACCCGACAATTCCATGTGTTCTCTCAAACTGCCTGGCCGTGTATCGTCCCACAAATGCATTACAGCCTGCCTCTGTTCGCACAGCGTCTCAACCATGTGCAAGGTGGAGTTCCACCTTGTTGCAACGTCTATACAATTAGGCGGTGCTTGGGGAGGTGGAGCAAATGCTGCAGCTTCTGCATACGACTGGAGTATATGGCCGAGCAACGGATGTACGAGCATAGTCTTCGCATCTTATGGAGGTGGAATGTTAACTCCGGATCATTATTAAGGAAGCACTGCACCACCAGGTTCAAAGTGAGAGCCAGGCAAGGTATGTGTGTGAGTTTTGCAAGGCCTATGGCTGCCACAAAAATACGGCCATTATCACTGACTACCTTGCCTGGCTCAAGATGTAGACTGCCCAGCCATGACTCAGTTTGTCGCTGCAAGTAGTCGGCCAGTACCTCCGCGGTGTGTCTGTTGTCGCCCAAAGACTAGTGTTGAGCATTCCGATACTGCAAATATTAGGTATCGGCCGATATTCGCTGTATCGGAATTCAGATACTGAGTACCGATATTTTTTCAATATTGGATACCGGAATCGGAAGTCCCCATAATGCAATGAACCACTGTTGTGGCTGTGATTGGCTGCTGAAATGATGTCATCATGATGCACGGTCTGTGCGCATCATGATGCGTGGTCTGTGCCGACAGCCGGGGGTCTGTACGGGCCTGCCGGGGGCCTGTGCCGGCTGCCGGGGGGTCTGTACGGGCCTGCCGGGGGCTTTTGCCGGCTGTTGGGGGTCTGTACTGGCCTGCCGGGGGCTTGTGCCGGCTGCCGGGGGTCTGTACGGGTCTGCCGGGGGCTTGTGCCGGCTGTAGTATGTATGTATGTATGTATGTTGTTATGTTGTATGAATGTAGTATATATGTTGTATGTATGTAGTATGTATGTATGTTGTATGAATGTAGTATATATGTAGTATGTATGTATGTTGTATGAATGTAGTATATATGAAGTATGTATGTAGTATGTAGTATGTATGTATGTAGTATGTATGTATGTATGCTGTATGAATGTAGTATATATGTAGTATGTATGTTGTATGAATGTAGTATATATGAAGTATGTATGTATTATGTATGTATGTTGTATGAATGTAGTATATATGTAGTATGTATGTAGTATGTAGTATGTATGTATGTTGTATGAATGTTGTATATATGTAGTATGTATGTAGTATGTATGAATGTTGTATATATGTAGCATGTATGTATGTAGTATTTATGTAGTATGTATTTTTTTTTTTTTTTACATTCAACACATTAGCCAGATGATGGGACTACTACTGTCCCATCATTGGCTAATGTGTCAATCACTGTCATTGTAGCAGGCATCGCCCGATGGGACTTGTAGTCCCATTGGACAATGCCTACACACACAAGACCCCCAGCAGGCCCGTACAGACCCCTGGCAGCCGGCACAAGTCCCCGGCAGGCCCGTACAGACCCCCGGCAGCCAGCACAAGCCCCCAGCAGGCCCGCACAGACCCCCGGCAGCCGGCACAAGCCCCTGGCAGGCCCGTACAGACCCCCGGCAGCCGGCACAGGCCCCCGGCAGGCCCGTGCAGACCCCCGGCAGGCCTGTACAGACCCCCGGCAGGCCCGCACAGACCCCGCCCGTACACACAGACATGCACAGTGTCCGCCCACGCACCGCCCACACTCTTCCCCCCTCCCGAACTGGATGTTCAAGTTAAGAAAGGGTTTTTTTTAATTCCGATACTTCTGTCCCATTGACTTGAATGGGACTTCCGGTATCGGAATCGGCGATACCCGATACTTTTTTGGGTATCGGGCCGATCCAATCCGATCCGATGTTTCTCAATATCGGATGGTATCGCTCAACACTACCAAAGACATCATCTTTAACACCGCCTGCTGACGCTTACCACTAGCTGTTCGATAGTGGGACACCTCATATGCAACACTGCCAGCTGCGGATGGAGTCCTCGTGTGACTGCGCTCTGTGGACGAGCTTTCGCTTATGGAGGAGGAGGAGGGTCAAAATCCTACAGCCAACTGTTTCTTATACCGTGGGATAGGCAGCACTGTTCCACCGCCGCTGTCACCTGTGGAGCCTGCATCCACCACATTAACCCAGTGCACAGTGATGGACACGTAATGGCCTTGGCCATGCCTACTGGACCATGCATCTGTTGTGAGGTGCACCTTTCCACTCACTGACTGAGTGCATGGACAATGCAGTCTTTCACATACAGGTGAAGGGCTGGGATGGCTTTTCGAGAAAAGAAGTGCCGACTGGGTAGGTCATAGCGTGGGACTGCATAGGCCATGAGCTCGCGGAAAGCTTTGCTTTCAACCAACCGGTAGGGCATCATCTCTAACGAGATTAGCTTGGCAATGTGGGCGTTCAAACACTATGCAGATGAGAGGAAGAGTACTTACTTGTCCTACTCAGAGTGTCTGGTAGAGTGAGCTGGACTGGAGAGCTGCATATAGTGGAACTAGCGGTGGACCGGACGGAGTGAAAGGGGGTTGGTGATGGTATTGGTGGTGATGGCCTACATTCAGTGTTGTGTTGCTTCACCATTGTGATTCCCTGAGTGCTTTGGCCTTGCAACAACACCTCAACATTTTAGTGCTGGTGGTGTGCTTAACGTTGGCGGTGGTTTTACAGTGGGGGAAGCGATGGAGCATTGCTGGCTACGTTCAGTCGGAGCATGTGCACATGTGCTACCTGAGATTTTGTAGTCCGTCCATGCTTGTAAGTGCATGTTGTTTAATTGTCTAAGCATGCAACTGGTATTCAAATTTCTGAGTTGTTTACCTCGGCTAAAGGTCCTTCCGCACTTGTTACTGGTTACCTTTGCCTCATCAGTAGGATTTTGGACAAAGAAATGCCACACTGATCTCTTCTTACTATGGTATACATTTGCTGTCCTGCAACTCATTTTTTTTTGTTCCACGTTTTTGCTCAGCTACGGGCCTGCCAGATAACCGCTGCTGCAATATCAATGCCTGCTGCGGATCCTTCTCCTTATCTGAACTATTGCCAGCGCCACCCTCCTCCCCCAATGGATGCCAATCCGGGTCAAGAACTGGATCATCCATCACCTCCTCTTCAAAGTCATCTGCACCTTCCTCTTTACCTTCCTCTGTGTCAGCGTCTAAGGTGGTATAGTATGCGGGAAGGGGCACCTGAGGTTCATCAGTGTCAGATTCTGGCTCAGTAGACTGTGAGGGCAATGTAATGGTCTGGGTCAATGTAGGAGCAGAATCATCTAGCAGTGGCTGTGCATCAGTGCACTCCATGTCAGATTCATCTTGGAGTGGGGAATTCATGATTTGACTGGCTAACCCAGGCATGGTATATGAAAAGAGCTCCATAGAGTAATCTGAAGTGTCGGCTGCCGCATCCTTCACTTTTGGTTGGGGTGAAGGACACAAGGAAAGGTGTTTTTCCTGACCAGAACCCTGCACTGATGACTGCGTGCTTGCAGGTTTGGAACGTTCAGAAGAGGAGGCAATAGAGCTGGTCGCTGTTTCGGCAATGTACACCAAAACCTGTTCCTGAATCTCCGGCTTTAAAAGCGGTTTTCCAACTCAAAGAAAAGGGAACCTTACAGGTCTTCTTGGGCCAGACGATGATGCAGGCTCAACACCTCCTGCCTTAGCTGCTATTGTGCTTTTGCCAGAACCAGCCGATGCACCACCACCATCAGTACCAGCCGCACCCCCCTGCCCATGTCTGTGGCCTGTTCCACCATACTTCCTCATGTTTGGGAAAATGTAACCAAAATACCAGCAGAGAGATGGTACTGTATGAGGAGCATCCAGCTGTGTAAGGTGTATTAAAAAAATTAAATTTACGAATATAATTTGTTAGTCACAGATGCTCACCTAGTATGTATTTGACCGTAATACAACAAGCAGATATATGGTACTGTATCAGAAGTGTACAACTCTATACGTTTTTTGTGTAAGTAACAATCTGTGTATATGTGTTTACGGAGTGTCACACACACGCTGCCTCTGTATAGATGTGACTGTAATGCGAACAGCAGATATACAATACCGTTTGAGAATTGGACAGCTCAATACGGTGTAGGTCTTGAAAAATGGAAAATCTCCTCTGTTTGTTTTTCTAGAAAAACACACAGATAGCTTGTATTTGTCCATGATACCAGACAGTACACAGTAGTGAGTGAGGAGCGTACACCGCTAGACGGTGTCTGTATGGAAAATTGTCACTCTCTGGCTATGTTTATATGGAGTGACACACACTGTCTCTGTATAGTTTGGACCGTTATGAAACAGCAGATATACTAAACTGTTTAAAAAGCGGACAGCACTCTAAGGCGTCAGTCTGGAAAAATGGAAAAACTCCTCGGCTTTTTTTTCCAGAGTAACACACAGATAGCTTGTATTTGTCCCTCATACCTGCTGGTACACGGTAGTGTGTGATGAGCGTACACCGCTAGACAGTGTCTGTATGGAAAATTGTCACTCTCAGGCTATGTTTATATGGAGTGACACACGCTGTCTCTGTATAGTTTGGACCATGATGAAACAGCAGATATACTAAACTGTTTGAAAAGCGGACAGCACTCTAAGGTGTCGGTCTGGAAAAATGGAAAAACTCCTCGGCTTTTTTTTCCAGAGTAAAGCCCCCGTTACACACTGCGATATCGTTAGCAATATCGCTGTAAAGTCACCGATTTTGTGACGTAGCAGCGATATTGCTAGCGATATCGCTACATGTGATACTTACCTCCGACCGGCTCCCCCGCTGATTATCGCTGGTCGCGCGAGAAGGTCCTGGATCACTTCTCGTCGGGTGCTTCCTGCTGGGCTTCCTGTGGCGCCGATGAGCGACGTGTGGACGTGGGCGGGAGGACGTCAGGTTCGCCGCGTCTGACAGGCAAGTAGCGACCCCCGACCCCAGCGATGTCGCTGGTGAGATCTGCCTATGTGGCAGCTCACTAGCGACCACTTAGCGATGCACCAGCGATCCATATCGTTGTCGGATCGCTGGTGCATCGCTAAGTGTAACGGTACCCTAACACACAGATTGTATTTGTCCCTGATACCAGCCGGTACACGGTAGTGTGTGAAGAGCATACGTACACCGCTATACGGTGTGTGAAAAAAATGAACGCTCTGTAACTGAGCAGAACAAAATAATAAAAGTTGGAGTGCTTTGAAAAAAGCAGTTTGAACAGCAGTATGCACACACCAGTGCAGCTATCAGGTAGCCTGAAAAGGCAGCCTAATCACCACCTGTGCTGCTGCACACAACTAAAATCCTCCATTTTCACTGCACACTAACTGTACAGTGGAAATCGCTAACAGCAGAAGCAGTTTTTTTTCTTCTTCCCTGCCTAATGCTCTCCATACAGAATCAGCAAAAACCCAAAGAGAAAGCAGTCAGAAGATCCATAAAATGTAATATTTTATTAAATAATGTTTAAGAAAACATATATATATCTATTATGGACATACAGTGTCCCGAAAGATCCCGAAATATGGCAGAGTTGACAATCTGACTAAAAATGAAAGGGCGAGGCTCAGGTATCTTAAAAATCTTCCAGATGTGGTGCTGAAGCCGGCAGATAAAGGTGGCAATGTGGTAGTCTGGCCTATAGCAATGTACGAGAGAGAGGCATTTCGTCAATTAAATAATTCGGTATGCTATAAAAAACTTACTTATAATCCTCTCTCGGCCTTTACTGCTAAATTAGATCTGATCATCAATAGAGCCATGACTAACGGCATTGTCACCAAACAGCAGGCTTCGGCACTTACTGTAAAAGAGCCCACCATAGCCACATTGTACCTCTAGCCTAAAATTCACAAGGACATCAGATCACCACCGGGTAGACCTATTATATCTGGTCGTTGGAATTTCCTTGAGAACGTTAACAAATGGATTGACCATCATCTTCAGCCGTTGGTATCCAGTTTGCCTTCCTTCCTCAAGGATACTGGAGATCTCTTGCGGAAGGTCGATGGACTCTGTTTGGAGAGTGATTCTCTTCTTGCTTCTGTTGATGTTGAGTCCCTATATACCAACATAAAGCATATCGATGGCCTACGTGCCGTACGATTCTACTTGACCACCTCCACTATTTCAGTGGGACTTAGGGACCTCATCCTGGAGCTCCTAGAGTTCACTCTCACACACAACTTTTTTGTGTTCAAGGGATCCTTCTATCTACAGCTCCAGGGGACTGCCATGGGTGCGGCCTTCGCGCCGTCCTATGCCAACCTCTTCCTGGGGCTGTGGGAGAGGGATCTCTTCCTGTCTGACAGAGGGGGGTTGATTGAGCGTGTCCATCTTTGGGCGCGCTACATTGACGATATCTTCTTTGTTTTTCAGGGCAGCTCCATCGACCTCCTGCAATTTATATCCATTTTGAATGGCAATGATCTAAATATTAAGATTACATTGACCTGGGATCCAGATAAAATCAATTTTCTGGATGTTTCCGTCAAAAAGGACACAGAGGGAATAATTCAGACTGATATCTACCGTAAGGAGACGTCGACTAATACCTTATTGCATGCCTCATCCTGTCATCCGCATCATCTTATTAAAGCTATCCCTGTGGGACAGTTCTTATGACTCCGTCGTATTTGCTCCACTAATGTAGATTTTGAGAATCGTGCCGATGAATTAAAAACTCGGTTTCTGTCACGTGGATACAGTAAACGGAGTGTAAAGAAGGCCTATCAACGTGCTAAATATGTAACTCGTAATGAGCTGCTCTACAGGGATCGCAACAAATTATTATTATTATTATTATTTATTGTTATAGCGCCATTTATTCCATGGCGCTTTACATGTGAGGGGGGTATACATAAAAACAAGTACAATAATCTTAAACAATACAAGTCATAACTGGTACAGGAGGAGAGAGGACCCTGCCCGCGAGGGCTCACAATCTTCAAGGGATGGGTGATAATACAGTAGGCGAGGGTAGAGCTGGTCGTGCAGCGGTTTGGTCGATCGGTGGTTACTGCAGGTTATAGGCTTGTCGGAAGAGGTGGGTCTTCAGGCTCTTTTTGAAGGTTTCGATGGTAGGTGAGAGTCTGATATGTTGTGGTAGAGAGTTCCAGAGTAGGGGTGATGCGCGAGAGAAATCTTGTATGCGATTGTGGGAAGAGGAGATAAGAGGGGAGTAGAGAAGGAGATCTTGTGAGGATCGGAGGTTGCGTGCAGGAAAGTACCGGGAGACGAGGTCACAGATGTATGGAGGAGACAAGTTGTGGATGGCTTTGTATGTCATGGTTAGGGTTTTGTAATGGAGTCTCTGGGCAATTGGGAGCCAGTGAAGGGATTGACAGAGGGGAGAAGCTGGGGAATAGCGGGGGGACAGGTGGATTAGTCGGGCAGCAGAGTTTAGAATAGATTGGAGGGGTGCGAGAGTGTTTGAGGGGAGGCCGCAGAGCATGAGGTTGCAGTAGTCAAGGCGAGAGATGATGAGGGCATGGACTAGGGTTTTTGCAGATTCTTGGGTGAGGAATGAACGGATGCGTGAAATATTTTTGAGTTGAAGTCGGCAGGAAGTGGAAAGGGTTTGGATATGTGGTTTGAAGGAGAGATCAGCATCAAGGATTACTCCGAGGTAGCGAGCTTGTGGGACTGGGGAGAGTGGGCAGTCATTTACTGTAATTGATAGGTTCGTAGGGGGGGTCACGTGAGATGGGGGAAAGATGATGAATTCTGTTTTGTCCATGTTGAGTTTCAGATATCTAGTGGAGAAGAAGGATGAAATAGTGGACAGACATTGAGGGATTCTGGTTAGTAGGGAGGTGATATCTGGTCCAGAGATGTAGATCTGTGTGTCATCAGCATAAAGATGATACTGAAAGCCATGAGATTCTATGAGCTGTCCCAGGCCAAAGGTGTAAATAGAGAACAGCAGGAGCCCTAGGACTGAACCTTGTGGGACTCCGACAGATAGGGGGCGAGGTGAGGAGGTGGTGTGTGAGTGGGAGACGCTGAATGTCCGGTCTGTTAGGTATGATGAGATCCAGGAGAGGGCCAAGTCTGTGATGCCGAGGGATGAGAGGGTCTGTAATAATAGGGAATGGTCCACTGTGTCAAAGGCAGCCGACAGGTCCAGGAGGAGGAGGACAGAGTAGTGTCGCTTGCTCTTGGCAGTTAAGAGGTCATTGGTGACCTTAGTAAGGGCAGTTTCAGTGGAGTGGTGTGACCGGAAGCCAGATTGTAAGCGGTCGAAGAGGGAGCAAGAAGAGAGATGGGAGGACAGTTCAAGGTAGACGTGTTGTTCCAGTAGCTTGGAGGCGTATGGGAGAAGTGATATAGGGCGATAGCTAGATACAGAGGATGGGTCAAGAGAGGGCTTTTTGAGGATAGGTGTGATGGAGGCATGTTTAAAGCTTGAGGGGAAAACACCAGTTGTTAGTGATAGGTTGAAGAGATGGGTTAGGGTTGGGATGAAGACTGTGGTGAGGTTTGGGATGAAGTGGGATGGGATCGGGTCGAGTGCACAGGTGGTGAGATGTGATCTTGAGAGTAGAGTGGAGAGTCGATCTTCTGTAATGGTGGAGAAGTTGGTTTTGAAGGTGGAGGGCTGGGAAGTCGGGAGGAAGGGCTCTGGGGGTTGTTGACCAAAACTGTCCCTGATGTTATCAATTTTCTGCTTGAAAAATGAGGCAAAGTCTTCAGCTGAGATGAGTGGGGAGGGAGGAGGTGCTGGGGGGCGGAGGAGAGAATTGAAGGTGTTGAATAACTGTTTAGGGTTGTGAGACAGGGAGGATATGAGAGATGAGAAGTAGGTTTGTTTAGCTGTGGCGAGTGTGGTCTTGAAAGTAGTGAGGGACTGTTTGAATGCGATGAAATGCTCGTTGGAGTGGGATCTTTTCCATCTGCGCTCAGCAGCCCTGGAAGCTCGCCTCAGCTCTTTGGTCAGGCTGGTGTGCCAGGGCTGTCTGTTGATTTTGCGAGTTTTGGTATGTGTAAGTGGGGCAGCGGATTCCAAAGCTACAGCTATTGTGGTGTTATATAGAGCGGCAGCGTCATCCGCATTGTGTAAGGAACTTATATCTGTAAGAGGGAGGAGGGATTCGGAGAATGAGTGTAGGTCAAGGTGTTTAAGATTCCTGCGAGGGTGTGAAAGTTTGTGGGGTGGGGATTGTAGACATGGAGTGAAGAGGGAAGAGAATGTGAGCAGGTTGTGGTCAGAGAGAGGAAGAGGTGAGTTAGAGAGGTTAGATAGGGAGCAGAGGCGGGTGAAGATGAGGTCCAGTGTGTGGCCATCTTTGTGGGTGGCTGTAGAAGACCATTGAGTGAGGCCGAAGGAGGAAGTGAGAGATAGAAGTTTAGTGGAAGCTGAGAGGGAAGTGTCAATGGGGATGTTGAAGTCGCCCATGATGATAGTAGGGATGTCCGCGGAAAGGAAATGAAGTAACCAGGTGGTGAAGTGGTCAAAGAAGGTGGTGGCTGGCCCTGGGGGGCGGTAGATGACAGCCAGTTGGAGGTTGGAGGGGGAGTAGATGCGCACAGAGTGCACCTCAAAGGAAGGGAGGGTAACAGAGGGTGGCAGTGGGATTGGGGTGAAGGAGCAGGTATCTGACAGGAGAAAACCAACTCCTCCACCATGTTTGCTGCTGGGGCGGGGGGTGTGAGAAAGGTGGAAGCCGCCATACGAAAGTGCAGCAGGAGAGGCTGTGTCAGAAGGGGTGAGCCAGGTTTCGGTGATGGCGAGGAAGGAGAGTTTGGTAGTAACAAAAAGATCATGGATGTAGGAAAGCTTGTTGCAGACAGAGCGAGCGTTCCACAGAGCTCCTGTTAGTGGGACTGGGGAAGCGGGGGCTGGGTGAATGGGTATAAGGTTGGAGAGGTTACGGAAGGTTGTGATAGAGCGTGGATGGGAGGTAGAAATGACTGTGGGAATGTGGTGAGGAGGACCAGGATTTGGAGAGATATCACCAGCAGTGAGAAGGAGCAGAGAAAGTGTTAGCAGGTGGGAGCAGGAGAGGGCATGAGGGGGCTGTCTGTGTTTGGAGACAGAGGATTGTCTCACAAATCCAAGGGGAATGATGTTGTTAGATTCATCACCTCTTTTCATCCCCAACATGGAATGATGCGTGATGCGATGAGGAGGGCCTGGCCTATCCTTATGGTGGATCCCATTCTGAGTAAATTTCTCCCGGAATATCCGTCCATCACCTTTAGAAGGGCCAGGAATCTCCGTGATCAATTGGTGGCCAGTCATTATGTAGACCATCCAGTACATACTTTTCTGGATGACCTTCCAATTAGACATGGATGTTCTCCCTGTGGCAGATGTATAGCCTGTCCTAACATCGAATGGAGTACCTCATTTACTAACTTTGATGGTACCAGGACATTTTCCATCAAGCAACGCATATCTTGTACCACTCGGTACGTGATATATTATGCCACCTGCCCGTGTGGGCTCATTTATGTAGGTATGACCACACGGCAGTTAAAGGTACACACAAGGGAGCATGTCCTGGGCATACTGGCTGCTGCCACTTGTACTGATGTTTCAAGCCTGAAGACGCTACCTAGGCACTTCAAGGAGTTCCATCAGTGCAAAGCTACACTCCTTAGAGTAATGGGTATTGATGCTCTTAACATCAATATAAGGGGTGGTAAATTGTCTAATCGGTTGGCTAGGTTAGAAACCAGATGGATCTGGACTCTAGGTACCATCTATCCAAGTGGATTAAATGAAAATATCTCTTATGCCCCATATCTATAACCCATCTTGGTGGACATTTATGTGATTATTGTGGTCTTGAGTTTTATTTTTAATATAAATCTTTTATACTTTTTAGTAATTTGCACGTGACACGTTGTCTCTTGAAAATGTGGAAGGTGTCCGAGGGTTCGTTGGAATCACAAAAGCTGCTTCACGGATTGATCCACGACGATGTTTTTTGATTTTTTTGATGTTTTGTGTGTGTTTTTTGTTCTACATATGCATATGGGGCAGTGTATACCCACCCATGATGAGCGATGGGCTGGTGTTATTCATATTGTTATATAATGTATATGCATCTATATGTATTTTTGTTTAATTTTATTTTATTATTTTTTTCATTTTCATTATCCCTTACTATTTTATGTTTTGTATATGTGTATGTGTAGTTCTATGGGGTAGTTTTGATGCCCTTTTGGTGCTTTGGCATGAGTAGATGTGATCTAAATTTCCCATCTCATTATGGCTATATTTATATATGGATATAGTGCATCTACATATTATGTACGGGATAATGAACCCTTGTAAATTGTGGGTCCTTTTGGTCCGATCCTGATAATAATAATTTAGATGTTACTATATGTGATAGATGTGGCCTATCTATTAATATGTGGATTTTATATATCTAGTTCCATATATTATGCCAGGCTCCGTAGTTCTATACCATTCTTTAAGCACTGATTAACATGCAGTGCATAGATGGTATATTTTATCAATTGATGCACCGTTGTTTTGCCCTTAGTCTTGCCCCTTCTAGTTATGGCGGCCCTGGCCCGACGCTGTCTGCGCGCATGCGCTGTGTCCGCTGTGCGGTCATCTGTGTTCCCTGCTCGGCGCGCCGGATCACGTAGGCCCGCGTGTTTCCGGTGACGCCATAGCATGGATCCGGCTGTTGCGGGGCGGGCTCATCGTGCGCGCAGACGGCCTCTGG
The DNA here is from genome assembly GCF_039654945.1 of Dendrobates tinctorius. Classification (NCBI taxonomy): domain Eukaryota; kingdom Metazoa; phylum Chordata; class Amphibia; order Anura; family Dendrobatidae; genus Dendrobates; species Dendrobates tinctorius. The sequence goes on from NW_027361829.1 coordinate 58,344,031, forward strand.
CGGGCACACTATATAAACCGGGTGGTCGCGCCTCTTTCCACGCCCCCTGAGGAAGGAGTCCTTTGGCTCCGAAACGCGCGTCGGGGACTGGACCGACCCCACTGCCACCACTGTTTCCAGGTACATGTATGTAGCTATTAGCTACTTTATTTGCGCTGCTCTTTGAGCACCGCCTGGGTTACAATGTATGTTTAACTATCAGGGAACTTTTGTAATTTATATAAGAGCAGTAGCACTTGCTACATGGTGATGTTGTTTCAACACTCCTTGCTACAAGATCATCATTCCTCTATGTGTCTCTGACTTACTATCTGTATTTTGCAACTACCATTGCTGTTGCCTGTTGCTGTGGTTGCAGTGTGGCTGGTCTAATGACCACATTATGTCCGTAACTTCTGTTCCTCCCTATCAATACACTGTATGTCCATAATAGATATATATATATATATATATATATATATATATGTTTTCTTAAACATTATTTAATAAAATATTACATTTTATGGATCTTCTGACTGCTTTCTCTTTGAGTTTTTGCTATTATATGTGCAGTTTTTCCTATACTGTTCAGATTATTATGTGGATCATGATATATAATATATATTATTGATCATTTGTTCATGGCCATTATAATCATTGATTATTTGGCTTCCACATGAATATGTCTATTACCCATTTATTCTAATACAGAATCAGCAGCAGCAGCAGCTCTCCCTAGTCTAAGATCGGCAGAAGTAAGATGGCGGTCGGCGGTCACGCCCTTTTATAGCCCCTGTGATGCCACACAAAGCCAGCCAATCACTTGAATGCCTTTCTCTAAGATGGTGGTGACCGCTGCCTATGTCATCGCGTTGCCCACAGTGTGTGTCCTCCATCATTGGCTGAAAAAGGGCGCTGGAAGCATCATTTGAAACGTGACTTTGGCGCTCTGATCGGTGACCTCATGGCTGACCTCACGCTATGGTTGGGTTTCATTTCATGAAACCCAACTTTAGCGAAAGTCGGCGATTTTTTAAATTGACCGACCCGTTTCGCTCAACTCTAGTAACCACATATGTAAAAATAATTTCTGCTGTGTTACAGGTGCCCATAGCCTTTAGTAATGATGTGCCCTAGATAGTTATGATTGAATTAGCTTTTATAGTTCTGGTAATAACGCAAATATAAATTAGTTATTTGTAAATATCCATATATAGAACAATTTGAGCTATTACATTCAAAGAAAAAAAGTGGAAGATGCTTCGCAGAACAACACTATTATGAGAAAGTTTCAAGACTCAAGTCAATGCTTATTGTAATTGTTGCAATATTTACATGCTGGCCCTACTGGACTTTTTTACTTTACTCCCATTGTATCCGGTATCTCTTAGGCTGGTTTCACATTAGCGTTTTATCGCTCAGCGCATCGTGCGCTATCGGTCGCATGCGCAATGCTCCCCTATCTTTAACATGACGGGCGCAGGGTCTATCGCTTGCACGCGTTCATCAGTGTTTTCGTGCGCTGCGTTTTTTTCAGGTGTGCATCCAGACACGCTAGACGCTACATGTTGCATTTTTTGTTCCGCCCAACCTCGTTAAAAAAACACATGCGCACGTGTGCGCACAGAATACGCAAAAAATAAACTTTACAGTCTATGGGGTCGCTGGTGTGCGCAGGGACGTGCGCATGTCTGCGCTTTTGAGTGCATGCGATTTTTGAGTAAATAATGTCTACACACTTGTGTAAACCACCCCCTACACAAGAAACATTGCTTGTGAAGAGTGTAGATAAAAGAAGGTGTTCGCACTGTCAGACCACTACTCTACAGAGAGCTCGAAAGACACAGCCTGCAAGACAGCAGACCAATATTTGGATCCAAGCTGTATCACCAAGAATGTGAGTATTCTTAAACCTAATGTCTGCCTGTCCTTTCAAATGTATTATGTACTAATGCTTTGTATTTTTTTTAATTGCAGCATGTCTTCTGGATCGGAATACTCACCATCTCGGCAAGAACTGGCCCAGAGCATGATGTGAGTATCTTCCTGCCTTTGGGTAAGTATAGCTGCTGCATCTACAAATGTGTAATAACTTTTGTTCTTTTTCAGACATCTTCATTGGACATGGCAAGTGAGGCCGAACAGCAGGAGCAGCAAAGCCAAGTCCTGGTGAGGAGACGGAATGTAAGTATATAGACTTACTTTGAATGTCTCTTTTTTTTAATTTATGTTTTCTCTTCTTTTTTTTCTGTCCTATTTTTCATCTTCTATCTTGCTTCTTTTCTTTCTCTTTTTCTATCTTTTTCCTTCACAAAAAATTCCAAGATTATAATGTATTTTTTTTTCTAGGTTCCACAACGGGACAAAGACGTCTATATGGACAATGAGGCCGTGATACGCCTGGTCCAGGAGCGTGTCCCGTTGTGGGACAGCCGTGACCAGCAGTACAAGGACACTGTGGTGACCCGGCAGCTCTGGAATGAGGTGGCCGCAGCGATGATGGATGGCTGAGACAGCGCCTCTCCAAGTTCCAAAAAAAAAGTTTTTTTAATCTGTGCTTTTCTATTCCACAGCAGTTGGCACTTGTAAATGCATGATAGTAAAGTTTTTCTTTCCACAGCACCTGGAGCAGCACCCTGCAACCTGTCCCTGGAGTGGTCCTTCATCCGACGACCTCGGACCCGTCCCAGCCATCTGACAGCCAGGAAGCAGCTTGCAGGTCAGCAACACGGACAGCTGGTAACCAGGAAGCTGGTCAATCAGGTGTTCCCCTGTCCCTGGTTTCTGTCACTGGTTATGCGGGCACTTCCCGCCAGCGGCAGAGTGCCTCGGACAGGAATGTCTTGACCGAGTTCATGCACTTGAGCGAGGCCTTTCATGCCAGCCTCAAGTCGCTGTCAGACAGAGTGGAAAGCATTTTTTCCCTCATGGAACGCGGTTTTACCTACATGGAACACCGCTTCCACTCTGTCAACAGTCGCCTTGACCATCTGGAGGCTGACCTTAACAGTCCTGAGCAACAGCTGAATGTGATGCAGGCCTGCAACACTGCTTACTTGCAGGCTATGCAGCAGAATCAGTATGGGCCGCAGTCATTGGTGTCATTTCCAACTGTGCCACCACTGACTCGCTATACCTCACTACCGACTTCTGCTGCATACTACTGCACAGCCACCTGCATTCCAAGCCAAGCCGGACACCACTACACCACACCAATGCCGAGTGCTGCTGGCACTCCACTGCCACCACCACCATGGCAAGCGCTGCTCCTGTCTGGAGCACCACCACCGCCACCGGTCCACCAGCTTGGAGCCCTGCCACCGCACCACCATCTTGGACCACCGCCACCTATTCTCCTCCTTGGAGCACCGCCACCACACTTCTCCATCTAGGAGCACCACCACCACTCCTCATCAGTCTAGGAGCACCGCCACCACTTCTCCGTCTAGGAGCACCGCCACCACTCCTCATCATTCTAGGAGCACCGCCACAACTTCTCCATCTAGGAGCACCGCCACCACTTCTCCATCTAGGAGCACCGCCACCACTCCTCATCATTCTCGGAGCACCGCCACTACTCCTCATCTCTCCAGGAGCACCGCCACCACTTCTCCGTCTAGGAGCACCACCACCACCGAGCATCAGCATCAGATGGGTGACCCTCATTCCCTGTTTTGGGAATCAAGTGTACGGTCCACCAGCTCCAGGCAGTCAAGCACTGTAAGGCGGTCACACAGTGGCACGAGGTCCAGGCAGGAGACTCCTGCACCCAAGAAAAAAAAAAAGACTTTGGACTTTGTCTTTCCCTCCCCCTCTCCTCCTAATGTGTCTCACTCTGCCTCCAGTTCCATCCCTGAGCTCCCTTCCCCCACTACTTTTATCTTCCCTTCCCCTAGAACATCTTTCTCGCCTTCCAGCCATTCCTCATCTCTCCACACCCCTAAAGTAGCACAATCTTGCCCCAAACGTCCTTCGCCTAATTCTCATCCTTCATTCTGCTTTCACCTAATACGGTTTGATTAATGTGTCTTTCGCCGCCTACACACACTGCGCCGTACACACACTGCGCCATACACTTTACGTTTTGCCCACACATAGCTCCATTAGTGACACATGTTTCTTGTGTCATTCCTGGAGATATGTGTAGTCAAAAACACAAATATATGACTTGTATTTTCCCCACCAGTCTCTTCAGTATGCTAATATTGCACAGACCGAATAGAGGATGGTGTTGAGTGCAAGGCATATCTATTGTTACCTTGCCAGGTATCATAAAAAGTTAATTGAAGATGGTGTGTTTTTTAGCCATCTTCAATTCACCTATTGTGAGACAAGGCCAGGGGATTCTAGCTATACCTTGTAATTAACCAAATCCTCTTTTCAGTTTGTGGTGAATAAACTGAGGAGATGATGGGGAAAATACACGTCATATGTACAATACCCTGGCCTTGTATCATAACGATTTATCACACCTGGGCAGGTGAATACACATATGAGTTAACCTGCAGCGTCGCTTCAGTCTGCATATCTATTTCACGCAGACTATAGCAATGCTGCAGTTTAACTCATATGTGTATTCACAAGCCCATGTGTGATAACATTCTGAAGTCAGGATGCGTTATTTTGGGCGTCCTCACTTCAGCATGACACCAGGCCTGGGGATTGTAGAGGTTGTATAACCTTTATTATCTCTCCAGTCTGCGTTCAAACTCAAGCCACAGTGGTGATCCTACAAATAATATTTATACTCACATGGTCAGGTGTCGTAAAGAGTGTCGGATGCTAGTGCATCCCCAAATCACTATTTGTAACTTCAGGCCAGGTGCAAATTGAACACAAACTATAGAGATGATAAAGGTTATACAACTTGTGTGTGTGTATAGTCACCTGGTCAGGAGTGCTAGTAAATTCATGATGCACAAAACACAGCATCATGAATTCACTGGTACACCGGGCCAGTTGATTATTGTATTGGAGTGTAAAAAGACAGAGTGCACTCAGTACAGGTATCAAAACAGGTTTTTTATTAACATACACACAAAAAAACTTTTTTACACCATTTGATCTTGCCATTCTACCCGTCCTACATCTGAAATGAAAATATATCCAAAATATCAAGCCTACCAATAATGGCACTTTAAAGCATCAAGAAATATCCAAAGAGACAAAAAAAGCATTGCCATAAAAAGTATAATTTTTATTAAAGCATGATAGCTAAACAATAAAAGAACATAAAAAGAGAATTTAGTCCAAAAACCAAAAGTGCAGAGTGCATGAGAGAAATATACAACCTTGTTGGTCACTATCCCTGACGCGTGTTTCGCCACAGCTTCATCCAAGGGGGTAACTAAGGTTGTATATTTCTCTCATGCACTCTGCACTTTATTCTGTACTTTTTTGTTCCTAGCGTGTTACTTATAGTATTACAGCACAATTATAGGGGTTATGGCTAGTGCACAGGAGATATAGCACTGCACACAATGAATAGGTGCAGTTGCAACAGTACATGTATGTAGTACTGTCACATTCACGCTAGTTTGTGCAGAGAGGAGAGTGTGAACCATGGTGGGAGGCAATTCATCTGAAATGAAGTAGGCCGCAAATTGGTCCCTCATTTGGCCAACTTCAATGGATGACTGGAGAGGGTGCTGATTGAATTCAAGCAATTGGTTAGGAGCTGCATCATCGAGTTCAAAGGTCGGGTGCTCTTTAGCCATCACAAAATTATGTAGAACCACACACACCTTCACCACTCCATCCTCTGTTTCCAGTTTAAGATTAATGGATGTGCCGAGAATGCGCCATCTGAAGACAAGTATACCAAAGGCACACTCTACAGTTCTTCTGGCCCTGGTCAGCCTGTAAATAAAGAATTTTTGCGTGGTCCAAGTCCCGACTGGAGTAGGGTTTCAGCAGGTTTGTGCACATTTGAAAGGCCTAACGTGGTGCCCCCAGGAGTATGGTCACCACAGTGGCATTACCTTCCTCCTAGGGAGTGTGATGTCATGCTTGGAAGCAATAAAGGGTCTCTCTGGCAGTTAAATACAACACACAACACAGCTCCCACTCCAGGCCAGCAGAGGGAGCTCTGAACCCACAACTGGGGGAAGAACTGCTCTCTGGGGGCCAGGAAGGGGAGATTAGGAGTTCGTGTGAGGAGGGCAATGTGTGTGGACGTGAGGAGAAGAGCTGGGAGATTGATCAGAGAGTTCAGGCTCATTCCCAGCTATAGCACATGATCTGGAGCCCGGTATCCAAGGTTGTATGGATACTGATGTTCCTGCAGCAGAAACCGGAGGAATAGGAAGCTGTAAATGCTCTATTCCCACATAAAATTCGGAGGCACAACAGCGATGTGTGAGCCAGAAGGAGAAAGGCTACAGCTGTCTGCCATATGAGGGAGTTCTAAAGAGAATAAGCAAGTGGAACTTCAGTGTAACATTGTACTGCAAGTATCTAAAACTAAGCGCTAGGAAGGAGACTACACAACCCATCTGCCTAGAGAGATTCCTAAGTTGCTTCCAGGATAACCAGCTCCTGTGCCATCTGTAATCTGGACCCTGGACTGCATTTGCCAAGCAAAGTAAAGGTAAAGAAACTGCAACCTGTTGTGTCCTTGCCTTCTTCCTGCAAGCTCTCCAGCACTGCTACATCTCTGTGCCAAACACTACACCCTCTTCCTCAACACCTACCCTCTTCATCTACTCTCCCCTGGGACTACAGCCCTGCCTGTGGAGGGCTACCCCATCATTGCTGCACCCCACCATCTGACCCAGAGGATCTGTCTGCAGCGTCGGCTTAACATCTTCATTGCCGAACCTCATAGGTGGCGTCACGAATCATTCACTCATATACTTTATTCCATCACTTCATCCCTTCTACATGGGTGCCAAGGGCCACGGATCGGGTCACTGCTGCTGTGACATTCCCCTCTGAGAGACCGGCCCGGTACCGAGTACCCCACAGCCCTGGGAGGGTGACCCATTTTGGCGTCACGAACAGGTTTTACAGAGCCCGGTATCCCTGGGTCCTGTGTGCCAGAGACTGTGTTTTGTGCCATAGACTATTTGTGCAATTGCCGCCATTACCCCGCTGCTTGGCATGCGCGGGAAACCAGAGGGGTGGGCCGTCATGGGCGGAGCCAGCCGAATAGCGCGAAAAGTGAAGTGCTGCACGGGAAGAGGTCAGCGCGCGGGAAGCGAGAAGCGGAGGCCTGCAGTCTCGGCGTCCCCCCGATCATCCAGCCTCCAGAGCGGCAGACGGTAAGCCAGCGCAACTCAGGGCCTGGCCAAAAGTTAACTAGGGGGGAAGAGAATGTCTGAAGCAAGAGCAGACGCAGCGGCGGACGCCACTGCAAACCCCACAGTGCCATAAGCTGCAGGGTCCAGCACAGCTGCGGCTCCCATAGCACCGCTGCATCCAGCAGCCAGCGCTGCCTCCAGAGCACCGCAAGAATCAGCGCCCACTGCAGCAGTCCCCATAATGCCGCTGTCCATGCCCTATATACCGGAAGCGGCCTAGCTACCGCAGTATTCAGGGGAGTTACATACCCAGAGTGAATTTAAAGAGAGACGGTGCAGTTTGTTTGAGGTGTATCCTCTGTCTGAAAACCAAAAAGTGAACATCCTTATTGGGCAGCTAACTGGTGCAGCGCAAAGGGAAGTAAAAGCCTGGCAGCACACTGATAAAGAGACTGTTAAAAAGATCCTGGCTAAGCTAAGAAGCACCTTTGACACCCACACTGCAGCTGAAATAAAAATGAGATTCTTTGGGTGTAAGCAGAGAGAGCAGGACAGTATACGGGACTATGCTCTTAACCTGCAGGAGGCACTGCGAGCCATAAAGCAGATTGACCCAGACAGTGTGAAAGATGGAGACAGACTGTTAAAGGAGCAGTTTATTGAGGGACTCCTATCCAGTACCCACAGAGCACAGCTGCGCATCACAGCCCTACAGAACCCTGACCTAGACTTTGCAGACTTCAAAGACAGGTCTATCAGGGTGTTGCATGAACCAGATGTCAGCCGTCCAGCACCCCCTAGGCGCCCAGCGATCACATACCATCAAGAAGCAGCATCTTTCCCTCTCAGCCCGGTGGAGGCTGATGCACAGACTCTGGACAAAGACCCTTCTGCCAAACTGCGCCTTCAGATCCAAGAGCTGGCCAAAAGTATGGCTGCACTTGCCAAAACTGTACAGTCCATGCAGGTGTCATCAAAGGAGAAGATCCAGTTGGCCTCCAGTCCAGAGGATGTCCCGTGGCTACGGAAGAAGAGGATCCCACCACGCCGAGGGAGAAACAACGATCGCTATGACCAGGACAGACGTCCCATCTGTCACCGCTGCAGCGAGACAGGCCACATCGCAAGATTCTGCCACCCTGGGGCAGAGGGCCAACCCCCAGGAGTAGGACCACAAGGCCCAAAGAACTGGCGAGCCAAGTATGTTGGAGGGCGACCGGTCCTCCCCGTGGTGATTGACGGCATCCCCATGAATGCTTTGCTGGACACTGGCTCTCAGGTGACAACTATGCCATATATCCTTTACAAGCGGTATTGGGCTGACTCTGAACTTACCCATGGCCCAAGTGATGAACTGACAGTAGTTGCCAGCAATGGCCAGTCTTTGCCGCAAGTGGGATGTAAAGAGATTACTATTAAAGTGGGGCGAGTAGAGTTAAAATCTCAAAGTCTGATAGTTGTAGACATTGATCGACGATAATGTAACTCAATCATGACCCTTGGTACTAAAGTGATTGAAAATTGTCTTGCCGAGGTTATTGTTTTGTTGCAACAGGTAGCCAAGACTGCTGGTTCCAGTGAACAAAGAGTACTGCAGAAGGAGATCAAGGCCCTGATGCAAAGACAGCAGGTAGAACTGTCTGGTGGAGAAATTGGCAGCGTCAGAGTGAGTGATTTTTTCCCCATTGCGATACCCCCCAGATGTGAAATGTTAATTTTGTGTCGGGCAGCCATCGGCCTCAGAGGAAAAGATTACCAAGCATTGGTAGAGCCAGTGTACTCTGATTGCCGGCCCACTGTCCTGACAGCCAGAGGGGTAGTTGATGTCCGCAAAGGGAGAGTACCTGTACACCTCTTGAATTGTGGGGAGGAGGAGGCCACAATACCTCGGTATGCCACAGTTGCTAAGCTGCTTAGGCTGAGTTCACACGTAACTTTTTTTCGCGTTTCCGTGGCGGTTTTAACCGCGCGATTTTGCCGCGAAAACGCGAAAAATAAGCATCTCATGCATTCCTATGGGATTCCGCAATGCTGTGCTATTGCTGCGGTTTTTACCGCGGCGGAATCGCTTTGCGGTAAAAACCGCAGCATGCTCATTAATTTGCGGAATCGCGGCGATCCCGCACCCATAGGAATGCATTGTTCCGCTTATTTCCCGCATGTGGCTGTGCACACCATGTGGAAAGTAAGCAGAACAATTGCGGATGGTACCCACGGTCCGGAGGAGAGGAGACTGTCCTCCGGGCTTTGGGTACCATATCCCTGTAAAAAATAGAATTTAAAAATAAAAAATATTGTTATTCTCACCCTCCGGCGTCCCGCGCAGCCTTCCCGCTTCTCTCACGCTCTCGTTCCCAGTAGTCCTTTGTGAAAATGCTCGCGATGACGTCCCTTCTCGCGGGATCGCGAAGTCTCGCGGTCATTCGCGCGACATCATCGCGAATTACCGCGAGACGTCGCGATCCCGCGAGAACTGACGTCATCGCGAGCATTTTCGCAAAGGATTACTGGGAACGGATGCGCGGGACGTCGGAGGGTGAGAATAACACCGTTTTTTATTTTTTTTTTACATTCTATATTTTACTACTGATGCTGCATAGGCGGCCTCAGTAGTAAAAAGTTGGTCACACTCGTCAAACACTATGTTTGACGAGTGTGACCAACCTGTCAATCAGTTCTCCAAGCGATGCTCCAGATCGCTTGGAAAACGCTAGCATTTTGCAAGCTAATTACGCTTGCAAAATGCTAGTTTTTCCACGGGAAAATCGCGGGAATTTAAAATGTGATTTTCCTGCGGACTGGAATTCCGGAATTCTCGCGGTAATTTCCGCGAGAGTTCCAGTACGTGTGCACTTAGCCTTACTGTCAGTAACAACGCAATACGGGCAGCAGAGCCCTTGGTCTCATCCGACCAGGTGGAGGACAATGGCTCTGTAAAGCAGCTGGAGGAGTGGTGTCGGCAGCTGCATGTGGGAACTGACTCCACCCCTTCATACCAAAAGAGTGGGGTTTACCGAGTGACTCTGGAGTATGAGCAGGTATTCAGTAAACACCCTCTAGACTTTGGGAAGGCAAAAGGGGTTCAACACCATATCCCCACTGGAGATCATCCACCCATTAAAGAAAGGTACTGGCCTATACTCCCAACAAAATATCAATGTGCCAAAAATATGTTGCGAGAAATGAAGGAGGCTGGGGTGATCAGAGACAGTTGTAGCCCCTGGGCAGCCCCAATAGTCTTTGTGAAAAAGAAAGATGGTACCATGAGAATGTGTGTTGATTACAGAAAAATTAACATCATTACACATAAGGATGCCTACCCATTACCCAGAATTGAGGAGTCATTAGCCGCTCTTAATACTGATCACTATTTTTCCACCTTAGATCTCACTAGTGGGTATTAGCAGGTTCCCGTGGCAGAGGCAGACAAGGAGAAAACAGTGTTTACCACACCAATGGGTCTCTGTGAGTTCAACTACATGCCGTTTGGGCTCTGCACCGCCCCAGGGACATTTCAACGGCTAATGGAGTGCTGTCTTGGACACAAGAACTTCGAGACAGTCCTGTTGTACCGTGATGATGTCATTGTTTTCTCCAAGACTTATGAAGCCCATCTGAAACACCTGGCTGAGGTGTTTGAGGCCTTGTCCAACTTTGGCCTGAAAGTGAAGCCTTCCAAATGCCACCTCCTGAAGCCCAAGGTACAGTACCTCGGTCATGTAGTGAGGGCAGAAGGTGTGGCACCGGATCTAGACAAAGTCACTGTCATCCGGGACTGGCAGAAGCCCAGCAACCTCCATGAAGTACGTCAATTCCTCGGGTTGGTAGGCTACTACCAAAAGTTCATCAAAGGCTTCACTGAGATAGCCACGCCTATGCAAAATCTTCTGGTGGGTCAGCCCAAGAAAGCCAGAAAGAAGAGTCCTACATTTGAATGGAATGAGGAACTCGAGAGGTCCTTCATTCGACTGAAGATGGCTCTCACAGGAGATGAAGTTCTGGCCTACCCAGATTATGACCAACCATTTGTGTTGTATACTGATGCCAGCAACGTGGGACTGGGAGGAGTACTGTCAAAGGTACAGAATGGCAAAGAACAAGTGATCTCCTACGCCAGCAGGAAGCTTCGTCCCACTGAAAGAAACCCTTACAACTACAGTTCCTTCAAACTGGAGTTCCTTGCCATAGTCTGGGCTGTGACTGAATGATTCTAGCATTACCTAGCTTCAGCCAAGTTTACCATCTTCACGGACAACAACCCATTGACTCACTTGGAAACTGCCAAATTAGGTGCACTGGAGCAGCGATGGATGGCCCAGCTGTCTAGCTATGAATTCACCATCAAGTACCGAGCGGGGCACAAGAATGCCAATGCTGATGCGCTGTCCAGAATACCCAATCTGCCAGATGCAGGAGAAGACCCTGAGGCACTTGAAGAAATAGAGTTATCTGCCTTCCACCGGCCAATTGCAGCCCAGCATGCTCAAGGAGTGAGAAACAGACGATCTATCGTGAAAGAAGCCACTCTAAATCCATTGCCTCATCATGACTGGGCAGAAACGCAGGATGGCGACCCCGCAGTCCACCTGGTAAAGGAGCTACTGTCACAAGCTGACTCACGCCCAGATCCAGATGCTCCTGAAGAAACCCAGCAGTTGTGGAAGGAAAGAGGCTGGCTGTTCATCTATGAGGGAAAGCTGTGTCGGAGGAGTATCAATGCCCGCACCCTTGAGCTGGTCTGGCAGGTGGTAGTCCCAAAGAGGGAGGCATCAATGGTCTTGGAAGCATACCACAGTGGAGCTGGACACTTCAGATGAAGGAAGTTGGAGGCCTTGCTCCGGGAGAGATTCTACTGGGCTGGTATGAGGAAGGCTATTGAAAATTGGTGCCGGGAGTGTGGACAATGCAACCTGCGCAGGAAGGACCGTGACTGCCAGCGAGCTCCTTTGCAGCCAATAATAACCAAACAGCCACTCGAGTTGGTCACCCTGGACCATGTGAAGCTGGTTCCAAGCCGTTCAGGCTACATTTATGCTCTTACCATCGTTGACCACTACTCGAGATTTCTGGTAGTCGTGCCTGTCAAGGATCAAACAGCCAGGACAGCAGCCAGAGCATTCCAACAGCACTTTTGTCGACCACACGGATATCCCGAGCGAGTACTTACAGATCAAGGTCCAGCCCCTTTGAGGCCGAAGTGTTCCAGGAATTCTGTAACTTGTACGGTTGCAAGAAGATCAGGACAACACCGTACCATCCACAGACCAATGGCATGTGTGAAAAGATGAATCAGGTGGTGATCGACCTACTGAAGACCTTGTCTTTGGAAGAGAGGAATCTGTGGCCAGAGAAGTTGCCAGATCTGGTAGACCTCTACAATCACATTCCTGTGAACTCCACCAACTGCACTCCAGCCTACCTAATGAGAGTGAGGCCTTTCAAGCTGCCTATTGATTTGGATATGGGAGTTCTTACACCTGAGGTAACGTCAACAGATGCTGACTGGGATACAGAGCGGCAGCAGCAATACCGAAGAGTACAAGAGTGTGTAGAAAAGAGTCTAGCTCAGGCGAGACAAAAACAAGGAAAGAACTACAATCAACATGCACATGCAGTTCCCTTGTCACCAGGAGAACAAGTCCTAAAGAGGAAAAGAAGGATGCATAAATTGGATGACCAATGGGAAGCTGAACCCGTCCTACCATCAAACTTTGACAACACCAAAGTGTGCCTTATTAGTAAGGATGGAGTAGAAACCTCATCAGCAGTGTTGAGGGATCATCTGAAACTGTGCCCTGACCAACTAAAGGACAGAATGGAAGAGCAAAACAACCTTCAACCCATAGAAGAAGAAGAAAAGGTCAGCACTGTACTTGGAGAATTCCCTGAAAATTGGACTAGAGCGAATCAAGCCATAGTGGTGCCAGTTTTGACCTTTCCCCAACTGGTAGTGCAAGAAGAAGTGACTCAGGACCACCCTGAAAACCAGCAAGTACAAGCAGCAGATGCCACACCAGCAATGGAACAAGAGAATTCTCACCCTGCCAGTGGCGAATCTGTCATACCCACAGTGAGTAGAAGTGGTCCTAGGAAATCTAATATTCCTGTGCTACGCAGAACCACCAGCATTGTAGCCAGTACAACACACACTACACCAGTAGTAGTTAGCACAAGGCATCCAGTAAGGTCCCCAACAACACCAGTGCTACGTAGGTCTGTCCGTAGTACCTAAGGTTTTCCACCCTTAAGGTTCTGCATATAGATAAGTTTTGTAATTGTTAATCTGTAAATATGCAACGCTTCAAGTTTTGTGCCTACAGAGACTCTGTAAGACTTTTTGGATATTTTCTTTTGTTTCAATGGACAATTGGGCCACAGGACTATGTGTGGTCAAAACTAACTTGTATATAGTTCACCAACTTGCTCAGGAATTGCACCATGGACATTGACGCATGGACTAATCATCATCAGGACTATTTTTGAGCTTTGGTTTTTGTATTTTTCATTTTTGGAAATCTTGTTATATTTATAATTGTTAATATGTTTACATGTTTTATCTTTAGTCCAGGAGTACTGAATTGCACTAGGGGGGAATGTGGTGCCCCCAGGAGTATGGTCGCCACAGTGGCATTACCTTCCTCCTAGGGAGTGTGATGTCATGCTTGGAAGCAATAAAGGGTCTCTCTGGCAGTTAAATACAACACACAACACAGCTCCAACTCCAGACCAGCAGAGGGAGCTCTGAACCCACAACTGGGGGAAGAGCTGCTCTCTGGGGGCCAGGAAGGGGAGATTAGGAGTTCATGTGAGGAGGGAAACGTGTGTGGATGTGAGGAGAAGAGCTGGGAGATTGAGCAGAGAGTTCAGGCTCATTCCCAGCTATAGCGCATGATCTGGAGCCCGGTATCCAAGGTTGTATGGATACTGATGTTCCTGCAACAGAAACCGGAGGAATAGGAAGCTGTAAATGCTCTATTCCCACATAAGACTTGGCGGCACAACAGCGACGTGTGAGCCAGAAGGAGAAAGGCTACAGCTGTCTGCCATACGAGGGAGTTCTAAAGAGAATAAGCAAGTGGAACTTCAGTGTAACACTGTACTGCAAGTACCTAAAACTAAGCGCTAGGAAGGAGACTACACAACCCATCTGCCTAGAGAGATTACTAAGTTGCTTCCAGGCTAACCAGCTCCTGCTCCATCTGTAATCTGGACCCTGGACTGCATTTGCCAAGCAAAGTAAAGGTAAAGAAACTGCAACCTGTTGTGTCCTTGCCTTCTTCCTGCAAACTCTCCAGCACTGCTACATCTCTGTGCCAAACACTACACCCTCTTCCTCAACACCTACCCTCTTCATCTACTCTGCCCTGGGACTACAGCCCTGCCTGTGGAGGGCTACCCCATCATTGCTGCACCCCACCATCTGTCCCAGAGGATCTGTCTGCAGCGTCGGCTTAACATCTTCATTGCCGAACACCACAGGTGGCGTCACGAATCATTCACTCATAAACTTTTTTCCATCACTTCATCCCTTCTACATGGGCACCCAGGGGCACGGACCGGGTCACTGCTGCTGTGACATTCCCCTCTGAGAGACCGGCCCGGTACCGAGTACCCCACAGTCCTGGGAGGGCGACCCACTCATCCCCAACCTTTACAAATGGCTGTGGCGGACCTTCGATGTGGGGAAGAGGCCATGGCATGGGGAAATTGAAATGGTTGCCATACAACCTCCGGCCCATGTCCGAGTTCTTAAAAGCCTATGAGTCATTTCCACGGCCAAATGCCCCAATGTCCACTGCAACAAACATACAGTCTGCATCCGCAATGGCCATGAGTGCTGTAGAAAAGTACTTTTTGTAGTTATAGTACTCAGAGCCTGTTCTTTTGGGTTTGATTATCCAGATGTGCTTCCCATCAACAGCTCCCAAACAGTTGGGGAAATTGCAAACTGTCCAGAATTTTTCTGCTATTTCAATCTACTTTTCGGCGGTGGGCAGGGGTATAAATTCTGGACAAAGAACGTTCCACAAAGCCCGGCAGGTGTCCGCAAAAATTCCCGACAAGGTGGAGATTCCAATCTGGTACTGGAAGTGGAGTGAAGATAGGCTCTCTCCAGTAGCCAAGAATCTCTCAATGCGTTTTGAAGTCTACAGGACTTCTTCCTCAGGAGATGATACAGGGAAGCTTTCCTGAAACCAGCTGTTAGAGTTCCCCCTTCTGTTCTGAAGTCAGGACAAGTGTTGGATGCTGGTGTTACCTGGCAAGGGGGACCCTCCTTGCTTCCAAGCATGGCATCACCCCCTGCGAGGGAGACAATGCCATTGTGGCAACCGGACTCCTGGGGTGCCCATATACAGTTGTGCTCAAAAGTTTACCTACCCCTGCAGAACTTTTGCTCTCATGGCCTTTTTTCAGAGAGTATGAATGATAACACCAAAACTTTTTTCCACTCATGGTTAGTGGTTGGGTGAAGCCATTTATTGTCAAACTACTGTGTTTTCGCTTTTCAAATCATAATGACAACTCAAAACATCCAAATGACCCTGATCAAAAGTTTTCATACCCTGGTGATTTTGGCCTGATAACATGCACAGAACTTGACACAAATAAGTTTAAAAGGCTACTAAAGGTAACATCCTCACCTATGACCTGTTTGCTTGTAATCAGTTGTGTGCATAAAAGCTCACTGAGTTTCTGGGATCCAGACAGACTCTTGTATCTTTCATCCAGCCATTGATGTTTCTGGATTCTGAGTCATGGGGAAAGCAAAAGAATTGTCAATGGATCTATGGAAATTGTAGTTGAACTGTATAAAATGGGAAAGGGATACAAAAAGATATCCAAGGAATTGATAATGCCAGTCAGCAGCATTCAAACTTTGATTAACAAATGGAAAATCAGGGGCTCTGTAAAAACAAAACCACGGTCAGGAAGACCAACAAAAATTTCATCCACAACTGCCAGGAAAATTGTTCAGGATGCAAAGAAAAACCCACAAACAACATCAGCTGAAATACTGGACTCTCTGAAAACTAGCGGTGTGGCTGTTTCAAGATGCACAATAAGAAGGCACTTCAAGAAAAATGGGCTGCATGGTCGAGTCACCAGAAGAAAGTCATTACTGCACAAATGACACAAAGTATCTCGCCTACAATACACAGAACTGCACAGACACAAGCATCAAAACTTCTGGAACAAGGTACTTTGGAGTGATGATGCCAAAATTGAACTATTTAGACACAACCATAAACGTTACATTTGGTGAGAGGTCAACAAGGCCTATGAGGAAAGAAACACCATTCCTACTGTAAAGCATGATGATGGATTGCTGATGTTTTGGGTATTTGTGAGCTACAAAGGCACAGGAAACTTGGTCAAAGTTGAAGGAAAGATGAATGCAGCATGATATCAGCAAATACTGGAGGCAAACTTGCAATCATCAGCCCAGAAGCTGAGCATGGGGCGTACTTGGACGTTCCAACATGACAATGATCCAAAACACAATGTCAATTCGACCTGTCATTAGCTTTAGCAGAACAAAGTGAAGATTCTGGAGTGGCTATCTCAGTCTCCTGACCTCAATATCATTGAGCCATTCTGGGGAGATCTCAAGCGCGCAGTTCATGCTAGACAGTCCAGGAATTTACACAAACTGGAGGCTTTTTGCTAAGATGAATAAGCAGCTTTACCATCTGAGAAAATAAAGAACCTCATCCACAACTACACCAAAATACTCCAAGCTGTCATTGATGTTAGAGGGGGCAATACACGGTATTAAGAAAAGGGGTATGTGAACTTTTGATCAGGGTCATTTGGATGTTTTGAGTTGTCAATATGATTTAAAAAGCAAAAACACAGTAGTTTAGCAATAAATGGCTTCACCCAACCACTAACCATGAGTGGAGAAAAAGTTTTGGTGTTATGATTCATATTCTGTGAAAAAAGGCCCAAAATAAATAATTCTGCTGGGGTATGTAAACTTTTGAGCACAACTGTATATGTATATATATATATATATATAATACCTCTTGTTTATAATATTTTTTCATAAAGGATGGGGGTCACAGTACTTGAATTCTTTCAATACCCCTTCCACATATTCCACATACAGTATTTGCATGTCGTCTACCATTTGGTTTGTATATATTATGTGCTTTCTTGGCTACACTAGAAAGCGCCTAATATGTACCCAACTGTAATTATCAATGGCGTTTCCCATGTGGTTGTCATGATATACAATTACATTACATTTATTTCCATGATATTACCATAGTATACTAAGAGTGGGAAACCAATGCCCCAATGTCCCACCCCAAAATATTAGAAAAAATTCAATAGTGTACAATAAGGGGGGAAATAGGACAAGGTAAGTATAGGGTGGACTACAACATTAAGGTATATTAACCCCCTTACGACCTTAGATGTATCTATACATTGAGGCCACCTGTTACTTACCTTGGTAGTATGGATATGTTAAGGCGATTTTGCATGCACAGAGGCCAGGTGTCAGCTGATTTTGATAATGTAATTATATATCATGATAACCACATATTTCTATATATGTAGCGTCAATGTGCAGTATATATTTGGTATAGCAACTTTAGGTGGACATATTTTTATGTACAGTATGTTTGATTTATATTTATTTTTCGGGATGTATTTATAGATATCTTGTATCATTTAATATTTTATAGGATTTAGCCTATATTACTATATATTGCCTGCCCTGCCTATTGTTGACAATCAACACTCTTTCATACTCTTCATTCTTCTTCTTTAATTATGCTTTGTATCCTTACACTTCTCCTTTGTTTATTTTTTATTTAATTTATTTTTTATATTTTCTTATATTTATTTCTGCTAAGTTTCCAAAATTCTCTAATTTCCACTAATGTACTAATATTTATACAGTTTTTTGGCTGTATTTTGTTCTATTTTTATGCTATGCGGCAGCAGTATATTACATCATTTCTTTGTACACAATATATAATGCATCCTTTCCCATTAATGGACTGATTGGCAGCACGCATGTGTGGCTTGCATCCCCTTACATTGCCTCTATCTGTATGTGGTAGAAGACATTGTGTCACTTGAGTCTCACGTGATCCTAACATCACGGGTCACATGATGCCGATGCCATCAGGCTTCCCAGCTACCATGGTAAAGCATGCATCAGTTTGTGTCTGGGTACCCCATTGGCCAGTGCCTCTTTTTATACTCCTGCCTATTTTATGGCGCCTCACTTTGACAAAAGCAATGTTGAAACACGCGTCGAGGTGAACGCCATTCTCCTGGGGAGTCTTTACACATTTGTGTATGTATCCTGCAATATGTTTATTATATGTCTGTGTTAATGTTTATTCATTAAGATTATCTTTTCTGCAACAAAGCATTAGTTAAGAGTAAACAGTCAAAGATCATAGTAGCCACATTTTAACACTATTGAGGCTGCTCCACTAATTACACAAGTATATATATACATGAGGTCTTACGAATTACATGTGATTTTATTTATTTTTACCATTGAATGTGAGCTTTTCTTTCCTTTGCAAATCCCCCTCCTCCATTGTTTGAATCCTTAATAAAATACAAACTTATTAACTCTTTGGTTGTTTCTTTTCTTTTTTCGTTTTCAATCTCCTCCGACTTTTCATGCAAGTACTCTGGTCCCTGTATATACATATCTGCGATTTCTTATCATATACGGTAACAGTACAAAGTGAATAACAATAGATATGTGTTATTTTCCTTTGTGGCATTTAGTATGGACAGTTACATAGTGTTGTAAGATACAAATATAAATGTATATTGCAGGCTACGGAGAAACACAGAGCCATGCCTTAGTTTTCCTATTGTAATGAAGACATCTGGATATAGTCCCATCTAGGATGCCCAGATTGCCCAAGTTATATTCCGCCACTGTTGTATAAAAAAAAACTCCACTGTATCTCATGTATAGGGGTTTGAAATTTAATGAAATTACAGAATATTAAGAAAATAAACAAAGTAAATTTTAAAAAAATCAGTATAGAATCCTTCATGTAGTGCTCCATATTTTATAATACATTTAAATTATGGTATATACTAGGTACTATATGTTATAATGATGAATATATCTTCTAAAATATAATTATTAATAGGTTGGACGGCTTTTCTGAAACATACTGTACTTTCACATTTTCCCTTTTCTTCATGAATATAACAAGAGTATAAACAGGATCTTAGAAACAAATGATCCTTTCTCATACTAATCCATTTAAATGATCCTTGAAGGCCAAAGGGCTGGGTAAGAAAGCTCAGTGCGGTGCGTCTAATTGTCTGAGAAATGTGAAATCTTCAGCAGCACTAGTGTTTCATTTTCATTGTGATGAGAACGAACAGCATATCCTTGAAGAGTTTATTTTTTATCTCACAAAGGGAAACAAAATGCCATATTACAATATTTTAATGTGGGAAACATCCGATTTCAGAAAGCAAAATGTATACAAGTTCAATAAGGATTAGAAGGAAACTAATATTGTATTGTTTTATCAAGGTATTTATGCTAATAAGGATTAACAGAAAAAGAGAACCATTGAAGGTCTACATCTAGAGTCAAGTGATAGCTGCATATACAGTATACTACAGAACAATATGTAAACTTAGAAACATATGCAATAAGTATGGCTTAAAGAAGCACTCCCACAAAGTGTTTTATTTATTAAATGTGGGTGTATGTAGTGAAGTGTGACTAAGTGTAGTAATATACTCGTCTATCACTGCTGTCTCCAGTATCCAGCGCCATTCTTCTCTGCTGCTTGTTTGTGTCACCGATCTAAAGACTGACCGGGGTCACGCTGCGCTGTGCATTACGCGGAACTGTCTTTTACAATGAAAGCCTATGGAACATTAGAACGAGGCTCCCTAGGCTTTTATTACAGGAAAGATATATATCTTTGTACCATGTTAGCCAGTAGATAGAAGAATATTTAGAATTGAGAGCCCTCAGTGGTTGATACCTTTTAATGGTAACAAATTGCAAGCTTTCGAGATTACTCAGATCTCTTCATCAGGCTAGACTAATAGAACATCTGAAAAAATTGTATTAGTCTAGCCTGATGAAGATAAGTATAGCGTGGCACTACCGCAGGGTGCTCAAGTAAGTTACCCAGACCCAAATGAATAGCAAATAGTAACTTGGCACTCAACTTGAATGATCCTCTTTGAAAGAAAATTTTATTATGTGCAGTCTCAGAAACGTTTCGGCCCACAACAGGCCTTCGTCGGTCCGACTGATGTCACAGGTGTTGCAGGTGTGCACTGTGCACTCACTTGATACTGTTTTACGCAAACAGTATCAAGTGAGTGCACAGTGCACACCTGCACCAACCTTGATAGCAGGAATCGATATATACGAAATAAGTCTCTTTTGGACTTGCATTTAGTCACCACACTGTGACATCAGTCGGACCGACGAAGGCCTGTTGTGGGCCGAAACGTTTCTGAGACTGCACATAATAAAATTTTCTTTCAAAAAGCAAGTCCAGATCATTCAAGTTGAGTGCCAAGTTACTATTTGCTAGCCTGATGAAGAGACCTGAGTAGTCTCAAAAGCTTGCAATTTGTTACCATCTTTTCAGTTAGCCATTAAAAGGTATCAACCACTGAGGACTCTCAATTCTAAATACTCTTCTAGGCTTTTATTGTCATTTTGACTTCCGGCTCCTGCATAGTGCAGAGAAAGATCCAACTAATCAGAATTACTGTGACGTCAGTGAGTAGCTGAGAAGAATAGTGCTGGATACCGGAGACACTCATACAACACCACATGTACATACATATATATACTGTATATAACTCGTATACAGTGCCATGCAAAAGTTTGGTTAACCCTGTTCAAAATTACTTTTATTGTGAACAGTTAAGCAAGTTGAAGATAAAATGATCTCTAAAAAGGTTAAAGTTAAAGATGACAGCTTTCCTTTGCATTTTAACCCCTTTACCCCCGAAAGTGGTTTGCATGTTAATTACCAAGCCACTTTTTACAATTCTGAACACAGTCAATTTATGAGGTAATAACTCTGGAACGCTTCAACAGATCCAGGTGATTCTGAGATTGTTTTTTTTCGTGATATATTGTACTTCATGATAGTGGTAAAATTTCTTTGATCTGACTTGCGTTCTTCCAAAGCCAGCTTCTCCACCTTGACAGAAGATCAGCTCTCCACCCTCCTGTCAAGATCACACCTCACTAATTGTGCGCTCGACCCGCTCCTGTCCCACCTCATCCCTAACTTTGCCACAGTCTTCATCCCAACTCTAACACACCTCTTCAACCTTTCACTTACAAATGGTGTCTTTCCCTCATCCTTCAAACATGCCTCAATCACACCCATCCTCAAAAAGCCCTCCCTCGACCCATCCTCTGTGTCGCCCGATATTGCTTCTCCCTTACATCTCAAAACTACTGGAACAGCATGTATATCTTGAACTGTCCACCCACCTCTCCTCCTGTTCCCTCTTTGACCGGTTACAATCTGGTTTCCGACAGCATCGCTCAACTGAAACTGCCCTAACTAAAGTCACTAACGACCTACTAACCGCCAAGAGCAAGCGACACAACTCTGTCCTCCTTCTCCTGGACCTGTCATCTGCCTTCGACACCGTGGACCATTCCCTCCTGCTACAGATTCTCTCATCTCTTGGCATCACAGACTTGGCCATATCCTGGATCTCATCATACCTAACAGACCGAACATTTAGTGTCTCCCTCTCACACACCACCTTCTCATCTCCCCCCTGTCTGTCGGTGTTCCTCAAAGCTCAGTCCTAGGACCCCTACTCATCTCCATATACACCTTCGGCCTGGGACAGCTCATAGAATCCCACGGCTTGCAGTATCACCTCTACGCCGATGACATGCTGTCCTCACCTCCTTACTGTCCAAAATCCCACAATGTCTGTCTGCTATTTCAGCCTTCTTTTCTGCTCGCTTTCTCAAACTGAACATGGACAAAGCAAAATTCATCATCTTTCCCCCATCTCACTCTACCCCTCCACCAGACCTATCCATCAATGTCAATGGCTACTCGCTTTCCCCAGTCCGGCACGCTTGGTGCCTTGGGGTGATCCTCGACTCTGCCCTCTCTTTCAAACCACATATCCAAGCCCTTGCCTCCTCCTGCTGCCTCAAACTCAAAAATATTTCCCGGATCCGCGCATTCCTCAACCATGAAACCACAAAGACACTAGTGCACGCCCTTATCATCTCCCGCCTCGACTACTGCAACCTCCTACTCTCTGGCCTCCCCTCCAGCACTCTGGCACCATTCCAGTCCATCCTACACTGTGCTGCCCGACTAATCCACCTGTCTCCCCGCTATTCCACATCCTCCCCCTATGCCAGGCCCTTCACTGGCTTCCTATTGTCCAGAGGCTCCAAGTTCAAAACCCTAACCATGACATATAAAGCCATCCACAACCTGTCTCCTCCATACATCTGTGACATGGTCTCCCGGTACCTACCCGCATGCAACCTTTGATCCTCTCAAGATCAACTCCCCTCTCTACTCCCCCCTCATCTTTTCTTCCCACAACCGCATACAAGACTTCTCCCGTGCTTCCCCCATACTCTGGAACTTTCTGCCGCAACACATCAGACTCTCACCAACAACGGAAACCTTCAAGAAGAACCTGATGACCCACCTGTTCTGACAAGCCTACAGCCTGCAATGATCCTCGGTCTACTGAACCACCGTACATTCAGCTCTACCCTCTCCTAGTGTATCCTCACCCATCCCTGTAGACTGTGAGCCCTCGTAGGCAGGGTCCTCTCTCCTTCTGTACTTGTGTGTCCCTTGTCTTTGCACATGTTTATTGTACGTGTCTATATTTATCCTTTTCACATGTAAAGTGTCATGGAATAAATGGCGCTATATAAATGTATAATAATAATAATAATAATAATAATAATAATAATAAAATTTGTGAAAAAAATGAAATTTGGTGAAAATTTTGAAGATTTTTCAATTTTCAATTTTCATGCCCTTAAATCACAGAGATATGTCACACAAAATACTTAATAAGTAACATTTCCCACATGTCTACTTTACATCAGCACAATGTTGGGACCAACATTTTTTTTGTTAGGAAGTTATGAGTCTTAAAAGTTGACCAGCGATTTTTCATTTTTCCAGCAAAATTTTTCTTTAGGGACCACCTCACATTTGAAGTCATTTTGAGGAGTCTATGATATAAGATACCCAAAAGTGATACCTTTCTAAAAACTGCACCCCTCAAGGTGCTCAAAATCACATTCAGGAAGTTTATTAACCCTTCAGGTGCTTCACAGGAATTTTTGGAATGTGAAAAAAATGAACATTTAAGTTTTATTCACAAAAAATTTACTTAAAATCCATTTTTTTTATTTTGACAATGGTAACAAGAAAAAGTAGAAGCCAAAATTTGTTGTGCAATTTCTCCTGAGCTTGCCGATACCCCTTATGTGGGGGAATATCACTGCTTGGGTGCACGGCAAAGCTCTGAAGGGAAGGAACGACATTTGACTTTTTGAATGCAATATTTGCCGGAACAATTGGCGGCTGCCATGTTGCGTTTGGATTTCCCCTGATGTGCCTAAACAGTGAAAATTTCCCACAAATGACACCATTTTGGAAGCTAGACCCCTCAGGGAACTGATCTAGATGTGTGGTGAACACATTGAAACCTCAGGTGCTTCACAGAAGCTTATAACGTTGAGCCGTGGAAAAAAATGCATATTCATAAGGATAACAGGAGAAATTGCACAATACAATTTGTTGTGCAATTTCACCCGAGTACGCCGATACCCATTATGAGGGAGAAAACTACTGTTTGGGTGCACGGCAGGGCTTGGAAGGGAAGGAGCGTCATTTGACTTTTTGAATGTAAAATTTCCTGGAATCATTAGTGGATTTCATGTCCCATTTGGAGAGTTCCTGATGTGCCTAAAGAGAGGAAGTCCCCAAAAGTGACCCAATTTTGGAAACTAGACCCCTCAAAGAATGTATTTAGATGTGTGGTGAGCACCTTGACATCCCCAGGTGCTTCACAGAAGTTTATAACGTTAAGCAGTGAAAATAATAAAATCACATTTTCCTCAGAAAAATTTTATTTTATCCCCAAATTTTGCATTTTCATAACAGGACAAATTGCACCATACAATTTGTAGTGCAATTTCTCCTGAATACACTGATACCCCATATGTGGGGGAATACTACTTTTGAGGCACAATGCAAAGCTCAGAAGGGAAGAGGTGCCATATTGGAGTTCAGATTTTGCTGGAATGGTTTGAGGGTGCTATATCACATTGGCAGAGCCCTTGAGGTGCCTGAACAACAGAAACTCCCTTTATGTGAACTCATTTTACAAAATACACTCCCAAATGAATTCATCTAGGGGTGCAGTGATCACATTGACACCACTTGTGCCTCACAACATTTTATACAATTGAGCGGTGAAGAAATAATTAATTACATTTTTACCACTAAAATGTTGTTTTAGCCCCACGCTTTCAATTTTTCTTAGTGCTAATAGGAATTTTTTTTTTACAACAAACTGAGGTTCATTTTTTTCCTGAGTGCGCCTATACCCTACATGTAATCAGGAAATATTTTTCAGGCACAGTGCAAAGTTCAGAAGGCAAGGAGTGACATATTTTACTGTTATGGTTTGCAGGTGCCATGACCCACTGGGAGAGCCCATGACGTGCCAGAACAGCAGAACCCCCCATAAGTGACGCAATTTTACAAACTACACCTCTCAATGAATTCATTGACACAACGGGTGTGTCACAGAATTGTATACCATTGGGCAGTGAAGAAAGAATAACTACTTTTTTATCAACAAAATTTTGCTTTAGTCCCATATTTTACATTTTTACACAAGAAGTGGCTGTACAGTACTATTTAGCCATAAGGAGAGACTCGGGAGGAAAGGCCCGCTATTGGCCTCCTGAAGTGCAGATTTTCCTAGAACAGTGTGCAGTCTCCTTATACAGAGCCCCTAATAGCTAGTAGAGCAGAATCCCCCCTCACGTAACCCCAATTTGGAAATGATACTCCTTGGGGAATTTATCTATGGGTGTAATGATGTTTTGACTTCATGGGTATTGTCATGATCCAGACCGGGTTTCTCCTGTTTCTCCTTTTCCCGGTCTGGTCATGTCAGGGGTTAACTTTTCTCTGCCTCATTCTGGTGTCAGGTCGGCTATTTCTCTACGCTGCATCCTACAGGCAGTGTCAGTTATATCTCCTGACAACAGCTTGTATAGCTGACTCTGGAGAACCCCTGGTTTGTCCTGCTGCATTTAGCTGACTTTGCTTGTGTCTGTGTTCTCCGTCCATGACCGTCCCGTCTCTTTGTGTCCTTTTGTGTTTTGATTCCCTGGTACTCGACTCTGCTTTTTTACCTCTTCTACTGACTGGCATTGACCTATTTGCTCTCCTCTGACTCTGCGTTTGTCATTCCCCTTTGTACTTTGCTACTCTCTGGTATCGACCCGGCTTGCTGACAATTCTGCTGCCACCTGGTGGTAGCCTCGCTGCAGTTCTGTAGTTCTACTCTTTGCAGGACTTCTGTTTTTTCTCCACTCTACAGCTACCTGCAATTCTGCAGTGTGACAGGTATTTTCCAGTAGAAAGCAGCAATGAATGTTGCCGAGTGAAAATTGCAAACTGCTGTTGTAGTGACCAGTATGCTGTAGTGACCACAACTTTGCAGTCACCAGTCCGTTATGCCCAGCCCATCGTTCTGGAGGCATACATCTGTAAGCTAGGCTGGCTCTCATCATATCAGAAATGCCAAACACAGCCGCTATATGTGTTTTAGGTACACTGTGGGGCTCAGAAGGGAAGGGGCATTTGGATTTTGGAGCGGAGAATTTGTTGAATTTCTTTTGGCAGGTGAGGAAGAATTTTGCTTTACCAGAGACTTTGTGCTACCAGTAACATGGAAGCCCCCTATATGTACTTTAACAGATGACAGACCTGAGTGAGGGCTTGCTTTTTTTGTGGATTGAGTTGCAGCTTTTATTGGGAACATTTTACATAACATTTATCTGGCACTCTACGCTGACCACTTACTTTGGGTTTTCCATCTAAATCTGAGTGACATGAGTTAGATGAAACCCCCGAGGGAGCCATTCACTATAATGAGGCAGCAGAGTTTCTCTGGACTCCATCTGGCCTCTGTTCAGCGGTGTCCTTTTCAGAAGTGCACAAAACTATGACCGACGGCACTTTTATGCAATTCTAAAAAGATGAACACCGCCGGATCACAGGTCAGATGGCATCCACATTTCTCCATCTGCCTCATTATAGGGACTCTTCCGTCAGAGGTTCCGTCTGAATCACGTATTTCAGAGATTTACACGGAAACCTGATGCAAGCGCTCAGCACAGAATGAAGGATAAATGTGCGCCGAACCTTACTGCAATCTTTGGAAGGCAGAATGAAAATATCAACAGCAGATGAAGAATTGGTTTTATATATTTTTAATGCTGTTCCTTGTGCGGCATAAGTGAATAGGCAACTTTATTCTTTGGGTGGGTGCGATTACAGCGATACTAGATTTCTATCAGGTTTTTATGTTTGGCAGCTGTCACACACTAAAAGACGCTTTTTATTGCAAAAAAATAGTTTATGCATCGCCATATTTTGAGAGCTAGAATTTTTACATATTTTGACCCACAGAGTCAAGTGAGGGCTTTTTTCTTGTGGAACGAGTTGATGTTTTTATTGGTACCATTTTTGGGCAGATGACTTTTTTATCGCGTTCTATTCCGCTTTTTGGTAAGCAAAATGAACAAAAACCAGCAACTCAGGATTTTTTTGGGGGAGGGGTTTATGATGTTTCGTGTGTGGTAAAATTGATATGGCAGTTTTTTCTTCAGGTCAGTACGATTACAGCGATACCACATTAATATTTTTTTTTATTTTTATGGCGCTTTTACACAATAAAAACTAATTTATAGAAAAAATGTATTATTTTTGCATCACTTTACTCCGAGAGTTTTAAGTTTTTATCTTTCCCCTGATGGAGCTGTATGGTGGCTTGTTTTTTGCGGGACAAGATGACGTTTTCAGCGGTACCATGTTTATTCACATCCATCTTTATGATTGCGTTTTATTTAACTTTTTGTAAGGCGTTATGATAAAGCATTGTTTTTTTCTTTATTTTTTATGGTGTTCACTAAAGGGGTTAACTAGTGGGACAGTTTTATAGGTTGGGTCATTGTGGACCCGACGATACCAAATATGTGTACTTTTATTGTTTTTTTCATACAAATATTTATTTATGGGTATCTTTTGATTTTTTTTATTATTTTTTATTTTTTTCAACTTTTTTACTTTGTCCCACTATGCAACTATCATTTTTTGCAGGCTGATCACTTGTACAGCATGGGGATGCAGCCGGATCCCTGTGCTGTACGAATTGTCAGCTCTGCACTGACAGAGAAAATTGCTGATTATGCTTGATCAAGCAACTTTCCTAGCTCTGGTTGTGATGGTCAACGTGTGACTGGACACACCGCCTCCAGCAGGGTGAATTTCTATAGCACACGTGACCCTGGATATACCACCTCCAGTAGGGCGAATTTAAATAATAAGGGGAAACACCAGGGAAACAATTACAATGGAGGGCCCTGCGATAGGGAACGGGGATGTGGAGACCTCCTGCACTCCCTTGAGCCAGTCTCTACACTCCTAACAGTCCCTATACAGGCTCCACACCTGTCGCCGAGCTGGAACCTAAGAACCCTAGCTCGCCCTGCACCTAACCCTTTCCAATGAAATGGACGGTGCAGAAACTAATTCCACCACTGCACTGAAACACACAAAAGGAAAGTTACAAAACAGGGGTAACACCAATTAGCTTTGCTCTGTTGCTCTTGCTCCCAGCAACAGAGTCCACCACCAGAATGCAGCTTTCCTCCAGAATCGCTGCTACTTCACCAAGCTTTGTCAGAGCTGCAAGGAACTTTCTCTAGCTCCTTCCTCCACCAAGGATGGTTGGAAATGACCACTATCACCAACAGTCAGTGAGAGCACATGACACACCTTTATAGTTAAGCCAGAGGAATCACACCTGTTAGTGATTCCCGTGTAATAATGCTAACCACCACTGGGGGCAAACTAGAACAAAAGACACCACTGAGCAATGACCCTAATGGCCACCGGGGGCAAAACCAAAGTTAAGCACACAGCTTAAGGGAAAAAAAAGGTTACATGTGCTTCTATCTGTCATCATCCAACCTGGTTCATGACAGTACCCTCCCTCAATGAGGGGCCTCTGGACCCTCAAGACCGCTCCTCATCTGGGAACCACCTACAGCGGGGATGCCCAGATGCATAGTTCACACCTGCAACTACCTGCACTTCAGGTTTATGACAAACGAGCACCGCTGGTATTGGCAATGTACTGTATGTACCGGAGGCACCACCCATCTCCAAAGTGCCGATCTGGGGAGCGAGAGGTGTATGGGCAAGTATGTGGGTAACTCCAGCTGGCAAGTCTCTGGGCCCTGGACAGCCAACACCAGATACGGCCCAATCACCTGGGAATTCCAGACCCCCGCAACACACTTCCACTGGATGTTTTTGGTGGCCACCCATACATGCTCGTTCAAAACACAGGTCCGGACCTGAAGGTTTATTGCCACACATTCGTTTGTCAAAATAGGGTGAACTCTTTCTGGAACTGACAGAGGTGTCCCCCTGTGTCATCACACTCACACCCCCGCAATTCACCAAGGGAAACACCACCCTCCAACCCCTCCTACTACGGCCACCGGGGCAAAACCAAAGTTAAGCACACAGCTTAAGGAAAAAGAAAGGTTGCATGTGCTTTTATCTGTCATCATCCAACCTGGATCATGACATTGGTGACCTGTATGTCGTCATGACGACATCAAGTCACAATGGCAATGACCGGGACAATGCGCCTCCGATCCAAGGGCAGAGGGGTTGTCATCCCTCTGCCCACTTAGTGTTGTGTGTCAGCTGTCAGAATCAGCTGACACCCAATGGCAATTGCCCGTGCACTTCCCATGTGCGTGGGTGATTGCAATGACGTAATAATCTGCCCTTGGTCGAAAAGGCCCATGCCACATGGATGGATTATTACGACAAAAAGTCAAAAAGGGGTTAAGCAAAAAAAAATATTTTGTCCCATTTTTCATTTTAAAAATTACAAAAAGGAAAATGGGCAATGCAAAAGTTTGGGCACCCATGTAGATTTGTGCTCAGATAACGTTGACCAAGGATTCAGACCTTAACTAGCCTTTTAGGGTTATGGCTTGTTCATTATCATAATTAGAAAAGGTCAGGTGATGTACATTTCCCAGCTTTATAAAAACCCAGCATCCTCTAACCTTGTGCTGAAAAATCAGCAGCCTTGGGTTCTTCTAATCAGCTGCCTTGCACTCTGAAAATGAAAATGGTGGAGGCTCACAAAGCAGGAGAGGGCTATAAGAAGTTAGCAAAGCGTTTTCAAGTTGCCCTTTTCTCAGATCGAAATTTAATTAAGAATGGCAGTTAACAGGAACAGTGGAGATCAAGAAAAGGTCCTAAATACCAAGCAAAATTTCAGTGAGAGCTGCTCGTAGGATTGCTAGAGAAGCAAATCAGATCCCCTGCTTGACTGCAAAAGACCTTCAGAAAGATTTAGCAGACTCTGGAATTGTGGTACATTGTTCTACTGTTTAGAGACACCTGCACAAATATGGCCTTCATGGGAGAGTCATAACAGAAAACCTCTCCTGTGTGCTCACCATAAAATTCAGTGTCAGATGTATGCAAAAGAACATTTAAACAAGCCTGAGGCAGTTTGGAAACAAGTCCTGTAGACCTATGACGTTAAAATAAAACTCTTTGGCCACAATGATCAAAACTATGAGTGGAGAAAAAGTGGCACAGAATTTTAGGAAAAGAACATCTCGATAACCATTAACCTTGGGGATGGATGAATCATGCTTTTGGGTTGTGTTGCAGCCAATAGCACAGGGAACATTTCAATTGTAGAAGTAAGAAAGGATTGAATGAAATTTCAATAACTTCTTGATGCAAACACAACACAGTCTGTAAGAAAGCTGAAGTTGAAAAGAGGTTGGCTTGTGCAAATGAACAATGATCCTAAACACACATCAAAATCCACAATAGAGTACCTCAAAAAGCCTAAGCTGAAAGTTTTATAATGACTCTCACAATTCCCTGATCTGAACATCATTGAAAATCTGTGGCTAGATCTCAAAATAGCAGTGCATGCAAG
The DNA here is from genome assembly GCF_039654945.1 of Dendrobates tinctorius. Taxonomy (NCBI): domain Eukaryota; kingdom Metazoa; phylum Chordata; class Amphibia; order Anura; family Dendrobatidae; genus Dendrobates; species Dendrobates tinctorius. The sequence goes on from NW_027361829.1 coordinate 58,374,537, forward strand.
CCCACACAGAAATCACACAGAGCTGGAAGATGTTTCCGAGGAAGAATGGATGAAAATCCCTCAAAAAAGAATTGAAAAACTATTGGCTGGCCACAAAAAGCATTTACAAGCTATGATACTTTAAAAAAGGGAGTGCTACTAAGTAATAACCATGCAGGGTGCAATCTTTTGCATTGGCCCATTTTCCTTATTTTAATTTTTAAAATAAAAAGACAATATATTGTTATTTTTTGCCTAAAATATAAAGGAAATGTTTAATCTTTAACTTTATACCTTTTAGAGATAATATCATTTTCAACTTGCTTAACTGTTCACAATAACAGTAATTTTGACCATGGGTGCCAAAACTTTTACATGCCATTGTATACAGGTAGGTCCAGAAATATTTGGACAGTGACACAAATTTTGGCATTTTAGCTACTAAAACATATTCAAGATACATTTGCATTTGGAAGCTGTTGCTGTGAACCCATAAGACATTGTCATAGGAGCTCTCAATGGAAGAGAAACAGACCATCATTAGGCTGGAAAAAAAGAAGAAATCCATCAGAGAGATAGCAGAAATATTAGGACTGGCCAAAACAACTGTTTGATACATTCCACATAAAAGAGTGCACTGATGAGTTTGGGAACACAAAAAGGCCTGGACAACAACAGAGGTGAATGATTGCAGAATCTTTTCCATGGTGAAGAAAAACCCCTTCACAACATCCATTCAAATTAAGTATACTCTCAAGGAAGTAGGTATTTTAGTATGTAAGTCTATCACAAATTGAAGACTTCATGACAGCAAATATAAAGGGTTCACCACAAGGTGCAAACCATTAATCAGCCTTAAAAATAGAAAGGCCAGATTAGACTTTGCCAAAAACAGCTAAAAAAAGCCAGGCTGTTCTGGAAAAAGATTTCTTTGTACAGCTGAAACTAAGATCGACATGCACCAGAATGATGGGAAGAAGAAAGTATGGAGTAGGCTTGGGATGGGAAATGATACAAAACACACAACTTCCCCTGTAAAACATGGTGGAGGCATTGTGATTGGAGATGAATGAATATTTCAATGTTCGGTTCGGACTACGATCGCCGAATTTGCAATATTGGCCGATTTATTTGTCGAATATTCGCTGAACATAGCTGAAAGCTAGTCAAGGCAATGGGAGGCAAAAACAAATGCATGCACAACACCTTCAAACTGCCCCAAAAGCTGCCAAAACACATCAAATGAGGGACAGACGCCAGGAAAGTGGCCTCAATTCACCCACAGTGCAAATTGTAGCATGGCATTGCAGCAATCAGTCATGCATGTATTATGGTGTGGGCCATCATTTTCAGCTTTCAACTGAAAGTCAAAGTAAGATGAGGTGGGTGATGGATAGGTGTAGGCCTGCTGTGCTGAGAGCCCTGATACCACATACAACAGTTCAACCTGCTTTCATTCTGAACCACACTCGGGAGGCACAAATATCAGTTTTGTAGACTACCATTGTCATAAAAATCTAAGGATAGTAGTAACACGGGTAGTTGACTCCAATGAGGTTGAGGTCAGATGGTCTCGGAGGCCTACTGCTACAGGTATCACTCATGAAGGAAACCCAAACAGGAGTCTGCACATTAACAAAAATTAGTGGCAGACATCAACCAAGTGCCATCAATTTCACCACAGTATAAATAGTATAATAGGGACTGACAGGTCTTCCACTACACCCAACCCAGGAGATGTACACTCAACCAAGAGTGTTCACATTTCCAAAGATTATTGGCAGAAACCACCAAAGTGGCATCGATTTCACCACACTATAAATAGTATAATAGTGACCGACAGGTCTTCCACTACACCCAACGCTGCAGATGGACATCAACCAGGAGTTTTCAAATTTAAAAAAATTGAGAGCCTGACACCACCAAAGTGGCATAAATTTCACGAGAGTAGAAATAGTATAATAGGCATTGACAGGTCTTCCATTACACCCAACCGAGTAGATGGACACCCAACCTGGAGTGTTCACATTTACAAAAATTAGTTGCAGACACCACCAAAATGGCATCAATTTCACCATAGTATAAATAGTATAATAGTGACTGACAGGTCCTCCACTTCACCCAACTCAGCAGATGGACACCCAACCAGAAGTGTTCAAATTTTCAAAAAGTATTGGCAAACACCACCATAATGGCATCAATTTCACCCCAGTATAAATAGTATAATAAGGACCGACAGGTCTTCCACTACACTCAACTCAGCAGATGGAAAACCAGTTTTAAAATTTCAAAAAATGAGGGCCTGACTCCACTGAAGTGGCATAAATTTCACGCGACTAGAAATAGTGTAATAATGACCGACACGTCTTCCACTACAGTCAACCCATTAGATGTAGACCAACCATGACTGTTCACATTTCCACAAATGTGTGTTAACATCCGCTGCAGCAACAGCAGGCACAGAAGCCACAGATATCACATAGTGCAGTTACGCAAGATTAATGCAGCATATTAAAAATGTGAGGTGAGCTCAGGCCACTCATCCATTTTGGAAGACCAAAATGTGAAAGGGTCCAAACCCTCCCTGATTGTATTGATATTCAGTTCTAGATGCTCTTGCACCATCCTCGCCATTCGTTCACCCGTGTAAGGCTAGTTTCACACTACCGTTTCCTTGAGCTGCGCATAGCAGCCGTGAAGCTCCGCCCACGGCCGCGTCTCCTCCGGTCAGCTCGGCCTATGGGAGCATGACGCTGCATACGACCTGCGTACCCTATCTTTAGCATTGGGTACGCAGGCCATGCGCAGGTATGCGTTTACCGGCACATGCGTCCTTTGGACGGTGCGCCGATCGCACCAAAATGCAACACGGTGCGTTTGGCACAGGTCGGCGCACCGTCAAAAGGACGCATGCGCCTCAAACGCATACCTGCGCACGGCCCAATGCTAAAGAGGCATGGCCGTGAGCGGAGCTTCATGGCGGCAGTGCACAGCTCAAGGAAACGCTAGTGTGAAACTAGCCTAAGACTTGAACTCTGTTGTGCTGGTGAACGGGCTGGTCTAAAAAAGTGTCAAAGGATACACAGAAATTGCTTCTTCCACTTACACTACTGCTACTGCTGCTAAAGTTTTGGCATTGACGAACTGACGTGCGGGACGCTGAAAGTCTAGAGATGCAATGTGCACTGTGTGCTTCACTGCTGTCTTAGGGAAACCTCTCTTTAGTTTGTGTAAAAGCATGTTTTGATTCTCCTGCATTTGTGGGTCCTTTTCTGGCAAAATTTGGTTTTATAACATGGATCTAGCAGAGTGGCAACCCAGTAGTCAGCATTATTTCTAATTATAACTATACGGGGATCATGCTGCAGATAGTGCAGCAAGAAGGCAATCATAAGTCGGGCTCTACCATGAGGTCCAAGTCCATGCTGTGTTGGTGGCTGGGTAACACTGATGCTTGTTTCCTCCGTGCCCTCCCACCAATCACGAACAACAGAGAGGGGATAATTATTCTCTTCATCTCTAGACAGATGCTCGCCCATCTCCTTTTCCTTCACCATTTGTTCCAGCCTCCCTCGATTGCAGTAATCCACCCTCCCTTGGCACCTACCTGTGTAATGGCAGTCTGGGACTTTGAGAAAATGTTATCCCTTCCACATCCTCCTCTGCTTCCTCCTCTTCTTCAGGGACTACCACGTCCTCCCGCAGGCTCTTCAAAGTCTGCTCCAGAACATAAATGACCGGTATAGTGATGCTGATGACGGTGTCACTAACCATCTTAGTAGCCATTTCAAAACTGTGCAGAAGGGTGCAGTGGTCCTTAATCTATGCTCACTCCATAAACATGATATGTGTCACGTCCATACTGTATTTGCCCAGGCTATATGACATGACATACTGCGTCAGGGCTCATTTCTGCCACCACAGTCACTGCAACATGTGCAGAGTGGAATTCCACCATGTTAGTATATCGCATATCAACCTGTTAACTGGCATGGACAAAGACATCTGTATTGATGCAAGTTGATTACCTGAGGGGTACGAACAGCGGAAGTGAGCACTCAGCTTCCATGCTTTTTGCAACAGTTCACACAGGTCAGGATAGTGGTAGAGAAAATGCTATGCCACCAGGTTGAGGACGTGAGTCATGCAAGGCAAGTGTGTGAGCTTACCTCGCCGTAGGGCAGTCATCATGTTCGCAATGTTTTCGGATGCGGCCTTCCCTCAATGCAGGTTCAGCAGAGACAGCCATTGCTCAAACTCTGCCTGGAGAGCTGTCCACAACTGTTCAGCTGCATGACTGAGATCTCCACAGCATATCAATATTAACACTGCCTGATTACAGTGAGCCCTGGCTGTACAGTATGGAGGTGGTGGGGATTTGCTCTGAACTGTTGGAACGTATGTCTCATTGAAGCAGAGGTTGAGGGCGCAGTTGTAGGCCTTAGAGGTGATAGAGAAGGCGGTAGAAGCCGTGGAGGAAGTGTTAGGCTGTGTTCACACGTAGCGTTTTTTTGCGTTTTCGCAGCGATTTTAAACGCGCGATTTTGCCGCGAAAATGCAAAAAAAAGCATCCCATGCAATCCTATGGCATTCCACACATGCTGTGCTAATGCTGCGGATTTTTCCACGGTGGAATTGCATCACGGAAAAATACGCAGCATGCTCATTCTTTGTGCGGAATCGTGGGAAAATCCGCACACATAGGAATGCATTGTTCTGCTTAATTTCTGCACATGGCTGTGCCCACCATGCAAAAAGTAAGCTGAAGATTTGCGGATGGTACCCACGGTTTAGAGGAGAGGAGATTCTCCTCCAGGCTCTGGGTACCATATCCCTGTAAAAAATAGAATTAAAATAAAAAAAATCGTCATATTCTCACCTTCCGATGTCCCGCACAGCGTTTCCAGGCCTCAGCGATGCTCCCGGCAGGTCCCGTTCCCAGTGATGCATTGCGACAATAACCTTTGATGACGTCGTGGTCTTGCGAGACTGCGACGCCATTAAAGGTCATTGTCGCAATGCATCACTGGGAACGGGACCTGCCGGGAGCATCGCGAGGATCGGGAACGCTGCGCAGGACATCGGAAGGTGAGAAAAACACCATTTTTTATTTTTTTTATTATTTTTAACATTAGGTCTTTTTACTACTGATGCTGTATAGGCAGCCTCTATAGTAAAAAGTTGGTCACACTCGTCAAACACTATGTTTGACGAGTGTGACCAACCTGTCAATCAGTTTTCCAAGCGATGCTACAGATCGCTTGGAAAATGCTAGCATTCTGCAAGCTAATTACGCTTGCAAATCGCTAGTTTTTCCTTGGGAAATAGGCGGGAATTAAAATGCGGTTTTCTCGCATATTTCCTGCGGAATGGAATTCCGCAATTCACACGGAAATTTCCGCGGCAATTCCGAAACCTGTGCACATAGCCTTAAATATAGAGGATTGTCCTGAAAGTCTTGAGGATTCCAAGACTTGTGGAGCAGCGTGTGCCCCCACAGCCACCAGAGTCACCCAGTGCCCAGTCAACGAGATGTAGTGCCCTTGAGCATGCTTACTCGTCCAAGTGTCTGTAGTGAAATGCACCCTGGCAGACAGAGATTTAGTCAAGGAATGGGTGATGTCATCTGCCACATGCTGTTGTAGTGCAGGCACAGCTTTCTTAGAAAAGTAATGGCAACTGCCACACTGCAATCCATCAGAAGGGGTTAAATAGTTTACAATGAGGACCAGTGCTAATGCGACCAGCCTCACTGTAATCTACTACAAAATGAATTGATTCAGCTCTGCGCAGCTTCAATGGCTGCCTGTAGATGAACTAATTACCGCGGGAAAGTTTCTGACTTTTTCCCACGGTCATTAGTTCATTACAGATCAGCCAGGGACCCCCCCCAGCCTCAGTGACGTCAGCAGGAGTCCCCGGCTGATCTGTGAATGAACTGCCCCCCAAAAATATTTCTTCATGAAAAACAGCTCAAATCACAGAACAATGTCACAACAACACCACTAAATGACAAGGTGGGATATGGCATGCTGTTTCACATTTAGCTAGTGATAAAATAAACTTTTATTATGCTATAGTCATGCTTGAAGCACAATAGAAGCAGTGCACAACACTTGTATGACATGTGCCATGCTGTCTTTGTGGACCTCAGTAATGGCAAAAAAAATTGCTGGAAGGTCGGTTTCACAGCCACACAGGACACTACCTAGCCAAACTATCTGAATAAGAAACAACTGCCTAGCTACCTAGCTAAAATCTAGTTGCTAACACTGCCAGCATCAGGATCAGCTTCTTTGCTTTGTTACAGTGTTAAAATGGTGCTAAAACAAGATGTCCGCTCTTTATATGGAGAGATACATGTGATTTCAGCAGCCAATAGCACAAGCCGATGTGGCAGGACATTGTGGATGTTTCCTATGCCCTGATAGACTAGCCGCAAAGTGCACACATAAAGTTAGGAAGAAAAAAAATTACTGTTTACAAGCACGCTGCACCTCTGAGCTTTGCATCCCCCTCCCCTCATCAAACACATGCCCCATGCTCATGATACACCATCATAATTGTTGCAAACATGCTGAAAATACTTTTTTGCCAATGCAAATATTTTACCGCACTTTTTACCGAATGTTACCGATTTTTCCCGGTTTTATAAAATTTTGCTCGTGTTTCCGATCACAAATCTGAATGTGCCATATTTGTGCCAAATTTATGTTTGGCGATCATTTTCCCAACAAATTCGCTCATCACTAGTTGTGATAGGATGGGCATGCATGTCTTCCAATGCCACTGGGTCACTAGTGTTTATTGATGATGTGACTGAAACTCCTTGCAGATGTTGTCCTTGGTTGGATTTGAACCCAGGACCCCACCCAGACTTAGTCATTTCCTGATGGTTTGTTTGCTTAAGAGCATATTGAGCATATTGAGATAATGCCCAGTGAGACAAAAGTAGAAGCAGAGTCCGAGGTCACACCTATGTTTCCTCTCCATGGTCCAAGAGCTGGCTGCTACAACCTTCATTGGTTCCGTTTCAAATAAAGAAGCACACTGGGGAAAATTGACCAAAACCCCCTGTTACTCATCAGGTGTTGCAGAATCTTACAGTCCATATTAATGGACTGAACCATGGCCTTACCCAAAGAACAGGGTGGAGAAAGCAAAGCCAGAGCATCCCTAAGAGTATCCATAAGGCCACGGCAAAACGCACAACTGAGAGCATCATCATTCTACCGAACCTCAGAGGACAATTGCCTCCACAGCTCGGACCCTGTCTGGTTTGCCATAAATTATCCCTAAGGTGTCAACAGTAAAGGTGAGCGGGTGATGTTGTCTTTGACATGCTGCTGTAGTACAGGCACAGCTTTCTTGGAGAAGTAATAGCGCCTGGGCAACTAGAATTGGGGAACTGCGACAGCCATCAACTTTCTGAAACCGACTGTATCCACCAGGTGGAAAGGCAGCATTTCCATGGCCAACAGATTGGAGATTGCGGAGTTCACGCTCTTTGCTTTGGCATGTGTAGGAGGAAACATTCTTTAATGTGACTAAAACTGCAGGATCGATGGCTGGCTGCTGTGCTGAGAAGGTGGAATTTGGTGAACAGGACAAACTGCTCACCTGTGAGTGAGGTGCAGGCATGTTATGATGGATTGAAGATGTGTTGTGCTAGGTGGCACAAAAACAGCAGGTATCTCCACTTCCACAGCAGCTGACAGGCTCTCACTCACCCCGACTGTATTGGGTAAACAAGTGGATTTTCTGCAGCCGGAGACCTGTGTGAGAAGATTTGACTCAATGACAGAGGGGGAAAAAGCAGTAGGTATGGCTAATGGGATGGCCGGTAGTTGGCGAGGCACACTAGTCAGATTTTTATCACAGTGAGATTCGTGGACTAAGCCCTGTTGATGGCGCATGTGCCGGTTCATGTTTGTCAAATTATTGCAATTTTTGCCTCTAATGAGTTTTTTTTTTTTTTGCATATTTGACAGATAACGTGAGTTGGCTCATCCTTTGTGGTATCAAAAAAAAAGACCCAGGCTAGGCAACACTTACTAACCCTGTGAACTACACACTTGCAACCGATGCTGGTCACAGCCAGACTTGTGGCTGGCGATGCAGTGCCCGTCGTGGTTGCATTACTTCATGCCTGTACGGGAAGCCGCAACATAACCTCCTCGTCTTCCTCCTCCACATCCTCTGCTGAGCTACTCCACTGCATACTTTTAGGTTCACACCAAGTGGGATCTACAACTTTATTGTCATCCTATGTTCTCACACTCGTCACCCTTCTCCTCTTCATGCCCTGACACCACAGTACAGTTCGCATGCACTTCTGGTATCTGTGTCTTATCAGGATCACCTCCACCCCTGGTGGTTAACATATGGTGACGAGGGTCTGTAATCTACTAGGACCCTAATTTTTCCGATCCCGAGTATATGAAAAGATTTTGAGCATTGGTGCAGATGCTTTCCTCCTCTGGATTCTGTAAATCTTTTAACCCCTTCACCCCCAAGGGTGGTTTGCACGTTCTTGACCGGGCCAATTTTTACAATTCTGACCACTGTACCTTTATGAGGTCATAACTCTCGAACGCTTCCATGGATCCCGGTGATTCTGACATTGTTTTCTCGTGACATATTGTACTTCATGTTAGTGGTAAAATTTCATTCAAATAACTTGCGTTTATTTGTGAGAAAAACGGAAATTTGGCGAAAATTTTGAAAATTTCGCAATTTTCCAACTTTGAATTTTTATGCCCTTAAATCACAGAGATAAGGCACACAAAAAACTTGATAACTAACATTTCCCACATGTTTACTTTACATCAGCACAATTTTGGAACCAAAATTTTTTTTTGTTAGGAAGTTATAAGGGTTAAAAGTTGACCAGCGATTTCTCATTTTTACAACACCATTTTATTTTTAGGACCACATCACATTTGAAGCCACTTTGAGGGGTCTATATGATAGAAAATACACAAAAGTGACACCATTCTAAAAACTGCACCCCTTAAGGTGCTCAAAACCACATTCAAGAAGTTTATTAACCCTTTAGGTGCGTCACAGGAATTTTTTTGAATATTTAAAAAAAAATGAACATCTAACTTTTTTTCATAAAAAAAATACTTCAGGTTCAATTTTTTTTATTTTACCAAGGGTAACAGGAGAAATTGAACTGCAAAAGTTATTGTGCAATTTGTCCTGAGTACGCAGATACCTGATATGTGGGGGGGAACGACTGTTTCGGCGCATGGCAGAGCTCAGAATGGAAGGAGCGCCGTTTGACTTTTTCAATGCAAAATTGGCTGGAATTCAGATTGGACGCCATGTCACGTTTGGAGAGTCCCTGATGTACCTAAACAGTGGAAACCCCCTACAAGTGACCCCATTTTGGAAACTAGACCCCCCAAGGAACTTATCTAGATATGTGGTGAGAACTTTGAACCCACAAGGGCTTTACAGAAGTTTATAACGTACAGCGGTACAATTAAAAAATCATATTTTTTCCACAAAAATGATCTTTTCACCCCAATTTTTATTTTCCCAAGGGTAACAGGACCCTAAAAGTTATTGTGCAATTTGTCCTGAGTACGCTGATACCCCACATGTGGGGGTAAACCACTATTTGGGCGCATGGCAGAGCTCGGAAGGGAAGCAGCGCCATTTGACGTTTTTGGCTGGAATTGAGATCGGACACCATGTCGCGTTTGGAAAACCCCTGATGTACCAAAACAGTGGAAACCCCCCACAAATGACACCATTTTGGAAACTAGACCCCCTAAGGAACTTATCTAGATGTGTGGTGAGAACTTTGAACCCCCATGGGCTTCACAGAAGTTTATAACATAAAGCCATACAATTAAAAAATCATATTTTTTAAACAAAAATGATCTTTTCACCCTCAATTCTTATTTTTCCAAGGGTAACAGGACCCTAAAAGTTATTGTGCAATTTGTCCTGAGTACGCTGATACCCCACATGTGGGGGTAAACCACTATTTGGGCGCATGGCAGAGCTCGGAAGGGAAGCAGCGCCATTTGACGTTTTTGGCTGGAATTGAGATCGGACACCATGTCGCGTTTGGAAAACCCCTGATGTACCAAAACAGTGGAAACCCCCCACAAATGACACCATTTTGGAAACTAGACACCCTAAGGAACTTATCTAGATGTGTGGTGAGAACTTTGAACCCCCATGGGCTTCACAGAAGTTTATAACATAAAGCCATACAATTAAAAAATCATATTTTTTCCACAAAAATGATCTTTTCACCCTCAATTCTTATTTTTCCAAGGGTAACAGGACCCTAAAAGTTATTGTGCAATTTGTCCTGAGTACGCTGATACCCCACATGTGGGGGTAAACCACTATTTGGGGGCATGGCAGAGCTCGGAAGGGAAGCAGCGCCATTTGACGTTTTTGGCTGGAATTGAGATCGGACACCATGTCGCGTTTGGAAAACTCCTGATGTACCAAAACAGTGGAACCCCCCACAAATGACACCATTTTGGAAACTAGACCCCCTAAGGAACTTATCTAGATGTGTGGTGAGCACTTTGACCCCCCCAGTGCTTCACAGAAGTTTACAACGCCCGGGCGTGAAAATAAAAAATTCGTATTTTTTCCACAAACATGATCTTTTAGTCACCATTTTTTTATTTTCCCAAGGGTACCAGGAGAAATTGGACCCCAAAAGTTGTTGTCCAATTTGTCCTGAGTATGCTGATACCCCATATGTGGGAGAAAACTACTGTATGGGCACACGTCGGGGCTCGGAAGGGAAGTAGTGACGTTTTGGAATGCAGACTTTGATGGAATGGTCTGCGGGTGTGATATTGCCTTTGGAGAGCCCCTAATGTACCTAAACAGTGGAAACCCCCCACAAATGACACCATTTTGTAAACTAGACCCCCCAAGGAACTTATCTAGATGTGTGGTGAGCACTTTGACCCCCCCAGTGCTTCACAGAAGTTTACAACGCCCGGGCGTGAAAATAAAAAATTCGTATTTTTTCCACAAACATGATCTTTTAGTCACCATTTTTTTATTTTCCCAAGGGTACCAGGAGAAATTGGACCCCAAAAGTTGTTTTCCAATTTGTCCTGAGTACGCTGCTACCCCATATGTGGGAGAAAACTACTGTATGGGCACACGTCAGGGCTCGGAAGGGAAGTAGTGACATTTTGGAATGCAGACTTTGATGGAATGGTCTGCGGGTGTCATGTTGCCTTTGGAGAGCCCCTAATGTACCTAAACAGTGGAAACCCCCCACAAATGACACCATTTTGTAAACTAGACCCCCCAAGGAACTTATCTAGATGTGTGGTGAGCACTTTGACCCCCCCAGTGCTTCACAGAAGTTTACAACGCCCGGGCGTGAAAATAAAAAATTCGTATTTTTTCCACAAACATGATCTTTTAGTCACCATTTTTTTTATTTTCCCAAGGGTACCAGGAGAAATTGGACCCCAAAAGTTGTTGTCCAATTTGTCCTGAGTACGCTGACACCCCATATGTGGGAGAAAACTACTGTATGGACACACGTCGGGGCTCGGAAGGGAAGCAGTGACGTTTTGGAACGCAGACTTTGATGGAATGGTCTGCGGGTGTCATGTGCGTTTGGAGAGCCCCTGATGTACCTAAACTATTGAAACTCCCCACAAGTGACCCCATTTTGGACACTAGACCCCCCACGGAACTTATCTAGATGTGTGGTGAGCACTTTGAACCCCCAAGTGCTTCACAGAAGTTTATAACACTCGGACGTGAAAATAAAAAAATCTTTTTTTTTTCCACAAAAATGATATTTTTGCCCCCAATTTTTTATTTTCCTAAGGGTAACAGGAGAAATTGGACCCCAAAAATTGTTTTGCAATTTGTCCTGAGTAGGCTGATACCCTACATGAGGGGGTAAAACACTGTTTGGGCGCATAGCAGAGCTTGGAAGGGAAGGAGCACCATTTGACTTTTTCAACTCAGAATTGGCTGGAATTGAGATCAGACGCCATGTTGCATTTGGAGAGCCCCTGATGTGCCCAAACAGTGGAAACCCCCAATTCTAACTCCAACCCGAACCCCAACACGCCCCTAACCCTAGCCCTAACCCTAGCCCTAACCCTAGCCCTAGCCCTAGCCCTAACCCTAACCCTAGCCCTAACCCTAACCCTAGCCCTAACCCTAACCTAACCCTACCCCAACACACCCCTAGCCCTAACCCTAGCCCTAACCCTAATGGAAAAATGGAAATAAATACATTTTTTTTATTTTATTATTTTTCCCTAACTAAAGGGGTGATAACGGGGGGTTTGATTTACTATTTATGGCGGTTTTTATGTTTGGCGGCTGTCGCACGCTAAAAGACGCTTTTTATTGTAAAAATAGTTTTTGCATCACCACATATTGAGAGCTATAATTTTTCCGTATTTTGACCCACCGAGTCATGTGAGGTCTTATTTTTTGCGGGACGAGTTGACGTTTTTATTGGTACCATTTTCGGGCACGTGAAATTTTTTGATCGCTTTTTATTCCGATTTTTGGGACGCAGAATGAACAAAAACCAGCGTTTCATGAATTTCTTTTGGGGGGGGTGCGTTTACACCGTTCCGCATGCGGTAAAATTGATAAAGCGCTTTTATTCTTCGGGTCAGTACGGTTACAGCGATACCTCATTTAGGTCGTTTTTTTATGTTTTTGTCGGTTTTATGCAATGAAAACTATTTTATATAAAAAATAATTATTTTTGCATCGCTTTATTCTGCGAGTTATAACTTTTTTATTTTTTTGCTGATGATGCTGTGTGGTGGCTTGTTTTTTGCGGGACAAGATGACGTTTTCAGCGGTACCATGGATATTTATATGCGTCTTTTTGATCTCGCGTTATTGCACTTTTTGTTTGGCGGTATGATAATAAATCATTATTTTTTGCTTCGTTTTTTATTTTTATTTTTTAAGGGGTTCGCTAAAGGGGTTAACTAATGGGACAGTTTTATAGGGCAGGTCATTACGGACGCGGCGATACCTAATATGTGTACATTTATTGTTTTTTTTTTTTATTATTTTAAAAAAATGAATTTATTGGGGAATATTTTTTTTTTTTTTTTACTAATTTATTTGGCGATTTTTTTTAATTTATTTTTACACTTTTTTTTTAATTTTTTTTTACTTTATTACATAGTCCCAGGTGGGACATCACTGTCCTGTGACAGATCGCTGATCTGTCACATCACAGATCACTGTGACAGATCAGCAATCTGTCACAGGCAGTGCACAAGGCTTCCTCATGCCTGCGCTTTGCAGGCACTGAGGAAGCCAGCTTCCCCAGGCCCCCGAAGGCCCCCGTCGCCATCTTGGATTCGGGGGCCTGGAGGATAGGAGTCCCCCGCAGCAGCGCTGCACATTGCGCTGCCGTGGGGGGCTCAGGGAAGCACGGAGGGAGCCCCCTCCCTGCCGATGCTTCCCTTTAACTCCCGGTACACCGCGATCGCGTTTGATCGCGGTGTGCAAGGGGTTAATGTGTCGGGGGCGGTCCGTGAGCGCCCCTGACACATTGTGCCGGGTGTCAGCTGTGATAATCAGCTGACACCCGGCCGCGATCAGCGGCGCTCACCACGTGGGCGCCGCTGATCGCGGTAGACGTACTATCCCGTCCCCGGTCATACGGGCCCGGGTACCGTGGACGGGATAGTACGTCTCATGTCAGGAAGGGGTTAAGCAGACCTCTGATGCCCATGGAATAGAATGTGTGAACAGCTCTGCAGAATAACCCATCTGTTGTTCCCCACAGTCAGTTGAGCATTTGGAAATTTATGACGCAGGGTAAAACAAGGGTGATTGGGGTGCCACCTCTGACGATTGCACTGTGTGTAATATTAAGGTCTAGGAAGAGGAGAAGAGGACTCTTGATGCAGCACTTTTCATCCATTGGCGCACTTGCTCTTTCTGGCCCTCATCTCCTGTGACTGCCAAAGAAAGGGAATGGAGTAACAGATGTTGTCAGTGGTCTTTGGATAGGATGACACAGTGTTTGTTCAGTTGAGCTTTCATTAACATTAACACCTAACCCACGTGCAGGTTGAACACCAAGCTTATTCCCCCTTCCACCACGATCTCGGTTTTTCCCACTTATGTTGTATGTACTCTTACCCTCTTGTAACCTGCTATTTCACAACCTTAGGCCCACATGTGTCAGTCACCAGTAACTAAATGAACTATCACTATTTTTTTTGTGTGTGTGTGTACCTGAATAACACTGTTATACCTAACGATTTGTAAAAGGAAATGTGGCCTTCTAATTTCTCACTGAACCACAGTTTTATCACAAATGATTTGGATTAGCAAATTGGGCTGAACCCCAATATTAGGCCTGATGATTTTTAAGTGGAAATTTTGTCTTCCGATATCTCACTGAAACACAGTTTTATCCCAAACGATTTGGATTAGTAGATTGGGCCTCCTGACTGCTACTCAATATTAAGCGTAACGATTAAGGATGAGCGAGTAGTGAAATACTCGGACTCAAAGTACTCGTTATGAGTAGCGCCTAATACTCGGGTGCTCATAACGAGTCCAATGTATGTCTATGGGGAATGCAAGTAATGGGCGGAGACCATGTGTGCGGGCGGAGAATGTCTGTGGGGCTGTGTGTGTGCGGGCTCTGCCGGGTTGATCGGGGGTCTGTGTGGGCCCAGCAGAGCCCACACAGACCCCCGATCAGCCCAGCAGAGCCCACACAGACCCCCGATCAGCCCGGCAGAGCCCGCACAGACCCCCGCACACACATATGACGCTGCACGGCCTGCCAATCACAGTAATTCCACAACAAAGAAGGTGGTGGCTTTACTGTGATTGGCTGACACATGCCGGGCGGGAGATCCGAATATTGCGAGGTGAGTAGTGAAATTTTCTCGCTAGGAACCACATTACTCCCCGAATCCTAACGAGTATACTCGCTCATCCCTAGTAACGATTATTAAGTGGAAATCTGGCCTTCTGATTTCTCACTGAAACACAGTTTTATTCCAATCAATTTTTATTAGCAGACTGGGCAGCAAGGCTGCACCCCAATATTAGGTCTAACAATTTTTAAGTGGAAATCTGGCCTTCTGATCTCTCACTGAAACACAGTTTTATCAAAATTGATTTAGACTAGCAAATTGGGCCTCCTGACGGTACCCCAATATTAGGGCTAACAATTTTTGAGTAGAAATCTGACCTTCTGATTTCTCACTGTAGCATAGCTTTATCACAAACAATTTTGATTAGCAAATGGAGCTTCCTGAGACTTCAACACAATCTAGTTACATGCTGGAAGATCTATTTAACCCAGGACAGGATCCTGTCTAGCTAACTGACAATTTCAGCAACAGCAGTACTAACAGGAGCTGGTCTCTCTGCACTGTGATGCCGGGGTCAGACTTGAGTAAAACTCGCACGAGTCTCGCATCTTAATACCCGGCACTGCCACCAGCACTCGGGACCAGAGTGTATGGCTGCATGTATTTCTATGCAGCAGAGCGCTCCGGTCCCAAGTGCCGGCGGCAGTGCCGGGTATTAAGATGCGAGACTCGTGCGAGTTTCTCGAAAGTCTGACCCTGGCCTGACACTGAGAAAATGGCGCCAGCAAAAACAAGATGTCCGCTTTTTATATGGACAGGGACATGTGACTTTGGCAGCCAATCACAGAAGACCCTTTGTCATGACTTTGTGAATGGTTTCTGCGCCCTGATTGGCTTCTAGATAGAAATGGGCGAACCAGAACAGTAAAGTTCCGTACTGAACACCGATTGTTTTGGCACAGACACAGAACATGAACTTTGACATGAAATCTGTGTTACTGTTTTGGTTCAGCCCCCCGAATACTGGGTGTTTGTCGCACTGTTATGTGCATGAAAGGGTGGCAAACACCGCTTCTGATCAGCAGTAAAATTATCACCAAAAGACAAAAACAGACAAAAGACAGCATGAGCGCGCAGCTGTGATCAGAGGTATAAAGATTTTTTAAATTATTTAAATAAATAATAAAGAAGTGAGGTCCCCCGATTTTTGACAACCAGTCAAGCTAAAGCAGATAGCTAGGGGCTGGTATTTTCATGCTGGTAAGGGGCCATGGATATTGTGGCCTAGCCTGAAAATAGCAGCCCACAGCTGCCCAGAAAAGCTCATCTATTAGATGTGCCAATTCTGGGGCTTTGCCCAACTCTTACCACTTGCCCTGTAGCAGTGGCAAGTGGGGTTCATATTTGTTGGCTTGTTGTCACCTTTGTATTATCATGTGACAACAAGCCCACGGCTTAGTAATGGAGAGGCATCTACAATATTTTATAGCAGACTGCTACAGCACCAAGCTTCATCAGAGAAGTGCAAATAGGAAATATCACCCACAACTCCCAATAGGAATTTGGGAGTTATAAATGGGTCGCCCTCCCAGGGCTGTGGGGTTCTCGGTACCGGGCCGGTGTCAGGGGGATGTGTCACAGCAGCGGTGACCCGGTCCGTGGCCCTGGACGCCCAAGTAATAGGGTGGTGGAATGTAGTTAATGGAATAGTTCGTGACGCCACCCGTGGTGTTCGGCAAGGGAGATGTTAAGCCGACACTGTATGCAGATCTGCTGGGACTGATGGTATAGTGCAGCGAAGATGTAAAAGCTCCCCACAGGTGAAGCTATAGTCCCAGGGCAGTGTAGAGGTGGTTGGCACAGGGATGTAGCAGTGCCGGAAGGGTAGAAAGCAGACAAGACACAGCGGGGTGCAATTTCTGTACCTTTACTTGATAACTGCAGTCCTGGGTCCTGATTACAGATGGTAACGGAGCAGGCTAGCCTGGAAGCAATTCAGGGATTCTCTCTCAGCAGACGGGCTGTGCAGTCTCCTTCCCTAGCGCCTTGTGGTGTGAAGCACTCCAGTACTTAGTTACTCTAGAGTTCCTCCTGTCAGATGTTCCCAAGAACCTCACTTGCACAGCAGACAGCTGTAGCCTATCTCGGGGGCTCCTATCTCCTGAGTCCCGGCTCTCTATCCAAGCTGCTGTTGTGCCTCAAGTCTTAGATGGGAGTAGGGCATTTACAGCCTCCTACTCCTCTGGTATCTGTTGCAGGACCTTCAGTATCCGCACAACCGTGGAGACCAGGCTCCAGTTCTCGCAGACTAACTGACCACTCCTTCCTCTTGGCCCTCAGAGAGCACTCCTCCCCTCAATCCTTGTTCAGAGTTCCCCCTGCTGTCCTGGAGTGGAACTGTGTTGTATGAATGGATTGACTGCGAGAGAGACCCATCATTGCCTCCAAGCCTGGCATTACCCTCCCCTGGAGGAAGGCAAAGCCACTGTGGCGACCATACTCCTGGGGGTGCCACATTCCCCCCTAGTGCAAGTCAGCACTCCTGGGCTGAATAAAAACATGAAAACATATATACAGTTACAATAATAATAATTGTACCAGATTTAAAATGAAAAAGTTACAAAAACCAAATGCTTCAAAAATGGTCCTATGATGATAAGTCCAGCATCAATGTCCATGGTCCATTCCAGGGCAAATGCTGAATATATACAAGAAAGTTTTTGACCACACACAAGTCCTGTGGTTCAGTGTCCATAAACAAAACAAGAAAATTCAAAGGGAACTCTTACAGGTTACCTGTAGGCACAAAACTTGAAAAACAGTTACATATTTACAGGTACAATTTCAACATTTACATTACTTTATCTATATGCGATACCTAATGGGTGGTATGCCTTGTGTGGTGTGCGTAGACTTGCATAATACTGGTGTAGTGGGTAATGTACTGGATACACTACTGGGGGTTTCGCATGGCACAGGGATTCTAGATTGTCTAGTAACTCTTGGACTCACCATGGGCACAACAGGCTCACCACTGGCAGGGCGAGGGTTCTCTGGCTCCACTGCTGGTGTGGCATCTGCTACCCGATTTTCCTGATTCTCAGGGTTCTCTGGAGTCACGTCTTCCCGTGGTACCACTTGGGGACATATCAATACTGGCACCACTATAGCATCGTGGAGCAAGGTGGATCTGACAAGTAAATGGACAAAGTGAACTTTTTTTCCTTTGGCTTGGTGCCAAAGTGGGTTGATTGCCCCTCCGGTGACCATTATAATTATTACACGTGGTGTTCTTTGTTCTAAGTTTCCCCAGTGGTGGTGAGTGGTATTACACTTTAGTTTTAATGTGCACGTATTACAAATCAGGTGTGAGGCTCTATAAAAGAGTTTCAGGTGTGTTTGATGATCATTGGTGATATTGATAGTTCGTCATTTGGGAAGCAAGCCTGGATGATGAAGGAGCTGAATGAGAGTCCTGGGCAGCCCAGCCAGAGGGGTTGAGTCAGCTATGGAGTCTGCAGGGAGTGCTGGCATGGATTCGTGGAGTCCAACGATGTGGTCTGCAAGAAGGGCTGGCATGGCGTGGTGGAGTCGCAGTTTATGGTGTCAGCAGGAAGTACTTGCATGGCTTGGTGGAGTGGGGACTACGGTGAGAGTTGCACTCAGCATGCTGGACCTGGTTGCTGAAAACTGGACACAAGCATACTGGACTTATTGGCAGAAAAGTTGGACTCAAGCATGCTGGACTTTGTGGCAGAAGCTGGACTCATCTTTGGGACTCTGTTTACTGGGCAGCTGCAATTGGTGGTGGACTCTGCTCCAAGGCTGCTCTATGGTGATGGATCCGGTTATGGTGATGGATCCTGTTAAAGGAGAAGATGCACGCAGGTGGTGGGCTCTGTTGCTAGGAGCGTACGCAACAGAGCAAAGCTAAGTGGTGTTCCCCCTGTATTGTCATTTTCCCTTATGTGTGTTTAGTGCAGTGGTGGGATTAGTTTCCGCACCGACCAATTTCCTAGTGAGGGTTTAGGTGCAGGGCGAGTCAGGGTTTGAGGTACGCGTGCGTCGCCCGGTGCGGAACCAGCATAGGGAACATTAGGAGTGCAGGGACACTGGCTCAGGGGAGTACAGGAGGTCTCCACATCCCTATTCCTTATCGCAGGGCCCACCATTGTATTGTTACCCAGGTTTCCCCTTTTCTATTTAAATTCGCCTTACTGGAGGCGGGGTTTCCAGGGAATGTGAGGAGTGTTCAGAGACACAGCCTCAGGAGAGTGCAGGAGGTGTCCACGTCCCTGTTCCCTATTGTAGGGCCCACCGTTGTAATTGTGTCCCCAATGTCCCCTTGTTTGTCATGTTGTTTTAGTTACCGACCGGCTGGTCGTGTCACACAGGGCAAGTCACTACGTGACACATTGCCTCTGTCACAATGCGACCTAGTGAAAGCGGATTGTTGTGATTCCAAACTCCATCGAAGAGCATTGATTTTATCTAGAAGCAGTTGGCCTTCCTTCAATAAATTATTGAGCTTTGCTTGTTTTGTGCTGTAATGACGCTCCAGATTCGCTTTTTTCATTACTGCTAATGCATCAGCACAAACCAGGCACACAGGTTTGCCTGTGACTTCAACAAAAAAATAATCATTTGTCCATTTATCTTGAAAACCTCGACACTCTGCATCAACTTTTCTTTTTCTTTGCAGTGGCCATTTCTATAATGTCTCACCATTACCTGAACATATTTGAAAAATGAAAAGCATAACAGAACAAAATAATTTCAAGGGAACCTGTCACCTCTGTAAAAACGCTATCAACCTGCATATATAGGGTTACTCTGCAGGTTAATAGCATTTGAATTCTGCTTGGCACCTGTAGATTGAAGCCCGCTGCCCCGCTGAACTTTAGTTCTCCCAGCAGCGGTATGGTTTCCGCCATGGAGTTGGTGCCAGTTCCGGTTCAGTCACCGCTCTGTGAATGGAGAGCAGCGGCTGTAACTGCAGCCTCCCGCACTTACTGACAGCTGCTCTGCATTGGAAACCGTGGGGGAGGGCACAGTTACAGCCGATGCTCTAAATTTAAAAAGCCAAACTGAACACTGCCAGGAGGAATAGAGTTCATTTCTTCCCAGCAGTGGGGTTTTACATGCAGGAGCCAGGCAGGTTCAGAACGCTACTAACCTGCAGAGGTATACAGCACATGGGAAGTACACGGAGTCTGAGGTATACAGCACATGAGTGGAACACAGGACCTGAGGTATACAGCACATGGGAAGAATATGAGGCCTGAGGTATACAGAACTTGGGTGGTACATGGAGTCTGAGGTATACAGCACATAGGTGGAACACTGGGCTTGAGGTATACAGCACATGGGGAGAATACAGGGCCTGAGGTATTCAACACATGAGTGGTACATGGAGTCTGAGGTATGCAGCACATGGGGAGAACACAGGGCCTGAGGTATGCAGCACATGGGGAGAACACAGGGCCTGAGGTATACAGCACATGAGGAGAACACGGGGCCTGAGGTATACAGCACATGGGTGGTACACGAAGCCTGAGATATACAGCACATGGGTTGTACAGTTGTACACAGAGTCTGAGGTATACAGCTCATGGGGAGAACATGGGGCCTGAGGTATAGAGTACATGGTGAGAACACGTGGCTTGATGTATTCAGCACATGGGTTTATGTATGTTTACAGCACATGCATATAGTGTATGTATGTGTGATGTGTAGCGTATGTATGTGTGATGTGTAGTTTATGTGTCAAATGTAGATATGTGTGATGAATATATTGTATGTAATGTGTGAATACCTGCTCTGTGTTGTGTAAGGGAGGTCCTGGACAGTAGTCGTAGCCGAGGACGCTGGGGCTCTGGGGTCCTGGCCTCTCCTCACAGATAAACCATGCTCTTCAGTCAGCATACCTGTGTCTTCGAATTCGGCTCCTTCAGGGACCTCCCTATGCAGACATATAGCAGTACCCCAAATGAACATTGGTAATACACCAAATGGTGTTGCAGTACAAGCATAAAGATATAACAGACATATTTTCCCATCCCCTTACATACTCCCTTCCTTTTAATATGGTTATCCCTAATGAAACAGCCAGCCTTCAATCAGGGATTGGCCGTGTGGTACACCAGTGAAAAATAATCCATATGTGGCATGTTCACACAGGGAATGCAGAAGCTCTGTTGAAGGAATCCGCAGTAATTCCAAAACGCGTTGGTTTTTGGCTCCTTTTGCACACTGTAGCTGATCTGGGCACCACGTGACCGCGCGAGTCACGTGATCTGAAAACGTCACGCAGGTCCTGCCGGCGTTCACCGCCGACATCGGCGCTTCAGCGTCTGGCTAACCGAGCGCTCGCCAGCGGCCAGGGCGGCGCTCAAGACTTCTCTTCTCCTCTCCTTGAATCAACTAAAGGATCACAAGATAAGTAAACAGCATCTTACCATGAAGGAGCCCTCTTTTCTATATTAACTGAAGGTACTGAATTTTGCCAGGGTGGACTGTCTCCACTGTTTGCTTATCCACCCGGTCTCACCAGTACTATTAGTACTCTAGCTGTATAGCCATTAACAGTTCATACTTGTCACCCTTGTTGGTATAATATTCTATGGGGCACAATATATGATGGCCTCTTAGTACTGTAAGGCTGTCTCTGACGGCCTCAGGAGTTAGTATAGATCAAGCACACAGGCACTTTAATTGGTTATTTGCTTATTTGCACAAGTGGTTGAACCACACAGTCAGTGGTCGATATTCATTCTTTTTTTATTCCAACGTTTAATTAATTCTCTCCACCATGGGAGGCTTGTTTATGTTTTTTACTAGTTTTTTATACATTTGAATTTCTCTTTAATCTAGTACCGACTATTCCTCTGATCTTACTGCTGATACTTTATATGCTAACACCTACTGTATCAACACAACTCGTCATACAAATCCTACGTATGACTACACCACTACAGGTATTTATCATTTTAAATCAGTTTTTGTACCAATATGTTTGAGTCACAGTGCAAGTACGCCTTATTACCTTTCTTGTAATTCCTCTCCTTTTTTCCCCTTTGTGGTGGGGATTCTCTGTACTTGCAGCTGATTCAACATATATAAATACTAGTGCCGCTGTATCACTATTTATTTTTATTATTTTTTAGTTTCTTACTATTTATATAGTTAAAGAATATTTTGGGATTATTCTTACTTTCTCTGGCAATGAGCCTCTCTGTCTCAATCTTTGCTGTCTTGATTTGCTTTTTACAGAATTGATTTAATTTTCTATATTTACAGTATTTAATGCCTCATAACTACCTACTTGCTTTAATTCTCTAAATGCTTTCTTTTTGTCCCTTATTGCGCCCCTTACTGCTCTATTTAGCCATATTGGTTTCCTCCTATTTCTAACATGTTTATTCCCATACGGTATATATTGTGCACAGCTCCTATTCAGGATGCTAATAAACGTCTCCCATTTTCTTTGTGTATTTTTATGTCTCAGGATATCGTCCCAGTTAACTGCACTAAGATCATCTCTCATCCATTGGAAATTTGCTTTCCTGAAGTTTAGTGTCCTTGTAACCCCTCTACTACACATCTTATTAAAGGATACATGAAAACTTATTATCTTGTGATCACTATTACCCAAGTGACCCTCAACCCTTATATTTGATATGCGGTCTGGCCTGTTGGTTAATATTAGGTCTAGCAGTGCCCCCCCTCTTGTTGGGTCCTGAACCAGTTGTGAAAGGTTGTTGTCTCTCATAGTTGTCAAAAACCTATTACCTTTGCTGGAACTGCAGGTTTCGGTTCCCCAGTGTATTTCAGGGTAGTTGAAGTCCCCTATAATAATTACTTCTCCTTGAGTCGCTGCTTCATCTATTTGCTTTATGAGGATATTCTCTGTTGCTTCTATTATTTTAGGAGACTTATAACAAACCCCTATCAGTAATTTATTATTTTTTCCCCCTCCCCTTATCTCCACCCACAGGGACTCTACATTTTCATTAGATTCACATATATTATCACGTAGGATGGGTTTTAAGGATGATTTTACATTTAAACACACGCCTCCCCCTTGCTTATTTGTATGGTCAATTCTGCACAGACTATAGCCCTGTAAATTAACAGCCCAGTCATGACTCTCATCCAGCCATGTCTCAGATATCCCCACCATATCATAATTATGTTCCAACAAAATTAATTCTAATTCCTCCATTTTGTTGGCGAGGCTTCTGGCATTAGTATACATGCCCTTTATGTATCTCTCTGTACTGCTATTCTTTCTTAAATTATTATCTGTTCTAACCCCACCCCCCATGCCACCCCCACCCCCAATTTCATTATTTGTGCCCAGGTCTCTATCTGCACTGTCTTCCCCTCCTATAAAAGGAATACCCTCCCCCCCAGTCCCTAGTTTAAAGACTCCTCCAACCTTCTAGCCATTTTCTCCCCAGCACAGCTGCACCCTCCCCATTGAGGTGCAGCCCGTCCATAGCGTAGAACCTGTAGCCAACTGAGAAGTCGGCCCAGTTCTCCAGGAACCCAAACCTCTACTTCCTACACCAATTCCTGGGCCACTTATTAACCTCCCTAATCTCCCGTTGCCTCTCCGGCGTGGCACGTGGCACAGGAAGTGTGGTGCCCCTGAGGGTTCAGTTGCCACAGAGGTACTGCACCTCCTCCTGAGGTGTGGTACCCCACCATTCAGGTAAAGTGGAGACACCTGACCACACTCCAACACCTGCATCCCACACGACATAGTAGTGTAGCAAAGCACCCTTTGGTGGCTCCCTGCTTGGAACACGAAGAGTGCTGGGAGGTGGGTGGAGCTTAGTCTGCACCAAAAGATTGGGAAGAGTTTAGGATTTAGTCAGTCAGTCAGTGAGTCTGACGGGGTGAGAAGGAGAGAGAAGATCCCCGGAGAGGGATGGACGAGGGAAGTGCTGCAGCGTACCTCAGTGACCTGGGCCTGCTGGTACAGGAAAGAGACATTGATGGAAAGCCTGAGTCTTTATAAGAAAGATAGATTGGAACAGAACGTAAGGAGAAAAGGAGGACTGAGGATTAGGGTTGGAGCAGAACCCTTCCCAAGTTCACAGCGCAAGGCCGGGGTCCAGTCCCCGAGGTTGTATGGATACTAATGGTCCTTCAGCAGACACCGGAGGAATAGAAGTTGTCACCACTTTATTCCCACACAAGACTTGGGGGCACAACAGCAACGTGAGTGAGCCGGGACTTAGTAGCAAGGAGTCCCCGAAGCAGGCTACAGCTGTCTGCCGTACAAGTAGAGTTCATAGGAACATCTGACAGGAGGAACTCCAGTGTAACACAGTACTGAGAGTACTTCACTATAGGCGCAAAAGGGAGACGTTCAGAAAAGGCACATATGTTGGCGGAGTGTTGGAATGGAGTACTTCACCTTGCCTGGAAGTTGACTGAGCTCCTGACCCAGAGGACACGGCACGGATGCGGGCACCTGTATGCACAACAGACTGTGTGTAAAGCTTGGAACTACATGCTCTGGTGTCCTCCGCTTATTCCTGCGCCAACACTCTCAGCACTGCTACATCTCTGTGCTTGATACTCCACCATCTACGTCTCTCCCCTATCTCTTCACCTACACTGCCCTGAGACTACTGCCTTACCTGTGGAGGGCCACAACATCATTGCTGCACTACACCATCTGTCCCAGAGGATCTGCTCGCAGCGTTGGCTTAACACCATTCTTGCCGAACACCACAGGTGGCGTCACAAATCATTTAATGAACACTTCTGCTATTTACAATGGGTGCCCAGGGCCATGGACCGGGATATAGCTGCCGTGTCAACGACCCCACTCGTGGAGATCCACGGGCCCAGTACCGAGTACCCCGCCGCCCTGGGTGTGAGAGCGACCCAGAAGTATTTCCAAAAATACCACCTTGGAGGTCCTTGCTTTAAGCTTGTAGCCTAATTCCCTGAAATCTTCTTTAAGGACCTTCCACCTACCTCTAACTTTGTCATTTGTGCCAATGTGCACCATGACTGCTGGATCCTCACCAGCCCCTGCCAGTAATCTGTCAGCCCGATCAGCGATGTGTCGGACTCAAGCGCCAGGTAGGCAGCACACCGTTCGACGATCCCTGTCTTTGTGACAGATTGCCCTATCTGTTCCCCTAATAATTGAGTCCCCTATTACCAGCACTTGTCTGGCCTGCCCAGCTCTCCTATTTTCCCCCTTACTGAAGCAGACACTCCTCCTTCTCAGAGGACATGCCTTGCTGCAGCAGTGCTACTCCTGCACTGACACTCCTCTCATCTGCCAACTTAGCAAACTTATTGGGGTGTGCCAGATAAGGACTAGCCTCCCTGGCGCTATTCCCTCTACCCCGCCCTCTAACTGCCACCCAGCTGGCTACTTCACTGTCCTGCAGCTCCAACCTAGCATCCCCTCCTCAGCTATCCCATTGAGCGTCTGCTCAGTGAGCAGAAGACTCATTTCCATATTGTCTATGGATCTCAGTGTTGCCAGCTGCACATTTAGATCCAGTATGTGTGCTTCCAAATGCACAACGTGCTCATATCTCGTACAGCAGTATGCACCCTCGACCGGCTGGTCAAGATTTCATACATGCGGCAAGACGTACACTGGAATGCATTGGCAATAGTGGAGCACATCCAAATGGGGATTGCACCACACAGAAAAGATAAGTAAAAAAAATAATAATAATAATAAAAAGTATTAATAAAATATAACAGTAATTGAGTAATTCCTCCTTTGGAAACTCCCTGAATCCTAAGTCACTGAATCACAAGTCACACACTTACCACAGATCGCACTTACACTCAGGTCACACTCAGCTCCTTCACACTTGCTCAGGCAGAAGATTTAAAGAGTTTTTTTTTCCCCCTTCAACAGCAAACCACCCTGCTGCTCAATGCACTTCAAAAAGGAGTTGAGCCCCAACCAGCTGCCCCTTAAAAACCTTTAATTATGAACCCCCACCCTTAATTAACCCTTGTGAATATAGTTACACCTCAAGATTTAAATGCAATATCGTTAACCCTTAAAAACACAGATAGTAAAATAAGAGATTAATCCTGTAGAGAGAAAAAATAGATTAAACAAGCCCCCCAAAATTGAACAGGTAGAAAAGCACTCAGCAACCCACAATTCAGCAACTCACACCAATTCACACAGGTATTTGTTCAAATTTTTCCAAATACCTCTTCACTGAATCACAAGTCACACACATACCACAGTTCGCACTTAGGCTCAGGTCACACTCAGCTCGTTCACACTCGCTCAGGCAGAAGATTTAAAGAGGTTTCTTTTCCCTTCAACAGCAAACCACCCTGCTGCTCAATGCACTTCCAAAAAACAATGGTGCAACAAAACAAAAAGAGTCCACAGGCTCCAGAAAAAAAACACTTAGCTCGGAGTCCTCCAGGCCAAAACAAACATAAGAAAAACAAAGGAAATGTCCTTATGACCAGCTTTAGCCACGTAACTCTCCCATCCTATAAATGGAATATATCAGGGCTTTTCCTTCGCCTTGAGGGATGCAGTACAGTCCTTCAAAATTTTTTTAGATGATGCAATGTGCACAACATTTTTTTTTAGCAAATGGACAACTTTACAGCGGCACGCTTTCTGTACCTCCTTCTCCGGGTTCCATACCCTAGTATGGACCGAAGAGGACCCTGCAGCCACAGAGTCCAGGGACTGCCCAGGAGTAGTAGTCCCAGCGTAAAACTGTGATGTGGACAGGAGCAGGTTCTCTGCCACTTGGGCAGAACAAGAGACATCCAGCTTTGCACTACTACTGGTCACCGGTCCGGTCCTCCGTATCTGGTGGCTATATGACAGGTCTAGAGGACCACTTTCTGATTCATTCAATGGGAGAACGGGCCAATCCCTCCAGGACAGGAACCGAGGTGCACTTACCACCTCTCGATACAGCATTCTGCACACACCCATCCCACGATGATTATCTTCTTCCGTGCTTGCAGCTGTGCGGTCTGGTTCCCAGAGATGTAATACTGTTTCCGGCCTAGCTTTAGGCACGGGTCCCTCCATGGCGGTCACTACTTCCGTTCCTCCGATTTCCAGCTCCCAGCAACTTGGTTCTGGCTCCTGGCGAGAAGTCTCTATGTCCCTCCACGATGGCTCCGAGCATAGCAAATTCCGGGGAAGGCTCCGCTCGCCACTGATATTTCATCTTCGGAGGAAGGTGTTATGGTTCACGCTTCTCCAGTTCACCTGCCTTCTGCGGTGAGTGATGTTGTTCATGGCTGTACTCCAATCTCTCTTCTGGGCCCCACCTGTTTCTAGGTGTTGTCGCTTCCAACAACTCCTCCCATTTGCTGTTGTTCTGTAGGGGGAGGCGGGGTCTTCTCTTCATCCGCACCCACCAGGGGTGGACCAGTGAACATTGACAAGTGAACTTTGGCGCCAAGACCATGTAGTAATGCCCACGAAGGGTGAGGGCCTTCTTGTTGTCTCCTTCTTTATCGACATTTACCACCAATTCCACAGCCGCCATCTTAGTCACAATAATGGTGTCAAACTTTCTCACAAATTAAGCCAAGTCCAACTTGGTAGTCAAGTCTGGTGTTGTCACAGAATCTGTAGCAGTCAAATCCAATATTTCATCGATATTCACAAAATCTTCTTTCAATTCTCTAAATACGGCAAACACTTGCACATCTTCCTTGCCGTCTTTCAGGGGCACAGCAAACGCACACACAACATCATTAGCTCTTTTCTTCACAGGTTCTTCGCATTACGAGGTAGTCGCATCCTGCCTACTATGCCAAATGTAAGGGAGGTCCAGGATAGTAGTCATAACCGAGGACACCGGGGCTCTTTTGTCCTGACCTCTCCTCACAGAAAAATCATGCCCGCCATTCAGCATACCTGTGTCTCTGAATTTGGCTCCTTCAGGGTCCTCCCTATGCAGTGGGACTAAGACACAGTCGATTATAACTTCAACAAAGACATCTTTACTTGGTTCATTACACAGCATTTCCAAAGACTTCACAGCATTTACAACAGGTGTCACACTGCGGCTCCTTCACTTTCCCTGCGCTTCTTTTGTGGTTACACAGCATGGACCCTGGTCGGACCGTCCCTGACGGTTTCTCAGTTTCCTCTCCGTTTAGCTCTGCTACAGTTAAGCATCCCTCGGTCTATTTTGCCCCAGACTCAAGATCATTAGAATCCGAAGTCAGTAGCCTCTATGAGAGCGACCTGCTCTGATGTTCTGTCCCCTGTACTGGCCCCACTTTGTCACTGTCTGTACTCACTGCTTTCGTGGGTTGCCTTGGCCGTTAATCCCCGGGCCTAAGGGTTTGTGCCCAAGTAATGAGTTGCCACATTCTGGAACCACTTCTGGCCCCTAGCTGCACTGGTCCACTTCTGTATCGTGCTGTGCTGTGATAAGCTGGTCATCTCTCTTAAACGTTTTGGGACTGCTGCAGCGACCTGGGCCTATAGCCCATGTGGACCCTTCAGGTGCCTCTGGCCCTCTGCCCTATCCTATAACTATACACTACCTTACTATGCAGCGGCCCCTCCTACAATTAACCATGTGTGTGACTCTGTACATTGTATATGCCTGTGGACAGAAAGATGCCCCCACCTAGTGGCCAGACCTGCCACCTACACTTTCCTTGACCTAAAGCACAATAGTGCAGCATTAGCAGAATAATAACATTATACATGACAGTATAATAAGAGTCATAAGAAATATACAATTTACACTTGATGGTAACACACTTAGGTGTGTAGCAGTACCACAAATGAACATTGATAATACACCAAATGGTGTATCAGTACCAGCATAAAGATATCCCCTTATATATGTACACTCCTGTGTCCTCAGTAGTCAGTACCCTTGATATAATCGGTGCCAGAAGTGCCCGGTACAGCAGAGCTGTGTTTGTCTCCTGCCCCCTTACACGACTACACGACAGCTTGCCCCCCCGCTTTCTGCATGCCATGATTACCCTGCACACTGCAGCTGCACAGGAGGATGCGACATGCTCGGCTCTGCTACCTCTGTGTGTACATGGTTGGTCTCCCCATCGCCGGGCACTCAGCAGTGGATGGAGTGGGGGCAGCAGCCTCGGTCGGGGGTGGTTTCTGTGCGTCCGGCATCTCCCTGGTGCAGGCTCACTGACAATGCAGCAGGAGACACATCATCAGCTGCACTGCCTCAGCGTCTGCTGCCAAAACGTCTGCACCGCTTTTGATCCCCCATGTCTGTGTAGGGAAGGTGACCTGACGGACGGACTTGTCAGCAAGTATTAAGGAGGGTTTGCACATTTTAAACAGATAGCAGTTATGACAGTGGGGAAACAGCTTGGAAAGTGTAGGTGACGTGCAGTACCTGGGGTTGACCACAAGATGGCAGGGAGGAGTGTGAGTTCAGGACTTGACAGCAGCTTAGGGTTTTAGAAACCGTTGGTCATGGGGGCGGAGTTACAGGGAACCGGGAAAGTTATAAATTTGACAGGAGGGTTCCTGAAAGTTCCAGTCCCCGGGAGGAGCTCAAGAGGAGAGGAGCCTGTGGCAAAGTGGGTGTTGTGAGGAAAGCTCAACCAGGGGACTGAGGAGAGAAGAAGTCAGGGGGGTGGTCCTGACCGAGAGTACCGCAGTGCAGACGAGGCCACTGGGAAAAGCATACCGTATTGGAGATTAAACTGACCAGTAAAAGTGCTGATGGTGTACGGGCCTAGGGCGGCCACAGTGACTGAGCTGACAGGATCGTCACTAACTGAGGAAGGGACGGTACATGTATATACGTCCCTGGGTTAAAAGTTACGGTGTGTGTAACGGGCCTGGAAACGGAGGGCCGTGAAGAGAAGTGCGGTGTGTTGTCAGAGCCGTCAGTCGGACAGCGGAAAATAAGCTTGGACCTGTTGCACCCGAAAACTGCCTCCATCTTGTGTCTGTACGTTACTGCGCGGTATACAGAGGGACCACCCCCCAGTCCGGCCCATTGACTCTACATCTGTGACCCCACTACCCACCCGGATTACAACTTGTCCCTCACCTGGAGCCGCTCTGCAGGATTCTCCTCACTGAGCAGTGATGGAAAGAGCACGTCACAATACCTCGCGCACCTCTGAAGTATTAAAGAGCCTGCGGCCAAAATCCGGGGAAGTGGCTGCGGGCCATATACGACCCGCGGGCAGGACGATCCCTACCCCTGGCGTAGTGGAAGACCTGTTGGTCCCTATTATACTATTTCTACTGTGGTGAAATTGATGCCACTTTGGTAGTATCTGCCAATAATTTTTAGAAATGTGAACACTCCTGGTTGGGTGTCCATCTGCTGGATTGGGTGGAACACCTGTTGGTCCTTATTATACTATTTCTACTCTTGTGAAATTTATGCCACTTTTGTGGTTTCAGGCCCTCATTTGCTTAAATGTGAACACTCCTGGTTGAATGCCAATCTGCTGGATTGGGTGTAGTGGAAGGCCTGTTGGGCCCTATTATACTATTTCTACTCTCATGAAATTTATGACATTTCTGTGTTGTAAGGCCCTCATTTGTTTAAATGTGAACACTCCTGGCTAGGTGTCCATCTGCTGGATTGGGTGTAGTGGAAGACCTGTCGGTCTCTATTATACTATTTATACTGTGGTGAAATTGATGTCACTATGGTGGTGTCTGCCAATATTTTTGGACATGTGAACACTCCTGGTTGGGTGTTCATCTGCTAGATTGGGTGTAGTGGAAGACCTGTTAGTCCCTATTATATTTTGAAAATGTGTAGACTCCTGGTTGGGTCTCCTTCATGCGTGTTACCTGTAGGAGTAGGTCTCCGAGACCGTCTGGCCTCCATTCACTTGGACTCAAATACCCTTGTTTATATCCTTACATTTTTCTGACAATGGTAGTTTACGAAACTGATATTTGTGCCACCTCAGTGTGGCTCAGCATGAAAGCAGGTAGACGTGTTGTATGTGGTATCAGGGCTCCCAGCAATAGAGGCCTACACTGATCCCTCATCCACCTCGTCTTACTGTGACGTTCAATTGAAAGCTGTGAATGCTGTCCCAGACCCTGATACTGCATGCCTGGCTGATTGCTGCAGTGCCATGCTACAATTTGTACTGTGGCAGAATTGAGGCCACTTTCCTGGTGTCTGTCCCTCATTTGATGTGTTTTGGCAGCATTTGGAGCTGTTATAAATTTTTGTGCTTGCATTTGTTTTTGGCTCACATTGACATTAATGGCGTTGGGTTATGTTCAGCAAATATTCGTCAAATTAATCGGCAAATACTGCAAATTTGGCTATCGTAATCCGAACCGAACATTGAAATATTCGCTCATCTCTAGTAGAGAAAACGCCAAGGACTGAGGTTCCCCCTGCAACAGTGAAATAACAAATCCTACTCGTTGCTCCTCATCTCCAGAAGAGTAAGTACGCAGTTTAAAGTACAATTTGCATGCCTCTTTAAACACAAAAAATTTGTCCCTACCCCCAGGAATCCCCACAATAGGAGCCTGCAGCTGCTGCCATTGTTGCTGAACCTCAGAACGAAGTTAAGTCACCTCCAGTGACAATCTCTGCAGCTGCTCTGTCGGCACAGCAAAGGGATCCATGAACCCAGCAAAAGGAAGAAAAAGCCCCACACAGAAAAAAAACACTTTTTTTTTCCTTTTACAAACATGAACGGCGGGTGATAATGTCACGCACAGTGTAGGACAGACTAAGTGCAACACAAAGGGATAAGGGAAAGGCAAACAAACACTATGGAAGGGGGAAATGGAGACCACTAGACTGATCTAACATCATCCTGTCTGTTCTACCTATATAGGTTCGCACCTATCACCAAGTAGGATACAAGTACAGGATGGACGCTAGTCAATCCCACTAGCACTAAAGACAGTAAGGATAAATGAAACCAGGGGGACACTTAGTTTAAGTAGACTCAAAGAGAAATGTCGACACCCTCCAAACTCCAAGAGGACACTAGCAGACTGCTACAGCTCCAAGCTTCAACAGAGAAGTGCAAATAGGAAATATCACCTGCAACTCCCAACAGGAAGTTGGGAGTTATAAGCACATAAGCACCCAGGTCCAGGTGTGGCCATTAGCATCAGGGAAGGGCACCACTAGTCTGCAAAGCAAACAACTGCGATCTTCTGCAGACAGATGCAGTGCAACGGTTTACACCCTCTGACACATCCGCGACAATAGGTCTCCATATAGTATAATGCACTCCTCATAGGCCCCTATATAGTACAATGCAATCTGCATAGGCCTCTATATAGTATAATGCACTTCCCATAGACCTCCATACAGTATATTGCACTCCCCATAGGCCTCTATACAGTATAATACACTCCCTAAAGGCCTGTATATAGTATAATGCACTCCTCATAGGCCTCTGTATACTATAGTGCACTCCTTAAAGGCCTCTATATAGTACAATTTACTGCCCAAAGTCCTCTATACAGTATAATACACTCCCCATAGACCTCTATGCAGTATAATGCACTCCTCATAGGTCTCCATACAGTATATTGCACCCCTCATAGGCCTCTATGCAATATAATACAGTCGCTAAAGGCCTCTATATAGTATAATGCACTCCCCATAGGCCTCTACATAGTATAATGCACTCCCCAAAGGCCTCTACATAGTATAATGCACTGCCCAAAGGCCTATATACAGTATAATGCATTCCCCATAAGCCTCCATACAGTATATTGCACTCCTCATAAAACTCATTCCTCCACTTACCCAAGCACCCGCTCATCTCAGCACATCTGGTGCCATGTATTAACGTCATCACGCTCACTGTCAGTGTCTGCGTTATTGCTGTCAGACGCAGAGGGGGAATGATGGGTGAGGCCTGTCTCATAATTGCTTTCATTGAGCCAATACAGTTGAACTTGTGATTATGGGTGGCTCACGGGCCCCATAGAGTTGCAGTGCAGGGTGATCTTGTATCCGTCCCTGTTCTGCCACAGAGTGTAACTGTATGGCATCTATGCTACTGGGGCCCATGTTTCTAAAAGTGGAAAACCCCTGATTATTCAATATGGAAAATATTTATTATGTGAAACCAGAAGAATGTTTGGGGGATGCATGATAGAAACCCCATATGTAGCACTGCTTTTGAGTGTAGGTTCATTAGCCTGGCAAAATCTGTCCAGGGAGATATGATCAGGATTGACTCACTCCTGTGTCACTGGCTTCTCCTGTCAGGCTTAGACCTCTCTACTACTTTGCAGCTCCCAGATGTTTTACCTTTAAAGTTCTTATACCTAATAAGATGCCCTGTGATTAGTAAATCTAATCTTTTAATCTATGATATGGCTTCCCATTACTGATAAGTAGAGTTGAGCGAAACGGGTCGAAAAAATTCAAAAGTCGCTGACTTTTGGCAAAGTCGGGTTTCATGAAACGAAACCCGACCCTAGGAAGAGGTCGGCCACGAGGTCGGAGACTTACGCGCCAAAGTCGCGTTTCAAAAGTTTGTTTTGCGCTCTTTTTCAGCCAATCAGGATCCACGGACACTGTGGGCAACGTGATGACATAGGCACGGGTCACCACCATCTTTCAGAAGGGCATGCAAGTGATTGGCTTGCTTTGGTGGGCGTCACAGGGGGTATAAAAGGGCGTGCACGCCGACCGCCATCTTACTTCTGCCGATCTTAGTATAGGGAGAGGTTGCTGCTGATTCTGTAGGGAGAGCGTTAGGCAGGGAAGAAGACAAAAAAACTGCTTCTGCTGCTAGCGATTTGGCCTGCACAACACACCAGTCACTGTGTGTGCAGTGCAAGGGGAGGCTATATAGTGGTGTATCAGTGGTGTTGGTTGTTGGGCTGCATTCTAAGGCTTCCTGACATTCCTGCATTGCTGTTTACCCACTGCTCCGCAAACTGCTTTTTTAAAAGCAATCCCAATTTTTTTTTTTTTGTCCTGCTGAGAAGAAAAAAAAAACTGCTTCTGCTGCTAGCAATTTGGCCTGCACAACACACCAGTCACTGTGTGTGCAGTGCAAGGGGAGGCTATATAGTGGTGTATCAGTGGTGTTGGTTGTTGGGCTGCCTTCTAAGGCTTCCTGACATTCCTGCATTGCTGTTTACCCACTGCTCCGCAAACTGCTTTTTTAAAAGCAATCCAATCTCCCTTATCCTCTAGTCACTTTTGTCACAGCTGTGCCATCGAGCCTGTCACATAGCGCTCAGATATTCATTGGGCCTCACACAATCCAAAAGTGTCCAGTGTCCAAAAGTGTGTGCAGAGATTCAAAATCTCCCTTATCCTCTAGTCACTTTGGTCACAGCTGTGCCATCGAGCCTGTCACATAGCGCTCAGATATCAGTGGGCCTCACACAATCCAAAAGTGTCCAGTGTCCAAAAGTGTGTGCAGAGATTCAAAATCTCCCTTATCCTCTAGTCACTTTGGTCACAGCTGTGCCATCGAGCCTGTCACATAGCGCTCAGATATCAGTGGGCCTCACACAATCCAAAAGTGTCCATCCAGTGTCCAAAAGTGTGTGCAGAGATTCAAAATCTCCCTTATCCTCTAGTCACTTTGGTAACAGCTGTACCATCGAGCCTGTCACATAGCACTCAGATATCAGTGGGCCTCACACAATCCAAAAGTGTCCAGTGTCCAAAAGTGTGTGCAGAGATTCAAAATCTCCCTTATCCTCTAGTCACTTTGGTCACAGCTGTGCCATCGAGCCTGTCACATAGCGCTCAGATATCAGTGGGCCTCACACAATCCAAAAGTGTCCATCCAGTGTCCAAAAGTGTGTGCAGAGATTCAAAATCTCCCTTATCCTCTAGTCACTTTGGTCACAGCTGTGCCATCGAGCCTGTCACATAGCGCTCAGATATCAGTGGGCCTCACACAATCCAAAAGTGTCCATCCAGTGTCCAAAAGTGTGTGCAGAGATTCAAAATCTCCCTTATCCTCTAGTCACTTTGGTCACAGCTGTGCCATCGAGCCTGTCACATAGCGCTCAGATATCAGTGGGCCTCACACAATCCAAAAGTGTCCATCCAGTGTCCAAAAGTGTGTGCAGAGATTCAAAATCTCCCTTATCCTCTAGTCACTTTGGTCACAGCTGTGCCATCGAGCCTGTCACATAGCGCTCAGATATCAGTGGGCCTCACACAATCCAAAAGTGTCCAGTGTCCACAAGTGTCTGCAGAAATTCAAAATCTCCCCTGTCCTATAGACACCTTGTACCTTGTTTTACATTACTATATAGTTTGTTGGATTTTGTCTACATTTCTACCAAAAATGAGGAAGGCTGGTGGAAGAGGCCGTGGAATTGGGCGGGGGTTGGCAGCTGGTAATGATGGTGTTGGTGGTGGATCTGATGGTAGTGGCAAGAGCAAAATAGGACCGAATGCAGGAGGTGCTGACCCTGCGTCATCGTCTGGCTACATAAGGCCTCGAACGCTTAGTTTTCTAGGAGTTGGCAAACCGCTTTTAAAGCCAGAGCATCAGGAAAAAGTTTTGTCTTACATTGCTGACTCAGCCTCCAGCTCTATCGCCTCCTCTTCTTCAGTTGTAAAAAGTAAAAGCACTGAGTCGTCATTGGAGGCTCATGTTCATGAACCACACCTTTCCTTGTGTCCTTCACTCCAACCAAGATTGAAGGATGATGCAGGCCATACTACTGATTACTCCATGGAGCTGTTTTCACATACCATGCCTGGATTATCAAGTGAAATGGTGAATTACCCAGGCCAAGATGAATCTGACATGGAGTGCACTGATGCACAGCCGCTGATGGATGATTCTGCTGGTACATTCACTCAGAGCACTACATTGTCCTCGCAGTGTACAGAGCCAGATTCTGACCCTGATGAGACTCAGGTGCCCCTTCCCGCACACTATACCACCATACACGGTGACACAGAGGAAGGTGCACATGACATAGAAGAGGAGGTGATGGATGACCCAGTTGTTGACCCAGATTGGCATCCATTGGGGGAAGAGGGTGCTGCTTCCAATAGCTCAGATGAGGAGCATCCACAGCAGACATCGACATCGCAACAGCTGTTATCTGGCAGGCCCGGAGCACTCCAAAGACAGGTTCCAAACATCAAAAGAGTTGCTGGACAGCTTGTCCAGAGGGTCAAAAGATCACAGCGTGTTAGGCCGCAAAATGTCTGCCAAAGTAGGAAGAGTGCAGTGTGGCACTTTTTTGACCAAAATCCTCATGATCAGGCCAAGGTTATCTGTAAGAAGTGCGCAAAGACCTTTAGCCGAGGGAAAAATCTGAAAAATTTGAATACCAGTTGCATGCTTAGACATTTAACCAGCATGCACTTGCAAGCGTGGACACAACACCAAACCTCAAGTGCCACATGTGCAACTGATCACAACGAAGGTAGTCAGCAACGCTACATTGTTTCCCCCACTGTAAGCCCACCGGTTAGCACAGCAGCAAATGTTGAGGTGTCGTTGCAAGACCACAGCAGTCAGGGAATCCCACTGTTATATCAACGAAAGACTGATTCTAGGCCATCAGAAAGAACACCAACTCCATCACCATCATCAACCCTCTCTCAGTCCGCCCTGTCCACCGCTACTTCCACCATATGCAGCTCTCAAGTCCAGCTCACCCTCCCAGACACTATGAGTAGGTCAAGAAAGTACTCAGTCTCTCATCCACGTACACTGGGTTTTAATGCCCACATTGCCAAACTAATCTCGTTTGAGATGATGCCCTTTCGGTTGGTGGAAAGCACAGCTTTCCGCGAACTCATGGCCTATGCAGTACCACGCTATGACCTACCCAGTCGCCACTTCTTCTCTCGCAAAGCCATCCCAGCCCTCCACCATCATGTGAAAGACCGCATTGTCCATGCACTCAAGCAGTCAGTGAGTGGAAAGGTGCACCTCACAACTGATGCATGGTCCAGTCGGCATGGCCAGGGCCGTTACCTGTCCATCACTGCGCACTGGGTTAATGTGATGGATGCAGGGTCCACAGGGGACAGCGGTGGTGGGACAGTGCTGCCTAGCCCACGGTATAGGAAACAGTTGGCTGTAGGCGTTCGACCCTCCTCCTCCAGAAGCGAAAGCTCGTCCACAGAGCGCAGTCGTACGAGCACTCCATCTGCAGCTGCCACTGTTGCACACGATGTGTCCCCCTATCAAGCAGCTAGTGGAAAGCGTCAGCAGGCTGTGTTGCAGATGATGTGTTTGGGCGACAGACACACCGCCGAGGTGCTGGCCGAGTACTTGAAGCGACAAACTGAGTCATGGCTGGGCAGTGTACATCTTGAGGCAGGCAAGGTAGTTAGTGATAACGGCCGTAATTTTGTGGCAGCCATAGCCCTTTCAAAACTCAGCCACATACCTTGCTTGGCTCACACCTTGAACCTGGTGGTGCAGTGCTTCCTCAAAAATTATCCGGAGTTAACAGCCCTGCTCCATAAGGTGCGAAGACTGTGCGCGCACATCCGCCAGTCGCCTGTACACTCCGTTCGTATGCAGAAGCTGCAGCGATTGCTCCACCTTCCCAACCACCGCCTCATTATCGACATTGCAACAAGGTGGAACTCCACCCTGCACATGGTGGAGCGGCTGTGCGAGCAGAGGCAGGCCATAATGCATTTGTGGGAGGATACACGGCCAGACACTTTGAGAGCAGACATGGAGTTGACAGGTGTGCAGTGGTCGAAGCTGAAAGACCTTTGTAAAGTCCTTCAGTGTTTTGAGGAATGCACACGGCTGGTAAGCGCAGATGACGCCATCCTAAGCATGAGCATCCCACTTATGCGTCTGCTCATGCAAACTTTGACGCACCTTAAGGAGCAGGCGTCTGCAGCCAATGTTGATGAGGAGGAAGAGGAGGAGGGAATCCTTGATGACATTCAGCCATTGTCTGCTCAGGGACCTCTCCTGGACGAGGTGGAGGAAGAAGAGGAGGAGGAGGATGATGATGGGGATGATTACTTAGGGGAGGAGGATGCATCTCGTGGGGCAAGTGAAAATGTTGGCGTGGCAAGGTCTGGTACAGGGTTTGTGCGTGACTGGAGGGATGTGGATTTGCCAGAAAGTGCTCCTCCACCCAGCACTCGCAGTGCATCATTGACACCGGGAACATTGGCCCACATGTCAGATTATGCCTTGCGGATCCTAAAAAGGGACCCCCGCATTGCCAAAATGATGAACGATGACGACTACTGGTTGGCCAGCATCCTGGATCCACGCTATAAAGGCAAATTACAAAACATCATGCCACAGGAGAACTTTGACCTAATATTGGCTAATAAACAAGCAACTCTGGTAAATCGGTTGCTTGAGGCATTCCCAGCACACAACAGCGGTGATGGTTCTCACACGAGCCGTACGGGCCGGGGGCAGCTTGGCAGAGGTCCTTGTGGTGCACACAGCAGAAGTGGCGTTGGAGACAGGGGTTTCATGACAATGTTGTGGACTGATTTTTCAAATACCGCTCACACAACTGGTAATACTGCATCGATGGAAAGTGACAGGAGACAGCAGTTGTCAACTATGGTTACAAACTACTTTTCCTCCCATATCGATGTTCTCCCACACAGGTCATTCCCCTTTGACTATTGGGCCGCTAAACTGGACACCTGGCCTGAATTGGCCCAATATGCCTTACAGGAGCTCGCTTGCCCAGCTGCAAGTGTGCTATCGGAAAGAGTCTTCAGTGCAGCTGGATCAATCCTGACAGAAAAAAGGACCCGTCTGTCAACCCAAAATGTGGATGATCTAACCTTCATTAAAATGAACCACGCATGGGTTTCCAAGGATTTTGTCCCACCTTCCCCTGATGACACATAGGGTGACAGAAAAATGGCTTGCTTTGGTCCACCTCTTCCTGGTACTTCACCTATTTCGCCTTTTGCATCAGCTGAATGTCCAACATCAACATATGCCACTTTATAAAACTCCCTAACTGTGCTGCCTCCCCCCCATGGCCGGGGTCACCACCTAGCGCATGACACCGTGCGAGTGCCGTTGCCCTGGACAGGTGGGTAGGCCGACTCTTGGGCGCGGGCACTGGCACAGGGTCCCTCATAGTGCAATCAAGTGTCTCTGACGGTGGTGGTGCACACCCGCCGTCAGACACACCGCTGTACTATGAGGGGCCCAGTGCCAGTACCAACGCCCACGAGTGGGCCCCCTTGCTTGGGCAGGGCCCCAGCATTTGCAGTCTTTACCTCTCCCTGCTCCTCCGCTGTGTAATCTGGGCCGTCAAATCCATACTGTGCCTGACACCATCTGAGCCTGCCTCTTGATGTATAGACATATATTTTGAATGTGTACGCTATCCATACATGTTATCCTGGGAAACGGTACCCTTTCTAACCTTTGTGCAATCACGTGCAATCCATACTGGGCCTAACACCGTCTGAGCCTGCCTCCTGAGACATATATTTTGAATGTGTACGCTATCCATACATGTTATCTGGGGATACGGTACCCTTTCTAACCTTTGTGCAATCACGTGCAATCCATACTGGGCCTAACACCGTCTGAGCCTGCCTCCTGAGACATATATTTTGAATGTGTACGCTATCCATACATGTTATCTGGGGATACGGTACCCTTTCTAACCTTTGTGCAATCACGTGCAATCCATACTGGGCCTAACACCGTCTGAGCCTGCCTCCTGAGACATATATTTTGAATGTGTACGCTATCCATACATGTTATCTGGGGATACAGTACCCTTTCTAACCTTTGTGCAATCACGTGCAATCCATACTAGACCTAACACCGTCTGAGCCTGCCTCCTGAGACATATATTTTGAATGTGTACGCTATCCATACATGTTATCTGGGGATACGGTACCCTTTCTAACCTTTGTGCAATCACGTGCAATCCATACTGGGCCTAACACCGTCTGAGCCTGCCTCCTGAGACATATATTTTGAATGTGTACGCTATCCATACATGTTATCCGGGGATACGGTACCCTTTCTAACCTTTGTGCAATCACGTGCAATCCATACTGGGCCTAACACCGTCTGAGCCTGCCTCCTGAGACATATATTTTGAATGTGTACGCTATCCATACATGTTATCCGGGGATACGGTACCCTTTCTAACCTTTGTGCAATCACGTGCAATCCATACTGGGCCTAACACCATCTGAGCCTGCCTCCTGAGACATATATTTTGAATGTGTACGCTATCCATACATGTTATCTGGGGATACGGTACCCTTTCTAACCTTTGTGCAATCGCGTGCAATCCATACTGGGCCTAACACCGTCTGAGCCTGCCTCCTGAGACATATATTTTGAATGTGTACGCTATCCATACATGTTATCTGGGGATACGGTACCCTTTCTAACCTTTGTGCAATCACGTGCAATCCATACTGGGCCTAACACCGTCTGAGCCTGCCTCCTGAGACATATATTTTGAATGTGTACGCTATCCATACATGTTATCTGGGGATACGGTACCCTTTCTAACCTTTGTGCAATCACGTGCAATCCATACTGGGCCTAACACCGTCTGAGCCTGCCTCCTGAGACATATATTTTGAATGTGTACGCTATCCATACATGTTATCTGGGGATACGGTACCCTTTCTAACCTTTGTGCAATCACGTGCAATCCATACTGGGCCTAACACCGTCTGAGCCTGCCTCCTGAGACATATATTTTGAATGTGTACGCTATCCATACATGTTATCTGGGGATACGGTACCCTTTCTAACCTTTGTGCAATCACGTGCAATCCATACTGGGCCTAACACCGTCTGAGCCTGCCTCCTGAGACATATATTTTGAATGTGTACGCTATCCATACATGTTATCCGGGGATACCGTACCCTTTCTAACCTTTGTGCAATCACGTGCAATCCATACTGGGCCTAACACCGTCTGAGCCTGCCTCCTGAGACATATATTTTGAATGTGTACGCTATCCATACATGTTATCTGGGAATACGGTACCCTTTCTAACCTTTGTGCAATCACGTGCAATCCATACTGGGCCTAACACCGTCTGAGCCTGCCTCCTGAGACATATATTTTGAATGTGTACGCTATCCATACATGTTATCCGGGGATACGGTACCCTTTCTAACCTTTGTGCAATCACGTGCAATCCATACTGGGCCTAACACCGTCTGAGCCTGCCTCCTGATGTATAGACATATATTTTGAATGTGTACGCTATCCATACATGTTATCTGGCGATACGGTACCCTTTCTAACCTTTGTGCAATCACGTGCAATCCATACTGGGCCTAACACCGTCTGAGCCTGCCTCCTGAGACATATATTTTGAATGTGTACGCTATCCATACATGTTATCTGGGAATACGGTACCCTTTCTAACCTTTGTGCAATCACGTGCAATCCATACTGGGCCTAACACCGTCTGAGCCTGCCTCCTGAGACATATATTTTGAATGTGTACGCTATCCATACATGTTATCCGGGGATACGGTACCCTTTCTAACCTTTGTGCAATCACGTGCAATCCATACTGGGCCTAACACCGTCTGAGCCTGCCTCCTGAGACATATATTTTGAATGTGTACGCTATCCATACATGTTATCTGGGGATACGGTACCCTTTCTAACCTTTGTGCAATCACGTGTAATCCATACTGGGCGTGAGAACGGCTGGCGAGCTGTTAAGCAAGCTACAGCACCTGTGGTTTGCACACGTAAGTTTTTCATTTTTTCAGGAATGACGGTTAGGCCTAATTCCGGAACTGCGGTTGACCTGCACTTACTGGGAAATCATTGTTCGCGGGTAATAATTGTAATCAGTGATCCCCATCACTAACGTTGTTCAGCGGGTTATCTGCACCTGTAAGCGACAAACGCTGGCCTTTTCAGTGTAGCGCACATGCAGCCACGGACATGTAAGGGCATGACACACCAGTTATTGGCCAATCTCATGTGCCAGACCCTCACGTGTCCCTCTAGTAAGCCGGACTCGGACCGCGGGGCATGACGGAGTCTCGTTCGTTAATGGAATTAAGCTTGCAATGTGTGCATCTGTTCTGTAGCTGGCATGGTTGAGGTTTCCCAGGTGGAGTCGAATTTAACCGTAGGCTCCACTCCTGGTGGTGCCCTTCTGGACATTCCTTTAAGGTTCAGCTTTGCAACCATACTGGCCACGTAAAACAAACACTTTGCCTTCATGAACGCTGTTTGGAGGGTCATGACTCGTGGGAATAACGCCGCCCAATCAGTTAACCTGCTAGAGAGATCCTTCGTTGCTCCCAAGCATGACATCACACTCCCTAGGAAGAAGGTAATGCCACTGTGGCGACCGTACTCCTGGGGGCGACACAAGTGCACTGATGCCCAGCCACTGCTCGATGAATCTGCTGGTACATTGACCCAGACCACTACTTTCCCCTCGCATGCTACACGACCTGAATCTGACCCTGATGAAACTCATGTTACCCTTCCCATATACAGTTCCATCTTACACGGTGACAAAGAGGAAGCTGCAGATGAAAGTGCAGGTTCGGCCCACCCGCCATCAGACACACCACCGTACTATCAGGGGCCCTGTGCCAGTGCCGTCGCCAACGAGTGGGCCCCCCCTGCTTGCCCAGGATCACAGCACTTGCAAAGTTGAAATATTGTGCAGTGAGATGGAAGATGGGGACGACGAGGAGTCCAGACAAGTACAGGGATTCCCTAGCGAGGAGACTTATTTGATTGTTTTCAATGTTGGGACAGCAATTTTTGGGGAGCACTATACTCTGGAGAATGATAGATGGGGCCCACCATACACTGGAATATTCCAAAGGTGGACATCAGACACTGGAGCAGCATTTACAGGGCCCATTATACACTAGAGCATTAGAAATGGGGCCCATTATGTTTGGAGCATTATTTGGGCCCATAAGACAGTGGAGCTTCATCCATGGGGACCAACATATACTGTAGCATTATGTGGAGCTCATCATATACTGTTTCAAACATTATATGGGACCAATGATTCTGTATGGAGAAATAGATGGGCCTCGTCATGAGATGTAAAAAGTGAGGTATTTTTCATTGTACTATACCGCTATTTCTCTGCCGTATCGGAGCATGATGAGTTGTGGTATGTGTTAAAGGGGCACTCTTTCGCCCAGGGCACATGAAAACCTGGAGCCAGCCCTCCCCCCCCACAGTCTGTAGCCAAATAACCCCCATTTTTCAGTGCGTAACTTGTATTATGAAGTTAATTAAGGTTGACAAGCTTAAGTTAGAAGAATTGATGCTTTTGGCATTCAAATGGGCACTGTTGGTGTGTTTCCTGTCCTCCTCTCACTGCCGGCTTTTATTCCCCATTGACTTACATTGGGTTTCGTGTTTCGGGACGACCCCGACTTTTCCCTATAATCGGACGATCTTGCTCGACCCGACTTTTGGAAAAGTCGGGTTTCACGAAACAAAACGCGACCCTAAAAAACCAAAAGTCGCTCAACTCTACTGATACGTCATTATAAAGATTCTGATACATAATATATACTGTCTGAATTCCCACCAGAATGATTCACAGAGTCACTGGAGAATGGAAAGAATTTGATGTGCTCAGACCATTTTCATTTTTTTTAGAAGACTTGATTCATATAATTTACCTGGTAAGTAACACACAGTGGGTTAAAGTTGGGGCATGGGCTCGGGGGTCAAGGAAAGTTCTATGTGTAACTTCTACAAGCTTGAGTCACTATTCACTCTCTTTAGCTTTTGATGATCCTTCTGATTCACTTGTTCTGGTCTATTATATCCTGAATTTCACTTCCATTGCTTGCTAAAATGAGCATGACTCAGTGTGTGCTGTAATTCTGGACAGTGGAGCTTGGCTAATAATTGGGAGCAGGATACCTTATTAATAGCACAGGGGCTGACAAGACTATATATAGACAATGCTGTATATAAAGATCTACAGATTTTGTGCACCAATGGAAAGTAAAAGATACCTGAAAAAAAATCTGATTAATCTATATTCTATTCATTTTTCTCACCAATGTTAACTTACACTGACATGCATTATTGATATCAGGGACATAGCTATAGCAGGGGTTGCAACTCTAGAGCCCAGAGGGGCCCAAATAGTCTCTTCAATTCATATGGGATGGCCAATACTATTAAAAGCCCTTGATAGTTGGGGCAATGTCAGGGAATTTGCATTGGTTACAATACTAATTTATGGCAAAGAATATATACAACCATAGTATATGAAAACTAAACTATGAATATGTGGCGCCCCTGAGGATTCAGTCACCACAGAGGTACTGTGGGTCGCCCTCACACCCATGGCAGCGGGGTACTCGGTACCGGGCCGGTGTCAGGGGGAAGGTGTCACAGCAGCGGCGACCCGGTCT
Organism: Dendrobates tinctorius; assembly: GCF_039654945.1. Lineage (NCBI taxonomy): Eukaryota > Metazoa > Chordata > Amphibia > Anura > Dendrobatidae > Dendrobates > Dendrobates tinctorius. The sequence goes on from NW_027361829.1 coordinate 58,418,681, forward strand.
GTGGCCCTGGGTGCCCAATATCAATGTCGGTGATGTTAATGGTGTTAAAGTTTATTTGAATAGTTTGTGACGCCACCTGTGGTGCTCTGCAAGTGTGTTGTTAGGCCGACGCTGCGGGCAGATCCTCTGGGACTGATGGTATGCGCAGCTTAGATGGTAAAGCTCCCCACAGGCGGAGCTGTAGTCCCAGGGCAGTGTAGATGAAGTAATGGCGGGGAGGCACAGTTGGTGTAGGTGCAGGTACCCAGGTGTAGCGGTGCTGGAATAACTGGAGGACACCAGAGTATGCGGTTTCAAAGCTTTACTCACTGTTTGCAGTTCACACAACTGCCTGCCTCCGCACTGTGCCCCAGCCAACCTCCAGGCAGGATAGGATTCTCCATCCACACTCCGCCAATATGTACCTTACTGAACGACTCCTCCAATGCGCCTTTAGGTGCGAAGCACTCCAGTACTTAGTTACCCTGGAATGCCTCTCTCTAGGTGTTCCTAGTCTCTACTTGTATGACAGACAGCTGTAGCCTGCTTCGGGGACTCCTCTCTGCATCCCGGCTCACTATCCAAGTGCTGTTGTGTCCCAAGTCTATGATGGGAGTAAGGCGTTAGTGGCTCACTACTCCGGTGTATGTTGCCGGACATAAAGATCCAATCAACCTCGGGGACCGGGCCCCGGCCTTTGTGCTCTGGACTGGAAGGGTTATCTCTTTTTCTCAACCTTCTTCCCACTGTCCTTCTATTCTCCTTCGTTCCGATCTCTTCTATCTCTCTTATGGAATCTGTAGTCTCCAGTCTACGTCTCTTTCTCCTTCTCTTCCTTCCCATGCCAGCTGGCCCTGTTCACTGGGGCAGCTGCAGCACTCCTTTCTCCATCCCTTCTTCCAGGGATCCCCACTCCTCACCAAGTGGCTGTCCTCTCCTTCTCCGCCTGCCCTCTTCTGCAGACTGACCTCTAATCCTACACCTTCCCTCTCTTTTATATCTAACTCCACCCGCCTCCCCAGCACCTCTTGTGTTACGAAGCCAGGGACCACAAAAGGCACCTTATGACCTTTACAGCATAACGCATGGATGGGTCCCTGCTGAACTATCCTGTGTGTGGGGTGCAGGTGTTGGAATGTGGAAGGGAGTTCCCACCCTACCTGGATGGTGGGGTACCACACCTTAGGAAAAGGTGCAGTACCTCTGTGGCGACCGAAGCCTCAGGGGCGCCACATACCCCCCCGTTAAACACAGCACGTCCCCAGGCTGCAAGACAACAAAAGTACAATACAGGAACAAACAAAAATTTTAAATGCTGTTTAACAATACTTATCTAATCTTCCTAATGTAGGAGGCACATTTCTTAAACGTTACAAACAGGCTAACTTCCTATCTTAGTATCAAAAATTTTCTTTAAGTGCAATTCCTAGTTCAAAGTGCAATTATTCTTTCTCTCTCTTTCTACTGGACGCAAGACACTGACCATCTGTACTTGGCCTGTCACCTGTCACTTTCTATTCTTTATTCTTTATTCAATTCTCACATTCTATCTCAAAACTTTTCTAATTTTCTGTATCAAACATGCTATAAAAGACATTTACTTTTCATAAGACACAACATTACCAAATACTTTATCATAAAACATTCAAAGATTATTGCAAAGTGCTGAACACTGCTCCCAGCCAGGATTTCTTGCAGTGTCCGTTGAGGTAGACATCATTCTTCGAAAAGTGTCCATTCAAAAACATCATCTTCGCAAAGTGTCTTTGTGTAACCATTATCTTCACAAAGGGGTCCTATATGTAAAACCAAGAGAGAACACCCAAAGGGGTGCAAACTATGCACAATAAAGTTTTGGATCAATCAGCGTCTATGATCTCTACAGTTCCATTTGAAAACAACACTGCCAATCAAAATAAGTGGGCAGCATGATAACAAAAAGACAAAAACCAAAAGCACAACTGGTGCAAATAAACCCTCCTGGGTAACAAGATTTGTATATTTTTCTTTTTCTTGTTTACTGGTGATCCCCTCCTGGGGTTGGTATCCCGGTCCCAGACCAGATCCATGACGACCTGGCCAGCCGCTGTAACTGCGGTACACCCCAGGGCCTTCCCAAGTGGAGGAACATCCGACATACCTGGGGCCTCCTGGCGGTGCGGCCTCTGCACCGGTGCAGGCGGTGATGGAGCAGGTGGTGGCTCCGGATCCGCAGGGGTCTTTGCGGGGACCTGTACAGCCACGTCAGGTCCGGACGGGAGCTCCCCTTCCACTCCTGGGTCCTCCGGTAACTCCTTCAGGCAGGTGGCACCCAGCCGCACAGTCAGGGTAGACGTATAGATCAGCGCTGCCTGGGGACAGTCTGGTGTGGTAGCGGCAGGTACCGATGGAGGGGGTACCGCTGGTGTAGGCCCCGCCGGGGCGCACTGCCGTCTCAGCTTCCCCAAGGCTTCCTTCCTCAGCTGCAGACTGGCTGTCAATTCAGCTATTTCAGCTTCTAGTTGCTGGCGGTTCATTCCGGAGTTCGGGTTGGAGCCGTCAGCCATGGTGCCAGGGAGATCCGTTTCCCCGCGCTCCGCAGGCCTCCTTCCCTCACTCTCCAAAATGGCGTTCTGGTGTTCTTCTTCCTGCCTTGGCCCCTTTCCCGTCACTGGCTTCTTCTGCGCCTCCTTCCGGGGGCGGCGTCTTCTTCCAGCGCCTCCATACCAAGCCAGTATACGAACCCCTCGGGGGGTGGGCCATGTCGCTGTCACATAGTAATTCAGGCAGGGAAGGCCCAATACTCTTTGCGGTCTTTTCTTAGGACCTCCCATCTCTTCACGCCCTTCTTCTCCATGCCAGTGGCCATTTCTAATGTCCATTTTACAGTCTATTAAATCAGGTCTTCTGTACATTTTCAAAAGCACAAAGTCTCACAAATCTCAGGCGCACAGAACCCGATGGCATCGGGTCTCGTCATCCTGTTCGTGACGCCAAAATTGGGTCACCCTCACACCCAGGGCAGCGGGGTACTAGGTACCGGGCCGGTGTCAGGGGGAAGGTGTCACTGCAGCGGTGACCCGGTCCATGGCCCTGGGCGCCCAATATCAATGGCGGTGATGTTAGTGGTGTTAAAGTTTATATGAATAGTTTGTGACGCCACCTGTGGTGCTCGGCAAGTGTGATGTTAGGCCGACGCTGCGGGCAGATCCTCTGGAACTGATGGTATGCGCAGCTTAGATGGTAAAGCTCCCCACAGGCGGAGCTGTAGTCCCAGGGCAGTGTAGATGAAGTAATGGCGGGGAGGAGCAGTTGGTGTAGGTGCAGGTACCCAGGTGTAGCGGTGCTGGAATAACTGGAGGACACCAGAGTATGCGGTTCCAAAGCTTTACTCACTGTTTGCAGTTCACACAACTGCCTGCCTCCGCACTGTGCTCTTCAGGTCAGGGCCCCAGCCAACCTCCAGGCAGGATAGGATTCTCCCCTCCACACTCCGCCAATATGTACCTTACTGAACGACTCCTCCAATGCGCCTTTAGGTGCGAAGCACTCCAGTACTTAGTTACCCTGGAATGCCTCTCTCTAGGTGTTCCTAGTCTCTACTTGTATGACAGACAGCTGTTGCCTGCTTCGGGGACTCCTCTCTGCGTCCTGGCTCACTATCCAAGTGCTGTTGTGTCCCAAGTCTATGATGGGAGTAAGGTGTTAGTGGCTCACTACTCCTCCGGTGTCTGTTGCCGGACATAAAGATCCTATCAACCCCGGGGACCGGGCCCCGGCCTTTGCGCTCTGGACTGGAAGGGTTATCTCTCTTTCTCAACCTGCTTCCCACCGTCCTTCTCTTCTCCTTCGTTCCGATCTGTTCTATCTCTCTTATGGAATCTGTAGTCTCCAGTCTACGTCTCTTTCTCCTCTTCCTTCCCATGCCAGCTGGCCCAGTTCACTGAGGCAGCTGCAGCACTCCTTTCTCCATCCCTTCTTCCAGGGATTTCCACTCCTCACCGAGTGGCTGTCCTCTCCTTCTCTGCCTGCCCTCTACTGCAGACTGACCTCTAATCCTACACCTTCCCTCTCTTTTATATCTAACTCCACCCACCTCCCCAGCACCTCTCGTGTTACGAAGCCAGGGACCACAAAAGGCACCTTATGACCTTTTCAGCATAACGCATGGATGGGTCCCTGCTGAACTATCCTGTGTGTGGGGTGCAGGTGTTGGAATGTGGAAGGGAGTTCCCACCCTACCTGGTTGGTGGGGTACCACACCTTAGGAGAAGGTGCAGTACCTCTGTGGGGACTGAAGCCTCAGGGGCGCCACAACTGCACCTCCTCCTGAGGTGTGGTGCCCCACTATCCAGGTAAGGTGGAGACACCTAACCGCGCTCCAACACCTGCATCCCACACAACATAGTAGTGTAGCAAAGCACCCTTTGGTGGCTCCCTGATTGGAACACGAAGCATGCTGGGAGGCGGATGGAGTTTAGTTTGCACTAAAAGAGCGGCAAGAGGATAGGATTTAGTCAGTTAGTCACAGGAGTCTGACGAGGTCAGTCTGTGAAAGGAGATCCCCTGAGTGGGATGGATGAAGGAAGTGCTGCAGCCGACCTCAGTGATCAAGGTCTGCTGGCACAAGAAAGGAACATTGATAGAAAGCCTGACTCTCCATAAGAAGGGAAGAATTAGTACGGAACGTGAGGAGAAGAGAACCAAGGATCAGGGTTAGAGGAGAACCCTTCCCAAGTTCTAAACGCAAGGCCCAGGATCCGGTCCCTGAGGTTGTATGGATACTAATGGTGCTGCAGCAGACACCGGAGGAATAGAAATAGTGACCACTTTACACTTTATTCCCACACCAGACTTGGGGGCACAACAGCAACGTGTGTGAGCCTGGACTAGGTAGAAGGAGTCCCCGAAGCAGGCTACAGCTGTCTGCCGTACAAGTAGAATTCTTAGGAACATCTGACAGGAGGAACTCCAGTGTAACTCAGTACTGTGAGTACTTCACTAAAAGGCACTAAGAAGGAGACGTTCAGAAAAGGCACATATGTTGGCAGAGTGTTGGAAAGGAGTACTTCATCTTGCCTGGAAGTTGGCTGAGCTCCTGACCCGGAGGACACGGCATGGATGCGGGCACCTGTACCACAACAGACTGTGAGTAAAGCTTTGGAATTACATGCCCTGGTGTCCTCCACTTATTCCTGCGTCAACCAGCCCAGCACTGCTACATCCCTCCTGCGCCCAACACTACACCATCTAAGTGTCACTTCACCTACTCTGCCCTGGGACTACTGCCCTGCCTGTGGAGGGCTATAACATCATTGCTGCACCACACCATCTGTCCCAGAGTAGCTGTTTGCAGCATCTGCTTAACATTTTCCTTGCCGAACACCACAGGTGGCATCACGAATCACTTATAAACTTTCACCACCATAAGCACACTGAAACGACCCCTTTTGCAATGGAGCCCCAGGGCCACGGACCAGGTCACTGCTGCCGTGACAACTCCCGTTGAGAAGATCAACCGGCCCGGTACCGAGTACCCCACAGCCTTGGCGTGCGAGGGCGCTCCAACTAAACTGTATTTAACCCCTTTATCCCCCCCAAGCCTGATTGCACCTTCATGACAGAATTTTACAATTCTGACCAGTGTAACTTTATGAGGTAAAAACTCTGGAACACTTCAACGGATCCCACTGATTCTAAGATTATTTTTTCGCCACTTATTGTACTTCATGATAGCGGTAAAATTTGTTTGATATGAGTTGCGTTTATTTGTGAAAATCAAGAAAAACACATCCTGTGTTGATGTCATCCTTTCAGGTGACATCAAGCCCCGAGGTTAGTAATGGAGAGGCATCAATAAGATGCCTCTATTACTAACCACATAAAAAGCACAGACACCCTGTAAAAAATACTTTAATGGAAATAAAGACATAGACTCCTTTATTATTCTTAAATAAACCATACTTACAACCACACCTGCTGCTATAGTGTGTGTTGGATACAGGTGTTAGAGTCCTGGGTGGTGCTCCCTCCTTACCTGAGAATGGGGTACCACACCTCTGGGTGAGGTGCAGTACCTCTGTGGCGACTGAACCCTCAGGGGCACCACACTATAACTTTTTTATTTTTATGTTGCTAGAGCTGTATGATGTCTTTTTTTTGCGGGACAAGATGACGTTTTCAGCTATACCATTTTTATTTATATTCAACTTTCTTATCTCGATTTATTGAACTTTTTGTTCAACAGTATGATGATAAAGCATTGGTTTTTGCCTCATTTTTTTTCTTTTACGGTGTTCACTAAAGGGGTTAATTAGTGGGACAGTTTTATAGAGTGGGTGATTTTGGATGTGGCGATACCAAATAAGTTTACTTTTTCTGTTTATTTTTTTACATAAATAAATGTATTTATTGGAAAAACATTTGTTTCTTTTTTTGCTGTTTATTTGGGGATTTTTTATTTATTTTATTATTTTTTTACATTGTTCCAGGATGGGACATTACTATACATCATCAGATGGCTCATCTGATGCTCTGTAATGCTTCTGCACTGCAGAGCATCAGAGCAGCGTCTGACAGGCAGGAAAGGAGGTATCGCACCATGCTGTTTTGATGGGAGCACTCAGGGAGCCACCTCCCTGCATGCGATCTACTCGATTTTGCTGTCACAATTGACAGCAGCATCGGATGGGTTAAACACTCGCGATCGGTGCTAGTACCAATCGTAGGCATTGCTGCAGGGTGTCAGCTCTCACACAGAGCTGACACCTGCACACAATCGCTGCGGTGCTCAGCGTGAGCCCATGCGACGGCTGCGCCATACCTATACTGCGGTTTGCGGGAATGCAGCTAACACAGAGCAGTATATTTATGGTGCATGTTGGGAAGGGGTTAATGACTTAGTGAGCAAATCCCCTTGGTAAAGACCATAAAAATTAGCATATTAGTTGCAAAAATTAAATATTCAGTAGAGCAGCAGGAATAAAATAAGAGCAAAGAAAAGCCACTTTGGACCCAGTGATAGGTCTCCTTTAAATGATAGTTACAGATTTGAGAAAATATCGTGATTGAAGTTTGAAATTTGTCAAGCATGACATGGATTGCAACTAGCATTTGAATTTAAATGGGTTTTCTGGTTCTAACAATCTATTACTTATTAATAGGATACTGTCATAACTGATTAATCAGAGGTATCCCAATCTCCAGAACCATCATTGATTGTCAGAAATGGAGTTACTCCGATCACTGTACTCCGCCGTGTCTCAGTCCTTCATAGACTTTGAGTAGAGGATGAATCATTGAGATTGCCGGCATCTAGCAATTATTACTTATCTTGCCGTTACATGATAAGTTGTCAGAATTTGAAAATTCCTTCAAATGGAATATCCAAGTTTGTGCACCATGTAGTTTATAGTTCTCAAATAGTGATGAGTGAACGTGCTGAGATAAGTTGTTATCCGAGCATGATTGTGCGCTAACCAAGTGACTTCGACATGCTCGAAAAATATTGTATGTTCAAGTCCCTGTGGCTGTATGTATCACAGCTGTTTCACAGCTGCAACACATGCATGGATTTCCAGTTTGTTAGGCAAACCCTGCATGTGTTGCGGCTGTCGAACAGCCGTGATTAGTGTTGAGCGATACTATCCGATATTGAGAAATATCGGATCGGATTGGATCGGCCCGATACCCAAAAAAGTATCAGTATCGCCGATTCCGATACCAGAAGTCCCATTCAAGTCAATGGGACAGAAATATCGGAATTAAAAAAAACCCTTTCTTGCACATCCAGTTCGGGAGGGGGGAAGAGTGTGGGCGGTGCGGGGGCGGACACTGTGCGTGTCTGTGCGGGCCTGCCGGGGGTCTGTATGGGCCTGCTGGGGGCTTGTGTCAGCTGCCAGGGGTCTGTACGGGCCTGCCGGGGGCTTGTGCCGGCTGCCGGGGGTCTGTACGGGCCTGCCAGGGGCTTGTGCCGGCTGCCGGGGGTCTGTGCGGGCCTGCTTAGGGTCTTGTGTGTGTGCAGGCATCGTCCAATAGGACTACAAGTCCCATCGGGCGATGCCTGCTACAATGACAGTGATTGACACATTAGCCAATGATGGGACAGTAGTAGTCCCATCATCCGGCTAATGTGTTGAATGTAAAAAAAAACATACATACTACATACTACATACATACTACATATATACAACATTCATACATACTACATACATACTACATATATACAACATTCATACATACTACATATATACAACATTCATACAACATACATACATACTACATGCATACTTCATATATACTACATTCATACAACATACATACATACTACATATATACTACATACAACATACATACATACATACTACATACATACTACATATATACTATATTCATACAACATACATACTACATATATACTACATTCATACAGCATACATACATACTACATACTACAAACATACTACATATATACTACATTCATACAACATACATACTACATATATGCTACATTCATACAGCATACTACATACATACTACATACATACAAAATTCATACAACATACATACATACTACATACATACTTCATATATACTACATTCATACAACATACATACATACTACAAATATACTACATTCATACAACATACATACATACTACATACATACTACATATATACTACATTAATACAACATACATACTACATATATACTACACTCATACAGCATACATACATACATACTGCATACATACTACATATATACAAAATTCATACAACACACATACATACTACATACATACTTCATATATACTACATTCATACAACATACATACATACTACATATATACTACATTCATACAACATACATACATACTACATATATACTACATTCTTTCAACATACATATATACATACTACTTACATATATACTACATTCATACAACATACATACATACTACATACATATATACTACATTCATACAACATACATACATACATACTACATACTACATACTTACTACATACATACAACATACATACAACATGCTAGAGACATACAACATACATACTACATACAATACATACATATAGACATACAGTACATATAACATAGAGTACATACTCACCAATACTTGTCACTTTGATCCCCGAAGCCAGTGTCATCTGTGGAAAAATATGAAAATAACAAACAACCTATATACTCCCTGATCCGCAGAAATCCACGCGTGTCCCATGCCGATCTCCCGTGGAGAACAGCAGCATCAGCTGATGCGACCGCTCTCTACGGGGCTCCAGGAATCCAATGACGGGAGGTAGGTATCCTTCTGCACTGTATTCCTCCGCCACTGGAGCCCCATAGAGAACGGTCGCATCAGCTGTATGTATGTATGTTGTATGAATGTAGTATATATGTAGTATGTATGTAGTATGTATGTTGTATGAATGTAGTATATATGTAGTATGTATGCTGTATTAATGTAGTCTGTATGTAGTATGTATGAATGTAGTATATATGAAGTATGTATGTAGTATGTAGTATGTATGTATGTTGTATGAATGTTGTATATATGTAGTATGTATGTAGTATGTATGAATGTAGTATATATGTAGTATGTATGAATGTATGTATGTTGTATGAATGTTGTATGAATGTTGTATGTATGTAGTATGTATGTAGTATGTATGTATGTTGTATGAATGTAGTATATATGTAGTATGTATGTAGTATGTATGTATGAATGTAGTATGTATGTAGTATGTATGTAGTATGTATGTATGTTGTATGAATGTAGTATATATGTAGTATGTAGTATGTATCTATGTTGTATGAATGTAGTATGTATGTAGTATGTATGAATGTAGTATATATGAAGTATGTATGTAGTATGTATGTATGTTGTATGAGTGTTGTATATATGTAGTATGTATGAATGTTGTATATATGTAGTATGTATGTAGTATGTATGAAATATGTAGTATATGTGTAGTATGTATGAATGTTGTATATATGTAGTATGTGTGTTGTATGTATATATATTTATATATTTTTTTACATTCAACACATTAGCCGGATGATGGGACTACTACTGTCCCATCATTGGCTAATGTGTCAATCACTGTCATTGTAGCAGGCATCGCCCGATGGGACTTGTAGTCCCATCGGACGATGCCTGCACACACAACCCCCAGCAGGCCGGCACAGACCCCCGGCAGCCGGCACAGGCCCCCGGCAGGCCCGTACAGACCCCCGGCAGCCAGCACAAGCCCCCGGCAGGCCCGTACAGACCCCCGGCAGCCAGCACAAGCCCCCGGCAGGCCCAGACAGACCCCCAGCAGCCGGCACAGGCCCCCGGCAGGCCCATACAGACCCCCGGCAGCCGGCACAAGCCCCCGGCAGGCCCGTACAGATCCCCGGCTGTCGGAACAGACTGCACATCATGATGCGCACAGACCGCACATCATGATGACATCATATCAGCAGCCAATCACAGCCACAACAGTGGCTCATTGCATTATGGGGACTTCCGATTCCGGTATACGATATTGAAAAAATATCGGTACTCGGTATCGGAATTCCAATACAGCAAATATCGGCCAATACCCGATATTTACAGTATCGGAATGCTCAACACTAGCCGTGATACATGCAGGAGTGGGGACTCAAACATATTTTTTGAGCACGCCGAAGTCACTCAGTTAGACCTTATCCAAGGACGTTTGTTCATCACTATTCTCAAACTAAACTGTTATTTGCTTTATAATATATCAAAAGTTGAAAATCTATTTTATAAGGCAAAGATCTAATAATCTCATAGTCATAGAATTAAAATATAAAGTTATGCTGTTTGAGAAAGATCTTATCCTACCTCAAACCAAATATTAGGTGATAATTTCTCAAAACAGAGCTCTGCTGAATTGAAAAGGTAACTCCCAGCCAGATATTTTTTTGTGATTGACTCATCGATAAACATGAACCGAGTTTTTTCTTGGCAAAATTTTTGTTGGTAGACTGTCCACAAAGGGGAACGTCCTCTAAAAGGAAGACAAATAGATAACAACTTTAACCTTAATATTGCTATCTACATTAATTAAATTCTCAGATCATCTGTTCAATTTTTTACATCCTACATATGGGACACCTCTAACTAACTGTTAAAATTAGAAGGTCTCGCCTTTGAAGAAAGTACATTTTTTTTATATATAGACGTAGAAACCTTGTACAATGTTGTGCAAATAAAGTGGTTCTGGCCAATTATCTGAAAACTACAGGCATACATGTTAGCTCACAGTAAGTTTGTCATAAAGGTGTTAATATTCATTTCACAAAAAACGATGTCCTTTTTGCTGGCTGCTACCACTAGCTAAGGGGTACTGTAGTGTGGTGCCCTAAGGCTATGTGCACACGCTGCGGATTTGTATCTGCGGATCCACAGGTAAAACCGCAGGTAAAATGACCTGCGGTTTTACCTGCGGATTGGCCAGCGGTTTTCCCCTGCGGTTTGACACCTGGACAATGGAATAGGCGGCAAACCGCAGCAGAATCCGCAGAAAGAATTGACATATCAATTCTTTCTGCGGATTCAAAACCGCAGCTTTTCTGCAGTTGAAAATCCGCAGCATGTGCACAGCAGAATGTAAATCACATAGACTTATATTGTACTGTACATTGTCTGCAGAACTGCTGCAGATCCGCAGCGGCCAAATCCGCAGCAAAAACAGCAGCGTGTGCATATACACTCACTGGCCACTTTATTAGGTACACCTGTCCAACTGTGTGTTAAGACTTAATTTCTAATCAGCCAATCACATGGCGGCAACTCAGTGCATTTAGGCATGTAGACATGGTCAAGACAATCTCCTGCAGTTCAAACCGAGCATCAGTATGGGGAAGAAAGGTGATTTGAGTGCCTTTGAACGTGGCATGATTGTTGGTGCCAGAAGGGCTGGTCTGAGTATTTCAGAAACTGCTGATCTACTGGGATTTTCACGCACAACCATCTCTAGGGTTTACAGAGAATGGTCCGAAAAAGAAAAAAAATCCAGTGAGCGGCAGTTCTGTGGCCGGAAATGCCTTGTTGATGCCAGAGGTCAGAGGAGAATGGGCATACTGGTTCGAGCTGATAGAAAGGCAACAGTGACTCAAATTGCCACCCGTTACAACCAAGGTAGGCAGAAGAGCATCTCTGAACGCACAGTGCGTCGAACTTTGAGGCAGATGGGCTACAGCAGCAGAAGACCACACTGGGTACCACTCCTCTCAGCTAAGAACAGGCATCTGATGGCTACTTTCAGCAGGATAATGCGCCATGTCATAAAGCTCGAATCATCTCAGATTGGTTTCTTGAACATGACAATGAGTTCACTGTACTCAAATGGCCTCCTCAGTCACCAGATCTCAATCCAATAGAGCATCTTTGGGATGTGGTGGAACGGGAGATTCGCATCAGGGATGTGCAGCCGACAAATCTGCGCCAACTGTGTGATGCCATCATGTCAATATGGTCCAAAATCTCTGAGGAATGCTTCCAGCACCTTGTTGATTCTCTGCCACGAAGAATTGAGGCAGTTCTGAAGGCAAAAGGGGGTCCAACCCCTTACTAGCATGGTGTACCTAATAAAGTGGCCAGTGAGTGTAGCTTAATAGAAGTAAATCTGCAACAGGGCAATTCAGGGTATGTGCACATGTTAAGTATTTGGTGTATAAATTCCTGCACCATTTCTGTATCGCTTGGCAGGAAAAATGCAGCTGCAAAAACACTTCCTGCCTTTTTAGTGTGTTTTTTATTTGCGTTTTGGTGCAGATTTTTTTTCCAGTCATTAGTATGGGTGAAATCTGTGATGTGCCCCAGAGGCTGTGGGATACTCAGCACCAGGCCCATTAACTTCAATGGGAAATGTCACAGTGGCAGTGACCTGGTCCGTGGCCTCAGGAGGTCATGTAAAAGGGGTTGAATTGAATGGGGATAAAGTTTATGTAGTGATTCATGATGCCAGTTGGAGTTTTCGACTGTAGTATAGCCGACACTGCAGATGATTCCTGGGGGAGTAGATGGTGATGGCAGTGCAGACGTTAAACCCTCTCCAACCAGGGCTGACCCCCAGAGATTGTGATGGAAGTAGAAGGCACGGAGTAATCAGGCAGGAGACAAGGAAAGTCACTTTATCATTTACTGTAGTTCAGGTGCAGTTCCAAGGAGATATTACAACTCTCACCAGCTTACAGTCTGCTCTGGAGAATGGGAGTTATCCTTTCTCTCTGCTTCTGACTCAGTGTAAGCTTCCTGCTATTCTAATCCCTTCTGGGACCAAGGCTTCTCAGAGTCTAAAACTTCTGATATAGCCTCTACTCACTGTGTATTTCTCCTTTGGCAGCTTGCAGCTTGGATCCTGGGTGTGAGCAGCTCAAGTTTCCACTTGCACTATCCTTCACTGATCCTAGTCTGCTGCATTTTTCCTGTGGAAAACACGGAATCCTGTTCGAATCCTGTTCGTGACACCAGAAATGACGCGCCCCTGAGGCCGTGGGATTCTCGGCACCGGCACTTCAATGGGAAATGTCACAGAGGCAGTGACCCGGTCATGTAAAAGGGGTTGAATTGAATGGGGATAAAGTTTATGTATTGATTCGTGCCGCCAGTTGGAGTTTTCGACTGTAGCATAGCCGGCACTGCAGATGATCCCTGGGGGAGTAGATGGTGATAGCAGTGCACATGGCAGTGCAGATGTTAAACCCTCTCCATCTAGAACTAACTCCCAGAGATTGTAATGGAAGTAGAAGGCACGGAGTAATCAGGCAGGAGACAAGGAAAGTCACTTTATCATTTACTGTAATTCAGGTGTAGTTCAAAGGAGATATTACAACTCTCACCAGGTTACAGTCTGTTCTGCAGAATGGGAGTTATCCTTTCTCTCTGCTTGTGACTCAGTGTAAGCCTCCTGCTATTCTAATCTCTTCTGGGACCAAGGCTTACCAGAGTCTAAAACTTCCGATATAGCCTCTACTCACTGTGTATTTCTCCTTTGGCAACTTGCAGCTTGGGTGTGAGCAGCTCAAGTTCCCACTTGCACCTTCATTGATCCTAGTCCGCTGCAGTTTTCCTGGGAAAAACACGATGCTGTTGGTTGTATAATCCCACACAGTCTCTCAGCTTACCACCCTGCTCTAAAAGCATCGATGGTCTAGGGGCTGGCACCCTGATGCTTCTTAGCTCTCACTCGTAGATCGAGCACATGTCTAATGGCTCCCAAGAGCGTTCTTCTTCTCCTTCACACTGATAAGCAACAAGTCTCGACTCCTGCCCCCCCAAGCTAGGGTGTATTTGCAAAGCTCTAAGCTTCAGACAAGTGAGGGAGGGAGGTGAATTGTGTGTGTGTTGTGGTCTCTAGCAGAGAAACCATAACTCCCATTGCTCACAAAACACATACAAAACTGTACATAGTTAACCATTTTGTGGCAGTAAAGACGCAGGGCGCCACATTTGCAGCAAAAACATAGAGAATTGACATGCTGCAGATTTAAATCTGCACCAAATCTGCAAGTCACAAATAAGCAACGTGTCCATGAGACACCAGGATTCTCATTCACTTTGGTGACATCAGGAAACCCATCAAGTTTGGTGACAAATCTGCACTGAAAAAACGCAGCAAAAACACAATCTTCTCCAAAGACATAAGCCACTGGTATTACTCACTATACCGAGGGCTCAGATTCATGGACCTTATTTTTATCTTGTGGACCAGGGATAAAGTAATATTAAATTGATAGATAGAAAAGACTAATTTCAACTTTTGTATTATATAATCTCCTGATTTCAAGTTGTCATATTGATAAGATTAAGGGTGCAGTCAGACCCCAACCAGCTACAAAGAAATATAGGCTGTCACGTTTGGGTCAGGAGAACTGAAGTCTCGTCCGTGTATTGCGATGCGATCATCGTCCATGTTATATGGTCGTCTGACTGCACCCTAAGGGCTCAAACCTGGCACATCCGCCAGCACTGGGACCGGAGCATGCAGTTGCATAGAAATGCATGTAGCCGCACGCTCAAGTCTGAGTGCCGGCGTAGTGCCAGGTTTTCATGCGAAAGACTTGCACGAGAATCATGCCAGTCTCTCGCAAGTGAGTATGAGCCCTAAAACTAATATATTCAGAAAATCCACTGAAATAAACAGTCTCCTTAGGTTGGAAGAGGGTTCATATCCACGTTTCTTGTATCTTTACCTTAAGGGCTCATACTCGATTGCAAGAGACTCGCACGATTCTCATGCGAGTCTCTTGCATGAAAACTTGGCACTGCCGCTGGCACTCGGATCGAAGCGTGCGGCTACATGTATTTCTATGCAGCTGCACGCTCCGGTCCCAGTGCCGGCGGCAGTGCCAAGTTTTCATGTGAGAGACTCGCACGAAAATCGTGTGAGTCTCTCGCAAGTGAGTATGAGCCCTAAGACAAACTTTCAAGCAAAAACATGGTTTTTAAACAGGCTAGGAAATGTTTTATCTCACAGAAAGCAGCAGCTGCAATCCCATGCTGTCCTGTCTGCATACGCTCTTTTTCTTAATCCCCTGTCCAGGAGCTGTGGTATGTGTAGGCCATGTTTTTATTTCAAAATACAATGATTAAAATGTACTTTATTCGTGAGACAACGCCTGTAAGGATATAGTAATGTATAGTTCCTCTGAAGATGGCTGCAGACTATTTTACTATAGAGTTCAGTAATTAGCCTTATGTGGTGATTAAGGCTATGTGCACACGTTAGCGTTTTAAACCTGACACAAAACCGGATTCCTTCCCAGAAAACGTGCATTTTATTTCCATGCGTTTTCAGCGCGTTTTTGACGCGCTTTTTCAGCGCGTGGTCTGGGCCCACAGGAAATAGCTAAAATTGCGGACTACCCCGCAAAATTAATGAACATGCTGCGTTTTTAGCCGCTAAGCGTTTCCTTAGCGGAAAAAAAAAGGAACCATTGGCACAAAAAGGCCAAAATGCATTAAAATGAATGGGAAGCTTATTTTAAGCGTTTCTGAAGCGTCTGATCCGGAACAAACGCTTCAAAAACACTTAAAAACCGCTAACGTGGGCACACAGACTAAAGCTCTCCCTACAAGAGGCTGCAGGCAGGCAAATTTATTATTTAGTTTTCTGTGCATGAACAGCATTTAAACCAATTTAGACTATAAATAATGTAGAATGAAGTAAGAGGAAATCACAGTGAAGCTAATTTAACAAGTTTAATTTGTTTTTTGGTTTGGCTATTATCAATAAAATAATTATAAGAAAATATTAAAGGGAAGTGTTCTTGTTTGTTTTTTTTTCAATTTGTTCTTTTTAGCAAATAAAATCTCTTATGAAATAACTTTCAGACTTGTTTTTATATTATTGGCGTTGTAGCCAATTATTTCTACATTTCCTCACCTCGGCTATTAGACATAATCTATACAAAGATGACCATCAATTTTTACATAGCCACAATTAAATGTTAGCTTTCTGAGGCAAAAGTTAGTTGTAGTGGAATATTAAATTCAATAGTTGGAATATGTGTCCCTTTGGTTACCTTGACCTAAGAAACGTTTGATGTTCAATCTAAAATCTGTGTTTGACATTCAAATTGACAAATCTCATAGATAAATATTTAATTATCTGTATTACATTTTCAGCCCCATGACTTTGATGTGGTGCAACTTGTCCAAGAAAATGTAGAATGTCCAGCTCAACGAAATAGTGAAGATAAAATATTTATTCACTGAAAAAGTGCTGAAACAGAGGATAAAAACATCAGCACAACAGATGGTAAGTAGCGATATCGACGCGTTTCTGGTGGCTAAACACCCTTAATCATGGTGGCTGGTGCAACTTGCACATTCTAAACATTAGAATTTTCTCAACTTGTCAGGTCCGCCATGCCCTCCTACCTAGCAGCATTCACTTATGTATGAAAAAATTCCCTACGTAACCAGCCCTGTGTAAAGTTTTTTGGTAAAAATTAGATTTAAATAAGCATTTATGTTGTCCCCATTTCCTATGCTAATTAGGGCTTTGAATAGTCGATTTGGCATTAGTTTCCCCAGACTATGCAGGATCTTTCTTCTGAGGCATAACCTCTCCATTGCACCAGATATTGTGCAGACCCTCTTACCATATGAGAATCCAGGATTTTCTGCACCTCATAACCTAAATTTCCTTTAACTAAAACAGGAGGAGGATTTCTGACTGGGCGAATCGAGGAACAATATAGCTTGATGAGGGACTTATGAAATACATTGAGTATCTTAATAGGTAGAGGAAGTTTCAGGCGGAAACCTTCAGGCTGTGTGCACACGCTGCGGATTTTGCTGCGGTTCCGCAGCGGTTTTGGCCGCTGCGGACCCGCAGCAGTTTTTGCTGCGGTGTACAGTACCATGATTCCCTATGGGAATCAAAAACCGCAGTGCAGACGGTGCGGAATTTTCCGCGCGGATTATCTGCGGTTTTCAATCCGCAGAAAGAATTGACATGTCAATTCTTTCTGCGGATTCTCCTGCGGTTTGCCATCTCCTCTATTGAGGAGATGATAAACCGCAGGGCAAAACCGCAGAGCAATCCGCAGGTAAAACCGCAGGTCTTTTGACCTGCGGTTTCACCTGCGGATTTTACAAAATCCGCGCGGATGAATCCGCACCTAATCCGCAGCGTGTGCACACAGCCTCAGGGTTACTGACCTTGATTATCTCATAAGGACCAATAAATCTGGGATCTAGCTTGGCAGAAGGAATCTTTAGCTTGATACTTTTCGTGGACAACCATTCCTTGTCCCCAACTCCATAGCTTGGGCCTCTAGAATGTTTTTTATTAGCAGGTTTGAATCGTTTTAATGGATTCTTGCTATTGATTATTAATAGTAAATTCAGCCTGATGATCAGACACATAACACCAAATCTATTGCTTGAGTGTTTGATTAGTAAGTTCTGTCTGACCAACGGTCTCTGCATGGTAGGTAGAAGAAAAATACAACTCAATATTGATCTTTTTACAGAATGCCCTCCAAATTTTGGAAATTAACTGAGTCCCCAGGTTGGAAACTCTATGTTCAGTAACACCATGTAATCGCAAAATGTGAATAATGAACAACTTACTTAGGGTTTCAGAGTTAAGGCCCTTTTACATTTAGCGATGCACCAGCGATCCCGACCACGATACGACCCGGTCAGGATCGCTGGTGCATCGCTAAATGATCGCTAGTGAGCTGCCACACAGGCAGATCTCACAGCGATGCAGCAGCGATACAGCGGACGATACTCACCTTTCAGACGCGGCGATCCTGACGTCCTCTTGTCGCTCGTCAGCGCCAGCAGGAAGCCCAGCAGGAAGCGCCCGACGAGAAATGGAGCCGGCCGATCTCACGCGATCAGCGACAGACAGCGGGGGAGCCAGTCGGAGGTAAGTATCACACATAGCGATATCGCTAGCAATGTCGCTATAACGTCACAAAATCGGTGACGTTATAGCGATATTGCTAGCGATATCGCTATGTGTAAAACCCCCTTTAGGCAATCCACACAGAGGGACAAAATAACACTGCTTACTGAACCTGTCAACCACCACCCAGATAGCAGTCTTCCCTTCTAAGGTTGGGAGGTCATAACACTTAGTGAATGTTTTTCCCAGCAATATGCGCTCCTGAAGGATGATGATGGAACTTGATATTTAGGTTCAAGGATGATTTTTATTTTTGACTAAAAATAGAATACAACCGGTTTCGACTGCTAAGAGTCTTCCTCAGGTATAATGTCAATGATCTTGACATTATACCTGAGGAAGACTCTTAGCAGTCGAAACCGGTTGTATTCTATTTTTAATCAAAAATAAAAATCATCCTTGAACCTAAATATCAAGTTCCATCATCATCCTTCAGGAGCGCATATTGCTGGGAAAAACATTCACTAAGTGTTATAACCTATGAAAGCACTCTCCAGTGCTCTCAATAGTTCCCAGATCTTTGCAGCAAACTGAATGGAAAGAGGAATGGCGTGATCCAGGGATTGGATCTACATGCAGTATCTCAAGACACCAAATAGGTGAGTGTATTCACACTGAGCATATACCTTTGACAATTAACTACTACACTTAGAAGCTTGCGCTTCCCATTTTTCTCCCTATAATCCCCTCTTATTTCAAGGTTGGGAGGTCAGTAATTAAGTCCATGGAGAGGTGAGTCCAAGGACTCTTAGGGGTGGGTAGTGGCTGGATAAAACCAGCAGGACGGGTTTGGGGCATTTTGGCTTGGAGAATCCCTAAATCTAACATCCTGATGATCCAATATGGTGAAACGCATACAGGTTTCTGAGAATATCTAAAACCCTAAGTACCTTCCAACTTGCTGTTATCATAATGACCTAGTTATCTATTGTGTGCCATTTAAACTCTCATCTATTCTTTGTGGCATATTGCATTTCAACTGCCTATATTATCTGTTATACGGTTACCCTATGGGATTATTAGATTTGTGATCAGGGATTCCCAGGGAGAGCCATCATTGAGCAGGGGCACCATTCAGCTGCCAGTAGGGTGCCAACTTCCGCTGTCAGGCAGGCTGTACATCAGCAGGGAACAGCATAGCGAGGTACCAATTTTTATGCCCTTGTCACTTTATTAGTGTGTTACTATTTCTCCCTTTCAAGACATTTCTATCATTGTTGCCTACCTTTTTTACCAATCCTCATTTGGCAATCCCTGTACACTCATTTTTCCTGTGCATGTATAATTGGATGGCTACATGATCCACCAGCAAAGGGCTATCTAGGAGATTTCGGGACAGCCGCCAAGGAGTGGGGGCGCTATTCTCGTATTTTGTAACCTCCGCTAGTAGGTAGGATTCGGGAAACAGGAACAATTGTGCAGGGTGAAGGTAGCCGGCATGGTTGCTTGTATGGTGATTGATTCATGTCTTGTGTCTGTTTTAATAGGTACTCATTAAAAGTTCATTTTTATCTGATATATCACTGTGATATAAGGTTAGTTTTTGGTGTTTTTTTGATTCTTTGACCTTATTAGTCTATTTTTTGATATTTTTCACAGTGTTTTGGCTTGGGCACAAATTTCACAAGTGAACACATATTCCCTACAGTCTTTAAAGGGAACCTGTCAGCAGGAGTCTGCACAATAACCTACAACTTATACAGCAGCTCTCAGAAATTGCCAACAGCTGCTATTGCACATGCGCAGGTGGCGTCATCTTGGTGGAGGACAATTGGATCTCTATGCAAATCGATAGCTGCTACTGTGCAGGTGCCCCGGGCGCCATTTTCAAAATGCCTTTTTAATTTCCTCGCTCAAGTAAATCTGCAAAAGGCATTAAATGCACAGTAACCATGCGATTATGCTCCAGCGAAGGTGCCAGAGCCAGCACCTACCTGCTGAAGCGTTTTTTTTATTCAGTATGTGATGGTACACATTATGCAAACTAGGGGGCAGGTCACTAAGGGACCAGTGACCTCTCAGCAGTCTGCATTATGAATAGCTAATAAGAGCACCACATACATGAACCCCGCCTTAGGACAGGAGTATGTCATTAACACATAACTGAGCATAAAGATTAAGAAACGCGACAAGATGGATTTCATCAACCAAGGTATCATTTTATTCAGTATAATGGTGCCAAGGTTACTATGCATATGTGGCACCACAGGAGTCCGGTTGCCACAGTGGCATTGCCTCCCTCCCAGGGAGTGATGGCATGCCTAGAAGCAGAGAGGAGTTCCCTTCTCAGGTAACCACTACACAAAACACTTTTCCTACTCCAGACCAGAAGGGGGAGCTCTGAACCCTGTTTTAGGGGAGCTTCCATCAAGTTCTGGGCTGGGGGAGGAGTTAGTTATTTGAGTCTGGGAGTGAGAAAGAGCATGAAGGAGCTGCTCCCCAGACTAAAGTAGATAGAGAAAAGGAGAAAGAGCTAAGAAAAACCTGGGGAAGAGGAAATGTAAGGAACCTCACCCCAGGTCAGTGCGCTGGATACTGGACACCGGAGTTCATGGCTGTCTGGGAATGACAGTCTCAGTAGCCAAATCCAGAGAGCAAGGAGACTGCAGGCCTCCTGGCCTCATCAAAACCCCAGTGGCACAGCAGCATACGAGAGCCTGGAACTGCCACAGAGTAAGAGGCTTGAGCTGCCTGCCATAAGGGCAAGTACTAAGGACTGTAGAGAACAGAGGACTGAGAATAGCTTCAAGCTGCAGGGACCTCAGTGCAGAAAGGAAGCCTCCAATAACACTTGGTTCAAGGGACCCTGATCTCCTTTCAGGCTGCTGGAACTCAATTTCGATATGTACCTGTAGGGTTGAGCAGGTTCGCAGGATGCAGTAACGAGACACTAGACGAATGGTGGTTTACGAAATTACTTTTATATAACTTTAGCCGCTGGGCTTGGCTGTACAAAACAAATATTAAGAAGAACACAAACAGTCCACGCAGGGACTCAACAATCTTAACCACATATAATGCCACTTAGCCGTCCAGGGACTGCTGGTTTCGGTAGCGTGGCCGCGTTGAGGTCGCTGAGGCGGCTGTCCCAAAAGTCTCGCTTCCCCGGGAAGGAATGGGGCTCAACAGGTCCTGAAGAAAGTGATGACGGTGGGGCGCAACAGGCCCTGAAGAAAGCAATACCGTTGGGGCGCAACAGGCCCTGAAGAAAGCGATGCCGTTGGGGCGCAACAAGCCCTGAAGAAAGCGAGGCCGTTGGGGCGCAACAGGCCCTGAAGAAAGCGCTGCCGCTGGGGCGCAACAGGCCGTGAAGAAAACGCTGCCGCTGGGGCGCAACAGGCCCTGAAGAAAGCGATGCCGTTGGGGCGCAACAGGCCCTGAAGAAAGCGCTGCCGCTGGGGCGCAACAGGCCCTGAAGAAAGCGATGCCGTTGGAGCGCAACAGGCCCTGAAGAAAGCGATGCCGTTGGGGCGCAACAGGCCCTGAAGAAAATGATGGAGGTGGCGCGCGGTGATGACGCAGTTCCCCAGATGACCTGTAGCCGTCCTTTATCAAGGAGTCTCTCCCAAAGCCAGGGTAGCGAGCCTTTTATCTCGCCTGTGACAAGGTGGCGTATCTTCAGGCCGGGTCGGCATGATGGGGGAAGGCTGGGGGGAAGGGCCCAGGCCTCTGTGGCTTGGTTACCGGTACTCACGGCCACAACCTGAGGTAAAGTTCCTCTCTCACCAAGGCGGGGGGTAGCGGGGATGATTCTCTCAGAACGGGAGCGGGTTGCAGTCTCTGGGAACAGTCTCTCACGTCTCTCTTGTCGGTAAATGTCCAGCTTTCTCCTCGCAGGCTCCTCTCGGTGCCCCTGCAAGTCACCCTGCGTCCTGCCTTCACTCCCTCTCTTCCCCAACTGCCACTTCAGCGCGTCCCCTGCTCCTTTTACCCTAGCCCGCCCCCTGTCGCCCTGACAACTTCAGTCGCATGTCTCCCTTTGTAATCCTCCTGATGTGATTCCTTCAATAACTCTGATGGTGGTCCCCTTGGTTCCGGCTCAATCACTATGTGGGGGTCCTCCTCCCCACATTAAGGAGAAGCTGATCAACGACACCCCGTCACCTTAGGCATGAATATTTTAAAAAAGTTTGGTAACCTGTTGCTTAATGATCCCACACAAAGGACACTGAAGCAGTGGGGTTCTCGCACAGCTTAGGGACAGGTATTCCAGCAGCTGGTGCGAGGTGCGCGGGTGCATCGGGACTGCCAGGAGGGTGAGGCTCTGGGCAAGGTCATCGCGTCAGTGGCACCCCTGCTTGTGCTGTCTCCTGGACAGACAGTGGTGGCCCTGCCAATTCGGGCCCCGATACCTTTGGAGGGCGTAGAGGTGCAGGTGGAGCCGTGTCACTCCGAGCACTTACCTCCTGGCATACTGGTGGCCCGTTCCCTCGCTACGGTGCGAAAAGAAACCGTCCTGGTCCGCTGCGTTAACCTTGAAGACCGAGATACCATTCTGAAAGCACGGACTGTACTGGACAAACTAGTAAAGCCTTTAGAAGAAGTGCTGCCCGCTCACTCGGTTCAATTACGAGTACACCCCGAGGATCCTTGGGAAGTAACAATACGAACCTTACAGGCCCACGAAGTCTCGACACAAGAGAAGGGCCGAAATATTTTGGCGGGGGGTTGCGGGGATGATTCTCTCAGAACGGGAGCGGGGAGCAGTCTCTGGGAACAGTCTCTCACGTCTCTCTTGTCGGTAAATGTCCAGCTTTCTCCTCGCAGGCTCCTCTCGGTGCCCCTGCAAGTCACCCTGCGTCCTGCCTTCACTCCCTCTCTTCCCCAACTGCCACTTCAGCACGTCCCCTGCTCCTTTTACCCTAGCCCGCCCCCTGTCGCCCTGACAACTTCAGTCGCATGTCTCCCTTTGTAATCCTCCTGATGTGATTCCTTCAATAACTCTGATGGCGGTCCCCTTGGTTCCGGCCCAATCACTATGTGGGGGTCCTCCTCCCCACATACCAGTGCTTCGGTCTGCACCTCAAGCCTTCAGTAAAAAGAACAGTAACTCTTGTGTCTGCAGTTATTGATCACACACGCAGCCCTGCACTAAAGTTAACCGCCATCCTGCACTTTCACTGCCTTGGGGTTAAGCTCTGCCTGTGGAGAATTGAACCCACTCTGCTGCATCACCACCAACCCCAGCGGTCTGTACAAGCAGCATCGGCTAACACCTTTATTGCCGAGTACCACAGGTGGCATCACAAACTTATCTACACATAGACTTTGTTCCTCATCAATTCTTATTTTTCATGGACACTCAGGGCCACGGATCGGGTCACTGCTGCCGCGACACATCCCTTTAAGACACCGGCCCGGTACCGAGTAACCCACAGCCCTGAGGGAGTGTACCAGGTAATCCTGCTGACAGATTCCCTTTAACTATGGTTGGTAGTAAAAACCTCCTGGTTACCAGTCAGATGGTATTTTTTTATACCAGGGTGACCTGCAAATATAGAATCATGAGACTCCTGAAGAATAGGAGAATCTGGGGAGGAACAAATAGTTTTTGGGTAGGAGTAGTGTCAGTGGCTTGCTCTTTGGATCTGCGGATCTCTTCTACAAGATCTAAAGAAATAAGCAACACAATTAGACCCTCAGCTAGAATATGAACTGGTTCAGAGTCCTTAGACTGTGAAGAACAAACTCGGGAAGAGTGCATCAGCTTTTATTTTCTTTAACCAATTCTGAACGTCACCACAAAAATCAAATCTAGAAATGAACAAAGCCTATCTCACTTGCCAAGGTTTGAGTCTCTTAGGTTACTTTCACATTTCCGGATTTTAAATCCGGCGGGCTGCGGCGAAAAGTTGTCAAACCTGATCCGGTAGGAGCCGCAGCCCGCCGGATCATCTGTTTTTGCCGGCTACGGTGCAGGAGAGGGAGAGGGAAAGAGAGTCTTCACGCATGCGCTCTGCAAAAAAGCGGTCCGGCGCTGTCAAAAAACGTTGCATGGAACGTTTTTTTGCAGACGCCGAACAGGCATTTTTTGCCGTTTCCGGCTAAAGCCGGACACGCCGCATGGCCATCAGGCGCAATGCGGCGATAATGTAAGTCTATGGGAAAAAAGCCGGATCCGGTGGCAGCAGGCGCCGGATCCGGTTTTTCCATTTTTTGCCGCATCGCGCCTGATGCTTCAAAACGGTAATGTGAAAGTAGCCTTAGCTGATTCTAAATAATTCAGATTTTTGTGGCCTGTGATAACCGTCACTTTATGTTTGGCACCTTTGAGGAAATGGCGCCATTCCTCGAACCCTCACTTAATTGCCAACAATTCATGATTGCAGATGTCATAATTCCTCTTGACAGATAAAAATTTTCTTGAAAAGAAGGCAGACAGACGATGTTGACTGAGACATGGGGTACCTTGCGATAACACTGCTCCAACTCCAGTCTCAGAGGTATCAACCTCCACAATAAAAGGGCACTCAAGATCAGGCTGAACCAATATAGGGTCAGACAAAAAACATTTCTTTACTCAGAGAAGGTATGGGTTGCATCAGGCTTTCAATTAACCACATCAGCCCCCTTTTTAGTCATGTCAGTGAGTAGATCGGCAATCTTGAAAAAATGTTTAATAATTTATGATAATAGTTTGCAAACCTAAGAAAACGCTGCAAGGCTCTCAGAGACATGGGTTGGACCTTAGAGGGGTCAATGCAGAGGCCTTTAACAGACAAAATATACCCCAGGAAAGGTACTTCTTCAACAAGAAAAACACATTTTTCAAGTTTAGCAAATAAAGAATTGTCTCTAAGGTTTTGGAGTACAGTACATACTGTACATGTCGGGTATGTGAATTAATATCAGATGAATAAACCAAGATGTCATTCAAATAGACAACCACATATTGACATATTCAGCGTCTCCCACTCCCACACCACCTCCTCATCCCACCCTCTCTCTGTTGGAGTCCCCAAAGGCTCTGTTTTAGGACCCCTACTTTTCTCAATCTATACACTTGGTCTGGGGCAACTCATAAAGTCCCACGGATTCCACTACCACCTCTATGCTGATGACACTCAGATCTACTTCTCTGGCCCAGACGTCACCTTTCTGCTGTCCAGAATCCCAGAGTGTCTATCAGCCATATCCTCCTTCTTCTCCTCTCGCTTCCTCAAGCTCAATGTAGACAAACCTGAACTCATCATCTTTCCTCCATCTCACAGATCTTCTTTACCCGACCTAGCTATAACAATTAATGACATCACACTTTCCCCAGTACCAGAAGTCCGCTGCCTCGGAGTAACCTTTGACTCTGCCCTGTCCTTCAAACCGCACATCCAAGCTCTTTCTACCTCCTGTCGCCTCCAGCTCAAAAATATTTCCAGAATCCATCCTTTCCTCAACCCTCAACTTACTAAAATGCTTGTGCATGCCCTCATCATCTCCCGCCTCTACTACTGCAACATCCTTTTCTGTGGTCTCCCTGCTATCACCCTCGCACCTCTCCAGCCCATCCTCAACTCTGCCGCCTGACTAATTCATCTCTCTCCTCGCTACTCCTCCGCTTCTCCCCTCTGCAAATCTCTTCACTGGCTCTCATTCCCTAAGCGTATCCAGTTCAAATTACTAATTCTGACCTACAAGGCCATCTATAACTTGTCTCCCCCATATGTCTCTGAACTAATCTCCTGATACCTTCCATCACGTAATCTCCGGTCCTCCCAAGACCTCCTTCTCTCCTCCACACTTATTCGCTCCTCACCCAACCGCCTCCAAGACTTCTCCCGAATAGCCCCTATTCTCTGGAATTCTTTGCCCCAACAAGTCCGACTATCAACCACATTTGGATCCTTCAGACGGAACCTGAAAACCCACCTCTTCAAGAAAGCCTACAGCCTGCAATGACCCCGCTACCTCCTTCTCTCTCACCACTACCGGTGATATCACCTCAACCAACACCGGAACTGCTGCAACCCACGAACCTACTGTCTCCTTCCCCACCATCCTGTAGCATGTAAGCCTGAAAGGGCAGGGTCCTCTCTCCACTCTGTATCAGTCTGTCATTGTTAGTTTGTTTACTGTAACTGATATCTGTAATTTGTATGTAACCCCCTTCTCATGTACAGCACCATGAAATTAATGGTGCTAAATAAATAAATAATAATAATAATAATATTGACTAATGATATCTCTATATATGACATCAACATTAACAAAATTTTGAAAAAACCTTGATGCATCACAAGATACCCATAGTGACCCTCTGGTGTGTTAAATGCTGTCTTCCACTCATCTATTTCACTGATATGGATCAGGTTATACAGACACCTGAGATCAAGTTTGGTGAACCAATAGGCTCCTAGCAGCTGCTTGTAGAGATCAGGGAGGAGTGGCAGAGGATACTGATTCCTTACAGTAATTGAGATAAGTTCATGATAGTCAATACAAGGTCCGAGACCACCATCTTTTTTATCAATAAAAAAGAAACTGGTTCCTACTGCTGACATGGAAGATCTGATTAACCCTTGTTGCAGACTGTTTGGTATATAATCTTTCATGACCTGATGCCCTTAACCAGTGTGAGAGAGGGCCAGGGCCATAGTCATGGCCAAGGACACCGATGCGTTTGTGCCCTGGCCTCCCATCACATGAAAATAGTGCCCATTTCTCTGCATACCCGTGGCTCCATCTTCTGCGCAGTATGGTCCTCTCTGCACTGCTTAAGACTCCCTATAGACGGTTCTGCATGAATAGAGACACAGTCCATTTCAACTTTCAAACAACTTTACTGGCTTCTTTACGCAACACTTCCATATTCTTCACAGCATTAACAACATGTTCCACATTGCACATTTCTTCTTCTTTCCCTTCACTTCTCTCTCTGTCACACAGCACGTACCGGGGTCGGAAAGTCTCATACGGTTCCCCAGTATCCTCCCTGTTCAGTTCTGTTATGGTTAGTCACTCTCTAGTCTGTGTCACCTCAGACATGAGAGTATCAGCCTCCGAAGTCAGCTGCCACATGGTGAGTGACCTGTCCTATTGTACTGTCTCCTGTGGTGACACAGCGTCCTCCTGGTCCAAACTCACTGCATCTGGGAGTTCCCTCAACTATTTCACCCCAGTTCTGAGGGCATCAGCCCATGCGATAAGTTGCCACATTATGGAGCCACCTGTGTCCCCGTACTGCCCTGTTTCTGCCTTAAGCTTCTGTTCCAAATCTGCTGTGGCCCATGCTTTTCTGGCCTGCTACTTCCCTGGCCTGGTTTTGCGGATGGCTGGGCTTCTCCCTTAATGAACATTGTATGGTCATTGCTTTCATTCCCGGCACTTAAGCCCGTGTAGGTGGTTTGGGCACTGTGGCCCATCTAGCTCTTTTGAGGAAGTTCTCTCTCTCTTAGCTGAAGCTGACCGATTCTACATTAACTATTTACTGTGGGGAACTTCTATGCTGAATTTCTCCCATACTATATACAATGCTATGCCTAGAACTATAATGTACTCCATCTTGTGGCTAAATATGGGTACTGCACTTTTCCTATATCAATACTATAATATATATCAGAGCAAGTATATGTACCTTTATACAAATATAAGCACAAAGAATATTTACACTAAAGAAAGGAGTGGGATATTACACTGTCTCGGTACACCCCTTATACCAGAAATATGATATATTTTACCTTTGGGGAGACAAGAGTTAGGTACCAGGTCAATGCAACAATCATAATCTCTGTGAGGGGGTAGTTTTTCAGTTTTGGACTCAGAAAATACATCAGCAAAATTTCTGAATACATGAGGTAAATTATTGGGTATGGCTTTAGGCAGATTCACAGAACAGGTGGTTTCCTTCATTGGAGACTGCCCTTCCCGTGGTTGTTCCTTCCTGGTGAAAGACCTGGCTAGTCATTGCTTGCGTTGAGAAACATGTGATGGTGTCTCCGCGGCTGTTGATTTACATGTTTTTGCATATTTCCCATAAGGGATGGGGGCATTGCTCTAGAATCACTGCGTTGAGAAACATGTGATGGTGTCTCCGCAGTGTCGGATGTTGATCTCCATGAGGTCACTCATCCTCATTTTCAGATTCACAGAACAGGACATACATTTTGTTGTGAGTTCATTTTTCCCTTCACCATTGAGGTCTGATGAACTCCCTCCTCTGGTGAAGGAAGGTAGTGAGACTGATTACCAAACACCTGGGCAGCTAGATGATAACTGGGTGGCTGGAATTGAGGACTGGATATAAGGCTGCCGACGCCCTTCTTCCTGGCTGGTGATTTTCCTGCTGGATTCTTGGAGACCAGTCTGATTCCTGCGTCTCAAAGCTAAGTTTTTCTGCTCTGCTTTGTACTCTTCAGTTTTGTTTTTGTTTTGCCTTGTTTTTTGGGAGTTCTGCCATCCCCGGCCGGGGGTGAGCTGAATTCCATTTTTGTCTCTGATCTGTTGATCTTTTGATCTGTCTTCAGAATATACCTGAGTGCTGATATAGTCTTTTGAAGCCTAGCGACTTCAGGGCCTGTTTTTCCTATCAGTCGGTTGGCTCATTTTGATAGGGTTTTTGCGGATGGCAGACAGCAGCTTTCCTATCCTGTCCTATGTAGTTAGCTTGGGCCCCATCATTTGCTCAACCTATCTTTCTATCTGTGTTAGTGTTTTCATCTTGCTTCACCGTCATTATATGTTGGGGGCTGCCTATTGCTTTGGGGTCTGCTCTGGGGCAGTTTAGTTTTTCCCCTTTCTGTCTTTAGGCTATGTAGCTCTCCGGCTGTGATCGAGGGGTCTAGGGCACCGTAGGAACCCCCCACGGCTACTGCTAGTTGTTGTGGATAGGTTCAGGGGTCTGCAATCCGATAGCTGCCAACCTCTCTGGTGTATCTGGACTTAGCTGGAATTTTGTTTTTTCCTTCTTCGGTGACTCATCATAACACATTTCTGCTGACACTCAGGACTCCAATGCACAATATGACCCTGATGCCAGTCAATGACCAGGTTATGTCTACCCAACCAAGGCATGACCAATACCACAGTCATAGCAGTCATGGACCTCTGATATCCAGACTCTTGACAGTGGTTACCAAAAATCGGCTTGTGTTACTTCACTTTGAAGTTGATGGAAGTGAGTCACCCCAATCTACATGGGTTTTTCAGTGAGGGTAATAGGTGCACAAGACATTGGAGAAGGTACAAAGCCACCTTTGCATTCCTGTCTGAGCTTGCACAAACACCTATCAGGATGGATAGCCAGAGACAAGGCAGTATCAAGAGAGTCAAGAGAAAAGGACAGAACCAACATGTCCTTAACTTCGTCAGAGAGTCTGGAAAGAAACCAACAGCGAAGGACCTGGTCATTCCACTGTGAGTTTTTGGCCCAACGCCAACACTCTGTAGAGTAATCTTCAGCAGAAAGTTGCTCCTGACGGAGTGCTGTTAATTTACTTTCAGCGAAAGCTACTTGGTTGGGGTAATCATGCACAAGCCCTAAGGTCTCAAAAAACGAGTTTACAGTGTAGAGTTCTGGGGTGTCAGGGGGTAGAGAGAAGGCAAAGCCTGGGGGTCTCCCTGCAGCAGGGATATAATGATTCCCACAAGCTGAATCTCAAGACCAGAAAAAAGTTGGTGGAGCCTGAAATACAGGCAACAGCTTTCCATGAAGAAAAAAAATTTAACAGTCACCTGAAAATCTGTCAGGAAGTTTTATATTGGGCTCTGGAAATATCAAGGGAGGTGCTGCAAGAGCTTGCTAGGATTCCTCATGCTGAATCCGCTCTGCAAGATCTAGGACTAAATAGGCCCAGTCTTGCATTTGATCCACCAATGTTTGTAGGGGTCTATGATTTGTTTTGGCCAGCTATAATGTAACATCTGACGAAGGCCACAAGTTCAAAAGGCTTTCTAGGACAGACTTGGCACAAACCACTCCATCTAGCAGACTCTGGAGAAATCCCAGTACCCTTTAACCCATGTACAGGGATCTGGTTTTACAATAGGACCCAGTGGAATGTTACCATGGAAGGACTGCCATTCAGGGTATGGAATGGGTCGCCAAGCAGAGTTAGAGCTGAGATTTCACATCAAGGACAAATTCAGGATCCGTAAAAGTAGTCAGAAACAAGCTGGGGTAAAAACAGGAATACACTAAATAAAACAGGAGAAGAAGATGCACACCTAGCCAGGGGACCAGCATCAACCTGGAAGCCTTAGTATGGTGTGGTGCTCTCCAATTGGCTGTAGCAGGGAGCTGATACCTTCAGCAAGAAAGCACACATACCCATACTGCCAGACTGGATGGCACTACAGGTCCCAGCCACTCTAACCTTAGTGGCTGGCCAGAGCACACCTTCCAGAGCTGCTGGTTCTGACAACTCTATCACCAGCGCCGCCCACAGAGTGAATATGCATGGTGACAGAATTAGAAGTTGCAGGAGCAGGTTCTGATGGAGATGAGACAATGGGGAGGCTTTGTGAGGGCTCAGACCATTTCGAGAGGACAATGTTGAGGCTCATATGTATACAGGTGGCTATTTGAGGGTTCATGCTGTATATATGGGGCTCATACTATACATGGAAGGCCATGAGGGCTCATACACTATATATGGAAACTATGTGAGGGCTCATAGTATATATATGGGACATTTAAGGGCTCATACTATATATAAAGGGCTATGTGAGGGATCATACTGCATATATGGAATCTATGTGGGTTCTCATATTGAACACATGGAGGCTATGTGAGGGCTCATGCTGTATATGGGGGAATGTGTGGGTGCTCATATTGTATATAGAGAGATGGTGTGGGGGCTAATACTGTATATTGGAGGATATGCAAGGGCTCATACTGTATATAGATAACTATGTGTGGGCTCATACTGTATATAGAGAGGTTATATGGGGTCTCATACTGAATGCAGCAAAGCTATGTGAGGGTTCATAATAGCTTCCTTCCTCAACAAGGGTTACCTAAAATGGTTCACCATTCTAACATGGCTTACCCTTATAAACTGGGGCCTTAACCCCACGTCTGACCCCTCCTCCCCATGACTTAACCCCAACTCCATCCAAGACATACTATCAATCCCCAGTCCGTTCACTAACTTTCCAGCTCGCTACATTCCCACGTTACCCTGTCGTGTCAGCCTCCCCTTAAGACCGGGGGCCCAGTACGGCCTCTCTGGACATTGGAGTGAGAGATGTCCCTTTTCAGTTCAAAATTTGAAATAACAAATCTGATTACTTGTTGATTAGTTGCCAGTCTTCTGTACTTACCAGAAATCACTAAGCTTCATTGTCCAAATTGTGAAATGTGTTTGAACAGCAATCATAGCATATGACTGTCATCTGCTGTGATTGCTATTAAAACACATTGCAAAACTTTTTTTTTTTTGGAATGACCTTACTTAGCATGCTCTGACACTGGCACTATATCAATAAACTTCAATGGGTTGGTAACAAAATAATATTTTAGTGTTGATTGCATGCAGGAAGTTTATCTTTGCACTAACAGTAAAGATACTTTCACTATTGTTCTTATGAGTTACTGCACAGACACAATACTGCCTAATAAGCATATTTACCTCAATGCATCCTGTTTGAGTCATTAGACTGGCTGCTCTTAATTAATAGAGTGTTTCGTTAGAATGATTTTGAACTAATGAATATTTATGGTAGCTTTACCTTTTCTAAAAGTGATTTTTACTTATCTGTACAAAAGTGAGGCAGAGTACTATTAATAAATGGAT
This sequence comes from Dendrobates tinctorius, assembly GCF_039654945.1. Classification (NCBI taxonomy): domain Eukaryota; kingdom Metazoa; phylum Chordata; class Amphibia; order Anura; family Dendrobatidae; genus Dendrobates; species Dendrobates tinctorius. The sequence goes on from NW_027361829.1 coordinate 58,450,822, forward strand.
GAGAATGGTAAGACATACACATATGGACTAAATTGTTGGTACTGTTCTGATAAAGTAAAACAAACACAATAGTCATTGGAATAACTTGAAACTGACAAAAGTAAATTTCAAAATCAATTTACTAAATATCAATGAATGAAAATCAGAAAATGCTTTTGAATTAGGGATCAACGGCAACATTTAACAAAAGAAATTGATGAAAATGACCTGGGCAAAAAGCTACCCCTAGAAAAGACTGAAAAACATTTGAGCATACAAACATGTTAAACTTAGGTGGGTTTTGTAGTTAGTATCACAGGTGTCTACTAGTGATGAGCGAATGTGCTCGCCACTACTCGTTACTCTCCCGAGTATCACGGTACTCAGTGTACTCGGCGAGCACCGAGCATTTCCTGGATTACTTGATGGGAACTCGGGTCGCCACCCAGCTTTTTTGGAAGACTTCAGAGACCCAATCACAATGCAGGGATTGTTTGCCGCAGCCATCTTTGATGTGGTCGTGCAGTGATAGGCTGGCCGCACAGCATCATCAGTGGTATAAGAGACCGGACGCCGCCCTGCTCGGCGCATTCAGCTCCGGATTTAGATAGTGTAGGGAGAGTTGCTGCCGAGATAGGGTCAGAATTGGGGATTTATTAGTCAGTGTGGGGTCTACCATTGTAAACTACTCAAATCCAGATAAACCACCAGTCCTTCTAAGGACTAATTCCGGAGTATATAGGTTCCAGTGTTAGGCAGGCAGGGTAGTGTATGTCGCTCTCTACATATCAGTGCAAGGCCTGCAGGCACTGAATGTGTGTGTAAACATATCAATGCATACAGCAAGAGGGTCCATTCCCTTCCTGTGTTCTGGTGCTACTGCTACCTGTAGGATATATTGGCCATATATACCTAGCCTCAGGTGTAATTGCCTTTGAAAATTTTTTGGGCCAGGGTTAATAGAGCTTTTTTTATTGCAAAGCAATCCAGAGCCCTTTTTTTCCTCCATTTGCTTTTTGACAGTGCACAATACAGCCAGATCCTTTTCCTAGCACAACGTGAAAATGCAGCAATTTTAAAGGGGTCCCAAAAATCCCTTTTGAGTGCGCAGAGAAATATTTAATTTTTATGTGGTACGGTTGAGTAGATTTTTTTTTGAGTGTCTTACACAATTTCTTGACACTATTTTGCTGAACCCCCCAAATATACATACAGGCCACATATTTTACAGTGTGGTATATCTGTGACATGCCTCATCCATCCGTCTGCAAAAAATTTTGGTCTTTTTAGTCCTAAATTCAATTTTTTTTTGCTGTCTGTCACTGTACTTATATACAGCACTATTTAGCCAAAAAATAAAAAAAAAACAGGCCACACATCTGTCGTAGTGGTATCGCCATGCCAGCTGATATCTGTGCCTGCTCAAAGTTTGGCCAGTTTAGGCCGGTTTTCCTTTTTTGTCCTGGGTGTCACAGAACTTATATACAGCACTATTTAACCAAAAAATAATAAAAAAAACAGGCCACACATTTGTTGTAGTGGTATCGCCGTGTCAGCTGATATCTGTGCATGCTAAAATTTTGGCCACTTTAGGCCGGCTTTCCTTTTTGTTCTGGGTATCACAGTACTTATATACAGCACTAGTTAGCCAAAAAATAAAGAAACAACAGGCCACACATTTGTCGTAGTGATATCGTAGTGATATCTGTGCGTGCTCAAAGTTTGGCCAGTTTAGGCCGGTTTTCCTTTTTTGTCCAGGGTGTCACTGGACTTATATACAGCACTATTTAGCCAAAAAATAAAAAAATACAGGCCACACATTTTTCATTGTGGTATCTCACTAACAGGCCTCATTTATCAGTGCCAAAAATTTGGCCATTTTAGGCCTACACATTGTATTTTTTTGCAGTCTGTTAATGTACTTATTAAATCTGATAAGGCTAAACACATTTTTACCTAAAGTCCAGATAGGTAAAAGTGTGGTTTTCCTGCACACGTATCACATACAAGTTGCCTCCCAAATCACCCTTTTGTAGTGAACGTGTATAATATTCTAGTCCATTTACAATGGGCAAGGCGCGTGGCAAGAGACGGGGAAGTGGACGTGATGGTGCTGGTGCAGGCTGAGGCCATGGGCAAGCTGAAATTGGCCCACCAAAAACACCCACATCTTCTCGCTGGACCTTAGTGTCTGAAGTCCTAGGGGACCGCGGCAAGATAGCACTATTGAAGCCCGAGCAGTGTGAAAAGGTTGTTGGTTGGACAGCGGATAATACTTCCAGTTACTTATCCACCACCACCAGCACCCTGTCTTCAACACGGTCAAGTCACAGTAGCCATGAATCAGGACCGCATATTCCTTACCCTGATCCTCCTTCCTCCCGACATGCTGAGTGCCCTGAGACAACTGATCCCACACTCAGACACTCCGAAGAGCTGTTCATTTTTTCATTTGGATAATCGTGCCTCTCGCCCGCTCCCCTTGAAGCAGGGCAAGATGATACTCCATGTAGCGATGCACAAATCTATGAGCAGCCATGGTCACAAGAGGTGGATGATGATGAGACACTGTTGCCGGAAAGTCAGGAGGAGGACAAGGGTGGGGAAGAGGAAGATGAGGTGGTTGATGATCTAGTAACAGACCCACCCTGGTAGGAGGACATGCAGAGCGAGGACAGCAGCACACAGGGGGAGGGAGGTGTCGCACCACTTCAGGAAGGAAGAAGCAGTGTGGTGGCTGCAGACAGAAGGCGTGCAACCGTTCTCCGGAACACCAACCTGATGAAAGTTGCCAGTCCAACGGTTAGGTCTTCCCGAGTCTGGTTATGTTTTTAAAGACTCTGCCGATAACCCCAAACAGGCCATTTGCAACACCTGTCATGCCAGCATCAGCAGGAGTAGCAAAACTACCAGCCTTACTACCACCAGCATGATCAGGCACATGGCAGAAAAGCACCGGACTTTGTGGGCACAACCCCATGCTGCAGGAACAATGCGGGTGACACCATAGCTTCTTCCAGTGTTGTGCGTGCAAGCCAATCCCCTGTCCACGATGCACGCAAAGATGGCCACTGCCCTGCACCTGCTGTTGCCCAAAGTCAAATAGCACCATCATCAAGCACGTCCATGCCCTTGTCCCAGCACAGCCTTCAGTTGTCCATACCCCAGTCATTGGAACGTAAGCAGAAATACGCAGCCAATGTCCCACAGGCCACAGTACTCAATTATGATATTTCTCGTCTGCTTGCAGTCGAAATGTTGCCTTTTAGGATCATAGAGACGGAAGCTTTCCACAACCTGATGGCGGTGGCCGTCCCAAGGTACTCGGTCCCCATCCGCCACTATTTCTCCTGCTGTGCCGTCCCGGCATTACACAAGCACCTGTCCCACAACATTACCCGTGCCCTCAACAATGCAGTTACTGGGAAAATGCACCTAACCACGGACAAGTGGAAAAGTGCTTGTGGCCAGGGACGGTACATCTCGCTTACGACACACTGGGTTAACATAGTGGAAGCCAGGACCCAGTCAGACCTTGGGAAAGAACACGTCCTCCCGACGCCAAGGATTGTGGGCCCTACGTCAATCAGGGTTGCCCCCACTGTGTACAGCTCCTGCACCTCCTCCTCTTCAGCCTCCATGTCTGAAAGGAACACATCAATCACAAGCTGGAAGCACTGCAGCACTGCCAAAGCCAAGCGGCAACAGGCTGTGCTGAAGCTAATTTGCTTAGGTGACAAACCGCACAATGCTGAAGAGTTGTTGACAGCTCTGAAAGAGCAGGCAAATATGTAGCTGACACCGCTGAATCTCCAGCAAGGCATGGTTGCGTGTGACAATGGCAGGAACCTGGTGGTGGCTCTGAGGCGAGGCAAAATGACACACCTACCATGCCTGCCCCATGTGCTGAACCTCATTGTTCAATGATTTCTAAAAAGCTGCCAGATCTGCTGGTGAAAGTACGCCACTTGTGTGCACATTTTCGAAAGTCAGCTACAGCTTCAGCCGCCCTTGCTGTGCTTCAGCAGCGATTGCAGATTCCGGCTCACCAACTGGTGTGTGATGTCCCCATGCATAGGAACTCTATACTTCATATGTTAGAAAGGATTTGTGTGCAGAAGCGGGCAGTTGTTGAATACCAGCATCAACAAAGCCATCGTTTTTCAGGTTTGACTCCACACATAAGACCTCAGGAGTGGGCATGGATGTCAGACATAGGTAACATCCTGTAAAACTTTGAGAAGTCCACCAAGATGGTGAGCGGTGATGACGCCTGTTATGAATGGGTCACCAAGGAGGAAAACAAGACCAAGCCAAGTCACAGAAAACCAGAGAGGATGGTAACTATGCGGATTGCAGACCCCTGATCCTAACCACACAACGAACAGCAGCCGTGGAGCATACTACGATAATTTTAGATGCCTAGTCACAGCCGGAGGACTAAATAAGCCTAAAGCAAGAAAAGGGGAAATCTAAACTGCCCCAGAGCAGACCCCAAAGGAATAGACAGCCCCCACACATGTATTGATGGTGAGACAAGATGAAAACACGAACACAGGTAGGAAAATAGGCTGAGCAAACGATGGGGACCAGACTAGCTAAAAGGACAGGAAAGGAAAGATACTGTCTGCAATCACGCCAAAAAACCCTGCAAAAATGTCCAACACTTCTGATAGCAAAAAATACCCTGAAGTCACTAGACTTCTCCCACTATATCAGCACTCTGGCATATTCTGAGAACAGAGCAAAAAGAGGCCAATCTAATAAGGGACAAAAAGCAAACTGGCACATACAGTGACATAAGAGTGGAAATTCAGCACAGCCCCAGCCGGGGCTGGCTGACCACACAAAAACTGAATAGATCAAACCAAATCAAATGTGAACATTAGCAAAGACAACTTAGCTTGAGAAGGCAGGAACTTAGCTGGAAACTAAGACCTCAGGAGGCAGGAAAAAAATCACCAGCATGGGAATAGTGAGTCGGCTGTCTTAAATCCAGTCTGAGACTCCAGATGTCCAATCCACTTCCTCATTATCAGGTGACAGGTCTCTGTTAATTAGATCAGCTTCACTACCTCCTGCCACCACTAGAGGGAGCACTCACAACTCCTCTGTCAGCACAACCAGCTCCCTCACCAGAAACCAGAGGCAGACCAGAAAATGAGTTCATAACAGATGCCATAATTAGCGTTACCATCCTGCTCATCTGCATTCTGAAAAGTTTTCTGCTCACAATGAAAGAGGATGCATTGCAGGCGGAGCATGAGGACATGGATCAAGCAACCATACAGGGTGATTACACACAGCCCAGCCTCATGTCATCCCAATGTGGATTGGTTGACAATGAGGAAGAGGAGGAGGAGGAAGAACAGGAGCTACTTTCTTGCACTATAGATGGGACTACAACCACCACTGTCATTCCCTCTTTTCAGCGTGAATGGCCTGAGGACAGGGAAGAAGAGGAAAAGGAGGAGGACACCTTGGTCAGTTGTCCTCTTGGTGAGGACATGGAAGACTTGCCTGTTACCAGTCTGGCATGCATGGCTGACTTTATGTTGCGCTGCCTTTCCCGTGACCCTAGTATTGTCAAAATATTGGGTACCAGTCATTACTGGCTAGTGACACTTTTAGACCCATGCTACAAGGATAACTTTCAATCTCTTTTTCCAGAGGCAGAAAGGTGTACCAAAATGGTGCAGTACCATAGGGCCATTGTTGCAGAATTATTAAAAAAAATTCCCATCTCAAAACGCTGGTGGCAGAGATAATAGTTTGTTGGCCATCCAAAGAGGACAGAAGAGAGAGACACAAGTTCACTCCAGCAGAGGCAGAGGAACACTGGCAAAGTTTTGGGACAGTTTTCTAAGACCCTCCCATCGCCCTGGCACTAAGACGTGGGGTAATCTCACAAGGAATGCAATGTTTTCTAAGATGCTGAGGGAGTACCTTGCTGACCTTTCCAACTTCTTCCGTGATTCCTCTGTGCCTTTAATTATTGGGCATCAAAGCTGAACAAATGGCATAAGCTGGCTCTCTATGCCTTGGAGGTCCTGGCCTGCCTTGCAGCTAGCATTTTGTCAGAATGGGTTTTTAGTGCTGCTGGTGGCATTATCACAGATAAGCGCATTCACCTTTCAATGGAAAATGCAGGCAGGCTAATTCTTATAAAAATGAACAAGGGATGGATTGGGCCTGACTTCTCAACACCACCAAAGGATGACAGCGAAGCATAAACTCCAATTTAGTGTTTTTTTGTGAAGTGTATTCCCATGCACCTCTTCACAACCAAACATGGGTATACGCTTCCTGATTTTGGCTATTTGGTGTCCTCCTTCTCCTTCTCCTCATCCTCACCGTCCACCACCACTTGAACATCAGGGTGAACATATTCAGTCATGCTCCGGCCTCTCTATGTTTTGCCAAGGGTGTTATGATGCCCGTTACCAAAATACAAAAAATATGTACACCCCCCAAGGGGAAATGTTTGCTAGCCCATACACTAAGTGTATGGGCATTCCAAGTCTATGAGACCCGCTCCTAGAAATTGGGCCTATTTTTTAATCAGGCCTTCCTCCACGCCTCATCATCCACCCCCACTAGAGCAACAGGGTTAACATGTTCCGATCCATAGACATATACAAAATTACTTGGCACTCAAAATCGGAGAAGCAATTTTTTCTTTATTGTGCATCCAGACAAAAATAGACTCAAATCATATGAACATTTTCGGTCCAACAACGGACCTTCATCAGAAAGGTCTTTTTGTTTCTTTTAGAGTAGCCTATAAGTTACAAAAAAGTAAATAAGAGAACAAAACAATATGTCAGAATAATGCTGTAGACATATAATACACTTTCACAATAATAAATAATAATCTGACGTCAGAAGCAGGATCTATAGTGAAGGAAAGTGACTGCAGACATTCATTCCAAAAGTGTAGATGCAGTTTTCAGATTTAATCTGTGCCATAAATGAGGGTGAGAACATGGTTAAGGAAAACAGATTTATGAGTAACAAACCATATTGAGCACCAATTCTCCTCTGTTTTTCTCTGGAGTGCCGTGTTTTTTTGTATACTGGATTTTTCCTTACATGAGCACCATTGAGAATGTCAACTGAAAGGTTTTTTTTCAAGGATACTGAAACTGCAGAAATTCTATCTAAGGAGACCGTCTCAAGCAACTTTCTTCAAATCCCCACACAGGAGATCAAGAACATGGATTTTGAACGTGAGACAAAAAGAGCAGTCAACTTAGAATTGCATATTGTGACACTCGCAGAGTATTTGAGAGTACACCGAATCCCGAGGGGTTTACGGGTTCAGCTTCAACCGACATTCTTTAAAGACGATAAAGAGTATTGCACCAAGTTTGAACACATACTCAACAAATGTGTTATTGCGGTGCATATGACTTGGTAGCAGGGCAGGCATTGCAGTCAATGCATAAGAAAACAGGAGTACAAAATGAATAATTTGAAGTGGATTTTCCTGGGCCCATCCAGTACCTGGGTTCAAAGGCATATTGGGTTGAATATGACTTGACAGCAGGGCAGGCCTTGCAGTCAATGCATAAGAAAAGAGTTTGGGATTACGAAATGAATAATGTGAAGTGGATTTACCAGTTGCCATCCAGTACGTGGCTTGAAAAGCTTATTGGGGTGCAGGTAACTTTGGGGTAAGCCAGGCTTTGCATTCAATGCAACATTTTTTCTGGAAGCCCTCCTGGACCTCTGGTGAAAGGGGTATTGGGGTGCCTCATAATTCTTGGCAGCCCATCTGTAGGTACGTGAGCAGACTAGGGGTGGTCACTTTTTCACCGCGAACAGACTGGAGACAGAAACCGATGCACGTTCAACAGGTCCTCTTTTATTGGCCGTCCTCCCAATGACCACAGCAGCAAGACAGCTTCCGTACACACAAGCCCGGGTACCTTTCACCTTCTTCTCTTTCCTTAAATTGACGTCCCTCACGATTCTTTCACTGTGGCTGCCCTAGGTCTACCACCACAGCTCTTCGCCTGTCCGAGTCTGTCCGTCTGGTATCCCAGGGCTTCCTCTGTCCTGTCAGGGCCACCCCTCTGACTGCTTCTCCTTCCAGTCCCTCCCGAAGTTCTTCCTCTCTGTCTCTTCACCCTTCAGTCTCCTGCACTGCTGAACTCCTCCTCCTGGACTGGCTGGCTTCTCGAACTCTCTCTGCCTTTTTATTTCCCTCCCCAGGAATTCCCCTCTAGAGCCCCTGTAACTCCGCCCACCATGACTATGTGGTTTCCTAGCCTTAAGCTGCTGTTAAGCCCTTTTCTCACTGCTCCCTGCCTCCATCTTGTGGCCAAACCTTAGTACTGCACTGTTTCCTTTTCCTGCTGTTCTTGGTCTCCCCCTAGTGGTCAAAATGCTCTGTTCCCATCGAAGCCTCGGAGGCCCCACCAGCGACTTGTGTGAGCCAGAAGGAAAAGGCTACGGCTGCCTGCCATAAGAGAAAGTTTCAAAAGAGAGTCAACAGGGGGAACTTCAGTGAACTCAGAACTGCGAGTACCTCAGATAAGCGCTAGAACGGAGGCCACACTACCTATCTGCAGAGAGAGAAATCCTAATTTGCTTCCAGGCTCACCAACTCCTCTGGGTCCTGTACGGCACTTACCAAGTACAGGTAAAGGAACTGCACGACTGTGTCTGTCATCTTTCTCCTGCGCCTGGCACACGGCTCTGCTACATCCTGCACTGCACACCATCTACCAACTCTTTCATCTGCCCTGTGACTACGGCCCTACCTGTGCAGGGCTTCTACATCTTAGCTGCACCACAACATCTGTCCCAGAGAAGCGACACTGCAGCGCTGGTCAATCTAATCAGAAACGACAGGTGGCGTCATGTATCATTCACCTATAAACGTAATTCACCCCTGCATGGATGCCCAGGGCCACAGAACGGGTCACCACCACCATGACACATCCCTGAGAGACACCGGGCCGGTACCAATTAACCCCACTGCCCTGGCTGGCCACCCACACTCCATGTCTGATTTATCTTGGACTTGGGAATTCACGATTTGACTTGATAACCCAGGCATGATATGATAGAAAGAGCTACATGGACTAATATGAAGTGTGGCCTGCTTCATCATTCACTTTTGGTGGGGGTGAAGGACACAAGGAAAGGGGTTCTTCCTGACCAGGAGCCAGCACTTGACGACTCAGTGCTTGCATTTTTTGAAACTTCAGAAGAGGAGGGCATATTTGCTGGAGGTTGTTTCGGCAATGTAAGCCGAAACCAGTTCCTCATGCTCCGCCTTTAAAAGCGGTTAACCTACTCCCAGAAAAAGTAGCCTTCCAGGCGTTCCGGAGCCAGACCATGACGCAGACTCAACACCTCCTGCCTTAGCTGCTATTGTGCTTTTGCCACTACCAGCAGATGCACCACCACCATCAGCACCAGCTGGTCCCCCCACGCCCACGTCCGCGACCTCTTCCACCAAGCTTCAAAATTTTGCTATGTCATCCCCTGAGGAAGAAGTGTTATGGACTTCGAAACGCGTTGGGAAATACAAGGTCAATTTATCTACATGATCTGGATCTGATATTCTGTCTAGCAGCGCACATAAGTCCAAGAATTTTATTCCATAAAGAGATTTACGTAGCGGTCACTGAGTGGACCGTTGGACGTGCAGCAGGCTGACAAATTGATTCTATATGCTCAGCTCTCTCCTGGAAAGGGTGAGTATATCTCTATATATTGTTTTTTATAAATCACCCGGATAAGAACCTATTCCACTCCTCTCTACCTATAGTTTGAACAATCTGGTGTATGAGAAGGCAGAAGCTGTGTAGAGTATTGGTGAAAATTTGAATCTCACTGTAGATTGGAGGACGCTGAACTATTGTCTCAGGCCCAGGACAGATTACACCTCAATGTTTCAGGCAGAAATTGCCTAGTGTATGACTAACTACAAGGTGTATATAGAATTGGGCAGAATTGGAATCTCCCTAGAGTGTAGGTCTGTGAGAACGGACAAAATCCTCGACTTTTCCTTACAGAGTCACACACGTAGATAGCTTCAATTTGGCCGTGATAACAGCCGTTACATGGTACTGAGAGAGGAGCGTGCACATACACCGCTGTACGGTGTATGTAAAATTGTCAAGCTCCGTGTTTTTGTATACGGACTGACACACGCTGTCTCTCTAGTTTTGAATGTAATCAAACAGCAAATATACTAAACTGTTTGAAAAACGGACAAAGCTATAAGGTGTAGGTCTGTAAGAACGGACAAACTCCTCGACTTTTCCTTACAGAGTCACACACGTAGATAGCTTCAATTTGGCCGTGATAACAGCCATTACACGGTACTGAGAGAGGAGCGTGCACGTACACCGCTGTACAGTGTATGTAAAATTGTCAAGCTCCGTGTTTTTGTATACGGACTGACACACGCTGTCTCTCTCTAGTTTTGAATGTAATCAAACAGCAAATATACTAAACTGTTTGAAAAACGGACAAAACTATAAGGTGTAGGTCTGTAAGAACGGACAAACTCCTCGACTTTTCCTTACAGAGTCACACACGTAGATAGCTTCAATTTGGCCGTGATAACAGCTGGTACACGGTACTGTGTGAGGAGCGTACACAGCTGTACGGTGTGTGAAAAAATGAACGCTCAGTAACTCACCAGGAAAAAAACAATAACATTTGGATTGCTTTGAAAAAAGCAGTTTGCTCAGCAGTGTGAAAACAGCAATGCAGCTATCAGGGAGCCTTAAAAGGCAGCCTAATAACCAAAAGAGCTGATGCACCGAAATATAGACTCCCCTTGCACTGCACAGTAACTGGTGTGTTGTGCAGGCAAAATCGCTAGCAGCAGTAGTAGTTTTTGGTATCTTCTTCCCTGCCTAACGCTCTCCCTACAGAATCAGCAGCAGCAGCAGCTCTCCCTATTCTGAGATCAGCATAAGTAACATGGCGGTCGGCGTGCATGCCCTTTTATACCCCTTGTGACGCCACACAAAGCAAGCCAATCACTTGCATGCCCTTCACAAACATGGTGGTAACCGCTGCCTATGTCATCACGTTGCCCACAGTGTCCGTTCTTCCTGATTGGCTGAAAAAGGGCGCAAAAGCATCTTTTGAAATGCGACTTTGGCACGAAGGTTGCCGACCTCGTGGCCGACCTCACGCTAAGGTCGGGTTTCGTTTCATGAAACCCGACTTTGGCGAAAGTCGTCGACTTTTGAATTTTTTCTACCCGTTTCCCTCAACTCTAGTGTCTACCAATTTGTAATCAGTCAGTCTGCCTATTAAGAGGGTAAAAAGAAGTTACTGTGCTTTTACCACATTGAACATTTGTTATATGCCCAAGCATGGTAGTCGTGGGGGAGCTTATGCTTCCATTCACTTTGGCATCCTACAGACAACAGTAGATTAGTTACTCATGGACCACTGTCTGCGTGGTCTCTCAACGGCCTCATTCAACTTCTTTTTGTCCCTTCGTCGACATCTCTATGCCGAGGTTATTCTCTCTCTGAGAAGAGGGTATCTCTTGCTCCGCTTCCATCTCTTCGTCGTTAGTGACCATATGGCAGTCGGAAGACCCGCTAGTGTTCTGCCCGCTCTGCACCATTGTTGCTCGGGGCCCACAGCGTCGCTTCTCACTCAGCATGTATTGAGGAGAAAATGGCGCCAGTCGCTTCCTGATGACACACAACTTGCGTGTCTGGTTTTGCCTCTTTCTAGGCCAGACTTCTGATGCGACCGCCGAGATTCACTTCACTCTCGGCAGCTTCTCCTTCAGCCATGCCCCCTTCCATCGCAATCTTCCACTCAGTGGGCAGCACCTCACACTGTGGCATGCGCTTCTTCGGAATGTACATCCTATTCTGGGCCAAACTCTGGCTGTTGGGCCCTTCCTTCTTTGGCGCATCATTCATGGGGGCTGAACACATTTTTGCGCTCTCGGGTGCCGTCCAAGCCCACAATAGGTGGCATTTCTTCCTCTCTTCACTGCTGCAGTTGCCATCTTAGAATCCATGCTTCAGGCCACCATCTTGAGCCACATGTATTCCTGCGCTCTTCCATCTGCGCCATGAGCCATATCTTACCCGCTTTCTTTGTGCGAGGCACTTACATCCTGCAGATTGCGCCAAATGTAAGATGCCCAAGCGAGGTAGTCATGGGCAAGCTTCTGTTACAGTATTTACAGGCAGGTGTAGAGGATAAGGCCCAACGGGTTGTCATCTTTACCACAGGTACCAGACACAATTTCAGTTCTGGTTCTTGGTATAGGTATAACATTCCTTTTACTGTCTTCTCTAGCTCTAAGGCATCTTCTCCTTTTTTAGCAGTATATCTGGATTCCATCTCACTCCACCTCTTAGGGTTTGAGTCCAGTTTCTCCTGCATCTCTGCAGAAGGAGTGTGCCCCTTTTCCCCGATGTCTATTTCAAGGTTCTCAGGCTGGCAAAGGAGGGAATTGTGCGGAGGGTTTCTCTGGCAATCCTCTGCCCTGAGGTTATGGGCTCATGCTGCCCCAAGCATCCCCTAACTTGAGCCTGTCACTTGTCACTGCTCACTAGAGTTGAGCGATACCGTCCGATACTTCAAAGTATCGGATCGGAATGGATCGGCCGATCTTAAAAAAAAGTATCGGTATCGCCGATTCCGATACCGGAAGTCCCATTCAAGTCTATGGGACTTCCGGTATCGGAATAAGAAAAACCCTGTTTTTGCCTTGTACAGCCTCTCTGGGGTCTGTACGGGCCTTTCGGGGGGCTGTGCCGGCCTGCCAGGGGGTCTGTGCAGGCTCCGGTGGTCTGTGCCGACCTGCCGGGGGGCTGTGCCGGCCTGCCGGTGGTCTGTGCAGGCTCCGGTGGGCTGTGCCGGCCTGCCGGGGGGCTGTGCCGGCCTGCCGGGGGGCTGTGCAGGCTCCGGGGGGCTGTGCCGGCCTGCCGGTGGTCTGTGCAGGCTCCGGGGGGCTGTGCCGGCCTGCCGGTGGTCTGTGCAGGCTCCGGGGGGCTGTGCCGGCCTGCCGGTGGTCTGTGCAGGCTTCGGGGGGGTCTGTGCAGGCATCGTCCGATGGGACTACAAGTCCCATCGGGCGATGCCTGCTACCATGACAGTGATTGACACATTAGCCAATGATGGGACAGTAGTAGTCCCATCATCCGGCTAATGTGTTGAATGTAAAAAAAAAAAAAAAAATTACATGCTACATACATGCTACATACATACAACATGCATACTACATGTAACATACATACTACATATATACTACATGCAACATGCATACTACACACATGCTACATTCATACTACATACTTCATACATGCTACATTCATACTACATATATACTACATGCAACATACATACTACATATATACTACATGCATGCAACATGCATACTACATATATACTACATGCTACATACATACTACATATATACTACATGCATGCTACATACATACTACATATATACTACATGCATGCTACATACATACTGCATGCTACATACATACCACATATATACTACATACATACTACATGCATGCTACATGCTACATACATACCACATACATACTACATACATACTACATACATACTACATGCATGCTACATGCATGCTACATGCTACATACATAACACATATATACTACATGCAGGCTACATACATACTACATGCCACATACATACCACATACATACTACATACATACTACATACATACTACATGCATGCTACATACATACTACATGCTACATAAATACTACATATATACTACATGCATGCTACATACATACTACATGCTACATACATACCACATACATACTACATGCATACTACATACATACTACATGCATGCTACATACATACTACATGCTACATACATACTACATATATACTACATGCATGCTACATACATACTGCATGCTACATGCATGCTACATACATACTACATACATACTACATGCTACATACATACCACATATATACTACATACATACTACATACATGCTACATACAATACATTCATACAATACATACATAGACATACAGTACATATAACATAGAGTAACATACTTACCAATACTTGTCACATTGTTCCCCGAAGCCATTGACTTTTACGGAATAAATATTAACATAACAAACCACAAAAATACTCACCCACGATCCGAAGCAGTCCACGAGTGTGTCCCACGACGATCTTGGGTAGAGAACGGCAGCATCAGCTGATGCTGCCGTTCTCTACGGGCTGCAGGAATCCAATGACGGAAGGTAGGTATCCTTCCGCACTGTATTCCTCCGCCACTTAAAAAAAAAAAGTCCCTAGTCTCACTTTATGCCATTGCTGTGTGGGAATTTCCCACGCAGCAATGGCATAAAGTGAGACTAGGGACTTTTTTTTTTAAGTGGCGGAGGAATACAGTGCGGAAGGATACCTACCTTCCGTCATTGGATTCCTGCAGCCCGTAGAGAAAGGCAGCATCAGCTGATGCTGCAGTTCTCTACCCAAGATCGTCGTGGGACACACTCGTGGACTGCTTCGGATCGTGGGTGAGTATTTTTGTGGTTTGTTATGTTAATATTTATTCCGTAAAAGACAATGGCTTCGGGGAACAATGTGACAAGTATTGGTAAGTATGTTACTCTATGTTATATGTACTGTATGTCTATGTATGTATTGTATGTAGCATGCATGTAGTATGTATGTAGTATATATGTGGTATGTATGTAGCATGTAGTATGTATGTAGTATGTATGTAGCATGCATGTAGTATGTATGTAGTATGTTTGTAGTATGTATGTAGCATGCAGTATGTATGTAGCATGCATGTAGTATATATGTAGTATGTATGTAGCATGTAGTATGTATGTAGCATGCATGTAGTATGTATGTAGTATATATGTGGTATGTATGTAGCATGTATTATGTATGTAGCATGCAGTATGTATGTAGCATGCATGTAGTATATATGTAGTATGTATGTAGCATGTAGTATGTATGTAGCATGCATGTAGTATATATGTGGTATGTATGTAGCATGTAGTATGTATGTAGCATGCATGTAGTATATATGTGGTATGTATGTAGCATGTAGTATGTATGTAGCATGCATGTAGTATGTATGTAGTATGTATGTAGTATTTTTTTTTTTTTTTTTTTTTTTTTACATTTAACACATTAGCCGGATGATGGGACTACTACTGTCCCATCATTGGCTAATGTGTCAATCACTGTCATGGTAGCAGGCATCGCCAGATGGGACTTGTAGTCCCATCGGACGATGCTTGCACAGACCCCCGGACATCAGCACAGCCCCCCAGCAGGCCGGCACAGCCCCCCGGCAGGCCGGTACAGACCCCCACAGGGTGCACAGACCACCGGCAGGCCGGCATAGCCCCCCGGCAGGCCGGTACAGACCTCGGGCAGTCCACACAGCCCCCCGGCAGGCCGGCAGAGACCCCCGGAAGGCCCGAAATGACGGCGCATCATGATGCGCACACACCGCGCATCATGATGACGTCATTTCGGCTGTCAATCAACTTTGAACTTCCGATTCCGATGCCGACTTCCGATATTGAAAAAATATCGGAAGTCGGTATCGGAATTCCGATACAGCAAGTATCGGCCGATACCCGATACTTGCGGTATCGGAATGCTCAACACTACTGCTCACCACTCACTGACTCGTGAATTGATAAACTTGGCAATAACACTCATTTCCTCCTACCCAATCTGGGCTGGCTATTAACACTCAACTAACTCTATACCTGCTGTGTTACTGGGCAGACTTCACCTACATTCTAGACAGTAACATCTTAAGGTAGTTAGTAATTACTGCAGCCCACAGGGAATTACAATTGTTATAACAAGGAAACATATCAGGAACAAAACATTATTCACATTCTACACTACAGTAGCATTGATGTCTTCAGGGGGAACACAGCAGCTGGTCCATCTCTACTGTGTACACATGGACAAAAGAAAGCTAAGGAGAGAGTTGTCTCTGGAGATAAGAAAGGATAATTATAGAGAAACATGTTAAAGGTAAAGGCAATAAACCGTCTCCAAACAGCATGATGTTCCTGTTGCAAGAGTTGCACATATTATTCAGAAGTTTAAGGTTTATGGGACTGTAGCCAACCTACCTTGTGTGGCTGCAAGAGGAAAATTGATGACAAATTGAAGAGACAAATAATATGAATGGTAACCAAGGAGCCCAGAACAATTTCCAGAGAGATTAGAGGTCAAGCTATATCAGTGTCAAATTGCATCATCCTTCACTGTCTTGGCCAAAGTAGTTTTTATGGAAGATAACTGAGCAGGAAACCACTGTTAAAGTCAAATCATAAGAAAGTGAGACTGGAATTTGCCCAAATGCAAACCACAAAGATGAGACAATACTTGAGTTTTTTGGAAAGTCACATCAGCTCTATCTTCACAGATGTAAAAATGAAGAATATAAAGCAAACAGCATTGTACCTAGTGTGAAACATGGAAGAGGCTTGGATTTTGGGGCTGCTTTGCTGTTTCTGGCACAGGGTATCTGTGCAGGATACAATGAAATCTAAAGACTATCAAGACAGTCTGGAGCAAAATGGGCAGTTCATTGTCAGAAAGCTTGGTCTAAATTGCTGATCATGGCTCCTACAAAAGGATAATGACCCAAAGCACAGCTAAAAAAAATCCAAGAATGACTAAAAGCAAAGCACTGGACTTTTCCGACGTGGCCTTCTTTGAGCCATGATCTAAATACTATTGAACATCTGTGGAAGGATCAGAAACCTGCAGTCTGCATAAGGCAATCTGCACACCTGAGATAGCTGTAGCAGCTTGCTCATGAGGAGTGGACCAAAAGGGAATGAAAGGCTCATTGAGTATTACATGAATCATTTGCTTGTAGTGATTGCCTCAAAAGGTTGAGCAACAAAATACTAAGTTGAGGGTACCATCATTTTTGTCCAGACCAAATTCATTAGCTTTATTTTTGTTGAAACACAATTCAAAAGCAATGTCTGATTCCCATTAATGGCTATTCAGTAAACTTAAATTGAAAATAACTTTTGTCAGATTCAAGTTATTCGAGTGACCATTTCTGGTCTTTCTTAATTTAACAGAAGGGTGACAATAATTTTGGCCATATTTGTATAAAGCAGAAATTGCACTTAATTACAAAACTAGAGCAGATGCTAATTTGTGTATAAAAAACAGGGATGCAAGGCAGAATCACCTACAGCATCAATTTAGAAACTATCATTTTTGACACGTAATGGTAGCAATAACTACAGTAATCCTGGTAAAATGCTAATAGAACTTGGCAACATCCAAAGGGGACCAACAACATAGCTTTATTCATTACTGATATAACTAAGGGATGAGCAGACTGGTAAAACAGATTTCTCTACCACATGGAACCACTAGTGTAGTAACTTGCAGTCTACAAACTACATGGGATGTTTATATAGAAATTATAACTGACTGCTTAACCTCAGATGCGAATGATGGTAACATCCAAGTGAAAAATTGTATGATTTACTTGGTCAACTATATCTTTAGGTATCAAAAATACAAATCTGTTTTTCTAAAATCTTTCTTATCTTTCAACAGGACTGCTACATCTTCACTGTAAATAAATTAATAGTATATGCCAAGAAGCATAATAGAATCATAGAATCATAGAATCGTAGAGTTGGAAGGGACCTCCTGGGCCATCTGGTCCAACCCCCTGCTCAAAGCAGGATTCGCTAAATCATCCCAGTCAGATGTCTGTCCAGCCTCTGTTTGAAGACTTCCATTGAAGGAGAACTCACCACTTCTCATGGCAGCCTGTTCCACTCATTGATCACTCTAACTGTCAAAAAGTTTTTTCTAATATCTAATCTGTGTCTCCTCCCATTCAGTTTCATCCCATTGCTTCTAGTCTTTCCTTGTGCAAATGAGAATAAAGTTGATCCTTCTACAATGTGACAGCCCTTTAGATATTTGTAGACAGCAATTAAGTCTCCTCTCAGTCTTCTCTTTTGCAAACTAAACATTCCCAAATCCTGCAACCTTTCCTCATAAGACAGGGTTTGCAGACCGGTCACCATTCTGGTCGCTCTTTTCTGAACTTGCTCCAGTTTGTTGATGTCTTTTTTAAAATGTGGTGCCCAAAACTGGACACAATATTCCAGATGAGGTCTGACCAAAGAGGAGTAGAGGGAAATAATGACTTCACGTGATCTAGACTGTATGCTTCTGTTAATACATCCTAGAACTGCATTTGCCTTTTTTGCTGCTGCATCACACTGTTGACTCATATTCAGTCTGTGATCTATTAGTATACCCAAGTCTTTTTCACATGTGCTGTCACTTAGCCCTATTCCTCCCATTCTATATATGCTTTTTTCATTTTTATTGCCCAGATGTAGTACTTTGCATTTCTCCCTGTTAAAAACCATTCTGTTAGTTACTGCCCACTTCTCCAGTTTATTTAAATCTTTTTGAATCCTCTCTCTCTCTTCTCTAGTATTAGCTATCCCTCCTAGCTTTGTGTCATCAGCAAATTTAATCAGTTTACCCTCAATTCCTTCATCTAAATCGTTGATAAAGATGTTGAACAATACAGGGCCCAGGACAGAGCCCTGTGGTACCCCACTTGAGACATTCTTCCAACTGGATGTGCAGCCATTTACGACCACTCTTTGGGTCCGATCACTAAGCCAGCTATGAATCCACCTAACAGTTGCCTTGTCCATTCCATACTTAGTCATTTTTTCAATAAGGATTGTATGAGAGACTTTGTCAAATGCTTTGCTGAAGTCAAGATATACTATATCTACAGCATTTCCTTGATCCACCCAATCAGTGATACCGTCATAGAAGAAAATTAAGTTAGTCTGACATGACTTATTAGTTACAAACCCATGCTGACTCTGTTTGATCACTTCATTCTTATCCAGGTATTGACTTACATGTTGTTTAATAATTTGTTCAAAGATCTTTCCTGGTATAGAAGTCAGACTCACCGGCCTATAGTTGCCTGGGTCCACCTTCTTCCCTTTTTTGAAGATAGGAACAACATTTGCTCTTCTCCAGTCTTCTGGCACTTCTCCTGTTCTCCAAGAATTTTCAAAGATTATGGAGAGGGGTTCAAAAATTTCTTCTGCTATCTCCTTCAGTACTCTGGGGTGTAATTCATCTGGACCTGGAGACTTGAATTCATTTAGGTTAGCTAAGTGTTTCCTCACTATCTTTCTGTTTATAGATATCCTGGATTCTTCTATTCCCTTAATAGGACAGTGAATAACAGTTGGTGTTACATTTCCTTTCTGAGAGAAAACAGATGCAAAATAGGAATTTAAAAGTTCAGCCTTCTCAACATCCTGTCTTACCATTTCATCATTTTCATCCTGTAAAAATCCTATAGCATCTTTGACTTTTCTTTTACTTTTGACATATCCCCAAAATCCTTTATTATTGCTTTTCATTCATTCATTTCATTCATAATTCATTTTCAGCTTTAGCTAATCTGATTTGTGCCCTGCAGGTTCTGCAGACAGCATTATATTCTTCTTTAGATATGCCTCCCTCTTTCCATTTTATAAACATTTTTTTCTTCCTTTTTAGCATGTGCTTAAGTTCTGTGTTCACCCATCCTGGTTTCCTTAAATGCTTCCTATTCTTCCCTCTTTTCGGAATTGTTAACAACTGTGCTTTGAGAATTTCATTTTTCAAGATTTCCCATCCTTCCTGGACATTTTTGTCTTTAAGGATATCCAGCCATTGGATCCCTCCAATTATCTTTCTGAATCCCTTAAAATCTGCCTTTCTGAAATCTAACCTTGACGTCTGAGTCTTCACAGGTCTTCCGCCTCTAGTTATCCAAAATTCTAAAATAGCATGGTCGCTACCTCCTAGGGTTCCAGCCACTTTTACCTCCTCAACCATTTCCTCCCTGTTTATAAGGATTAGATCCAAGGTAGCAGTTCCCCTTGTTTTCTCCCCTACCTTTTGGAAGATAAAGTTGTCAGCAAGAGAGGATAAGAATTTCCTTGACCTGTTAGTTTTGCCTGAGAGAGATTCCCAACAAATGTCTGGATAGTTGAAATCTCCCATGACAACTATGTCATATTTTTTGGAGAACTTGGCCATTTGATGCATAAAGAGTTCATCCATATCTTCTGCTTGCACAGGCGGCCTGTAGTAAATGCCTACAATGGTGTCCTTTCCATTGTTCTGTCCTTGTATTCTTACCCAAACAGTTTCCACAGAACTCCCAGTCTCTGAAGCTTCAATCTCTGTGCAGATATAATATAAATACCCTTCAAAGGGTTGTCTATTACGAAGACAACCCCTTTTTATTCATCCATTAAAATAATAATACTTATACTCAACTTCCATGCCAGCGTTGTTTCAGTGGTGATGGCACTCGCATTCCCGAGGCACACATCAGGTTGCTATGTCACTTGAGCTCTGGGCCAAATCAGTGCTGGCATCACTGTCGTGAGTACGACCACGGACGCGGTCCAGCTGACGCCTCCACGTCACCCGACCACTGAGGCGTGGGGCGAGCATCCCAGGTGGGGAAGGAATGTGGACCAATTGGACCACATAGACTAACCCGAACCTACCCTGACTAGGGAAGGGCAGCGAGCAGGATCTGTGGCAGCTGAGCATGTGGACGAGATGGCAGAACTACATGACACCGAACAACTTCAGGTATGAAGACATAAAGTTCTACTCAACAGAAACAAAGTACAAGCAGGAAACATAATTATGCCAGGCTCCCGATTCCACACATCAGGGACGGGTACACGTCTTAGGATAACAGGCGAAGGCAGGAGGACATCACGGGTTGATGCAGTCCAGAGTTATATGGCACGGGCATAGTAGGACGGCCTTTCTCTCAGGCCTCAGGCGAAGCACAGGCTCAGCAGGAGAACATCAGACACCGACCTCGGACAGGCTTGAGACGATGGCAGGGGTCATCACAGGTTGATGTAGTCCTGGGTCATCTGGCATGGGCATATCAGGACGGACTCACTTTCAGGCACAGCACTGGCTCAGCAGGAGAACACCAGACACCTACCCAGGACAAACTTCAGACGATGGCGAGGGTCATCATGGGTTGATGCAGTCCAGGGTCATCTGGCACAGGCATACTAGGATGGCCTCTCTCTCAGGCCTCAGGCATAGCACAGGCTCAGCAGTAGAACATCAGACACTGATCCAGGACAGATGTCATCACAGGGTAGACCTCAGGGAACCGATGGAACATCGGGACAGGCAGGACAGGAACTGGATCTCCAGCACGGCAACACATGTCATTGGCTGGTTGGATCCAGGCAGAGCTGTTACCGGGAAACAAGGCTGGGGACTCCCCAGGAACACAGGCGGGACCAACTCTGGAACACAGGCTGGACCTCTAGGACCACGAACCAGATATCTGGACACGTGCTGGGCAACCAGGACCACGGACCGGACATCATGACACATCGGGACATCAGGAACACGGACTGGACATCAGGAACGTGGACTGGACATCAGGAACACGGACTGGACATCAGGGCACCAGGCGGACATCAGGACATCAGGACTCAGACAGGACATGAGGACATCAGGACACCAGGCGGACATCAGGTCTCAGGCAGGACATCAGGACACCAGGCAGACATCAGGTCTCAGGCAGGACATCAGGACTCAGATCTCAGATAGAACATCAGCACTCTGGCATCGGATTCCGGACATCTGGCAATGATTGACAGGCTCCAGACATCAGCTCCGGACATCAGGCCGCAGTCATCAGGCTCCGGACCGCTGGCAGCGATCTGCAGGCTCCGGACATCGGGCAGGGAAGCATAGGATCTGGACAACTGGCGGAGGACATCAGGCACAGCACATCTGGAAGTGGTCGTCAGACACTGGACATCGAGCCGTGGTCGTCAGGCTTCGGATGAGAGGCCACAATCATCAGACTCTGGACATCTGGCAGCGACCTAAAAAGGAACCCAAGCAGTCTGGTGCAAGCCCCACCGGGTTGGACTGGAACCGACCGGGAACTGCACCGAATAACCAGCTGAGCACAGAGTAGCAAAAACTCAGTGGACACATTGGACTCCTACTTCCAAAATGAACCCAGGTTAGATCACAGAAGGTCAGTTAGCAAAGAGTCACAGTCACTGGGCACAGGGCGCCACCTCTGACAGGCGCGGGAGCGCTTCCTTCTCTCAGCACACATCAGCCATTTATCTTGGTATTTCTTCTTGAGAGATTCTCCTCTCCTTCTGCACCATATACAAACCTCCAATATTGGAATAAGCGATAATATGATAAAGGCTCGGGCTGAGCCGAAACGTCTTTTATTTATATCACTTCCACTGTGTGCTATATTCCTGTTTGGCTCCCACATGTAATAAAATGAATACCTATTTGCATAAAGTCTGTTTGAGTGTGCGGTGAATTAAATTAACTTGCGATTAGGACTTACTGGTCCGTTGCACCTGCACCTCATCTATATTTGACTAGAGTGCACGCTAACTACTCAGTTTAAGTTTTTAAAAAGGAACCCAAGCAGTCTGGTGCAAGCCCCACCGGGTTGGACTGGAACCGACCGGGGAGTGCACCGTATAACCAGCTGAGCACAGAGTAGCAAAAACGAAGTGGACACATTGGACTCCAACTTCCAAAATGAACTCAGGTTAGATCACAGAAGGTCAGTTATCAAAGAGTCACAGTCACTGGGCACAGGGTTTAAGACACAGAAGGACCTCAGGAACATAAAACAGAGGACAAAGTTCAGACAGGATCAGGTACAGGAACAGATTCAGGATCAAGGATTCAGGAAACAAGACACAACATGGACAGGACTGGATATGCAGCCTCCAGGAAAGGCGATCTGGGCATTCTGCCCCCAGAGCAGGTGGAGAAACAGGACAGAGTTCAGACAGGGTAAGGTACAGGAACAGATCCAAGATCAAGGATTCAGGAAACAAGACACAACATGGGCAGGCCTGGATATGCAGCCTCCAGGAAAGGCGATCTGGGTATTCGGCCCCCAGAGCAGGCAGAGAAACAAGACACAGTTCAGACAAGGACAAAGAGTATCAGCTCCCCCAGAACTGGTCACAATCAGAGCAGGAGCTGAACACACAAACTCTCATGGCTAGGTTCAGGAAATCAATGTGAAGCTCTGGCAACGCCCCACAGGGCAGGGAAACTTTATGTAGGAGCTGCCTCACAGGGATAGGCTGTAGCAGCAATTCTAGCACACACCTATTCCTCATAAAAGCAGGGGAGGTGTGGCCGCACGCACCCTAAGCACAGCCAGACACAAATCAGCATTGCAAAGGACACCTGGCAGAGCTGCAAACCTGAAAACACCTGGTAAGTCATGCACAGTGCAGCGGACCGTTCAACCCACTGATAGCTTTCAACAGCGGCATCCAGGGACCGCACAAGCAGGTGGTCATGCAGCGCAGCAGAACCACACACTCATGTACGGCTACGCAGCGAAGCCGGGAACTGAGCAGCAGCCATATACTGTAGGTAACAGACAACAGTATCCCAGCTAATTAGGGGGAAAGGAGTAAAGGGTTAATGCAAAAACATGCAGACTAATGCCAGAGAAGCAAGGTACAAACATACCGGCGTTACACTGTCCCTGCCTTTGGACAAATCGAACATCCGGAGGAAGTCATAGAGCAGCCGCAAGCCTGTTGATGTTGAATACATCCGAAGGTGGGGATAGTGAATCCAGCACTGATTGGGCGTAGGGATTGCGTGACGTAACATCCTCATGTGAGCCCCAGGAACGCGCATGCCAACACTGCTGAAATGGTGAGTATAGTTGTCTTTTTTTAATGGGGGCCAAACATGAGGAATGTCCTTGTAGTAAACGACCCCTCTGAAGGGTATTCATGTTATGCTGGAATTCCCTAAGTGAAATATTATCTTTAGTTATTTACATATTTCAGATTGAATTGCATTCCTTTTAATATATATGCATTTTTTTCAGTAGTAGAGATTAGGATGAGTCTAATGGGGGGAGCCTTTCAGCTAGTAATATTTTTTAACTTCTTGGCAAATACTATTAATTTTACATATATCTGGTTGACAATCCCCTTAAGATGTTATGGTTTTCACATTAAATCTTTCCTACTTTAGACCTTTTACTATGGAACACCTATATGAACTATCATGTTGCTAAATGGGATCATTACTTGACAGTACAGCACAGTGCAGTCTACGATCCTTTTTCTTTAGAATTCCCTAACTATAAACTGGTCTCACAATGTTCTGTTTTTAGAACATCCAGTTACTGCCTGTATTCTTTGAAGGAACATGGCAGCAACCAGGGTCGGTCTGGCCTGGCAGGGTACCAGGGATTCCCCCGGTGGGCCCTTGGCTGTGGGAAGGAGAGATGAAAAAAAAACTGCAGTTTTTAGGACCGCGGGCCCTTTAAAAGCGCAGGCCATGTATGTGCAGGGGCGCTCACGCCCAGCGTTCATGAACGTCCCAATCAATACTGGCAAGAGTGCATCCGGCGTATGACGTGACGGCACATATTCACCGGCCTCTGATATGTCGGTGGACATTTTAGTATGAGCACACCGACCTGCAGAGGAGGAGGACACCACTAAGAGCACAGGAAGGAAAGAGCAATTTTTTTTCTTCTCTCTCTGTCATACGGGGGGAAGGGGGCCAGGATGGATATACATACGGGGAAGGGCCCAGGATGGATATATATATGGGGGAAGGGCCCAGGATGGATATATATATGGGGGAAGGGCCCAGGATGGATATATATATATGGGGGAAGGGGGCCAGGATGGATATGTATATGGGGGGAGGGCCCAGGATGGATATATATACGGGGGAAGGGGCCAGGATGAATATATATATGGGGGAAGGCCAGGATGGATACACATATGGGGGGGCCAGGTTGGATACACATACGGGGGCAGGATGGATTTATGGGTTGCAGAACAAGGGACCAGGTTGCTTTTATATGGGGGGCCAGGATGGATATATAGGGGGGGTAGGTTGAATATACGGAGGGGGCGCAGGATGGATATATATGAGGGGGCCAGAACGCATATATGGGGGGCCAGGATAAATATATGGGGAGGGGCAGGACAAGGGACCAGGATAGATATATGGAGAGCCAGGATGCATATATATGCCCCCTACTCTTCTCAATCTATACACTTGGCCTGGGGCAACTCATAAAGTCCCATGGATTCCAGTACCACCTTTATGCTGATGACACTCAGATCTACCACTCTGGCCCAGACGTCACCTCTCTGCTGTCCAGAATCCCGGAGTGTCTATCAGTCATATCCTCCTTCCTCTCCTCTCCCTTCCTCAAACTCAATGTGGACAAATCTGAACTCATCATCTTTCCCCCATCTCACAGATCTTCCTTACCTGACCTATCTATCACAGTTAACGACATCACTCTTTCCCCCGTGCCAGAAGTCCACTACCTCGGAGTAACCCATGACTCTGCCCTGTCCTTCAAACCGCACATGCAAGCTCTTTCTACCTCCTGTCGCCTCCAGCTCAAAAATATTTCCAGAATCCGTCCTTTTCTCAACCCTCAATCTACTAAAATGCTTGTGCATGCCCTCATCATCTCCCGCCTTGACTACTGCAACATCCTTTTCTGTGGCCTCCCTGCTAACACCCTCGCACCTCTCCAGTCCATCCTTATCTCTGCTGCCCGACTAATTCATCTCTCTCCTCACTACTCCTCTGCTTCTCCCCTCTGCAAATTTCTTCACTGGCTCCCATTCCCTCAGCGTATCCAGTTCAAATTACTAATACTGACCTACAAGGCCATCTATAACCTGTCTCCTCCATATGTCTCTGAACTAATCTCTTGATATATTTCATCATGTAATCTCCAGTCCTCCCAAGACCTCCTTCTCTCCTCCACACTTATTCACTCCTCACCCAACCTCCTCCAAGATTTCTCCTGAATATCCCCCATCCTCTGGAATTGTTTGCACCAACACATCCGACTATCAACCACATTCAGATCCTTCAGATGGAACCTGAAAACCCACCTCTTCAGGAAAGCTTACAGCCTGCAATGACCCCGCTGGCTCCTCACCACTACCGGAGCTACCGCCTCACCAACACTGGAGCTGCTGCAACCCCCCAACCTACTGTCTCCTTCCCCACCATCCTGTAGAATGTAAGCCCGCAAGGCAGGGTCCTCTCCCCTCTGTATCAGTATGTTATTGTTAGTTTGCTTACTGTAAGTGATATCTGTAATTTGTGCAACCCTTTCTCATGTGCAGCACCATGGAATCAATGGTGCTATAGAAATAAATAAATAATAATAATAATATGGGAGGCCAAGATGGATTTATGGGGGAGGGGGACAGGACAAGGGACCAGGATGGATATATGGTGAGCCAGGACACATATATATATATATATGGTACAACCAGGATGCATATATATGGGGGGCCAAGATGCATGGGGGAGGGGGCAGGACAAGGGACCACGATGCATATATATGGGGGGCAGGATGGATATATATGGGGGGCCAGGTTGCATATATGTGGGGCCAGGATAGTTATATGGGGGGCAGTACAAGAGACCAGGAAGCATATATATGGGGGGCAGGATTGATATATGGGGAGGGGCCAAGATGGATATATATGGGGGGCCAGGATGGATATATGGGGGCAGTACAAGAGACCAGGAAGCATATATATGGGGGAGCAGGATGCATATATATGCATATATATGGAGTGGCCAGGACAAGAGACAAGGAATGATATATTGGGGTCCAGGAGAGATATATGGTGGGGCTGGACAAGAGACATATGTGGGCCAGTATGTATAGCTGGGGAAGCGAGATGGATATCTGGGTGCCAGTCAGGACAAGGGACATAGGGGGCCAGGCTGGGGCATATTATAAAATAAAGGGGGGCCAGGCTGGGGCATATTATAAAATAAACGGGGCCAGGTCGGGGCATATTATAAAATATAGAGGTCTGAATACTTGGACCCATTCAGCAAAATGTGGAACTTTTTATCCACATTACACTAAAGTGGCATGTGTGACTTGACCACTGATCCATTCATTCCCTCCGTGGCTGCACTGACATCCCACCTGCCGCTCCATTTTCGGTGCAGTTTCTAATGGTCGGACCTAAGCGATCACCTATCCTGTGGAGCCCATGGATCGGTGATAACTTGTTTCAACCAAAGAACACCATTAATGTTAACTATCATAATTATACATCCCAGTTATGGGGGCGCACAGTAGATGTGCAGGAGCCACCTGTGTTTTACAGCCGATGCGTCTCTATAATTGAGATAGGGACTGACAGATATTTGCATATAGCTGTAGGGTGGGCCCCTAGAGTCCATTCCCCTGGGGGGCCCCAGACACCCCAGTTTGACCCTGGCAGCAACTATCTAATATCCCTGCAACTCTATTGAAGAGAAAATGAGGTATTGCACACTACCCATTAAAATCACTGGCCTGTCCACTGTGATGTAAGACACCCACAGATAAGGGAATCTGACAGATTCCTCATGTACACTAAACCACCCCCATGTCTTTATTTCACTCTATAAATGTATAAATGTATTTAAATACAAGACCCTTTTGATGGCTTTTTACTTAGTAAATTTCCCTAATACACTTTTTATAATTTGGCCAGGTATATGCTAATTAGTGGGTGTCTAGTCATGGAGGCGTTGAATTCCCCTGGAATAGTTATCCCACTAATCATGTTCCCACGCCCCTAAGGGCATGAGTAACATGATTTGCAAGAGTGGTGTCACTGTCAGCTCTTTGTAAATCTCTGACTATCAGACAATGCGTAGTATGCCGGGTGTATGCACACTGGCATCATTGGCGCACTGGGCAGCCACATAGCCAACCATAAGATTTGAAGAACTGGCTGAGTCCTGCATCACTGCTGCCTCCCTGGGCGTGCACAATGCTCCTATGAATGCGGCTGCGTATACAAGGCTTACTATGCATAGTCTGGTAGACAGAGATTTACAAAAAGTCGGTGGTGATGCCGATCTTGAAAAATCATGTTACTCGTGCCCTCAGGGGTCTGATAACATGATTAGTGGGGAAATTAGGAACACAAGGCCACTAATGACTAGGACCCACTAATTAGCATAATCTTGGCCAAATAATAAGACCAATTTTATTGAAATTTACTAAGCAAGAAGCCACCAAAAGGGGCTTGTTGGAATCCATATACAATATAGAGTGGAATAAAGACATATAGCAGTTTGGGAAATATGGGGAATCTATCAGATTCCACTTAAGTCAGAATTCGCTGACAAGTATTTGAAAATGAATTTTCTAAATCTGTCAATCATTTTAACTATAGCTAAAGAAGCGACCACTTGAGAGATGAAGTTTATGAGTCTTAGCAATACACACTTTTATTGTACCGAGAAGCACTACTGATCACAATATTGGTGAATCCTGCAACACATAAATAAACTTTTGGCCAAAACATTAGAAAAGGGGAGGATGAATGTGAGGATCTCTGGGTCCGGATTTTTAATATTTTCCCACATCTTATACCCATTGTACGATAGCAGGCAGTGGCGTAATTAGAGTCTGATGGGCTCCGGTGTTAAGTTTGGGCCCCCTAGATCCACACCTGCTTGTTGGTCAGATGTATGGACCCTTGTAGCTTTCTAGATCCTATAAAGACATCCAGATAATTATGTCCCTCATCCTGGGCTCCTTCCTGGTATGATGTTCTCCATCCTGAGCCCTTTCCTGGTATAATGTTACCCATCGTTGCCCCTTCTTATAATAATATTTCTTCTACTGTCTCCTTCCTATAATAAAATCCTCCATTCTGGCCCCCTGCAGTTTTTTGAACTGTGTAATAAGCAGAGGGGTCAAATGAGTAAAAAAAACATGTTCTTAGGCTGGTTTCACATTAGCAAATCTGTGCGCAGCGTATGATCCACATATATTCGTATGCATTACATATATCTATATTTAACATCGTGTACGCAGAGACATGCGTTTGCATCAGTTCACATGCGGATGCGTACATATGCGTCATTTCGTGATGTGCGGCGGTGTCCGGCGAACGCAACATGTTGCATTTTTTGAGGTGTCAATTATGCGCAGTCATGCGCATGCGGAAGAGTGCATCAAAACAATGCATTACTGTCTATGGGAACGCATTGGTACGCAAGGACATGCGTATGCATGCATACTTCAGAATAGGCAGGTCCAGGAAGTGTTAAATTAAACATTGTTTTTATTTTTGTTAATAAAAATTCTTTTTTTTCACAATCCCTGTCTCCCTGTGTTTTCTTTTTCTCTTTATTTAAACATATGTGAATTGTTGAGTGAAGTATTAACGGGTGTTACAGTCAAGGTGTTTAGTATTAAAGTTACAGTGATGATGTTAGTATTAAAGTCAGAAAACATTACAGGTACTTTTTATTTATTAGCGGCTTAAACCATTTCGTCTTGCCATGCCACACGTCCAATATCCGAAACAAAGTAGGCAGAAAATTTAGCCCTCATTTGGGCAACGTCCACTGTAGTCCTCAGAGGGTGATGTTGGTAATCCTGCAATGTGGTAGTAACAGGTTCCTCAAGTTCTAATTGGTGTTGCTCTTTCACCAGGATGTAATTGTGCAGAACAATACACGCTTTCACAACCTCATCAATTGTCTCAATTTTTAGATTGATGGCTGTTCCCAAAATGTGCCATTTAGATACCAGAAATCCAAAGGCATGCTCCACAGTTCTTCATGCACTTGTCAGTTGGTAGTTGTAAATCCTTTTGGTGTGATTCAAGTCCTGACTTGAGTACGGTTTTATGAGATTGGCACACATTTGAAATGCCTCATCCCCAACCACAACAAACAGCATTGGCGGTCCTGTTCGTAAGAGGTCATCGCTGTGGAAAATTTAAATTGCTCCCTTACAAGCGTTGGCCCATGACAGAGTTTTTGAAAGTCTGTGAGTCATTTCCTCGTCCAAATGAGCCAATGTCCACGGCGACAAATTTACAGTCAGCATCTGCAATCACCATGAGAACAATCGAAAAGTATTTTTTGTAATTGAAATACTTGGATCCCACTTCCAGCAGGTTTCATAATCCGAATGTATTTGCCGTCCACAGCCCTCAAACTGTTTGGAAAATTACAAATGTCCTGGAATTTTGCAGCATTTTCCAGACAGAGTTTAGTTGAGTGGTAGGCTCCACTGCTCTCTCAGACTTCTAAGATGGGGTGTTGCCAATAGCGACGACGACGTCTTCTCCGTCTTTCTCTACTTCTTTCTTCTTCACAAGCCACAGCAAAGGCAACAGCCAATTTCCATGACAAATCAAGATTAATAATGAAGCTCTCCACGCTAAGATCCATCTTGCAGCTGGATACAGCAGCAAAAGACGAGGATTTCATCTGTGCAGTGTGTCTATATATAGAAATCCCATGAGACATGCCCATTGGGTGTCTGGTGTCAAGGAAACTCTACTGGAAAAGTATTGGAAATATTGAACGCATGGGCAGAAACAACGCAAATGCATGTAAAAACACATACAAACGCATGCACACGCAGCATTTTTTTGGCATCATGTGTAAGATGATGCGGATAAAAAATGCTGTGTAAACATGCATTTGCATGTGTTTTTGCATGCATTTGCGCATGCAGATGATACGCAACGCACAGAAATGATAATGTGAACTTAGCCTTAGTCTTTACATTGACTTAAAACATATATGTGATAATGATGTGTAAGACTAATAGCAGGAGGCTGTCCCGAAGGATTCTATTTAAAGGGCCAGCTTATTTTAAGAAACAGCAGCGCTCTTATATTTTGGCTGTGTCTTTTTTAAGTACCTTACATGGAGCTTAGCTGAAATACCAGACTTTGTCTATATTGACAACCTTAAAATTGTGCTAGATAAGACACCAATGCACCATCCTAATGAACTGATTTATCTTTAGTTGTGCATCTCTATTATGATTTCTTCTTCCATCATATTTACAATTTTTTTTTAACAATTGAATAGGATATTTTCAACCCAGTTGTCCATCATCTATATTACAGCATTTGATATTTTCTGGAGATTAAACGCTACATGCTATAGGTTATCATTCATATTCATATTTATTTCACATTTCTTTAGGACATTATTGACATTTATCATTTCCATTGCTGGCTTATAGTTAAAGTGTTTGGTCATGTTACCTTTGTTTTCACAGATTTGTTAGGTGTATGATTGTGTACATTTACTATAATTAATCTGAGTACCATTGATCACTGGGAGGCGGCGCATTGCACCTTCTCTGAGTCGGCTGTCAGATTAACAGCTTGCTCAGAGAATGTGAGACTCAATGTCTGGCAAGGCGGCAAAATGCAGCCACCGAGGAGACACCTCAGACCGCCACATCAGGCAGCCCAAAAGTCCCCACTGATGGCTGCACCAGGGGTAAATTCCCCGCCTGCCTCGCCGTAAATACACTTCTGATGTAGGTATGACAGGTTCTTCTCCTGCACTTATTAACACAACTATTTCCAAATTTTGCAGACATGTCTAATTCATAAAATGGCTGCAGTTGAGAAGCATATGATCAGACCACTCCATCATCCTCCTTCAATTGAAAAATAGCTTTCCATTTAAAATGTCTTTCTATTGGAGGAGGCTCATGGACTGGTCTGGTCACATGTTCCTCCACCATTAGCCATTTTACTGGAGAGCCGTGCAGTCTGTGATAAAGGCTGCACTAACAAGAGCAGGAGGAGAACCTGCCGTACCTATATAACAGCGAGTGCTACAAAATCATGTCTTCAGCACATTGGGCAAAATAAAGATCAAGTAACCAACCCATTTAAATATAAGTAGGGCTGAAGATACATGCTTTCTCACTGGATCTTAACTGCCACTATATTGCATATTTTGCAATGTATGTTATTCTTGTATAGTATTTTGAGGTACAGGTTTAGCTTGGAGAGTAAATCTTGAATTTAACATAAGCAGTGTGAAAGTTTTATTGTCCCTAAGTTAAGATAAAATTAGAGACCTCATGCCCTCACTATCTCTGGATAAGATATCTTTGAAATTATAACCTGATTTAAATCCTTGTGTCAGATTACAGGGGTGGCCCAAACAGTACAATAGCTAAAATAATATAACCAGAAAATACTTAATTTCTCTAGGTCCAGCACCAGCTCACTGCTACTGATCTGGTCTCAATATTTTGGCTGCATCAGTCATGTAACTTCCACATCTATTTCCGGAAACAGCACAGCTCCTAAACCGACCTCGGAGGCGTCCGTGTGGAGGACAAATTCCTTAGTGAAATATCGTGCAACCAAGACTGGCTGTCTGCATAGGATGAGCTTCAACTGCTGGAATGCCATCTTAGCTTCAGTGGACCACTTGATCATCGTCGACTTTGTGCTCTTGAGAAGATCAATTAGGGGGGCAGCTATCTTTGCGAAATTTGGGATAAATCGCAGATAATGACCCACAATTCCCAAACCTGCTTCTTGAAGAACGGCTGGGGCCACTTTTGGATTGCCTCCAATTTGTCTACTTTCGGCTTTATATCACCCTTTCCAATGATGTATTCCAAGCATTTTGCCTCTTCTTTCCTGAGAGCGCACTTCTTTGGGTTTATAGTAAACCCTGCCTTCCTCAGTGCATCCAGTACTGCCTGGAGCTTCCCCACTCCAGGCTGAAGAGCACGATGTCGTCCAAATAAGTGGCAGCGTACTTCTTGTGAGGGGCTAGGATCCGGTCCATAGCCCTCTGAAAGGTAGCTGGGGCTCCTTGTAAACCAACAGCATTCTGGTATACTGGAAGCATCCATCAGGTGTAGAGAAGGCCGTTTTCCCCTTAGCACCTGGGGACAGAAGGATATGCCAGTACCCTTTTGTTAGGTCCAGGTTGGTGATTTATCTGGCTGACCCTAGCCTCTCAATCAACCCTGGGCATTGGATACGCATCAAACTTGGACACCTCATTTAGCTTTCTGTAATCGTTACAGAAGCACCACTCTCCAAAGGGCTTTCACACAAGGACAATAGGGCTGGACCAACAGCTCTTTGAGTCCTCGATGACGCCCTCACTCAACATTCTCCTCACATCCTTGGAGATCAACTCGTGGCAGGCTTCAGGAATCCGATATGGCCTCTGATTCACCCACACATGTGGTTCAGTCAGGATCTCATGCTCCACAATCTGCATATGATGCGCCCCAGAGGCCGCTGGATACTCGGTACCGGTCCGGTCATCTTAAAGGGATGTGTCACAGTGGCAGTGACCCGGTCCGTGGCCCCAGGCAGTCAAGTAAAAGGGGAGTATTGATTAGGGATAAAATTTATGTAGTGATTTGTGACGCCAGTTGGTGTGTTCGACTGTAGTATAGCCGACACTGCAGATGATCCCTGGGGGAGTAGATGGTGATGGCAGTGCAGATGTTTAACCCTCTCCAACCAGGGCTGACCCCCAGAGATTGTGATGGAAGTAGAAGGCACAGAGTAATAAGGCAGGAGACAAGGAAAGTCACTTTATCATTTACTTTAGTTCAGGTGCAGTTCAGAGGAGATATTACAACTCTCACCAGGTTACAGTCTGCTTTGCAAAATGGGAGTTATCCTTCACTCTGCTGTGTTTGGTGTAAGCTTCCTGCTATTCTAATCCCTTCTGAGACCAAGGCTTCCTGGAGTCCAGAACTTCCAGTATAGCCACTACTCACTATGTATTCCTCCTCTGGCAACTTGCAGATTGGATCCTGTGTGAAGCTCAAGTTTCTTCTTGCACAATTCTTCACTGATCCTAGCTTGCTGCAGTCTTCCCGGGGAAAACACTCTGCTTTTGGTTGTATAAACCCACACAGTCTCTCAGCTTACCACCCCTCTGAAAGCATGGATGGCCTAGGGGCTGACTCCCTGATTCTTCTTAGCTTTGCTCCTGGAGGAAGCGAATGTCATGGCTTCCAGGAGCGTTCTCCATCTTCTCATTCTTCTTCACTGAAAACATCAACTCTGCTCCTCCCCCTCCCAGTTAGGGTATGCCTGCAAAGCTCTAAGCTTCAGACAAGTAAGGGAGTGAGGTAAATTGTGTGTGTGTTGTGGTCTCTAGCAGAGAAAGCATAACTCCCATTGCTCACAAAAAAACACATGCAAAACAGTACATATTTAACCCTTTTGTTAGGGCACCACACATACAACCTGGTAGCTCTGTAAACAGGTCCCCATTCCACTGGAGCAGCTCACGGCACTGTTGTTTCTGGGCCGGTGACAGTGTCTCTGCCACTGTGACATCCTCAACCCTGGCTTCACGACTGGCTCCAAGGCACACAGCCTCTCCTGGACTCTGCATGTGGAGATACGGTAGACCTCCCCTCACCCACTCTATGAAGGTCCACTAAAACCAACCCGTGGCATATCTCTCATTTCATCCTCTAAACATGTAGTGTGCTGGAGGAAACTACTCTGGTGTTACATCATTGATGCCATCATGCGCAGTGACACGTATCTCCCCTCTTTCACTTCCCAATTACTCACAATATATATCTTGGAAAAATACAACCCTTCTACAGGCAAGCAGTGGCGCCTGCGGTACAGTATGATTGCATATGTAATGTGTATATAATTAACTTGATTCATCTTATCTTGATATTCCTAAAAAAAAAATCCATTTGAAAATGGCGCTGGCCACACCTGCGTAGTAGGTAGATGATCCGATAGCTGCTATTGCACAGGCACCGGTGGTGCCACCTTGCTAGAACAAAAAAATAAATTTCCTCCCCCCAAGGTTCCATCTTGGAGGAGGAAATTTTTTTCTCTAGCAAGATAGCGCATACTGCACAGGCACGGCTGGTGCCAATTTCAAACAGATTTTTTTTGGATAACATGAAACAAATTAATTATATATATATGCGATCATGCTGCAGCGCAGGCGCCATCGCAGATGCCTGCCTGCAGAAGGGTTTTTTTCCTATATATATATATATATATATATATATATACATATATATATACATACAGCTCTGGCAAAAATTAAGAGACCACTGCACAGTTTTATGAAAATCAGCTTATCTTTATGTCTGACATCCATTCCATTCCAGTGTCAGTTGAAATCCAGCCAGAGTACACCTCATTCTACTTAAAGTACTTCTGATTAGGTGATCACCTGAACCAAATCTTATTTAACGATTAGTGACTGTAAAAGGAAAGATGCCATGTAGTTAGTGTTGAGTGATACCACCCGATATTGAAAAATATCGCGTCGGATTGGATCGGCCGATATGAAAAAAGTATCGGGTATCGCCGACCCCTATCCCGGAAGTCCCATTCAAGTCAATGGGACAGAAATATCGGAATTAAAAAAAACCCTTTCTTGCCTTGTACATCCTGTTCGGGAGGGGGGAAGAGTGTGGGCGGTGCGTGGGCGGACACTGTGCATGTCTGTGTGTGCGGGAGGGCTCTGTGCGGGCCTCTCGGGGGCCTGTGCCGGCTGCCGGTGGTCTGTACGGGCCTCTCGGTGGTCTGTGCCGACTGTCGGGGGCCTGTGCCGGCTGCCGGTGGTCTGTACGGGCCTCTCGGGGGTCTGTACAGGCCTGTCGGGGGCCTGTGCCGGCTGTCGGTGGTCTGTACGGGCCTCTCGGGGGCCTGTGCCGGCTGCCGGTGGTCTGTACGGGCCTCTCGGGGGTCTGTACAGGCCTGTCGGGGGCCTGTACCGGCTGCCGGTCGTCTGTACGGGCCTCTTAGGGGCCTGTGCCGGCTGCCGGGGGGCCTGTGCCGGCTGCCGGAGGTCTGTACGGGCCTCTCGGGGCCTGTGCCGGCTGTCGGTGATCTGTGCCGGCTGCCGGGGGCCTGTGCCGGCTGCCGTGGTCTGTGCCTGCCTGGGGTCTTGTGTGTGTGCAGGCATCGTCCGATGGGACTGCAAGTCCCATCGGGTGATGCCTGCTGCAATGACAGTGATTGACACATTAGCCAATGATGGGACAGTAGTAGTCCCATCATCCGGCTAATGTGTTGAATGTAAAAAAAAAAACATACTACACACATGCTACACATATGCTACATTCATACAACATACATACATACTACATACATGCTACATATATACTACATTCATACAACATACATACATACTACATACTACATACATGCTACATATATACTACATTCATACAACATATATACTACATACTACATACATGCTACATATATACTACATTCATACAACATACATACATAGTACAGACATACAACATACATACATACTACATAATACATACATGCTTCATATATACTACATTCATACAACATAAATACATAGTACATACATACAACATGCTACAGACATACAACATACATACATACATACATACTACATACTGCATACATACTACATACATACTGCATACAATACATTCATACATTCATACAATACATACATAGACATACAGTACATATAACATAGAGTACATACTCACCATCACTTGTCACTTTGATCCCTGAAGCCAATGTCATCTGTGGAAAAATATGAAAATAACAAACAAACAATATACTCCCTGATCCGCAGAAATCCACGCGTGTCCCACGTTGATATCCCGTGGAGAACAGCAGCATCAGCTGATGCGACCGCTCTCTACGGGGCTCCAGGAATCCAGTGACGGGAGGTAGGTATCCTTCCTCACTGTATTCCTCCCCCACTGTAAAAAAAAGTCCCTGGTCTGAATGTATTGTATGCAGTATGTATGTAGTATGTATGCAGTATGTAGTATGTATGTATGTATGTTGTATGTCTGTAGCATGTTGTATGTATGTATGTAGTATGTATGTATGTATGTATGTTGTATGAATGTAGTATATATGTAGTATGTATGTATGTTGTA
This sequence comes from Dendrobates tinctorius, assembly GCF_039654945.1. Lineage (NCBI taxonomy): Eukaryota > Metazoa > Chordata > Amphibia > Anura > Dendrobatidae > Dendrobates > Dendrobates tinctorius. Next base: position 58,487,651 of record NW_027361829.1, read on the forward strand.
TGAATGTAGTATACATGTAGTATGTATGTAGTATGTAGTAGTTATGTATGTTGTATGAATGTAGTATATATGTAGTATGTATGTTGTATGAATGTAGTATATATGTAGTAAGTATGTAGTATGTAGTATGCATGTATGAATGTAGTATATACAGTATGTAGCATGTATGTAGTATGTAGTATGTATGTATGTTGTATGAATGTAGTATATATGTAGCATGTATGTAGTATGTATGTATGTTGTATGAATGTAGTATATATGTAGCATGTATGTCGTATGTATGTATGTAGTATGTTTTTTGTTTTTTTTTACATTCAACACATTAGCCGGATGATGGGACTACTACTGTCCCATCATTGGCTAATGTGTCAATCACTGTCATTGTAGCAGGCATCGCCCGATGGGACTTGTAGTCCCATCGGACGATGCCTGCACACACACACAAGACCACCGGCAAGCCCGCACAGACCCCCGGCAGCGGGCACAGGCCCCCGAGAGGACCGTACAGACCACCGGCAGCTGGCACAGGCCCCCGGCAGCCGACACAGGCCCCCGAGAGGCCCGTAAAGACCACCGGCAGCCGGCACAGGCCCCCGGCAGCCGGCACAGACCACCGACAGCCGGCACAGGCCCCCAAGAGGCCCGTACAGACCACCGGCAGCAGGCACAGGCCCCCGACAGGCCTCTACAGACCCCCGAGAGGCCCGTACAGACCCCCGACAGTCGGCACAGACCCCCCGCAGTCGCCACAGACCGCGCATCATGATGCGCACAGACCGCGCATCATAATGACATCATGTCAGCAGCCAATCATAGCCACAACAGTGGCTCATTGCATTATGGGGACTTCTGATTCCGGTGTCCGATATTGAAAAAATATAGGTGCTTGGTATCGGAATTCCGATAAAGTGAATATCTGCCGATAACCGATACTTGTGGTATCGGAATGATCAACACTACATGTAGTATGTGGTGTGGTGAAATGATACAGGAAAGATGTACATCTTTGTACTGTGTTAGCCAGTAGATAGAAAAATATTCAGAATTGAGAGTCCTCAGTGGATGATACCTTTTAATGGCTAACTGAAAAGATGGTAACACATTGTAAGCTTTCAAGACTACTCAGGTCTCTTCATCAGGCTAGACTAATACAAAATCTGAAGAATCACATATTTATGCACAACACAGCACAGAAGAAATGCAATAGATAAGACAAGTGACGTTGTGGTGTGGTGAAATGGACACTGATACTATGCACTAATATTGTATGTGTGGCGCCCCCAGGAGTATGGCCGTCACAGTGGCTTTGCCTTTCTCCAGGGAGGGTAATGCCAGGCTTGGGAGCAATGAAGGGTCTCTCTCGCAGTTAACCTATACATGCAACACAGTTCCACTCCAGGCCAGCAGGGGGGACTCTGAACTGGAATTAAGGGGAGGAGTGCTCTCTGAGGGCCAAGAGGAAGGAGTGGGTAGTTAGTCTGAGGAGGGTGAAGTGTGCAGACATGAGGGAGAAGCGCAGAGATCGAGCAGAGAAAAAAGGCTCATCTCCAGTGAGAGCGCATTAACTGGAGCCTGGTCTCCACGGTTGTATGGATACTAATGGTCCTGCAACAGACACCAGAGGAGTAGGAAGTTGTAAATACTCGACTCCCACCTAAGACTCGGAGGCACAACTGCACGGAGTGAGCCAAGAGAGGAATAGCGGCTACAGCTGTCTGCCATACGAGGTATTCAGAGAAAGGATAATAAGGAGGAACTTCAGTGTAACTCAGTACTAGGAGTACTTCACTCAAGCAAGCGCTAGGAAGGAGACTGCACAGCCCATCTGCTGACAGAGAATCCCTGAGTTGCTTCCAGGCTAGCCTGCTCTGGTACCATCTGTAATCAGGACCCTGGACTGCATTTGCCAAGTAAAGGTACAGAAACTGCACCACACTGTGTCTTTGTCTGCTTCCTACCCTTCGGGCACCACTACATCCCTGTGCCAATCACATCTACACTGCCCTGGGACTACAGCTTCACCTGTGGGGAGCTTTTACATCTTTGCTGCACCGTACCATCAGTCCCAGCGGATCTGCATGCAGTGTCGGCTTAACACCTCCCTTGCCAAACACCACAGGTGGCGTCACGAACTATTCATTCAATTAACTACATTCCACCATTCAATCTCCCTATTACTTGGGCGCCCAGGGCTACGGACCGGGTCATTGCTGCTGTGACACATCCCGCTGATACCAGCCTGGTACCGAGTACCCCACAGCCCTGGGAGGACGACCCAACTTGGCGTCACGAGCAGGATTACGGAGCCCGGTACCTCCGGGTCCTGTGTGCCATAGACTGTGCTTGTGTAAAAGACTGTGTTGGCGCCATTGCCACCATTGCTGCGCTGCTTGGCGCGTGCGGGAAACCAAAGAGGCGGGCCTTCGTGGGCGGAGCCCTTCCGAGAGCGCGAAGCAGTGAAGTCCCGTGCGAGAAGAGGAAAAGCATGCGAGAAGAGGGAGGAGCTGAGGCCTACAGCCCGGAGCATCGGGCCTGCGAAGCGGCTGCCGATCAGCTCACACAACCCCCGGCCCTGGCTAACGTTAACTAAGGGGGAAGAGAATGTCTGTGCCATGCAGAAATGCAGTGGCGGATGCTGCCGCTAACCCCTCAGCACCGCACGGAGTAGCGCCCACCGCAGCGGTCCCCATAATGTCGCTGTCTATGCCCTACCTTCCGGGAGCAGCCTGGCTACCGCAGTATTCAGGGGAGTCCCATACCCTGAGTGAATTTATAGAGAGACTGTGCAGTTTGTTTGAAGTATACCCCCTGTCTGAAAGCCAGAAAGTGAACATCCTTATTGGACAGCTAACGGGTGCAGCACAGAGAGAGGTGAAAGCCTGACAGGACACTGATAAAGAGACTGTTGCAAAGATTCTGGCCAAGCTAAGGAGCACCTTTGACACCTGCACTGCAGCTGAAATCAAGATGCATTTCTTTGGATGTAAACAGAAGGCGCAGGACAGTATAAGGGACTATGCTCTTAACCTGCAGGAGGCGCTGCGAGCAGTTAAGCAAGTTAATTCTGACAGGAGGAAGACAAACTGTTAAAGGAGCAGTTCATTGAAGGACTCCTATCCAGTACCCACAGAGGACAGTTGCGCATCACCCTGCAAAACCCTGATCTAGACTTTGCTGATTTCAAGGACAGGGCTATTCGGGTACTGCAGGAGCCAACTGACAGCTGTCCAGCGCCCCCGAGGCTCCCAGCGATCACCTACCACCAGGAAGCAACATCTTTCCCTTCCATCCCTCTGGAGGCTGATGCACAGACTCTGGATAAAGATCCAACTGAAGAGCTGCGTCTTCAGGTCCAGGAGTTGACCAAAGGAATGGCTGCACTTACTAAAACTGTGCAGTCCCTGCAAGTGTCCTCCAAGGAGAAGATCCAGCTTGCCTCCAGTCCAGAGGATGTCCCATGGCTCCGGATGAAGAGGATTCCGCCACTCCGAGGGAGAACCAACGATCGCTATGACCAGGATGGACGTCCCATCTGTCGTAACTGTCGCAGGCCAGGCCACATCGCTAGGTACTGTCACTTAAACGAGCAACCCCTGGGGCAGAAGGCCAACCCCCAGGAATAGGATCCCCAGGCCCAAAGAACTGGAGAGCCAAGTATGTTGGAGGGAGACCAATCCTTCCGGTGCTGATTGACGGCATCCCCATGAACACTCTGCTGGACACTGGGTCTCAGGTGACCACCATGACGTACATTTTTTACAAAAGGTACTGGGCTGACTCTGAACTTACTCATGGCCCAACTGATGAACTGACAGTAGTTGCCAGTAATGGCCAGTCTTTACCCTAAGTAGGATGTAAAGAAATTACTGTTAAAGTGGGTAGAGTTGAATTAAAATCTCAAGGTCTGATAGTTGTGGATATTGATCGACGTGAATGAAATCCCATGATGACTCTTGGTACAAATGTAATTGAAAACTGTCTTTCCGAGGTTATTGTCTTGTTGCAACAGGTGGCTGAGACTGCTGGTTCCAGTGAACAACGAGTCCTGCAGAAGGAGATCAGAGCCCTGATGCAAAGACAACAGGCAGAACTCTCAGGCGGAGAAATTGGCAGTGTCAGAGTGAGTGATCCCTTCCCCATTGCAATACCCCCCAGATGTGAAATGTTGATTTGGTGTCGGGCAGCCATAGGTATCAGAGGGAAAGATTACCAGGCGTTGGTAGAGCCAGTATACTCTGATAGCAGGCCCACTGTCCTGACAGCCAGAGGGGTGGTGGATGTATGAAAAGGGAGAGTACCTGTACACCTCTTCAATTGTGGGGAGGAGGAGGCCACAATACCTTGGTACGCCACTGTTGCTAAGCTGCTCACTGTTAGTAACAACGCATTAGAATCATAGAATTGTAGAGTTGGAAGGGACCTCCTGGGCCATCTGGTCCAACCCCCTGCTCAAAGCAGGATTCGCTAAATCATCCCAGTCAGATGTCTGTCCAGCCTCTGTTTGAAGACTTCCACTGAAGGAGAACTCACCACTTCTCGTGGCAGCCTGTTCCACTCATTGATCACTCTAACTGTCAAAAAGTTTTTTCTAATATCTAATCTGTGTCTTCTCCCATTCAGTTTCATCCCGTTGCTTCTAGTCTTTCCTTGTGCAAATGAGAATAAAGTTGATCCTTCTACAATGTGACAGCCCTTTAGATATTTGTAGACAGCTATTAAGTCTCCTCTCAGTCTTCTCTTTTGCAAACTAAACATTCCCAAATCCTGCAACCTTTCCTCATAAGACAGGGTTTGCAGACCGGTCACCATTCTGGTCGCTCTTTTCTGAACTTGCTCCAGTTTGTTGATGTCTTTTTTAAAATGTGGTGCCCAAAACTGGACACAATATTCCAGATGAGGTCTGACCAAAGAGGAGTAGAGGGAAATAATGACTTCACGTGATCTAGACTGTATGCTTCTGTTAATACATCCTAGAATTGCATTTGCCTTTTTTGCTGCTGCATCACACTGTTGACTCATATTCAGTCTGTGATCTATTAGTATACCCAAGTCTTTTTCACATGTGCTGTCACTTAGCCCTATTCCTCCCATTCTATATATGCTTTTTTCATTTTTATTGCCCAGATGTAGTACTTTGCATTTCTCCCTGTTAAAAACCATTCTGTTAGTTGCTGCCCACTTCTCCAGTTTATTTAAATCTTTTTGAATCCTCTCTCTCTTCTCTAGTATTAGCTATCCCTCCTAGCTTTGTGTCATCAGCAAATTTAATCAGTTTACCCTCAATTCCTTCATCTAAATCGTTGATAAAGATGTTGAACAATACAGGGCCCAGGACAGAGCCCTGTGGTACCCCACTTGAGACATTCTTCCAACTGGATGTGCAGCCATTTACGACCACTCTTTGGGTCCGATCACTAAGCCAGTTATGAATCCACCTAACAGTTGCCTTGTCCATTCCATACTTAGTCATTTTTTCAATAAGGATTGTATGAGAGACTTTGTCAAATGCTTTGCTGAAGTCAAGATATACTATATCTACAGCATTTCCTTGATCCACCCAATTAGTGATACCGTCATAGAAGGAAATTAAGTTAGTCTGACTTGACTTATTAGTTACAAACCCATGCTGACTCTGTTTAATCACTTCATTCTTATCCAGGTATTGACATACATGTTGTTTAATAATTTGTTCAAAGATCTTTCCTGGTATAGAAGTCAGACTCACCAGCCTATAGTTGCCTGGGTCCACCTTCTTCCCCTTTTTGAAGATAGGAACAACATTTGCTCTTCTCCAGTCTTCTGGCACTTCTCCTGTTCTCCAAGAATTTTCAAAGATTATGGAGAGGGGTTCAAAAATTTCTTCTGCTATCTCCTTCAGTACTCTGGGGTGTAATTCATCTGGACCTGGAGACTTGAATTCATTTAGGTTAGCTAAGTGTTTCCTCACTATCTTTCTGTTTATAGATATCCTGGATTCTTCTATTCCCTTAATAGGACAGTGAATAACAGTTGGTGTTACATTTCCTTTCTGAGAGAAAACAGATGCAAAATAGGAATTTAAAAGTTCAGCCTTCTCAACATCCTGTCTTACCATTTCATCATTTTCATCCTGTAAAAATCCTATAGCATCTTTGACTTTTCTTTTACTTTTGACATATCCCCAAAATCCTTTATTATTGCTTTTCATTCATTCATTTCATTCATAATTCATTTTCAGCTTTAGATAATCTGATTTGTGCCCTGCAGGTTCTGCAGACAGCATTATATTCTTCTTTAGATATGCCTCCCTCTTTCCATTTTATAAACATTTTTTTCTTCTTTTTTAGCATGTGCTTAAGTTCTGTGTTCATCTATCCTGGTTTCCTTAAATGCTTCCTATTCTTCCCTCTTTTCGGAATTGTTAACAACTGTGCTTTGAGAATTTCATTTTTCAAGATTTCCCATCCTTCCTGGACATTTTTGTCTTTAAGGATATCCAGCCATTGGATCCCTCCAATTCTCTTTCTGAATCCCTTAAAATCTGCCTTTCTGAAATCTAACCTTGACGTCTGAGTCTTCACAGGTCTTCCGCCTCTAGTTATCCAAAATTCTAAAATAGCATGGTCGCTACCTCCTAGGGTCCCAGCCACTTTTACCTCCTCAACCATTTCCTCCCTGTTTATAAGGATTATATCCAAGGTAGCAGTTCCCCTTGTTTTCTCCCCTACCTTTTGGAAGATAAAGTTGTCAGCAAGAGAGGATAAGAATTTCCTTGACCTGATAGTTTTGCCTGAGAGAGATTCCCAACAAATGTCTGGATAGTTGAAATCTCCCATGACAACTATGTCATATTTTTTTTTGAGAACTTGGCCATTTGATGCATAAATAGTTCATTCATATCTTCAGCTTGCACAGGCGGCCTGTAGTAAATGCCTACAATGGTGTCCTTTCCATTGTTCTGTCCTTGTATTCTTACCCAAACAGTTTCCACAGAACTCCCAGTCACTGAAGCTTCAATCTCTGTGCAGATATACGCGTTTCTAACATACAATGGGACACCCCCTCCTCGTTTATCAAGTCTGTTTCTTGCAAATAAGTTGTATCCTTCTAGTCTTGTATTCCAATCATGTGTATTGTCCCACCAAGTTTCAGTGATTCCAATGACATCATATTTCTTTTCCTGTGTTAGTAGTTCCAATTCTCCTTGTTTGTTGCCCATGCTTTGTGCATTAGTATAGAAACATTTTAGTTTGTGATTGGTTTCTCTTTCTCCAATATTTTTATTACCGTATTTTTCGCTTTATAAGACGCTCCGGATTATAAGACGCACCCCAAATTTTGAGGAGAAAAATAGGAAAAAAACTTTATTTTTAATAAAATGGTGGTGCATCTTATAATCCATGCGTCTTATTGCTTACCAGGGGTGGTGATGGAGGAGGCCGGAGTGGAACATTGCTGCTGGGATGAGGGGGTGTTTTGATGTGCAGCGTGCCGCTGCCGGTGTCTGTTACTGCCGCCGCCCTCTGTCCCCTGATGCTTGCCACCACCGCCACGCTCTGTCCCCCAGTGCCTGCTTGCCACCACCGCCGCACTCTGTCCCCCAGTGCTTGCCACCACCGCCACGCTGTCCCCCGGTTCTTACCACCACGCTCTGTCCCCCGGTTCTTACCGCCACGCTCCTATCCCCCGGTGTTTGCCGCCATCGCCGCGCTCTGTCCCGTTCTGAGGGTACTTGCCGTGGCACTCTGTGCCCTGATGCTGCCGCTGCGCTGTCCGCCACCGCCACGCTCCTGTCCCCCGGTGGTTTCTTCCGCCGCGCTCCTGTCCCCCCGGTGGTTTCTTCCGCCCCACCGCCGCCGCCGCGCTCTGTCCCGTTCAGCGTGGGGGGTCTCTGTCGCTCCATGCCTGCTTTCTTCCTGGAAAATGGCCGCCGCGCATGCGCAGACGGACATCTCGGCACTGAAATCTCGGGAGATGAGATTTCAGCGCTGAAATCTCATCTCCCGAGATTTCAGTGCCGAGATGTCCGTCTGCGCATGCGCGGCGGCCATTTTCCAGGAAGAAAGCAGGCATGGAGCGACAGAGACCCCCCCATGCTGAACGGGACAGAGCGAGGCGGCGGCGGTGGGGCGGAAGAAACCACCGGGGGACAGGAGCGCGGCGGTGGCGGACAGCGCAGCGGCAGCATCAGGGCACAGAGTGCCGCGGCAAGTACCCTCAGTGGCAGCGCAAATGTATATCCTCTTTGTAAGACGCACCCCCTTTTTCCCCTCAATTTTTGGGGAAAAAAGTGCGTCTTACAAAGCGGAAAATACGGTAATTAGATTCTTTCGTCTTTGTTCTTCCTTTCCACTTCTAATAGCAGAGTTCTCAATAGCATTTGTCAGGTGTATGGCTTTTTCTGGTCTTTTGCTTCCCTTCCCATGTTGTTCTAGTTTAAAGCTCTCCTTAAAAGTGTAGCAAGGCGACTTCCAAATACATGCTTTCCAGTCTTCGTAAGGTGCACCCCATCTCTAGCAAGTAGTCCATCGTATAAGTAGTTCACTCCGTGATCCAGAAATCCAAATCATTGCTGACGGCACCATCGACGTAGCCAGTTGTTCACCTGCAGAATCTTATTCCACCTCCTTGTTCCATGGCCATCCACTTGGAGGATGGAAGAGAAGACCACCTGCGCTCCCAGTTCTTTCACTTTCTTGCCTAAGTCTTCAAAGTCTCTGCAGATGGTTTCCAGGTCATTTATGGCGGTGTCATTTGTCCCCACATGTAGTAGCAGGAATGGGTAGTCATCTGTAGGTCTGAAGAGTCCTGATATCCTGTCAGACACATCTTTAATTTTTGCACCTGGAAGACAGCACATTTCTCTTGAAGTTATATCCGGTCTGCAGATAGCGGCCTCTGTTCCTCTCAACAGGGAATCCCCCATCACCACCACTCTCCGTTTCTTCTTCACAACATTTTTCTTTCTCCATCCAGGAGGACTCTGAAGGCGCAAAAGGTTGCTGTTTGTTGGCAAAGTCTTATCCTGATGTATTTCTTCATCGTTTTCCTGCGTGAGAGCCTGGTACTGGTTTCTGAGCAGTATGGGTGCTGACTGCCTCCTGATCCTCCTGCTTCTCTGGGTCACATGTCTCCATTCCTCTGTTTCTTCAGGTGCCCTTCGAATTTCTTCTCTTTCTGTAACATGAAGAGATAATTCTGCTCTGTCCAAGAACTCTTCACCTTCCTTAATGATCTTCAACGTAGCTAACCTCTCTTCGAGATTTTGCAACTTTTCCTCCAACAGGGACACAAGCTTGCATTTGTGGCATGTGAAGTTTGGCTTTTCCACTGGTAAATCTGTGAACATGTAGCAAGAAATGCAGCTCACCAAATGGCTCCTGGCCTCTTCCATCTTGAGATTTCTTAAAAATGATGAAAGATGAGCCAAAATTTGTGCGCCAATCGGCGCGCGGTATTTCCGATTTCCTCTTTTCAGCTGCAACGGCCAAAACCCAGTGATCGTTGAGCTCGCGGAGACTCTTCACTTATCCCAGAAGGCACTGGGAATATGCAAATGATCTCCTCAAGACTCTTCCCCTGGGTCTCATCCGACCAGGTGGAGGACAATGGCTCTGTGAAGCAGCTGGAGGAGTGGTGCCAGCAACTGCAGGTGGGGACCGACTCTACACCTTCATACCAGAAAAATGGGGTTTACAGAGTGACCCAGGAGTATGAGCGGGTTTTCAGCAAACACCCACTAGATTTTGGGCAGGCAAAAAGGGTTCAACACCATATACCCACTGGCGATCATCCACCCATTAAAGAAAGGTACCGGCCTATACCCCCAACACAATACCAATGTGCTAAAAGTATGTTGAGAGAGATGACGGAAGCTGGGGTTATCAGAGACAGTTGTAGCCCATGGACAGCTCCCATTGTTTTTGTAAAGAAAAAGGATGGTTCCATGAGAATGTGTGTTGATTACAGAAAAATTAACAGCATTACACATAAAGATGCCTACCCATTACCTAGAATTGAGGAATCATTAGCTGCACTTAAAACTGCTAACTACTTTTCCACCTTGGATCTCACTAGTAGGTATTGGCAGGTTCCCGTGGCAGAGGCAGACAAGGAGAAAACAGCATTTACCACTCCAATGGGTCTTTGTGAGTTCAACTATATGCCATTCGGGCTCTGCACCGCCCCAGGAACATTTCAACGGCTGATGGAGTGCTGCCTGGGACACATGAACTTTGAGACAGTCCTGTTATACCTTGATGATGTCATTGTTTTCTCTAAGACTTACGAGGACCATCTGGAACACCTGGCTGAGGTGTTTGAAGCCTTGTCCAATTTTGGCCTGAAAGTGAAGCCTTACAAATGCTACCTCCTGAAGCCCAAGGTACAGTACCTCGGTCATGTGGTGAGTGCAGAAGGTGTGGCACCAGATCCGGACAAAGTAACAGTCATCCGGGACTGTCCAAAACCCAGCAACCTCCTTGAAGTATGCCACTTCCTTGGACTGGTAGGCTACTACAGAAGATTCATCAAAGGCTTTACTGAAATAGCCACCCCTATGCAAAATCTTCTTGTGGGACAGTCCAAGAAAGTCAAACAGAAAAATTCCACCTTTGAATGGACTGAGGAGTTGGAGAGATCCTTCACTCGACTGAAGATGGCTCTCACAGGTGATGAAGTTGTGGCCTGCCCAGATTATGACAAATCCTTTGTGTTGTACACTGATGCCAGCAATGTGGGACTAAGAGCAGTACTGTCGCAGGTACAGAATGGAAAAGAAAGAGTGATCTCCTACGCCAGCAGGAAGCTGCCTCCCACAGAAAGGAACCCTGACAACTACAGTTCCTTCAAGCTGGAGTTCCTTGCCATAGCCTGGGCTGTGACTGAAATATTCAAGCAGTACCTAGCTTCAGCCAAGTTTACCATCTTCACGGACAACAACCCATTGACTCACTTGGAAACTGGAAAACTAGGTGCACTGGAGCAGCGATGGATGGCTCAGCTGTCTAACTATGAATTTACCATCAAGTACCGAGCAGGGCACAAGAATGCCAATGCTGATGCACTGTCCAGAATGCCTAATCTGCCAGATGCAGGAGAAGACCCGGAGGCTCTTGAAGAAATAGAGTTGCCTCCCTTCCACCGTCCACTTGCGGCCCAGCGTGCTCAAGGAGTGAGAAACAGACGGTCTGGCTTGAAAGAGGTCACCTTAAACCCCTTGCCTCATCATGACTGGGCAGAAACGCAAGATAGTGACCCTGCAGTCCTCCTGGTGAAGAAGCTACTGTCACAAGCTGACTCACGCCCAGAGTCGGACGCTCCTGAAGAAACCCAGCAGTTGAGGAAGGAAAGAGGTTGGCTGTTCATCTATGAAGGAAAGCTGTGTCGGAGGAGTATCAATGCCCGGACTCATGAGCTGGTCTGGCAGGTGATAGTCCCAAAGAGAGAGGCATCAATGGTCTTGGAAGCATACCACAATGGAGCTGGACACTTCGGATGGAAGAAGTTGGAAGCCTTGCTCCGGGAGAGATTCTACTGGGCTGGTATGAGAAAAGCCATTGAAAAGTGGTGCCGGGAGTGTGGACAATGTAACCTGTGCAGAAAGGATCAAAACAGCCAGAGAGCTCCGCTACAACCAATAATCACCAAACAGTCACTTGAGTTGGTAGCCCTGGACCATGTGAAGCTGGTTCCAAGCCGGTCAGGGTACATCTATGCTCTTACCATCGTGGACCACTACTCAAGATTCCTGGTAGTTGTGCCTGTCAAAGATCAAACAGCCAGGACAGCAGCCAGAGCATTCCAAAAGCACTTCTGTAGACCTCATGGATATCCTGAAAGAGTGCTTACAGATCAAGGTCCCGCTTTTGAGGCAGAAGTGTTCCAGGAATTTTGTAACTTGTATGGTTGCAAGAAGATCCGGACAACACCGTACCACCCACAGACCAATGGCATGTGTGAGAAGATGAACCAGGTAGTGATTGACCTACTGAAGACATTGCCTTTGGAGGAGAGAAATCTGTGGCCAGAAAAGTTGCCAGATCTGGTAGACCTCTACAACCATATCCCAGTGAATTCCACCAACTGTACCCCAGCCTACCTAATGAGAGCAAGACCTGGTAAGCTGCCTATTGATTTGGACATGGGAGTCCTGACACCTGAAGTAACGTCACCAGATGCTGACTGGGATACAGAAAGACAACAACAGTACAGAAGAGTTCAAAAGTGTGTAGAAAAGAGTCTTGCTCAGGCAAGATAAAAGCAGGAGAAGCTTTACAATCAACATGCGCCTGCCTTTCCTTTGTCACCAGGAGAACTAGTCTTAAAAAGGAAAAGAAGATTGCATAAATTTGATGACCAATGGGAAGCTGAACTTTACACCATTCTACCCTCAAATTTTGACAATACCAAGGTGTGCCTTATTAGCAAAGATGGAGGAGAAACTTCAGTAGCAATATCAAGAGATCATCTGAAGTTATGCCCTGATCAGTTGAAGGAAAGAATGGAAGAACAAGATAACATCCAACCCATAGAAGAAGAAGAGAAGGTCAGCACAATACTTGGAGAATTCCCTGCAAATTGGACTAAAGTAAATGATGCTATAGTGGTGCCAGTGTTGACATTTCCCCAATTGGTAGCACAGGAAGACGTGACTCAAGAAAATCCTGAAGATCAGGAAAATCAGGCAGCAGATGCCACACCAGCAGTGGAGCCAGAGAACCCTTGCCCTGCCAGTGGTGAATCTGTTATACCCATGGTGAGTCTAAGAGTTCCAAGACAATCTAGTATCCCCGTGCTACACTGGACTTATCATCATAGGACTGTTTTTGGAACTCTTGGTTTTTGTAAATTTTTCCTTTTTCAAATCTTGTACAATTATAACTGTTCACCTTGTATAACTGTCTATATGTTTTCATGTTTTGTTCAGTCCAGGAGCGCTGACTTGAACTAGGGGGGAATGTGGCGCCCCCAGGATTATGGCCGCCACAGTGGCTTTGCCTTCCTCCAGGGAGGGTAATGCCAGGCTTGGGAGCAATAAAGGGTCTCTCTCGCAGTTAACCTATACATGCAACACAGTTCCACTCCAGGCCAGCAGGGGGGACTCTGAACCGGAATTAAGGGGAGGAGTGCTCTCTGAGGGCCAAGAGGAAGGAGTGGGTAGTTAGTCTGAGGAGGGTGAAGTGTGCAGACGTGAGGGAGAAGCGCAGAGATCGAGCAGAGAGGAAAGGCTCATCTCCAGTGAGAGCGCATTAACTGGAGCCTGGTCTCCACTGTTGTATGGATACTAATGGTCCTGCAACAGACACCAGAGGAGTAGGAAGTTGTAAATACTCGACTCCCACCTAAGACTCGGAGGCACAACAGCACGGAGTGAGCCAAGAGAGGAATAGCGGCTACAGCTGTCTGCCATTCGAGGTATTCAGAGAAACGATAATAAGGAGGAACTTCAATGTAACTCAGTACTAGGAGTACTTCACTCAAGCAAGCACTAGGTAGGAGACTGCACAGCCCATCTGCTGAGAGAGAATCCCTGAGTTGCTTCCAGGCTAGCCTGCTCTGGTACCATCTGTAATCAGGACCCTGGACTGCATTTGCCAAGTAAAGGTACAGAAACTGCACCCCGCTGTGTCTTTGTCTGCTTCCTACCCGTCCGGCACCGCTACATCCCCGTGCCAATCACATCTACACTGCCCTGGGACTACAGCTTCACCTGTGGGGAGCTTTTACATCTTTGCTGCACCATACCATCAGTCCCAGCGGATCTCCATGCAGTGTCGGCTTAACACCTCCCTTGCCGAACACCACAGGTGGCGTTACGAACTATTCATTCAATTAACTACATTCCACCATTCAATCTCCCTATCACTTGGGCACCCAGGGCCACGGACCGGGTCACTGCTGCTGTGACACATCCCGCTGATACCGGCGCGGTACCGAGTACCCCACAGCCCTGGGAGGGCGACCCATATGCACTTGTGTGAATTGGACTTTAATGCTGTGAAGTCACATATTAAAGAGACTTTGTGTAAGAACTTTGTGGGTCCCTGCAATACAGTGCTACTGGTGCACTACAGTTGTGTTTACAGCTAATACTAGTACAGTAATGACAGGTTGCCATTTCATACACAAAATACAACATTACCTGGAGCTCCGAAACGCGCGTCGGGGAAGGCTGAGGGTCCGGTTCCTCCCACATCTCCTGTAATTGAGGTAATGTTGTATTTGGTGTATGGCGCTGAATTCATTTTGATATCGCTCTGGCGCTTTAGTGAGCCTGTGCCTGTGTCTTTGTGGATGCTTCCTGTGCCACATGTATCTATATGGTGCAATATTGAATATAGTCTCTAGCCACTGCAGTATACAATGTGTAACGATCTATGCACCATAATAATGGCGCTGTATATATCTGTACGGGTTAATGATCATTGGCTGTGAAAAGGGTATGGGTATGTATGTGAGTTTAACTTTATACAGAACAATTCTCTGAATATTATATATGGGCACCAGCTCTCTAGTTATTTACAAACAGTATACTCACATATATATTCCCATGTGTTGTGTGCACACTGACACTTTAATTTATCTCGGAAATACTCACCTATACCAAAGTTCTTGTGTTTGACTATTTTTTATGTGGATGTGGAGGTTCTGGCCTATATGCCCTTTAGTGTGTGACCACTTGCTTTGTACAATACTTTTGCTCCCATTCTAATTGCTTTTTAACTTTTTGTACTAATAAAGAGAATTTTTTTATGGGACTGTTTGACTGCTTTCTAGTTTCTGTATAGCACACTTAACTATACACAGAGTGTAATCCTAAACAACCACAACAGAATGTAGTGCACACAGGTAAAGAGTGAGATAGATGGCTAAGGGCATGTTCATGCAGTCATACATGAAAGAAGGAAGAAGAAGAAAGGAACCCAAAAAGACCTTCGATATACGTGGAAAGCCCTAGATCCTAAATGTAACAAAATGGGAAAAGTGCTGAGAAGGGGAACACAAAAATAAACCGCAAGAGAAGCAGCAGAGAAAACCTCAGCAAGATCAACCTTACCCCAAGGTCCACCTCAGCAAGATCAACCTTGACTGGGGAGCTGAGATGTCAAGCATCCATCTAACTTGGAATATAGCCAGCAAAGACTACAGGTGCCAGAAGAAAATATATATATATATATATATATATATATATATATCCCCTCTCAAGATGTGACAGGACAAACCAAATGAAGAAGTGAGAACACCTGCAGAGAAGCAAAAGAAAGACAAGAGCATTGTCAGCAGCAGGACAGACAACACAGGCTGTAGTCCAACAGAGAGGGAAATCGACCCTCAGCCAGCGGTCACCAGCTCAAGACCCGGAGTCAAGCCATGACAGCAGATCTGCATTTTTTTCTCATGCTGATTCATACACTTGTATGATCCAAATGACATTAACATAATTGGCCTGATTCTCTGTATCGATGGCCATGTGAGCCAGCCCTTACTCAAGCGCTTAGGCTACTTTCACACTTGCGTTTTTTTGCGCTGTGCACTGTGCGCATTGCAAATGCACATAAAAAATGCATCATGCATTTGTGTGCGTTTTTTGCGGGTTTGGGTGCGTTTTTTGCGCATACGTGCGCATTACCATGCGCATGTATGCGCACCCATAGACTATAATGGGTGTTTGGCTGTAAGGCTAGTTTCACACTTGCTTTTTTTTGCAGCGCGTTTTTCCCGCAAAAAAACGCATTGAAAAAACGCATACATAAGCATACAACTGCTGCGTTTTTTTCAAGCATTTTTATGAGCATGCATGAAAAAAACGCAGCATTTTTATGCGTTTGTATGAGTTTTTAGCGCGTTTTTACCACGTTTGCGTTTTTTTCCAACATTTTTAGGTGGCCCCTCACACTACCCAAACCATGACTTTACTAACCCTAACCCTGACCCTAACCCTAACCCTAACCCTGACCCTAACCCTTAACCAAATCATACTTAACCCTAACCCAAACCCTAAACCCTAACTAACCCTAACCCTAACCCTAACCCTGACCCTAACCCTAACCCTAACCCTGACCCTAACCCTAACCCTAACCCTAACCCTAACCCTGACCCTAACCCTAACCCTAACCCTGACCCTAACCCTTAACAAAACCATACTTAACCCTAACCCTGACCCTAACCCTAACCCTAACCCTAACCCTGACCCTAACCCTTAACCAAACCATACTTAACCCTAATCCTGACCCTAACCCTGACCCTAACCCTAACCCTAACCCTTAACAAAACCATACTTAACCCTAACCCTGACCCTAACCCTAACCCTAACCCTAACCCTGACCCTAACCCTTAACAAAACCATACTTAACCCTAATCCTGACCCTAACCCTGACCCTAATCCTTAACAAAACCATACTTAACCCTAATCCTGACCCTAACCATGACCCTAATCCTTAACAAAACCATACTTAACCCTAACCCTGACCCTAACCCTAACCCTAACCCTGACCCTGACCCTAACCCTTAACAAAACCATACTTAACCCTAATCCTGACCCTAACCCTGACCCTAATCCTTAACAAAACCATACTTAACCCTAATCCTGACCCTAACCCTGACCCTAACCCTAACCCTAACCCTAACCCTGACCCTAACCCTAACCCTAACCCTAACCCTGACCCTAACCCTTAACAAAACCATACTTAACCCTAATCCTGACCCTAACCATGACCCTAATCCTTAACAAAACCATACTTAACCCTAACCCTGACCCAAACCCCAACCCTAACCCTGACCCTGACCATAACCCTAACCCTAAACCCCCTTAACTAACCCTAACTCTAACCCAAACCCCTAAATTCCATGGTTTAAAAAAAAAACGCATATGCAAAAAAACGCATACATGAGCATGCCAGTGCGCACATATGCGCATCCATAGGCTATAATGGCCATTTTTAGCGCAAAACGTGCACATATGTGCGCATGCGCTTTTTTGCAGGGCCAAAAAATGCAACATGCTGCGTCTGGAAAATCCCAACGCACACCCCAAAAAAACGCAGCGCATGAAAATCGCATACATGCGCTTACCAGCGCGCAGGTATGCGCACCCATGTTAAATATAGGGGAAAAAACGCATGCGCAGGTGTGCGTTTTTTTCCAGCGCTAAAAAACGCAAATGTGAAACCAGCCTTAAAAACCGCATTGCGTGCACATGCGTTTTTTTGGGGCAAGTCGGGCGCACAAAAAATGCAACAGGATGCATTTTGTGCGCCCGAGCGCACACTACAAGAAAACGCATGCGCATACAAACGCATACAAACGCATGTGTATGCGCACCTATGCGCACCCATGTAAAAGATAGGGAAAAAACGCATGCGTTTTTTTGCGCTAAAAAACAGCGCAAAAAAACACAAGTGTGAAACCAGCCTTAGAGAGAATACCTTGGGTCAGAAAAACACAGACCAGTTTTAGATCTATCTTATTGCTAAAAGCAAAAGGTTAAAAAGTATGAAGTGTTGACTTTTGTGCATCCATTTTTAGTCCTCATTAAAATAGAACCACTGTGTACATCTGGCCTATTTCTACATCATATGGCACCTCATACAAGCCCTCTGGTAAGTTTATTAAGAGTTTGCCAATTTCTATTAATGACACTTTATTAGTGTTCACTGCAGCTGCGTTAAGAGGGTATTAATTAGACAGGTATATATCTTATACTATTACACAAGTGTTATACACAGCCTCAGGATAACTATGGTACTAGTTTTGGAAGAAGCCAGCCATATTTTTTTAATCTTAGACCACCTCTTATACTGTAGTATTGTAAGGGGTGTAGCAGGATTGACGTGTACCCCACCCCTCTTTCTAAATGATTAATGTGCAATGTACATAACTGTATACTGTGTTTTAGTGTAGTAATGTAAATGGTCCACTAGAGGGGGCATAATGGGACTTTAGCGTAGGATGAGTAATGGTTAACATAAGAGGGGCTAACTGGGGGTAAACTAAGGAGCATTTCCTGATGATAGTTAGAAGGACCAGGGAGCCCAAAAAAGGCTTAGAGCCCGGAACAGTGCAGGGATGCCGCAACGTTTAAGTTAGGAGCCCAGTTTTTCCAGGGCCTGATAATGGCCGAATGTTGCAGCAGGCAAATTATGCAGGGCAGCACCAGGATGTGGCAGCTAACTACATAGGCAGATGCCCTTATGTATAGGGCGAAATGGACAGGGGAACTCCTAAAGTTAGTGAAGCTGGACAAGAGAGATACTGCGGTACCGAACGGGTCTGTACATCCCGGGGACACCCTGGGAGGAAAGAGGGAAGACACAGGGAAAGCGAAGGATGCATACTGTGTGGAACCTTATGATATGGCTGTAACTGAAATGGACATACTGTGTACTGATGCAAGTAAATTCTTTATTGTTTAGTTGGAAATGGACTCTGTCTCTTTTTGTATAACAAGGCCAGCAGCAGAACTTCAGCAGACCAGATGGGACCCTGATGGTGCAGAAGGTGTAACAAAAGGTATGCCACAAAGGGGACATCTGATGCATGTGGCAGGAGACCAGGGCACGTTTGAGCAATCTATGTCAGCCATGACTACGGCCCTGGCTCCCCTCACAGTATATCAGATATAATAAGTAAGTGATTTTGCTTGTACTTACTAATAATCAGTATTGATCAGTATTGATACAGGGAAGATGTACACTCACTGGCCACTTTATTAGGTACACCTGTCCAACTGTGTGTTAAGACTTAATTTCTAATCAGCCAATCACATGGCGGCAACTCAGTGCATTTAGGCATGTAGACATGGTCAAGACAATCTCCTGCAGTTCAAACCGAGCATCAGTATGGGGAAGAAAGGTGATTTGAGTGCCTTTGAACGTGGCATGATTGTTGGTGCCAGAAGGGCTGGTCTGAGTATTTCAGAAACTGCTGATCTACTGGGATTTTCACGCACAACCATCTCTAGGGTTTACAGAGAATGGTCCGAAAAAGAAAAAAAATCCAGTGAGCGGCAGTTCTGTGGGCGGAAATGCCTTGTTGATGCCAGAGGTCAGAGGAGAATGGGCAGACTGGTTCGAGCTGATAGAAAGGCAACAGTGACTCAAATTGCCACCCGTTACAACCAAGGTAGGCAGAAGAGCATCTCTGAACGCACAGTGCGTCGAACTTTGAGGCAGATGGGCTACAGCAGCAGAAGACCACACTGGGTACCACTCCTCTCAGCTAAGAACAGGAAACTGAGGCTACAATTTGCACAAGCTCATCGAAATTGGACAGTAGAAGATTGGAAAAACGTTGCCTGGTCTGATGAGTCTCGATTTCTGCTGCGACATTCGGATGGTAGGGTCAGAATTTGGCGTAAACAACATGAAAGCATGGATCCATCCAGCCTTGTATCAACGGTTCAGGCTGGTGGTGGTGGTGTCATGGTGTGGGGAATTTTTTCTTGGCACTCTTTGGGCCCCTTGGTACCAATTGAGCATCGTTGCAACGCCACAGCCTACCTGAGTATTGTTGCTGACCATGTCCATCCCTTTATGACCACAATGTACCCAACATCTGATGGCTACTTTCAGCAGGATAATGCGCCATGTCATAAAGCTCGAATCATCTCAGATTGGTTTCTTGAACATGACAATGAGTTCACTGTACTCAAATGGCCTCCTCAGTCACCAGATCTCAATCCAATAGAGCATCTTTGGGATGTGGTGGAACGGGAGATTCGCATCAGGGATGTGCAGCCGACAAATCTGCGCCAACTGTGTGATGCCATCATGTCAATATGGTCCAAAATCTCTGAGGAATGCTTCCAGCACCTTGTTGAATCTCTGCCACGAAGAATTGAGGCAGTTCTGAAGGCAAAAGGGGGTCCAACCCGTTACTAGCATGGTGTACCTAATAAAGTGGCCAGTGAGTGTATATCTTTGTACCGTGTTAGCCAGTAGATAGAAAAATATTCAGGATTGAGAGTCCTCAGTAGTTGATACCTTTTAATGGCTAACTGAAAAGATGGTAACACATTGCAAGTTTTCGAGACTACTCAGGTCTCTTCATCAGGCTAGACTAATACAAAATCTGAAGAGTCACATATTTATGCACAATACAGCCTAGAAAAAATGCAATAGATAAGACAAGTGACGTGAAGCAGAACTATCAATATGGGAGAGGGAGAAACATAAATATAAACATTGGACCAGTTCATAGATAAGGAGTCCGGATGTTTTATGGTCCTCTGATTGGGGTCTAGTTCTGTGTTGTGATGCCCCCACACGGTTTTAAAAGGAAATTCCTTAATTGATGTAAAAAGACATAAATCCATGCGACACATTCATTCCAGCACTGAGAGTGTCAAAGTTCGTCATAAATTTGTACTCCCAAACTCGTCTCTCTCTCTGAGAATTGAAGTTACCTTTCAATACCAGTAATTTCATATCCACGCTGCTGTGATCAGGGATACAGAAATGTTTTGCCACAGGTAGATCCATTCTTTTTTCTCTTATTGTGTGACGATGAGCATTCATCCTTGTTCTAAGCTTTTGCCCTGTCTCCCCCACATACATACCCCCAGTTGGACATTTAGTACAAATAATTAAGTACACCACATTAGATGTAATGCAGCTGAAAGTACCTGCGATCTTGTAGTCCTGATGTGAGTTGGGGATCTTTATCGTGTCCGTGGTCATTATAAATGGACAGGTTTTACATTTTTTCTGGTTGCAAGGAAAGGTTCCTGCAGTTGTTGTAGAGGACAGGGAGCTTCTGACAATGATGCTTCTTAAATTTGGGGGCTGCCTAAAACACAGGTTTCAAGGTTACCATCCAAGAACAATTGAAAACCAAATTACAAGAGCCACCAGATTGTCAAGGAATCACCTGCTAAATTACAAAGCTAAAGAAGAAAATAACCGAGTGCCTCTAGTAGTCACCTACAACCCAAATCTGGAGGTGCTATGGGGAGCTGCACGGAAATTACAACCTTTACTACAAAAAGATGCCCGATTGAAATCCATTTTTCCAGACCCCCCACTGCTGTGTTTTAGGCAGCCCCCAAATTTAAGAAGCATCATTGTCAGAAGCTCCCTGTCCTCTACAACAACTGCAGGAACCTTTCCTTGCAACCAGAAAAAATGTAAAACCTGTCCATTTATAATGACCACGGACAAGATAAAGATCCCCAACTCACATCAGGACTACAAGATCGCAGGTACTTTCAGCTGCATTACATCTAATGTGGTGTACTTAATTATTTGTACTAAATGTCCAACTGGGGGTATGTATGTGGGGGAGACAGGGCAAAAGCTTAGAACAAGGATGAATGCTCATCGTCACACAATAAGAGAAAAAAGAATGGATCTACCTGTGGCAAAACATTTCTGTATCCCTGATCACAGCAGCGTGGATATGAAATTACTGGTATTGAAAGGTAACTTCAATTCTCAGAGAGAGAGACGAGTTTGGGAGTACAAATTTATGACGAACTTTGACACTCTCAGTGCTGGAATGAATGTGCAGCATGGATTTATGTCTTTTTACATCAATTAAGGAATTTCCTTTTAAAACCGTGTGGAGGCATCACAACACAGAACTAGACCCCAATCAGAGGACCATAAAACATCCGGACTCCTTATCTATGAACTGGTCCAATGTTTATATTTATGTTTCTCCCTCTCCCATATTGATAGTTCTGCTTCACGTCACATGTCTTATCTATTGCATTTTTTCTAGGCTGTATTGTGCATAAATATATGACTCTTCAGATTTTGTATTAGTCTAGCCTGATGAAGAGACCTGAGTAGTCTCGAAAGCTTGCAATGTGTTACCATCTTTTCAGTTAGCCATTAAAAGGTATCAACCACTGAGGACTCTCAATCCTGAATATTATTGATCAGTAGGCATCCCAATAATACATCTCCCACAAAAAGTTTGAAGGAACCAGGAAGAACCATAGAAACCTGGTTAGAAGTTCTCACATTTCTCATGAATGGTTTTCCAAGGGTTTTCTCCATGGTTTAACATGCATATGTCACCCCATTTGAACATTTTTAGCTAATAATATGGGCATATAAGATGTATAAAGCTGAAGCTAGTCATACATGTAGATGATTTTAAATGAACAAGGCATCATCAAGGAGGCATACATGTTTGACTAGTTTCAGCTATATACAACCTGTATGCCCCTATTAATAGCTAAAAACGTTAAAATAGCGTGACAGGTTTATTATAAAATGCTGTCACATTGACAGGTGCAAGGTCTCCTGATATATTCACGTAGAGTATATTTTAGCCATATACTTATAGGATAAAAGAGTATATGTAAAATATAGGAAACTGAAATGTATTTAATTATGGAATACAATTCATCTGTGCAGTTATTTGCCATATGTCATATTATACAGGTTTGCCGTAGACCAATTAATGAGGAAAGTGTTACAGTGACATCTGCTGTTCCCTGGAGAAAACTCCTTACATAAGAAAAACATTCTTGAACCAAGTTTCATATGTATTGAACTACATCAATATCTATGAAACTAGAGAACATATTTTCTAAGAGCAGTCATACATTGCCCAATAGCACCCATCAATGGGGTTTCGATAGGAGTACAAAGCTGTAACGCTAATACTGGCCAGAACTCTCTGCGACACTAGCCACCAGTATTATATGTGGTACATAGTAGATGGTCGCTCTGTTGCAGATTGTGCAATGGGGTCTAAGGTCATAATAATAATTCTAGAAGTTCCTTCATCCTAGTGCACAATTGCCTCTTCAGAGAGGAAGAGGACTAGAACTGTATAGCGCCACCTGTTGGAAGCAGCAAATCTTTAAGTCACTATAGACTCTTTGACAACTATATGACTTAGGATAATAGCCAAATCAGAATCTCAGTTTTCAGACACAGTGTTTTGTGGTATTGCCCCTCTTCAGTGTAAATTATGAGATCTGACTTGGCTAGAGCCACTCACCCAGCCAAATTGGTTCTCATACTTTGCACTGATGAGGAGCAATACCCAAAAACACCATGTCTGCAAATTTACATTTTGATTTGGCTGTTATCCTAAGTCATATTGCAATACTCACTAAAGGTTCGATAGTGACTTGTAGGATCGCTGCTTCCAACAGGCAGCACTATAGCGTTTTAGTTCCCTTCCTCTCTGAAGAGGAAATTTGCATATTTAATTTCCCAGAGGAGTATTGCATGTTAAATAAGCCTCCTTACATTGGCATGCCAGGGCCTGTGTGTCACTCTCCACAATGAGAAACCTTTCTGCCCTGTTTCTTCAGTATAGAGACCCCCAGTAGGATAAATAGTGCACAAAATTAAGTGCACCACTTTCAAAGAGGAACATGTGAATATTTCAGGAATCCTATAGTCCTGCTGTGCATTGTGGCTCTATATTAGATCTGAGGTCATTCAAAGATATGCAAGCTGCCAATTTCAAAGCATAGCAGTAGGAATTCGCCGCCATCACATCAGCAGCACTAACTTTTTGATACAACAGAGCAAAATCACACAAAACTATGATGCTGCATCTCTTCAACTACTGTATATACCAGTTACTGTGTTTAACACATGCTTTAGATGATATTAGGGGTTGAAGTGCTGATTTCTTCCCTATCCAGTATAGAACAATTCTAAACTAAAAACATAAGTAATGGGAAATAAGTAAACTTATTGTTCAGGAAAAGATTGCTACTGTAACTGCCACACATATACTGATGCAAATGAGCTCGGGTGAAGAATAACCCAAGAATTCTGTCCTACACTAACAGAACAGTATGCAGTTTTTTGATTCATACATATAAAAATGTAAACTATGATTTAGGGATGAGAGAAGGTCAATGAATAAGAGCTCAAGTTGCCATTACACTCAACAAGTTGTCCTATAATGGGTTTTCAAGAAAGCGTCTGAAGTGTCCACCATAGGGAATTAAAAATTAAATATTCCATTCTTCATTAAAAAAAGATACAGCGAGCGTCACAGATAACAGTTAAGGGAATGTTGATATGTTTCAAGTGTTGGGTATTTATTTAATAATCATTTAAGAATGAAATAAATGTTTCTTTTTTAATCACAATGCTGGATACTGTAGATGCTTTCTTGAATTTACTACTTATCCTTGGGGATGTAGCAGGAATTATTTCCAATTTTGGACGGCGATGAGTCAGTGCACACTTTTCCATTTTTCACATCGCAAGTTTTTCCGTAGACTTTAAGCAAACCTTTTTAGTTATTTTAACAGTTCAATGACAGATTCAACTCTGTAACATCTGTACACATGAATAGAATTAAAACTATTTGGAACCACAATGTTAACAGCCGTGTAATTCCAACATGACAGTGTAAATAGTGTTCACTTCTAAAGACTATGCTACAATCCTCATCACCAACTAGGCCGACATGAGTAGTCATGGGCTAATTCTAGACAAAGATTACAATTTTTAATATCTTTTGAGCAGAGGTGAACAAATTTGGAGAGTTCAGTAACCAAGAATAAAGGTGATAAATTGCAATGAGCAACATTAGAATTTTTTATTGTTTGATCATGCGAGAACGGCCTGGGCCGTTTCTCGTCGTCAGCTTCCTGCTGGGCTTCCTGTGGCGCCGACGAGCGACGCGTGGACGCGGGCGGGAGGACGTCAGGATCGCCTCGTCTGACAGGTAAGTAGCGACCCCTAGCTCCTGCTATGTCGCTGGTGAGATCTGCCTGTGTGGCAGCTCACTAGCGACCACTTAGCGATGCACCAGCGATCCTGAACGCGTCATATCGCTGGTCGGGATCGCTGGTGCATCGCTAAGTGTGACACTACCTTAAGACCTCATTCACATTTGCCGGGTGATCCATAACAGATCCTGAAAATCTTAAGGTAGTGTCACACTTAGCGATGCACCAGCGATCCCGACCAGCGATATGATGCGGTCAGGATCGCTGGTGCATCGCTAAGTGGTTGCTAGTGAGCTGCCACACAGGCAGATCTCACCAGTGACATAGCAGGAGTCGGGGGTCACTACTTACCTGTCAGACGAGGCGATCCTTACGTCCTCCCGCCCGCATCCACGCGTCGATCGTCGGCGCCACAGGAAGCCCAGCAGGAAGCTGACGACGAGAAATGGCCCAGGCCGTTTTGCGCGATCAACGATAACCAGCGGGGGAGCGGTCGGAGGTAAGTATCAGGCATAGCGATATCGCTAGCAATATCGCTGCTATGTCACAAAAAACAGTGACGTTATAGCGATATTGCTAGCGATATTGCTTAGGCCTCTTTCACACATCAGGTTTTCGGCGTCAGGAGCGATCCGGCGCTTTTGACTAAAACCGGATCCGGCGAAATGCAATGCCAGATCCGGTTTCCCCCCATTGACTTGCATTAGAGCCGGATGGCCATGCGTTTCATCCGATTTTCGCCGGATCCGGCAATGTGACGCGATCCGGCATCTGGAAAAAACGGCTACTGTAACGTTTTTTGTCTCCGGCGAAAAAGCCGGACACGCCGGATCCGGCGTGTCCGGCTTTTTCATACAATGAAAGCCTATGAGCGCCGCAATGCGCCTGATCCGGCGACAGCCGGATCCGGCGGCAGATCCGGTTTCTTTGGTCTGAGCATGCTCAGTAGCTCTGCCCACAAGACATATATAAAAGCAAGACAGTGGGACCCTCAGCCACACCCAACATGCCACCCAAGCCAAGAACCAGGAGCAGGAGAAGGCAGCAGACATCTGCAGCAGCAGCACCATCAGCACCACCCCAAATGGAGCAGCATGCTGAACAACGGGAGGGGAGTCCAGCAGCAGATGAGAGACGGTAATTATCAAATCCCCCATTCCTCCAAACTAGGGCTATGGAATATCAAGATATTCATTGGCCCTTTGTTTCTCTTTATTCAACAGCCGCCCAATAGATGCAGCAGCAGCAGCAATGGCAGCAGCAGAAACACCACCCACAGCCATGGAGTCTGGCCATGAGGAAGACAGCACATCTTCTTCTGGGAGCCCTCCCTCGCATCGTCAGCGTTTGATGGTAAGTTTTTATTTCCAAAATCCATCATCTCTGTAATATATGTGTATTCATTGCCTTTTATTTCAAAACAGGAATCACAAGATGAAGAGGAGCTCCCAGAAGAAGAAGGAAGGGGTGGACAGACACTTGGAGTGGGCTCACAATTGGTAAGTTTTTTGCATCAAACGCAGAAACACAACATCACACTACACACAACACATAGAAAACAATGTTCTGCAGACCACACACAGCAAACAAATGCCTACATCCAAAGACATAACATTTTTTGTTTTCTTCTCTAGTCTTCCCAATCTGGTGCTCGGCCAAGAGGTCCTCGCAGTGCCTCCCAGGGTCGTCGGCGACAGCAACACGGCGGTGACCAGCGTGTAAGTATAAATATTTTTGCTTTGTTTTTTTTGCACTTTTTATTTCATTTCTTTTGTGGAGGCTAATTATGTTATTTTTGTCTTTTTCTTTA
Organism: Dendrobates tinctorius; assembly: GCF_039654945.1. Taxonomy (NCBI): domain Eukaryota; kingdom Metazoa; phylum Chordata; class Amphibia; order Anura; family Dendrobatidae; genus Dendrobates; species Dendrobates tinctorius. The sequence goes on from NW_027361829.1 coordinate 58,514,098, forward strand.
ACAGCCTTCACAGCGTGCTCCCGACTCTGACGGTGAGGATGGAGGGATTGATGTGGACCACCTCATCGATCTCGTCAGAGAAAGGGAGCCGCTCTGGAATATGGCTGACCGCCGCCACGCTGACCTGATCGTTACCCGACGACTCTGGGAGGAAATCTGTTCGCTCCTTGTGGACCGCTGGGAGGACCTCGAAGCTCGGGCCCAGATTAAAGAGCGTAAGTATATACAGTACCGGTTGCTTGATTTAAACCAGTGTTTCCCAAACTCCAGTCCTCGTGGTCCCCACGGATCATGTGTTCAGGATTTCTATTTACTTTGGAAATCCTGAAAACATGACCCCTGGGGACCATGAGGACTGGAGTTTGGGAAACACTGATGTTGTATACTAACCACTTTGTCCTTTCTCGTTTCAGGGGAGAGAATTGTGAAGCGGTGGCGGTCTGTGAGGGATCGTTTCAAGAAGGAGTTCAATAAAGAGATGCGGGCCCCGAGTGGATCTGGAGGACGCAGGAGCAAGTACAAGTACGCACGAGCCCTGTCGTTCCTCCGGGAGACAATGCTCACCAGAAGGTAAATATTACACACCACATGTGACAAAAAAATGTTTAGATGTAACTTTTTTTTTTCAGCCAGGGCCATACCATGTCACTATTTTAATTGTTTTTTTTTCTCTTTATTCTACAGCACGGTGAGCAGCACTCGGGAGCCTGCACGATTGGACCCTTCTGAGGCGATCCCTGAGGAGACCGGCACCGAGGGACACTTCGACCGCCCCGGTACATCTGCACCTTCCCAGCCTTCCCACACATTCGACCCATCTGTCCCATCCACCAGCACAGGAGCATCGTGGCCGCCTACATTACATGAAGCTGCTGGTGAGGAGATCGCTTTCCCTTTACCCCACACTTCTGCCCCTGCCACCTCTAGTACACCTGCGGGTACTTGGCGGCAGCGGCAGAGGGGTCAGGAAAAGAGTTATGCGCCAGAGTTCTTGCATCTGAATGCATCTTTCCAGAACTGTCTAAAAGTCTTGTCAAAGCAAATCTCCGCAGGCTTTCAGCAGAACAACTCCAGCATTCTGGAGGTGAAGACACTTCTGCAAACCATGCATTCAGAAGCAAGATCTTCGCCAAACCACACCTTTTTCAGGTCTGTTGTGGAGCGCATGGAAACGCTCTCTCCTACCCAGCAGATGCATGTAATGCATTCGTGCCACGGTGCTCTACAGCAGGTTACCTCCCAACCTCCACCTCCCACCACTGTAGTTCCTCCACCTGCACCCCCTCCAGCCACTTTCCATCCTCCCCCTCCTATTACATCTGCACCCCCTCCAGCCACTTTCCATCCTCCCCCTCCTATTACATCTGCACCCCCTCCAGCCACTTTCCATCCTCCCCCTCCTATTACATCTGCACCCCCTCCAGCCACTTTCCATCCTCCCCCTCCTATTACATACTAGCAACCTCCCCAGTACCAGCAACCTCCCCAGTACCAGCAACCTCCCAGTACCAGACATCTCCCCACTTCCAGCAACCTGCCCCGTACCAAACTCCTTCCCCGTACCAAACTCCTTCCCCGTACCAAACTCCTTCCCCATACAACTTTCCATCAACATCATCTGCTCCTACAGTCCCTGCCCAACCCTCCACTCCACCGCCCACCACCTCTTCTGCCTCCCACATGTCCACCCATTCTGTAGCTTTTTCCACACCATCACCTCTAACTGTTCCTTCCCCACCACGATCCCAATCCTCTCTCCACACTCCCAGTGTCGAAGTGTCCCGCAGCCCCTCCAGCAGTATTTCCACCCCACACTACACAGATTTATGATGTGTTTTGTAATAAAAATGCCCAGTTTTTTTTCAAACCTTTATTAAAAAAGTTTTTTTAACTTTAAAAACAGTTTACAAACAAAAAAATATTTTAAATAAAAGTTAAATTATTGTTTTCACTGGTTGTCTGTCATTTCTTTCTGCGGCGAAATATGTTTAAAAAAAAGGTTAAATAAAGGGTATTTAAAAGGTAAAAAGGTATTCAAAACCAGGTATATAACTGTGGGTAAATTTTAGCTTTTTGCCACAGTTGTGTTCCTGGTTGTGTTTGAAGCAAAGTATTTCACCTAAAAAGTTGTGTTTATTGTTGGTGATTTCATAACAATGTACACAACTTTTGTTAAAAGGTGAAATACTTTGCATAAAACACAACCAGGTACACACCTGTGGCCTAAAGCTAAAAATAGAGACCATGACAAGATAGCCAACTTTGGTTGGCAAAGGTATATACTGTTGGTACAGAAGGTACACAAGTTTGGTTAGGGCACAAATCTTTCACACTCTGTCATCCTGCCAGTGTACTCTGCCTTGAGGTGACATAAAGTATAGTGCAAAATTGTCCCTCATTACTGAAACCGTCACAGAACTTCTAGTGGTAATGTCATGGTAATCTTGCAAGGTGGTTTCTTCAGAGGTGTCCTCAATGGAAATGGGTTCCTTGCAGATAACAAAATTGTGGAGTACCACGCAAGCTTTGATCACCTCGTCAACAGTTTCTGTCTTGAGGTTGATCGCAGTCAATAGGACCCGCCATTTGGCTGTCAGAATACCAAAGGTACATTCAACCATTCTTCTTGCTCTTGTGAGGCGGTAATTAAAAATGCGTTTTGGTATTGTCAATCCTCTGCTAGAGTATGGTTTCAAAAGGTGTTCTGACAGCTGGAAGGCTTCATCCCCTACACAGACAAATGGCATAGGTGGACCAGATGTTTGCGGCAGCGGTCTAGGGGGTGGGAACTGGAAGGTGTTTCCATACAGTTTACGCCCCATGGCAGACAGTTTGAAAACTTGAGAGTCATTGGAGCGGCCATAGGCCCCAATATCCACAGCAATAAATTTGTATTCCGCGTCAGCGATGGCCATGAGGACAATTGAAAAATATTTCTTGTAATTGAAATATTCCGATCCCGATCCGGCTGGCTTTACAATGCGGATATGTTTCCCGTCCACAGTGCCCAAGCAGTTGGGAAACTGACATATCTGTTGAAACTTGTCAGCAATTTCAATCCACCTCTCTGTTGTGGGCTCTGGTAAAAACTCTTCAGCTAAGGAGTCCCACAGTGCACGGCATGTGTGCTTCACTATTCCAGATATGGTGGAAATCCCGAGTCTGTACTGGAAATGCAGTGACGAAAGGGATTCTCCAGTTGCAAGAAATCTGTGGGGAATTAAAAAACAATCAATTAGTTTAAAATCACAGCATTACATACCAAAACTCAGCAATAACACTTGGAGATACAAACTACCACCAACAAGATTGCAGTGAAAGTGTGCTCTGATGTGATCACATCCAATAAATGTGGCTTACCTTAAAGTCACCATCAGACGCTCTGCGGGTGAAACAGAGAAGCGGCAATAGGTGTCTGCTTTTCTTATGAGGTGTGCAATTCGCTCCACCAAGTAATCAAAATTCTCCATTTTCATCCGAACATATTCAAAAAATTTATCCGGGTTTCGTCGAAGGTCCATGCAGAATGTAGAATAGACCCCACGCGTCATTCTCTTGGCTGTGATGGGGTGGATCCACAAACGTCGTCTACGATGCCTGATGCGCTGCTGTCTCGCTCTCTCCTTCTCCAGAACAATCACCCTCAAACGATTCGCCTCCGCTATAAAATCCGCCAAATTCTTCAAAATATTTCCAATCACAACATCCATCTTCGCCAGTAACTTGCTCTTCTCTCCAACCTGCACTTTCTCCTCGACAACCTGTCAAAGAAGGGCTGTAGGAACACTATATATAGTTTTCCAGTAGCCAATCCCGTTCGGAAGGCCACAAGGGTCAATTTTAAAAACCGGATCCGGCGTAATCCGTCGAAAAACGGATAGAAAAACGGATGAACCGGATGAGACGGATCCGGTTTTGTCTGTCAAGAACAAGACGGATCCGGCAGAAAACCGGATCCGTCATATCCGGTTTTACTAAACATTTGCCGGATCCGGCGTTCCGGCACGACGCCGGATCGCGCCTGACGCCGAAAACCTGATGTGTGAAAGTAGCCTAAGTGTGACAGGCCCTTTATTTGAAGAAATTGCATACTGTGCTATTTTATATTGTAGAATAATATACAGCATGACAAAAAATGGACAGAGACCACTGTAGATAACAGGTCTGTCATGCTCCACTATTCTTCATATGATTGATCCATCCTCGAAATGAGTTGTTGTAACAGAATATAACAGAATTAACTGATCTTTAGAACAAAAGGGACACAGCCCTGCTTTAGTTCTTTGTCTCCTTCAATGTTTTACCCCTGCACAGTGGCCACCAGCTACCAGGCTGCATAATGTATAATAGTGTCTTCCCCCAAAGATGTCAACCTAAGACAATCTTCAATTTTTTTTCACGTAAAAGCTGTACCTGGGAGCAGCCACTGCTCAGTGTACCAAGTGTGGCGTTCTGTTCCATGCCCTGCTCACATCCGGCTGCCTGCAGAGCTGGTAACAGCTAATCAGCGGGGTGTCAGGTATCTGACCTCCACTAGTATTTTGTTGATAACATATCATAAGGATAGGACATCAATATAAAAGTACTGGACAACTTTTTTTTTTTTCCTTTTAGCTATAATTTTACTACAACCTCAGAATTTCCTCTTAACATTACAGATGTCTTTCGTAGTATTAATCATGACCTATAAGATATAACACATGTTCCAGATCTTTCACATGAAAAGCTGGCCATGTGATTCAACATAGCTATGTTTTGTTTTAAAGTAAAATGTAATTATAAAACATTGGATCAGCTCCACATTTCTGGCTCACTGCCCAGCTTTTCAAGGTAGAAAGGTTAACATTAGTTGGAGTATAACCACAGCTGGGGTAGACATGACTTTTGCACTACAAAGCGGATAGAATAACATTCGTTAGAAATTGAAATAAATTGCTGTTTTGTACATTTGCTACATTTTCTTAACGCTCCATTACTCCATTACCTTCTTCTTAACTTTGGTGGGAGACTCATGTATGGGTCCTCTGCCATTTTTGTGATGCTTAAATTTTTATTTTGACATATAACATGGAGTAAAACAGAGTTGGCAAACCATACTAGAAATGAAATGACAATAAAACACAAAGCCTCTGGGTGAAAAATACATCTCATGCATCAAAGAATACATAGGTATTCCAAATATTACTAATTTCTCACATTAGATCCCTCTCCATAATGGAAATATCCCATAATACGAAATCATGATAGAAATATATTATAAATTCATTAGGACAAGGATGAATGTGAAAAAGTATACCTCTTGGCTCCATTGAAGGCAAACTGATGAGAGTTATTACCAGAAAAAGATCACCCAGGGTCCCCCTGACGCGCGTTTCAATGTAGATATCTTCCTCAGCACCCCTTCTGAGGAAGCACCCTCCTTCAATGGAGCCATGAGGTATACTTTTTCACATTCATCCTTCTCCTAATGAATTTATATTATATTTCTATCATGATTTTGTATTATGGGATATTTCCCTTATGGAGAGGGATCTAATGTGAGAAATTAGTAATATTTGGAATACCTATGTATTCTTTGATGCATGAGATGTATTTTTCACATTTATGCTCTCCTTATAAAGTCATTTAATATTTTTATTATAATTTTGTATTGTGGATTAGTTTCCTCACGGAGGAGGATTAAATGTGAGAAACCAGCAATGTCCAAAGATTTATGTATGCTCTTTAATGTATAATATTTATTTTTATAAAAAGAAAATTTTTTTTCCTCTAGTAGCATATTCTTGTACATGTATTTTCCATGTGCTCTGTGAGAGATATAGATTATTTGTTGCCAGATTGTATACTTATGTGTAAAATTGCATTCTACTTCATTCATGAATAAGTATTTTTCACCCAGAGGCTGTGTGTTTTATTGTCATTTCATTTCTAGTATGGTTTGCCGACTCTGTTTTACTCCATGTTATATGTCAAAATAAAAATGTAAGCTTTTATCCTAATTGGAGGACCTTTCTCCTTGTTCTTTATTATGTAATTTCACGGTCCTCCATGTTATAATTTTCATTTGTGAGTGGTTATCTTTGTGATGCCCCTATGGATTTTCTTTGTTAGACCTGCTTCACATACACTAATTTTGCATTTAAATTAATAAACAATCAACTCCAAAAAAACAAATATACTGTGTATGTGGACTTTTTAATTTGCTGGAACTTTGAAATAATGTTTAGCTGCAGCTGTTTTGGACCTAAAAATAATGTTAAAGTGGCAACAAAAATGCCTTGAGCAGCAATGTGAAACCACATACAGCCATTATCATTAAGAACTATTCTCAGAGTAAAGAAGAACAAAGAGTCCTGGAAGTGATGATAAGCCCTCACAGAGTCGGGAATTAGAATCATACAGCGAAATTTGTAACGGCCCCTGCCCTCCCTATTTCTGTCTCTGGGTGGCACCGTGCTTTCGTTGTGGGTGATGCAGGGTGACAACATTAGTCCTGGGCTTTCTGGGACTTGTCCAGGTTTGGAGTTAACCTCTGTTGGTGATTACTCCCAGCTATTTAGCCTTGATGGAGTTGCAAGCTATTTAAGCTACTTAGATCCTATTATTGACTGCCAATTATACTGCAGCTATACTAACTTTGGTGTTGTCCTGTGTATGGTTTAGCTCCTGAATTTCCAGCGAATATTCCTGATTCTGACCTCAGCTAGTTTACTGAATATTCTTCCACCTGATGATTTTTTCCCTATCCGTACCTCCTGGTGCTGACCTGGCTATTGACCATTCTTCTTTCCAAGCCTCAGCTACTCTGAAGACTTAGCCCAAAGTCCCTGTGTAAGTCCAAATACCTGTACCGGGGTTAAAAGGTCACAGCGAAGCCTTGCCTTAACCTCATAGTCTAATTAGCCAGCACAAAGCCTGTCTAGTGCTGCTCTTCTCAGAGTTGCCAGATGACCACAAGCAATGCCCCTGTAACACCTACAGTTGTGGCCAAAAGTATTGACATCCCTGCAATTTTGTCAGATAATACTCAGTTTCTTCCTGAAAATTATTGCAAACTCAAATTCTTTGTTATTATTATCTTTATTTAATTTGTCTTAAATGAAAAAACACAAAAAGAATTGTCCTAAAGCCAAATTGGATATAATTCCACACCAAACATAAAAAAGAGGGTGGACAAAAGTATTGGCACTGTTTGAAAAATCATGTGATGCTTCTCTAATTTGTGTAATTAATAGCACCTGTAACTTACCTGTGGCACCTAACAGGTGTTGGCAATAACTAACTCACACTTGCAGCCAGTTGACATGGATTAAAGTTGACTCAACCTCTGTCCTGTGTCCTTGTGTGTACCACATTGAGCATGGAGAAAAGAAAGAAGACCAAAGAACTGTCTGAGGACTTGAGAAACCAAATTGTGAGGAAGCATGAGCAATCTCAAGGCTATAACTCCATCTCCAAAGACCTGAATGTTCCTGTGTCTACCGTGCGCAGTGTCATCAAGAAGTTTAAAGCCCATGGCACTGTGGCTAACCTCCCTAGATTTGGACAGAAAAGAAAAATTGACAAGAGATTTCAACGCAAGATTGTGCGGATGTTGGATAAAGAACCTCGACTAACATCCAAACAAGTTCTTGCTGCCCTGCAGTCCGAGGGTACAACAGTGTCAACCCGTACTATCCGTCGGCATCTGAATGAAAAGGGACTGTATGGTAGGAGACCCAGGAATACCCCACTTCTTACCCCGAGACATAAAAAGCCAGGCTGGAGTTTGCGAAAACTTACCTGAAAAAGCCTAAAATGTTTTGGAAGAATGTTCTCTGGTCAGATGAGACAAAAGTAGAGCTTTTTGGGCAAAGGCATCAACATACAGTTTACAGGAGAAAAAAAGAGGCATTCAAAGAAAAAAACACGGTCCCTACAGTCAAACATGGCAGAGGTTCCCTGATGTTTTGGGGTTCCTTTGCTGCCTCTGGCACTGGACTGCTTGACCGTGTGCATGGCATTATGAAGTCTGAAGACAATGACCCAAACACACACTTCAAAAAGCACTAGAAAATGGTTTGAGAGAAAGCACTGGAGACTTCTAAGGTGGCCAGCAATGAGTCCAGACCTGAATCCCATAGAACACCTGTTGAGAGATCTAAAAATGGCAGTTTGGAGAAGGCACCCTTCTAATATCAGGGACCTGGAGCAGTTTGCCAAAGAAGAATGGTCTAAAATTCCAGCAGAGCATTGTAAGAAACTCATTGATAGTTACCGGAAGCGGTTGGTCGCAGTTATTTTGGCTAAAGGTCATGCAACCAAGTATTAGGCTGAGGGTGCCAATACTTTTGTCTGGTCCATTTATGGAGTTTTGTGTGAAATGATCAATGTTTTGCTTTTTGCTTCATTCTCTTTTGTGTTTTTTCATTTAAGACAAATTAAATGAAGATAATAATACCAAAGAATTTGTGATTGCAATCATTTTCAGGAAGAAACTGAGTATTATCTGACAAAATTGCAGGGGTGTCAATACTTTTGGCCACAACTGTACATCCACAGAAGATCTTTGGTTCGTTCTCCTAAATGCATGGAACAATCTGCTTGCCAACTTCCTCTGGAAACTATGTGCAAGTGTTCCTAGAAGAATTAATGCTTTCTTGATGGCAAATGCTGGTCACACCAAATATTGATTCGATTTAGATTTATTTTGCTCATTCACTTTGCGTTTTGTTGATAGATAAAAATAATCTATTAGCACTTCTATTTTTGACAGCATTCTTACTAACACTTTCGCATACTACTGTATATAAAAAGATAAAATGATAGTTCCCTTTTACAGTACTTGTAAAAATAGGTAAAACTAGGACACCCCTTCTTAAACCAAATGTTCGGCCCAGATAAAATTATAAAGCCTATACTCGTACCTCTCATGCTGGTGCCATTCCCGTGGTGTCAGCACTCAATGACACGTGTTGTGACACGTGACGCTGACGCCCAGTCAGCGCTGGCGTCACTGTCTCCGCCTTCGGACAAACTGAACATGAAGAGGAAGTCTGGGCTGCAGATGATCCTGGACTTACTCTTCATGTTCAGTTTGTCTGAAGGTGGAGGCAGTGATGTGTCATTCCACCATATCACAACCCTGAGACAGCGAGTGTTTACAAAGTTTACAAAGGGGTAGTCTTAGTAGTGAACAACCCCTTTAATCAGAGATTGAATTGCCTTCTCCTCCTGAAACCACTATAAGGAAAATCTCTTGTGTTATAGGGGTTGTGTATAGCTATAAAGAAAGGAACTATCAGTTTACTAGTTGTCAGTAGAATATTTTAAGTTTTTTTTGCATTGTAATCTTGTCATTTTAAAACATCAAAAAATGCTTAAGATATATTTGTAGTGCATTTCATATTGGCCTAATTTCTTAAAAGCAACATCTTTCAAAAAAATACTGTAGGCAGATGTTCGCTTGAAGTCATTAGGGAAATACGAAATGCTTCTATGAAATGTTGCTTTTCTGCATTTTTACTGTGAAAATAGTTGAAAATAGGGTTTATTGATAAATGCCGTATAAAAACAAGTTATATAAAAATTAAATTAAAATAATATAAACTGTCACAATTCAGTTTTGTCATTCTGCTGAAACTTTTTCATACAGTCTTGAATAACAAACCTTATATTCAACCAAGTTCACCTTAAACCTCAAAGGGACATATTTCTAGCTATGGAATCAGTTCCATCTGCTCTACCATCATACCACAATCCTGTTTCCCAGCCAGCTAGACATTGTATAGCCACATATATAAACACTCTGGTTGGGTACATGTTAATAACACCTCTTACTTCGCTGGCAAAATAAAATAAAAATAAATGTATGTTACACATGAAACAAAGCTCTCACTTTGCTGGAAATCCGTGCTGCTCTATGAACATCTGTAGCGGTAAACTGAGTGCTGATTAAGCCAAGTTTCCCCCCTTCTCTTATTATCTAGAGGACTAACCTTTGGCAAAAGAACTCGCTATGGTCTTTCCAAAAAAGAGAAGTCCAAGCTATACAGCATAAATTGAAAATAATGACAAGTTAGAACAAAGGAGGTCTGTGTCCTTTCCGGGTGGTCTATGAAAAAAGGATAAAAATTGTCTTATTAAGATTGAGAATATTCTCAATCTGTTACTTGTCCATGTGAAGCGTTGTTAGGATACTTACATAGACTATACAACGGCTATTTCATTCATGTTACCATATTGGTTTAATTTAGTCCTGTAGATAGTACTGCACATTTAACAACTTTTTTCTGGGAATACACTTTTGCTGGCCTATTCTTAGCATTACCCATCAATATGTGATTAGATGGGGCTCAACCCTGGTCAGTAGAACAAAGGGTGTGGCATTTTTAAGCGAGTTTTCAACCACATTATAAAAAAAAATCTTTCATAGCATGATGAAAACTTTAAAAAAATAATGGATACTCTCAGGAGATGAGTGAATCAGTTTGCAGCAAATTGAATTCTTCTAGAATTCTACACATTTTTTGGGATTCACTTGATGCGAATCCAAGAAAATGGCAGCCAGTCAATGTTTTGTGAAAGGCTGGGAAAAGTTTGAAAAATAAAAATGACTTGAGTCAATGCTCATATGACTTACTACCACAGTTCCCCTCTCCATATCCATCCATCCTCTTCTTTCCTTTCCTAGCACCTTCATTATGTGATAAGTAGATATTGGACAAAAGTTTATGGCATAATGAAAGCAAAATGTTCATCGTGATATCAAAGGCATCAGAAGCCCCGGAGTGAAGATGCAAATTGAATTTCCTGGCCAAATTTGAGCAAACTGCCAAATGAGAATTTCAGCACATTCACACATCACTAATACTCACTAATACTCAACTTAGTGATTCCCACAGCTTCTTTTCCAAAGCTGTCCATTCTCTGTGCTTCCTCTTTTGGCTGCACTGGCATTTAGCTGTGCCTCTTAATAAAGCTCAAATGTGCAGTACCATACCGGACACAGTTGCATCAATGGAGAATTATTCACATTTTGGGGACTTTTTTTTAACTTAAATGCATGTATTTTTTAAATTTTGGCTTTTCCAGGCTGTTTACACATTGCAATTTTCAACATTAAATTTTTTAACTTGTCTGTGGTCATAAATCTGTTGAGAGGAGCTCAGAAAAAAACCAGATAAGAGTTAGAAACTCTTAGACACCATTTCAAATGGTTATTTTTTATCTTTAGAAGTTGTCGCATATCCATATAATAGGTGATAACCTGCTGATCAGGAGGTGTCCAACTTCTAGGACATCTACCAATGCTGAGAACTGTCTAAATGGAGCTGTAGATGGGCATGCATAACTCCTCTCCATGCCTTTGGGACAGCTGGAAAAGGCAAGTATTGTTCTTGGTTCTCTTAACTTCTGACATTCCCTGTACATGTATGGCACAAGTTGGAAATGGGTATATGGAATGGTCTCGCGGGGCAGGTAATGGCAACCCCATGCTCAGCAGGTAATGACTGTGTTACAGCCAGAATCCATCTCTATCTCTGACATCAGCATTTAACAAAGAAGGAAAAGTACAGCTGACTAGGGCACTTAGACCAAGACAGACACTCGTTTTAGATAGAAAAGAAACTTCAGTACTTGGTCGTTCACTGGATAAACTGCCAAAAAGCTATGTGAAGAGATAATGACCAAGTAAAGAAGTTTCTTTTCTATCTAAAACAAGTGTCTGTCTTGGTCTGAGCGCCCTAATCAGCCGTACTTTTAATTCTAATTTTTAATTTTACACCCTTCTGGGTGAGCGGCTTGGTGCAGCACGGACCCAGCAGACTATTAACCGACTATTAACCATCCTGCAGAACCTGAAAGATGGAGGACCTGCCGTGACATTCCACGTGACCAGTTAACCTATGAACCCGGAAGCCGTGACGGCAAATGGTGCTGGATAAGCACCGCAGGCTCTGCAAACGTGGTTATGCCAGCAGTATAACCACAGCAGGTTAGTGTACTTTGCTCTTAACCTCCTCCACTTGACCACCGTATATCACATCAGAAGCGCCCCCTCTTCTCTCCTATTCTGTATCAGCATTTAACAGGCGTCATCACGCTGAGACATGAGCACTTGTTCTCGATATGTTCCTATGACAGCAGGGGGTCTGTTGAAGACTTCTGTGCTTGTCATTATTGAGCTCACTTGAAACCCAGCCTATATATATATATATATATATATATATATATATATATACAGTCATATGTAAAAGTTTGGGCACCCCTATTAATGTTAACCTTTTTTCTTTATAACAATTTTGTTTTTTGCAACAGCTATTTCAGTTTCATATATCTAATAACTGATGGACTCAGTTATATTCCTGGATTCAAATGAGGTTTATTGTACTAACAGAAAATGTGCATTCTGCATTTAAACAAAATTTGACCAGTGCAAAAGTATGGGCACCCTTATCATTTTCTTGATTTGAACACTCACAACTATTTTTTACTGACTTCCTGAAGCACTAAATTGGTTTTGTAACCTCATTGAGCTTTGAACTTCATAGCCAGGTGTATCAAATCATGAGAAAAGGTATTTCAAGTGGCCACTTGCAAGTAGTTCTCCTATTTGATTCTCCTATGAAGAGTGGCATCATGGGCTCCTCAAAACAACTCTCAAATGATCTGAAAACAAAGATTATTCAACATAGCTTTTCAGGGGAAGGATACAAAAAGTTGTCTCAGAGATTTAACCTGTCAGTTTCCACAGTGAGGAACATAGTAAGGAAATGGAAGAACACAGGTACAGTTCTTGTTAAGCCCAGAAGTGGCAGGCCAAGAAAAATATCAGAAAGACAGAGAAGAAGAATGGTGAGAACAGTCAAGGACAATCCACAGACCACCTCCAAAGACCTGCAGCATCATCTTGCTGCAGATGGTGTCACTGTGCATCGGTCAACAATACAGCGCATGCATAACGCCTTTTTGTATGACCAAACAACTCAATCTTTGTTTCATCAGTCCACAGGACCTTCTTCCAAAATGTAACTGGTTTGTCCAAATGTGCTTTTGCATACCTCAGGCGACTCTGTTTGTGGCGTGCTTGCAGAAACGGCTTCTTTCGCATCACTCTCCCATACAGCTTCTCCTTGTGCAAAGTGCGCTGTATTGTTGACCGATGCACAGTGACACCATCTGCAGCAAGATGATGCTGCAGGTCTTTGGAGGTGGTCTGTGGATTGTCCTTGACTGTTCTCACCATTCTTCTTCTCTGTCTTTCTGATATTTTTCTTGGCCTGCCACTTCTGGGCTTAACAAGAACTGTACCTGTGTTCTTCCATTTCCTTACTATGTTCCTCACAGTGGAAACTGACAGGTTAAATCTCTGAGACAACTTTTTGTATCCTTCCCCTGAAAAGCTATGTTGTTTTGAGATCATTTGAGAGTTGTTTTGAGGAGCCCATGATGCCACTCTTCATAGGAGAATCAAATAGGAGAACTACTTGCAAGTGGCCACTTGAAATACCTTTTCTCATGATTTGATACACCTGGCTATGAAGTTCAAAGCTCAATCAGGTTACAAAACCAATTTAGTGCTTCAGGAAGTCAGTAAAAAATAGTTGGGAGTGTTCAAATCAAGAAAATGATAAGGGTGCCCATACTTTTGCACTGGTCAAATTTTGTTTAAATGCAGATTGCACATTTTCTGTTAGTACAATAAACCTCATTTGAATCCAGAAATATAACTGAGTCCATCAGTTATTAGATATATGAAACTGAAATAGCTGTTGCAAAAAACAAAATTGTTATAAAGAAAAAAGGTTAACATTAATAGGGGTGCCCAAACTTTTACAAATGACTGTATATATATATATATATATATATATATATATGTATGTCAGTGTCCAGCTGCCGCAATGAGACTCATGGGTCTTTCCCACCTGGTGATCAAGTTCCTGCACGGACTGAATTAGGAGTAAATCCTTCAATAGGAGAACAACAAGGAAATCCAGCAAGGACTCAGCAAACCAGGACTGGAGTAAAATAATACTTTTCTTTATTTCTTCAAAAAGGTTAAAAAGACGACCCACAAGGATCAGGAACCAGAGTGCCTGGCAGAAATAAACGCAAATGGGACTACGCGTTTCGGCGGCCTAATCCGCCTTCTTCACGGTCCAAAATGGACCGTGAAGAAGGCGGATTAGACCGCCGAAACGCGTAGTCCCATTTGTGTTTATTTCTGCCACGCACTCTGGTTCCTGATCCTTGTGGGTCGTCTTTTTAACCTTTTTGAAGAAATAAAGAAAAGTATTATTTTACTCCAGTCCTGGTTTGCTGAGTCCTTGCTGGATTTCCTTGTTGTTCTCATATATATATATATATATATATGCTTTGGCATTGCTGTACATTGCACCAGCAATCAGATGATCATAGCTTCAAGTTCCCTAAGGGGACTAACAAGGACAGTGAAAACTTTTCAAAAATAAGTAAAAAATTTAAAAGACCTAAAAGTTCAAATAACTCCTCTTCTCCCCCTTAAAAAAAGATAATGTAAAAAATACACATGTATGGTATCGCCATGTTCAGAAAAGTCCAATGTATCAAAATACAAAAATAATTAACCCGATCGGTAAACGAAAAAAAAATAAAGAATGTCACCTGAAAACATGCAAGATTTCAGGCACTCACAGACCTCTAACTTCTTCTTTAAGCGGCTCCTCTGTCCTTCACTCATTACCTGTAGAAATGGCACCTGTTTGAACTTGTTATCAGTATAAAAGACACTTGTCCACAACCTCAAACAGTCACACTCCAAATTCCACTAAGTTAAAGACCAAAGAGCTGTCGAAGGACACCAGAAACAAAATTGTAGCCCTGCACCAGGCTGGGAAGACTGAATCTGCAATAGGCAAGCAGCTTGGTGTGAACAAATCAACTGTGCGAGCAATAATAAGAAAATGGAAAACATACAAAACCACTGATAATTTCCCTCGATCTGGGGCTCCATACAAGATCTCACCCCGTGGGGTCAAAATGATCACAAGTACGGTGAGCAAAAATCCCAGAACTACACGGGGGGACCTATTGAATGACCTGCACAGACCTGGTACCACCGTAACAAAGGCTACCATCAGTAACACACTACGCCACCAGGGACTCAGATCCTGCAGTGCCAGACGTGTCCCCCTGCTTAAGCCAGTACATGTCCGGGCCTGTCTGAAGTTTGATAGAGAGCATTTGGATTATCCAGAAGAGTATTGGGAGAATGTTATATGGTCTGATGAAACCAAAGTTGAACTGTTTGGTAGCTACAAAACTCATTGTGTTGGAGGAAACAGAATGCTGAGTTGCATCCAAAGAACACTATAACTACTGTGAAGCATGGGGGTGGCAACATCATGCTTTGGGGCTGTTTCTCTGCAAATGGACCACTGATCCGTGTACATGAAAGAATGCATGGGGCCATGTATCGTGAGATTTTGAGTGCAAACCTCCTTCCATCAACAAGGGCATTGAAGATGAAATGTGGATGGGTCTTTCAGCATGATAATGATCCCAAGCACACCGCCAGGGCAACAAAGGAGTGGCTTTGTAAGAAGCATATGAAGGTCCTGGAGTGGCCTAGCTATTCTCCAGATCTCGACCCCATAGAAAACCTTTGGAGGGATTTGAAAGTCCATGTTGCCCAGAGACAGGCCCAAAACATCACTGCTCTAGAGGAGATCTGCATGGAGGAATGGGCCAACATACCACCAACAGTGTGTGCCAACCTTGTGAAGACTTAAAGAAAAAATTTGACTTCTGTCATTTCCCAACAAAGGATATATAACAAAATATTGAGATGAACTTTTGTTAATGACCAAATGCTAATTTTCCACCTTAATTTGCTAAATAAATCTTGCCAAATCAGACAAGATGATTTTCTGGATTTGTTTTCTCATTTTAACTCTCATAGTTGGGGTCTACCTACAGTATGATGTCAATTACAGGCCTCTCTCATTTTTTTAAGTGGGAGAACTTGCACAATTGGTGACTGACTTAAATTCTTTTTTTCCCCCACTGTATAAGGGGAACATACTCCCACTATCACTGAACCCCTTAGTGACCATCAATAAATCTGACTTGAGATAAAATAGAATTGCATTCCATGACAGTTAAAAATGCCACAACTATCCACTGCAGCTGACATCGTGTTGCATCATCCGTGGACTTGGCACCAACTAAGGCCATTTATCTACAGAGATACTGCTGTCAATAGTGACAACAACATCTAGATGGTTAATAGAGTATGGAGGCTCACTCTTTAACCCCTTAATGTCCAATGACGGACACAGTCCGTCATCAGACATTTCCCCTGCTTTGATGAGGGCTCCGGCGTTGAGCCCGCATCAAAGCCGGGACATGTCAGCTGTTATGAACAGCTGACATGTGCCCGCAATAGGCGCGAGCGGAGTCACCGTCCGCCCGCGCCTATTAACTAGTTAAATGCCGCTGTCAAAGCTGACAGCGGGCATTTAAATAGCATTTCCGGCCGCCGGGCCGGAAATGACCTCATCGCCGACCCCGTCACATGATCGGGGTCGGCGTCATGTTGCCTGGACAACCAGAGGTCTCTATGAGACCTCTATGGTTGTTCCAGGCATATGGCTTTCAGCGCCACCCGGTGGTCGGCACTGAAAGCACAGCAGTAAATCTGCTACATATGGGCAATCTGCTCATCGCCCATATGTAGCAGAGCCGATCGGGTTGCGCAAGCTTCTAGCCTCCTATGGAGGCAATTGAAGCATGCCAAAAGTAAAAAAAAAATATTTAAAAATAAAAAAAATTAAAAAAAAACTAAAAGTTCAAATCACCCCCCTTTCGCCCCAATCAAAATAAAACAGTAAAAAAAAATCCCACATACACATTATTAGGTATCGCCGCGTTCAGAATCGCCCGATCTATCAATAAAAAAAGCATTAACCTGATCGCTAAACGGCGTAGCGAGAAAAAAATTCAAAACGCCAGAATTACGTTTTTTTGGTCACCAAGACATTGCATTAAAATGCAATAACGGGCGATCAAAAGAACGCATCTGCACAAAAGTAGTATCATTGAAAATGTCAGCCCGGTACAGAAAAAATAAGCCCTCACCCGACCACAGATCACGAAAAATGGAGACGCTACGGGTCTCGGAAAATTGCGCAAATTTTTTTTTTTTAGCAAACTTTGGAATTTTTTTTCACCACTTAGATAAAAGAGGACATAGACATGTTTGGTGTCTATGAACTCGTAATGACCTGGAGAATCATAATGGCATGTCAGATTTAGCATCTAGTGAACCTAACAAAAAAGCCAAGCAAAAAACAAGTGTGGGATTGCACTTTTTTTGCAATTTCACCGCACGTGGAATTTTTTTCCCGTTTTTGAGTACACGATATGGTAAAACCAATGATGTCATTTAAAAGTACAACTCGTCCCGCAAAAACTAAGCCCTCACATGGCCATATAAATGGAAAAATAAAAAAGTTATGGCTCTGGAAAGAAGGGGAGGGAAAAATGAAAATGTAAAACCAAAAATACCCCTGGTCGTTAAGGGGCTAAAGGGAACCTGTGACCAGTAAAAATGCTAATAACTTGCAGATATGTGGTTAATTTGCAGGTTAATAGCATTATAATGCTGGCCGGCTCCTGCATGTAGCCTAATGCTATGGGGAGAAAATGAACTTTATTCTCTACAGCAACGTTCCCTTTTCAGGAACGGTGGTGGCACTAGCATTGGTTCAGTCACTGCTCTGGAAATACAGAGTGGTAGCTGTAACCGCATACCCAGCTCTGACTGACACTCCCTCTGCATTGAGGTTCAGCTGTCAGGGCCGGGAGTGCGGTTAAAGCCATTGCTCTGTATTCTCAGAGCAGTGATTGAACCAGTGTAAAAAGCTGCTTGGGAGAATAAAGTTCATTTTCTCCCCAACAGTTTTAGGCTATGTGCAGGCCAGCATAATAACGCTATTAACTTGCAGATTAACCCCATATCTGCAGGTTAATAAAGTTTTTTCTGGTGACAAGTTCCCTTTAACCCAATCGGCACCTTGAGATTGTGTTTGTGTGGTCCAGATGAGAGCAATGGTAATCCATGGCCAAGTAATGGTCTTTTTGAGTCTGCCAACTATATCGGCCTGATCAGATGTTAGCAACATTTTAGTGGTCAAAATAAAATGTTCATTTTCATTCCACTTTGCAATAATTTCTGAAAAAAAAAAATGGCTTGGGGTCCCCTCTATTTTTGCAAATCAATGCAGGCAAAACCAACAGCTGTGGGCTGCAGTCCTTGGCTGTCAGCGTTATCTTAGTGGATATCAAAAATAGAAGGGTCCTCACACCGTTTTTTTAATTATTTAAATAAATAATTTAAAAAACTTCAATTGGTCCCTACCCCCTCATTTTTATAACAACCAGCCAAGCTAAACAGACAGCAGGACAGGAATTCTCAGACTGGAAAGGGGCCAAGAATATTGGCCCTTCCGAGCCTAAAAATAGCAGCCTGCAGCCGCCCCAGAAAAAGCGCATCTATTAAATCTGCCAATTCTAGTGCTTAGCATGAATCTTCCCACTTACCCTAATGTGGTGGCAAGTGGGATAATATTTGTGGGGTTGATGTCAGCATAAATAACACACCCCCATTAGTAACCCCATTGTCAAATGTACTAAAACTACAGATGCAGAGAAAAGTCCTTTAATTCAAATAAAAATACAGACTCCTTTATTTGAAAGAAACATTCCCCACCCTCTTTCATCCATTTATTAATGTAAAATTAAAAATAATAAAACACTATATCCTCACCTGTCCGATGATAATCCATATGTCCCATGATGTGCTCCAACCCTACAACATCGGGATCATGTCTGACCACTGGCATAATGCGACCACTCAGCCTTGAATCCAGGAGACACTGGAGTGAGCCTGAAAACTCAGCTGCAGCGCCGAGCAGTGACATCAATAAGGTGAACAAAGTTCATAGTCGACGAACTCCAGTGACCTCACTGACGTCAGCATACGCTGTGTGAGAACTTTCTCAAGGGCACTGACGTCAGTGAGGTCACTGGAGTTCATCGATTATCGCCAATCACAGCTGCTGACTCACACACTGTCATCTGTATGACAGTGTGGCAACCACAGTACCCTGACTTGTGTTAAGTTCATTATCAGAGCCGATATTTCTCACGCTGTCATGCAGACGACAGCGTGGGAAACACCAGATGTTTGGGCTGCTGAACTCGAACAGTAACACGGACCATCCCTTAAAACAACTCAAAAACAAAACCTCTTATGGCTATGTCAACAGAAACATCTACAAATGGATCTGAAAAAGTTGGAAACGTGGGACGAAAAGTGGCAGATCCAGTTTAACAATGATAAATGTAAGGTTATACACATGGGAAGAAGGAATCAATATCACCATTACACACTGAATGGGAAACCATTGGGAAAATCTGACATGGAAAAGGACTTGGGGATCCCAGGTAATGTTAAACTTACCTGGAGCAGTAATTCTTTTGAACAAGTTATTCCCCTGAAGAATTACTTGGATGAAATGCGTTGGGACGCTCCTTGAAGGGAAAGTGTAGGGCTTGTGCAATCTAGGGCTAGTTGTGGACTGCCCTTGTCAGGGCAGGAGTCTGGGGATCAGATAATGGTCAGCTTATGAGGGTTGTGACAGGGTATTGTACTCCCACTGCTGCCTATCCATATGTATGATGAGTATCCCTGGAGACTCCTGACCGTCTGCAAAATATTGGTGAGATTGTTCCTTTTATTATTCTCATCTATTTGTGGCTATGAACCTCTTCCCCCTCCTTTGGTTTAGCCAGTATATAAACATATAAGTGCAATTGGCTATGGCATTTTGCTATTTTTTATGCTGTATCCAACATATATAGATTGCTGCTTGGATATTACATTAGCTGCATTCTATACTCCTATCTGATGCTTTTGGGTGCATTCAATTATCCCTTGGGGATTACCCAATGTATGGGCATCTCGTTTTAATCACTTTTGGTGACACTTTAGGTTTGATTTTTTTAGAGTTATGTATTAAAAGTTATATTTTATCTTACTTGCTGTTATACATTATACATTGTTGGGTGAGAATTCATTGTCAATCCCTGATTACTATTGGCATTTTTGCTGTATATTGATATTGATATTTATTGAAGTGATATGGCAGGTTTTTTATCTGTGGGTCTAAATACTGAAAATTGGTTATCAGAGGCTAAGGAGGTTTTCTCTGAAAACGCCTTTACTCAAAAGAAATATCTTCCTACATTTAACGTTGCTTTCAAAGAGCTGCAGCAGGTATATGGGGATCAAATTACTTCCTGGTGGGAAGTACAAAGCCTAGAGAGCTATCTTAAGGCTAAGATCGTTCCTCGACATTTGAGAATTAACCTATTGGCTGGTAATAGACATAAGAATCCAGCCTTTGTACTTAAATGGGAACGTGAAGCCACTGAGAGCTCTCTACGCTTTATGCAATTGCTGCTAGATGAAGAAAAGGCTACCCTGAGTTTATTGAATGAAAAGCTTAAAGAACATATTGAGGTTACTAAAAAGTTTTCTACGGAAACAGACTTTGGATTAAAAGAAACAAAGCTTCAGACATATATTGAACGCTTTCAGTATCATCTTAAGGAGAGAAAGCACAAGCAGTATTTGCGAGACGTTCAAGACTTTAAAGATAATAAAGCTTATTTAGTTCTAACCCCACGTATAGGTGGCCCTGATAGAGATACTGAACTCTCTTCAACAGATACGGACTTCTCCGAATCAGAAAGTAGAAGTCGTTCTAATAGAGGGAGAAACAGAGGGCGAGGCAGGGGTCGAGGCTCACGGGGACCTTCTCATAGATCTGATACATCTAGTGGGCATTTTTTAGACCAAGTTTATGCCCTAAGGAACAGACCACCACAATCCAAGAAGTGATGAGTTGTGTATCTAATGATTTGTCCCTTTCTCAGGATATTCAGATTATTAACCTCTCAGAGAGGTTGATTGATGGTGCTGAAAGATCTGTATTGAGTAAGGGTCTTTCATTTGTCCCTAACACGGATTTTGATCTTTTCCGTATAGTGAAGGATCTTAATCTGTTTTTACGCAAAGTTAGGTGGAAGAAGTTCTACCAGAAACAAGATTCTCGTTTAAGTCTAGAGTTGGGCATTCCGGAAGACATGTTACCTGATGTCAGATTGCTCGACTCTCTTTCAGAGATTGATCCTAACACTTTGGGTCAAGGTCCTTTTACTGAATTGAGAAATAGAAGTACGAAAATGCCGCCATTAACTGGTGATCTGTCCGCGATTGATGTTATTTCTAATCTAGTCACTGATGATTTAATTAAACTTTCACAGGATCGGCTCTATTGCCATTATAAATGCTCGAAGGAGGAAATGGATGCGATTGCGCGTCTGGAACAGGACGACAGCATTGTGATTAAGCCCTCAGATAAGGGTGGCAATGTTGTCGTCCTGGGAGTCGATCATTACCAACAGATGTGTGACGCTATCCTTTCTGATGGTGACACATATGAGGTGTTGACATGCAATCCCATGAATGTGTATCGAGAAGAATTGCAACAGATCCTATTAGAGGCTATGAGTAAAAAGCTCATTAATAAAACTGAATTTGAATTTATCCTCCCAAAACATCCAATCACTGCCACCTTTTATTGTTTACCCAAGGTTCATAAGGGACTTCGTCCCCTTAAAGGTAGACCAATTGTCTCAGGGGTGGGTAGTCTCTGCCAGAATGTAGGAATTTATCTAGATCAGATCTTGTCTCCCTTTGTTTCCTCATTACAATCTTTTGTGAAAGATACACCAGATTTCCTCCGTCGATTGGATGGGCTTAATGTTGATCCTAAGGCTCATCTTGCTAGTATTGACGTTGAGGCATTGTATTCATCCATTCCGCATGTATATGGTTTGGAAGCAATGTCACATTTTTTGAACATGAGAGGGTGCCAATATCGAGAACATAATCTTTTTGTCTTGCAGCTCCTCCGGTTCTGCCTTACCAGGAATTTTTTTGTCTTCAATCACAGGGTCTACCACCAGCTGAGGGGGACTGCTATGGGGTGTCCCTGTGCACCGGCTTATGCTAATCTCCTCCTCGGCTGGTGGGAGGAGACCTTGGTTTTTGGTGGTGACGAAGATGAGGGGTCATCTATGTGCCGTGTCCCTGAGCTATGGACGCGGTACATAGACGACATTTTCGTTGTATGGAGGGGCTCTGTTGAGGAATTTAAGGAATTTGTTGTCGCTCTTAATCATAATGTTATAGGC
Organism: Dendrobates tinctorius; assembly: GCF_039654945.1. Classification (NCBI taxonomy): domain Eukaryota; kingdom Metazoa; phylum Chordata; class Amphibia; order Anura; family Dendrobatidae; genus Dendrobates; species Dendrobates tinctorius. The sequence continues at coordinate 58,536,385 of NW_027361829.1, forward strand.
CTGTTTTTCACTTCAGTTATCGAGACATCGAGACTGCCCTTTCTTGATATTCTGATTGAAAAGGATGAGAAAGGGGAAATAGTGACTTCGACATATAGGAAACTGACATCAACAAACTCTTTATTACATTGGGATAGCCATCATCCCCAACATTTGAAAAAAGCCATCCCTAAGGGACAATACCTCAGGGTTCGGAGGAATTGCTCCGATATGTTGGGTTTTGAATCCCAAGCGAGGGATTTGAGGGATAGATTTTTAAACAGGGGCTACCCCAAATATGTGTTGAAGCAGGCCTATCAAGGAGCTAAGGACAGCAGACGATCTGAATTGTTGAGTACTGGCAGAGTAAAGCCTCCGGTTAATGATACCCTCAGATTCATAACTACATATGACAATGGTGCGGTTCCTGTGAGGAACATCATTAAGAAGCATTGGTCCATCTTACAGATGGACAATGATGTTTCCCCATACTTGAGTGCCTCCCCTATGATTACATATAGGAAAGCACGCTCTTTGAAGGATAGATTGGTGCGGAGTCATTTTTCATCTCCGGTGAACAAAACATGGCTCCATAGTGATGTCACGGGCTGCTTTAAGTGTGGCCATTGTGTGGCTTGTTCACACATTGGTGTGAGTAAGACCTTTACTAGCAATGTGACTGGTAAGAAATATACCATCAAACACTTTATGAATTGTAGCACCAAGGGCATCATTTATAAAGTCATTTGTAAATGTGGGTCAGAATATGTTGGAAAGACAATTCGTGAATTCAGGAGAAGGATCGGTGAACATGTGGGAGATATAACACATAAGAGGGACACTTCTCTCTCAAGGCATGTTCATGGTATGCATGATGGACAGATTACGTGCCTTACTTTCACTGCGATTGATAGGGTCTGTAAACCACAGAGAGGCGGCAACTGGGATCAGTTGTTGTTACAATGTGAGGCTAAGTGGATCTTCTATTTGGATACGGTAACACCTAAAGGCCTTAATGAGCAAATTAATTTCAATTGTTTCATTTGAATTCCTTCTTTTTTGTCTCCCAATTTTCAATCCACTGATAGGATTGTTTTATAAGCCTAAATCACTATTTTTGTCACCAATTACTAGGATTTGCATTGTACGTTTGTATATATCCTTTCCATATTGGTACCTTACATTGTCCAACATTATTCCCCTCTTTGATATTAGTGAGGGGGGCTTTAGTCTTTCTCCCCGCTCCCTTTATATATTTCACCATATTGGTGAGGTGTATTGTGTTCCCCTAAGGACCCCTTGAAGTGATTTCTATTTAGGTGGTGTTGCTGCATCTTTTTCATATGTGATCAATCGTTGTTTTTGATTTATCACTGAATTACCACTATATCTGGATGTTATGTAAATTCATCTCTGCTCTGGTAGACCGGGGGTGTTTTTGTGTTAATTTGCGTGCTATTTTCCCTTTGCCAGCGTCATTTTTGTGCTGTTGTTGTGGGTGGCACTTTTTTCCAGGAGGTGTGGCTTGATGCGGTTCCACCTATTGAAAGTGGGGCGGCACCATTATATATGCTTCCCCGGAAGTGGGGCTTGATGCGGTTTGGCTCACCGATAGTGCTATGGCACCGCGCTATGTGCTTTTATGAAAGTGGGACATAATGCGCTCCCAGAGACGGCTTTTGCATGCCAACCGGAAGTGGGGCACCCGCCATCTTGGTTTTACCGGAAGTGGGGCATCCCGAAGGGCGTCTACTGTGTTTTGAGACGTCACCGGAAGTGGGGCATCCGCCATCTTGGTTTCACAGGAAGTGTGGCGTCTTTGACCAGTTAGTGCTCTGTACCCATGACGCTTTGCTCTGTGATGTCATGGGGGGCGGAGTTAATGCGAACTGTGGCGCGCACCTTGGGGAAGAATCACATAATGGAGGACAATTGATATGTAAAGTGAGAGTGAGTATACATGTGTGACTCACTGAATTAATTATGATGGGGCTGTGTGGATCGCCCTGATGATATAAATAAGCCCTTTTTCCTCTGCTCACTGCAGACAGCAGATAGTATTGAGAGCAGGAGGATGTATCTCTTAGCTTTAGCACTGTGGCACTTTTGAACAAGTTAGTCCCCTGAAGAATTACTTGGATGAAACGCGTTGGGACGCTCCTTGAAGGGAAAGTGTAGGGCTTGTGCAATCTAGGGCTAGTTGTGGACTGCCCTTGTCAGGGCAGGAGTCTGGGGATCAGATAATGGTCAGCTTATGAGGGTTGTGACAGGGTATTGTACTCCCACTGCTGCCTATCCATATGTATGATGAGTATCCCTGGAGACTCCTGACCGTCTGCAAAATATTGGTGAGATTGTTCCTTTTATTATTATTCTCATCTATTTGTGGCTATGAACCTCTTCCCCCTTTCTTTGGTTTAGCCAGTATATAAACATATAAGTGCAATTGGCTATGGCATTTTGCTATTTTTTATGCTGTATCCAACATATATAGATTGCTGCTTGGATATTACATTAGCTGCATTCTATACTCCTATCTGATGCTTTTGGGTGCATTCAATTATCCCTTGGGGATTACCCAATGTATGGGCATCTCGTTTTAATCACTTTTGGTGACACTTTAGGTTTGATTTTTTTAGAGTTATGTATTAAAAGTTATATTTTATCTTGCTTGCTGTTATACATTATACATTGTTGGGTGAGAATTCATTTTAAATCCCTGATTACTATTGGCATTTTTGCTGTATATTTATACTGTATAGCACCATTAATTCCATGGTGCTGTACATGAGATGGGATTACATCAAAATGCAAATATCACTTACAGTAAACAAACTAACAATGACAGACTGGTACAGATGGAAGAGGACCCTGCCCTTGCAGGCTTACATTCTACAGGATTGAGGGAAAAGAGACAGTAGGTCGGGGGTTGCAGTAGCTTCGATGGTATTGAGGTGGCCATGTGGTCATTACAGGTTGTAAGCTTTTTTGAAGAGATAGGTTTCCGTGTGAAGGATCCAAATGTGGTGGATGACCGGATGTGTTGGGGCACAGAATTACAGAGGATGGGGGATATTCGGGAGAAATCTTGGACACGATTGGGTGATTATACTGCCTCTGTACAAATCCCTGGTTAGACCGCATATGGAGTACTTTGTACAGTTTTGGGCACCGGTGCTCAGGAAGAATATTATGGAACTAGAGCGAGTACAAAGGAGGGCAACAAAATTAATAAAGGGGACGGTGGAACTACAATACCCAGAGAGATTAGCAAAATTAGGATTATTAAGTCGAGAAACAAGGTGACTGAGGGGCGATCTAATAACCATGTATAAGTATATAAGGGGACAATACAAATATCTCTCCGAGGATCTGTTTATACCAAGGAAGGTGACCGTCTCAAGGGGGCATTCTCTGCGTCTGTAGGAGAGAAGGTTTTTCCACCAACATAGAAGAGGATTTTTTACTGTTAGGGCAGTGAGAATCTGGAATTCCTTGCCTGAGGAGCTGGTGATGGCAAACTCAGTCGAGGGGTTCAAGAGAGGCCTGGAGGTCTTCCTGGAGTGTAAAAATATTGTATCTTACAGTTATTAGGTTCTTTAGAAGGACGTAGATCTGGGGATTTATTTTGTCGGAATATAGGCTGAACTGGATGGACAAATGCCTTTTTTCAGCCTTGCTAAGTCATTAATTACAAAGATAAGGAAAAATTAAAATTTAAAAAACAAATCTGGTTGCGGAGGCAGGGGGCTGAAAAAGCAGATGTGGATGTAAAAAGAAACACAACTCCTCTGCTTGTTCTCTGATCTGGCACCACTCCCTGTCTAGATTTACATCAGACTTTCACATGACTGCTGCAGCCAATCAGTAGTCACACCCATAGTACTGAAATCACTGCTGAGGTATGGGATCCATAATGCCAGTGATAAGGCATCTTGGGTAAGGCAAAGCAAAACATTTGCCTTTTAATGTAATTTTATTGATATGCATTCTTTTCATTCATGTTTGTATATTTACTATTATAATTCTATATCTATTGTTTTATATTTTATTCGTGCCAAATGGGTTGATTTATAGAAACTAATGTTGTACATATCAGGAAAAAAAAGTCTTGCGTGAAACTGGAATACCAACCAACGCTAAACCCAAACATGAGTCTCACATCTTGAGTAGTGATGAGGGAGCATGCTCGGCACTGTTTGATACTCAATCGAGTATCGGGGTGCTTGGACATGCTTGGTACTCAATCAGGAATCTCTGGTTCTTGAGCGCCATGCTGGAGTCCCCGCCCGGCATGTTTCTCAGCGTTTTTTTCAGCCATGATGGGATTTCTTGCCAATCATGGTAATGTCATAATCTTGTTGGCTATTAGCATTAATGTTATTGGCCGGTCCTCCACCAGCTCCAAGGGACGTGGTGTGCTCCACTTGGTTAGCATACTTCACATTCTGATCTGGGACATGAGGTTTATTATAGCTGTCTACTGCTTTTTCTAGCCCATATACTTGTGCAGGGAGATTACTTTCTCCACATGCTCCAATAGGACTTTATGTAACTGGGCTGTGTGCAATATCACCTCTCAATCAATTGATTATTTAGATTGGTCCCTTTTGGGATAATATAGTTTCTTATTTAAATCTCTTTATCAATTATGTTGATTTATATGATCAGGTGAAATATATATTTGCACAAAGCACCTGTTCATCATTTATGTAGTAGACTGTATGTATTTTCCAGTTGTTTGCCTATTTTCATGTATTTATGCAAGATGTGATCAGTTTTGTATATATTTGAATGCATTTGTGATTTATTTTTGACATCTACAATTATTGTCAAGACTTGGATCATGTTTACATGTTATGCACACCCGTCCCCCTCGCCCCTGTTATTTTAGCCTTTTCCACAACCCCCCTTTTTATTTGGTGTTGTTCTTATTGCTCAATAAAATTTGACATTTGATTAATATGTCATCTTTGCCTAATTTTTTAACTAATTTTGTAGGTTTTCACTTGATATGTTCATAGGTATTTACTAGTTTTGTTATTTCCTTCTATGTAGGTTTATATAACCAATTCCTCCTGACCTGTACCTGTCGTTGGACCTTCAGAATCACTATCAGTAACCACGTCCACTTCATTGTCACAGCACAGTGCGTTCAGCTGTGCCTACCACAGGACTTGGAATGCAAGCGGAAATACGCATCCACCCTCCAACACGCCCAAACACTAAACGGCCACCTTTCCAGACTGCTTGAAATGGATATGTTGCCATTTAGACTTGTGGACACAGAAGCTTTCCACAACCTCATGTCAGTCGCCGTCCCACTGTACTCACTCCCCAGCAGCTACTTGTTCTCCCAGTGCTTGTGGCCAGGGATGCTACATTTCTCATGGCACACTAGGTGAGCCTAGTGGAGGCTGGGACTGGGTCAGACCCTGTGATGGCACACGTGCTACCGACAACTAGAATTGCGGAACCTAGTTCCATCAGGGTTTCCTCCACCTCCTACAACAGTTCCTACATCCGCTTGTCATCCTCCATCTCCGAATTGTCAACCATATCAGTCACAAGCTGAAAGTACTGCAGCACTGCCTCGGTGGAGCAGCAACAGACTCTTCTTTAACTAATTTGTTTTGGTAACAAATGTGGCGCCCCTGAGGCTTCAGTCGCCACAGAGGTACTGCACCTCCTCCTGAGGTGTGGTGCCCCACCATCCAGGTAAGGTGGGAACTCCTAACCACGCTTGTGGAAACACAAAACGTGCTGGAAGGTGGGTGGAGTTTAGAATACATAAAAGAGAGGGAAGGTTTAGTCAGTGAGTTCGAGGTCAGTCAGTGAGAGAGTCACTCAGAGAGGAGTGAGGAAAGGAGATCCCTGGAAGAGGGATGGAGGAAGGAGTGCTGCAGCTGCCTCAGTGATCTGAGCCAGCTGGCACAGGAAAGGAAAGAAGGAGAAAGACATTGAACTGAAGCCTGAGCTTCCATAAGAAAGAAAGACAAGTACAGAACGAAGGAGTAAAAGGGAACAGAGAGGACGTGGGTTAGAGGAGAACCCTGCCTAGAAATTCTAAGCGCAAGGCCGGGGCCCAGTACCCGAGGTTGTATGGACACTAATGGTTCTGCAGCAGACACCGGTGGAGTAGTGGGCTGTAAATGCACTACTCCCATCTAAGATTTGGGGCACAACAGCAACTTGGATAGTGAGCCGGGACTCAGGAGTAAGGAGTCCCTGAAGCAGGCTACAGCTGTCTGCCGTACAAGTAGAGTTCTTGGGAACATCTGTCAGGAGGCACTCCAGTGTAACTCAGTACTAGGAGTACTTCACTTAAAGGCACTATAGAGGAGATGTTCAGAAAGGTACATGTTGGCGGAGTGTTGGAAGGGAGCATCCTATCTTGCCTGGAGGTTGACTGAGCCCAGGACCTGGAGGACACAGCACGGAGGCAGGCATCTGTGTGAACTGCAGACTGTGAGTAAAGCTTTGGAACTACATGCCCTGGTGTCCTCCACTTATTCCCGCACCACTACACCCCGCACTATTACATCTGGGCACCGGCCTCTACACCGCCTGTGCCTCTCCTCTATTGCTACATCTACACTGCCCTGGGACTACAGCTCCACCTGTGGGAAGCTTCACCATCTTGGCTGCAACCCACCACCAATCCCAGATGATCTGCATGCAGCGTCAGCCTAACACCTCACTTGCCGAACACCACAGGTGGCGTCACGAACTATTCATAAACTTTATTTCATTGTTCATTCATTCCCCTTTTTGCCATGGAACCCCAGGGCCACGGACCGGGTCACAGCTTCCGTGACAACTCCCATTGAGATCAACGGGCCCGGTACCGAATACCCCGCTAGGCCCTGGTGTGGGCGCTCCATTCAGGCATCATGAACAGGGTGACGAGACCCGATGCCATCGGGTTCTGTGTGCCTAAGATTTGCTGGACTTAAAACTTGTGAGAATGTGCCGAAGACCCAATTTAATAGATTGTGAAATGAATACTAAAAATGGCCGACAGCCTAGAGAAGAAGGGCGTGATAATATGGGCAGTCCTTAGAAAAGAGCGCGGACTATCCTGGGCCTCCCCTGTGTGAACTTCTATGCGACGGCAACATGGCCCACCCCCTGAGGGGTTCATGTACTGGCTTGGTGTGGAGGCGCTGGAAGAAGACGCTGCCTCAAGAAGGAGGGGCAGAAGCCAGTGGCGGGAAAGGGGCCGAGGCAGGAAGAAGAACACCAGAACGCCATGATGGAAAGAGAAAAGAAGTCAGAAGAACAGGGGGAGGGGAAGCCACTCGCCCCCACAGAGGTACTGCACCTCCTCCTGAGGTGTGGTGCCCCACCATCCAGGTAAGGTGGGAACTCCTAACCACGCTCCAACACCTGCACCCCTCACCACAAAGTAGTGTAGCAAAGCCACATTGCAGCTCCTTGCTTAGAGAGTAGCAGAGCACCTTTGGTGGTTCCCTGCTTGGAAACATGAAACGTGCTGGGAGGTGGGTGGAGTTTAGTCTCTCAGAGAGGATTGAGGAAAGGAGATCCCTGGAAGAGGGATGGAGGAAGGAGTGCTGCAGCTGCCTCAGTGATCTGAGCCAGCTGGCATGGGAAAGGAAAGAAGGAGAAAGACATTGAACTGAAGCCTGAGCTTCCATAAGAAAGAAAGACAAGTATGGAAAGAAGGAGTAAAAGGGAACAGAGAGAATGTGGGTTAGAGGAGAACCCTGCCTAGAAGTTCTAAGTGCAAGGCCGGGGCCCGGTCCCCAAGGTTGTATGGACACTAATGGTTCTGCAGCAGACACCGGTGGAGTAGTGGGCTGTAAATGCACTACTCCCATCTAAGACTTGGGGCACAACAGCAACTTGGATAGTGAGCCTGGACTCAGAGTAAGGAGTCCCCGAAGCAGGCTACAGCTGTCTGCCGTACAAGTAGAGTTCTTGGGAACATTTATCATGAGGCACTCCAGTGTAACTCAGTACTAGGAGTACTTCACTTATTAAAATATAAGCTTTATTAGGTATGTACTAAAATATTGAACTCGCGATCCCTAATAAATCAAGTGAAGTTAAATTGTATGCATGGTGAAAAAGTGACACATAAAAGAGTGTCAGAGGGGTGCTCTAGAATTACAGTCTTGTACTCAATGAGCAGTGTGTATTGCAATCCCTCCTTTAAATTTTTTGCTAGACCTTGCACCTAGTGCACAAGCTTTACCAGTGTAGGAGTACCACTCTTTATAAAATTCTACTAAAATTTATTCTGAGGCCTTCCTCTACATGTATTCCAGGGAGTATTGCAATATCTCTCTTTCAAATTTTGGCTAGACCTTGCAAAAATTTGAAGGAGAGATTGCAATACACCCTGGGAGCATAGGTTTTACCAGTGTAGGAGTCCCATTTTATTTTAAATTCTACCCAAATTTATTATGGCGCCCTCCTCTACGTGTCATAAAGGGTGTATTCTAGTCTCACCACCAAATTTTTGGCAGCCTTTGCACATAGTTCAAAGAAGCCTTTATGAGTCTAGGAGTCCAACTACCTAACAATTTTAACAGAATGTGTATGAGGCCCTCCGTTATGTCTACTACAGGGTGTGACGCCCTTGGAAGGTGAGTTAATTTGAGTGGACTCTCTGAACTGTGGAACCGACATATCCTTGGGCGAGCTGGCCAGGTTAAGACCGACCTCTATACAGGGATCGTCAGGGGTAAACCCAGAGGTCTCTTGGACCACAGTACTGATACCAAGAGAGGTGGCTCAAGAGGTGAATGGGGCGCGAGATGGAGAGGAACCGTAGGGAAGGTAGACACACAAGAGCAGGATCCAGGGATGCAGATCCAGGAGGGAAGGATGGGACACAGGATGAACGCTGGCAGAGGATGCAGAGACAGAACTCCAGATGAGCTGCAGCGGTGGATTCTATGGAGAGAGAGAGGGGGTTAGGGAGAAAGAGGTAAATGCAGACAGAGCAGAGCACAGTGGTACAAGTGCACAGGAGAACAAGCGCCAGCCTGAGTTACTAAGCTGAGAACCTACTGCATATAATAACCAGGCACCTCCACTAAGAGGAGGCAGCCTAAAATACCCCAAGCCTTACCCGGATTGGCTGCACAGGACTTCCGGGTCATAACGCCTGGAAGCCATAAGAAAGTGGTCACCCTCTATCCCAGAGCATGTGCGCAGGTGCCAGGAACCCACCGCAGGACGTGTGACCGGAAGACGAGGAGAAGCGTGGTGGGACCGTGTGAGGACAGCGCACCGGGACCCAGAAGCAGCAATGGAGGAACAAGCGGCAGCAGCGGGAGACCGAGCAGCGGTGGCAGTGACGACGGTCCAGGCAGGGGACCGAAGAGCATTGGCGGACACGGCAGTGGTAACACAGAGTGTATGGAAATCCCTCTTCCTTCTAATTTTTGGCAGTTCTTGCATTGTCAGCATCGGCTTTGTGAGTTTCAGAGTCCCTCCTTCATAAATTAAACATGTGTCTGACCATGTCACAAACACCACATTTATCGAACAACACAAAAAAACAAAGAAACAAAGGCAAATTGTACATAATTTCAAACAAAACCACAAAAATTGGCCTTATGAAATAGTTGGCATCTTTCCAAAATTGTGGGTAAAGAGCTTGATTCAATCATGTGATATTAGTTCTAACTCACCGGTGGCAAGTAACAGGTGTGGGCAATATGGAAATCACATCTGAAACCAAATAAAAATGGGAAAAGTTGACTCAATCTTTGCTTTATGTGTCTGTGTGTGCCACAATAAGCATGGAGAACAAAAAGAGGAGAAGAGAACTGATAACTTGTGAATAAAAATTGCTGAAAAATATCAACAATCTCAAGGGCAACATAATCAGAAAGAGGAGAAAAGATCTGTCTAAGAGATTGAGAACCAAAATTGTTGAACAGTATCAACAATCTCAAGGTTACAAGTCCATCTCCAGAGATCTTGAAGTTCCTTTGTCCATGGTACACAACATAATCAAGAAGTTTACAACCCATGGCTCTGTAGCTAATCTCCCTGGACATGAACGGCAGAGAAATATTATATAGTCAGGATACTTCCTGATTAGAGGCAGTCTTCCCAAGGGTGCATGCAGTGCAGCAGACAGTTGAAGGCCATGGGGATAAAGCTGCTATGGCGGGAAGGGGCTCCAGGCTGAAGAATAGTGCAGTCGGGCACAAACTCAACAGAATCATCCTCAGGACGGATCTGGGGTCTAAGACAGGGGTGGCACCTTTCCCAATTGGAGCCGAACGAGGGGCTGACAGGGAGCTGGTGATGTGGAAGGCACAGATGGGACATGGATTGTCCAAAGAGGCTGCCCAGATGGCAAGTAAAAGTAAAGCATGAATGGGACACAGATTGTCCAAACAGACTGCCGGGATTGCCGGGAGAAAAGAGAGAGGGATTAAAGAAAGAATAGAGGCTGCCCAGAAGGCAGGGAAAGCGCAAGATATGTGGCTCTGTGTGAATCGTGCTGCTAAAGTGATGAGTGCCCATGTTATCAGTAAAGTTGAACTGTTTGAAAAGGACTATGACTCTGCAGTGTTTTATGGAATCTGGAAACACGAAGCTGGAGTGACAGAGATCGAGGGGATTCCAGCCACTGAAGTGAGTATTCTGCTGCACACATTGCACACACAACAGATATGACTTTGTATTTCATCTGTAGGGTGCCAGGGTGTGGGAACACTACAGCTCATTGCCACAACTACCACCCTGTCTGCCTTACAGCATCATGAAATCTATAGATTACCAAAAGATTTTGGGTCACATTATAGTGCCTATTGTTAGAAACCTGAGTTTGCATCCATGTCATGGATCTTCCAGCAGGACAATGACCTCAAACATACTTCAAGAAGCACCCAGAAATAGAGAGTTCTGAAGTGGCCAGCAATGAGTTTGGCTCTCAGTCCCATTGAACCCTTGTAGAGAGATCTTAAAATTGCTGTTGGGAGAATGCACCCTTCAATTATTTAAGATCTGGAACAGTTTGCAAAAGAGAAGTAGTCCAAATTTCCAGCAAAGAGGTGTAAGAAGCTTGTTTACAGGTATAGGAAATGATTGATTGAAGTTATTTATTCCAATGGGTGTGCTACCAAATATTAAGTTGAGGGTGCCAACAATTTTGTCTTGCCCATTCTTTGAGTTTTGTGTGAAAATAAGTCTAATTTACCCTTTTCTCTGTTTTTGTTTTTTTCTTTATTCTAATACACGAAAATAAAATAAAAATGTGTATAACAAAACATGTGCAATTGTAATAATTTTCTGGGAGAAATACTGTATTTTTTGGAACAATTTCAAGGGTGCTAACACTTTCAGCCCATGACTGTACATTGCTTTTCTACATTCAAGAACTCAAGAAGCAATCATAAATGGATGGAAACAAAGCACTGGAGAGTTCTAAAGTGGTCAGCAATGAGTCTGTATCTAAATTCCATTGAAAAATTGTGAAGAGAGCTTAAAATTTCAGCTGGGAGAAGGCATTCTTCACATATTAGGGACCTGGATCAGTTTTCGAAAGAGAAGTGGTCCAAAATAACAGTTGAGAGGTATAAGAAGCTTGTTGATAGTTATAGGAAGCGACTGCAGTTATTTCTTCCTAAGGGCGTGCCACCAAATATTAAATTGAGGGTGCCAAAAATTTTGTTCCAGCTTCAGTCACTGTGGTGTCATTAGCGCTGGTTCAGTTACCGTTCTGAGTATGTAGTGTGACTGTAACCGCAACCCTATTCCTGATTGCCAGCCTGCCCTAATGCGGAGCTAGAGTCAGTAACGCCTGGGGGTGCAGTTACAGCCACAGCTCTACAGAACAGTGACTGAACCAGCGCCAGCATCACCCCTTCAATGCTGCCAGGTGGAATAAAGTTCATTTTCTCCTTGCAACTGTCACCGGGCAGGTCAATATCGTTTTGATCCCATATCAATAAGTTAATAGCGTTTTTTCTGTTTTCCTTTAAAGAAGAAGCCCCAATAAATATTTTATTTGGTACATTGCCCAAATTATCTATGTAATTATGTGTAAGTGTATTAATATACTTACTGATTGCAGTCTTCTCTGGTTTCCAGCGTTGTTCTGTTCCTCTTCTTACCCACATGACCTGGAAACAGACTAAGAGGCAGTCACTTTCTTTGTATAAATCTCTGTAGTCTCTTGCTGAGGTTTCATAGGATTACGTTGAAGAAAGAGTCACTGCCCAACATGATAGTTACATTGTGAGAAAGAAAAAAATAGGAGCCCTTACAAGGGATCAGGACACTCTGGAAGTTATAGAGGACAGCATTCGGTATGTATAGCAATAGACTTAGGCTAGTTTCACACTAGCGTATGTAGGAGCTGCGGAGGGCTGCGAACTTCCTCCTTGAAGCTCCGCCCACTGCCGCGCCTCCTCTGTTCAGTGCCACCTCCGTCAACATGCGGCCTGCGTACCCTATCTTTACCATTGGGCATGCAGGCCATGCCGATGTATGCAGATGCCTCCGCGTGCGTCGTTTTGAGGTCAGCCAGGGGACTCCACGAAGCCTCACTGACATCCCTGGCTGACCTTAGGTGAACTGATGAGCGTGGGAAAAAATGTAGAAACTTTCCCACGCTCATTAGTTTATCTCCGGTCAGCCGGGGAGGCTGCGCAGAGATAAACTAATTCATTCTGGAAGTGGTTTAGAGCAAACTGGTCGCATTAGCACCGGTCCTATTCTACACCACTTAACTTCCTCTGATGGATTGCAGCGGGGGACCTGACTGACCAGTGGAGAGGTAAGTATATTGTTGTTTTTTTGTTTTATTTTTTTTACAGGTCGATGGTTATTTATGGATTAGCAGAGGAATAAATCTGATCAAAAACTTGTCTTTAATTCATTAAAATAATTTTTAATTAATGTCTGTGTGTTTTTTAACCCTTTAATAGTCTAGGGTTAATAATGGAGAGGTGTCTTATTGACACCTCTCCATTATTAATCGGCTTAATGTCACCTTCCAATAGCAAGGTGACATTAACCCATTAATATTAACCCATTAGCCACCATTACAGGGCTATGGGAATAGAGAGGCTAAATGTTGTGAATTCCCTTGCTCGGACTTCTGGTCCTCAGGTTTTTTGTATATTAGATGTGTTGGATTTTTTTAGGGTTTTGTGTGTGATTGCAGACAGTATCTTTTCTGTCCTGTCCTGTCTAGACAGCTTGGGCCCCACCGTTTGCTCAGTCTGTTCTCTGCCTGTGTTTGTGTCATCTTGTCTCACTGACAATATATGTTTGGGGGCTGTCTATTCCTTTGGGGATCTGCTCCGGGGTAGTTTAGATTTCACCTTTCTTGTTTTAGGCTCTGTTAGTTCTCCGGCTGCGACGAAGCATCTAGGGCATCATAGGCACGCTCCACGGCTACTGCTAGTTGTGTTGATAGGATCAGGGGTCTGCAATCCGCTTAGTTACCAACCTCTCTGGTTCTCTGGTGGCTTAGCCTGTTCCTGCCATCCTCTTCGGTGACCCATTCATAACAGAATCACCAGCCAAACCATAGACTCTAGGGTACTCAAAAGAAGGAAAGAATTGTAAAGAAAAAAAAGTGTCAGAATTTTTTATATATTTTTTCCTCTTTTTCTCTGGGGCTGTAGGAGGATTTTTTCCTTAATGGAGACTATGCAATTGTCTGATCGTGTTGAGCAGCTCGCTGCTGAAGTGTGGGGAATTTCTGCCTATCTCGCTCAATCATCTGCTGTAGAACCAAAGATCCCTACTCCTGATGTGTTTTCAGGGGATCGGTCAAAATTTTTGAATTTCAAGAATAACTGTAAACTATTTCTTGCTTTGAAGCCTAATTCATCGGGGAGCTCGGTGCAGCAGGTTAAAATTGGCATCTCCCTGCTGTGCGGCGATTCCAAGGATTGGGCTTTTTCTCTGACACCTGGAGATCCTATTCTGTCTAATGTAGATGCATTTTTTTAAGGCCCTGGGGTTGTTGTATGGTGAACCTAATGCTATTGATCAAGCTGAGAAGATCTTATTGGCATAGAACCAGGGTCAGGATGCTGCTGAGTTATATTGCCAGAAGTTCTGAAAGTGGGTGGTCCTTACTAAATGGAATGATGATGCCCTAGCAGCTATCTTTCGGAAAGATCTGGCAGAAACTGTAAAAGATGTTATGGTGGGATTTCCTGTCCCATCTGGTCTTAACGACTCCATTTCATTAGCCATTCAAATTGATCGACGTTTACATGAGCGTAAAAGTACGCGAGAGGCGGTGCTGCCATTTGAACAAACTTCTGAACCTATGCAATGTGATAGGGTTTTGTCTAGGGGGCAACGTCAAGAGTTCAGAAGGCGTAATAAGTTATGCTTCTTTTGTGCGGAGTCCTCTCATGTTATTTCTGTCTGCCCTAAATGAGAAAAACGTTTTGCTCATGCATTTGCGGTGGGCAGTGTACAGCCTAAGTTCCTGTTGGCAATTACCTTGATCTGCTCCTTGTCTACATTTTCTGCTAAGGCCTTTGTTGATTCAGGAGCAGCCTTGAATCTGAAGGATCTTGACTTTGCCAATCGTTGTGGTTTCCCCATGGTGCCCCTGAGGACCCCTATTCCCTTGAGAGGGATTGATGGTACCCCTTTGGCGGAGAATAAACCCCAGTTTTGGACCCAGGAAATAATGCGGCTTGCCCCGGACCATCAAGAGAATTGTAAATTTTTGGTGTTGCACAATTTACATGATATTATTGTACTGGGTTTTCATTGGTTGCAAACCGATAATCCTGTTTTGGATAGGAAATCTGTGTCTGTGGTGAGTTGGGGTTGTCAATGTGTTCCTAGTGACACTCCTGTTTTCTCCACCTCTCCCCAGTCTCAGGATGTTCCTGACTATTTGGCTGATTTCTCTGATGTATTTAGTGAGAGTAAGTCCGCGTCTTTGCCTCCTCATAGGAGGTATGACTGCGCAATTGAGTTAATGCCTGGTTGTAAATTTCCCAAGGGTCGGCTTTTCAACTTATCAGTACCTGAGCATGTGCTATGCGATCTTATATCAAGGAATCATTAGAGAAGGGTCATATCAGACCCTCTTCGCCTTTGGGTGCTGGTTTTTTTTGTGGCCAAAAAAGATGGCTCATTAAGGCCATGTATTGACTATCGTTCCCTTAACAAAATCACTGTTAAATATCAGTACCCGTTACCCCTGATTTCTGATTTATTTTCCATAGTTAAAAGTGCTTGTGTGTTTACCAAACTTGACCTCAGGGGGGTGTATAATCTTATTCGCATCAAGCACGGGGATGAATGGAAAACGGCGTTTAATACTCCAGAGGGACATTTTGAGTACCTGGTGATGCCTTTTGGGCTCACTAATGCCCCTTCCGTCTTCCAATCTTTTATGAATGATATTTTCTGGTACCTTGTGGATAAGTTTTTGATTATTTATCTGGATGATATTTTGATTTTTCCCAGTGATTAGGATTCTCATGTGGAACATGTCCGGACTGTGTTCCAGATTTTGAGGGAAAATACTCTGTATGTTAAGGGATCGAAATGTCTTTTTGGTGTACAGAGGATTTAGTTTTTGGGATTCATTTTGTCCCCATCTGCTATTCAAATGGACCCAGCCAAGGTACAGGACATTTATGATTGGGTTCAGCCCACTTCTCTGAAGGCTCTTCAGAAGTTTTTGGGTTTTGCTCATTTCTACCGTAAATTTATAAGTCGTTTTTCTGGTATTATTAAACCTCTGACGGATTTGACCAAAAAGGGCGCTGATGTGGTGAATTGGTCTCCAGAGGCAGTATCAGCATTTCAGGAGCTTAAGCAGAGATTCACTTCTGCTCCGGTTCTACGGAAACCTGATGTTTCACTCCCATTTCAGGTGGAAATAGATGCTTCTGAGATTGGTGCAGGAGCTGTTTTGTCTCAAAAAGATCCGGTAACCTCTAAGATGAATCCCTGTGCCTTCTTTTCTCGAAAATTTTCTCCATCTGAACGTAACTATGACGTGGGGAATCAGGAATTATTGGCCTTGAAGTGGGCATTTGAAGAGTGGAGACATTGGTTGGAGGGAGCTAGACATCAAGTTGTGGTCCTCACCGATCACAAGAATTTGATTTATCTTGAATTAGCCAAGCACTTGAATCCTAGACAGGCTAGGTGGGCCTTGTTTTTAACGCGTTTTAATTTTGTGGTCTCCTTTCTTCCGGGCACTGAGAATGTTAAGGCAGATGCCCTTTCTAGGAATCTCTTTGTGGATTCTCTTGATGTGACCGAGCCTACTACCATTCTAAATGAGGGTGTAGTTCTTTCTGCCATCTCTCCTGATTTGAGATGTGCCCTGGAGGAATTTCAGGAGGATAAACCTGAACAATGCCCTATGGGAAAATTGTATGTCCCTGACCAGTGGAGGAAAAGAGTAATGTCTGAAATTCATTGCTCCACATTGGCTGGTCATCCAGGTATCTTTGGTACCAGAGATTTGGTGAGTCGGTCTTTTTGGTGGCCTGCCTTATCTCGTGATGTCAGGAATTTTGTGCAATCCTGTGGGACTTGTTCTCGGTCTAAGCTCTGTTCTCATGCTAGTGGTTTGTTGATGCCCCTGCCGGTGCCCAGGAGGCCATGCACCCATATCTCAATGGATTATATCTATGATCTCCCTGTCTCTCAGAGAATGACTGTTATTTGGGGGATCTGTGATAGATTTTCTAAGATGGTCCATCTTGTACCTCTCCCAGAGTTGCCATCTTCTTCTGAGTTGGTGACCTTATTTTTACAACAAGTGGTTCGTTTGCACGGGATTCCTGAGAACATTGTGTCAGACAGAGGGGTCCAGTTTGTTTCCAGATTTTGGAGAGCTTTTTGTTCCAAACTGGGAATTCAGTTGTCTTTCTCCTCTGCATTTAATCCTCAGACCAATGGGCAGACTGAGAGAACAAACCAAACTTTGGAGTCCTATTTGAGATGTTTCATATCTGCTGATCAGGATGATTGGGTCTCATTTTTGGCCTTGGCCGAATTTGCGCTAAACAATAGGGCTAGTTCTGCCACTTTGATGTCTTCTTTCTTTTGTAACTTTGGGCTTCTTCCTTGATTTTCTTCAGGGCAGGTGGAAGCTTCTGCCTGCACAGGTGTGGATTCTGTGGTAGAGAGAATGCAGCAGATTTGGGACCAAGCAGTGGATAAGTTGTCCCACTCTCAGGAAAAGGCCCAACGGTTTTCCAACCGGCATAGGACCATTGGTCCCCGGTTTAAAGTGGGTGATATGGTTTGGTTGTCCTCAAAAAATATTCTAATGAAGGTTGCATCTCCAAAATTTAAGCCAAGGTTTATTGGACCTTATAAGATTTTGGACATCCTTAACCCGGTTTCATTCCGTTTGGCTCTTCCAGTTACCTTTAAGATTCATAATGTTTTTCATAAATCTTTGTTGAAAAGGTTTGTGGAGCCAGTAGTTCCCAAGGTGGCGCCCCCTGACCCTGTACTGGTTAAGGGTAATTTGGAGTATGATGTAGAGAAGATATTGGATTCTCGTCTGGCTAGACAGAGACTTCAGTACTTGGCCAAGTGGAAGGGTTATAACCAGGAGGATAATTCTTGGGTCTCTGCTTCTGACATCCATGCCAAGAGATTGATTCATGACTTTCACTGGGCCCATGCTGATCGTCCTGGTGTCATGGATGAGGGTTCGATGACCCCTCCTCAAGGGGGGGTACTGTTGTGAATTCCCTTGCTCGGACTTCTGAACCAAAGCTCCCTCTGGTGGTTACTGGGAGCAGTGGAGCTGGCCAGGTTGATGAAAGTTTCCCACCTGACGACAATAATTGGGAACCTGGGATTACTGGCTGGGAGCATATAACTGAGCTGACTGCTCTTGGTAGTTGCTGGTGATTTCCTCCTTGTGCATTTGGAGGTCTTTTGTCTCCTGCCTGATCTGCATGGTTCAGTTAAGTGATTCTTTTGCTAATCCTTTGCATCTAATCTGGTTCTGCCCTTTTTTTGCTTTCTGCTTTGTTGCTAGGGTTCAGCGTACTCCCTGCTGGGGGCAGCGCTGGGCCCCGCTCCATATGTTACAGCTTGTGTCAGTTTGTTCAGTCTCCTGTTATGTTTGTATCTTTGCTTAGCTTCCAGTCCATACCAGAGTGCTGATCTAGCGGGGGTAAGGTCATGTGGCCACAGATTTTTTGTATATCAGATGTGTTGGATTTTTTTAGGGTTTTGTGCATGAATGCAGACAGTATCTTTTCTGTCCTGTCCTGTCTAGACAGCTTGGGCCCCACCGTTTGCTCAGACTGTTCTCTGTCTGTGTTTGTGTCTCATCTTGCCTCACCGACAATATATGTTTGGGGGCTGTCTATTCCTTTGGGGATCTGCTCCGGGGCAGTTTAGATTTCACCTTTCTGGCTTTAGGCTTAGTTAGTTCTCCGGCTGTGCCGAAGCGTCTAGGGCATCGTAGGCACGCTCAATGGCTACTGCTAGTTGTGTTGATAGGATCAGGGGTCTGCAATCCGCTTAGTTACCAACCCCTCTGGTTCTCTGTTGGCTTAGCCTGTTCCTGCCATCTTCCTCGGTGACCCATTCATAACATGCACCTTTTCTAGGGTGTCTGGGGGCAGATTTTTGTAGCCAGAGGGGGCCAAAAACAATGGTCCCTCTCAAAGCTATTAATATCTTCCCTCACTCACTGGCTTTCCCTCTCTGGTTGCGCATTTACTGCGGGATCCCACGTAATTTTTTTCAACGAATTAACCCCTTAATATACAGGCGTGGCCAAAAGTATTGACACCCCAGCAATTTTGTCAGATAATACTCAGTTTCTTCCTGAAAATGATTGCAAGCACAAATTCTTTGGTATTATTATCTTCATTTAATTTGTCTTAAATAAAAAAAAACACAAAAGAGAATGAAGCAAAAAGTAAAACATTGATCATTTCACACAAAACTCCAAAAATGGGCCAGACAAAAGTATTGGCACCCTCAGCCTAATACTTGGTTGCACAACCTTTAGCCAAAATAACTGCGACCAACCGCTTCCGGTAACCATTAATGAGTTTCTTACAATGCTCTGCTGGAATTTTAGACCATTCTTCTTTGGCAAACTGCTCCAGGTCCCTGATATTAGAAGGGTGCCTTCTCCAAACTGCCATTTTTAGATCTCTCCACAGGTGTTCTATGGGATTCAGGTCTGGACTCATTGCTGGCCACCTTAGAAGTCTCCAGTGCTTTCTATCAAACCATCATTTTCTAGTGCTTTTTGAAGTGTGTTTTGGGTCATTGTCCTGCTGGAAGACCCATGACCTCTGAGGGAGACTCAGCTTTCTCACACTGGGCCCTACATTATGCTGCAAAATTTGTTGGTAGTCTTCAGACTTCATAATCCCATGCACACGGTCAAGCAGTCCAGTGCCAGAGGCAGCAAAGCAACCCCAAAACATCAGGGAACCTCCGCCATGTTTGACTGTAGGGACTGTGTTTTTTTCTTTGAATGCCTCTTTTTTCTCCTGTAAACTCTATGTTGATGCAATTGCCCCAAAAGCTCTACTTTTGTCTCATCTGACCAGAGAACATTCTTCAAAACGTTTTAGGCTTTTTCAGGTAAGTTTTGGCAAACTCCAGCCTGGCTTTTTTATGTCTCGGGGTAAGAAGTGGGGTCTTCCTGGGTCTCCTACCATACAGTCCCTTTTCATTCAGACGCCGACGGATAGTACAGGTTGACACTGTTGTACCCTCGGACTGCAGGGCAGCTTGAACTTGTTTGGATGTTAGTCGAGGTTCTTTATCCAACATCCGCACAATCTTGCGTTGAAATCTCTTGTCAATTTTTCTTTTCTGTCCACATCTAGGTAGGTTAGCCACAGTGCCATGGGCTTTAAACTTCTTGATGACACTGCATACGGTAGACACAGGAACATTCAGGTCTTTGGAGATGGACTTGTAGCCTTGAGATTGCTCATGCTTCCTCACAATTTGGTTTCTCAAGTCCTCAGACAATTCTTTGGTCTTCTTTCTTTTCTCCATGCTCAATGTGGTACACACAAGGACACAGGACAGAGGTTGAGTCAACTTTAATCCATGTCAACTGGCTGCAAGTGTGATTTAGTTATTGCCAACACCTGTTAGGTGCCACAGGTAAGTTACAAGTGCTGTTAATTACACAAATTAGAGAAGCATCACATGATTTTTCGAACAGTGCCAATACTTTTGTCCACCATCTTTTTTATGTTTGGTGTGGAATTATATCCAATTTGGCTTTAGGACAATTCTTTTTGTGCTTTTTCATTTAAGACAAATTAAATGAAGATAATAATACCAAAAAATTTGTGTTTGCAATCATTTTCAGGAAGAAACTGAGTATCATCTGACAAAATTGCAGGGGTGTCAATACTTTTGGCCACAACTGTACCTACATGTCCCAAATTTTTGTAAACAAAAAAGAAAGAATAAGGAGCATCTAATACCATATGCAAATAGTATTTTATTGAATATATTCATAAGTTATAAAAAAAGATTTTTATTTATTATTATTTATATAAAAATTTTATTTATTTAAAAATGTGAAGGTCACAAGACATAAGGTCCGACACAATTACTATAATTACAGATCAGGGAGACAACTTTATAATATCTTCACATATACCAATGGTACCAGACATATAGAGTCATTTATGCCACTTTAGATATACATATATAAACATACAGCATAACCCAAACTAGTATCCACACACAATCTATTTGAACAATCTGAATAGTATAAAAGGTCTCACCTGAAAAACCGGATTACTTACCGGTAATACTCTTTTGTAGAGTCCACGACAGCACCCACTGAGAGAGGGGATCCACCCCTAGGAACAGGAAACCTACAGAGAGATAAATGGGGCGGTCCCCCTCGCTCCCTCAGTTTGTATTACAGAGAACAACGGAGGAACCGCCATACATGTTTTAGTCAATTTGTTTAGACAATTCATCTATGTTATACATATATACTTCTATGTCTGCTATAGCTATCTACACCTTAAGTCTTAAATCTAATCTCCACCACCAAGGAGAACCACGTGTGAAAATTTTACGGGCGGGAAGTGAGCGGGTGCTGTCGTGGACTCTACAAAAGTGTATTACCGGTAAGTAATCCGATTTTTCTTCTTCGCCACGACAGCACCCACTGAGAGATTTCCAGAGATAATCACCTGGGAGAGCACACCGTGTTAAGGACAGATCTACCAAAAGTCAGATCCTCGGTAGAGGACAAATCTAGTCTATAGTGACTATAAAAGGTAGATGGAGAAGACCAGGTTGCCGCCTTACATATTTGCTCAATTGGGACGTTCGCCCTCTCGGCCCAGGAGGATGACATGGTTCTAGTAGAGTGCGCCTTAATACCCTGTGGCGGGTCCTCTCCCTTTGCCGAATATGCCATTGCGATCGCATCTCTGATCCACCTGGACAACGTGCCTGTTGTAACTCTAGTCCCTTTCTTGTTACCCTGGAAGGAGACAAAAAGAAACCTACACTGCCTCCCGAGACTGGTCCTATCTAAGTAGGCTAGCACAGCTCTTCTTACATCTAAAGTGTGATATTTAACCTCGTCCTTTGTTGTTGGGTTCTCATAGAAGGAAGGTAGACAAATCTCCTGAGACCTATGAAACTTAGTTGCCCGTTTTTGAAGGTAGGACGGGTCCGTTTTCAATACCAGTCAGTCCAGTGTTACTGACAGGAACGGGGGGTCTACTGACAGGGTGTGAAGATCACTTACTCTTCTAGCTGATACTAAGGCTACTAGCATAGCAGTTTTTAATGAGAGGCATTTAATTGATGATGAACTTATAGGTTCAAACGGGGCCTGAGTGAAGGCATCCAAAACAAGACTAAGGTTTCATGCTGGTAGCTGGGGAATATGCACTGGCTCTGACCGCTGACAAGCTGAAATAAACCGGGTCACCCACCTATTACCTGCCACGTTGTAGTTAAACAAGGCTCCTAGGGCCGATACATGGACCTTTAGAGCATTTACTGAGAGCCTCAATTCTTGGCCCTTCTGAAGGAATTCTAGAATGGCCATAATGGGCACTTCACTGGATAATCTTGCTGGGTGAAAGGCCAGGAATTTCCTCCATACCTTAGAGTATATTTTTGTTGTAGATTCCTTCCTACTTTGCAGAAGGGTACTAATCAGGTTTTTTGAGAAGCCTCTCTGCTTCAATAGTTCCCTTTCAAATTCCAGGCCGCTAGGCGCAGGACTTTGACCTGTGCATGGTAGCAGGGTCCCTGCGAGAGAAGGTCCTGATGTAGTGGCAGAATCCATGGGTCGGTTATTGACATGGCTCTCAGCCATGAAAACCACGGCCTCTTGGGCCAAAACGGGGCTATCAAGATGACCCTTGCCTTTTCTTGTCTTATTTTCCTGACCACTGTTGGTAACAGAACCATTGGAGGGAAGGCATAGGCTTGCTGGAATGTCCAAGATGCTTGGAGGGCATCTAGTATGTCTGGGCTGTCCGCTCTGTAGAGAGAAGCAAACTTTTTTACACGCCTGTTGGCTCTGGTCACAAACAGGTCTATTTCCGGTCTGCCCCATTTCGCCGCCATCATCTCGAAGATGTGCTGGCTGAGGACCCACTCGCCCTGATATAGGGTTTGGCGGCTGAGGTAATCTGCTCGAGAATTGTCCACTCCTCTTATGTGGAGTGCAGACAAGGAGTGAAGATGCACTTCGTCTATCTCTAAGATGTTTTCCGTGATAGACATCAATGGTCCTGACCGCGTACCTCCTTGCCGGTTTATATATGCCACTGTGGTGGTATTGTTTGACTGGATTCTCACATGGGTTCCTCTTAACTGCGGGAGAAATTGAGATATAGCATAGTAAACTGCTGTTAGTTCCTTCATATTAGAGGAGCATTCTGCTTCATGCTCCAGCCACCGGCCCTGTACCATCTCTTCCTCCAGGTGGGCCCCCCACCCCGAGGGGCTAGCATCCGTGGTGAGTATCATAGAGGGAGTAACCCACCATTGAACTCCTTTTGACAAATTGGTAGGATCCAGCCACCAATTTAGGGAGTTAATAACTTCGGGAGATAGGGTCATCTTCCCTTCCAACCGCCCCTGCAGTCTATCTGTCTCCTGTAAAATAGCCCACTGCAATTTTCTGGAGTGGAATTGGGCCCATTGCACCGCTGGAATGCATGATATTAGGGACCCTAGCAAGGACATACCCTGTCTCAATGATATTACGGGTTTTTCAGTAATGTTCCGTATTTTATTAACTATGGCCTGCGCTTTAGCATCTGGTAAAAAGCATTTCTGACTTACGGAATCTACTTGCAGGCCTAGGAACTTCTGACAGGTTACCGATTTTAGCCTGGACTTCTCCCAGTTGATTAGCCAGCCTAATGTCTGTAGGGATGAGACAATATCAGCTATTCTTTTCTCACATTGGGAAACAGAATTCCCTACTATGAGCAGGTCGTCCAAGTAGGGGACCACTAGGGTGTCATTCAGCCTTATATATGACATCACCTCTAGCATCAATTTGGTAAACACTCGAGGAGCCATAGACAGTCCGAACGGCATCGCCGTAAACTGGAAATGTTGAATCAGACCCTTGAACCAGACTGCTACCCGCAGGAACTTCTGGTGCCCTTGGTATATGGGGAGATGGTAATAGGCATCCTTTAGGTCCAAGACTGCCATATAGCACCTGGGGAACAAGAGTTTTATTGCTGAATTTATTGACTCCATTTTAAACGGCCTCAGCTTCAAGAATGTATTACGCTTTTTTAAATTTATTATAGTCCTAAAAGAGCCATCTGGTTTAGGGACTAAAAACAGGGGAGAATAAAAGCCCCTTCCCTTTTCATCCCCCGGGACCTCTATCAGGACACGCTTAGTTAACAGTGCTGCAATCTTCATCTCCAGTGCTTCCTGCTGTGTTTGGGACTTCATAGAAGTCAATAGGAAGGAGTTCGGTGGATGCCGAACAAATTCTAGTTTTAGGCCCGATGAGATGATATCAATGGCCCAGGGGTTGGATGTAATTTTTCCCCATTGGTGGTTGAATTTCAGTAGCCTGCCATCTACCGGTGTACTGGTACTAGCGGAACCTGTCTCCTCTGAAGGGACGTTTCCCATATAGGCTGCCCCTCTGTTTGGGATCCTTATTTCCCCAGCGGTCCTGAGGTTTGAAATCTCTCTTTTTTCCAAACGGAGGCTTCCTGAAGGCCCTCCTGTTAAAGGGAATATACGGGTTAGGAAAACCTTTCCTTCTCTCCCCCACTTTTGTTAGGATCTCATCCAGCTCCGTGCCAAATAGGTACTTACCCTGGCAGGGTATAGCACAAAGTTTAGTCTTTGTCTGCGTATCTCCTCTCCATCCTTTCAACCACAAGGCCCGCCGGCCTGAATTGGTTAGCCCTGCTGCTCTAGCCGATAGTCGGAGAGAGTCCGCTGAGGAGTCGGACAGGAAAGCTGCTGCTCCTTTAATCAGGGGAATAGAGGAAAGGAGCTCGTTTCTAGATACTCCGCTTTTAATTTTCCCCTCCAGGTCATCCAGCCATACCAACATCGATCTTGCTGTGCACGTGGCTGCTATTGCGGGCTTAAAGGCTGCTGTGCATGCCTCCCAGGATCGTTTAAGAAAGGTATCTGTCTTACGATCTAGTGAGTCAGCCAATGACCCTGAATCCTCCACCGGCAGGGAGGATCTTTGAGAGGTAGAGGCCACTGCCGCATCTACTTTGGGGGCTCTCGACCAAGATGTTAACTCCTCGTCGTCAAATGGATATTTGCGTTTTGAAGTCAAGGGGAGGAAGGTTCTCTGACCCTGCTTCTCCCACTCCCTCTTTACCAGCTCCTTAATAGCTGGGAATACTGGGAAAGCACGGATTTTCCTCCGGGAAATTCCTGCGAACATCATGTCTTGCCAAGTTTTGGGGTCCTTAGTCTCGGGCAGTCCCATGGTATTTCGGACAGACTTAACCAAGTTATTAACAATGTCCATAGGGAAACAAGTATGCTCCTCTTCATCTGAGGAAAAGTATTCCTGGGATCTATCTGAGTCTATTTCTCCAGCTTCTGACGGCGATCCCGACGCCAATGAAGCTACTCCTTTCGGTGAGACTATTCATTTGACAGAGGAGTGACCCCCCAGACTACTGGAGCTGCCCAAAGCCCGTAGTTCCTCTCTAATTATTGCTCGGATATCCTCTTTTCTCCCTGAGGATTCCTCTTGCAAGGTCTTTTCAATACAAGACTGGCATAATCTTTTAGGATGGCCATCTGGGAGGGGCTGAGAACATAAGGCACACTCTCTATTTTTCGCCTTCTCTGTTCTTTTGGCCTAAAAGGTATGGATCAAGGAAACGTCATCAGCTATAAGCCTGAATAAAAACACTCACCCGTGAATTTCATCAGGAAATTACCTGCTGCGGGGTTCGTGACTCAGGCTGAGGCGAGGCGTGGGACGGCTTTTTCTCTTTCCGCTTTTTCTCTGCGGGCTCATTTTGCCTGGAATGGCCGCTGGACTCTCTTCTGGAGCTGCCACTTCTCCTGGTGCTGCTGCTCCTTCTTGTAGCACCGCTCTTTCTGCTGCCCTGTGGGGACTCGTCTGGCTGGCTCAGTTGGAGTGAAACTGGGTTGTTTGTGGACGACATAGCTGCGCACCGCTGTAGAATCACCGGTGTCTTTTATGCAGCTTATCGGTTCCGCCTCTCTTTCTGTCCCTTTTTTTTTTCTTTTTGGCCATCTTTTTTTTTCTCTGAGTCCTACTGCGCATGCGCGGCTCCTGCTCCCACGATACCGCTCTTACCGGCGTCCTCTGACCCGGGAAGCAGTTGCAGCACTTCCGGGTCGCCTCAGCCTGGGAGCGCCGGCTACCTGCCCAACCTGTCGCCTCATCGCTGCCCCTTAGACCGCCGGACACCTCCCAGGTATTTCCCCAGTGCTTCCCCGCACCTCATAACCTGCGAGCTCAGGTTTTCACAGTTTACCCGGCCTCACTGTAACATGGGGGGCGCGTATCCCCCGGTGCCGCGCTCCTGTAATGCGTTCATATCCCTCTGTGGGGACTGGGGGGAGGGCTCTGCCCTACAAAGTGAGCCTCGGTACTCCACACCATGGCCTCACCTGCATTACCAGCCCAGGGGGGGGTCTTCTCTCCACCCGACGCTGCATCCAGTCCTGGAGCCCCCGCTGCTCATATCATGCATGCGGGCGGCTACCAGACCAGGCATCCTCTTCTCTGTGGGTTCCTTCTAGGAACAGGAAACCAAACTGAGGGAGCGAGGGGGACCGCCCCATTTATCTCTCTGTAGGCTTCCTGTTCCTAGGGGCGGATCCCCTCTCTCAGTGGGTGCTGTCGTGGCGAAGAGGAAAAAAGCTGCTTGGTGTGACCGGTTACACAGATATTTTCAGGTGAGACCTTTTATACTATTCAGATTGTTCAAATAGATTGTGTGTGGATACTAGTTTGGCATATGCTATATGTATATATATGTATATCTAAAGTGGCATAAATGACTCTATATGTCTGGTACCATTGGTATATGTGATGATATTATAAGGTTGTCTTCCTGATCTTTAATTATAGTAACTGTGTCGGACCTTATATCTGTGTTCTTCACATTTTTAAATAAATAAAATTTTTATATAAATAATATTAAATAAAAATCTTTTTTTATAACTTATGAATATATTGAATAAAATACTATTTGCATATGGTATTAGATGCTCCTTATTCTTTCTTTTTTGTTTACAAGTTTTATTGGAGTATACCTTTTATTATTTTTATCACCTAGTTTTAACTCCTTTTTCTGGGATTTTTTTAAATGTCCCAAATTTTACCCACAAACCCTAATCTAATTATTAGTCAGGTACATATAAAAAAATAAATGAAATGGTCCGTGTGTAATCCGTATTTTTCTCGCACCCATAGACTTGCATTAGCGAATTTTGCCTGTAATACGATGACAAATGCAGCATGCTGCGATTGTCTAGGCCTGTAAACTACAGACGAGAAATATGCGGCTGATGGGAGCAGCCTCATAGAGAAACATTGGTCTGTGGGCAATGTGTGGTTTTCACGCCTCTCACTCATCCGTATTTCTCTCTAGTGACGCCACCCTTACTTAAAACACAACATAGTGGACTTACTTTCTCATGGTTTTACGTCCACTCTCAGATTTTATTTTCATTGACATGTGCACCTTCATCCAGTGTCAGCCTCCACGTGGCACATTTTATTTTAGCTGTACCGCAGGTTTATAAATTAAAACATGTTGTTAAAAACACAGCTGGTTGAGTTGGTTCTCTAAAAAAAGACTGTTTACATTGTGACAAAGTAAAACTATAGCTTCTCTGCTGCGACCTTCTGTGTGGGCCCTGTAATTCTGATATAGTGAGAGATTACATAACTGCAGCTGTACAAGACACAACAGCAGCCACCAAAGGACTAACATTGCTAAATTATTCATCAGATCCCTTCATGGTAAATGTTTCAGTAAGTCACATTCTTAGAGAAAACAGTTCATGAGGTTCATACAGCTTAGGCTGTATAAAATAGGAATTGGGGTGGGATACACTGCATTGTCTCTGAAGTTACACAGATAATGACGAGGCTATTAAGAAGTACCATAAAAGTGCTGCAAAAAGTATATGTACAAATGTATTCCTCCTACAATTTGTTTTGTTATTTTTTAAGCTAAGGCCTCTTTCACACTTCAGTTATTTGCATCAGTTAAAATCCACCAAAAAGGCGGACAAGCGGATCCGTTGTCAACTGATGTGAACGGATGGCACAGGATCCGTTTTTAGACGGATCCTGAAAATGAGGAAATTTAAAGGAACCGCTGGCCGGGGAGGGGAGGGGAGAGAGAGAGAGAGAGAGAGAGAGAGATCCGCCGGCCAAAAAAACATTGCAAGGTCCGTTTGGAAATCTTTGAGGATGTTGACGGACACTAACATTGTGGCGGATCCTCAAAAAAACGGATGCAACGGACGGCAATCAGTCAGGATCCGCCACTAATGAAAGTCAATGGGGAAAAAAACGGATCCGCAAAGAAAAATGGCGGATCCGTTTTTTTTCAAAATTGGCGGATCTTGACTGATTGTCAAAAACGGAAGTGTGAACAAGGCCTAAGCATTAATGATAATATTCTAGCTGCAGATTGCTATCACTAGGAGAAGCATACGAGCCTAGTAATGATAAAAACAGATTTATTATTGAGCTTATTAAGCTCCCTCTAATGGTGGCTGCATGCATTTAGAATTGTATTATTTAACGCCTTGAGGACCGTAGATAGACTATTTTTTATGGAAGTCATTAAGGAGAATTATCCTTCAGTGCTTCCTGCCCCAAGGAATACACATACAGTGCCTCTCAGCAGACAAAGATGCACCGGATGTTAGTTGTATACTATAACAGCCTTCATGCTGCTTGCTGTCAATGGAAACAGCAGCATCCAGATAGTTAACAGATGGAGCGGGCTTACTCAATAATCATATCGGCACCGTGACCTGTTCGCGGGATGCAGATACCATGGTATTAAAATGGTTGAGAAAAAGAGACAAGTCTATTTATCACCGCATTGAGTACCTTGTAACAGGATCGCAGGTTGAAAATGGTGCTATAGTAATGGTCTCAGTGACTGCCAGCTATGGTGGCCTGTTAATTCCTGTCATAAGCAGGGTCTAACTGGCCAAGTATTAGTATACACAAGTCTAAGCCAGATTCAGAAAAGATATTATTGGCTCTGTTGGGGCTTCGATCTAAAGCCCTGAAAAACAGGATTTGGACAGAACTCCCCGTGGGACCATCCACTTTAGTGAGGCAAATGGTGTCACACTGTGCTTTGCATAGCTTCCGTTTCAGCAGTTTCCGCCTTCTTGAGGTTGATACAACAGTTCAGTCAACTTCAGTTTTGTGCCAACCTCAAGAAAGTAATGTGAAAAATGAGGATGATTGACCTCATGGAGATCAACATCCAACACTGCGGAGACACCATCACGTGTTTCTCAATGCAGTGATTCTAGAGCACTGCCCCCATCCCTTATGGGAAATATGTAAAACATGCAAAACAGAAGCCGCGGAGACACCATCACATGTTTCTCAACGCAAGCAATGACTAACCAGGTCTTTCACCGGGAAGGAACAACCACGGGAAGGGCAGTCTCCAATGAAGGAAGCCACCTATGCCAAAACATGGTATCCATCCACAGACAGCTGTTTCGGGGTATTTGCCCCTCATCAGTGTGGAGTAGGAAACTGGCTAGTAGGAGCAATGCCTAGTGGAATACTGTGAAAAATGAGGATGATTGACCTCATGGAGATCAACATCCAACACTGCGGAGACACCATCGCGTGTTTCTCAACGCAGTGATTCTAGAGCACTGCCCCCATCCCTTATGGGAAATATGTAAAACATGCAAAACAGAAGCCGCGGAGACACCATCACTAGTGTTGAGCAATACCATTCGATACCCAAAAATATCGTATCGGATGGTATCGCCCGATGCGAAAAAAATATCGGGTATCGCCGATTCCGATACCGGAAGTCCCATTCAAGTCAATGGGACTTCCGGTATCGGAATTAAAAAAAGCCCTTTATTTCCTTGTTGGCTAATTCTACATAATTGAAAACAAATAAGAATCATGTAGAATGTATTGTGGGAGGTGGAGGAGACATTAAAAGCATAGTGGTTTATTCAAATCACATGGCATAGCATTAATTCCAATTTTTTTTTTCAATACGTTCGGAGTTAAAAAGATATTGACTATGTTAACCTTTTTTATATTTTGTCAGATATGTATGTTTCACAACTTCCATGCTCTTCACCTTCTTTTGTACGTCTCCCACACTTTCTCCTTCATGGTCCGCAGCAGTAGCATTTTTTTCATCAACTTTTTCTTCACCTTATTCATCTTCTTCTTCATCTTCTCCCCATTAATTTTTTTTCCATTCTTCATATTCAGCTATTATTAATTTTAATATGCTATTTCTTCATCTTCTTCCTATTCTTCTTTGTCTTCATTTTCTTATGGTGACAGGCATTCCTGTAGTACTTATCTATAAAAGTTATAAGATTACACCTTACGTTCTGCCTGTCACAAAAGATTTACAACAGGATTTGTCCGCGTTCAGTTTGGCCTGCAGCAGCAGGCATTTTCCAGGGGCACCACGAGGAGGAACGGACTCACCCCCATTTACTGCTTAGTCTTCTTCTGCTTATAATTTTGATTTCTTCTATGCTGATTTTTAGTCTTATGCTTAATGTTCTTCTGCTTTCTGTTCTTCTGCTTTTGCTTCTTCTGCTTCTTGTTCTTCTGTCTTTTGTTCTGTATCTTGGTGGTTGTCTTCATGTTCTTTGTCCTCTTGGTCTTATTATTTAGGGTCATATTTCTGGTCTTCTTTTGTGTGGTCTTCAGGGTCGTCATCATCAGGGTCGTCGTCATGGAGATCAATAAGGATTACCAAAGACAATTTCAAAAAGCTTGATCTTGGAAATGTAGCAGAAGGTACAAGAAGGCAGAGAAACTGGCGAGAACCAGCAGACAGTGCTGGCACCCGGATGGGTAGCAGAAGGAACAAGAGCCAATGGCACTACCGAGGACCAACTGACGGTGCTGGACCACGGTTACTAGGCAGAAGGTACCTGTGCTAAAAAGCACTACCAAGGACCAGCTGACGGTGCTGGACCTCGGATACCGAGATGGAGGCACCTAGGCCAAAGGCTGTGGCGAGAACCAGCAGACAGTGCTGGCACCCGGATGGGTAGCAGAAGGAACAAGAGCCAATGGCACTACCGAGGACCAACTGACGGTGCTGGACCACGGTTACTAAGCAGAAGGTACCTGTGCTAAAAAGCACTACCAAGGACCAGCTGACGGTGCTGGACCTCGGATACCGAGATGGAGGCACCTAGGCCAAAGGCTGTGGTGAGAACCAGCAGACAGTGCTGGCACCCGGATGGGTAGCAGAAGGAACAAGAGCCAATGGCACTACCGAGGACCAACTGACGGTGCTGGACCACGGTTACTAAGCAGAAGGTACCTGTGCTAAAAAGCACTACCAAGGACCAGCTGACGGTGCTGGACCTCGGATACCGAGATGGAGGCACCTAGGCCAAAGGCTGTGGCGAGAACCAGCAGACAGTGCTGGCACCCGGATGGGTAGCAGAAGGAACAAGAGCCAATGGCACTACCGAGGACCAACTGATGGTGCTGGACCACGGTTACTAAGCAGAAGTTACCTGTGCTAAAAAGCACTACCAAGGACCAGCTGATGGTGCTGGACCTCGGATACCGAGATGGAGGCACCTAGGCCAAAGGCTGTAGCGAGAACCAGCAGACAGTGCTGGCACCCGGATGGGTAGCAGAAGGAACAAGAGCCAATGGCACTACCGAGGACCAACTGACGGTGCTGGACCACGGTTACTAAGCAGAAGGTACCTGTGCTAAAAAGCACTACCAAGGACCAGCTGACGGTGCTGGACCTCGGATACCGAGATGGAGGCACCTAGGCCAAAGGCTCTGGCGAGAACCAGCAGACAGTGCTGGAACCCGGGTGGGTAGCAGAAGGTACCCATTCAAAGCAAAGTAGCCAGGCCGCAAGCCGGCCGCAGTTACCGAAACCCACAGTCCTACAGGGGGTCCATGTCCCATTGGCACTACGGATCCAGCCTTCAGTGCCAGTTCCCGCAGCCCACATAGGAGTCACCTAAACTGCAGGCACCGTAGAGTCGGCTAACCCGGCCGCAAGATTACAGGACAACGGATTGGTGGCATAGTGACCTTGACACTACCCGGAAACAGCAGGCGTGCTGAAAACAGGCTGGGCAACAGGGAGTCCCCGTGCCAAAGACACTGCTGAGAACCAGCTGACGGTGCTGGAACCCAGATGGGTAGCAAAAGCTACAAGAGCCAATGGCACTACCGAGGACCAACTGACGGTGCTGGACCACGGTTACTAAGCAGAAGGTACCTGTCCTAAAAAGCAGTACCAATTACCAGCTGACGGTGCTGGACTTCGGATACCGAGATGGAGGCATCTAGGCCAAAGGCTCTGGCGAGAACCAGCAGGCAGTGCTGGAACCCGGGTGGGTAGCAGAAGGTACCCATTCAAAGCAAAGTAGCCAGGCCGCAAGCCGGCCGCAGTTACCGAAACCCACAGTCCTACAGGGGGTCCATGTCCCATTGGCACTACGGATCCAGCCTTCAGTGCCAGTTCCCGCAGCCCACATAGGAGTCACCTAAACTGCAGGCACTGTAGAGTCGGCTAACCCGGCCGCAAGACGACAGGACAACGGACTGGTGGCATAGTGACCTTGACACTACCCGGAAACAGCAGGCGTGCTGGAACCAGGCTGGGCAACAGGAAGTCCCCGTGCCAAAGACACTGCTGAGAACCAGCTGACGGTGCTGGAACCCAGATGGGTAGCAAAAGCTACAAGAGCCAATGGCACTACCGAGGACCAACTGACGGTGCTGGACCACGGTTACTAAGCAGAAGGTACCTGTGATAAAAAGCACTACCAAGGACCAGCTGACGGTGCTGGACTTCGGATACCGAGATGGAGGCACCTAGGCCAAAGGCTCTGGCGAGAACCAGCAGGCAGTGCTGGAACCCGGGTGGGTAGCAGAAGGTACCCATTCAAAGCAAAGTAGCCAGGACACAAGCCGGCCGCAGTTACCGAAACCCACAGTCCTACAGGGGGTCCATGTCCCATTGGCACTACGGATCCAGCCTTCAGTGCCAGTTCCCGCAGCCCACATAGGAGTCACCTAAACTGCAGGCACCGTAGAGTCGGCTAACCCGGCCGCAAGACGACAGGACAACGGATTGGTGGCATCGTGACCTTGACACTACCCGGAAACAGCAGGCTTGCTGGAACCAGGCTGGGCAACAGGGAGTCCCCGTGCCAAAGACACTGCCGAGCACCAACTGGCGTTGTTGGAGCCCAGGGACAATCATGGTGTAGGCCGAGGCCTACTTGTTTTCTTAGGGATAAATTCTTGGACTTTAGGTGCGCTGCCAGACAAATTCCATAGCCACACAAGGTTAAAAAGTTAACCCTTTAATCCCTACGCGTTTCGAAGCATAACACTTCTTCTTCAGGGGTTGACCCCTTGTGTCAACCCCTGAAGAAGAAGTGTTATGCTTCGAAACGCGTAGGGATTAAAGGGTTAACTTTTTAACCTTGTGTGGCTATGGAATTTGTCTGGCAGCGCACCTAAAGTCCAAGAATTTATCCCTAAGAATCTTTGTTGCGGTCACCGCTGTGGACCGTTGGACGTGCAGCAGGCTGACATACTGACTATACAGGCTTTACTTTTTCTTTGAAAAGGTGAGTATAAATACCTTTTTATTTATACGTTGTACCCAGATAAGACCCTATTGCGCTCTTGTCTCAACCTTTTAGTGTATACAATAATTGAGGCCTACTTGGTGGTAGTTTTAGATTGTTTGTAGGCTACAACAGACTGTCAACGTGCTCCAATTAGGCATCTGTCTCCACTCTGTTTCCAGGATTTCACGTGACCACCAACACCGCCAGTTTATGCGTACAGTAGCCGTCTGCCCAATCCACACGTGTTCCTGTGTTATTGGTGTTCTGTAATGTCAGCAGATCCCCTGATGTTTGTCTGCCAATGTCTCCTGCTCTGTCCACATTCCCACCACTTGCAGTGGGAAGGTGGACAGCGCAGGAGACAGTGCCGGACACACATTGGGGGATCAGCTCACGTTACAGAACACCAGGAACACAGGAACAAGTGTGGAATGCGTGGACGGCAACTGTGAGCAGGAACTGGCGGTGTTGGAGGTCAGGGGAAATACTAGAGACAGAGTGGAGACAGAGGCCAAATCAGAGAATGTTTAAATCTGAAGTAGTTACAATTTGGAGGCAGCAGCAGTTTGCCCTCCACACAGCAAGGGATCAGCTGACATTACCGACCCCCACTTTCACATGAACGAGTGTGTTTTTCTGTGTGGACAGCACTTCCGAGCAACAAATGACGATGTTGGAGCCCAGGGATAGTCATTTTGTAGGCTGAGGCCTACTTGGAGGCAGTTTAAGATAAGACGTTGTTTGACTTTGGAGGGAGCAGGACACTTTGCCCTCCACACAGCAAGGGATCAGCTGACGTTACTGACCCCCACTTTCACATGAACGAGTGTGTTTTTCTGTGTGGACAGCACTTCCGAGCACCAACTAGCGTTGTTGGAGCCCAGGGAGAATTATGGTGTAGGCCGAGGCCTACTTGGTGGCAGTTTTAGATTGTTTGTAGGCTACAACAGACTGTCAACGTGCTCCAATTAGGCATCTGTCTCCACTCTGTTTCCAGGATTTCACGTGACCACCAACACCGCCAGTTTATGCGTACAGCAGCCGTCTGCCCAATCCACACGTGTTCCTGGGTTACTGGGGTTCTGTAATGTCAGCAGATCCCCTGATGTGTGTCTGCCACTGTCTCCTGCTCTGTCCACTTTCCCACCGCTTGCAGTGGGAAGGTGGACAGCGCAGGAGACAGTGGTGGACACACATCAGGGGATCTGCTGACGTTACAGAACCCCAATAACACAGGAACACGTGTGGAATGCGTGGACGGCAACTGTGAGCAGGAACTGGCTGTGTTGGAGGTCAGGGGAAATACTAGAGACAGAGTGGAGACAGAGGCCAAATCAGAGAATGTTTAAATCTGAAGTAGTTACAATTTGGAGTCAGCAGCAGTTTGCCCTCCACACAGCAGGGGATCAGCTGACGTTACCGACCCCCACTTTCACATGAACGAGTGTGTTTTTCTGTGTGGACAGCACTTCCGAGCACCAACTAGCGTTGCTGGAACCCAGGGACAATCAGGGTGCAGGCCAAGGCCTACTAGGAGCCAGGTGTAAAGCTGAGGTATTTTGAATTTGGAGGCAGCAGCAGTTTGCCCTCCACACAGCAGGGGATCAGC
This sequence comes from Dendrobates tinctorius, assembly GCF_039654945.1. NCBI lineage: Eukaryota > Metazoa > Chordata > Amphibia > Anura > Dendrobatidae > Dendrobates > Dendrobates tinctorius. The sequence continues at coordinate 58,571,282 of NW_027361829.1, forward strand.
TGACGTTACCGAACCCCACTTTCACATGAACGAGAGTGTTTTTCTGTGTGGACAGCACTTCCGAGCACCAACTAGCGTTGCTGGAACCCAGGGACAATCAGGGTGCAGGCCGAGGCCTACTAGGAGCCAGGTGTAAAGCTAAGGTACAGTGGGGAAAAAAAGTATTTAGTCAGTCAGCAATAGTGCAAGTTCCACCACTTAAAAAGATGAGAGGCGTCTGTAATTTACATCATAGGTAGACCTCAACTATGGGAGACAAACTGAGAAAAAAAAAATCCAGAAAATCACATTGTCTGTTTTTTTTTCATTTTATTTGCATATTATGGTGGAAAATAAGTATTTGGTCAGAAACAAGCAATCAAGATTTCTGGCTCTCACAGACCTGTAACTTCTTCTTTAAGAGTCTCCTCTTTCCTCCACTCATTACCTGTAGTAATGGCACCTGTTTAAACTTGTTATCAGTATAAAAAGACACCTGTGCACACCCTCAAACAGTCTGACTCCAAACTCCACTATGGTGAAGACCAAAGAGCTGTCAAAGGACACCAGAAACAAAATTGTAACCCTGCACCAGGCTGGGAAGACTGAATCTGCAATAGCCAACCAGCTTGGAGTGAAGAAATCAACTGTGGGAGCAATAATTAGAAAATGGAAGACATACAAGACCACTGATAATCTCCCTCGATCTGGTGCTCCACGCAAAATCCCACCCCGTGGGGTCAGAATGATCACAAGAACGGGGAGCAAAAATCCCAGAACCACGCCGGGGGACCTAGTGAATGAACTGCAGAGAGCTGGGACCAATGTAACAAGGCCTACCATAAGTAACACACTACGCCACCATGGACTCAGATCCTGCAGTGCCAGACGTGTCCCACTGCTTAAGCCTGTACATGTCCGGGCCCGTCTGAAGTTTGCTAGAGAGCATTTTGATGATCCAGAGGAGTTTTGGGAGAATGTCCTATGGTCTGATGAAACCAAACTGGAACTGTTTGGTAGAAACACAACTTGTCGTGTTTGGAGGAAAAAGAATACTGAGTTGCATCCATCAAACACCATACCTACTGTAAAGCATGGTGGTGGAAACATCATGCTTTGGGGCTGTTTCTCTGCAAAGGGGCCAGGACGACTGATCCGGGTACATGAAAGAATGAATGGGGCCATGTATCGTGAGATTTTGAGTGCAAACCTCCATCCATCAGCAAGGGCATTGAAGATGAAACGTGGCTGGGTCTTTCAGCGTGACAATGATCCAAAGCACACCGCCAGGGCAACGAAGGAGTGGCTTCGTAAGAAGCATTTCAAGGTCCTGGAGTGGCCTAGCCAGTCTCCAGATATCAACCCTATAGAAAACCTTTGGAGGGAGTTGAAAGTCCGTGTTGCCAAGCGAAAAGCCAAAAACATCACTGCTCTAGAGGAGATCTGCATGGAGGAATGGGCCAACATACCAACAACAGTGCAGTGTGTAGCAACCTTGTGAAGACTTACAGAAAATGTTTGACCTCTGTCATTGCCAACAAAGGATATATCACAAAGTATTGAGATGAAATTTTGTTTCTGACCAAATACTTATTTTCCACCATAATATGCAAATAAAATGAAAAAAAAACAGACAATGTGATTTTCTGGATTTTTTTTTCTCAGTTTGTCTCCCATAGTTGAGGTCTACCTATGATGTAAATTACAGACGCCTCTCATCTTTTTAAGTGGTGGAACTTGCACTATTGCTGACTGACTAAATACTTTTTTTCCCCACTGTATTTTGACTTTGGAGGGAGCAGGACACTTTGCCCTCCACACAGCAGGGGATCAGCCGACGTTACCGACCCCCACTTTCACATGAACAAGTGTTTTTTTCTGTGTGGACAGCACTTCCGAGCAACAACTGACGATGTTGGAGCCCAGGGATAGTCATTTTGTAGGCTGAGGCCTACTTGGAGGCAATTTAAGATCAGACGTTGTTTGAATTTGGAGGCAGCAGCAGTTTGCCGCACACACAGCAGGGGATCAGCTGACGTTACCGAACCCCACTTACACATGAGCGAGTGTTTTGTCTGTGCGGACAGCACTTCTGAGCCCAACTGGCGGTGTCGGAGCCCAGGGAAAATCAGGTAGTAGGCCGAGGCCTACTTGGTGGCAGTTTGCGATTGTTTCTAGACTACTACTAACTGTTAACGTACTCCAATTAGGCCTCTGTCTTCACTCTGTTTCGAGTATTTCCTCTAGCTTCCAACCACGCCAGTTGCTGCTCTGAAATGCCGTCTGCACAACCCACACTTGTTCCTGTGTTACTGGGGTTCTGTAACACCAGCTTCTCCCTAGAGGTGAGTCAGGCAATGTCTCCTGCTCTGTCCACATTTCCACTACAAGTAGTGGGAATGTAGACAAAGCAGGAGACATTGCCGTGCTCACCTCTGGAGATGAGCAGATGTTACAGGACCCAGGTAACACAGGAACAAGTGTGGATTGTGCAGACGGCACTTGAGAGCAGAAACAGGCGGTGTTGTAGGCCGGAGGAAATACTCAAAACAGAGTGGAGACAGAGGGCAAATCAGAGAACATATTAAATCAGAGGTAGTCAGAAGTTGTAGGCAGCAGGAGAGTTTGCCGTATACACAGCAGGGGATCAGCTGACATTACCGAACCCCACTTACACATGAGCGAGTGTTTTGTCTGTGCGCACAGCACTTCTGAGCACCAACTGGCGGTGTCGGAGCCCAGGGAAAATCAGGTAGTAGGCCGAGGCCTACTTGGAGCCAGGTGTAAATCTGAGGTTGTTTGACTGTGGAGGGAGCAGGACACTTTGCCATACACACAGCAGGGGATCAGCTGACGTTACCGAACCCCACTTACACATGTGCGAGTGTTTTGTCTGTGCGGACAGCACTTCTCAGCCCAACTGGCGGTGTCGGAGCCCAGGGAAAATCAGGTAGTAGGCCGAGGCCTACTTGGTGGCAGTTTGCGATTGTTTCTAGACTACTACTAACTGTCAACGTACTCCAATTAGGCCTCTGTCTTCACTCTGTTTCGAGTATTTCCTCTGGCTTCCAACCACGCCAGTTGCTGCTCTGAAATGCCGTCTGCACAACCCACACTTGTTCCTGTGTTACTGGGGTTCTGTAACACCAGCTTCTCCCTAGAGGTGAGTCAGGCAATGTCTCCTGCTCTGTCCACATTTCCACTACAAGTAGTGGGAATGTAGACAAAGCAGGAGACATTGCCATGCTCACCTCTGGAGATGAGCAGATGTTACAGGACCCAGGTAACACAGGAACAAGTGTGGATTGTGCAGACGGCACTTGAGAGCAGAAACAGGCGGTGTTGTAGGCCGGAGGAAATACTCAAAACAGAGTGGAGACAGAGGGCAAATCAGAGAACATATTAAATCAGAGGTAGTCAGAAGTTGTAGGCAGCAGGAGAGTTTGCCGTACACACAGCAGGGGATCAGCTGACGTTACCGAACCTCACTTACACATGAGCGAGTGTTTTGTCTGTGCGCACAGCACTTCTGAGCACCAACTGGCGGTGTCGGAGCCCAGGGAAAATCAGGTAGTAGGCCGAGGCCTACTTGGAGCCAGGTGTAAATCTGAGGTTGTTTGACTGTGGAGGGAGCAGGACACTTTGCCATACACACAGCAGGGGATCAGCTGACGTTACTGAACCCCACTTACACATGAGCGAGTGTTTTGTCTGTGCGGACAGCACTTCTGAGCAACAACGGGCGTTGCTGTTGCCCAGGAAATAAAGTTCAGGTCATAGAAACATGAACACAACAGGAGACCTGGATCCTGTTGCCAGCCAATTATTTATTCTGGAAGAGGACTGGCAAATTCAGGTGAGATCCAGGCCTTGTTCATTTTCACAAAAGAAAGCCTGTCAACATCGGCGGATAGTCGCGTGCGACGGTCTGTTACCACACCACCTGCAGCACTAAAGACACGTTCCGATAATACACTGGCAGCAGGGCAAGCCAGCACCTCCAATGCATACTGGCTAAGCTCTGGCCATGTATCCAGCTTAGAGACCCAATACTTGAATGGGGAAGAGCCGTCTGGGAGAACACTAACAGGGCACAACAAGTAGTCTGTCACCATCTGACGGAAACGTTGCCTCCTGCTGACTGGAGCCGTCTGTGATGGTGTAGCCGTTTGTGGCGGCCCCACAAAACTTTTCCACATTTGGGCCATACTGGCCTTGCCTTGTCCTGCGGCACTGCCTCTGCTACCTCTTTGTGCAGAGCTTCCTCCACTGCCTCTACCCACATGGCTGCTTTGAAAAGCACTACCAGCAACACTTGCGGGGGGAATGGAGAACATGATGGCCTGCACAAGTGTTTCTTGGTACTCCCGCATTTTTCGCTCCCGGTTCAACTGTGGTATGAGGCTTTGTAAGTTGTCCCGGTAGCGAGGATCTAGGAGGGTGTACACCCAATAATCAGCCGTGTGGAGAATGTTGGCGATGCGGTGGTCATTTAACAAGCACTGCAGCATGAAATCAACCATGTGCTGCAGACTGCCAACTGGACCGGAAACGCTGTCCCCAGCTTGAGGCAGCATCTCTGCCTGCTCAGCATCACCCCACCCTCGCTGTACACACTGACTACTAGAGCCTTGTGTACCTCCCTCCTCTGGAGAGATGTGTTCCTCCTCCTCCATTGACTCCTCGTCATCCTCCTCACTAAGTGTCCCCTGCCTGGGCCTTTGTGTGGAAGCACGTTGCGCAGATTTGCCAGAAGCAGATGGCATTTCTGACTGCTCATCCTCGACCTCTTCAAAAACCTCCTCACTTAGTGCTTGTAAGGTTTTTTGAAGCAGACAGATGAGGGGGACAGTCATGCTGATTAGTGCATCATCTGCACTGGCCATCCGCGTGGAGTCATCGAAGGCACGCAAAACTTGGCAGATGTCCCTCATAGTGGCCCACTCAGTGGTGGTGAAGTGTGTCCGGCGCACAGTGCGACTTGTTTGCGCCTGATGCAGCTGGTACTCCATTACTGCTGCCTGTTGCTCACACAACCGCTCCAACATATGTAACGCTGAATTCCACCTGGTAGGTCACATATGATGCGATGTTCTGGCAGGCGGAATCGTCGTTGCAGAGATGCAATGCGCGATCTTGCCATGCTGGAACGCCGCAAGTGAGCACACTCTAGGCGAACCTTGTGCAGCAGTGCATCAAGATCCGGATAGTCCCTCAGAAAGCTCTGCACGACCAAATTGAGCACGTGTGCCAGACATGGTATGTGAGTGAGGTTGCCTAGGCCCAGAGCTGCCACTAGATTTTGGCCATTGTCACTCACTACCAAACCTGGCTGGAGATTCGCTGGCACAAACCACACATCGCTCTCCTGCTTGATGGCATTCCAGAGCTCCTGTGCTGTGTGGCTCCGATTCCCCAAAGAAATTAATTTAAGGACGGCCTGTTGACGTTTGGCCACACCTGTGCTCATATCTGGCCCAACAGGCTCACGCAGTGCTGATTCCGAGGAACTAGAGTAGGAGGAGGACTCAATATGTACAGACTGCATTCCTGCAATCCTTGGAGTTGGCAGAATACATACAGAGCCACTCTCCAGATCTGTACCCGGCTCCACAACATTGACCCAATGGGCAGTGAGGGAAAGGTATCATCCCTGTCCATGGCTACTGGTCCACGCATCGGTGGTCAGGTGGACCTTGCTACTGACGGCATTTAGTAGCGCATTTTTAATTTTTCCCTCCACATGCTTTTGCAGGGCAGGGACGGCTTGCCTGCTGAAATAAAAGCGGCTGGGCACATTGTATTGTGGAACTGCCAATGACATAAAGTTCCGGAAGGTGTCAGTCTCCACCAGCCTGAATGAAGGCATCTCAAGGGCCAGTAGTTTGGCAATGCCGGCATTCAGAGCCAGTGCTCGGGGATGGTTTGCCGAGTATGGCCGCTTTTTCTCCCATGCCTGTGCTACCGATTGCTGGTGAGTGGCCTGGGAGTGTGCTGATGACTGCGAACGTGGTTCTGTGGGTGGAATTTCACTGGGTCTCTGGACAACAGTGGCAGTGGTTCTTCCATGGCGTTCCAGTGAGGAAGCCGAACCAGCTGTGTGTGAGCTGGAGGAAGAGGCCCCAACACGAGCTGAAGAGGTGGTAGGTGCTGCTGAAGGTTGGCCTACATCTTCAGTGTGTCTGTGTAACTCCACCTCGTGCTTGGTATGCACATGTTTCCACATATTTGTGGTATTGAGGTTGGTCACATTTTTACCTCGTTTCACTTTCTGATGACACAGCTTGCATTTGACAAAGCAAATGTCATCTGCAACTGTGTCAAAAAAAGACCACGCACTGCAAGTCCTGGGAGCGCCCGTTTTGTGTTTTGGAAGAGGATTGCTCCTCACGGGTGCCAAAGTGGAGGCTACAGGCAACCAAGTCTGCCCCCACCCTCTCCCTCCTCTTTTGGCCGTTCGGGGAATCTCTTCCTCAGAGCTGCTCCCACCACCTTCCTGTGGCTGACGCCATGATGGGTCAAGGACCTCATCATCTCCACTCCCCTCTTCAAGCACCGGCTGGTCCTGGGTTGTCTTGCCAGCACCGTACGCACCAGAAATTGGCAACTGAGTCTCATCATCATCAGATGAGCACTGAGGTGTGCTGACAATAGGCACTGGCCCACCCGCCTCTTCAGATTCAGAAGGACAAAGCAGTTGCGCATCACTGCATACTCCCTCTTCTTCATGCTCTAGAATGCTGCTTGGCTGGCCACCTCTTTCCAAGCCAACAGATTCTGAGAACAGAAGATTGAGATGGCTCCTGTCCAGGGCTCTCAGACTGCCTGGGCAATTTGGCAGGTGGTGAAGAGACAGATGGTTGCTCTTCAGTGCTCTGGCCTTGGGAGGATGCGGAAGTCATTGAAGTGGATGCGTTAGCTGCCATCCATCCGACAAAGGCTTCAATTTGTTCGTCACGCAGCAGTGGGGTACGGCGAGGTCCTACAAAGCTGCGCATGAAGGACTGTTGCCTGGTAAAAGTGGGGGATGCCAGGTCACTGGTGGCCGCAGCAGACACCGAATCCCCACGTCCTCTCCCTGCTGAATCCCCCCATCCTCTCCCTGCTGAAACTCCACGGCCACGACCACGTGCCTTACTCCCTGCCTTCTTCATCTTGGTAGACTGATAAAGATAGGCAGAAAAGTAAAAAAGGGGTGGCTTAGTGTTCTTATTCCTGAACACCTGCTAACCAGTATAAGAAACACTAATTTGGCTAAGAGTGTGTGTACTACACTTTAATATGATCTAATGTGGCCTAGAAAACTGTAAAGTGGAGTGTTTGGTGAACTTTATTTCCTTTTTTTTTGGGGGGGGGGAAAGAAAAGGATGTGACCAAAGTTTGAAAGCTATAGTATCACAAACTTTTTGGAGCGATTACAATGCAGGAAGCTAACCTACAATGCAATTGATGAGGCTCCAAAAAATAGGGTGATACTAGTCTGGCTGGCCCTGAAGGGCACAAGCCAGCAAAAAGGCTCCTCTATCTAATCCTATATAGTGTTTGCAACCAACCAATGACAATGGATGCGGTTGGAAGCACACTAATATAGGAGCAAAAATCTGGCTAAATTAGCTGCAAAAAAAGGACTATGTATGAGGCAGTGACGCACGCTGAGCGGACTACAGCTAGCGGTGGCTGTAGAACACACTGCAACGTGAGCTGCACTCACACACAGAGAGACCTATCAGACAGCCAAAAACAGTGCAGAGAAATGGGCTATAGCACTGAAAGGCTGCTGGAAGGCTCCGCTGTCCACTCCTTTAGTGTTTGCAACCAACGTATATGGATACGTATGGAAGCACACTATACAAGAGAAAAAAAAAGCAGCAATAAAAGAAAAATGTGTATGAGGCAGAGACACACGCTGGGCGGCCTACAAGCAGACGTGCCTGCAGGACACACTACACAGCGTGGGTCTGCACTCACACAGCCCTTGCAGACAGCTGTAAACACTGCTGCTAGGCAAAAGAAAGCTACAGTGGTGGTTTATGTAGCCTGGATAAAGCACAATATTGTTTTTAGAATCGCTATTTCTAACTGTCCCTCACAGTCTTCAACAGCAGCCTGTCCCTAACTGAATTCACAGCAGAGTGACCAGAAATGGCGGCTGCAGCGGTTTTTATAGTGCATCATGACATCATTTCAGTAGCCAATCACAGCCATGCCAGTAGTTAACATGCCTACATGCCTAACAGGATGTGCCCACACTTCTGAGGATCCCCATTGGCTGAATCAAATCGAGCGGGCTCCTAGCATTATGGGAACTTCCGATTCCGGTATTCGATATGAAAAAAGTATCGGAACTAAGTATCGGAATTCCGATACAGCTAATATCGGCCGATACCCGATACTTGCGTTATCGGAATGCTCAACACTAACCATCACATGTTTCTCAACGCAAGCAATGACTAGCCAGGTCTTTCACCGGGAAGGAACAACCACGGGAAGGGCAGTCTCCAATGAAGGAAGCCACCTATGCCAAAACATGGTATCCATCCACAGACAGCTGTTTCGGGGTATTTGCCCCTCATCAGTGTGGAGTAGGAAACTGGCTAGTAGGAGCAATGCCTAGTGGAATACTGTGAAAAATGAGGATGATTGACCTCATGGAGATCAATATCCATCACTGCGGAGACACCATCACGTGTTTCTCAACGCAGTGATTCTAGAGCACTGCCCCTATCCCTTATGGGAAATATGTAAAACATGCAAAACAGAAGCCGCGGAGACACCAGCACATGTTTCTCAACGCAAGCAATGACTAGCCAGGTCTTTCACCAGGAAGGAACAACCACGGGAAGGGCAGTCTCCAATGAAGGAAGCCACCTATGCCAAAACATGGTATCCATCCACAGACAGCTGTTTCGGGGTATTTGCCCCTCATCAGTGTGGAGTAGGAAACTGGCTAGTAGGAGCAATGCCTAGTGGAATACTGTGAAATATGAGGATGATTGACCTCATGGAGATCAACATCCAACACTGCGGAGACACCATCACGTGTTTCTCAACGCAGTGATTCTAGAGCACTGCCCCCATCCCTTATGGGAAATATGTAAAACATGCAAAACAGAAGCCGCGGAGACACCATCACATGTTTCTCAACGCAAGCAATGACTAGCCAGGTCTTTCACCGGGAAGGAACAACCACGGGAAGGGCAGTCTCCAATGAAGGAAGCCACCTATGCCAAAACATGGTATCCATCCACAGACAGCTGTTTCGGGGTATTTGCTCCTCATCAGTGTGGAGTAGGAAACTGGCTAGTAGGAGCAATGCCTAGTGGAATACTGTGAAAAATGAGGATGATTGACCTCATGGAGATCAACATCCAACACTGCGGAGACACCATCACATGTTTCTCAACGCAGTGATTCTAGAGCACTGCCCCCATCCCTTATGGGAAATATGTAAAACATGCAAAACAGAAGCTGCGGAGACACCATCACATGTTTCTCAACGCAAGCAATGACTAGCCAAGTCTTTCACCGGGAAGGAACAACCACGGGAAGGGCAGTCTCCAATGAAGGAAGCCACCTATGCCAAAACATGGTATCCATCCACAGACAGCTGTTTCGGGGTATTTGCCCCTCATCAGTGTGGAGTAGGAAACTGGCTAGTAGGAGCAATGCCTAGTGGAATACTGTGAAAAATGAGGATGATTGACCTCATGGAGATCAACATCCAACACTGCGGAGACACCATCACGTGTTTCTCAACGCAGTGATTCTAGAGCACTGCCCCCATTCCTTATGGGAAATATGTAAAACATGCAAAACAGAAGCCGTGGAGACACCATCACATGTTTCTTAACGCAAGCAATGACTAGCCAGGTCTTTCACCGGGAAGGAACAACCACGGGAAGGGCAGTTTCCAATGAAGGAAGCCACCTATGCCAAAACATGGTATCCATCCACAGACAGCTGTTTCGGGGTATTTGCCCCTCATCAGTGTGGAGTAGGAAACTGGCTAGTAGGAGTAATCCCTAGTGGAATACTGTGAAAAATGAGGATGATTGACCTCATGGAGATCAACATCCAACACTGCGGAGACACCATCACGTGTTTCTCAACGCAGTGATTCTAGAGCACTGCCCCCATCCCTTATGGGAAATATGTAAAACATGCAAAACAGAAGCCACGGAGACACCATCACATGTTTCTCAACGCAAGCAATGACTAGCCAGGTCTTTCACCGGGAAGGAACAACCACGGGAAGGGCAGTCTCCAATGAAGGAAGCCACCTATGCCAAAACATGGTATCATCCACAGACAGCTGTTTCGGGGTATTTGCCCCTCATCAGTGTGGAGTAGGAAACTTGCTAGTAGGAGCAATACCTAGTGGAATACTGTGAAAAATGAGGATGATTGACCTCATGGAGATCAACATCCAACACTGCGGAGACACCATCACGTGTTTTTCAACGCAGTGACTCTAGAGCACTGCCCCCATCCCTTATGGGAAATATGTAAAACATGCAAAACAGAAGCCGCGGAGACACCATCACATGTTTCTCAACGCAAGCAATGACTAGCCAGGTCTTTCACCGGGAAGGAACAACCACGGGAAGGGCAGTCTCCAATGAAGGAAGCCACCTATGCCAAAACATGGTATCCATCCACAGACAGCTGTTTCGGGGTATTTGCCTCTCATCAGTTTGGAGTAGGAAACTGGCTAGTAGGAGCAATGCCTAGTGGAATACTGTGAAAAATGAGGATGATTGACCTCATGGAGATCAACATCCAACACTGCGGAGACACCATCACGTGTTTCTCAACGCTGTGATTCTAGAGCACTGCTCCCATCCCTTATGGGAAATATGTAAAACATGCAAAACAGAAGCCGCAGAGACACCATCACATGTTTCTCAACGCAAGCAATGACTAGCCAGGTCTTTCACCGGGAAGGAACAATCACGGGAAGGGCAGTCTCCAATGAAGGAAGCCACCTATGCCAAAACATGGTATCCATCCACAGACAGCTGTTTCGGGGTATTTGCCTCTCATCAGTTTGGAGTAGGAAACTGGCTAGTAGGAGCAATGCCTAGTGGAATACTGTGAAAAATGAGGATGATTGACCTCATGGAGATCAACATCCAACACTGCGGAGACACCATCACGTGTTTCTCAACGCTGTGATTCTAGAGCACTGCTCCCATCCCTTATGGGAAATATGTAAAACATGCAAAACAGAAGCCGCAGAGACACCATCACATGTTTCTCAACGCAAGCAATGACTAGCCAGGTCTTTCACCGGGAAGGAACAAATCACGGGAAGGGCAGACTCCATTGAAGGAAGCCACCTATAGCAAAACATGGTATCCATGGTATCCTCATTTTTCACAGTATTCCACTAGGCATTGCTCCTACTAGCCAGTTTCGTACTCCACACTGATGAGGGGCAAATACCCCGAAACAGCTGTCTGTGGATGGATACCATGTTTTGGCATAGGTGGCTTCCTTTATTGGAGACTGCCCTTCCCGTGGTTGTTCCTTCCCGGTGAAAGACCTGGCTAGTCATTGCTTGCGTTGAGAAACATGTGATGGTGTCTCCGCGGCTTCTGTTTTGCAACCTCAAGAAAGTAGACACTGTTAAAATAGAGGCCAGACAGAGCACAGAGTTCCTATGTCTGTCCCATTATAATGAATCTGCCCGGAAGTAGATTCCGACCAAATCTCATTTTTCAGGTATTCCGATGGAAGTTCTGATGGAGCCATTAATGTATGGTCTGAATGCAATGGGAACCCAGCCTAAAACACTGCAATGCAGAAGTACTGAAATGCACTAAACCATTGATCAAAGTGTGAAATAAACTAAAGCCTCATATTGGACTTCAGAAAAAAAGTTTTAAAAAATGATCCATTGAATTTTGTAAAAATGTAAAAACAAATAAGAAAAGAACCACAAAGAAATTACAGAAAATTTTTTTGCCATTAAAAACACAGCTTAAAAGGTACACATAATTAATTTCGCTTTTGTCCAGAATGACCCTATTTGTAAAACTGTCATAGTGACAAAAAAGAAATTATAAACATGCCAATCATACTGACACACAAAATATGATTTAAGAAGCAATCAAAAAGTTATATGCAACTGTGAGAACTTGTGGAACTCCAAGAGTGAACCCGCTGGGCTGCGACAACGAAATTCCCTCAGGCAAGCTGACCTGGTAAACCACCCCCTATACAGAGAGCGTTAGGGGCAGGCCAGGGGAGACTATCGCCGTGACAGCTGGTACCCAGAGACGAACAATAGGAGACACTAGCAGGAGACAGGATGGACTAGTAGAGAGGCTGGCACGGCTGAGACACTGGCGGGTGGGCACGGCTGAGTGACTGGTAGAGATGAGCGACTTTGCCTTTTTTCGGGTCGAGTCGGGTTTCATGAAACCCGACTTTCGCAAAAGTCAGGTCGAACGAAATCGGCCAATTATCATGAAAAGTCGAAGGCCAACTGAAACATGAAACCCAATGCAAGTCAATGGGGAAGAAAAGTCGGCAGTTAGTGGAGGACAGGAAACACACCTACAGTGCCCATTTTAATGCCAAAAACATCAATCCTTATTACTTAAGCTTGTCAACCTTAATTTACTTTATAATAATAGTTAGGCATTGAAAACTGGGGTTATTTGGCTAAAGTTGTGGGGGGGGGGCTGGCTCCAGATTTTCGTGGACCCAGGGCCAAAGAGTGTCACTGGGCTCCTTTAACACATGCCACAATTCATGATCCTCTGATACGGCAGAGAAATAGCGGTATAGTACAATGAAAAATACTTCACTTCTTACATCACATGACTGATATCCATTTTAAATTCTCCAATAGCTCCAAAAACGGACAGTATATTACTCCATACAGTATTATGGCCACTGCATAGTGCGCCATACAGAGTAATGAGGCCCATATATTTCTCCATACATAGTAACATAGTAACATAGTTATTAAGGTTGAAGGGAGACTTTAAGTCCATCTAGTTCAACCCATATCCATCTAGTTCAACCCATATCCTATCCTAACCGGCCCTAACATGTTGATCCAGAGGAAGGCAAAAAAAACCCATGTGGCAAACAGTAAGCTTCACATTGGGGAAAAAAATTCCTTCCCGACTCCACATACGGCAATCAGACTAGCTCCCTGGATCAACGCAATATTAAGGAAACTAGTGTATATACCCTGTAATATTATACTTTTCAAGAAAGGCATCCAGCCCCTTCTTAAATTTTAGTAGGGAATCACTCATTACAACATCATATGGCAGAGAGTTCCATAGTCTCACTGCTCTTACAGTAAAGAATCCGCGTCTGTGAGTATGCTTAAACCTTCTTTCCTCCAGACGTAGAGGATGCCTCCTTGTCCCCGTCACAGGTCTAAGAGTAAAAAGATCATTAGAAAGGTCTTTGTACTGTCCCCGCATATATTTATACATTGTAATAAGATCACCCCTAAGCCTTCGATTCTCCAAACTAAATAACCCCAAGTGTAATAACCTATCTTGGTATTGCAGACCCCCCTAGTTCCCTAATAACCTTGGTCACTCTTCTCTGCACCCGCTCCAGTTCAGCTATGTCTTTCTTATACACCGGAGACCAGAACTGGATACTGTATTCTAAGTGTGGTCGCATTAGTGACTTATATAGAGGTAAAATTATGTTCTCCTCATGAGCATCTACTGTATGCCTCTTTTAATGCATCCCATTATTTTATTTGCCTTTGCAGCAGCTGCCTGACACTGGCCACTAAACGTGAGTTTGTCGTACACCCATCCACCCAGGTCTTTTTCAGTGACAGTTTTGCCTAGTGTTTTACAATTAAGCACATAATTATACATCTTGTTCATTCAACCCAAGTGCATGACCTTACATTTATCCCCATTAAAGCTCATTTGCCACTTATCAGCCCAAGCTTCTAGTTTACATAAATCCACCTGTAATATAAAATTGTCCTCCTCTGTATTGAATACCCTGCAGAGTTTAGTGTCATCTGCAAATGACAGAATCATTGGTCCCATATAATGTTCGATACAGTATATGATGAGCTCCACATAATGCTACATTATATGTTGGTCCCCATAGATGAAGCTCCACTGTCTTATGGGCCCAAATAATGCGCCATATATAATGGGCCCCATTTCTAATGCTGCAGTGTATAATGGGCCCTGTAAATGCTGCTCCAGTGTCTGATGTCCACCTTTGGAATGCTCCAGTGTATGGTGGGCCCCATATATCATTCTCCAGAGTATAGTGCTCCCCAAAAATTGCTCCCAACCTTTAAAACAATTAAATAAGTCTCCTCACTAGGGAATCCCTGTACTAGTCTGGACTCCTCATCATCCCCATCTTCCATCTCTCTGCACTTGGACTGTTTAGGCAGAGGGTGTACAGACGTGATGTCATCACGCTCTCTGACCAGAATGTCACTGTCAGGAAATGCGGAAGACGTCACGGCGGTGGAGCAGGGAGAGGTAAGTATTTCAACTTTGCAAGTGCTGTGATCCTGAGCAAGCAGGGGGGCCCACTCGTTGGTAACGGCACTGACACAGGGCCCCCCATAGCACGGCGGTGTGTCTGACGGCGGGTGGGCGGGCGGGCCCCTCCCGGTGGGCCCCTCCCTCCCACCGGCAGAGACACTTTTGCATACTATAAGGGTCCTGTGCCAGTGCCATCGCCCATGAGTATGCCCTCCCCACCTGCTCAAGGAACCTGCACTTTCATCTGCATCTTCCTCTTTGTCACCGTGTAAGATGGTACAGTATGCGGTAAGGGGAACCTGAGTTTCATCAGGGTCAGATTCTGGCTGTGTAGAGTGCGAGGGGAATGTAGTCGTCTGGGTCAATGTACCAGCAGAATCATCTAGCAGTGGCTGGGCATCAGTGCACTTGTGGCGCCCCCAAGAGTACGGTCACCACAGTGGCATTACCTTCCTCCTAGGGAGTGTGGTGTCATGCTTGGGAGCAATGAAGGATCTCTCTAGCAGTTAAACCAACACACAACACAGTTCCCACTCCAGTCCAGCAGGGTGAGCTCTGAACCTGACTGCTGAGGAGCTGCTCTCTGTGGTCGGGAGGAGGGAAGTTAGGGCAGTCTGTGAAGTGAAGGGGAAGTGTGTGGACGTGAGAAGGGGAGCTGGAGGATGAGCAGAGTTAAGGCTCACTCCTAGCTGGAGCGCATGGTCCGGATTCCGGTCTCCGAGTTTGTAGGGACACTGACGGTCTTGCAGCAGAAACCGGAGGAAGTAGCAGCTGTAAATGCTCTGTTCCCAACTAAGGCCCGGAGGCCCCAGCAGCGACATGTGTGAGCCAGAAGGAAAAGGCTACGGCTGCCTGCCATATGAGAAAGTTTCAAAAGAGAGTCAACAGGGGGAACTTCAGTGAACTCAGTACTGCGAGTACCTCAGATAAGCGCTAGAACGGAGGCCACACTTCCTATCTGCAGAGAGAGAATTCCTAATTTGCTTCCAGGCTGACCAACTCCTCTAGGTCCTGTACGGCACTTACCAAGTACAGGTAAAGGAACTGCAAGACTGTGTCTGTCATCTTTCTCCTGCGCCTGGTGCACAGCTCTGCTACATCCTGCACTGCACACCATCTACCAACTCTTTCATCTGCCCTGTGACTATGGCCCTACCTGTGCAGGGCTTCTACATCTTAGCTGCACCACAACATCTGTCCCAGAGAAGTGACACTGCAGTGCTGGTCAATCTGATCAGTAACCACATGTGGTGTCACGTATCATTCACCTATAAACGTTATTCCCCACTTTGCATGGACGCCCAGGCCCACGGACTGGGTCACCACCACCGTGACACATCCCTCTGAGACACCGGCCCGGTAACGATTAACCCCACTGCCCTGGCTGGCCACCCACACTCCATGACAGTTTCATCTTGGACTGGGGAATTCACGATTTGACTTGATAACCCAGGCATGGTATGTGGGAAAGAGCTACATGAACTAATGTGAAGTGTGGCCTGCTGCATCATTCACTTTTGGTGGGGGTGAAGGACACAAGGAAAGGGGTTCTTCCTGACCAGGAACCAGCACTTGATGACTCAGTGTTTGCATTTTTTGAAACTTCAGAAGAGGAGGGCATATTTGCTGGAGTCTGTTTCGGCAATGTAAGCCAAAACCAGTTCCTGATGCTCCGCCTTTAAAAGCGGTTAACCTACTCCCAGAAAAGGTAGCCTTCCAGGCGTTTCGGAGCCAGACCATGATGCAGGCTCAACACCTCCTGCCTTAGCTGCTGTTGTGCTTTTGCCACTACCAGCAGATGCACCACCACCATCAGTACCAGCTGGCCCCAATACGCCCACGTCTGCGGCCTCTTCCACCATACTTCCAAATTTTGGAGAAAATGTACCCAAAATAACATCAGATATATGGTACTATATAAAAAGAAGAAAACGCGGACGGCACCGCTGTTACCATATGACTTCTAGTGGTGTGCGGTATCTGGAGCACTCAATGCTGGCAGCTGCGGGTGCTGGTCTGGAGATCTACAACGTAGAATATTTCCAAGGAGAAAGGAAGACCGCACTCCTGAAGCTGATGAAATAACGCTGGGTTAATTAGTACATGCTATACATGCTAAATCCAGCGTTATTTCATCAGCTTCAGGAGTGCGGTCTTCCTTTCTCCTTGGAGATATATGGTACTGTATCAGAAGCGTACAGCTCTATACAGTCAAAGGATAATTGTCAATCTCCCTATATATTTCATGAGTCACACAGAGACGCTCACTGGCTCAGTATGGATTAGACAAGAATATAAAAAGTAGAAAAAGGGTACAGTATCATCAGATACCAGGTATATATAGTATAGTTTAAACATTCTAAATCTCTGTATATATTTCAGAAGGCACACACAGACACTCTCAGGCTCAGTATGGATTACAACACAATATAAAAAGCCATAAAACGGTAATGGATCTGAAGTGTATAGCTGTACACAGTGTAGGGGTCATTGTCAATCTCAGTATTTATTTCCATAGTCAGAAACAGACTCTCACTTGGTCAGTTTGGATTAGACCAGAATATAAAAAGCAATAAATGGGTAATGTATCACAAGCGTAGAGCTGTATACAGCGTTGGGGTAATTTTTAAATCTACATATAAATTGCAGGAGTAACCCACAGACTCTCACATGCTCAGGATGGATCACACCACAATATAAAAAGAAGATACGCAAGAAATAATCACACATGTGGGCCAATGTTCCAGGTGTCAATGATACACTTAGAGTGGTGGGTGGAGGAGGACTTCCTGGCAGAAAGGGTACAGTATCACCAGATACCAGGTGTCACGGCGTCAGTCCCTGCTCCTGCTTACCTTGCTGCGCGCTCGTTCCGGCGCGCTCCTGCTCCTCAGCGCGCCCCCGCGCCTGGCCTCCGATTCCCTCGGCGACGGGTACCAGCACACAGCGCGCGGCCTCCTGGATCATGTGACATGCTAGCTCCGCCCCCAATATGGCGGCGCCCACCGCTACATATGCCCGGCGCCGGCTCAGGTAAGATGCCTGATTATCTTATGCGGTGACGCTGTCTGCTGCGGTGTTCACTGTCCTCAGGCCCCCTCTCGTTATCTGTCCGTGCTTGTTAGTGTCTTAGCTCTTCCTTGTTCGCTGCCTGCCTTTTCCCGGTCTGCCTTTCCAGTGCTCTGCCCTCCCAGTCTCCCTGATGCTTTCTTCTCTCTGTCCTGCTCCCTGCTTTCTCCCCTCCGTTTCGGTTACCTGCCGTCCTACTCCTTATTCATCACTGTGCTCCTTTACCTTTCAGCCTCCAGTCCTGTGCTCCCCTGGCTCTCCAGTCCTGTACCTCACTGGGTTCCTGCCTTGCCCGGTGCCTCGCTTATTGTCCACATCAGTGCCTTCTTTCTATTTGCCTCAGTCGTCCCTTTGGTTCCGGCTGTTGCGGCTCTATCCCCTGGTGGCCTGTCCCTAACACTCCCTGTATAGGGGGTGGTCCTCACCTGGGCACTCGTCCCCGGGGGCTCTGGAGCCGTGACCCAGAGGGTCCACTTTCAGGTACATCTTTAGTTTTCCTCAAACCGTAACAGCATAATCAGGCCATGGACCCCGCTGGAGCCATGGCCGCTCAGAAGGAGTTAGTCTTCCTTCGGGAGAATCAAACGCGCATGATGTCCTTCATGAAAACTATCGACTCACGTCTTTCCGCCCTCCAGTCCTCTGACCCTGGCAATGCTGCCCAGTTGGATGGCTTGCAACAGGAACTGGCGCAGCAGCGAGACACCCAGTCGCATATCCTCAGCTACATGGCTTCGGTGGACAGTCGGTTGCTCGCTTTGCACTCGGCCGCATCTGCTCCCCCAGCCGCGGGTTCCCATCCTCCTCCCCGGTTGGCCAAACCACCCCGATATAGCGGAGACGCCAAGTTATGCCGGGGGTTTTTAAATCAGTGCCGCCTCCATTTTGAATTACTTCCCCAGCAGTATCCCACTGACCGAGCCAAAGTGGCCTCCATCATTTCTCATCTTGAGGGGGACGCTTTGGCTTGGGTCAATCCACTCTGGGAACGAGATGATCCAGTAGTTACGCAGCTTTCCGTTTTTCTGGATACGTTTCGTCGAGTTTTTGACGAACCGGGCCGTTTAGCCTTCACCACTGAGGCTTTATTTAACCTATGTCAAGGTTCTTTAACTGTAGGCCAATATGCTATCCAGTTTAGGACTCTTTCTTCAGACTTAGGTTGGAATAATGAGGCCTTGGTGGGTGCTTTCTGGCAAGGCCTCTCTAGTCGTATAAAGGACGAGCTCGCAGGTCGTGACACCCCAACAGCTCTCGAGGATTTGATCTCCTTAGCTACACGAATTGACCTCCGCTTTCAAGAACGCGCTAGGGAGAGAAGGGTTTCTCGTCCTTTTTTCTTCTGCCCTCAGGCCACCCAGTCCTCAACCCAGGAGTCTCCCTTCACCTCCGATGAGCGTACCGAAGCAGGTGGATCGCCTGAAGCTCTCAGACCAGTGTCGTAGGGAGAGGAGCCTCCATGGTCAGTGTTTCTACTGTGGTAGCGGTTCCCATCTCATCCGAACTTGTCCAGAACGTCCGGAAAACTTCTCCACCTACGCCAGGTAAGAGAGGCCTCCCTAGGTGTAGATGATACCTCTCTCCCCCTCACTTTGTCTGTCCTCTTGCATGTTGGTGGGAAGCGGGATTCACTGGTGGCCTATGTGGACTCGGGTGCCGCCGGGAATTTTATTAGGCTAGAGGAGGCTAATAAGCTTTCAGTTCCCGTGAGGGCCTTGGAAATACTGCAAGTTCTCGCCTCCGTAGACGGTCGGCCCCTGCTGGAGACGGTTACTCTAGTTACTCATGAAGTAGAGTTGCAGGTAGGGGCACTGCACAAGAAGAGGATTACGTTTTACATCCTAGCAGGTATTTCTCACCCTATTCTGCTTGGTCTTCCTTGGCTGCGGCTCCACGAGCCCACCTTAGATTGGCATTATGGCAACGTTCTGCACTGGGGGGAGTCTTGTCGGGCTCGGTGTCTGCTGTCGGTGCGTCCCATTGGTGATCCTCATCCTTCCCTTGTTCCCCATGGATTGCCGCCGGTGTACCATGATTTTTTGGATGTTTTTGACAAGAAAGAGACTGAGACTCTTCCTCCACACCGTCCCTACGACTGCCCCATCGAGCTCGTTCCTGGTACCATTCCACCTCGTGGTAGGATTTATCCCCTCTCTCCGGCAGAGACCCAAGCCATGTCTGAATACATCCAGGACAACTTGGCCAGAGGCTTCATTCGGAAGTCTTCATCCCCTGCAGGAGCAGGCTTCTTTTTTGTAAAGAAGAAAGATGGGTCCCTGCGCTTGTGCATCGATTATCGTGGCTTGAATCGGATCACGGTGAAGAATAAGTATCCATTGCCACTCATCTCTGAACTTTTTGATTGCTTGAAGGGGGCAAGCTTGATCTTCGAGGAGCCTATAACTTGGTTCACATACGCTCCGGGGATGAGTGGAAGACTGCGTTTAACACGCGTAATGGACACTACGAGTATTTGGTTATGCCCTTTGGGCTTTGCAACGCACCGGCCGTATTCCAAGAACTCGTCAATGATGTCTTTCGGGATCTCCTCTACTCCTGTGTCGTAGCCTACCTAGACGAAATCTTGGTCTTCTCTCCTGATCTGGCCACACATCGCCGAGATGTTCGCCAAGTCCTTCTACGGCTCAGAGAGAACCATCTCTTTGCCAAACTGGAGAAATGCCTCTTTGAGCAAACATCATTACCTTTTCTTGGTTTCATCGTTTCGAACTCGGGACTGCAGATGGATCCTGAGAAAGTGTCAGCAGTCCTCAATTGGCCACGTCCCTCCGGAGTCAAGGCAATCCAGCGGCTTTTGGGCTTTGCCAATTATTATAGGCAATTTATCCCTCATTTCTCATCTTTGTCGAAACCCATCTCAGCTCTTGTCCGCAAAGGGGCTGACCCCAATCGTTGGCCCTCTGAAGCAGAGGCTGCTTTGGTGGCCCTGAAACAAGAATTCGCTAAGTCTCCAGTACTTCATCCCCCGGATGCCAGTAGGCCATTTATCCTCGAGGTGGACGCATCCTCGGTGGGAGCTGGAGCAGTTCCCCTGCAGAAGTCCTCCTTGGGCCGCACTCTTACCTGCGGATTCTTTTCTAAGGCGTTCTCCGCTCCCGAACGTAACTATGCCGTGGGAGATAGGGAACTCTTGGCCATAAAGATGGCTCTTGAAGAATGGCGCCATCTTCTCGAGGGTGCTCTCCATCCGTTCATCATATTTACGGACCACAAGAATTTGGCCTATCTTCAGTCCGCCCAGAGGCTCAACCCTCGACAGGCCAGATGGTCACTGTTTTTTGAAAGATTTGACTTTGAACTCCACTTCCGACCCGAGGAGAAGAACATCAAGGCGGATGTTCTTTCATGGTCCTTCATGTCTGTTGACAAGGAGGAGGGTTCAAACCATCTCATTGACCCTGCCAAGATCCTTACCGTGGCTCCAGTAGGCCTGGTCTCCCCACCATCTAGTAAGACCTTTGTTCGGAGTGAAGATAAATTAAAAGTTCTACGCTGGAGTCACTCTTCAAGATTCTCTGGACATGCCGGAATTAACAAGACTCTCTCGCTTGTCTCCCGCCATTACTGGTGGCCTTCGCTTTGCAAGGATGTTCAAGACTTCATTGCTTCCTGTCCTTCTTGCGCCCGGAACAAAGTTCCCCGGCATGCTCCTGCGGGCCTCTTGCATCCGTTACCAGTACCTGCAAACCCATGGACTCATATTGCCATGGATTTCTGGATTTCGTCACTGACTTGCCTCCTTCGTCTAGATGTACGGTGATATTGGTGGTCGTGGATCATTTTTCCAAAATGGCCCACTTCATCGCTCTGCCTGGTCTACCTACCGCTCCCGAGTTGGCAAAGATCTTTTTGCTTCACATTTTTCGCATTCATGGTTTTCCTCAACATATTGTCTCAGATCGAGGAGTCCAGTTTACCTCCCGTTTTTGGCGAGCTCTCTGCGGATTACTGAAGATAACATTAGATTTCTCCTCAGCCTATCACCCTCAGTCGAATGGTCAAGTCGAGTGAGTCAATCAAGCCTTAATATCTTACCTTCAACATTTTTCCAATGCTCATCAAGACGACTGGGTCTCTCTCCTTCCTTGGGCGGAATTCGCCTACAACAATCATCCTAGTGAAGCCTCCTCCAAATCTCCCTTTTTTGTGGTTTTTGGTCAACACCCCGGCATTCCTCTTCCTGTGTCCCCCACCTCGGGTGTGCCGGCAGCGGATTCCTTGTCCTTAGACTTCTATCAGATTTGGAGGGAGACCAAAGTGGCTCTTGAGAGTGCCAGCCTCAGAATGAAACAGTATGCCGACAAGAGACGTCTAGACGTTTCCCCGTATCGCCCTGGGGATAAGGTTTGGTTAGCTTCCCGATATATCAGGTTGAAGATCCCTTCCTACAAGTTAGGTCCACGTTACATTGGTCCCTTTGAGGTCTTAAGTCGGGTAAACAATGTAGCTTACAAGTTGAGGTTACCCGCCTCGTTAAGGAATCCCAACACCTTCTATGTGTCTCTCCTTTAACCAGCCGTATTTAACCACCTTCTCAAACTTCCCAACCATGTAGTTCGGATAACACCTTTGAGGTGCGAGATATTCTGGCTAGGAAGACTGTGAGAGGAACACCGTCGAGCCCCATTGAAAACAAAGCAGACAAAATACTCAGAAGACAAAAATATCATATGGAAAAGGGCAACTACATATAGAAACGAGGTGGAGGAGTAAAAGGAGGAGGAGGAGACACAGATATAGGCATGTCATGCCCTTATAAAGTCAAGAAAGGCTGGACTAAAAATCTAAAATAAAAAAAATCTAAAATTCTAAAATCGAAGACGATCATATACCGTCAGACTTCCCACCATGAATTCAGCCAACTGCCGATCGGGCGGCGTTATTCCCACGACCCTCCGAACAGCGTCCATGAAGGCAAAGTGTTTGGTTTCTGGGGGCAGTATGGTTGCAAAGCTGAACCTTAAAGGAAAGTCCAGAAGGGCACCACCAGGAGTGGAGCCTGTGGCTTAATTGGACTCCACACGGGCAACCTCAACCATGCCAGCCACGGAAAAGATGGACAGATTGCAAGCTTTGTCGATTCTGTGGGTGGTGGTGCATGGCCGTTTTTAGTTGTGCTAGCGATTTGTCAGCTTAATTCCGTTAGCGAACGAGACTCCGGCATGCCCCCGTTGTCCGCGTCCAGCTTACTAGAGGGACACGCGAGGCTCTGGCACGCGAGATCGAGCAATAACAGGTCTGTCATGCCCTTACATGTCCGGGGCTGCATGTGCGCTAAACTGAAAGGACCAGTGTGTGTCACTTACAGGTGCGGATAACCCGCTGAACCCCGTTAGTGATGGGGATCTGGGATTCCAATTCTTCCCGGCGAACGAGGAATTCCCAGTAAGTGCAGGTCAACCGGAATTCCGGAATTAGGCCTAACCGGTAGAGTTGAGCGAAACGGGTCGAAAAATTTCAAAAGTCGCCGACTTTTGGCAAAGTCGGGTTTCATGACTTTGATGAGGTCGGCCACGAGTTCGGCGACTTACGTGCCAAAGTCGCGTTTCAAAAGTTTGTTTTGCGCTCTTTTTCAGCCAATCAGGATCCACGGACACTGTGGGCAACGTGATGACATAGGCAGGGGTCACCACCATCTTTCAGAAGGGCATGCAAGTGATTGGCTTGCTTTGGTGGGCGTCACAGGGGGTATAAAAGGGCGTGCACGCCGACCGCCATGTTACTCATGCTGATCTCAGAATAGGGAGAGCGTTAGGCAGGTAAGAAGACACCAAAAACTGCTTCTGCTGCTAGCGATTTTGCCTGTACAACACACCAGTCACTGTGTGTGCAGTGCAAGGGGAGGCTATATTTTGCTGGATCAGCGGTGTTGGTTGTTAGGCTGCCTTCTAAGGCTTCCTGACGGCTGCATTGCTGTTTACCCGCTGCTCTGCAAACTGCTTTTTTAAAAGCATTCCCAATTTTTTTTTTGTCCTGCTGAGGTACTGAGCGTGCATTTTTCAGTGCGTAACTAGTATTATGAAGTTAATTAAGGTTGACAAGCTTAAGTAAGAAGTATTGATGCTTTTGGCATTCAAATGGGCACTGTTGGTGTGTTTCCTGTCCTCTCACTGCCGACTTTTATTCCCCATTGACTTACATTGGGTTTCGTGTTTCGGGACGACCCCGACTTTTCCCTATAGTCGGCCGATCTTGCTCGACCCGACTTTTGGAAAAGTCGGGTTTCACGAAACGAAACTCGACCCTAAAAAAACAAAAGTCGCTCAACTCTACTAACCGGCATTCCAGAAAGAATGTGAAAAAATTAAGTGTCCAAACCATAGGTGCTGTAGCTTGCTTAACAGCTTGGCTCCTCTGCTAAGTAGCATAAATTCTTACATAAACAGGCGGCATAGCTTGGTTCACAGGTGGGCAACTCTGCTGAGTAGCAGACAGTGCTTACATAAACAGTCGGCATAGCTAGGTTCACGGGTGGGCTCCTCTGCTGAGCAGTAGACACAGATACTAGGCCCAAAGTATTCACTGGGCTAAATGGAGTTAAAAAATGGTTCTTACATAAACAGGCGGCACAGCTTGGTTCACGGGTGGACTCCTCTGCTGAGTAGCAGACACAATTACTAGGCCCAAAGTATTTACTGGGCTAAATGCAATAAAAAACTGGTTCTTTCATAAACAGGCGGCAAACCTAGGTTCACGAGTGGGCTCCTCTGCTGAGTAGCAGACAGTGCTACAAGGCCCAAAAGGATTTTCTGGACAAGATGCAGTAAAAAATTATTAGAAACACACACGGTGTAGCTCCTTGACAGGTGCACTACACCGCTGGCTACCAGACACCGCTACTATGCCATGAAACTGTCTATTAACATTGAAAACCATTATTAATGTGAAAATAAAGTTACGCTTTTGTGAACAAACTATTCTCGAACGGAACCTCGAACAGCCGCATTTTAAGCAAAGTGTTCGAGTTCGACAAACGGCTCGAACACCGCCCAAAACAGTTCGAATTTGAACTTGGCGAACAGGTCGACTCGAACACCGCTCATCTCTAATCAGGAGGCAGACTCAGATGGTCTCAGGCCCAGTATGGATTCGACAAGATTGTAGAAAGTTGAGAAAGGGGACAGTATCACCGGATAACAGGTATATATGTAGCATAGTTTACACATTAAAATTCTATTTCTATATATCATGAGGCAGACTCAGACGGTCTCAGGCCCAGTATGGATTCGACAAGATTGTAGAAAATTGAGAAAGGGTACAGTATCACTGGATACCAGGTATATATAGCATAGCTTAAACATTAAAAATCTCCATGTATATTTCTGTAGTCCGACAAAGACACTCACAGCCTCAGTATGGATTAGACAAGAATCTAAAAAGTAGAAAAAGGGTAATGTATTCGAAGCGTACCCCAGTATACACTGTTGGGGTATTTTTCAATCTTCATATATATTTCAGTCGCAGTAAGACAGACCAGACTCTCCGCAAGAGGAAACGAGATGGATACAAGTACAGACGGAAAGTCGAGTGATTGCAGAAATTTTGGAATTACTAATCACGGGAAAAACTCCCGGGAGAATTCTCAGAGGCGATGCTGACCCTCAATTACTTTGTCTGTGAAGACAGTGAAAACAGTTCTTGTGAAGAAAGGTTTGCTGTATCGCAGTACCGTGGATCACATCACTGTTACTCATCTCCATCAAATTGTGATCACAGGGAGAGATGTAGACATTGTCCTCACTGCCTATCATGATCTGTCAGGTAACTTTGGAGTGCAAAAGACAGGAGCCACAGGCCGTAGGCGATTCTATTGGATTGGCATGAGAGGACACATTTAAAAATGTGGGCAGGAATGTCACACGTCCGTGAGTAGGAAAACCGTGAAAGCTGATGATAAACCACCACTGCATCTCATTGTGAGTCGACGTCCATAACAAATGGAAGCCATTGATCATCTGAAGATAAAGCCCAGCAGGACAGGGCATAGCTACGTCTTAACCATCATCTATCAGTTCACCAAATTTGTATTGGCAGTCCCAGTGAAGGATTTAACAGCCCAGACTACACAGCGGTGGAGCAGGAAGAGGTAAGTATTGCAAGTGCTGGGGCCCTGAGCAAGCAGGGGGGGCCCACTCGTGAGCGGCGGCACTGGCACAGGGCCCCTCATAGTATGCCGGTGTGTCTGACAGTTGATTGTACTATGAGGGACCCTGTACCAGTGCTATCGCCCAAGAGTGGGCCCACCCACCTGTCCAGGGCAACGGCACTCCCACGGGTGCGTGCGCCAGGTGGTGACCCCGGCCCTGGGGGTGAGGCAGCCCAGTTAGGGAGGTTTACAAAATGGCATATGTTATTGTTGGACATTCAGCAGCTGAAAATGGAGGAATTGGAAAAGTCCGAGGAAGAGGAGGACAAAAGTGAGCCATTTTTCTGGCAACCTACGTGTCAGCAGGGGAAGGTGGGACAAAATTCTTTGAAACCCATGCATGGTTCATTTTAATGAAGGTTAGAACATCAACATTTTGGATCGACAGACAGGTCCTTTTTTCTGTCAGGATTGATCCAGCAGCACTGAAGACTCTTTCGGATAGCACACTAGTAGCAGGGCAAGCGAGCTCCTGTAAGGCATATTGTGCCAATTCAGGCCAGGTGTCCAGTTTACAGGCCCAATAGTCAAATGGGAATGACCTGTGAGGGAGAACATCGATATGGGAGGAGAAGTAGTTTGTAACCATAGTTGACAATTGCTGTCTCCTGTCACTTTCGATCGATGCAGTATTACCAGTCGTGTGAGCGGTACTTGAAGAATCAGTCCACAACATGGTCATGAAACCCCTGTGTACAACACCACTTTGGCTGTGTGCATCACAAACACCTCTTCCATGTTACCCCCTATGGCTCGTGGGAGAACCATCACCACCGCTTTGTGCTGGGAATGCCTCAAACAAACAGTTTACCAGAGTTGCTTGTTTGTTAGCCAATATTAGCTCTAGGTTCTCCTGTGGCATGATGTTTTGGAATTTGCCTTTATAGCATGGATCCAGGATGCTGGCCAACCAGTAGACGTCATTGTTTATCATTTTGGCAATGCGGGGGTCCCTTTTTAGGATCTGCAAGGCATGATCACACATGTGGGCCAATGTTCCAGGTGTCAATGATGCACTGCGAGTGCTGGGTGGTGGAGCACTTTCTGGCAAATCAACATCCCTCCAGTCATGCACAAACCCTGTACCTAACCTTGCCACACCAACATTTTCTCTTTCCCCCTGAGAAGCATCCTCCTTCCCTAAATAATCATCCCCATCATCCTCCTCCTCCTCCACGAGAGTACCCTGAGCAGACAATGGCTGTGTTGGGCGTCGGATTTCTGCAGCTGCACAGCAGGAATCCAGAGCCATACATCCAGCGGTCTCCCATTCCTTTCCGACCGCTCATTGACCTGCACAGCAATCTTGGCGTCTTGGGTCTGGATGTTGCTGCCATCTCTGGACCAGCAATGGTAGCGCAACCTGCTTTGCAGGAAACCACTCCAGAGGCTAAGTCCTCTCGCTGCGCTACTGGGCATGCCCACGAGATGATCTCCCAGTGGAGATCGGGGGTCACATGCTCAGGTCCTTGTCCTGATCTGATTGGCCCATCTCAGAGGTCTGGAAGGTCCCGGAAGCGCATGGCTATAAAAGGCCCACATGGCCGCTCGCCCATGCGCTAGTATAGGCTATACTTGCTATGTGTGAATGGTGACGGATGTATGATTCTGGTGACTGACTCATTTGAAACCCTTTCCCTCTGATATTACGCATGTGGATAGGGAACTAGAGAGATAGTCAGCGCCAGTCAGTGGCAAGCTATAGGCCACAGTGCATACCGCACCTCTGCACTAGCGTCCGATGGTGTCATGCCTCACGGCACTATCATATAGCGGCAGCAGTTACCGCTGTGCTGCAGTTAGTAGTACTTACCGGCGTCAGCGACTGTGACGCCGCACGCACGGTAGGTCAAGACGGACACCGACCTCTGTCTTGGGCCGTGTCCTGTGACCATATACCGTGTGTGCACGTCAGCTGAGGCCTGTGAAGCTAACAGGCTCGGCGTTTATGCTTTAGGGCCTCTGTGAGTTTAACAGAGTCCGCTCTGCGCACCCCGGGTGATGTTTAACCCGAGCGCAGTATACCGCCATATAAGCGAGTCCGCCATTACTCAGCAGCGGTTGTTACACCTACTGCATGGTGGACCCCGGGCGGCGAACGCACTTCCTATTATTTATATTTAGTGCGTTCCGCTGTCCCTAACATTATACTAGCGCCAGGGTCTGGCTAGTAATGGCGGACCTGCAGCAACTGCAGCGGTACATTCGGCAGCTGGAGAGCAGGTTGGTGGCTATCGAGAGCTCCACCTCAGCTGTGAATGCTACAGTAGCCGCTGCTCAGGCAGTCGCAAAGGCTGTCTCACGCGTGCCCACACTCACGCCTATACCGACAATATCTCGCCTCCTGCTCCCCGGCAAGTTTTTGGGTGACAGCGCTACCTGTAGGGGATTCGTGAGTCAGTGCTCTATCCAACTTGAGTCACTGGCTGCACGGTTCCCTACAGAGCGGGCTAAGGTGGGGTTTATTGTTTCTCTTTTATCTGGCGGGGCATTAGAGTGGGCTATGCCATTGTGGGAGCGTGATGATCCCGTGGTTCAGGGGGCTGCTTAGTTCCTTGCGGCTCTGAAGCAGGTATTTTTGGGACCACGGATCACGCACCACACCTCTTTCCAATTATTGGCCCTAACACAGGGGTCTCTCTCGGTCAGCCATTATGCCGTCCGATTCTGGACATTGGCTTCCGAACTAGAGTGGCCCGATAAAGCATTTATCCCTGTGTTTTGGAGAGGGATAGCAGAGCATGTCAAAGATGCTCTAGCAACCAGACAGGTCCCCACAAGTCTGGAGGAAGTGATTGCCATCTCCACCCGCATTGATCTCCGGTTTACAGATCGCGGGTTGGAACGTGCGCAATCCAGATGAAGGGTTAACTTGGCTCCCACCTTCACCGAGCCGCTAAGATCTTCCGC
Organism: Dendrobates tinctorius; assembly: GCF_039654945.1. Taxonomy (NCBI): domain Eukaryota; kingdom Metazoa; phylum Chordata; class Amphibia; order Anura; family Dendrobatidae; genus Dendrobates; species Dendrobates tinctorius. Next base: position 58,599,908 of record NW_027361829.1, read on the forward strand.
TCAGGAGCTTACATCCTCTGAACCTATGGAGGTGTCTTGCACCGGCTACAAGCCACGTCCTGTGCGAAGCTCCGCACGTTGTTACCGGTGCCGGCAGTTTGGTCACTCGGCTAGCACGTGTCCTCTGCGGTCGGAAAAATGATCACGTCCAGTGGTCGTAGGTGGTGGCCAGACAAATATGAAACCCTTTTCTCCCAAACCGGTATTCAGAGAGACATTAGATAGTGGGGCCTCCACCTGGGAGGTAGAGGTTACCGTGGATTCCGGAGCTGAGGGGAACTTTATGTCCTTGACCTTCGCCCAGAAACACGCTATTCCACAGGTGTTACTGTCCCAACCTCTGACCATCAGGGTGGTTAATGGTGCACCTTTACCATCTCAGGTGACCCAACAGACAGCCCCACTCGGGCTCTCAATCTCAACCTCTCATCGTGAGATTCTGTCCTTGTTCATTTTGCCAGATGGCATCAACCAGGTGCTTCTCGGAGTTCCCTGGCTCCGTTATCACTCCCCTCATATTGATTGGGCTTCGGGGAATATACTGGGTTGAAGCAAGGAATGTGAGGCAAGGAGCCTGAAGGGCAGTGTTCAGGTAGCTTCCACTGAAGTGCCCGCGGATCTCTCCGCGCTTCCTAAATCTTACCACCAGTACGCGGACGTCTTCTCTAAAAAATCTGCGGAGACGCTCCCGCCGCACCGTCCTTGCGATTGCCCGATAGATCTTCTGCCAGGCACGGAACCTCCTAGAGGCTGTGTGTATCCGCTGTCACTCCCTGAGACAGAGGCTATGTCTCAATATATCCGGGAGAACCTGGCCAGAGGTTTTATCAGAAAGTTGGTGTCACCGGCTGGTGCAGAAGAAGAGTGGAGAGTTACGTCCCTGCATTGACTATAGAGGTCTCAACGCCAGTACAGTTAAAAACAAATACCCTCTCCCATTGATCTCTGAGCTATTTGACAGGTTGCAAGGGGCACGGATCTTTACGAAATTAGATCTACGGGGGCGTACAACCTGATCCGCATTCGCGAAGGAGAGGAGTGGAAGACAGCCTTTAATACCAGGGATGGCCACTATGAATATCTGGTCATGCCCTTCTGCCTTTGTAATGCGACTGCTGTCTTCCAGGATATCGTCAACGACGTCTTCCGCGATATGCTCTCCACCTCGGTGGTGGTCTATCTGGATGACATCCTCATCTTCTCGCCAGATTTGACCTCCCACCGGAGAGACGTCTGCAGGGTCTTTGACCGTCTGCAGGCGAACTCTCTTTTCGCCAAGCTGGAGAAGTGCCAGTTTGAGCAGGAGTCCTTGCCTATTCCTGGGCTACATCATCTCGGCCCAGGGGTTGGCTATGGATCCTGCCAAACTGCAATCGGTAATGGACTGACAGGAACCACACTCACTCAAAGCGGTGCAGCGCTTCCTAGGGTTCGTCAACTATTACCGCCAGTTCATACCTCACTTCTCCACACTGGTAGCTCCTTTGGTTGCTCTCACAAAGAAAGGAGCTAATCCGAACGCTTGGTCTGAACAGGTCTCCAAGGCCTTCTCGTCTCTAAAATCCCATTTTGCTGGCGCTTCCATCTTACACCGTCCCAATGTGGATAAACCATTTATCCTGGAGGTGGATGCCTTTTCCGTCGGTGCAGGAGCAGTCCTTTTCCAGAAGGATGCTCAAGGTCGGAAGCATCCCTGCTTCTTCTTCTCTAAGACCTTCTCACCAGCGGAGAAGAATTACTCCATCAGGGACAGGGAGCTGCTAGCAATGAAGTTGGCCTTTTCCGAGTGGAAACATCTCCTGGAGGGAGCCCGGTTTCCCTTCCAGGTGTATACGGACCAAAAAATCTGGTCTATTTCCAAACGGCCCAGCGCTTGAACTCTCACCAAGCTAGGTGGTCGCTCTTCTTCTCCCGCTTCCGCTTCACCTTGCACTATCTCTCTGGAGAGAAGAACGTCTGTGCGGATGCTCTCTCACGCTCGGTGGTCTCAGCGGAGGAAGGGGAGGCTGAGCCATGGTTAATTCTCCCTCCGGAGAGCTTTACGACCGTGGCTCCAGTTGCTCTCGAGTCAGTGCCACCGGGCAAGACCTTTGTGCCTCCTCAGCTACGGCCGGAGGTTCTCGCCTTGGCGCACGCGTCCAGGGTGGGTGGTCACTTTGGCAATAAGCGGACCACAGAACTCCTGGCAAGGTCATATTGGTGGCCACACATGGCTCGAGACACTAAGGAATACATACAAGCATGCGTCTCGTGTGCACGGAACAGGTCCTCTAGACAGAGGCCGGCTGGGTTATTGTACCCTTTGCCAGTGGTGCATAGACCTTGGGAGATAGTTGGCATGGATTTTGTGGTTGGCCTGCCCAAGTCTGGTGGCAGTACGGTCATCTGGGTGGTCACCGACCATTTTTCTAAAATGGTGCATCTGGTGCCACTCGCACGGTTGCCTTCCGCTCGTGGTCTTGCCACAGTGTTCATAAAACATGTATTCCGTCTGCATGGCATGCCGGACAAAATTGTCAGTGATCGAGGTCCCCAGTTCGCGTCCCGGTTTTGGAGGGAGCACTGCAGCCTACTCAGCATTGAGCTCAACCTGTCCTCTGCTTACCATCCCGAGACGAATGGCTTAGTTGAGAGAGCCAACCAAACCTTGGTCATGTACCTGCGGCATTTCGTCTCTGCCAGGCAGGATGACTGGGCATCCTTGCTACCATGGGCTAAATTTGCCCTGAATAATGCAGGGGCTGATTCCACTGGTCAGACGCTGTTCCTTTTAAATTACGGCCAGCATCCGCGCGTCCCTGTCCCGATGCCAGTGTCCACCGCTGACTCCAGGGTGGCAGACTGGGCAGTGGAGGCTCGTGACATTTGGGATTGCACTCAGGATGCTATTCGTGCCTCTAAAGAAAGAATGAGGGCATCCGTCGACACACATCGGTGACTCGCTCCAACCTTTTCCCCCGGCGACTTGGTGTGGCTCTCTGCTCGAAACATCAAGCTGCGGGCCGAGTCCTCCAAGTTCGCGTCGCGATACATCGGACCTTTTAAGGTTCTCGAGCGAATCAGCTCGGTGGTCTACCGCCTGGCTTTTCCTCCATATTTAGCCATTTCTGACGTTTTCCATGTGTCCCTTCTCAAACCTGTTCACATGGCCCGGTTCTCTGAGTCATCTGCCGGGTCATCAGACTTGTCTTCGGACGAGTTTGAGGTTAACGCCATTGTGGGACGCAGGATTGTGCGTGGCAAAAAGTTTTATTTGGTGGACTGGAAGGGTCATGGTCCAGAGGGATGGACCTGGGAGCCAGTGGAGAACATCCACGCTCCGCTCCTGATTGCAGCCTTTGAGCGTAGCAAGGCTCAGAGGGGGGGCCCTAGGAGGGGGGTAGTGTTAGGCATCAGATTCCTGCAGCTGCTCAGCAGGAATCCAAAGCCATACATCCAGCGGTCTCCCATTCCTTTCCAACCACTCAGGGACCTGCACAGCAATCTCAGTGATCCAGGCACCCTGCTCAGACCTGCTCTCTGGGTCTGGATGTTGCTGCCACCTCTTCCCCCAATGGATGCCAATCTGGGTCAACAACTGGGTCATCCATCACCTCCTCTTCAATTTCATGTGCACCTTCCTCTGTGTCACCGTGTAAGGTGGTATAGCATGCGGGAAGGGGCACCTGAGTTTCATCAGGGTCAGATTCTGGCTCAGTACACTGCGAGGACAATGTATTGCTCTGAGTGAATGTACCAGCAGAAATATGTAGCAGTGGCTGTGCATCAGTGCACTCCATGTCCGATTCATCTTGGACTGGGGAATTCACAATTTGACTTGATAACCCAGGCATGGTATGTGAAAAGAGCTCCATGGAGTAATCTGTAGTGTGGCCTGCTGCATCCTTCACTTTTGGTAGGGGTAAAGGACACAAGGAAAGGTGTTGTTCCTGACCAGGAGACTCCACTGACAACTCAGTGCTTTTATTTTTTAAAACTTCAGAAGAGGAGGTGATAGAGCTGGAGGCTGTGTCAGCAATGTAAGCCAAAACTTGTTCCTGAAGCTCCGGCTTTAAAAGCGGTTTACCTATTCCCAGAAAAGGGAGCCTTCGAAGCCTTGTGGAGCCAGACAATGACGCAGGCTCAACACCTCCTGCCTTAGGTGCTATTGTGCTTTTGCCACTACCAATAGATGCACCACCACCCCCACCATCATCAGTACCAGCTGGCAACCCCCGCCCACTTCCACGGCCTCTTCCACCATACTTCCTCATTTTTGGAAAAATGTACCCAAAATACCACCAGCTATATGGTACTGTAAAACAAGGTACAAGGTATATATAGTATTGTGGAGAATTTGAATCTCCCTAGAGATTTTAGGACGCTGAACTATTATCTCAGGCCCAATATAGATTACACCTCAATTTAACAGGCTGAAATTGGCTGGTGTATGACAAAGTACAAGGTGTATATAGTATTGGGGAGAATTTGAATCTCCCTAGAGATTTTAGGAGGCTGAACTATTATGTCAGGCCCATTATAGATTACACCTCAATTTAACAGGCTGAAATTGGCTGGTGTATGACAAAGTACAAGGTGTATATAGTATTGGGGAGAATTGGAAGCTCCCTAGAGATTTTAGGAGGCTGACAATGATGCTCTCAGTCCAAGTATGGCAGCAGGCAGCCTAATAAGCAGGACTGCTGCACACAAAAGTGTGGAAAAATGAACGTTTGGTAAATGTGCAGAAAAGAGGAAGAAAAGTATTTTTGCTTTTAAAAAAGCAGTTTGCACAGCAGTGTGCAAACAGCAATGCAGCTATCAGGGAGCCTTATAAGGCAGCCTAATAACCAACAGAGCTGATGCACAAAAATATAGCCTCCCCTGTCACTGCACACAAACTGTTGTGCTGTACAGTGGAAATTGCTAACAGCAGAAGCAGTTTTTTTGTTCTTATTCCCTGCCTAACGCTCTCCCTTATTCAGAATCAGCAGCTGCAACCTCTATCTAATTCTAATATCGGCAGAAGTAAGATGGCGGTCAGCGTGCATGCCCTTTTATAGCCCCTATGACGCCACACAAAGCAAGCCAATCACTTGCATGCCCTTCTCAAAGATGGTGGTGACCGATGCCCATGTCATCGCGTTGCACACAGTGTGCGTCCTCCATCATTGGCTGAAAAAGGGCGCTGGAAATTAATTTGAAACGCGACTTTGGTGCTCTGGTCACCGACCTCGTGGCCGACCTCACTCTATGGTCGGGTTTCATTTCATGAAACCCGACTTCAGCGAAAGTCGGCGACTTATGAATTTGACCGACCCATTTCGCTCAACTCTAGTGACTGGCAGGGAAGCACGGCTGAGACACTGACAGGCGGGCATGGCTAAGACACAGGGACACGGGAAGGACTAAGACACAGGCAGGTGGATACTAGGAGAGAACACAGAGAGAGACCTAGGTGAGGACAGAGGGAAAGGTAGCAACAGCGCAAGACAGGGCAGGTGGCCAGAGCACAGAGAACCGCATGGAAACGTGGGGCCCGAATCAAAAGTGAGGCACAAATGATAGTTAGGCACAGCCTAGAGAAAGAGGCTGCCTGCTATTCAGAGCACGCCATCGGACTTCTGGGTCAGGGTTCTCCCGGGACATAGAGAGGACAGGAAGGCGTGGCCGTGGTCAGGCAGTGTGATGTGTGCATGCGCCGCTGAGCCCAGCGTGAGAGACGCGCACGCGAACCCGACGGGAGCCAGGAGCCAGCTTTAAGACCAAGGAAGTGGATGTCAGGTGACATGCGCCAGCTCTGGGAGCACACCGGGACGCCATGGACAGGTAAGTATGCCAGAGCTCGGGGGGCGGCGTGACAGTAACAAAGTTATATATGTAATAAAAATGTTATAACCGGAAATATGAACTTGCCCCGCAAAAAAACAAGCTGTAATACGGCTCTTTCACAGGAAAGATAGAAGTCTCAGAATAGGGGGTCTCAGAATAGGGGGATGACAAAAACAATGTTTTAAAAAGAAAAATAATTTTTAATGTGCAAAAAGTAGCAAAATACAAAAACCTATAAACTGTAAATCTTTAATTGCTGTAATCTCTCTGCCACAAAGAATAAAGCTGTATTATTTCTTATACTCTACAGTATGAAATAAAATAAATCAATTTTTGAACTGCTCTTTCTTTCTTCATGCGTCCTCACAAAAATCACAATGATTCCTCATTCACATGTCCATATTTAAGTATGTATTTTAAAAAAAATGTCACCGGCGTCATCAGTGCGTCATCAATATATGGCCCCTGTGTCTTATTTTACAATCATCAGCGGTCATCCATGTGTCTTTTTTTACCATCAGTGTGTCGTACATGTTTTTCACAAAACCATAGACTTGTATTTGCACTTTTCATCTGTGAATAGCACTAAATGTCATAAAATGTACTTGTTCTATCCATCAAAAAAATGGATACAACATGTAGATGCAACACGGACATGTGAATGTGGCAGCTCTGATTCCACTATGATTTAAATGTAGCTTTTTCCCTTCAGGCCAGCAGGGGTTAAGGTCAGTTTCCCTTGCTGCAACTGCAGAGTTGCTAGGTCAGCTGATGTGGATGGTGACCACTCTCACAATCCTTTAAATAGTTACCTGATGCATCATCTGACTGTCGGTGATAGGGCAATCTATGCTGACCAAGCCTGGAGTAAGGAGCTCTCTGGTTTTAGTGGAGTATCTGCCGGTCTTGTGGAGTTTGTGGTCCTGGTGCCTTTCTTCTGCTGTGTGGTGCTTTGCAGCAAAGACAGTTGTTAAGCTAAGTTTTCTGTTTTTTACCTTGTCTGTCTCATGTTTGTAACTGTCCCCTGTGCTATACCCTCCGCATTGGTGAGGCTAGCACCCTTGCCCGCCAATGCACTAGCCAGAATAGTCTAATTCACCACACACTCAGATAGATTTCAGGCAAATAAATGTCCATTTTATTATAAATAGAATATGTGGGAGCCAAACAAGAATATATAGCATATAGCAGAAGCGATATTAACAAGACGTTTTGGCTCAGCCAGAGCCTTTATCACTTTATCGCTTAATCCAGAGTTGGATCTTTGCATAAGGTGCAGAGAAGAATAGAACTCCCCCAAGAAAAGATGCCCAAGAGAGGTGGCTGGTGATATGTTGTTGTAGAGCGGCGCTCCTGCACCAGGCTGCAATGCCGCTATTCTAGGATTAGGACCTATTGGTCCATTACACCTGCACCTCGCTATTGGACAAGAGTGCACGCTATACTTCTATTTTAATGCACTAGCCAGGGCAGTGTGAGGTGACAGTGAGGGATGAGGTTCGTGACAGCGGCGGGAGGGAGGACTCTCTTAGGGCATTAGGGGAGTGCAGTGAAAGGCTCAGGTTTGAGCTCAGGAGGTGTCCATCCCTCATTCCCTATCGGTAAGGCTTTCCTCTCCCCATTTCCACCCCGTTGTGTGTATGTTGTGTCGTCTGCTAGACCGACCCTTGTTGGGTCGTGACTCGTAACATTTTGTGACACTGACTTTATCCTGTGCTCTACACTGAATACTTGAGTCAAAAATTCATATAAATCTGTGAAAAATGTGATTCAGATGAAACCACCAAATGAAAAATTTACTATATTGACACAGATGGAGTTACTTTGAACTCCACCTGCCCTTCGTTCCATTAGTGTTTATCTTTTAGGAGTCTTTCTCGTGCACAAAAGTGTGGTCGAATGCAACTTTGTGCATGAAAGTGGGGACAGACAAATTGACTCCATCTCCCTCATTCTAGTGAATGATTTAACCCCTTAATGACCTATGATGTGTATATCCATCATAGGTTGCCTCCCCCTCTTTGGTGCAGGTTCCAGCTTTGAGTCTGCACCTTTTTTACAGGACGTGACAGCTGATCTGATCAGCTGACATGTGCCTCTTACAGCCGTGGGTTGAATCATGATCCACCCACAGCTGTTAACTAGTTAAATGGCGTTGTCAATCTCTGACAGCGGCATTTAACGCGTGCAAACCATATGCGCATCTTAACTCCGCCCATCGGTTCCCCTGTTACTTTATCGCAGGGCGCTGATGGGTTGATGGGTTGGCATGACAACACTAGGTCTCCATGAGACACATGTGATTGTCATTGCCGAACTGCTATGAGCACCGCCTGATGCTCGGTGCTCATAGCAGATGAGAATTTTTGTTACACATAGCAATGCTTTTTTCATCTATGTGGCCAAAATAGTCACTGCACTTGTAGAAAAATTCACCGAGGGGTGTAATTTCCATAATGATGTAGCTTTTGGGGCTTTTCTGCTGCTCTTGCTGCTTAAAGAGGTTGTCCACTACTTTTTGATTGCTGACCTATCCTTAGGATAGGTCATCAATGTCTGATCGTCTGGGATCTGACACCCGGCACCCCTGTCAATCAGCTGTTATCGGTGTCGGCTGCCGCCGGCAACAAGTACTCACTTGCGGAGCTGGCCGTCTTCTGGTAGTGGTTATAACAGCTGATCGGCGGGGGTGCCAGGAGTTGGACCTCAACCAATCAGACATTGATGACCTATCCTAAGGGTAGGTCATCAATCAAAAAGTAATGGGCAACCTCTTTAATTACTCTGTAAATGGCAGATCCAAACAATTCCAGCAAAAACTGTGTTCCAAAAGTCAAATTGTGCTCCTTTCTTCTAAGCCTTGCTGTGTGGCAAAACAGTAGTTTCTGACCACTTACAGAGTATTGTCACGTTCATCAGAATTTGCATAAGATATTGTAAAGGTTATTTTCGCCTATTATCTTCTGTATTAATGAAAACTTTGCAGCTACTATAAAATATTTTGAGGTAAAAAAAGTAATATGGTTATAAAATTCTATGAGGTACCCATGTTATCAAAATACTCCCTACAATCAAAGGTGAATTCCTTGAAAGATGTGGTTTGCATACTGGTGTCACTTTATGGGGTTTTCTGCTATTCTGGCATCACAGGGACTCTAACAAAAATCTGCAACCAATAAAATTTGTATTTTAAAAGTCAAATGGCACTTCTACAGTGGCTTACAAAGGTATTCACACCCTTGGCTTTTTACCTATTTTGTTACATAACAACATGTGTTTAACCCCATAATAATCGAGCCACTTTGTTGGTTAATGACCGGGCCTCATTTTGTTAAAATCTGACCTGTGTCATTTTATGAGATAATAACTTTGGAATGCTTTAAAGGATTCCAGTGATTCTGAGAATGTTCTTTAGGCCGGGATCACACATGCGAGAAACACTGCCGAGTTTCGCATGTTAATACCCGGCACTGCGGCCGGCATTCGGATCGGAGCGTGCAGCCGCATAGCAATACATGCAGCCGCACGCTCTGCTTCTGAGTGCTGGCGGCAATGTCGGGTATTAACATTCGAGACTCGGCAGTGTTTCTCGCATGTGTGATCCCGGCCTTAGAGACATATTGTACTTCATGAGAGTGGTAACATTTGTTCGTTATGACTGGTGTTTATGAAATTATTGAAAATTTTGAAAATTTCACAATTTTCAAACCATTAATTTGTATGCCCTTAAAACAAAGAGTTGTGTCACATGACATAGTGAATAAATAACATTTATTCTTTAGGCTGTTTCTTGTGTGAAAAAGTATTAGACAACATCATTCTACAGGTCGGTGCGATTACAGAGATACCAGATTTATATAGTTTTTTATGTTTGGCAGCTGTCACACACTAAAGGACACTTTTTTTGTAAAAACTAGTTTTTGCATCCTGATAGCTTGATAGCTATAATTTTTCCATATTTTGTCCAACAGAGTTATATGAGGGCTTGTTTTTTGTGGGACGAGCTGACGTTTTTATTAGTACCATTTTCAGGCACATAACATTTTTTGATCACTTTCTATTCTGATTTTTGGGAGGCAGAATAAACAAAATCCAGTAATTCAGGAATTGCTTTTTATTTTAATTCCGTTTTGCAAGTGGTAAAAGTGATAAGACAGCTTTATTCTTCGGGTCAGTATGATTACAGCGATGCCCTATTTTTGTCATTTTTTTATGTTTTGGCACTTTTACACAATAAAAACTTTTATAGAAAAAATAATTATTTCGCATCGCTTTATTCTGAGAGCTATATCTTTTTAATTTTTCCACTGATGGAGCTGCATGGTGGCTTGTCATTTGCGGGACGAGATTACATTTTCAGTGGCACCATGTTTACTTACATTTGTTTTTTTATTTAATTGCGTTTTATTCCACTTTTTTCCAGCAGTATGATGAAAAAGCAGAGTTTGCTTCATTCTTTTTTTTTTGTTTTGTTTGCTCAGGACAGGGTTATACCAAATATGTGTACTTTTTTTTTTTACATAAAAATGTGTATTTGTTAGTGCAATATTTTTTATTATTATTAATTTGTAACTTTTTAAAACATATTTTTACGATTTTTTTTTTTACATTTTTACTTAGTTCCTATATGGACTAAGTTTCAATGCATTATACCTATACATAAGCTTCTTAGAAGCTTTCCATAGCTTCACCATGGCAAAGCTTCACCCAGGTCACCGGTTGGCCCCCGTGATGTGGCGAGGGCACCAATCAGAAGCTAGAGAAAACTCCTTCACTGTGCCTGCTTCTTTAACTACAGCATTTATGAGGTTAAACAGTAATCGACGGTGCTGGTACAATCCCTGGCTGTTAGTGCAGGATATTGGCCACAAGCAGAGCCAAGCTCCTGCTGTGATCAGGTGGGAGGTGCTGCTATTTCAGCACCTCCTGTAAGATCATGCAGTGATCAGTCAGTAAGTCTCAGTGCGTGAGACAAAATGGCTCCTGCACCAATATCAGAAGCATCTATCTCCACCTGAAATGGGAGTAAAACATCAGGTTGCCATGAGACAGGAGCAGCAGTGAATCTCTGCTTAAGCTCCAGAAACACCGAGACTGCCTCTGGAGACCAATTCACCACATCAGCGCCCTTTTTGGTCAAACCCGTCAGTGATTTAACAATACCAGAAAAAGTACTTATGAATTTACAGTAGAAATTAGCAAAGCCCAAAAACTTCTGGAAAGCCATCAAGGAAGTGGGCTGAACCCAATCATAAATGGCCTGTACCTTGGCCGGATCCACTTCAATAGCAGAAGGGGACAAAATAAATCCCAAAAACGAAATCTTTTGTATGTCAAAAAGACATTTCGTTCCCTTAACATGCAGAGCATTTTCTCTCAAAATCTGGAACACAGTCTGAACATGTTCCACATGAGAATCGCAATCACCGGAAAAAATCAAAATATCGTCCAAATAAACGATCAAAAACTTATCCACAAAGTCCCGGAAAATATAATTCATGAAAGATTGGAATATGGAAGGGGCATTAGTGAGCCCAAAGGGCATCACTAGGTACTCAAAATGCCCCTCAGGAGTATTAAACGCCATCTTCCATTCATCACCGTGCTTGATGCGAATGAGATTATACGCCCCCCTAATGTCAAGCTTGGTAAACCAACTAGCACCTTTCACTCCGGAAAATAAATCAGAAATCAGGGGTAATGGATACTGATATTTAACAGTGATTTTATTAAGGAGACGATAGTCAATACATGGCATTAATGAGCCATCTTTCTTGGCCAGAAAAAAAAAAAAAAGAACCTAAAGGTGAAGAGGATGGTCTGATGTTACCCTTCTCCAGTGACTCCTTGATATAAGATCGCATAGCATCATGTTCAGGTACAGATAAATTGAAGAGCCGATCCTTGGGAAATTTACAACCGGGCACTAACTTGATCTCGCAATCATAACTCCTATGAGGAGGCAAAGACACAGGCTTACTCTCACTAAATACATCAGAAAAATCAGCCAAATAGTCAGGAACATCATGAGTCTGGGGAGAGGAAGAGAAAACAGGAGTGTCACTAAGAACTCATTGACAACCGCAACTAACCACAGACACAGATTTCCAATCCAAAACAGGATTACGGGTCTGCAACCAAGGAAAACCCAGCACAATAATGTCATGTAAATTATGCAACACCAAAAATTTACAATTCTCTTGGTGGTCCGGGGCTACCCGCAATATTACCTGGGTCCAAAACTGGGGTTTATTCTCCGCCAAAGGGGTAGCATCAATACCCGTAAAAGGAATAGGAGTCCGCAGGGGTACCATGGAAAAACCACAATGTTTTTCAAAGTCAAAATCCACCAGGTTCAGGGCTGCTCCTGAATCAACAAAAGCCTTAGGGTCCCGTCACACACAGCTAGCGAGATCGCTGATTTTGTGACACATCAGCGATCTCGCAAGCGAGATCGTTGCGTGTGACAGGGATCAGCGACCGGCCCCCCCTGCCGGTTGTCGCTGATCGTGCTCGTGCGGCCTGGTCTGGTCTCCCGCTGCCCAGCACGCATCGCTGCGTGTGTCAGCGAGAAACCAGCGATCAGCAACGCTGGATACTGGTTTCTAGAGTTGAGCGACTTTTGGTTTTTTAGGGTCGAGTTTCGTTTCATGAAACCCGACTTTTCCAAAAGTCGGGTCGAGCAAAATCGGCCGACTATAGGGAAAAGTCGGGGGTCCGACCGAAACACGAAACCCAATGTAAGTCAATGGGGAATTAAAGTCGGCAGTGAGAGGAGGACAGGAAACACACCTACAGTGCCCATTTGAATGCCAAAAGCATCAATTCTTATTACTTAAGCTTGTCAACCTTAATTTACATCATAATACTAGTTACGCACTGAAAAATGGGGGTTATTTGGCTACAGTTGTGGGGGGGTAAACCTGGCTGGCTCCAGGTTTTCGTGGGCCCAGGGCCAAAGAGCGCCCCTTTAACACATACCACAACTCATGATGCTCTGATACGGCAGAGAAATAGCAGTATAGTACAATGAAAAATACTTCACTTCTTACATCTCATGACTGATATCCATTTTAAATTCTCCAATACCTCCAAAAACGGACAGTATATAACTCCATACAGTATTATGGCCAGCGCTTAGTGCGCTATACACAGTAATGAGGCCCATATATTTCTCCATATGGAATCATTGATCCCATATAATGTTTCAAACCGTATATGATGAGCTCCACATAATGCTATAGTATATGTTGGTCCCAAAGGATGAAGCTCCACTGTCTTATGGGCCCAAATAATGCTCCATATATAATGGGCCCCATTTCTACTGCTCTAGTGTATAATGGGCCCTGTAAATGCTGCTCCAGTGTCTGATGTCCACCTTTGGAATGCTCCAGTGTATGGTGGGCCCCATATATCATTCACCAGAGTATAGTGCTCCCCAAAAATTGCTGTCCCAACACTGAAAACAATTACATAAGTCTCCTTGCTAGGGAATCCCTGCACTACTCTGAACTCCTTGTCGTCCCCATCTTCCATCTCACTGCACTCGGCTGTTTAGGCCCTCCCACCGGCAGAGACACTTTTGCGTACTATGCGGTGCCCTGTGCCAGTGCCATCGCCCATGAGTATGCCCCCCCACCTGCTCAAGGAACCCGCACTTTCATCTGCACCTTTCTCTTTGTCACCGTGTAAGGTGATATAGTATGTGGGAAGGGGAACCTGAGTTTCCTCTGGGTCAGATTCTGGCAGTGTAGAGTGCGAGGGGAATGTAGTGGTCTGGGTCAATGTACCAGCAGCATCATCCAGCAGTGGCTGGGCCTCAGTGCACTTGTGGCGACCCCAAGAGTACGGTCGCCAGTGTGGCATTACCTTCCTCCTAGGGAGTGTGTTGTCAAGCTTGGGAGCAACGAAGGATCTCTCTAGCAGTGAAACCAACACACAACACATTTCCCACTCCAGGCTAGCAGGGAGACCTCTGAACCTGACTGCTGAGGAGCTGCTCTCTGTGGTCGGGAGGAGGTAAGTTAGGGCACTCTGTGAAGGGAAGGGGAAGTGTGTGGACGTGAGAAGGGGAGCTGGAGGATGAGCAGAGTTAAGGCTCACTCCTAGCTGGAGCGCATGGTCCCGATTCCGGTCTGCGAGTTTGTAGGGACACTGACGTTCCTTCAGCAGAAACCGGGGGAAGTAGCAGCTATAAATGCTCTGTACCCAACTAAGGCTCGGAGGCCCCAGCATCGACGTGTGGGAGCCAGAAGGAAAAGGCTACAGCTAGTAGGAACATCTGTTAGACAGGAGGCGCTTCAGTGAACCACGGTCCTGTGAGTGCTTCCCCCACAAGCGCTAGAAAGGAGACGCTCAGGATGGTACATGTTGGCGGAGTGTTGGAAGGGAGCTTTCCATTTTGGTCCCCGAGGTTGGCTGAGGTCCTGACCCGGAGGACACAGCACGGAGGCAGGCATCTGTGTAACCTGCAGACTGTGAGTAAAGCTTTGGAACTGCACGCTCTGGTGTCCTACAGTTATTCCAGCACCGCTACATCTGGGTACCAGCACCTACACCGCCTGTGCCTTTCCCCCATCACTACATCTACACTTCCCTGGGACTCCAGCTCCACCTGTGGGGAGCTTCACCATCTTTGCTGCACAACACCATCAGTCCCAGAGGATCTGCATGCAGCGTCGGCCTAACATCTATGTTGCCGAACACCACAGGTGGCATCAAACTATCTATATAAACTCTTTACCATTATACCACGCCATTTACATGGGCGCCCAGGGCCACCGTCCGGGTCACCGCTGCTGTGACACATCCCACTGACACCGGCCCGGTACCGAGTACCCCACAGCCCTGGGAGGGCGACCCATATGCCGACTGCTGATCGGGCGGCGTTATTCCCACGAACCTCCAAACAGCGTCCATGAAGGCAAAGTTTTTGGTTTCCAGGGGCAGTATGATTGCAAAGCTGAACCTTAAAGGAATGTCCAAAAGGGCACCACCAGGAGTGGAGCCTGTGGCTTAATTGGACTCCACCCAGGAAACCACAACCATGCCACCTAAAGAAAAGAAGGGGAGAAAAAGACACCACTGCAACAAGCGCACACTAAACCAATTAGAAAAGAATGTTTATTGATGCAAAAGAGTTACATATTAAAAACATAGTAAAAACATGGTGAGCATTAGAGTTGAGCGACTTTTGGTTTTTTAGGGTCGCGTTTCGTTTCGTGAAACCCGACTTTTCCAAAAGTCGGGTCGAGCAAGATCGTCCGATTATAGGGAAAAGTCGGGGTCGTCCCGAAACACGAAACCCAATGTAAGTCAATGGGGAATAAAAGTCGGCAGTGAGAGGAGGACAGGAAACACACCTACAGCGCCCATTTGAATGCCAAAAGCATCAATTCTTCTTTCTTAAGCTTGTCAACCTTAATTAACTTCATAATACAAGTTACGCACTGAAAAATGGGGGTTATTTGGCTACAAACTGTGGGGGGGAGGGCTGGCTCCAGGTTTTCATGTGCCCTGGGCGAAAGAGCGCCCCTTTAACACATACCACAACTCATCATGCTCCGATACGGCAGAGAAATAGCGGTATAGTCCAATGAAAAATACCTCACTTTTTACATCTCATGACGAGGCCCATCTATTTCTCCATACAGAATCATTGGTCCCATATAATGTTTGAAACAGTATATGATGAGCTCCACATAATGCTACAGTATATGTTGGTCCCCATGGATGAAGCTCCACTGTCTTATGGGCCCAAATAATGCTCCAAACATAATGGGCCCCATTTCTAATGCTCTAGTGTATAATGGGCCCTGTAAATGCTGCTCCAGTGTCTGATGTCCACCTTTGGAATGTTCCAGTGTATGGTGGGCCCCATCTATCATTCTCCAGAGTATAGTGCTCCCCAAAAATTGCTGTCCCAACATTGAAAACAATCAAATAAGTCTCCTCGCTAGGGAATCCCTTTACTTGTCTGGACAGGTGCTGTAGCTTGCTTAACAGCTCGCCAGCCGTTCTCACGCCCAGTATGGATTACACGTGATTGCACAAAGGTGAGAAAGGGTACCGTATCCCCAGATAACATGTATGGATAGCGTACACATTCAAAATATATGTCTCAGGATGCAGGCTCAGACGGTGTTAGGCCCAGTATGGATTGCACGTGATTGCACAAAGGTTAGAAAGGGTACCGTATCACCGGATAACATGTATGGATAGCGTACACATTCAAAATATATGTCTATACAGCATGAGGCAGGCTCAGACGGTGTTAGGCCCAGTATGGATTGCACGTGATTGCACAAAGGTTAGAAAGGGTACCGTATCCCCAGATAACATGTATGGATAGCGTACACATTCAAAATATATGTCTCAGGAGGCAGGCTCAGACGGTGTTAGGCCCAGTATGGATTGCACGTGATTGCACAAAGGTTAGAAAGGGTACCGTATCCCTGGATAACATGTATGGATAGCGTACACATTCAAAATATATGTCTCAGGAGGCAGGCTCAGACGGTGTTAGGCCCAGTATGGATTGCACATATAAAGTAGATATGACAGGCTCAAACCCCAACTTAGGTGCTCTGGGAAAAAACAAGACTAAAGTATAGGAGTAACCCCGGCACACTAATAACATGAAAGTAAAGTCTTCTCAACGACAGTCTTTAATTGTTGTGATTTTATTGATTGTGAAAAAAAAGGGTGGTGTTACAATCCAAAAAAGGGTGGTGTTACAATCCAACGTTTCAGCTCTACATCTCGAGCTTTCATCAGGGATATGACTAGATCCTTGGTTTTGAGGTGTGTGTATAAGTGGTATAGGTTTGCCCTTGTAGTCCAGCTGCTGGAACAGTACCTATAGTAACCACGATGTGTAGGGTCAGCACGTGACTCCCGTCCTTGTGTCCTAAATCTAGTCAGGTGTGGAGGAGGCCGGAAGTATGGATTGCACGTGATTGCACAAAGGTTAGAAAGGGTACCGTATCACCGGATAACATGTATGGATAGCATACACATTCAAAATATATGTCTATACAGCATGAGGCAGGCTCAGACGGTGTTAGGCCCAGTATGGATTGCACGTGATTGCACAAAGGTTAGAAAGGGTACCGTATCCCCAGATAACATGTATGGATAGCGTACACATTCAAAATATATGTCTCAGGAGGCAGGCTCAGACGGTGTTAGGCCCAGTATGGATTGCACGTGATTGCACAAAGGTTAGAAAGGGTACCGCATCCCCGGATAACATGTATGGATAGTGTACACATTCAAAATATATGTCTATACAGCATGAGGCAGGCTCAGATGGTGTTAGGCCCAGTATGGATTGCACGTGATTGCACAAAGGTTAGAAAGGGTACCGTATCCCCGGATAACATGTATGGATAGCGTACACATTCAAAATATATGTCTATACAGCATGAGGCAGGCTCAGACGGTGTTAGGCCCAGTATGGATTGCACATGATTGCACAAAGGTTAGAAAGGGTACCGTATCACCGGATAACATGTATGGATAGCGTACACATTCAAAATATATGTCTATACAGCATGAGGCAGGCTCAGACGGTGTTAGGCCCAGTATGGATTGCACGTGATTGCACAAAGGTTAAAAAGGGTACCGTATCCCCGGATAACATGTATGGATAGCGTACACATTCAAAATATATGTCTATACAGCATGAGGCAGGCTCAGACGGTGTTAGGCCCAGTATGGATTGTACGTGATTGCACAAAGGTTAGAAAGGGTACCGTATCCCCAGATAACATGTATGGATAGCGTACACATTCAAAATATATGTCTCAGGAGGCAGGCTCAGACGGTGTTAGGCCCAGTATGGATTGCACGTGATTGCACAAAGGTTAGAAAGGGTACCGTATCCCCGGATAACATGTATGGATAGCGTACACATTCAAAATATATGTCTATACAGCATGAGGCAGGCTCAGATGGTGTTAGGCCCAGTATGGATTGCACGTGATTGCACAAAGGTTAGAAAGGGTACCGTATCCCCGGATAACATGTATGGATAGCGTACACATTCAAAATATATGTCTATACAGCATGAGGCAGGCTCAGACGGTGTTAGGCCCAGTATGGATTGCACATGATTGCACAAAGGTTAGAAAGGGTACCGTATCACCGGATAACATGTATGGATAGCGTACACATTCAAAATATATGTCTATACAGCATGAGGCAGGCTCAGACGGTGTTAGGCCCAGTATGGATTGCACGTGATTGCACAAAGGTTAGAAAGGGTACCGTATCCCCGGATAACATGTATGGATAGCGTACACATTCAAAATATATGTCTATACAGCATGAGGCAGGCTCAGACGGTGTTAGGCCCAGTATGGATTGTACGTGATTGCACAAAGGTTAGAAAGGGTACCGTATCACCGGATAACATGTATGGATAGCGTACACATTCAAAATATATGTCTATACAGCATGAGGCAGGCTCAGACGGTGTTAGGCCCAGTATGGATTGCACGTGATTGCACAAAAGTTAGAAAGGGTACCGTATCACCGGATAACATGTATGGATAGCGTACACATTCAAAATATATGTCTATACAGCATGAGGCAGGCTCAGACGGTGTCAGGCACAGTATGGATTTGACGGCCCAGATTACACAGCGGAGGAGCAGGGAGAGGTAAAGATTGCAAATGCTGGGGCCCTGCCCAAGCAAGGGGGGCCCACTCGTGGGCGTCGGTACTGACACTGGGCCCCTCATAGTACAGCGGTGTGTCTGACGGCGGGTGTGCACCACCACCGTCAGAGACACTTGATTGCACTATGAGGGACCCTGTGCCAGTGCCCGCGCCCAAGAGTCGGCCTACCCACCTGTCCAGGGCAACGGCACTTGCACGGTGTCGTGCGCTAGGTGGTTACCCCGGCCATGGGGGGGGAGTCAGCACAGTTAGGGAGTTTTAGAAAGTGGCATATGTTGATGTTGGACATTCAGCTGATGCAAAAGGCGAAATAGGTGAAGTACCAGGAAGAGGTGGACCAAAGCAAGCCATTTTTCTGTCACCCTATGTGTCATCAGGGGAAGGTGGGACAAAATCCTTGGAAACCCATGCGTGGTTCATTTTAATGAAGGTTAGATCATCCACATTTTGGGTTGACAGACGGGTCCTTTTTTCTGTCAGGATTGATCCAGCTGCACTGAAGACTCTTTCCGATAGCACACTTGCAGCTGGGCAAGCGAGCTCCTGTAAGGCATATTGGGCCAATTCAGGCCAGGTGTCCAGTTTAGCGGCCCAATAGTCAAAGGGGAATGACCTGTGTGGGAGAACATCGATATGGGAGGAAAAGGAGTTTGTAACCATAGTTGACAACTGCTGTCTCCTGTCACTTTCCATCGATGCAGTATTACCAGTTGTGTGAGCGGTATTTGAAAAATCAGTCCACAACATTGTCATGAAACCCCTGTCTCCAACGCCACTTCTGCTGTGTGCACCACGAACACCTCTGCCAAGCTGACCCCGGCCCGTACGGCTCGTGTGAGAACCATCACCGCTGCTGTGTGCTGGGAATGCCTCAAGCAACCGATTTACCAGAGTTGCTTGTTTATTAGCCAATATTAGGTCAAGGTTCTCCTGTGGCATGATGTTTTGTAATTTGCCTTTATAGCGTGGATCCAGGATGCTGGCCAACCAGTAGTCGTCATCGTTCATCATTTTGGCAATGCGGGGGTCCCTTTTTAGTATCCGCAAGGCATAATCTGACATGTGGGCCAATGTTCCCGGTGTCAATGATGCACTGCGAGTGCTGGGTGGAGGAGCACTTTCTGGCAAATCCACATCCCTCCAGTCACGCACAAACCCTGTACCAGACCTTGCCACGCCAACATTTTCACTTGCCCCACGAGATGCATCCTCCTCCCCTAAGTAATCATCCCCATCATCATCCTCCTCCTCCTCTTCTTCCTCCACCTCGCCCAGGAGAGGTCCCTGAGCAGACAATGGCTGAATGTCATCAAGGATTCCCTCCTCCTCTTCCTCCTCGTCAACATTGGCTGCAGATGCCTGCTCCTTAAGGTGCGTCAAAGTTTGCATGAGCAGACGCATAAGTGGGATGCTCATGCTTAGGATGGCGTCGTCTGCGCTTACCAGCCGTGTGCATTCCTCAAAACACTGAAGGACTTTACAAAGGTCTTTCAGCTTCGACCACTGCACACCTGTCAACTCCATGTCTGCTCTCAAAGTGCCTGGCCGTATATCCTCCCACAAATGCATTATGGCCTGCCTCTGCTCGCACAGCCGCTCCACCATGTGCAGGGTGGAGTTCCACCTTGTTGCAATGTCGATAATGAGGCGGTGGTTGGGAAGGTGGAGCAATCGCTGCAGCTTCTGCATACGAACGGAGTGTACAGGCGACCGGCGGATGTGCGCGCACAGTCTTCGCACCTTATGGAGCAGGGCTGTTAACTCCGGATAATTTTTGAGGAAGCACTGCACCACCAGGTTCAAGGTGTGAGCCAAGCAAGGTATGTGGCTGAATTTTGAAAGGGCTATGTCTGCCACAAAATTACGGCCGTTATCACTAACTACCTTGCCTGCCTCAAGATGTACACTGCCCAGCCATGACTCAGTTTGTCGCTTCAAGTACTCGGCCAGCACCTCGGCGGTGTGTCTGTCGCCCAAACACATCATCTGCAACACAGCCTGCTGACGCTTTCCACTAGCTGCTCGATAGGGGGACACATCGTGTGCAACAGTGGCAGCTGCAGATGGAGTGCTCGTACGACTGCGCTCTGTGGACGAGCTTTCGCTTCTGGAGGAGGAGGAGGAGGAGGAGGGTCGAACGCCTACAGCCAACTGTTTCCTATACCGTGGGCTAGGCAGCACTGTCCCACCACCGCTGTCCCCTGTGGACCCTGCATCCACCACATTAACCCAGTGCGCAGTGATGGACACGTAACGGCCCTGGCCATGCCGACTGGACCATGCATCAGTTGTGAGGTGCACCTTTCCGCTCACTGACTGCTTGAGTGCATGGACAATGCGGTCTTTCACATGATGGTGGAGGGCTGGGATGGCTTTGCGAGAGAAGAAGTGGCGACTGGGTAGGTCATAGCGTGGTACTGCATAGTCCATGAGTTCGCGGAAAGCTGTGCTTTCCACCAACCGAAAGGGCATCATCTCAAACGAGATTAGTTTGGCAATGTGGGCGTTCAAACCCAGTGTACGTGGATGAGAGATTGAGTACTTTCTTGACCTACTCATAGTGTCTGGGAGGGTGAGCTGGACTTGAGAGCTGCATATGGTGGAAGTAGCGGTGGACAGGGCGGACTGAGAGAGGGTTGATGATGGTGATGGAGTTGGTGTTCTTTCTGATGGCCTAGAATCAGTCTTTCGTTGATATAACAGTGGGATTCCCTGACTGCTGTGGTCTTGCAACGACACCTCAACATTTGCTGCTGTGCTAACCGGTGGGCTTACAGTGGGGGAAACAATGTAGCGTTGCTGACTACCTTCGTTGTGATCAGTTGCACATGTGGCACTTGAGGTTTGGTGTTGTGTCCACGCTTGCAAGTGCATGCTGGTTAAATGTCTAAGCATGCAACTGGTATTCAAATTTTTCAGATTTTTCCCTCGGCTAAAGGTCTTTGCGCACTTCTTACAGATAACCTTGGCCTGATCATGAGGATTTTGTTCAAAAAAGTGCCACACTGCACTCTTCCTACTTTGGCAGACATTTTGCGGCCTAGCACGCTGTGATCTTTTGACCCTCTGGACGAGCTGTCCAGCAACTCTTTTGATGTTTGGAACCTGTCTTTGGAGTGCTCCGGGCCTGCCAGATAACAGCTGTTGCGATGTCGATGTCTGCTGTGGATGCTCCTCATCTGAGCTATTGGAAGCAGCACCCTCTTCCCCCAATGGATGCCAATCTGGGTCAACAACTGGGTCATCCATCACCTCCTCTTCTATGTCATGTGCACCTTCCTCTGTGTCACCGTGTATGGTGGTATAGTGTGCGGGAAGGGGCACCTGAGTCTCATCAGGGTCAGAATCTGGCTCTGTACACTGCGAGGACAATGTAGTGCTCTGAGTGAATGTACCAGCAGAATCATCCATCAGCGGCTGTGCATCAGTGCACTCCATGTCAGATTCATCTTGGCCTGGGTAATTCACCATTTCACTTGATAATCCAGGCATGGTATGTGAAAACAGCTCCATGGAGTAATCAGTAGTATGGCCTGCGTCATCCTTCAATCTTGGTTGGGGTGAAGGACACAAGGAAAGGTGTGGTTCATGAACATGAGCCTCCAATGACGACTCAGTGCTTTTACTTTTTACAACTGAAGAAGAGGAGGCGATAGAGCTGGAGGCTGAGTCAGCAATGTAAGACAAAACTTTTTCCTGATGCTCTGGCTTTAAAAGCGGTTTGCCAACTCCTAGAAAACTAAGCGTTCGAGGCCTTATGTAGCCAGACGATGACGCAGGGTCAGCACCTCCTGCATTCGGTCCTATTTTGCTCTTGCCACTACCATCAGATCCACCACCAACACCATCATTACCAGCTGCCAACCCCCGCCCAATTCTACGGCCTCTTCCACCAGCCTTCCTCATTTTTGGTAGAAATGTAGACAAAATCCAACAAACTATATAGTAATGTAAAACAAGGTACAAGGTGTCTATAGGACAGGGGAGATTTTGAATATCTGCACACACTTTTGGACACTGGACACTTTTGGATTGTGTGAGGCCCACTGATATCTGAGCGCTATGTGACAGGCTCGATGGCACTGCTGTGACAAAAGTGACTAGAGGATAAGGGAGATTTTGAATATCTGCACACACTTTTGGACACTGGACACTTTTGGATTGTGTGAGGCCCACTGATATCTCAGCGCTATGTGACAGGCTCGATGGCACTGCTGTGACAAAAGTGACTAGAGGATAAGGGAGATTTTGAATATCTGCACACACTTTTGGACAGTGGACACTTTTGGATTGTGTGAGGCCCACTGTTATCTCAGCGCTATGTGACAGGCTCGATGGCACTGCTGTGACAAAAGTGACTAGAGGATAAGGGAGATTTTGAATATCTGCACACACTTTTGGACACTGGACACTTTTGGATTGTGTGAGGCCCACTGATATCTCAGCGCTATGTGACAGGCTCGATGGCACTGCTGTGACAAAAGTGACTAGAGGATAAGGGAGATTTTGAATATCTGCACACACTTTTGGACACTGGACACTTTTGGATTGTGTGAGGCCCACTGATATCTGAGCGCTATGTGACAGGCTCGATGGCACTGCTGTGACAAAAGTGACTAGAGGATAAGGGAGATTTTGAATATCTGCACACACTTTTGGACACTGGACACTTTTGGATTGTGTGAGGCCCACTGATATCTCAGCGCTATGTGACAGGCTCGATGGCACTGCTGTGACAAAAGTGACTAGAGGATAAGGGAGATTTTGAATATCTGCACACACTTTTGGACACTGGACACTTTTGGATTGTGTGAGGCCCACTGATATCTCAGCGCTATGTGACAGGCTCGATGGCACTGCTGTGACAAAAGTGACTAGAGGATAAGGGAGATTTTGAATATCTGCACACACTTTTGGACAGTGGACACTTTTGGATTGTGTGAGGCCCACTGTTATCTCAGCGCTATGTGACAGGCTCGATGGCACTGCTGTGACAAAAGTGACTAGAGGATAAGGGAGATTTTGAATATCTGCACACACTTTTGGACACTGGACACTTTTGGATTGTGTGAGGCCCACTGATATCTCAGCGCTATGTGACAGGCTCGATGGCACTGCTGTGACAAAAGTGACTAGAGGATAAGGGAGATTTTGAATATCTGCACACACTTTTGGACACTGGACACTTTTGGATTGTGTGAGGCCCAATGAATATCTGAGCGCTATGTGACAGGCTGGATGGCACAGCTGTGACCAAAGTGACTAGAGGATAAGGGAGATTGGATTGCTTTTAAAAAAGCAGTTTGCGGAACAGTGGGTAAACAGCAATGCCAGCCTGTCAGGAAGCCTTAAAAGGCAGCCCAACAACCAACACCACTGATACACCACTATATAGCCTCCCCTTGCACTGCACACACAGTGACTGGTGTGTTGTGCAGGCCAAATTGCTATCAGCAGCAGAAGCAGTTTTTTTTTCTTCTCAGCAGGACAAAAAAAAAAAATTGGGATTGCTTAAGCAGTTTGAGGCCCAATGAATATCTGAGCGCTATGTGACAGGCTCGATGGCGCAGCTTTGACCAAAGTGACTAGAGGATAAGGGAGATTGGATTGCTTTTTAAAAAGCAGTTTGCGGAGCAGTGGGTAAACAGCAATGCCAGCCTGTCAGGAAGCCTTAGAAGGCAGCCCAACAACCAACACCACTGATACACCACTATATAGCCTCCCCTTGCACTGCACACACAGTGACTGGTGTGTTGTGCAGGCCAAATCGCTAGCAGCAGAAGCAGTTTTTTTGTCTTCTTCCCTGCCTAACGCTCTCCCTACAGAATCAGCAGCAACCTCTCCCTATGCTAAGATCGGCAGAAGTAAGATGGCGGTCGGAGTGCACGCCCTTTTATACCCCCTGTGACGCCCACCAAAGCAAGCCAATCACTTGCATGCCCTTCTGAAAGATGGTGGTGACCCGTGCCTATGTCATCACGTTGCCCACAGTGTCCGTGGATCCTGATTGGCTGAAAAAGAGCGCAAAACAAACTTTTGAAACTTGACTTTGGCGCGTAAGTCGCCGACCTCGTGGCCGACCTCATCCTAGGGTCGGGTTTCGTTTCATGAAACCCGACTTTGCCAAAAGTCGGCGACTTTTGAATTTTTTCGACCCGTTTCGCTCAACTCTAGTGAGCATCCCACAATACATAACAGTAGAATATGGCATATACAAAATATGAAACCTGATATAATAACCCATGTGTAATCCATATGTGATCCAACCCTACTGTAAAATATCACAGCCACCACCCTATAGCTAGGCTCATGGAGACCAAAGGCCCTAATATTGCACAATAACCGCATGAAATCAATCAATGCATATATCCCTACATACTACCTGGTTTAGGCATATAGGCCATAATAGGCCACACAGCAAAAATGGCCAAAATAAACAACCCAATGCTCAGTTATGCCACACCAGACAGTCTCCAAAACGCTATGGGAAAATAAGGCTGCAATGAGAAGATATATGAAGTGGGTGCTACACCAAGGACCATACCCCACGCGTATCGCCACAACCCGTGCGGCTTCGTCAGGGGAAGTAACTGACCAAGGTCCCAGCGCTTTAAATACCTTACCGAGGTCCAGGTGGATGTACATGTGCACCATAGAAAAACACTTCCATCTGGAAATTCCAATCAGTGAGAAAAGACCGGTGTCCCAGTCACATGAAAAAACATGGCCGCCACGCATGCGCTGTGTGTTGTGTATACAGATATGATCCAGAGACAAAAAGCTCCACCGCGCATGCGTCCAGTGGAACGCATGGAGCTCTCCCATGGAGCGCAGAACCCACACACTGGCATGCTGCACTATATACAGTGGGGAAAAAAAGTATTTAGTCAGTCAGCAATAGTGCAAGTTCCACCACTTAAAAAGATGAGAGGCGTCTGTAATTTATATCATAGGTAGACCTCAACTATGGGAGACAAACTGAGAAAAAAAAATCCAGAAAATCACATTGTCTGTTTTTTTTTCATTTTATTTGCATATTATGGTGGAAAATAAGTATTTGGTCAGAAACAAGCAATCAAGATTTCTGGCTCTCACAGACCTGTAACTTCTTCTTTAAGAGTCTCCTCTTTCCTCCACTCATTACCTGTAGTAATGGCACCTGTTTAAACTTGTTATCAGTATAAAAAGACACCTGTGTACACCCTCAAACAGGCTGACTCCAAACTCCACTATGGTGAAGACCAAAGAGCTGTCAAAGGACACCAGAAACAAAATTGTAGCCCTGCACCAGGCTGGGAAGACTGAATCTGCAATAGCCAACCAGCTTGGAGTGAAGAAATCAACTGTGGGAGCAATAATTAGAAAATGGAAGACATACAAGACCACTGATAATCTCCCTCGATCTGGTGCTCCACGCAAAATCCCACCCCGTGGGGTCAGAATGATCACAAGAACGGTGAGCAAAAATCCCAGAACCACGCGGGGGAACCTAGTGAATGAACTGCAGAGAGCCGGGACCAATGTAACAAGGCCTACCATAAGTAACACACTACGCCACCATGGACTCAAATCCTGCAGTGCCAGACGTGTCCCACTGCTTAAGCCTGTACATGTCCGGGCCCGTCTGAAGTTTGCTAGAGAGCATTTGGATGATCCAGAGGAGTTTTGGGAGAATGTCCTATGGTCTGATGAAACCAAACTGGAACTGTTTGGTAGAAACACAACTTGTCGTGTTTGGAGGAAAAAGAATACTGAGTTGCATCCATCAAACACCATACCTACTGTAAAGCATGGTGGTGGAAACATCATGCTTTGGGGCTATTTCTCTGCAAAGGGGCCAGGACGACTGATCCGGGTACATGAAAGAATGAATGGGGCCATGTATCGTGAGATTTTGAGTGCAAACCTCCTTCCATCAGCAAGGGCATTGAAGATGAAACGTGGCTGGGTCTTTCAACATGACAATGATCCAAAGCACACCGCCAGGGCAACGAAGGAGTGGCTTCGTAAGAAGCATTTCAAGGTCCTGGAGTGGCCTAGCCAGTCTCCAGATCTCAACCCTATAGAAAACCTTTGGAGGGAGTTGAAAGTCCGTGTTGCCAAGAGAAAAGCCAAAAACATCACTGCTCTAGTGGAGATCTGCATGGAGGAATGGGCCAACATACCAACAACAGTGTGTAGCAACCTTGTGAAGACTTACAGAAAACGTTTGACCTCTGTCATTGCCAACAAAGGATATATCACAAAGTATTGAGATGAAATTTTGTTTCTGACCAAATACTTATTTTCCACCATAATATGCAAATAACATAAAAAAAAACAGACAATGTGATTTTCTGGATTTTTCTTTCTCAGTTTGTCTCCCATAGTTGAGGTCTACCTATGATGTAAATTACAGACGCCTCTCATCTTTTTAAGTGGTGGAACTTGCACTATTGCTGACTGACTAAATACTTTTTTTCCCCACTGTATGTCCATGCACAACGGCGCATAAAGCAGTCAGCCCATTTAGTCTCGCCAACACAAGGTGCGAGGCTACAATAATATAAGGTGCGCAATACTCCCGGGAGCGCAGTATATGGAAGACAGACATGAACAACACCACATACAGAGATACACAAGGAGGGGAATACAAAACATAAAAAGGAAAATAGAGAAATGTAGGCTGAATAATAGTATGGTAAGGAGTCATCAAGATGAAAAACCAACGAATCCAAAAGGGAAAGAAAAAGGGACATAATGGCCCAACCATATACAGAGACCTAGTCTCCTAATTGTTCCAAAACATAGGGAAAGGGCATAAGAAAATTATATATATAAATCATGGACCCTGATCCATGATATAATGGTGATTAATTAGTATATGCCAGCCAGCTTTTTAACGATCTATTGAATTGGATATGGATATGCCCCAAATAACAGGACTCAAGAAGTCAATGATAATTGTAAGACATACCATGCATCAATCACTAGCATAGTGTCCGTATAGATACTTTTTGTCCTAACATGAGCCCATAATGATAAGCACATGTAAAAATTACCCAAGGAAATAAAAAAGAAAAAACAATATATGATGAAAAATATATACACATATATATACATAAAATATATACACATATATGTATATCTAGACCAAGGTTACTCTAACGACCAAACCAATAAACTACATCCCTATACCAAATCAGCTGTAATCATCCCATCGTAGCCAATCCAGGACCAATGGAGAAAGCAAGATCCTACCCAATGGTCCCCATGAGCCCAGATCTAAATTTATACCACACAAGTCCACAGACCCCAATAAATCAAAGGGACAATAATAATCCGTTAAAGGGTCAAAAAGCCCCAAACCTGTGAAGGCTAACCTCATAATTCAAAAGTACTGATGATAATGATATCCCCTACGGAGCCCCACTAAACAGAGCATGGGCAAAAATAGAGGAACCCCTCAGAAGGCTGTCAAAATTACCATACATCCATACTCAATGGAGCAGAATAGACCAAATCAGTTGTCCTAAACTTCATTCAATTATATAATACACATGAGAGAACAAAACCCCAACGCGATATATCCTAGACGCGATTCAAAAAAGTTGTAGGGTGGCCGTCTTCACCATTGATGGTAATGTCCTGATAGGATAACTGCATAAGAAGAGAAAAGAGGGGAACATCATAAATAATCAACCTAAGAACCCCGTAAACAGAAGCTCCTCGTTTAAACCCCTCAGGCTCAGTGAGTCCAAGTTGAAGATCCATCTGGATTCTACTTGTAATAATAATTTCTTAGGTGAACCCCCCCTATTCGACAATAATATTTTCTCCAATCCAACCACCATAGAGCCAGCAACCTTACCAGCATGGTGGGTCAGAAAATGGGCTACCACAGATGTCAAGGTCTTGCCCTTGGTTTGATCAATTCGTGCCAGATTGATTGTCGAGAAATGTTTCTGTATCCTCCTGCGTAGTTCCTGGGAGGTTTGACCAATGTATACCTGATGACATGGACAAATTAATGCATAAACCACACAAGTAGTTTTGCAATTAAAATATGACATTAACCTATGTCTGGTACCATCTCTTGAGTTCACAAAATAATCCCTGGTGGAATACATATGGGGGCATATGGTACAATTGCCACATGCAAATGAACCCCTTAGTGTCATTCCCCTATCCAACCCAATTGTTGGTCTCATATAATGACTTTTTGTTAGAATATCTCTAAAATTCTGAGCCCTTCTTGCTGTTATGCAGGGCTGCTCCGGTACAAGAGCAGATGTCTGCAAATCCGTCGTAAGTATACCCCAATGTCTCCCAAGCACTTCTCTCACCTGTGACCATTGACTATTATATTGTGTAATGAACCGGGGCATCGAAACACGAATCTTGTCACGTGGAACCAAGAGAGAATCCTGTGTGCATCCATTTGCTCGTTGATAAGCTCGTGAAATACTACCCCGAGGATAATTTCTCTTCTTAAAGCGCTTGGTTAGATGTAAGGCTTCCTCACGAAACACTTCATCCGATGTGCAATTTCTTCGTACTCTCAGAAATTGCCCTATGGGAACTTCATTTCTTGTATGGGATGGATGGAAACTTGTATAGTCCAACAGACTATTTGTAGCTGTAGGCTCCCTGAACAATTTTGTAGAGATACCCCCATTCATATTAGAAACTGTAAGGTCCAAGAAAGTAACTGAAATAGAGGACACAGTGTAAGTGAGCATGATGTTATATGGATTAGAATTCAATAATCCCATAAAAGCCTCACATTCCTCTACCGTACCAGTCCAGATGAAAAAAAAATGTCATCGATAAAGCGTGACCAATGTCGCACTTTATCTCTGAACATTCCTGTTACATATACCCGAGTGGCCTCCCACCATCCGAGAAACAGATTCGCCAAAACCGGGGCACACCTGGCCCCCATAGCCACACCGGAGGTCTGGAGATAATAAGATCTGTCAAAAAGGAAAAAATTGTGCTTCATAATAAACCCTAGCAGATCCACAATGAATGAATCATGCATTCTATCAGACTGGACTGCCTGATCAAGAAAATACAGTACTGATGTGATACCGTCAGAATGGTCAATGTTTGAGTAAAGCGATTCCACATCGCAAGTAACCAACAGGGCCCCAGAGGGTAAAGTAACATCCCGATATTTCCTAATAAAATTAGAAGTGTCCTGTATGTAGGATGGTAAAGTCTTCACTATAGGCTGGAGGAAATAGTCAACATAAATAGATGCCTTTTCACATAAACTACCTATGCTGGCAACTATCGGTCAGCCCGGAGGTCTCACAAGATCCTTGTGGACCTTGGGCAACATGTAAAAGGTAGGCGTAATGGGATGTTCGACCCAAAAAAATTCCATCTCTTTCTTACTGATGATACCCAACTCAAAAGCCCTATCCAATAACCTCCTAAATTTAATAGAGAAGGGTCCTGTTGGATCTGATGGTAATCTTTTGTAGAATCGAACATTATCCAATTGGCGGTGCGCCTCCTCCTGATATAGTTCATGAGGCCACAACACCACATTTCCGCCCTTATCAGCCTCCTTAATTACAAACAGTTTGTTAGACCTTAAGTTATCCACAGCTGATCTTTCCCCCGCATGCAAGTTATCCATGTGACGTGACCTCGCAGGAATGGCCAAAAAATCCTTTTTAACCAATTCAAAAAACACCCTAATAGCTGGAACCAACGTAAAGGGCGGGGCTACCATCGATTTGTTTTTATAAGGAAACCGATTTTTACCATTAATCGTATCCTCCTGTAGAAGATCCAATAAGTCCTGTAGCACCTGGCGGTCCGTCTGGTCCAGGCCATCAACCATGCGTGGTTTATTATGTAAAACCTGGAGAACCAAATGTCTGCAAAAGATATAAAGGTCCTTGACCAAAGTAAACTTATCCAAACCCTTAACAGGAGCAAAGGTCAATCCCCTCTGTAGCACAGAAATTTCCAATGGTGAAAGATTATATTGAGATAGATTGATAATTTGGAGCACATTCTCCTGTACCTGTGTATCCACGATCCCATCCTCCACAATGTCCTTCTCCTCTATTTGCGAAAATTCCTGTACTGATTGTACTGCAGGGGCCTGCGTCCCCTGAAACGAGTGTTTCTCGTAAATGTCCGGCCGCCTGCGACGGCCCCTTCTGGTCCGTCGTCGGCCTCGCTCTCGGCTGAAGATAAAAAATCACTACCCGATGTATAATTTGCGGGCCAAATCCACTGTTCTATCCGGGACCCTATCCATGGGGGCCCTATGTCTCGTATTCCCCTTATGTTTCCATTGAAAAACCTGCTTCTCCTCAAAATCTCTACGATCTCTATGAAATTTAGATTTTTTCTTGTTAGTAATCTCCCTATCATACCTGTCGAGAGTCTCTTTAAGCTTAGTTTTAAAAGGTAATACCTGAGTCATTTCATCAAAAACACTCAATTTGGTATCTAATTCCTTAATCTGTTTTTTGACTGAGACTAGTAACTCCCTGTCATGTTCCAATAACATATTCATAATGATGCCTGAACATCGTAAAAGTCCCTGCTCCCAAGTAGCACGAAAGTCCGGAGAGGGTTCCCATGCCGGGTATATAGAGACCCTCAAGCCTCTTGGCACAATATTAGATTTAATGTATTTCTCCAGGGACCGAATGTTCCACCACAATCTAATACCCAATTTATGTGCTGCTGTCAACTCTGAAGTGACACTGGCAAATTCTGAACTAGGTATGCTGGTTTTAGAGGAGGAAAAGATGTCCGAGGACTGCACCCTCCAGGCTGCCTCTCTTGTGTCCCAATCCATTCCAGAACCAACAGCAAGGAAAAAAAAGCTGAAACAAAATTATATAAGAACAATTAAAAATTTATTTTAATCCACATTCACTCCATGCATCAATTATTATACTAATGCCAAGGGCATATAATAATGTACCAGGCCAATACCAAAGCACATACACTCCCAATTGAGTGTGTGCAACCCACAAGAAGGGTCGGTAAAGAACCAACCAAAAAATGCAAGTATAATAGACAAAATAGGGCGCACTAACTGTGCCAATAGACAAATGTATAAGTAGAGGTTAATAGGTGCCACAACAGTGGGATAACTATCAAAAAAGGGAGAAAAAGACACCACTGCAACAAGCGCACATTAAACCAATTAGAAAAGAATGTTTATTGATGCAAAAGAGTTACATATTAAAAACATAGTAAAAACATGGTGAGCATCCCATAATACATAACAGTAGAATATGGCATATACAACATATGAAACCTGATATAATAACCCATGTGTAATCCATATGTGATCCAACCCTACTGTAAAATATCACAGCCACCACCCTATAGCTAGGCTCATGAAGACCAAAGGCCCTAATATTGCACAATAACCGCATGAAATCAATCAATGCATGTAGCCCTACATACTACCTGGTTTAGGCATATAGGCCATAATAGACCACATAGCAAAAATGGCCAAAATAAACAACCCAATGCTCAGTTATGCCACACCAGACAGTCTCCAAAACGCTATGGGAAAATAAGGCTGCAATGAGAAGATATATGAAGTGGGTGCTACACCCAGGACCATACCCCATGCGTATCGCCACAACCCGTGCGGCTTCGCCAGGGGAAGTAACTGACCAAGGTCCCAGCGCTTTAAATACCTTACCGAGGTCCAGGTGGATGTACATGTGCACCATAGAAAAACAACTCCATCTGGAAATCCTAATCAGTGAGAAAAGACCGGCGTCCCGGTCACATGAAAAAACATGGCCGCCACGCATGCGCTGTGTGCTGTGTATACAGATATGACCCAGAGACAAAAAGCTCCACCGCGCATGCGTCCAGTGGAACGCATGGAGCTCTCCCATGGAGCGCAGAACCCACACACTGGCATGCTGCACTATATATGTCCATGCACAACGGCGCATAAAGCAGTCAGCCCATTTAGTCTCGCCAACACAAGGTGCGAGGCTACTTCCCCTGACGAAGCCGCAAGGGTTGTGGCGATACGCGTGGGGTATGGTCCTGGGTGTAGCACCCACTTCATATATCGTCTCATTGCAGCCTTATTTTCCCATAGCGTTTTGGAGACTGTCTGGTGTGGCATAACTGAGCATTGGGTTGTTTATTTTGGCCATTTTTGCTGTGTGGCCCATTATGGCCTATATGCCTAAACCAGGTAGCATGTAGGGCTATATGCATTGATTGATTTCATGCGGTTATTGTGCAATACTAGGGCCTTTGGTCTCCATGAGCCTAGCTATAGGGTGGTGGCTGTGATATTTTACAGTAGGGTTGGATCACATATGAA
Source organism: Dendrobates tinctorius (assembly GCF_039654945.1). Classification (NCBI taxonomy): domain Eukaryota; kingdom Metazoa; phylum Chordata; class Amphibia; order Anura; family Dendrobatidae; genus Dendrobates; species Dendrobates tinctorius. Next base: position 58,632,723 of record NW_027361829.1, read on the forward strand.
TTACACATGGGTTATTATTAGAGTTGAGCGACTTTTGGTTTTTTAGGGTCACGTTTCGTTTCGTGAAACCCGACTTTTCCAAAAGTCGGGTCGAGCAAGATCGTCCAATTATAGGGAAAAGTCGGGGTCGTACCGAAACACGAAACCAATGTAAGTCAATGGGGAATAAAAGTCGGCAGTGAGAGGAGGACAGGAAACACACCAACAGTGCCCATTTGAATGCCAAAAGCATCAATTCTTCTTACTTAAGCTTGTCAACCTTAATTAACTTCATAATACAAGTTACGCACTGAAAAATGGGGGTTATTTGGCTACAGTTGTGGGGGGGGAGGGCTGGCTCCAGGTTTTCATGTGCCCTGGGCGAAAGAGCGCCCCTTTAACACATACCACAACTCATCATGCTCCGATACGGCAGAGAAATAGCGGTATAGTACAATGAAAAATACTTCACTTTTTACATCTCATGACGAGGCCCATCTATTTCTCCATACAGAATCATTGGTCCCATATAATGTTTGAAACAGTATATGATGAGCTCCACATAATGCTACAGTATATGTTGGTCCCCATGGATGAAGCTCCACTGTCTTATGGGCCCAAATAATGCTCCAAACATAATGGGCCCCATTTCTAATGCTCTAGTGTATAATGGGCCCTGTAAATGCTGCTCCAGTGTCTGATGTCCACCTTTGGAATGTTCCAGTGAATGGTGGGCCCCCTTCTATCATTCTCCAGATTATAGTGCTCCCCAAAAATTGCTGTCCCAACAATGAAAACAATCAAATAAGTCTCCTCCCTAGGGAATCCCTGTACTTGTCTGGACTCCTCGTCGTCCCCATCTTCCATCTCACTGCACAGTATTTCAACTTTGCAAGTGCTGTGATCCTGAGCAAGCAGGGGGGGCCCACTCGTTGGCGACGGCACTGGCACAGGGTCCCTGATAGTACGGTGGTGTGTCTGATGGCGGGTGGGCCGAACCTGCACTTTCATCTGCAGCTTCCTCTTTGTCACCGTGTAAGATGGAACTGTATATGGGAAGGGTAACCTGAGTTTCATCAGGGTCAGATTCAGGCCGTGTAGCGTGCGAGGGGAATGTAGTGGTCTGGGTCAATGTACCAGCAGATTCATCGAGCAGTGGCTGGGCATCAGTGCACTTGTGTCGCCCCCAGGAGTACGGTCGCCACAGTGGCATTACCTTCTTCCTAGGGAGTGTGATGTCATGCTTGGGAGCAACGAACGATCTCTCTAGCAGGTTAACTGATTGGGCGGCGTTATTCCCACGAGTCATGACCCTCCAAACAGCGTTCATGAAGGCAAAGTGTTTGTTTTACGTGGGCAGTATGGTTGCAAAGCTGAACCTTAAAGGAATGTCCAGAAGGGCACCACCAGGAGTGGAGCCTACGGTTAAATTCGACTCCACCTGGGAAACCTCAACCATGCCAGCTACAGAACAGATGCACACATTGCAAGCTTAATTCCGTTAACGAACGAGACTCCGTCATGCCCCGCGGTCCGAGTCCGGCTTACTAGAGGGACACGTGGGGCTCTGGCACATGAGATTGGCCAATAACTGGTGTGTCATGCCCTTACATGTCCTTGGCTGCATGTGCGCTACACTGAAAAGGCCAGCGTTTGTCGCTTACAGGTGCAGATAACCCGCTGAACATCGTTAGTGATGGGGATCACTGATTACAATTATTACCCGCGAACAATGATTTCCCAGTAAGTGCAGGTCAACCGCAGTTCCGGAATTAGGCCTAACCGTCATTCCTGAAAAAATGAAAAACGTACGTATGCAAACCACAGGTGCTGTAGCTTACTTAACAGCTCGCCAGCCGTTCTCACGCCCAGTATGGATTACACGTGATTGCAAAAAGGTGAGAAAGGGTACCGTATCCCCAGATAACATGTATGGATAGCGTACACATTCAAAATATATGTCTATACATCAGGAGGCAGGCTCAGACGGTGTTAGGCCCAGTATGGATTGCACGTGATTGCACAAAGGTTAGAAAGGGTACCGTATCCCCAGATAACATGTATGGATAGCGTACACATTCAAAATATATGTCTATACATCAGGAGGCAGGCTCAGACGGTGTTAGGCCCAGTATGGATTGCACGTGATTGCACAAAGGTTAGAAAGGGTACCGTATCCCCAGATAACATGTATGGATAGCGTACACATTCAAAATATATGTCTATACATCAGGAGGCAGGCTCAGACGGTGTTAGGCCCTGTATGGATTGCACGTGATTGCACAAAGGTTAGAAAGGGTACCGTATCCCCAGATAACATGTATGGATAGCGTACACATTCAAAATATATGTCTATACATCAGGAGGCAGGCTCAGACGGTGTTAGGCCCAGTATGGATTGCACGTGATTGCACAAAGGTTAGAAAGGGTACCGTATCCCCAGATAACATGTATGGATAGCGTACACATTCAAAATATATGTCTATACATCAGGAGGCAGGCTCAGACGGTGTTAGGTCCAGTATGGATTGCACGTGATTGCACAAAGGTTAGAAAGGGTACCGTATCCCCAGATAACATGTATCGATAGCGTACACATTCAAAATATATGTCTATACATCAGGAGGCAGGCTCAGACGGTGTTAGGCCCAGTATGGATTGCACGTGATTGCACAAAGGTTAGAAAGGGTACTGTATCCCCAGATAACATGTATGGATAGCGTACACATTCAAAATATATGTCTATACATCAGGAGGCAGGCTCAGACGGTGTTAGGCCCAGTATGGATTGCACGTGATTGCACAAAGGTGAGAAAGGGTACCGTATCCCCAGATAACATGTATGGATAGTGTACACATTCAAAATATATGTCTATACATCAGGAGGCAGGCTCAGACGGTGTTAGGCCCAGTATGGATTGCACGTGATTGCACAAAGGTGAGAAAGGGTACCGTATCCCCAGATAACATGTATGGATAGCGTACACATTCAAAATATATGTCTATACATCAGGAGGCAGGCTCAAACGGTGTCAGGCACAGTATGGATTTGACGGCCCAGACTACACAGCGGAGGAGCAGGGAGAGGTAAAGATTGCAAATGCTGGGGCCCTGCCCAAGCAAGGGGGGTCCACTCGTGGGCGTCGGTACTGGCACTGGGCCCCTCATAGTACGGCGGTGTGTCTGACGGCGGGTGTGCACCACCACCGTCAGAGACACTTGATTGCACTATGAGGGACCCTGTGCCAGTGCCCGCGCCCAAGAGTCGGCCTACCCACCTGTCCAGGGCAACGGCACTCGCACGGTGTCGTGCGCTAGGTGGTGACCCCGGCCATGGGGGGGGAGGCAGCACAGTTAGGGAGTTTTAGAAAGTGGCATATGTTGATGTTGGACATTCAGCTGATGCAAAAGGTGAAATAGGTCAAGTCCCAGGAAGAGGTGGACCAAAGCAAGCCATTTTTCTGTCACCCTATGTGTCATCAGGGGAAGGTGGGACAAAATCCTTGGAAACCCATGCGTGGTTCATTTTATTGAAGGTTAGATCATCCACATTTTGGGTTGACAGACGGGTCCATTTTTCTGTCAGGATTGATCCAGCTGCACTGAAGACTCTTTCCGATAGCACACTTGCAGCTGGGCAAGCGAGCTCCTGTAAGGCATATTGTGCCAATTCAGGCCAGGTGTCCAGTTTAGCGGCCCAATAGTCAAAGGGGAATGACCTGTGTGGGAGAACATCGATATGGGAGGAAAAGGAGTTTGTAACCATAGTTGACAACTGCTGTCTCCTGTCACTTTCCATCGATGCAGTATTACCAGTTGTGTGAGCGGTACTTGAAATATCAGTCCACAACATTGTCATGAAACCCCTGTCTCCAACGCCACTTCTGCTGTGGGCACCACGAACACCTCTGCCAAGCTGACCCCGGCCCGTACGGCTCGTGTGAGAACCATCACCGCTGCTGTGTGCTGGGAATGCCTCAAGCAACCGATTTACCAGAGTTGCTTGTTTATTAGCCAATATTAGGTCAAGGTTCTCCTGTGGCATGATGTTTTGTAATTTGCCTTTATAGCGTGGATCCAGGATGCTGGCCAACCAGTAGTCGTCATCGTTCATCATTTTGGCAATGCGGGGGTCCCTTTTTAGTATCCGCAAGGCATAATCTGACATGTGGGCCAATGTTCCCGGTGTCAATGATGCACTGCGAGTGCTGGGTGGAGGAGCACTTTCTGGCAAATCCACATCCCTCCAGTCACGCACAAACCCTGTACCAGACCTTGCCACGCCAACATTTTCACTTGCCCCACGAGATGCATCCTCCTCCCCTAAGTAATCATCCCCATCATCATCCTCCTCCTCCTCTTCTTCCTCCACCTCGCCCAGGAGAGGTCCCTGAGCAGACAATGGCTGAATGTCATCAAGGATTCCCTCCTCCTCTTCCTCCTCGTCAACATTGGCTGCAGATGCCTGCTCCTTAAGGTGCGTCAAAGTTTGCATGAGCAGACGCATAAGTGGGATGCTCATGCTTAGGATGGCGTCGTCTGCGCTTACCAGCCGTGTGCATTCCTCAAAACACTGAAGGACTTTACAAAGGTCTTTCAGCTTCGACCACTGCACACCTGTCAACTCCATGTCTGCTCTCAAAGTGCCTGGCCGTATATCCTCCCACAAATGCATTATGGCCTGCCTCTGCTCGCACAGCCGCTCCACCATGTGCAGGGTGGAGTTCCACCTTGTTGCAATGTCGATAATGAGGCGGTGGTTGGGAAGGTGGAGCAATCGCTGCAGCTTCTGCATACGAACGGAGTGTACAGGCGACCGGCGGATGTGCGCGCACAGTCTTCGCACCTTATGGAGCAGGGCTGTTAACTCCGGATAATTTTTGAGGAAGCACTGCACCACCAGGTTCAAGGTGTGAGCCAAGCAAGGTATGTGGCTGAGTTTTGAAAGGGCTATGGCTGCCACAAAATTACGGCCGTTATCACTAACTACCTTGCCTGCCTCAAGATGTACACTGCCCAGCCATGACTCAGTTTGTCGCTTCAAGTACTCGGCCAGCACCTCGGCGGTGTGTCTGTCGCCCAAACACATCATCTGCAACACAGCCTGCTGACGCTTTCCACTAGCTGCTCGATAGGGGGACACATCGTGTGCAACAGTGGCAGCTGCAGATGGAGTGCTCGTACGACTGCGCTCTGTGGACGAGCTTTCGCTTCTGGAGGAGGAGGAGGGTCGAACGCCTACAGCCAACTGTTTCCTATACCGTGGGCTAGGCAGCACTGTCCCACCACCGCTGTCCCCTGTGGACCCTGCATCCACCACATTAACCCAGTGCGCAGTGATGGACACGAAACGGCCCTGGCCATGCCGACTGGACCATGCATCAGTTGTGAGGTGCACCTTTCCGCTCACTGACTGCTTGAGTGCATGGACAATGCGGTCTTTCACATGATGGTGGAGGGCTGGGATGGCTTTGCGAGAGAAGAAATGGCGACTGGGTAGGTCATAGCGTGGTACTGCATAGGCCATGAGTTCGCGGAAAGCTGTGCTTTCCACCAAACGAAAGGGCATCATCTCAAACGAGATTAGTTTGGCAATGTGGGCGTTCAAACCCAGTGTACGCGGATGAGAGACTGAGTACTTTCTTGACCTACTCATAGTGTCTGGGAGGGTGAGCTGGACTTGAGAGCTGCATATGGTGGAAGTAGCGGTGGACAGGGCGGACTGAGAGAGGGTTGATGATGGTGATGGAGTTGGTGTTCTTTCTGATGGCCTAGAATCAGTCTTTCGTTGATATAACAGTGGGATTCCCTGACTGCTGTGGCCTTGCAACGACACCTCAACATTTGCTGCTGTGCTAACCGGTGGGCTTACAGTGGGGGAAACAATGTAGCGTTGCTGACTACCTTCGTTGTGATCAGTTGCACATGTGGCACTTGAGGTTTGGTGTTGTGTCCACGCTTGCAAGTGCATGGTGTTTAAATGTCTAAGCATGCAACTGGTATTCAAATTTTTCAGATTTTTCCCTCGGCTAAAGGTCTTTGCTCACTTCTTACACATAACCTTGGCCTGATCATGAGGATTTTGTTCAAAAAAGTGCCACACTGCACTCTTCCAACTTTGGCAGACATTTTGCGGCCTAGCACGCTGTGATCTTTTGACCCTCTGGACAAGCTGTCCAGCAACTCTTTTGATTTTTGGAACCTGTCTTTGGAGTGCTCCGGGCCTGCCAGATAACAGCTGTTGCGATGTCGATGTCTGCTGTGGATGCTCCTCATCTGAGCTATTGGAAGCAGCACCCTCTTCCCCCAATGGATGCCAATCTGGGTCAACAACTGGGTCATCCATCACCTCCTCTTCAATGTCATGTGCACCTTCCTCTGTGTCAGCGTGTATGGTGGTATAGAGTGCGGGAAGGGGCACCTGAGTCTCATCAGGGTCAGACTCTGGCTCTGTACACTGCGAGGACAATGTAGTGCTCTGAGTGAATGTACCAGCAGAATCATCCATCAGCGGCTGTGCATCAGTGCACTCCATGTCAGATTCATCTTGGCCTGGGTAATTCACCATTTCACTTGATAATCCAGGCATGGTATGTGAAAACAGCTCCATGGAGTAATCAGTAGTATGGCCTGCGTCATCCTTCAATCTTGGTTGGGGTGAAGGACACAAGGAAAGGTGTGGTTCATGAACATGAGCCTCCAATGACGACTCAGTGCTTTTACTTTTTACAACTGAAGAAGAGGAGGCGATAGAGCTGGAGGCTGAGTCAGCAACGTAAGACAAAACTTTTTCCTGATGCTCTGGCTTTAAAAGCAGTTTGCCAACTCCTAGAAAACTAAGCCTTCGAAGCCTTATGGAGCCAGACGATGACGCAGGCTCAACACCTCCTGCATTCGGTCCTATTTTGCTCTTGCCACTACCGTCAGATCCACCACCAACACCATCATTACCAGCTGCCAACCCCCGCCCAATTCCACGGCCTCTTCCACCAGCCTTCCTCATTTTTGGTAGAAATGTAGACAAAATCCAACAAACTATATAGTAATGTAAAACAAGGTACAAGGTGTCTATAGGACAGGGGAGATTTTGAATTTCTGCTCACACTAGTGGACACTGGACACTTTTGGATTGTGTGAGGCCCACTGAATATCTGAGCGCTATGTCACAGGCTCGATGGCACACCTGTTACCAAAGTGACTAGAGGATAAGTGAGATTTTGAATTTCTGCAGACACTTGTGGACACTGGACACTTTTGGATTGTGTGAGGCCCACTGAATATCTGAGCGCTATGTCACAGGCTCGATGGCACAGCTGTGACCAAAGTGACTAGAGGATAAGTGAGATTTTGAATTTCTGCAGACACTTGTGGACACTGGACACTTTTGGATTGTGTGAGGCCCACTGAATATCTGAGCGCTATGTCACAGGCTCGATGGCACAGCTGTGACCAAAGTGACTAGAGGATAAGGGAGATTTTGAATTTCTGCAGACACTTGTGGACACTGGACACTTTTGGATTGTGTGAGGCCCACTGAATATCTGAGTGCTATGTCACAGGCTCGATGGCACAGCTGTGACCAAAGTGACTAGAGGATAAGTGAGATTTTGAATTTCTGCAGACACTTGTGGACACTGGACACTTTTGGATTGTGTGAGGCCCACTGAATATCTGAGTGCTATGTCACAGGCTCGATGGCACAGCTGTGACCAAAGTGACTAGAGGATAAGTGAGATTTTGAATTTCTGCTCACACTAGTGGACACTGGACACTTTTGGATTGTGTGAGGCCCACTGAATATCTGAGCGCTATGTCACAGGCTCGATGGCACAGCTGTGACCAAAGTGACTAGAGGATAAGGGAGATTTTGAATTTCTGCAGACACTTGTGGACACTGGACACTTTTGGATTTTGTGAGGCCCACTGAATATCTGAGCGCTATGTCACAGGCTCGATGGCACAGCTGTGACCAAAGTGACTAGAGGATAAGTGAGATTTTGAATTTCTGCAGACACTTGTGGACACTGGACACTTTTGGATTGTGTGAGGCCCACTGAATATCTGAGCGCTATGTCACAGGCTCGATGGCACAGCTGTGACCAAAGTGACTAGAGGATAAGTGAGATTTTGAATTTCTGCAGACACTTGTGGACACTGGACACTTTTGGATTGTGTGAGGCCCACTGAATATCTGAGCGCTATGTCACAGACTCGATGGCACAACTGTGACCAAAGTGACTAGAGGATAAGTGAGATTTTGAATTTCTGCAGACACTGGACACTTTTGGATTGTGTGAGGCCCACTGAATATCTGAGCGCTATGTCACAGGCTCGATGGCACAGCTGTGACCAAAGTGACTAGAGGATAAGGGAGATTTTGAATTTCTGCAGACACTTGTGGACACTGGACACTTTTGGATTGTGTGAGGCCCACTGAATATCACAGCGCTATGTCACAGGCAGAAATTGGCTAGTGTATCACAAACTACAAGGTGTATCTAGAATTGGCAGAGTAGGAATCTCCCTAGAGTGCAGGTCTGTAAGAAAGGAACATTTCCTCGACTTATTCTCACAGAGTGACACAGATAGCTTCACTGTGGCTGTGATAACAGCCGTTACACGGTACTGTGTGAGGAGCGTACACCGCTGTATGGTGTGAAAAAATGCACGCTCAGTACCTCAGCAGGACAAAAAAAAAAAATTGGGATTGCTTTTAAAAAAGCAGTTTGCAGCTCAGTACCTCAGCAGGACAAAAAAAAAAATTGGGATTGCTTTTAAAAAAGCAGTTTGCAGAGCAGTGTGTAAACAGCAATGCAGCTGTCAGGAAGCCTTAGAAGGCAGCCCAACAACCAACACCACTGATACACCACAATATAGCCTCCCCTTGCACTGCACACACAGTGACTGGTGTGTTGTACAGGCACAATCGCTAGCAGCAGAAGCAGTTTTTTTTTCTTCTTCCCTGCCTAACACTCTCCCTACAGAATCAGCAGCAACCTCTCCCTATGCTAAGATCGGCAGAAGTAAGATGGCGGTCGGCATGCACGCCCTTTTATACCCCCTGTGACGCCCACCAAAGCAAGCCAATCACTTGCATGCCCTTCTGAAAGATGGTGGTGACCCGTGCCTATGTCATCACGTTGCCCACAGTGTCCGTGGATCCTGATTGGCTGAAAAAGAGCGCAAAACAAACTTTTGAAACGCGACTTTGGCGCGTAAGTCGCCGACCTCGTGGCTGACCTCATGAAACCCAACTTTGCCAAAAGTCGGCGACTTTTGAAATTTTTCGACCCGTTTCGCTCAACTCTAGTTATTATATCAGGTTTCATATGTTGTATATGCCATATTCTACTGTTATGTATTGTGGGATGCTCACCATGTTTTTACTATGTTTTTAATATGTAACTCTTTTGCATCAATAAACATTCTTTTCTAATTGGTTTAGTGTGCGCTTGTTGCAGTGGTGTCTTTTTCTCCCCTTTTTTGATAGTTATCCCACTGTTGCGGCACCTATTAACCTCTACTTATACATTTGTCTATTGGCACAGTTAGTGCGTGCTATTTTGTCTATTATACCTAAAGAAAAGATGCACACTTTGAAAGCTTTGTCGATTCTGTGTGTGGTGTGGTATGTGTGTTTGTAGTTGTGCTAGCGATTTCTCAGCTTTATTCCGTTAACAACCGAGACTACGGCATGCCCCCGCAGTACGCGTCAAGCTTACTAGAGGGATAAGCGATGCTCTGGCACGTGAGATTGAGCAATAACAGGTCTAGCATTCCCATACATGTCTAGGGCTGCATGCACGCTACACAGAAAGGACCAGTTTTTGTCGCTTACAGGTGCAGATAACCTGCTGAACTCTGTTAGTGATGGGGATCTGGGATTCAGATTATTCCCCGCGAACGATGATTTCCCAGTAAGTTCAGGTCAACCGCAATTCCAGAGTTAGGGCTAACCGTCATTCCTGAAAAAATTACGTGTCCAAACCACAGGTGCTGTAGCTTGCTTAACAGCTCGGCAGCCGTTCTCAGGCCCAGTATGGATTCAACAGCATTGTAGAAAGTTGATAAAGGGTACAGTTTCACCGGATAACACGTATATATGTAGCCTAGTTTACACATTAAAAATATATGTCTATAGATCAGGAGGCAGACTCAGATGTTCTCAGGCCCAGTATGGATTTGACCAGATTGTACAAAGTTGAGAAAGGGTACTTTATCACTGGATAGCAGGTATATATAGCATAGTTTAAACATGTAAAATCTCCGTGCTCTCAGTATGGATTACACAGCAATCTAAAAAGTGGAAAAAAGGAAATGCATTTGAGGCGTACACAACTATATACTTTTGGTGTTATTTTTAAATCTTCATATATATTTCTGTCTCAGTAATACAGTCCAGCCTCTCCGCAATAGGAAATGAAGGAAATGAGATGCATACAATTACTGACATAAAGGCTAGTGATTGCAAAAATCTAGGAATTACTATTCACGGGAAAAACTTCCGTCACAATTCTCATAGGCAATGCTGACCCTCAATCAATTTGAGTGTTGAGACAGTGAAAACATTTTTTTGTGAATAAAGTCTTGCTGTATCGCACTTCCGTTGATTCCATCACTGTTACTCATCTCAATCAAATTTTTATCACAGGGAGCGATGTAAACATGGTGCTCACTGGCTATCATTATCTGTCACGTAACTTTGGAGTGCAAAAGACAGAAGCCACAGGCCGTAGGCGATTCTATTTGATTGGAATAAAGAGAAGGCTGGTAGTGCAATAAGTGACTGCGCTGCTGTGGTAGAATTCAAGGTATCTTTATTGCCAACGCGTTTCCTGAGCCAGTCCCAGCTCACTTCATCAGGGCATGTTACAGAAGTTCATTGCAGGGGTATATATACACAAAAAAAAAAAAAGGGGGAGGCGCCAAGAATAGTGAGGTGACACGTCAGCATGGATACATATACATGAATCATACAAAACAAATAAAACTTTATTACAACCATATTAAAAATGATGTTTAAAATGCCATAAAAAGAGTGTTGGTATAAAAAACATGATTAAAAAATAAAAAGACACGGGGGGATCACGAGGTAAAAGATTAAAAAATGGCTCTCGAGTCCTGGGGTGGTTTAGAAATTGCCTCAGAGGATATAACTCATGGTATTAGTCTACTATGCTACATGTGAAGCTGGAAAGTAAGGCGAAAATGGTTAAAATCATGTGTAAATAGCTAAAACTAGTCTCAAATATCTTTTTTCTAGGTGGAGAAAAGAGAACAACAAGAAGAAACTCTCTAGAATAGGTGATATAAAAATGGTTAAAAATTGAGCGTTAAGACATAATAAAAAAAAAAAAAAAAAATTTTTAAAAATGTAAAAAAATTTAAAAAAAAAAATTCATGGGTTAAAAAAAAAAAAAAAATGCATAAAAATTTTTTTCTTTAAAAAACGAAGATGATGATATAAAGGAATTGAAAGGATAAGATATTAAAACACAGGGTCAAAATAAAATCAATAAAAAACATCATTGATGATATTAAGACCATTGGGCTCAATAGATTTGAGTTTGTAGATCCAAAAAACTTCCTTTCTGCATAGTGATTGAAACCTATTGGGGATGTGGTCTGGTATGTGATCAATGGGATAAATGGTGGCTTTACTGAAATCTCTCTGGAATGTGTGGTGTCAAAGTGTCGTGAAAGTCCATGTTTTTGGAAGCCTATTTTGATATTTTGACGGTGTGAATTCATGCGACAATGTAGTGCTTGTGTAGTGCGACCTACATACAATCTGGGACAAGGACAGGAAATTACATATATAACATGAGAGGAATGACAAGTGAGGTGGAATTTGAGGGGAAATTTTTCAAGTGTAATGGGGTGGACAAATAAAGATACCTTGAATTCTACCACAGCAGCGCAGTCTCTTATTGCACTACCAGCCTTCTCTTTGTACCAAGTCCTTGGACCTCGTGCAGACTGCTGCAGCTGTTTTATGCGATTATAGGTGTTGTGACTCTCACAACCCTATCAGGTGAGCCTAAGACTTGCTGTGCACTCATCTACTTTCCATACAGACCTACGCATTGGAAGCGCCCTGTCTCCCCCTTTTATTTGGTTGGCATGAGAGGGCACATTTTAAAATGTGCGCCGTAATGTCACACGTTTGTGAGTAGGAAAACTGTGAAAGCTGATGATAAACCACCACTGCATGTCATTGTGAGTCGACGTCCAAACGAAATGGAAGCCATTGATCATCTGGAGCTAGAGCCCGGCCAGCAGGACAGGGCATAGCTTCATCTTAACCATCATCTTTCAGTTTAATCAATTTGTAGTGGCACTCCCAGTGAAGGATTTGACAGCCCAGACTACACAGCGGAGGAGCAGGGAGAGGTAAACATTGCAAATGCTGGGGCGCTGCCCAAGCAAGGGGGGCACACTCGTGGGCGTCGGTACTGGCACTGGGCCCCTCATAGTACGGCGGTGTGTCTAACGGCGGGTGTGCACCACCACCGTCAGAGACACTTGATTGCACTATGAGGGACCCTGTGCCAGTGCCCGCGCCCAAGAGTCGGCCTACCCACCTGTCCAGGGCAACGGCACTCGCACGGTTTCGTGCGCTAAGTGGTGACCCCGGCCATGGGGGGGCAGCCCAGTTAGGGCAGTTTACAAAGTGGCATATATTGATGTGGGACATTCAGCTGCTGCAAAAGGCGAAAAAGGTCAAGTTCGCAGAATAGGAGGAGGACCAAAGCAAGCCATTTTTCTGGCAACCTATGTGTCATCAAGGGAAGGTGGGACAAAATCCTTGGAAACCCATGCATGGTTCATTTTAATGAAGGTTAGATCATCCACATTTTGGGTTGACAGACGGGTCCTTTTTTCTGTCAGGATTGATCCAGCTGCACTGAAGACTCTTTCCGATAGCACACTTACAGCTGGGCAAGCGAGCTTCTGTAAGGCATATTGTGCCAATTCAGGCCAGGTGTCCAGTTTAGCGGCCCAATAGTTAAAGGGGAATGACCTGCACGGGAGAACATCGATATGGGAGGAAATGAAGTTTGCAACCATAGTTGACAACTGCTGTCTCCTGTCACTTTCCATCGATGCAGTATTACCAGTTGTGTGAGCGGTACTTGAAAAATCCGTCCACAACATTGTCATGAAACCCCTGTCTCCAACGCCACTTCTGCTGAGTGCACCTCGAACACCACTGCCAAGCTGCCCCCGGCCCGTACGGCTCGTGTGAGAACCATCACCGCTGCTTTGTGCTAGGAATGCCTCAACCAACCGGTTTACCAGAGTTGCTTGTTTATTAGCCAATATTAGGTCAAGGTTCTCCTGTGTGATGTTTTGTAATTTGCCTTTATAGCGTGGATCCAGGATGCTGGCCAACCAGTAGTCGTCATCGTTCAACATTTTAGCAATGCGGGGGTCCCTTTTTAGGATCTGCAAGGCATAATCTGACATGTGGGCCAATGTTCCCGGTGTCAATGATTCACTGTGAGTGCTGGTTGGAGGAGCACTTTCTGGCAAATCCACATCCCTCCAGTCACGCACAAACCCTGTACCTGACCTTGCCACGCCAACATTTTCACTTGCCCCACGAGATGCATCCTCCTCCCCTAAGTAATCATCCCAATCATCATCCTCCTCCTCCTCTTCTTCCTCCACCTCGTCCAGGAGAGGTCCCTGAGCAGACAATGGCTGAATGTCATCAAGGATTCCCTCCTCCTCTTCCTCCTCGTCAACATTGGCTGCAGATGCCTGCTCCTTAAGGTGCGTCAAAGTTTGCATGAGCAGACGCATAAGTGGGATGCTCATGCTTAGGATGGCGTTGTCTGCGATTACCAGCCGTGTGCATTCCTCAAAACACTGAAGGACTTTACAGAGGTCTTTCAGCTTCGACCACTGCACACCTGTCAACTCCATGTCTGCTCTCAAAGTGCCTGGCCATGTATCCTTCCACAAATGCATTATTGCCAGCGTCTGTTCGCACAGCCGATCAATCATGTGCAGGGTGGAGTTCCACCTTGTTGCAATGTCGATAATGAGGCGGTGGATGGGAAGGTGGAGCAATCGCTGCAGCTTCTGCATACGAATGGAGTGTACAGGCGACCGGCGGATGTGCGCGCACAGTCTTCGCACCTTCTGGAGCAGGGCTGTTAACTCCAGATAATTGTTGAGGAAGCACTGCACCACCAGGTTCAAGGTGTGAGCCAAGCAAGGTATGTGGCTGAGTTTTGAAAGGGCTATGGCTGCCACAAAATTACGGCCGTTATCACTAACTACCTTGCCTGCCTCAAGATGTATACTGCCCAGCCATGACTCAGTTTGTCGCTGAAAGTACTCGGCCAGCACCTCCGCGGTGTGTCTGTCGCCCAAACACATCATCGGTAACACAGCCTGCTGACGCTTTCCACTAGCTGCTCAATAGGGGGACACCTCATGTGCAACAGTGGCAGCTGCAGATGGAGTGCTCGTACGACTGTGCTCTGTGGACAAGCTTTCACTTCTGGAGGAGGAGGAGGAGGAGGGTCGAACGCCTACAGCCAACTGTTTCCTATACCGTGGGCTAGGCAGCACTGCCCACCACCGCTGTCCCCTGTGGACCCTGCATCCACCACATTAACCCAGTGCGCAGTGATGGACACGTAACGGCCCTGGCCATGCCGACTGGGCCATGCATCTGTTGTGAGGTGCATCTTTCCACTCACTGACTGCTTGAGTGCATGGACAATGCGGTCTTTCACATGATGGTGGAGGGCTGGGATGGCTTTACGAGAGAAGTGGCGACTGGGTAGGTCATAGCATGGTACTGCATAGGCCATGAGTTCGCCGAAAGCTGCACTTTCCACCAACCGATAGGGCATCATCTCTAACGAGATTAGTTTGGCAATGTGGGCGTTCAAACCCAGTGTACGCGGATGAGAGACTGAGTACTTTCTTGACCTACTCATAGTCTCTGGGAGGGTGAGCTGGACTTGAGAGCTGCATATGGTGGAAGTAGCGGTGGACAGGGCGGACTGAGAGAGGGTTGATGATGGTGATGGAGTTGGTGTTCTTTCTGATGGCCTAGATTCAGTCTTTCGTTGATATAACAGTGGGATTCCCTGACTGCTTTGGCCTTGCAACGACACCTCAACATTTGCTTCTGTGCTAACCGGTGGGCTTACAGTGGGGGAAACAATGTAGTGTTGCTGACTACCTTCTTTGTGATCAGTTGCACATGTGGTACTTGAGGTTTGGTGTTGTGTCCACGCTTGCAAGTGCATGCTGGTTAAATGTCTAAGCATGCAACTGGTATTCAAATTTTTCAGATTTTTCCCTCGGCTAAAGGTCTTTGCGCACTTCTTACAGATAACCTTGGCCTGAACATGAGGATTTTGTTCAAAAAAAGTGCCACACTGCACTATTCCTACTTTGGAAGACATTTTGCGGCCTAGCACGCTGTGCTATTTTGACCGTCTGGACAAGCTGTCCAGCAACTCTTTTGATTTTTGGAACCTGTCTTTGGAGTGCTCCGGTCCTGCCAGATAACAGCTGTTGCGATGTCGATGTCTGCTGTGGATGCTCCTCCTCCTTATGGTCAACAACTGGGTCATCCATCACCTCCTCTTCAATGTCATGTGCACCTTCCTCTGTGTCACCGTGTATGGTGGTATAGTATGCGGGAAGGGGCACCTGAGTCTCATCAGGGTCAGAATCTGGCTCATTACACTGCGAGGACAATGTAGTGCTCTGAGTGAATGTACCAGCAGAATCATCTATCAGTGGCTGTGCATCAGTGCACTCCTTGTCAGATTCATCTTGGCCTGGGTAATTCACCATTTCACTTGATAACCCAGGCATGGTATGTGAAAACAGCTCCATGGAGTTTTCACTTGCATGGCCTGCATCATCCTTCAATCTTGGTTGGGGTGAAGGACACAAGGAAAGGTGTGGTTCATGAACATGAGCCTCCAATGACGACTCAGTGCTTTTATTTTTTACAACTTCAGAAGAGGAAGCGATAGAGCTGGAGGCTGAGTCAGCAATGTAAGCCGAAACTTTTTCCAGAAGCTCTGGCTTTAAAAGCGGTTTGCCAACTCCTAGAAAACTAAGCCTTCGAGACCTTGTGGAGCCAGACGATGACGCAGGCTCAACACCTCTTGCATTCGGTCCTATTTTGCTTTTGCAACTACCATCAGTTCCACCACCAACACCATCATTACCAGATGGCAACCCCCGCCCAATTCCATGGCCTCTTCCACCAGCCTTCCTCATTTTTGGTAAAAATGTACACAAAATCCCACAAACTATATAGTAATGTAAAACAAGGTACAAGGTGCATATAGGACAGGGGAGATGTAGAATTTCTGAACACACTTGTGGACACTGTTGGATTGTGTGAGGCCCAGTGAATATCACACCGCTATGTCACAGTCTCAATGTCACAGGTGTGAAAAATGTCACTATAGAACAGGGGAGATGTAGAATTTCTGAACACACTTGTGGACACTGTTGGATTGTGTGAGGCCCAGTGAATATCACACCGCTATGTCACAGTCTCAATGTCACAGGTGTGAAAAATGTCACTATAGAACAGGGGAGATGTAGAATTTCTGAACACACTTGTGGACACTGTTGGATTGTGTGAGGCCCAGTGAATATCACACCGCTATGTCACAGGCTCAATGTCGTAGGTGTGAAAAATGTCACTATAGGACAGGGGAGATGTAGAATTTCTGAACACACTTGTGGACACTGTTGGATTGTGTGAGGCCCAGTGAATATCACACCGCTATGTCACAGTCTCAATGTCGCAGGTGTGAAAAATATCACTATAGGACAGGGGAGATGTAGAATTTCTGAACACACTTGTGGACACTGTTGGATTGTGTGAGGCCCAGTGAATATCACACCGCTTTGTCACAGGCTCAATGTCGCAGGTGTGAAAAATGTCACTATAGGACAGGGGAGATGTAGAATTTCTGAACACACTTGTGGACACTGTTGGATTGTGTGAGGCCCAGTGAATATCACACCGCTATGTCACAGGCTCAATGTCGCACGTGTGAAAAATGTCACTATAGGACAGGGGAGATGTAGAATTTCTGAACACACTTGTGGACACTGTTGGATTGTGTGAGGCCCAGTGAATATCACACCGCTAGGTCACAGGCTCAATGTCGTAGGTGTGAAAAATGTCACTATAGGACAGGGGAGATGTAGAATTTCTGAACACACTTGTGGACACTGTTGGATTGTGTGAGGCCCAGTGAATATCACACCGCTATGTCACAGTCTCAATGTCGCAGGTGAGAAAAATATCACTATAGGACAGGGGAGATGTAGAATTTCTGAACACACTTGTGGACACTGTTGGATTGTGTGAGGCCCAGTGAATATCACACCGCTATGTCACAGGCTCAATGTCGCACGTGTGAAAAATGTCACTATAGGACAGGGGAGATGTAGAATTTCTGAACACACTTGTGGACACTGTTGGATTGTGTGAGGCCCAGTGAATATCACACCGCTAGGTCACAGGCTCAATGTCGTAGGTGTGAAAAATGTCACTATAGGACAGGGGAGATGTAGAATTTCTGAACACACTTGTGGACACTGTTGGATTGTGTGAGGCCCAGTGAATATCACACCGCTATGTCACAGTCTCAATGTCGCAGGTGAGAAAAATATCACTATAGGACAGGTGAGATGTAGAATTTCTGAACACACTTGTGGACACTGTTGGATTGTGTGAGGCCCAGTGAATATCACACCGCTATGTCACAGGCTCAATGTCGCACGTGTGAAAAATGTCACTATAGGACAGGGGAGATGTAGAATTTCTGAACACACTTGTGGACACTGTTGGATTGTGTGAGGCCCAGTGAATATCACACCGCTATGTCACAGGCTCAATGTCGCAGGTGTGAAAAATGTCACTATAGGACATGGGAGATGTAGAATTTCTGAACACACTTGTGGACACTGTTGGATTGTGTGAGGCCCAGTGAATATCACACCGCTATGTCACAGGCAGAAATTGGCTAGTGTATGACAAACTACAAGGTGTATATAGAATTGGGCAGAATAGGAATCTCCCTAGAGTGTAGGTCTGTAAGAACGGAACAAGTCCTCAACTTATCCTTTCAGAGTCACACACATTTAGCTTCACTGTGGCCATGATAACAGCCGTTACACGGTACTGAGAGAGGAGCGTGCACGTACACCGCTGTCCGGTGTCCATAAAATTGTCAAGCTCCGTGTTTTTTAAGTATATAGACTGACACACGCTGTCTCTCTATAGTTTTGAATGTGATCAAACAGCAAATATACTTAACTGTTTGAAAACCAGACAAAACTAAAAGGTGGAGGTCTGTAAGAACGGAACAGGTCCTCGACTTATCCTTACAGAGTCACACACAGATAGCTTCACTGTGGCCGTGATAACAGCCGTTACATGGTACTGTGTGAGGAGCGTACACCGCTGTATGGTGTGAAAAAATGCACGCTCAGTACCTCACCAGGACAAAAAAAAATAATTTGGATTGCTTTTAAAAAAGCAGTTTGCAGAGCAGTGGGAAAACAGCAATGCAGCTATCAGGAAGCCTTATAAGGCAGCCTAACAACCAACACAGCTGATACAGCAAAATATAGCCTCCACTTGCACTGCACACACAGTGACTGGTGTGTTGTACAGGCAAAATCGCTAGCAGCAGAAGCAGTTTTTGGTGTCTTCTTCCCTGCCTAACGCTCTCCCTACAGAATCAGCAGTAGCAGCAGCTCTCCCTATTCTGAGATCAGCATGAGTCACATGGCGGTCGGCGTGCACGCCCTTTTATACCCCATGTGACGCCTCCCAAAGCAAGCCAATCACTTGCATGCCCTTCTCAAAGATGGTGGTGACCCCTGCCTATGTCATCACGTTGCCCACAGTGTCCGTGGATCCTGATTGGCTGAAAAAGGGCGGAAAACAAACTTTTGAAACGTGACTTTGGCGCTAAAGTCGCCAAGCTCGTGGCCGACCTCACCGTAGGGTCGGGTTTCGTTTCATGAAACCCGACTTTACCAAAAGTCGGTGACTTTTGAAATTTTTCGACCCGTTTCGCTCAACTCTACTGGTTTCTAATGTAAACGTCGGGTATCCAGGAGCCGCGGCTCCTGGATACCCGCTGTTTACCTTGGAAACCGGCGTACACGCTCGTTTCCAAGGTAAACAGCGGGTATCCAGGAGTCGCGCGATTCCTAGATACCCGATGTTTACCTTGGAAACCAGCGTGTACGCCGGTTTCCAAGGTAAACAGCGGGTATCCAGGAGCCGCGGCTCCTGGATTCCCGACGTTTACATTAGAAACCAGCGACCAGCGTCGCTGGCCCTGATCGCTGGGGCTGTCTATGTGACAGCTCTCCAGCGATCAGCCTAGCGATGTCCCAGCGATCCCATCCATGTCGGATCGTTGGTGGGATCGCTGGGGCATCGTTATGTGTGACGGGGGCTTTAGCAGAAAATGAAGATAAGGAGCAGATCAAGGAAACCACCAAAAGGAATTTAGGCTGTACACTGCCCACAGCAAATGAGTGAGCAAAACGTTTTTCCCGCTTAGGACAGAAAGAAATAGTATGAGAGGCGTCCCCACAAAAGAAGCACAACTTATTACACCTTCTAAACTCTTGACGTTGTGCCCTAGACAAAACCTTATCACATTGCATGGGCACAGCAGTTTGTTCGAAAGGCAGCACCGCCTCTCGCATAGTTTTACATTCACTTAAATGTCGATCAATTTGAATGGCTAATGACATAGAGTCGTTAAGACCAGAGGGGAAAGGGAATCCCACCATAACATCTTTTACAGTTTCTGCCAGACCTTTCTGAAAAAGAGGCTAGGGCGTCATCGTTCCATTTAGTAAGGACCACCTACTTTCGGAATTTTTGACAATATAACTCTGCCGCGTCCTGACCCTGGTTCAATGCCAATAAAGTTTTCTCCGCTTGATCAATAACATTAGGTTCATCATACAACAACCCCAGAGCTTGAAAAAACGCATCCACATTAGCCAGAATAGGATCCCCAGGTGTCAGAGAAAAAGCCCAGTCCTGGGGGTCACCGCGCAACAGGGAGATGATCATTTTCACATGCTGTACCGATTTCCCCGAGGAATTAGGTTTCAAGACAAAAAACAGTTTACAATTATTCTTAAAGTTCAAAAATTTAGACCGATCCCCAGAAAATACATCAGGAATAGGGACTTTGGTTCTACGGCAGGCGATTGAGCAAGATAAGCAGAAATTCCCCGAACTTCAGCAGCGAGCTGCTCAACACGTTCGGGCAATTGCTTAGTCTCCATTAAAGAAAAAATCCTCCTACGGCCCCCAGAGAAAAAGAGGAAAAATATATAAAAAATTCTGACACTTTTTTTTTTTACAATTTTTTCCTAGACTCTGGGCTGGTGATTCTGTTATGAATAGGCCACCGAGGAGGATAACAGGGAAATAAGCTAGGCAACCAGATGACTAGAAAGGTTGGTAACTTAGCGGATTGCAGACTCCTAAAACTAATAACACAACTAGAATTAGCCGTGGAACGTACCTATGAGGCCCTAGACGCATCAACACAGCCAAAGAATTAACTGAGCCTAAACTAAAGCATGAAAGGGGAAAGTTAAACTGCCCCGGAGTAGAACCCCAAAGGAATAGATAGCCCCCAAACATATATTGCTGGTGAGACAAGATGAGGCACAAACACAGGCATAAAATAGAGTAAGCAAATGATGGGGCCCAAACTGTCTAGATGGCACAGGACAGAAAAGATACTGTCTGCAATCATGCACAAAACCCTAAGAAAAATCCAACACATCTGATATGCAAAAATACTGAGGCCACACGACCTCTCCCCCACTAGATCAGCATTCTGGTGTGAACTGGAAGCAAAACAAAAGATACTGATATAACAGGGGACTAACAATACTGAACAGACTGACATAAGCTGTGGCATATGGAACGGGGTCCAGCAAAGGTCCCAGCAGGGAACAATGCTGAACCCACACAGCAAAGCAGCAAGCAGAGAAAGGCAAAACTGGATCAAATGCAAACAGATTCAGGCAAACAAATAACTTATCTGAAAGATGCAGGACCAAGCAGGGGGCAAGCGGACTTCAAAACGCACAGGAAGAAAACCAAATCACCAGCAGCAACTAAGGGAAGCCGGCTCACTTAAATCTTCCCAGTCTGTAACACCTGACTTCCACTCATCCACTTCAGGTGATTGACTTCTGTCAACTCGACCAGCTCCAGTACCTGCAGCAACCCCCAGAGGGAGCCCAAACTCAGAAGTCAGGTCAAAAGTGTTCACAACACTCTATATACTTTGCAGAGGTCATTTTCAAATCTTCACGAACCTTAAAGGGCCCTACCAGCTGTTTCCCCATGATTCCTGCCCAAAACATGACTCCTCCACCTCCTTGCTGACGTTACAGCCTTGTTGGGACATGGTGGCCATCCACCAACCATCCACTGTTCTATCCATCTGGACCATCCATGGTTGCTCGACACTCATCAGTAAACAAGACTGTTTGAAAATTAATCTTCATGTATGTCTGGGCCCACTGCAACAGTTTCTGCTTGTGAGCACTGTTTAAGGGTGGCCGAATAGTAGGTTTATGCACCACAGCAAACCTTTGAAGGATCCTACACCTTGAGGTTCGTGGGACTCCAGAGGCACCAGCCGCTCCAAAAATCTGTTTGCTGGTTTGTAGTGGCTTTTTAGCAGCTGCTCACTTAATCCGATGAAACCTTCCTCATTCTGCCTTTATCAGCACGAACACGTCTATGCTCACAATCAGCCACAAATCTCTTAACAGTACGATGATCACGGTTAAGTTTTCGGGAAATATCTAATGTTTTCATTCCTTGACCAAGGCATTGCACTATTTGATGCTTTTCGGCAGCAGAGAGATCCTTTTTCTTTCACATGTTACTTGAAAACTGTGGGCTTCTCAATAGTGTGGAACATCCAGCTTTCCTTTTATTGGGCTCACATGGCAAACTAATTATCACAGGTGTCTGAGATTGATTTCAGTGATCCAAAGAACCCTGAGTCACAATACCATCAATGGGTTTCATTACAAAAATAAAAAAAAATGCTATGACACTTAAAACCAATTTGTATAATAATTTTGAACATGGTGTATGGAGCATTATACGGGGTCCATTCTTTATGGAGCAATATATGGGGCCTATTATACTGTATGTAGCATTATATGGGGCTCATTATACTGTATAGAGTATTATATGGTGTCCATTATTCTGTATGGAGCAATATATGATGTCCACTATTCTGTATGAAGTAATATATGGTGTCCATTATTCTGTATGGAGCAATATATGGGGCTCATTATTCTATATGGAGCATTATGTGGTGCCCATAATTCTGTATGGAGCAATATAAGGGGCTCATAATTCTGTATGAAGCACTATGTGGTGCCCATAATACTGTATTAAGCAATAAAAATGGCTCATTATTCTGTATGGAGGACTATGTGGTGCCCATAATACTGTACGGTGGACTATACTGTCCGGTTTCTGAGCTATTGATATCACTCCTCTGTAATGTAATAAGCAAGTGAAATCTTTGGCATTGCATTACACCTATATTTCTCTGCTGTATCTGTGCATCATGAATTGTGGTATGTGTTAAAGGGGCCCACTGAGACTTTTTCACCCGGGGCCCAAGAAAACCTGGAGCCGGCCAGTGTATGATCACCTGTAGGGTATGGCCGCATTCAGTATAAATTCTCTGAAGCACCTGTTGGTTAAAAATGCACCACTAGATGAATTCCTTAAGAGGAGTTTCTAAAATGTGGTGAGAGATTTCTGCTCTTTTGCCAACAGAAGCTAAGCAGGTGCGACATGGTATCCACAATCTATTTCAGACAAAATTGCGCTCCTAAAGCTAAATATCACTTTTTGTCTTCCAGACCAAACACATATATGGGGTATGACTGTGTTCAGTAGAAATTGCATAACAAGTTTTGCAGTCTATTTTCTTTATATTCCTTTTGAAAGTGGAAATTTGAGTCTAAAACAACATTTTAGAGGAAAATATGTAGTTTGTCGTTTTCACAGTTCAATCTTATAAAATTCAGTGAAGCACATGTGGGTTAAAAATTCCCAGCCCACCATTAGGTAAGTACCTTGAGAGTTTTGTTTCCAAAATGTGGTCACTTGTCGGGGGTTTTTACTGATTTGCACATCAGGAGCTCTGCAAATACAATATGGTATTTGCAATCTATACCAGCCAAAATTGCACTCCAAAAATTAAATATTATCCTATTCTACCCTAGTTTTTAACCATTTGTAGAGTATTGCCACATTTTGAGAAATTGCATAACAAAATTTGAGGCCTATTTTCTGCTATTATCCATTGTGTAAAAGTGAAAAATTTGGAGCTACTCCATACTTTACAATAGAAGTCAATGGTAAGACTAAAAAGATGCCCATAAGATGCCTTGGTGTCTTTTTGAGCATTTTATATTAGTTTTTTGCTCAAAAAAAGTTAGAATTTTGTTCAATGCTTAATGGTCTTCAAAAAATGCCAGAAAAATACTCTAACAAACCCTTATAAAAACAAGCTAAATAAATATGCTACAGAAAATGACAAAGAAAATGTTAAAGGTATGTGTATCTTTTAGAAGTCGGCTTACCTGCATCATTTTCGAAGTAGAAGGCAATTCAGGAAAATGCCTGTGGAGTTTTTAGTTTTTTATGAAGCACCTTCCTTGTAGTCTTCTACATGAATGTCCCCATGGGACATTATAATAAAGTAAAAAATGAAAAAAAAAAAGTAAAAATAGTTAAAAAAAAAAAATATTCCCTAATAAATTCATTTTTTGAAAATAAAAAAACAAAAAAACAATAAAAGTACACATATTTGGTATCCCGTGTCCGTAATGACCCACCCTATAAAACTGTCCCATTAGTTAACCCCTTTAGCGAACCCCTTAAAAAATGAAAAAAGGAAGCAAAAAATAATGATTTATTTTCATACCACCGAACAAAAAGTGAAATAACGCACGATCAAAAAGACGCATATAAATATCCATGGTACCGCTGAAAACGTCATCTTGTCCCGCAAAAAAACAAGCTGCCATACAGCGTCATCAGCAAAAAAATTTTAAAAATGACATAAATGAGGTATCGCTGTAACCGTACTGACCCGAAGAATAAAACCGCTTTATCAATTTTACCACACGCGGAACGGTGTAAACTTACCCCCCAAAAGAAATTCATGAAACGCTGGTTTTTGTTCATTCTGCGTCCCAAAAATCAGAATAAAAAGCGATCAAAAAATGTCACATGCCCGAAAATGGTACCATTAAAAACGTCAACTTGTCCCACAAAAAATAAGACCTCACATGACTTGGTGGGTCAAAATATGGAAAAATTATAGCTCTCAAAATGTGGTGATGCATAAACTATTTTTACAATAAAAAGCGTCTTTTAGCGTATGACAGCTGCCAAAAATAAAAACCCGCCATAAATAGTAAGTCAAACCCCCCGTTATCACCCCCTTAGTTAGGGAAAAATAATAAAATAATTTTTTTTAATTTATTTCCATTTTCCCATTACGGCTATGGCTAGGGTCAGGGCTAGAGTCAGAGCTAGGGATAGGGCTAGGGTTAGGGCTAGGGTTTGGTTTCGAATTAGAATTCGGGGATTTCCACTGTTTTGGCACATCAGGGGCTTTCCAAACGCAACATGGCGTCCTATCTCAATTCCAGCCAAAAAAGTTAAATGGCGCTGCTTCCCTTCCGAGCTCTGCCATACACCCAAATAGTGGTTTACCCCCATATATGGGGTATCAGCGTACTCAGGACAAATTGCACAATAACTTTTGGGGGCCTGTTACTCTTGGGAAAATAAAAATTGGGGGTGAAAATATCATTTTTGTGGAAAAAATATGATTTTTTTAATTGTATGGCTGTACGTTATAAACTTCTGTGAAGCCCTTCGGGGTTCAAAGTGCCCACCACATATCTAGATAAGTTCCTTGGGGGGTCTAGTTTCCAAAATGGGGTCACTTGTGGGGGGTTTCCACTGTTTAGGTACATCAGGGGCTCTCCAAATGTGGCATGGCGTCCAATCTGAATTCCAGCCAATTTTGCATTGAAAAAGTCAAACAGCGCTCCTTCCCTTCCGAGCTCTGCCATGCACCCAAACAGTGGTTCCCCCCACATATCAGGTATCAGCGTACTCAGGACAAATTGCACAATAACTTTTGCAGTCCAATTTCTCCTGTTACCCTTGGTAAAATAAAAAAATTGAACCTGAAGTAATTTTTTTTGTGAAAAAAAGATAAATGTTCATTTTTCTTTAAACATTCAAAAAAATCCTGTGAAGCACCTGAAGGGTTAATAAGCTTCTTGAATGTGGTTTTGAGCACCTTGAGGGGTGCAGTTTTTAGAATGGTGTCACTTTTGGGTATTTTCTATCATATAGACCCCTCAAAGTGGCTTCAAATGTGATGTGGTCCCAAAAATAAAATGGTGTTGTAAAAATGAGAAATCGCTGGTCAAATTTTAACCCTTATAACCTCCTAACAAAAAAAAATTTTGGTTCCCAAATTGTGCTGATGTAAAGTAAACAGGTGGGAAATGTTATCTATTAAGTTTTTTGTCTGCCATATCTCTGTGATTTAAGAGCATAAAAATTCAAAGTTGGAAAATTGCAAAATTTTCAAAATTTTCGCCAAATTTCCATTTTTTTCACAAATAAACACAAGTTATATGAATGAAATTTTACCACTAACATGAAGTACAATATGTCACGAGAAAACAATGTCAGAGTCACCGGGATCCATAGAAGCGTTCCAGAGTTATTACCTCATAAAGGGACAGTGGTCAGAATTGTAAAAATTGGTCCGGGAGTTAACGTGCAAACAACCCTTGGTAATGAAGGGGTTAAGAAATTCTTTGTATCTGCAAGAAAATAAAAAGGAAACATTTGTCCAGTGCAAAAGAAATATCATATATTACAGACTATAGTATGCAACTTACTATAAGACAGATCATTTTAGGTATTAGAAAACAAGAAATATATACCGTACTTTCTTCTAATTAAAACTTTCTAGCACTAGAGGGGCTAATATCTCTAATTTTAATGCACAAGGACAGAATAGGGAGGTAATAGATCTATTGTGTTTGCGTACAGCATGTGTAGTATACACAGAAAGCTTTACAGCATGCACATTATGTCTCTGCCTCCTCCGATAGGTCAGGTAACAACCTCTGAAGATCACTTCCACTAGAATTGCTATCTTTTTCACCCAAAATATACCAAAAAAAGCAAAATATTGGTGTACTATAGAGGTGAGGCTCAACAGGAAGCACAATTTTTAAAAGTTGGATATACTGTAGAATCACTCATTATTTTCAGACCATTTCCGCAATACCAGGGACAAATAGCGATATTCATTACTGAGGCTGGTTTCACACTTGCGTTTTTTAGCGCTGTTTTAGCGCAAAAAAAGCATGCCCTTTTTCCCTATACTTTAACATGGGCGTGCATATGTGCGCATACACATGCGTTTGTACGCGTCTGTATGCGCATGCATTTTTTTGTAGTGTGCACTCGGGCGCACAAAATGCATCCTGTTGCATTTTTTGTGCGTCCGACTTGCCCCCCAAAAACGCATGCGCACGCAATGCGTTTTTTTTTTTACAGCAAAACACCCATTAAAGTCTATGGGTGCGCATACGTGCGCATTGTAATGCGCACTTATGCGCAAAAAAAGCATCCGTTTTTTAAAAAAATGCACCAAAAAATGCACACAAACGCATGATGCGTTTTTTTCATGCATTTGTGTGCGCAAAAAACGCGCAGCAAAAAACGCAAGTGTGAAAGTAGCCTGACATCCCATATTTTAAATGTCAGACCAAGGATAGTCATGGAAACTAGTATTGCTTAACTGTAACGGAGGCCGTTTGGTTTCAATTAAAGTGTCCGGCATTTGGCGGATACCCTAAGGGACAGCAAACAAACGCCATTATAAATAAAGTGATATGTCTGAAGGTTTTTGCGTCTGTCATGCGACAACTACAGTTCGCAACAAAACTAATGGTGGTTCTGGTGATGTATTCCTGTTTCGATATTGGTTCTAGTGACAAATTCATGTAGTGATGATTGTTCTATTGCATGTACTACTGATGGTTCTGATGATGCATTCATGTAGTGATGATTGTCCTAGTGTTGAAGTCATGTTGTCATGTTTGTTCTGGTGATTTATTAGTCACCATCATCAGTATATGGATACAAAACTAAGTTCATCATCGGTACATAAAAATAACATCAGAGCCGTCAATATTGCATAAATACAGCACCAGAACCATCATCAGAAAACAACACTGTCCTCTCAAAAATGTATCCCCTCTTCACACAGTCCTCCTACACAGTATGATGGGAACAACAGTTGCCTAATATACAGTCATATGTAAAAGTTTGGGCACCCCTATTAATGTTAACCTTTTTTCTTTATAACAATTTTGGTTTTTGCAACAGGTATTTCAGTTTCATATATCTAATAACTGATGGACTCAGTTATATTTCTGGATTCAAATGAGGTTTATTGTACTAACAGAAAATGTGCAATCTGCATTTAAACAAAATTTGACCGGTGCAAAAGTATGGGCACCCTTATCATTTTCTTGATTTGAACACTTCTAACTACTTTTTACTGACTTCCTGAAGCACTAAATTGGTTTTGTAACCTCATTGCGCTTTGAACTTCATAGCCAGGTGTATCAAATCATGAGAAAAGGTATTTAAAGTGGCCACTTGCAAGTAGTTCTCCTATTTGATTCTCCTATGAAGAGTGGCATCATGGGCTCCTCAAAACAACTCTCAAATGATCTGAAAACAAAGATTATTCAACACTAGATTAAGGCCCAATGCTATCGCATCGAGAGGATAGTGACACACCTCTTGCCATGTTAACCCTCAATACACACACCTCCTCAACATACACTCCTCTCACCTTTCACCATCTCCACTCACATCCACTCACTCTTTCACTCCACATACGACCCTTTCTCTCACTCCGTCTCTCATACTCACACTGTCATCGTCGCTGCTCCATGATCCCCGACATCTTCCGCCGGCGCCATCCTGGATCTCGACGTTGTCCACGCCGGCGACATGTTCTTGCGGCCATGCCATCTTGAGTATTCTGAAATCCTGCGAGTGGACATTAGTGGAGATAGTGAAAGGTGAGAGGAGTGTGTGTTGAGGAGTGGTGTGTTGAGGGTTAACATGGCAAGAGGTGTGCTGTGACGTCACCGGTTACAACTGGATGGAAGTTGTTACAACCCGGAAGCTGCTTAGCGCATTTATTATAGTAGATTAATGCCCGATGCTATCGCATCGAGAGGATAGTGACACACCTCTTGCCATGTTAACCCTCAATACACACACACCTCCTCAACACACCACACCGCCTCAACACACACTCCTCTCACCTTTCACCATCTCCACTCACGTCCACTCACTCTTTCACTCCACATACGACCCTTTCTCTCACTCCGTCTCTCATACTCACACCGTCATCGTCGCTGCTCCACGATCCCCGACATCTTCTTCCGCCGGCGCCATCCTGGATCCCGACATTGTCCACGCCAGCGACATGTTCTTGCGGCCATGCCATCTTGAGTATTCTGAAATCCTGCGAGTGGACATTAGTGGAGATAGTGAAAGGTGAGAGGAGTGTGTGTTGAGGAGTGGTGTGTTGAGGGTTAACATGGCAAGAGGTGTGCTGTGACGTCACCGGTTACAACTGGACGGAAGTTGTTACAACCCGGAAGCTGCTTAGCGCATTTATTATAGTAGATTAAGGCCCGATGCTATCGCATCAGGAGGATAGTGACACACCTCTTGCCATGTGAACCCTCAACACACAGTCCTCCTCAACACACCACACCGCCTCAACACACACTCCTCTCACCTTTCACCATCTCCACTCACGTCCACTCACTCTTTCACTCCACATACGACCCTTTCTCTCACTCCGTCTCTCATACTCACACCGTCATCGTCGCTGCTCCACGATCCCCGACATCTTCTTCCGCCGGCGCCATCCTGGATCCCGACATTGTCCACGCCGGCGACATGTTCTTGCGGCCATGCCATCTTGAGTATTCTGAAATCCTGCGAGTGGACATTAGTGGAGATAGTGAAAGGTGAGAGGAGTGTGTGTTGAGGAGTGGTGTGTTGAGGGTTAACATGGCAAGAGGTGTGCTGTGACGTCACCAGTTACAACTGGACGGAAGTTGTTACAACCCGGAAGCTGCTTAGCGCATTTATTATAGTAGATTAAGGCCCGATGCTATCGCATCGAGAGGATAGTGACACACCTCTTGCCATGTTAACCCTCAATACACACACCTCCTCAACACACCACACCGCCTCAACACACACTCCTCTCACCTTTCACCATCTCCACTCACGTCCACTCACTCTTTCACTCCACATACGACCCTTTCTCTCATTCCGTCTCTCATACTCACACCGTCATCGTCGCTGCTCCACGATCCCTGACATCTTCTTCCGCCGGCGCCATCCTGGATCCCGACATTGTCCACGCCGGCGACATGTTCTTGCGGCCATGCCATCTTGAGTATTCTGAAATCCTGCGAGTGGACATTAGTGGAGATAGTGAAAGGTGAGAGGAGTGTGTGTTGAGGAGTGGTGTGTTGAGGGTTAACATGGCAAGAGGTGTGCTGTGACGTCACCAGTTACAACTGGACGGAAGTTGTTACAACCTGGAAGCTGATTAGCGCATTTATTATAGTAGATTAAGGCCCGATGCTATCGCATCGGGAGGATAGTGACACACCTCTTGCCATGTGAACCCTCAACACACACTCCTCCTGAACACACCACACCGCCTCAACACACACTCCTCTCACCTTTCACTATCTCCACTCACGTCCACTCACTCTTTCACTCCACATACGACCCTTTCTCTCACTCTGTCTCTCATACTCACACCGTCATCATCGCTGCTCCACGTTCCCTGACATCTTCTTCCACCGGCGCCTTCCTTGATCCCGACGTTGTCCACGCCGGCGACATGTTCTTGCGGCCACGCCATCTTGAGTATTCTCAAATCCTGCGAGTGGACATTAGTGGAGATAGTGAAAGGTGAGAGGAGTGTGTTGAGGAGTGGTGTGTTGAGGGTTAACATGGCAAGAGGTGTGCTGTGACGTCACCAGTTACAACTGGACGGAAGTTGTTACAACCTGGAAGCTGCTTAGCGCATTTATTATAGTAGATTAAGGCCCGATGCTATCGCATCGGGAGGATAGTGACACATCTCTTGCCATGTGAACCCTCAACACACACTCCTCCTGAACACACCACACCGCCTCAACACACACTCCTCTCACCTTTCACCATCTCCACTCACTCTTTCACTCCACATACGACCCTTTCTCTCACTCCGTCTCTCATACTCACACCGTCATCATCGCTGCTCCACGATCCCCGACATCTTCTTCCACCGGCGCCATCCTAAATCCCGACGTTGTCCACGCCGGCGACATGTTCTTGCGGCCACGCCATCTTGAGTATTCTAAAATCCTGCGACTGGACGTTAGTGGAGATAGTGAAAGGTGACAGGAGTGTGTGTTGAGGAGGAGTGGTGTGTTGAGGGTTAACATGGCAAGAGGTGTGCTGTGACATCACCAGTTACAACTGGACGGAAGTTGTAACAACCCGGAAGCTGCTTAGCGCATTTATTATAGTAGATAGATGTATCACACCTATGTTTTTATGTGGATAAGATATTTACATAGTGAGCCTCAAGAAGGACAGTATTACTGATGTATGTAAAGTGCTATTGAAATAATAGTACTCTATTAATAAATAAAAAATTAATTATTATTACCTAAGTTATGTAGGTATGTGTTAGCTATGTAGTTGAAATCTACGTATGTTTGCCTAAATTTTTTTTGTTTTTGCCTTTTTTTTTTAAATCTATATATACCTATACCTATGTATATTTTTATGGATTTAAATATGTCTATGACATATATGTGAAAGAGATAATTAGTGTAAGATATATCTATCTGCTTAAAATATTTATATATATAACACATATCAAGCTATGTATAGAAGTCTTAGAAGTCTATTATCTATATCTATTTAGAATGTAACTATTATTTATATATCTATATATCTATCAATTCCAGGACCAACTTAAATAGTTTAAAGTAAGACATTTTTGTAAACGACATTTCTAGTGAAGATTTTTGGGCTATTAGGTAGCAATTGTCCTTGAAGTGGTGTATCCACCACTTTGACCCTAACGTTGCTGCGTTGCTTTACTCGGGAGAATGCAACATACAATTGTCCATGGGCAAATACAGGTTCGGGCAAAAAAAATTCCAACTCGATTGAGGGTCTGTCCTTGGGATTTGTTAATGGTCATAGCAAAAGCAGGTTTTAGAGGAAACTGTCGACGTTTTAATTTAAAAGGTAACCCAGTTTCTGAAGGACACAAATCGATGCGTGGAATAAATACAATGTCTCCTTCAGCTGAGCCAGTAATCACTTTAGCCTGTATGATGTTGCGGAGTAAGGCAATGACAATGAGGCGAGTGCCATTGCAGAGACCTTTCTTGGTGTTTAGGTTTCTTAATAGCATCACAATGGTGCCAATTTTAAGTTTTAAGAGATGTGATGGCATTCCTGATGGTGTCAGAGAGTTTAAAAATTCAACTGGGTAGTTTTCACATTCCTCTGCCTCATCAGCATCGACAGAATCATCACTTGTATATACAGTATAATCACCACTAATGCGATCCATTACTTTACAGTTCAGAAAATCGACGTCATCATTTTTCGGACATAGTATAGCATGTGATGCAGCAGTGTCGAGGCTTTGTTGGTCATTAACATCAATGCAAATATGGTCTCCAAAGATCTCGGTTACTATAGAGCCAGTGCAAAGCATGTCTGGAGGAATTTCAATGACATCCTCTCCAAGGTTATGTTCATTAGACAGCTCACCATTTCCAAGTTTAAGCAACCAAGTGCTGTATTCAGGATCAGTGGAGTGCATGTTGTTAATTAGCGGTAGTCTGGTAAAATGTTGCCAATGTTCTGAATATTTAATGCAGGAATCTACAATGTCTATTCTTGTTCCATGAGCGATGACGGGAAGACATTGTCTGAAGTCTCCTCCAAGAACAATAACTTTACCTCCAAATGGTGTTTTATTTTTTTTAGCAACATTTGTTGTCATGATGTCACGTAGAAGTCTATCTATCACATTCAATGCATGTTTTTGGACCATAGTGCACTCATCAATAATAAAAAGTTTTGTACTCTGTAAATGTTTTCCTGCATTTGTATCGTTTTTAATCCTGGAAACAGATGTTTCGTTGATCGGAATAGGTATGCCATATAGAGAGTGGATTGTTCGGCCTCGTTGTATCAAGTTAGATGCTATTCCTGTAGTTGCTGCAGGTGACACAATTTCTCCTTGTCCTCTTAAATGATGTGTAAGTAGATGGTATAGGTAGGTCTTTCCACTGCCACCAGGTCCATCGAGAAAAAAGCACTTTGGTATTAAACTGCTATTTTGTAAAGCTTCAGTAATGACATCATAGGCAAAAAGTTGCTCCTGATTAAGAGTTTCTTTCATCTCTGCAGCTTTTTTTAACTCATAATCCTTATCATATTGTTTAAGGAGTTGTTTAATATTTTTTGCTGGGCGTGGTAAATTGAAATCAGCAAAAGTTTTTCCATGGACTATGAGGACATCTTGGACATCTTTCATAGCATATCCTTCACAATCGATACACTCTTCAGTGTTGCTGTGGTATGTATGACAATAGTCTTGTAAAAAATGGTCCTTAAATTCATTCCACAATTCAAGTGGATTACTGGGGGGGCCAAAAATACAGATATAAGCAAACATGTCTCTAAGTTGGGAAGGCATGTTAAGAATGCAAGCATCTGTTAAAGTATGTCTCCAGATGCTATCATCGAATAATAATCCAAGTGCTAACGCAGCATCCTTAAAGGTTTCATGCATAACTCCATTGACGGTTTTAATGCTGTCAAAACTGGTAGCAGCTTTTACATGCAGTAACAACAAACGTAAATAATAGCGTTCTTGGTCTTTCACACTAACAGTATACATTCTTCCAATAACTGTGAGACCCCTCGTTTTCTTTGTTCCCATGTGCCTTGTTTCCAAACGTAGTGTTCTGGAATTTCGCGTTAGAAATAGTTATGTGCATTGTGGTCGATCTTATTAAGGTTGAAATACGCCATATAGTAGAATTGGAATTGAGCTTTTGATGGATGTTGTCTGCAGAGTCATTCTCATGAAAATAGAGTGGTTGAGAATTAGGCAGATGTACGGCTAGGCGAATGATGGCATGAGATTGTTTATGCATAGGAAAAGCAAATATCCGCCATGCAGCCTCAGGTGCACTAACATATCTGGTATCCGTAAATTGGTGTGTTTCATCATGTTGGATGTTATTTTGGGAAATTTTAAGGTTGGCTTTGTCATGTCCTTTGTAAACGTATTTAAATAAATATTTTACACTTTGAATGGAAGCACATATTTCTACATTAATATGGCACTTGTATTTGGTGAGTAAAAATGGGTTATATGGAACTACCCATGAATTGTCAATCGTCTTAGAATGGTGTTCATATGTTTTGCCAATGGGTCTGCGGTAAGTGGGATAGCCATCCTTTTCTTTGATGGTATATGGTTGGTTTTGTTTTGGGAAACCTTTGCTACACTTTCCAAGATCCATACAGGGAGAATTAGGATTGTGTTCTCCACAGGGACCATGAATCATGTGTTGAAGAACAATGTTATGGAGCTGAGGGTAGATTGTTTCATCAGGTATTTCAGCCCAGACTATATTGTCTATGTCCGCCTCAGTCCGTAATTTAGACAGGCTGTCAAGAATAATTAAAATATGAGCGTGTGGGAGACCACGCTTCTGAAATTCAATGACATGGACCATTGCAGTGACGTTTCCAAATAATCCACTGCTAATGTCTTTTAAGAGGGATTCCAGTTTAATTTTAAAGACACGTGCAACCAAGTCTGGTCTGTGTTCAACACGCTGCCACGGTTCTAAATGTGTAGTAATCTCATTCCACTTAGGATTACATGTCAAGGTGATAAATAGATCTGGTCGACCATACTTTGTAACAA
Source organism: Dendrobates tinctorius (assembly GCF_039654945.1). Taxonomy (NCBI): domain Eukaryota; kingdom Metazoa; phylum Chordata; class Amphibia; order Anura; family Dendrobatidae; genus Dendrobates; species Dendrobates tinctorius. The sequence goes on from NW_027361829.1 coordinate 58,666,928, forward strand.
TAGCCATAGCATCCTGGTAGCGCTGCTGCATGTTTCTTGGACTGCCTTCAAAAGAAGATGGTAAAATGACGGTTTTCCCAATAGGGATGCCCTTTTGAACCGATTTTTTGAGTAGATGTTCTTGAAGGAGGCAGTAATCCTCCAATTTTAAATCTTTTTGGTGTTTGCGGATGTAATGTAGGCGATTAGCTTCGATTTTGACATAAGCATCTACTAAATATTGCTGTGTTAGCTTACCACCATTGAGGAGTGGATTAAAGTAATTTCTGACAGATAACATATAGCAATAGTATTGGAGTTGAGTGATCCTCCTCGAACTTTTGCCTTGTTGTTTGAGTCCATCATGCCATCCTTGGTCTCCATAAGGGAAAAATATTGGATAGAGGAGGGCATCCAAATTGCTATGGAGAATACTAATTTGTTGTGTTTTTGGAGCTAAAGGGTTATGGGGATCAGGTTTTAAATGAATTAATATGTCTCTATTGAAAGGTGGCTCACCATTGTCATTTTGAAACACGACTGCTACTTCACTGACAGTGGGATTATTGTAGCGTCGAGGGTCTTGAGTACGATCTTGTTTAATAGCCATAGTGATGTTTGGCATGACAGTTCCGTTTTGTAGAGATTTAATTTTTTCTTGTTCTTCCACATCACGTAACATTTGATAAGCTTCCACAAAAGGATTAATAGTTTGGATTTGAAGGGCAATAATGTTCATCAATGTAGGATGACATTTTTGATTTTCTTTACATCGTAAGCGTTGTTCGTTTGCGGTAGTGATATCGAGAATGTAAAGTTGGGCAAATGCGCGTTGCTGGTCATCTGAGGGATGTAGTGTTCCAGTTCTATGATAGATCTGGCCATGTATGCGGAAACAGTATGGGCCATATCCAGGAGGTGGTGAAATATTTGCACCCATGGAGGCAAAAGCAAAGGAACTGTTAATACTTCGAATATTATCCATGAAATTTTTGCTAAATTCACTTTGCCCTTTCAGCAAACGTGTAAAGACATCAGGATATTGTAGTATGGGTACATGGACTTTACCCTTCTGACAGCAGAGCGTAAAGTTGTTATCAGAAGGTATCTCTGCTACAAAATGCAAAGCTTCGCAATGCTCACATACATGGGTCATGTCACCACAGCTGTGTTCGGTAATACTATTTTCATCATTAGTGAAAATGTGAGGTTGTAGTAGAAGTGCATGTCCAACCGATGAGGTGCGCCTAGTTTTGAGACCAACGTATATTTGTCTTGGTTGCACTTTCTGCGGGCTAACTGCAGCTTGTATGTGAAGAAACTGTGCGTTGGTATTGAATGGTGGTATTGATAGGGCAGAAACAGATTGCTGATTAGTTATGTCAGTGAACGGCATATAGGATGAAGTGTGGTAGTAACTTGTTCCACATGCTGATGTGGAAGCATCCTGTTGTGAGTCTACTAATAATGATGAGGAAGAAGCCGTCTGTTGTCGGCGGTGACGGCGTGCAGAGGCTTCTTCAGCCAATCTTATGGATTTAGAGTTAGGGGATTCGTGTGTGAGGCGACGGCGTTTATAAGCCTTAATCTTCTCAAGGTGATGGTGTTTTTCCTCAGGAGTCTCATTAGCACGGCATTGTTTTTGTCGTAGTGCTAAAGCTGCTTTCCTTTCACTGGCATTGGCATACTTTTTGTTATGACTCATGTTGGCACAGGTAAAGGAGTCTATTTGGCAGTTATCTGGCAGTGAAGAAGGCGTCCTGGAGTATTGTAGAGTAAACAGATACTAATTGACCCTGTAATTGCCCAGCAGTAGTTATGAAGTGGTAGTGGCAAATTGGCCCTGTAGTTAGACACCGGCAGAGGAGCAAGGCAGCAGTAGTTATGGCGGTAGAGGCAAATTGGCCCTGTAATTAGACACCAGCAGAGGAGCAAGGCAGCAGTAGTTATGGCGGTAGAGGCAAATTGGCCCTGCAATTAGACACCGGCAGAGGAGCAAGGCAGCAGTAGTTATGGCGGTAGAGGAAAATTGGCCCTGTAATTAGACACCGGCAGAGGAGCAAGGCAGCAGTAGTTATGGCGGTAGAGGCAAATTGGCCCTGTAATTAGACACAGGCAGTGAACAGTCAGAGGAGCAAGGCAGCAGTACTTATGGCGGTAGAGGCAAATTTGGCCCTGTAATTAGACACCGGCAGAGGAGCAAGGCAGCAGTAGTTATGGCGGTATTGGCAAATTGGCCCTGTAATTAGACACCAGCAGAGGAGCAATGCAGCAGTAGTTATGGCGGTAGAGGCAAATTGGCCCTGTAATTAGACACCGGCAGAGGAGCAAGGCAGCAGTAGTTATGGCGGTATAGGCAAATTGGCCCTGTAATTAGACACCGGCAGAGGAGCAAGGTAGCAGTAGTTATGGCGGTAGAGGCAAATTAGCCCTGTAATTAGACACCGGCAGAGGAGCAAGGCAGCAGTAGTTATGGCGGTAGAGGCAAATTAGCCCTGTAATTAGACACTGGCAGAGGAGCAAGGCAGCAGTAGTTATGGCGGTAGAGGCAAATTGGCCTTGTAATTAGACACCGGCAGTAAACAGGCAGATGACCAAAGCAGCAGTAGTTATGGCGATAGAGGCAAATTGGCCCTGTAATTAGACACTGGCAGAGGACAAAGGCAGCAGTAGTTATGGCAGTATAGGCAAATTGGCCCTGTAATTAGACACCGGCAGAGGACAAAGGCAGTAGTTATGGCGGTATAGGCAAATTGGTCCTGTAATTAGACACCGGCAGAGGAGCAAGGCAGCAGTAGTTATGGCGGTACAGGCAAATTGGTCCAGTAATTAGACACCGGCAGTAAACAGGCATAGGACCAAGGCAGCAGTAGTTATGGTGGTACAGGCAATGCCAAGCGTCCGCACAGCAAGTCGGCGTGAGGTAAATGACGCAATTTCACGAATGCAAGATGGCGTCGGCGAAATCTCGCGAGATTTCGCCAACGTCGTTAACACCTCTTGCCATGTTAACCCTCAACACACCACACCGCCTCAACACACACTCCTCTCACCTTTCACCTCCACTCATGTCCACTTACTCTTTCACTCCACATACGTTCCTTTCTCTCACTCCGTTTCTCATACTCACACCGTCATCGTCGCTGCCCCGACATCTTCCTCCGCCGCCGCAATCCAGGATCCAGACGTTCTCCAGGCCGCAGACGTGTTCTTGCGGGACGCCATCTTGGATTTCGTGAAATCCCGCGATATTCAAGATAGCGTCGCCGCAACAACATGTCGCTGGCGTGGACGACATCGGGATCCAAAAAGATGGCGTCGGCGAAATGTCGCGAGATTACGCCGACGCCATTTTGGATCCCGATGTCGCCCACGCCAGCGACATATTCTTGCGGGACGCCATCTTGGATGTCGTGAAGTCCCGCGATATTCAAGATGGCGTCGCTGCAACAACATGTCGCTGGCATGGGCGACATCGGGATCCAAAATGGCATTGGCGTAATCTCGCGAGACATATTGTTGCGGCGACGCCATCTTGAATCTCGCGGGACTTCACGACATCCAAGATGGCGTCCCGCAAGAACATGTCGGCGGCCTGGAGAACGTCTGGATCCTGGATCGCGGCGGCGGAGGAAGATGTCGGGGCAGCGACGATGACGGTGTGAGTATGAGGTGGTGTGTTGAGGGTTAACATGTGCGTATGTGTGTGGTGACGTCACCGGTTACAACTGGACGGAAGTTGTTACAACCGGAAGCTTGTTAGGGCATTTATTATTATAGATAGCTTTTCAGGGGAAGGATACAAAAAGTTGTCTCAGAGATTTAACCAGTTAGTTTCCACTGTGAGGAACATAGTAAGGAAATGGAAGAACACAGGTACAGTTCTTGTTAAGCCCAGAAGTGGCAGGCCAAGAAAAATATCATAAAGGCAGAGAAGAAGAATGGTGAGAACAGTCAAGGACAATCCACAGACCACCTCCAAAGACCTGCAGCATCATCTTGCTGCAGATGGTGTCACTGTGCATCGGTCAACAATACAGCGCACTTTGCACATGGAGAAGCTGTATGGGAGAGTGATGCGAAAGAAGCCGTTTCTGCAAGCACGCCACAAACAGAGTCGCCTGAGGTATGCAAAAGCACATTTGGACAAGCCAGTTACATTTTGGAAGAAGGTCCTGTGAACTGATGAAACAAAGATTGAGTTGTTTGGTCATACAAAAAGGCGTTATGCATGCGCTGTATTGTTGACCGATGCACAGTGACACCATCTGCAGCAAGATGATGCTGCAGGTCTTTGGAGGTGGTCTGTGGATTGTCCTTGACTGTTCTCACCATTCTTCTTCTCTGCCTTTATGATATTTTTCTTGGCCTGCCACTTCTGGGCTTAACAAGAACTGTACCTGTGTTCTTCCATTTCCTTACTATGTTCCTCACAGTGGAAACTGACTGGTTAAATCTCTGAGACAACTTTTTGTATCCTTCCCCTGAAAAGCTATGTTGAATAATCTTTGTTTTCAGATCATTTCAGAGTTGTTTTGAGGAGCCCATGATGCCACTCTTCATAGGAGAATCAAATAGGAGAACTACTTGCAAGTGGCCACTTTAAATACCTTTTCTCATGATTTGATACACCTGGCTATGAAGTTCAAAGCTCAATGAGGTTACAAAACCAATTTAGTGCTTCAGGAAGTCAGTAAAAAGTAGTTAGGAGTGTTCAAATCAAGAAAATGATAAGGGTGCCCATACTTTTGCACCGGTCAAATTTTGTTTAAATGCAGATTGCACATTTTCTGTTAGTACAATAAACCTCATTTGAATCCAGAAATATAACTGAGTCCATCAGTTATTAGATATATGAAACTGAAATACCTGTTACAAAAAACAAAATTGTTATAAAGAAAAAAGGTTAACATTAATAGGAGTGCCCAAACTTTTACATATGACTGTATACTATGACAACCCACACAGAAGCCCACATAGTATTATGGCCCCCACATTTCCCCATACAGTGGTGTGGCACCCCAGGAATCCAGTTGCCACAGTGGTTTTGCCTCCCTCACAAGGTAGTGATGACATGCCTGGAAGCAAGGAGGGTTTCCCTGACCAGATAACACTTACATCCAACACTTTTCCTGACTCCAGATCAGAAAGGGGAGCTCTAAACCTGATTTCAGTGGAGCTTCTCTATTAGTTCTGGCCTGGAGGAGGGGTCAGCCAGTCAGAGTCTGGAACTGTGAGAGACAGAGTCTGAGTGAAGAGAGGAGAGAGGAGAAGTGAAAGAGAACCTAGGGAGTGGAGCTGTGACCAAACTCACCCCAGAGTACAGCGCAACAAGCCGGATGCTGGAGTCCATGGCTGACGGGTACAATAGTCCCAGCAACTAAATCCAGAGGGCAGGGGATTGCAGGTCTCCTGGCCCAGCAAACACCCAAAGGCACAACAGCAGACCAGAGCGCAAAGCCGCCATAAAGAGCGACACCTGCAATTGGCTCAAGCTGCCTGCCATGCAGGCAAGTACTTCAGAACAATAAGGAACAGAGGACTGAGCATAGCTTTAAGCAGCAAGGACCTCAGAGGACAGCGCAGTAAAGAGGCATCAAAACGAATCTGGCTTAGTGGATCCTAAGTTGCTTCCAGGCTCCCCGGACCTCCATTGTCATCTGTAACTAGTGCCCCGGCCTGCACTTCAAACCATAAGTAAAAGTGTGGAAACTGCACTCTGCTGTGTCCTCGGAGTTATTTACTGCACCCTTCACCCTGCACTACATCCATCATCACCATCTTTAACAATATAATTGCCCTGGGACTAAGCTCTACCTGTGGAAAGCTGTATCAACTCTGCTGCATCACCATCAGCCCCAGCGGTCTCTTTAAGCAGCGTCGGCCATCCTAGCTGAGTTCCACAGGTGGCGTCACAAATCATCTCTTATAAACTTTATTTCCCCTTTAAACATCATTTTTCATTGGACACCCAGGGCCATGGACCGGGTCACTGCTGCCGTGACACATCCTTTTAAGAACCGGCCCTGTACCGAATATCCCCATGGCCCTGGTGGGTGCTTCATTTGTATGACTCCACAGTCCCTGATACAGCATATTGGCCCTCACAGCTCTTTATATACAGTATATTGTCCCCCACAGCACAAAACACAGTATGATGTATGTAAATGAAAGTAATGTGGTTGGAAACCACAGCCAGCTCACCGACCAAATCCGCAGGTGCACGGAACTCCATCTTGATGGGACAGGGTAAATGAAATGAAGGATGAAGTGAACATTCCAGCTCCTTAAAAATCTTCAAACTTTATTAATCCATATCAGGAAAATTAATGCGGTGAAAACTCCAGTACCAGTGTGAAATCAAGGGGTTAAGGTACTGTCACACTTAGCGATGCACCAGCAATCCCGACCAGCGATATGACACGGTCAGGATCGCTGGTGCATCGCTAAGTGGTCGCTAGTGAGCTGCCACACAGGCAGATCTCACCAGCGACATAGCAGGGGTCGGGGGTCGCTACTTACCTGTCAGACGAGGCGATCCTGACGTCCTCCCACCCGCATCCACGCGTCGCTCGTCAGCGCCACATGAAGCCCAGCAGGAAGCGCCCGACGAGAAACGGTCCAGGACGTTCTCGCGCGATCAGCGATAATCAGCAGGGGAGCCAGTCGGAGGTATCAGACATAGCGATATCGCTAGCAATATCGCTGCTACGTCACAAAACCAGTGACGTTACAGCGATATTGCTAGCGATATCGCTTAGTGTGACAGGCCCTTTAAAGCGACACATTTCAATTTGACACCAGATCTTTATCTGTGCTGACAGTTCCATGCTCAGTGAATGCTGTGTGTGGATGAGAAATCAGATGGACTGACTTTGAATTTGAACTGGGGCACAGGCGATGTGTGTTGTCCGTGACTTACCCTGCTCCCCTGGCCATCAATGTGCTGGATGCCTGCAGCTGGAGGAAGGTTCCTAGTGGCCGCAGGAATCCAGCAATGTCTGGTTTGCTTTTCTTTAAACGGCACCTGGGTCGCTCTCCCAGGGCTGTGGGGTACTCGGTACCTGGCCGGTATCCGTGGAACGTGTCACAGTGGCGGTGACCCGGACCGTGGTGTTCGGCAAGGGAGGTGTTAAGCCGATGCTGCATGCAGATCCTCCGGGACAAATGGTGGTGGTGCAGCAATGCTGGTGTAGCCCTCCACAGGCAGGGCTGTTGTCCCAGGGCAGTGTAGATGTGGACACACTTAGGTGATGTAGTGTCTGGCGCAGGGGATGTAGCAGTGTCAGGCGGACGGATGCAGGAAGGAATGGAGGACACCAGGGCATGTAGTTCCAAAGCTTTACTCACAGTCTGTAGTGCCCGCTTCTGTGCCGTGTCCTCCGGGTCAGGGACTCAGTTTACCTCCAGGCGAGATGGAAAGCTCCCTTCCACACTCCGCCAACTTATATGCCTTTCCTGAACGTCTCCTCTATAGCACCTTTAAGTGTGAAGATCTCCAGTACCGTGTTACACTGGAGTTCCTCCTGACAGATGTTCCCAAGAACTCTACTTGCATGGCAGACAGCTGTAGCCTGCTTCTGGGAATCTCTACTCCTAAGTCCCAGCTCTCTATCCGTATTGCTGTTGTGCCCTCAAGTCTTAGATGGGAGTAGTGCATTTACAGCCCACTACTCCACCGGTGTCTGCTGCAGAACCATTAGTGTTCATACAACCTCGGGGACCGGGCCCCGGCCTTGCACTTAGAACTTCTAGGCAGGGTTATTCCTCTAACCCATGTCCTCTGTGTTCCCTTTTACTCCTACATTCCGCACTTGTCCTTTCCCTTCTATGGAAGCTCAGGCTTCAGGTCAACGTCCTTTTCCTTCTTTCCTTTCCTGTGCCAGCTGGCTCAGGTCACTGAGGCAGCTGCAGCACTCCTTCCTCCATCCCTCTTTCAGGGATCCCCACTCCTCCCGAGTGGCTTCCTTCCTCACTGACCGCCTGTCAGACTGACCTGTCATCCTAAACCATCCCGCTCATATATATATTCTGAACTCCACCCACCTTTCAGCACGTCTAGTGTTCCAAGCAGGGAACCACCAAAGGTGCTCTGCTTCTCTCTAAGCAAGGAGCCGCAATGTGGTTATGCTGAACTATTCTATTGTGTGGGGTGCGAGTGTTGGAGCGTGGTCAGGAGCCTCCAACTTACCTGGATGGTGGGGCACCACACCTTAGGAGAAGGTGCAGTACCTCTGTGGCGACTGAGCCTCAGGGGCGCCACACCCCCCCATCAGGGAGGCCATAAAGAAGTCTATAAAATTCTTTTTCGCACTGAAATCAATAAGTCCCATTAATACAGAGGAATAGTAGGAAACAGACATATGCAATGGTGATGAGAGAGCATGCTCAGATAAGGTGTTATACGAGCATGCTCATGTCCTAATCAAGTATTTCGGTGTGCTCAAAAAATATGCTTGAGTCGCCAACGCTGCATGTCTCACGGCTGATCGACAGCCGCAACACATGCAGGGATTGCATGTTAGTTATTTAATCCCTGCGTGAGTTGCGGCTGTCGAACAGCCACAAGATATGAAGCCACTGGGACTCGAGAATATTTTTCGAGCACACCAAAAATACTTGATTAGACATGAGCATGCTCATATAACACCTTATGTGAGCACGCTCGCTCATAACTAATAGGCAAAAGTAATTTGTTATGATTGAGTCACCGTAGGAGGCAAAAACAGAAATACAAGCTAAGTCCAGAAAACCAGAGAAGTTGGCAACTCTCAGATTGCAGACCCCTGAACCTATCAACACAACTAGCAGTAGCCGTGGGGGGTTCCTACGATGCCCTAGACCCCTCGATCACAGCCGGAGAATTAAATAGGCCTAAAGAAAGAAAGGGGAAATCTAAACTGCCCCAGAGCAGACCCCAAAGCAATAGGCAGCCCCCAACATATAATGACGGTGAAGCAAGATGAAAACACTAACACAGACAGAAAGATAGAATGAGCAAAGCCGGGGCCCAAAACTACCTAGAAAGGAAAGGACAGGAAGGCTGCTGTCTGCAATCTGCCAAAACCCTATCAAAGACATAAGCCAACAAGCTGATATGAAAAAGACCCGGAAGCAGTTAGGCTTCAAAGACTAATTCAGCACTCAGGTATTTTCAGAAGACAGAGCTAAAGGAATTCAGCACACCCAAGCAGGGAATGGCAGAAATCCAGAAAAACAAAGCAAAACAAAGTCAAAGCACAAATGCAAAAAGCCGAGCAGCAAACTTAGCTTTAGAGGAGCAGGAATTCAGACTGGTCTCCAAGGATCCCACAGAGAAATCACCCACAGGGCAGAAGGGCGTCGGCAGCCTTTTATCCAGTCAGTAACTCCACTCAGCCAGTCATCATCATCAGCCTCAGGTGTTTGATAATCAGGCTCACTACCTTTGTTTACCAGAAGAGGGAGTTCCTCGGGCCTCAGTAGTGAAGGGGAAAATGAACTCACAACAGTAATTTATCTTTAGTGGAGGATAGCAATAATCCCAGATACCTCCCTCTTTGCCTAGGGTCTGAAGTTCTCCCTATTTGGCCTTCACTTTGGAACAATTCATACAATAATGATCCCATTCACCACATTACAAACAGAGTCTACCAGTACAACAAGGAGATCTTTCAGCTGGAGATAATCTGTTCCAACCGATTTCCATGAGTTCTGGTTCAACCATTTTGGGGTGAGATTTTGAAGACATTCCAGGATGTGACACACGAGAATCAAGTGTTTTTCCTTAGACCATTCTTTAAATGGTGGCAATAGAAATCAAGTCATCGACGGTGGAAGGTAAATCTCTGCGAATTCATCACTAGATCCAGTAAACAAAAAAATGGATATGTTACAAATGAAAGAAAATAGATCCAGCAGAGATCAATTATTTAAAAATGGACTAAAAAGATGACTCTGCATAACTATTGCCAACAGATTACTGCTGGATCCGTTCTAACAGATTACTACCAGACATGTGAACATAAAGCTTGTGAATGCTTAGGAGAGATTTCACTGCATTTTGTTATGCTTCTCTCACAAGGCTTAAAGGGAATGTGTCATAATAATATTACCTATTGTTTAGATCAGGTTTATGTCTTATATGTACTGAAATTATTTTTTATCTCTGGCAGTGCTTTTTATTATTATCATTACTGTATTATTATCATTATTATCTGTACACAAAGAAAATTCTTGCCATTTTCACACAGACCAGTGGAGTTGTGACTCACACTTTGGTGTCCTTTCAATAGGATCATTATCATCAGAGAAAGGATTACAATGACAGATATGACATACATAGTAATATAGTTTTGAAGGCTGAAGGAAGACCTTATGTCCATCTAGTTCAGCCTATTTTTAGTGCAGCTGTTCTGCATTGTTGATCCTGGGGAAGGCAAAAAAATCCACAGAGTAGAAGCCTATTTTCTCCATAGGGAAAAAAATTCCTTCCCCTAAGCTGTGTCAACCATCTACCTATAATATTATGTTATTCGTAACCTTCTATACTGTTACTCACAAGAAAAGCATCCATTCTTTTCTTAAATTCATTCAGTGAGTTGGCCATCACCACTTCCTCAGGAAGAGAATTCCATAGCCTCACTGCTCTTACCGTGAAGAACCCTCTTCTATGCTGGTGCAGAAATTGTCTTTCCTCCAAACGAAGAGAATGCCCCCTTGTTCTTGTCACAGTCCTTGGTACAAACAGTTCATTGGAGAGATCTCTGTATTGCCCTCTGACATACTTGTACATATATATTAGGTCTCCCCTAAGTCTTTTCTTTTCTAGAGTAAATAGACCTAATTTTGATAACCTTTCTGAGTATTGTAGTGAACCAACTCCATTTATCATTTTAGTAGCCCGCCTTTGAACCCTTTCAAGTTCAGTAATGTCTTTCTTGAGCACCGGCGTCCAAAATTGCACACAATACTCCAAGTGTGGTCTGACGAGTGATTTGTACAGAGGGAGAATTATGCTTTCATCTCGTGTCCCCAGACCTCTTCTAATGCATCCCATGACCCTATTTGCTTTGGTGGCAGCTATCTGACACTGGGCTCACCAATTAACTTCTTATTGACTAAGATGCCTAAGTCTTTTTCCATGTCTGATTTCCCCAACAGTTTCCCATTTAGTAAGTAATTGTAGCATCTGTTTCTCCTTCCCATGTGCATAACCTTACACTTATCTGTGTTAAACCTCATTTGCCATTTTTCAGCCCAATTCTCCAATTTACTCAAATCTGTCTGTAGTTGCAAACTGTCCTCCTTTGTGTTAACTACCTTACATAGTTTCGTATCATCTGCAAATACTGATATTTTACTGGGTAGGCCATCCACCAGATCATTAATAAATATATGAAATAGTAGGAGGCCAATAGAGAACCCTGTGGTACCCCACTAGTAACCCTGGCCCAATCTGAGTATGCACCATTAATAACCACTCTTTGTTTTCTATCACTAAGCCAGCTACCTACCCATCTATACACATTTTCCCCTAGCCCAAGCTTTCTCATCTTACTTACAAATCTCTTATGTGGGACAGTGTCAAATGCTTTAGAGAAGTCGAGATAAATGACATCCAATGATTCTCCTTGGTCCATTTGAGAGCTTACATCCTCATAGAAGCTGATCAGGTTCGTTTGACAGGAGCGATCCTTCATAAATCCATGTTGATATGGAGTTAAACATTTCTTAACATGGAGATATTCCATAATGGTATCACTTAGAAACCCTTCAAAAACTTTACCCACAACAGATGTTAAGCTTACCGGCCTATAGTTTCCAGGTTCCCTTTTACACCCCTTTTTGAATATTGGTACGACATTTGGCTGCCGCCAATCAAAAGGAACAGACCGTGTTTCTACAGAGTCTTTAAATATAAGGAATAGAAGCCTGTCTATCACATTACTTAACTCCCTTAATACCCAAGGGTGAATGCCATCAGGGCCTGGTGATTTGGCAATTTTAATCTTACTAAGGCGGTTCTGCACTTCTTCCTGGGTTAGGCAGGTAATACTTGATGGGGAGTTTACATTATCACTCTGCATTTCCCCTGGCAAATCCTTTTCCTGTGTGAACACTGTTGAGAAAAAAGTATTTAAAACATTTGCTTTTCCCACATCTCTCGCTATGATTTCACCCTCATTGTTCTTTAAAGGGCCGACACCATCAATTTTAATCATTTTACTGTTTATATAATTAAAGAATAGTTTGGGGTTTGTTTTACTTTCCTTAGCAATGAGTCTCGCAGTTTCCACTTTTGCTAAATGTATTTGTTTTTTACACATTTTATTTTTTCTCTATAACTTTTTAATGCTTCTTCATTGCCTTCTTGTTTTAGCTTCTTAAATGCCTTGTTCTTGTTATTTATTGCCCTTTTTACATCCTTATTTAGCCACATTGGTGTTCTCCTGTTCCTAGCCCTTTTATTTCTGTACGGTATGGCGAGCTCGCAGTGGGTGTGGAAAATTGATTTAAATATTTCCCATTTATTTTCTGTGCTCCTATTTTTGAGGACATTGTCCCAATCAATTCGGCGAAGGTCCTCTCTAAGCTGATCAAACTTTGCTTTCCTGAAATTCAGCATTTTTGTAACCCCCTTCCAGGGCACCTTACTGAAGGACAAGTGGAATTGTATTATATTGTGGTCACTGTTCCCTAGGTGCCCATCGACTCGTACTTCTGTTATTCTATCTGGCCTGTTGCTTAAAATTAAGTCCAGAAGGGCTGTCCCTCTAGTTGGGCCCTGCACAAGTTGTGACAGATAATTATGACCTCTATACATATCTGATAACTCAGGATCCACTATTCACAATAGGTGATTTCATATTTGATCTTGTCCCATTCCCGTCACGCTCTAGTTAAATGTTTCCATATAAAAAAAGGGTTTGAGCCAGTCTATTGTTGCCAATGCACATGTGAATTTACTTAAACATCAGTGAGTCAGAGTCTAAAATTGCCCCCGTTTGCTGTGTGAAAATTCAAGATTTCTTATTTTCATTTTTAATACAGCTTGTAATATTAAAAAGACCCAAACAAATATTCCCTGTATTAAGAATACTCAAGATAAATTGGTTCATACCACACATGAAATTGCAGCTGTCTTCCATTCATATTATTCAAACCTATATAACTTGCCTACATCTGCCCTTCACATGGGAAATTAGATTAATACATCAGCCCTCTCCAAAAAATTGGAGGATGAAACTGTAAAATTCCTGGTAAATCCTTTTTTACATCAAGAGTCTCTGCTCGAGAGATATCCCTAGCAATAAAAGTCCAGGGCCTCATGGTATCACAGCAGAATTTTATAAAGTATTTTTTAAACAATTGTCTCCGTTAGTATTACAATCGCTTAGTTCCATATCAGAGTCTACTTTCTTTCCTCCCCATTCCACAATGGCATATATGGCAGTCATTCCCAAACCAGGGAAAGACCCCAACTCATGTAGTAGCTATAGTCCTATATCTTTATTAAATGTAGATTTAAAATTATATGCCAAGCTTTTGGACAATAGGCTAAAATCACACTTCCCTCAGTTAATACACCCAGACCAGGTGGGTTTTGTCCTGGGAAGAGAGGCACAAGATAACACTTTGAAAACAATAGATATTATTAATCATGCACACACTCAAAAAAAAATTTAAGGATCCTATCGCTTGATGCCGAAAAGGCTTTTGATAGGATCTCATGGTCTTCTCTCCCTCAAACCGTGAGCCACATCGGTTTGGGTCCTGTATTTACTTCAAGAATCTTAGCCCTCTACCACTCCCCCTCAGCCCAGCTTAAATTTAGCCCCCTTTACTATAAAGAATGGTACTCAACAAGATTGCCCCCTCTCCCCAATGTTGTATATCCCGATAATGGAGCATCTTATGGAGACCATACGAGCTAATCCTGAAATACGGGGAATCAAAATAGCGGGTTTAGAGTATAAGTGTTCTGCATTTGCTAATGACCTGCTAGTTTATTTAACTGATTCACATACCTCACATACCTCACTTATTTTCCTGATGTCTGAGCTGGCACGTTTTAGTTGTTGATCCAATTTTAAGATCAATCTCGAAAAATATGAAGCCATAAATATTTCCCTACCCTTGCAAATGGTGAATGTTCTGAAAACCAATTTTCCATTTCAATGGCAAGCAAATAATCATATTAATTACTTAGGCACCATTGTTTCGGCGGATTTATCAAAATTGTTTGACTTGAACTTTGGTCGATTTTTGTCCAGATTGGAAGGGGATCTTAATTCCTGGATCCGTGGAGAGTTCTCCTGGTTAACATTCTCAAAATGACTGTATTGCCTAGACTTTTGTATTTACTACAAACTATCCCGAAATATATCCCATCCTCCTTCTGGATGAGGATCCAACGTAAATTCAGTCAATTTGTTTGGTCTACGGGAAGCCCAAGAATTCGTAGTACTGTTTTGGTGCTTCCAAAGGATTTGGGGGGTATAGGTTTTCCGGACTGCCGAAAATATTATCTGGCATCTGCCTATTCAAGAATCTTAGATATTCTGCACTGTAAAGAATCTAAACTGCTGGGTACATTTGGCCTATGAGTCTTGTCATACATCAGTTTCCACTCTACCATGGACTTGGCCTATTTTGACCCAAAATAACATCCCTATTCCATTTAGTCTCAGGCAAACACTCAAAACTGTTCACATTCCTAGTATAAAGGGAATTCTAATTGATCCAATAGGACCGTTATCCCCAATAACAGATAACCCAAAATTTCCATCCGGTGTCTCCTCAAGCCTTTTTCTGGGTAGCACCTAGAAAAATCCCTTGTGTCTTTATCATGTGGCCCCTGAGGTTGTATTGCTTCCCCTCTCAGCTATTTTAGGTGATTGTCCAAATAAAGCGACATATTCTTTTGAATATATTCAACTAGGGCATTTTTTCTCTACATTTGCAAATCATTTATAATGGGTGTGCCCCCTTTCTTCATTTGAATCCCTATGAATGGCTCCCACTAATCCTGTGCATGCAATTTCCGATATCTATAAGCGTCTATTAAATAGTGATACGGATATGCTTCCCCCTATTTGTAAGGCGTGGGAAAGGGAACTCTGTTGTGAACTTATTTTCTGGTTTACCTCTGGCTTCTGGTGAGGGTGGTGGAGCTGGCTGTGTTGACAGAGGAGTCGTGAGTTCTCCTTCCGGGCTCCCTCTGGTGGTGACAGCAGGTAATGAAGCTGATCTAAATGGCAGAGACCTGCCACCTGAGGAGGAGGACTGTGAGTGGACATCAGGAGTCTCTGACAGGATTTAAGACAGCTGACTCCCTAATCTTGTGCTGGTGATTTTCTCCTGCCCTGAGGTTCTGGTTTCCAGTTCTGTTCCTGCCTTCTCAAGCTAAGTGTGCTCTGCTATTTTTCATATGAGATTTGGTCCGGTTTACTCAGTTTTTGTGGTCAGCCAGCCCTTGATGGGGCTGTGCTGAATTTCCATTCTTATGTCTCTGTTTATGCCAGTTTGCTTTTTGTCCCTGATCAGAATGGTCTCTTTTTGCTCTGTCTTCAGAATATACCAGAGTGCTGATATAGGGAATTGAAGTCTAGCGACTTCAGGGTTTTTGTTATCAGAAAGTGTTGGACATTTTTTGGCAGGGTTTTGTGCGTGATTGCAGACAGCATCTTTCCTTTCCTGTCCTTTCAAGTTAGTGTGGGCCCCATCGCTTGCTCAGCCTATTTTTCTATCTGTGTTTGTGTTTTCATCTTGTCTCACCGTCAATACATGTTTGGGGGCTGTCTATTGCTTTGGGGTCTGCTCTGGGGCAGTTTAGATTTCCCCTTTTCTTGCTTTAGGCTTATTTAGTTCTCCGGCTGTGACGAGGAGTCTAGGATCATCGTAGGTACACTCCACTGCTACTGCTAGATGTGTGGATAGGATCAGGGGTCTGCAATCCACTTAGTTACCAACCTCTCTGGTTTTCTGGGGCTTAGCTTGTTCTTGTTTTTCCTCCTCGGTGACTCATTCATAACAGAATCACCAGCCATACCGCAGATTCTAGGGTACTCAAAAGCAGGGAAAAAAAATTGTAAAAGAAAAAAAAAGTGTCAGAATTTTTTTTTTTTACATGTAGTTTTTCCTCTTATTCTCTGGGGCCGTAGGAGGATTTTTTCCTTAATGGAGATTAAGCAATTGTCTGATCGTGTGGAGCAGCTCGCTGCTGAAGTGCGGGGAATTTCCGCCTATCTCGCTCAATCACATGCTGTTGAACCAAAAATCCCTACTCCTGATGTGTTTTCTGGGGATCGGTATAAATTTTTGAATTTTAAGAATAATTGTATATTATTTCTTGCCTTGAAGCCTAACTCATCAGGGAGCTCTGCGCAGCAGGTTAAAATTGTCATCTCCTTGCTGCGCGGCGATCCCCAGAATTGGGCATTTTCTTTGACACCTGAAAATCCTATTCTGACTAATGTGGATGCATTTTTTCAAGCCTTGGGGTTGTTGTATGATGAACCTAATGCTATTGATCAAGCTGAGAAAGCCGTACTGGCATCGAACCAGGGTCAGGATTCTGCAGAGGTATACTGTCAAAAATTCCGAAAGTGGGCGGTCCTTACTTCATGGAATGATGGTGCCTTGGCAGCTCTCTTTCGCAAGGGTTTATCAGAAACCGTAAAAGATATTATGGTGAGATTTCCTGTTCCCTCTGGTCTTGACGATTCTATGTCATTAGCCATTCAAGTTGATCGGCGTTTACCTGAACGTAAAACTACACGAGAGGTGTTGCCACCTTTTCAACAAATGTCTGAACCTATGCAATGTGATAGAGTTTTGTATAGGGTGCAACGTCAGGAGTGTAGAAGGCGCAATAAGCTGTGTTTTTTCTGTGGAGATGCCTCTCATATTATTTCTGTCTGCCCTAAACGAGAGAAACGTTTTGCACACACATTTGCTGTGGGTGGCGTACAACCTAAGCATCTTTTGGCAATTACTCTGATCTGCTCCTTATCCACATTTTCCGCCAAGGCTTTTGTGGATTTAGGAGCGGCTTTGAATCTGATGGATTTGGATTTTGCTAAACGTTGTGGTTTTCCCATGATACCTCTGCGGACGCCTGTTCCTTTGAGGGGTATTGATGCTACTCCTTTGGCGGAGAATAAACCTCAGTTTTGGACCCAGGTGATAATGCGAATCGCCCCAGACCACCAAGAAAATTGTAGATTTTTGGTACTGCATAATTTGCATGATACTATTTTTCTGGGTTTCCCCTGGTTGCAAATCCATAATCCAGTTTTTGATTGGAAATCTGTGTCTGTGGTGAGTTGGGGCTGTCGGTGTGCTCTTGGTGACACTCCTGTTTTCTCCACCTCTCCCCAGTCTCATGATGTTCCTGACTATTTGGCTGATTTTTATCATGTATTTAGTTAGAGTAAGTCTGCGTCCCTGCTTCCTCATAGGAGTTATGACTGTGCAATTGAGTTGAGGCCTGGGTGTAAATTTCCCAAGGGTCGGCTTTTCAACTTATCTGTACCTGAACACGAGGCTATGCGATCATATATTAAGGAGTCGTTGGAGAAGGGTCATATTAGACCATCTTCTTCACTCTTAGGTGCTGGGTTTTTTTTCGTGGCTAAGAAAGATGGTTCATTAAGGCCTTGTATTGACTATCGTTCCCTCAACAAGATTACGGTTAAATATCAGTATCCGTTAACCCTGATTTCTGATTTATTCTCCAGAGATAAAGGTGCCTGCTGGTTTACTAAGCTTGACCTCAGGGGGGCGTATAATCTTATTCGCATCAAGCATGGAGATGAATGGAAGATGGCGTTTAAAACTTCGGAGGGACATTTTGAGTACCTGGTGATGCCTTTTGGGCTCACTAATGCCCCTTCTGTCTTCCAATCCTTCATGAATTATATTTTCCGGGACTTTGTGAATAAGTTTTTGATCATCTATTTGGATGATATTCTGATCTTTTCCAGTGACTGGGATTCTCATGGGGAACATGTTCGGCCTGTGTTCCGGATTTTGAGGGAGAATTCCCTGTATGTTAAGGGATCGAAATGCCTTTTTGGTGTACAGAGGATTTCATTTTTGGGATTTATTTTGTCTCCGTCAACTATTGAAATGGACCCGGCCAAGGTGCGGGCCATTTATCATTGGGTTCGGCCCACTTCTTTGAAGGCTCTCCAGAAGTTTTCGGGTTTTGCTAATTTTTATCATAAATTTATAGCTAATTTTTTCTGGTATTGCCAAGCCACTGACTGATCTGACCAAGAAGGACGCTGATTTGCTGAATTGGTCTCCAGAGGCTGTTTTTGCATATCAGGAGCTGAAGCGGAGGTTCACTTCTGCTCCGGTTTTACTGCAACCTAATGTCTCACTTCCATTTCAGGTAGAGGTAGATGCTTCAGAGATTGATGCAGGAGCTGTTTTGTCCCAAAAAGATCCGGTGACTTCTAAAATGAATCCCTGTGCCTTCTTTTCCCGAAAGTTCTCCCCATCTGAACGCAACTATGATGTGGGGAATCGGGAATTGTTGGCCATGAAGTGGGCATTCGAGGAGTGGAGACATTGGTTGGAGGGAGCTAGACATCAAGTTGTTGTCCTCACTGACCACAAGAATTTGATTTACCTGGAGTCGGCCAAGCGCTTGAATCCTAGATAGGCTAGGTGGGCCTTGTTTTTCATGCGTTTCAATTTTGTGGTCTCCTTTCTTCCGGGCACTAAGAATGTTAAGGCAGACGCCCTTTCTAGGAGTTTCTTTGCTGATTCTCCTATTGTGACCAAACCTACTACCATCCTAGGTGAGGGGGTAGTTCTTTCTGCCATCTCGCCCGATTTGAGACATGCCCTGGAAGAATTTCAGGAGGACAAACCTGAGCGTTGTCCTATGGGAAAATTGTATGTTCCTGACCAGTGAAGGAAGAGAGTGATGTCTGATGTTCATTGCTCCGCGTTGGCTGGTCATCCAGGTATTTTTGGTACCAGAGATTTGGTGAGTCAGTCTTTTTGGTGGCCTGCCTTATCTCGTGATGTCAGGAATTTTGTGCAGTCTTGTGGGACTTGTTCTCGGTCTAAACCCTGTTCTCGTTCTAGTGGGTTGTTGATGCCCTTGCCGGTGCCCAAGAGGCCATGGACCCATATCTCAATGGATTTTATTTCTGATCTTCCTGTCTCTCAGAGAATGACTGTTATCTGGGTGATTTGTGATAGATTTTCTAAGATGGTCCATCTTGTACTACTCCCAAAGCTGCCATCTTCCTCAGAGTTGGTGCTCTTGTTTCTACAACAGGTGGTTCGGTTGAATGGGATTCCTGAGAACATTGTGTCGGACAGAGAAGTCCAGTTTGCCTCCAGATTTTGGAAAGCCTTTTGTTCCAAGCTGGGAATTCAGTTATCCTTCTCCTCTGCGTTTCACCCACAGACCAATGGACAGACTGAGAGAACAAACCAGACTTTGGAGTCCTATTTGAGATGTTTTAATTTTGCTGATCAGGATGATTGGGTCTCTTTTTTGCCCTTGGCCAAATTCGCCCTAAATAATAGAGCTAGTTCTGCCACATTGATTTCATCCTTTTTCTGTAACTTTGGGTTTCATCCTCGATTTTCTTCAGGGCAAGTGGAATCTTCAGCCTTCCCAGGTGTTGACACTGTGGTAGAGAGAATGCAGCAGATTTGGGACCAAGTGGTGGATAAGTTGTCCCTCTCTCAAGAAAAGGCCCAGCGGTTATCCAACTGGCATAGGACCATTGGTCCCTGGTTTAAAGTGGGTGATATGGTTTGGTTGCCGTCAAAAAATATCTCTATGAAGGTTGCGTCTCCAAAGTTCAAGCCAAGATTTATTTGGCCTTATATGATTTTGGAGATTCTTAGCCCGGTTTCTTTTCGATTGGCTCTTCCAGTTACATTTAAGATCCATAACGTGTTTCATAAGTCTCTGTTGAAGAGGTTTGTTGAGCCAGTGGTTCCAATGGCGGCACCACCTGACCCTGTGTTGGTTGAAGGTAATGTGGAATATGAGGTAGAGAAAATACTGGATTCTTGTCTGGCTAGACAGAAACTCCAGTATTTGGTCAAGTGGAAGGGTTATGGCCAGGAGGACAATTCTTGGGTCTCTGCCTCTGACATCCATGCCGATAGATTGGTTCGTGCTTTTCACCCGGCCCATCCTGATCGGCCTGGTGGCATGGATGAGGGTTCGGTGAACCCTCCTCAAGGGGGGGTACTGTTGTGAACTCATTTTCTGGTTTACCTCTTGCTTCTGGTGAGGGTGGTGGAGCTGGCTGTGTTGACAGAGGAGTCGTGAGTTCTCCATCCGGGCTCCCTCTGGTGGTGACAGCAGGTAATGAAGCTGATCTAAATGGCAGAGACCTGCCACCTGAGGAGGAGGACTGTGAGTGGACATCAGGAGTCTCTGACTGGATTTAAGACAACTGACTCCCTAATTTTGTGCTGGTGATTTTCTCCTGCCCTGAGGTTCTGGTTTCCAGTTCTGTTCCTGCCTTCTCAAGCTAAGTGTGCTCTGCTATTTTTCACATGAGATTTGGTCTGATTTACTCAGTTTTTGTGGTCAGCCAGCCCATGCTGGGGCTGTGCTGAATTTCCATTCTTATGTCTCTGTTTATGCCAGTTTGCTTTTTGTCCCTGATCAGATTGGTCTCTTTTTGCTCTATCTTCAGAATATACCAGAGTGCTGATATAGGGAATTGAAGTCTAGCGACTTCAGCGTTTTTGTTATCAGAAAGTGTTGGACATTTTTTGGCAGGGTTTTGTGCGTGATTGCAGACAGCATCTTTCCTTTCCTGTCCTTTCTAGTTAGTGTGGGCCTCATCGCTTGCTCAGCCTATTTTTCTATCTGTGTTTGTGTTTTCATCTTGTCTCACCGTCAATACATGTTTGGGGGCTGTCTATTGCTTTGGGGTCAGCTCTGGGGCAGTTTAGATTTCCCCTTTTCTTGCTTTAGGCTTATTTAGTTCTCCGGTTGTGACGAGGCATCTAGGATCATCGTAGGTACGCTGCACGGCTACTGCTAGTTGTGTGGATAGGATCAGGGGTCTGCAATTCGCTTAGTTACCAACCTCTCTGGTTTTCTGGGGCTTAGCTTGTTTTTGTTTTTCCTCCTCGGTGACTCATTCATAACAGAACTCCATCAAACCTTTACAAGAGAACAATTGTATAAATGTTTCCATCTCTCTCATAAATCTAATATAGCCACTAAAACTGAGGAAACTAGTTTTAAAATAGTATCTAAATGGTATTGTGTTCCTTTGTTCTTGCATAAATGGTTCCTAGGAGTATCCAACTGTGTTGACACACAATGCGTGTCACCGGAGGTAGAACCTAGGGGGTGCTAACAGAGAATGCAGACCAGCAAGGAGGTATGGAAAACGCCGTGGCGTGCTGTGCACACAGGACCTGAGCCTAGCTGGACACGCGATAACAGGAGACGATTGAGGCGGAGCTAGCAACCATGCATAAGGACGGGAGCCAGCCGAGGATGTGGTAACGGAGCGTTGACAGGAGCGGGCTGAGGGTAGCAAGCCCGAAGGGGGTGTGGGAGGAGGGTGAAACAGGAGGGTAGTCAGAGACGAGCCGGGGGTCTGAAGTCAGATGGTAGAACGAAATCTGGAGGGCAAAATGGGAGAGTAGTCAGGGGGAAGCCGAGAGTCAGAAGCCAGAGAGGACAATCGGTACCAAAACAGAATCCAAATACAAGTCAAGGAACAAACCGGGTCATACACAGATCAGAACAAGCATACAGAGGACCAATGATAGTTAACAGACTAACCTGGGTTAGCTGCTCTAGCCGAGTAAAACGGAAGTATCACCGACATGCGACCCTGATAGCAGCAAGTCTAAATAGCCGCCCCCAAACCAGAGAGAGGCAGATAAATTAAACCTGACCAGGACGGAAAAGAAACAAGCCAGTCCTGGATCATAACACCAACTTGTGCTGGCAATGTGGGCCCCATGTGGGTTCAATGTCGCATATATGGTGGGTGTGCCCAGCCTTGGCGGCCTTCTGGGAAGGTGTTCTTAAAGCGTTTAAAGAAATGATGGGAATGTCATTCTCTAGAAGCCCGGAAGCAATTCTACTATTTATGTTTCCCATGCCTAAGAATGCTTTTAAGAACTCGTTATTGAGGCACCTTCCTCAGGCTGCTAAGGTGGTAATTCCACCACACTGGAAGTGCTTAGACCCACCTTCGCTAGAGGAGTGGTTTGGGGAGGTGGCTAGAGTTCACCGGATGGAATCCCTGATAGCTCATACACAAGAGGCAGCTAACAAAGTGGCTGCAAAATGGTTTCACTGGGAATTCTTCTTATCTTCATCGATGTACCAAAATATGCTAAGATAAATGCTATTTTATACTTTTACGATATTTAATATGCTGGTATCATAGTTCATACTCCATCTGCCTTAGTGATTTGTCCTCATGGTCCCTATATACATTTCTTCACTTTTCTCTTCTCTTTCTTGTTATTTAGTTTAACAGGTTGTCAATTGTCTTTTGCAAACTACTGTTGATACCATATAGAGTTGTCTGTTTTCATGTTACTACACAATTCTCTTTTTCAGTAGTTACTATTCCATATGGTGTGTTTGTTTGAACCTGTTGATATATTTGTTTTTGTTGTGTAGTATAAAACAATAAAATTTTGAATAAGAAAAAAAAAAATATATAAACGTATTTAACACAAAAAAACTGATTTAAACAATTGGTAATTTTTTGATTACACATTCCCTTAACCCCTTTCTGCCATGTGACGTACTATCCCATCCATGTGCCCTGGGACTTAATTCCCAAGGATGGGATAGTACGTCACAGCGATCAGCGGCGCTCACAGAGTGAGCGCCGCTGATCGCAGCCGGGTGTCAGCTGATTATCACAGCTCACACCCGGCACAATGTGTCAGGGGGCAGTCACAATCCGCCCCTGACACGTTAACCCCTGGTACACCGCGATCAGATCAGCGATCTGTCACATGACAGTGATGTCCCCCCTGGGACAACGTAATCAAGTTTAAAAAAAAAGTGTAAAAATCATTTTTAAAAAACTCGCTAAATAAATAAAAAAAATATATATATTCCCTAATAAATTCATTTTTTGAAAATAAAAAAAAACAATAAAAGTACACATATTTGGTATCGCCGCATCCATAATGACCTGCCCTATAAAACTGTCCCATTAGTTAATTCCTTTAGCGAACCCCTTAAAAAACAAAGCAAAAAATAATGATTTATCATCATACTGCCAAACAAAAAGTGCAATAACGCGCGATCAAAAATACGCATATAAATATCCATGGTACCGCTGAAAACGTCATCTTGTCCCTCAAAAAACGAGCTGCCACACAGCGTCATCAGCAAAAAAATAAAAAAGTTATAGCTCTCAGAATAAAGCGATGCAAAAATAATTATTTTTTATATAAAATTGTTTTCAATGTATAAAAGCGCCAAAACGTAAAAAAACGACATAAACGAGGTATCGCTGTAATCGTACTGACCTGAAGAATAAAATTGCCTTATCAATTTTACGCGGAACTATGTAAACGCACCCCCCATAAGAAATTCATGAAACGCTGGTTTTTGTTCATTCTGCGTCCCAAAAATCGGAATTAAAAAATGTCACGTGCCCGAAAATGGCATCAATAAAAACGCCAACTCGTCCCGCAAAAAATAAGGCTTCACATGACTCGGTGAGTCAATATATGGAAAAATTATAGATCTCAATATGTGGTGATTATTTTTACAATAGAAAGCGTCTTTTAGCATATGACAGCTGTCAAACATAAAAACCCGCCATAAATAGTAAATCAAACCCCCCTTTATCACCCCCTTAGTTAGGGAAAAATAATAAAATAAAAAAAGGATTTATTTCAATTTTCCCATTAGGGCTAGGGTTAGGGCTAGGGTTAGGGCTAGGGCTAGGGTTAGGGCTGAGATTAGGGTTAGGGCTGAGATTAGGGGTAGGGCTAGGGTTAGGGCTGAGATTAGGGTTAGGGGTGCGTTGGGGTTAGGGTTGGAGTTAGAATTGGGGGGTTTCCACTGTTTGGGTACATCAGGTGCTCTCCAAGCGCAACATGGCGTCTGATCTCAATTCCAGCCAATTCTGCGTTGAAAAAGTCAAATGGTGCTCCTTCCCTTCCAAGCTCTGCCATGCGCCCAAACAGTGTTGTACTCCCACATATGGGGTATCAGCCTACTCAGGACAAATTGCAAAATAACTTTTCTCCAAACCCGCAGACCATTCCATCAAAGTCTGCATTCCAAAACGTCACTACTTCCCTTCCGAGCCCCGACGTGTGCCCATACAGTAGTTTTCTCCCACATATGGGGTATCAGCATACTGAGGACAAATTGGACAACAACTTTTGGTGTCCAATTTCTCCTGGTACCCTTGGGAAAATAAAAAAATTGGGGACTAAAAGATCATGTTTGTGGAAAAAATACAACGTTTTTATTTTCACGCCCCCGCATTATAAACTTCTGTGAAGCCCTTGGGGGTTCAAAGTGCTCACCACACACCTAGATAAGTTCCTTGGGTGGTCTAGTTTCCAAAATGGTGTCATTTGTGGGGGTTTTCCACTGTTTTGGTACATCAGGGGCTTTCCAAATGTGACATGGTGTCTGATCTCAATTCCAGCCAAAAAAGTCAAATGGCGCTGCTTCCCTTCCGAGCTCTGCCATGCTCCCAAATAGTCGTTTACACCCACATATGGGGTATCATCAGCGTACTCAGGACAAACTGCACAATAACTTTTAGGTCCTGTTACCCTGGGAAAAATAAGAATTGAGGGCGAAAAGATCATTTTTGTGGAAAAAATATGATTTTTTAATTGTACGGCTGAACGTTATAAACTTCTGTGAAGCCCTTGGGGTTCAAAGTTCTCACCACACATCTAGGTAAGTTCCTTGGGGGGTCTAGCTTCCAAAATTGTGTCATTTGTGGGGGGTTTCCACTGTTTTGGTACATCAGGGGCTCTCCAAACGTGACATGGCATCCAATCTGAATTCCAGCCAATTTTGCATTGAAAAAGTCAAACGGCGCTCCTTCCCTTCTGAGCTCTGCCATGCACCGAAACAGTGGTCCCCCCCACATATCAGGTATCAGTGTACTCAGGACCAATTGCACAATAACTTTTGCAGTCCAATTTCTCCTTTTACCCTTGGTAAAATAAAAAAAATTGGACCTGAAGTATTTTTTTTGTGAAAAAAGTTAAATGTTCATTTTTTTTTTAAATATTCAAAAAATTCCTGTGAAGCACCTGAAGGGTTAATAAACTTCTTGAATGTGGTTTTGAGCACCTTGAGGGGTGCAGTTTTTAGAATGGTGTCACTTTTGGGTATTTTCTATAATACAGACCCTTCAAAGTGGCTTCAAATGTGATGTGGTCCGTAAAAATAAAATGGTGTTGCAAAAATGAGAAATCGCTGGTCAACTTTTAACCGTTATAACTTCCTAACAAAAAAAATTTTGGTTCCAAAATTGTGCTGATGTAAAGTAAACATATGTGAAATGTTACTTATTAAGTTTTTTGTGTGCCGTATCTCTGTGATTTAAGGGCATAAAAATTCAAAGTTGGAAAATTGTGGAATTTTCAAAATTTTCACCAAATTTCTGTTTTTTTCACAAATAAATGCAAGTTATTTGAATGAAATTTTACCACTAATATGAAGTACAATATGTCATGAGAAAAGCATGTCAGAATCACTGGGATCCATGGGAGCATTCCAGAGTTATGACCTCATAAAGGGACAGTGGTCAGAATTGTAAAAATTGGCCCGGTCATGAACGTGCAAACCACCCTTGGGGGTTAAGGGGTTAAAAATGATCTGTTTAGAGAATGTTCTACCTTATTTAAGGACAGCATATTATAAAGTTTTTTCTACTGGACTTTTATATCTAAGGCATAAAAATGATTGTACCATTGGATAAGAGCTGATATAAAAGAATAATACTTATGAACCCACCACTTATGAAGTAGCCACAAACCACCAAAGAGAATAAAATATTTTTTTTATTGAAATGAATTTAAAATTACTATAAATGTAAAATATCATGGTATAGCGAGGAGAAAGAAGAAAA
The DNA here is from genome assembly GCF_039654945.1 of Dendrobates tinctorius. Lineage (NCBI taxonomy): Eukaryota > Metazoa > Chordata > Amphibia > Anura > Dendrobatidae > Dendrobates > Dendrobates tinctorius. The sequence goes on from NW_027361829.1 coordinate 58,692,988, forward strand.
TGAAGAAACATCAATGTCCAGTACCAAACATAGGAAACGCATAATTGCATCTGAAATAAATCACATTAGTGCAAATAGTAAGTGCCTCAAGTCTATAGAGACCATTAGTGCATATACTAACTATTCTCAAAAACCCATGTGTATGGGTTCCAGAAAAAGATGTGTAATATGGCACAGGACGGTAGCGGTGGGCAAAGTACTCATCCTCCATGCCCTGGCATGTACATGAAAATGGGGGTCCTGACTGGGTGTGTGGACTTGTGTTACTTTGGTGATACACCTCTTCAGACCACATGGCGCCACTGTATTCAGCTTGCCATGATGAGGTGTTAAGGAGTAAAGTGAGATAGAAGCAAAGAAAAAATCACAGTCTTGGTGAGTGCTGCCAGTGAGGAGGAGTGTAGAAAGCATAGATAAAACAGGTTTTTATTTTGACAATGCGTTTCCGGGTGGGCCAATCTGGTTCCTCCATCAGGTACATAATGGTCAATCATGATGTAAAGCAGCATGAATGGTAGATAAATAGTAATTAAAATGACATTATAATGCTGAAAGGCCCATCCACGTTTCATCTTCAATGCCCTGTAGGGATTCGCTCTGGTAGGTAATGGCAGGGCTGCAGTAACGAGGCAACACACAGGCTTAAAGTCTAATTTCAGTGGTTTAATGTCACCTTACAAACAGCAGGTTAACAGAAAGTAAGGAAAAACATAAATATACTCCAGCTTGGAGAACCACTGGTCGCAGACTCACCCCTTGCAGGTCCACAGCATCCGCCAGGTGCCATTCCCAATGTTGTTGAGAGTCTTGCTGCTATAGTCCTGCAGCACTGGGATCCTGCATACAAGTTTAGGCTAAGTCCAGCCAAGTTCCTGTAACTTCCAGACACACACTCACCATGTGTCAAACACCAACCTCCATTACATAGCCCATAACCCCTCCCACAAGTGAGGTAGACATCACATGGGCTGATCACGTGACCATGATATCATCGCAGGTCCTTTCTTTAGGGAAAAACCCTGCCAAACATTAATCTGCAGGGAGAAATGTATCTCCCATCCAGTAAAACACCCTTTACTGTACCACAGCCCTTGCTGATGGAAGGAGGTTTGCACTCAAAATCTCATGATACATGGCCCAATTCATTCTTTCATATACACAGATCAGTCATCCTGTTCCCTTTAAAGAGAAACAGCCCCAAAGCATGATGTTGCCACCCCCATGCTTCACAGTAGGTATGGTGTTTGTTTTTTTGGATGCAACTCAGCATTCTGTCTCCTCCAAACACGACGAGTTTTGTTTGTTCCAAACAGTTCTACTTTGATTTCATCAGACCATATGACATTCTCCCAATACTCTTCTGGATAATCCAAATGCTCTCTAGCAAACGTTAGACGGGCCCAAGCATGTGGCTTAAGCAGGGGGACATGTCTGGCACTGCAGAATCTGAGTCCCTGGCGGCGTAGTGTGTTACTGATGGTAGCCTTTGTTACGGTGGTCCCAGCTCTATGCAGGTCATTCACTAGGTCCCCCTGTGTGGTTCTGGGATCATTGCTCACCGTTCTTGTGATCATTTTGACGCCACAGGATGACATCTTGCGTTGAGCCCTAGATCGAGGGAGATTATCAGTGGTCTTGTATTTCTTCCATTTTCTTATTATTGCTCCCATAGTTGATTTCATCACACCAAGCTGCTTGACTATTGCAGATTCAGTCTTCCCAGCCTAGTGCAGGTGCTACAATTTTGTTTCTGGTGTCCTTTGACAGCTCTTTGGTCTTCACCATAGTGGAGTTTGGAGTGTGACTGTTTGAGGTTGTGAACAGGTGTTTTTTATACTGATAGCAAGTTCAAACAGGTGCTATTACTACAGGTAATGAGTGGAGGACAGATGAGCATCTTAAAGATGAAGTTACAGGTCTGTGAGAGCCAAAAATCTTGCATGATTTTAGGTGACCAAATACTTATTTTCCACTATAATTTGAAAAATAAATCTTGCCAAACCAGACAAGGTAATTTTCTGAATTTGTTTTGTCATTTTGACTCTCATAGTTGTGGTCTACCTATGATGTTAATAACAGGTCTCTCTCATCTTTTTAAGTGGGAGAACTTGCACAATTGGTAGCTGACTAAATACTTTTTTTCCCCACTGTACATAATGTGGAATGTGCAAGATAACAATGTGTAAAAATACATTTAATCAAGAAGGTCAACGCTGAGTAAAGTTGAATAAATATCGAGTATGAGATGTGATGACAAGATGGTGCAAAAATAAACAAATGGAAAAATTCTAAAAATGTAATAAAACAAGCTGAGCAAAATAAATATATAATTAGAGTGAAATGAATATTTAGTATTAAGAGTATAGTAAATAATAATAATAATAAATTTTATTTCTATAGCGCCGACATATTCCGCAGCACTTTACATTTCAGAGGGGATTTGTACAGACAATAGATATTACAGCATAACAATAATCACATAGATTATAAAAAATACCAAGAGGAATGAGGGCCCTGCTCGCAAGCTTACAGACTATGAGGAAAGAGGTAGACATGAAAAGTGGGTGGTAACAGTTGCCCTGATTGTATGGACCAGCCATAATGTTAAGTGTGTAACAGTACAGACACAGAGGGCTAATGGATGCATAAAGCATGTGGGAACATGATGCGGGGAACCTGGTTATGGTAAAACTTTTGGCTGTGCCACACAGGGATAGATTAGGTTAATGTGTTGAGGCGATAGGCCAGTCTGAATAAATGCGTTTTCAGGGCACGCTTAAAATTGTGGGGATTGGGGACTAATCGTATTGACCTGGGAAGTGCATTCCAAAGAATTGGCGCAGCACGTGTAAAGTCTAGGAGATGTGAGTGGGAGGTTCTGATTACTGAGGATGCTAACCTAGGCATTGCTCCTACTAGCCAGTTTCCTACTCCACACTGATGAGGGGCAAATACCCCAAAACAGCTGTCTGTGGATGGATACCATGTTTTGTGCTGAGAAACATGTGATGGTGTCTCCGCGGCTTCTGTTTTGCATGCTTTTGCATATTTCCCATAAGGGATGGGGGCAGTGCTCTAGAATCACTGCGTTGAGAAACACGTGATAGTGTCTCCGCAGTGTCGGATGTTGATCTCCATGAGGTCAAACATCCTCATTTTTTCCGTCAGATTTGGGGCCTGCTGTTCTGGTCGCAGCCACTAGGAGGTGCCGGACCGCCACTTCGCCGTCAGACTCGGGGATGGCTGTTCCTGCCTCGGCCACTGGGAGGCGCCGTGGTTCTATTACGTCACCGTCAGACTCAGGGCCTATGGTCCCAGCTTTAGCCACTAGGAGGCGCCGGTCTGTCATGTCACCGTTGGATTCGGGGCCTGCTGTTCCGGTCACGGCCACTAGGAGGCCCCGGACCGCCACTTCACCGTCAGACTCGGGGATGGCTGTTCCTGCCTCGGCCACTGGGAGGCGCCGTGCTTCGCCCGTGAGTTATGGTGGTGACAGAGAAGTGGCTCCTGCGCAGGCATCTGGTGGGCGCAGGCTCCGCCCCTCTGTCAGTCGTCAGGGGGTTACTGCATCACAATCTAGCCTGGTCCTGGGGGCGGCCCTAATGACATCACCAGTCCAGGAACCTGTGAGGGATGACCTGATCCCTCAAATACCTTGGGACTGGTCTTGCAAGCCGCCGGATATATTCTTGGTTCCCCTGTGTGCTACTTAGTGATTGATTTCTGTTTGACTCTGACCTCAGCCTGGATTTATGACCCCTCTATTGCCTGACGATTTTGTACTTCTGCTACTCTCCTGGTTTGTGACCTTGGCCTGGATATTCTGACTTTGCTACTTCCTAACGATTCTGTACCTCTGCCGCCCTCCTGGTTTTTGACTCTGACCTTGGCCTGAATTTGACTCTGCTATTCCTGGCGTTTTTGTACTTCCCTCTGACGACCGTCCTGCTCTGGCCGCTGCTCATATTCAGACAGCGCCTCCTGGGCTCTGTTGTAAATCCTGATCCCTGTATAGGGGTAAAGGGTATCAGTGTTTCTCGGGGTGTTGTCTGGCTGCAGCCCAGAACTGCAGATGGACGTTACATTATATCCAGCCATAAAATTAACTGCTTCTTGTGTATATACCCAACATATACAAAAGCAGTCTCCCTGAACTTTTTTCCTTCTTCTAACTGAGCTGATTTTTCGCCTGAACACCTGGTGCACTGCACAGCCTGGAAGATCACTCTCATTTTTCTGCACAACTATGCGGCAGTCTGGAGTCTTCAGGGAGAGAGCTGCACCTCAGAGATCCATGCTCCTGGCACATCGGCCTCTGGGCAACTACTCTGGCTATGGTTGCCCAGGGGCTCAGGTATTGCCCGCAGATGCGGCTAAAGTATTATTACCTATCTCAGTTTCATGTGGTCAGAAAATGCTGTGTTTAAATGCGTATGTGGATAGTGGCTCTGAAGGAAATTTTATGGATTCTTTGACTGCTAGGAATCTGGGAGTAACACTACTAAAACTTAATGCCCCTATTAAAACCACGGCTATTAATGGCACATCCATTATTCAGGAGGGGGTTAAGTTTGTTACTGCCAAGGTTGCTATGTCTGTGGGAGCCTTACACACTGAGCTTGTGTCATTTTTTGTGATGGACAATTTATCCTCTGCAGTTATTCTGGGTATGCCGTGGTTACGCCAGCACAATCCTGTCATCGACTGGCACTTGGGTGACGTTGTACGCTGGAGCCCACAGTGTCAGGAAAATTGCATATCCCTAGCAGTAAACCAAGTTAACGTTAAAACCCCCCGCATACCGTTTGCTTTCAGAGATTTTGAGGATGTCTTTTCTATTGTAGAATCTGAAAAGCTACCCCCTCACAGAGAGTATGATTTCCCTATTGATCTGATTCCGGATGCCCGTCTCCCTAAGGGAAGAATATTTAATCTCTCTGGCCCAGAGCGTCAGGCCATGAATGACTATAATGCAGATAGCCTAAGAAAAGGGTTTATCAGACCTTCCATTTCTCCAGTCGGGGCCGAATTCTTCTATGTGGAAAAGAAGGATGGTGGTCTCAGACCCTGCATTGATTATCGGGAGTTGAATGCAATCACTATAAAAAACCAGTATCCGCTTCCACTCATCCCTGATCTTTTTAATCAGCTAACAGGAGCCCGTTGGTTTACTAAACTTGACCTCCGGGGGGCATATAATCTGGTCCGCATAAGAAAGGGAGATGAGTGGAAAACGGCCTTTAATACACCCCTTGGCCATTTTGAATACCTGGTAATGCCGTTCGGACTCAGTAACGCACCTGCCGTATTCCAGCACTTTGTTAATGATATTTTTAGAGACATTTGCGGGGTGTATGTCGTGGTGTATTTAGATGACATTCTGATTTACTCTGCTGACCCTGTGACACACTCTCAACACGTCTGTTCTGTGCTACAGAGACTACGTGAACACTCCTTGTTTGCTAAACTGGAGAAATGTGTCTTTTTTGCTGAGGAGGTACAGTTTTTAGGATACATGGTTTCAGGCAAAGGCTTCCGCATGGATCCTGCCAAGGTCCAGCCTATTGAGGCTTGGGTGCAACCCAAATCGCTGAAAGCGCTGCAGCGATTTTTGGGGTTTGCTAATTATTACCGCAAGTTTATTAGAGGTTTCTCAGAGATTGCCAAGCCACTCACGGATCTGACCCGGAAAGGGGCGGACGTGGCCAATTGGAATCCTGAGGCAATTCAGGCGTTTTCTACGTTAAAAGAGTGCTTTGTGGCCAACCCGGTTTTGGTTCAGCCGGATCTGGACCGTCCATTTATTGTGGAGGTGGATGCCTCTGAAGTCGGAGTGGGAGCAGTGCTATCACAAGGCACTACATCCCTCACTCAGCTTCGTCCATGTGCGTTTTTTTCCTGCAAATTCTCTTCCACGGAGAAAAACTATGATATAGGGAATCGGGAACTATTGGCAATTAAATGGGCCTTCGAGGAATGGCGTCACTTCCTCGAGGGCGCCAAACACAAGATCACAGTAATTACTGATCATAAGAACCTGACATACCTGGAATCAGCAAAAAGGTTAAATCCTAGACAAGCAAGGTGGGCATTGTTTTTCTCTAGGTTTAATTTTATAATCACCTTCCGCCCTGGTACAAAAAATGTGAGGGCCGATGCCCTCTCTCGCAGTTTTTGCCCCTCACAAGCTGAGGACTGTGAACCAGTTCCGATATTGGCCACTGGGATCGTTGTGTCCGCAGTGTCTTTGGACCTTCTGGAGGAGATCCGTAAATCCCCAGAACAAGCCCCTGACACTATGCCACCCAACAAATTGTTCGTTCCACCTGCGTTTCCCCTACAAGTGCTTAGAGAATCACATGACTCTGTCTTGGCAGGCCATCCTGGTCTCAATAATACCGCCAGATTGAAAAATAGGAATTTTTGGTGGCTGACGGTGGTTAAGGACTGCAAAGAATATGTTTTAGCATGTGAGGTCTGTGCCCGTGCCAAGTCCTTCCATAACCGCCCTGCCGGCTGGCTCCAGTCCTTGCCCATCCCCGAGAGTCCATGGACCCACATCTCCATGGACTTCATTACGGACCTGCCGTCCTCAGATGGAAAAACGTGTATCTGGGTGGTGGTGGACAGGTTCAGTAAACAATGTCATTTTGTCCCCCTGTCGGGGTTACCTAACTCGGAAACGCTGAGTAAACTGTTTATTGTACATGTGGTCCGTTTACACGGTGCCCCGGTCAATATTGTGTCTGACAGGGGTACCCAATTCGTGTCAAAGTTCTGGAGGGCGTTCTGTAAACGCATTGGTATTGAGCTATCTTTTTCCTCGGCTTACCACCCTGAAACCAATGGTCAAACCGAACGTGTCAACCAGGCTCTGGAGCAATACCTTCGCTGCTACGTCTCAGAACACCAGTCCGATTGGGCAGAACATCTGCCACTAGCCGAGTTTGCCCTAAATAATCAGTATCAGGACTCCATTAAGTCTACCCCCTTTTTCTGCAACCACGGGCTGCATCCGCGCTTTGGCTCATTCTCGGCCAGAATGTCGGAGCTTCCTGGGGTAGAGAAAAATATACATCGTTTAAAAACCATTTGGTCTGAGGTAAACTCGAACTTGAAAGGGGCCCAGGTTAGACAGACCTCGGCAGCGAACAAACGGCGATCCAAAGGACCGCACCTGGGAGTTGGAGACAAGGTTTGGCTCTCCACCAAAAACATCAAGCTTAAAGTACCATCTGCCAAACTGGGTCCCAGATTTATTGGTCCATACGAGATTATAGAGGTGATTAACCCGGTGGCCTTTCGTTTAAAACTCCCTCAGTCTTTCAAATTGCCCAATGTCTTCCACAAGTCTCTCCTCAAGTTGTATCGCTCCCCAATTCACCCTGTCCCGTCCCCTCCTCCTCCCGTTTCGGTCGAAGGGTCCTTGGAGTATGAAGTCCAGGGTGTCCTTGACTCCCGCCTTGTAAGAGGGTCCGTACAGTATCTGGTACACTGGAGGGGCTACGGCCCGGAAGAGAGGTCCTGGGTCCCTGCGAGTGACATCCATGCCAAGGCACTAATTAGAAGGTTTCACCTACTTCACCCTGACAAACCAGGTTTTGAGGGTCCGGAGGCCCCTCTTGGAAGGGGGGGTACTGTCACGTCTCCGTCAGATTTGGGGCCTGCTGTTCCTGCCTCGGCCACTGGGAGGCGCCGTGCTTCGCCCGTGAGTTATGGTGGTGACAGAGAAGTGGCTCCTGCGCAGGCATCTGGTGGGCGCAGGCTCTGCCCCTCTGTCAGTCGTCAGGGGGTTACTGCATCACAATCTAGCCTGGTCCTGGGGGCGGCCCTAATGACATCACCAGTCCAGGAACCTGTGAGGGATGATCTGATCCCTCAAATACCTTGGGACTGGTCTTGCAAGCCGCCGGATATATTCTTGGTTCCCCTGTGTGCTACTTAGTGATTGATTTCTGTTTGACTCTGACCTCAGCCTGGATTTCTGACCCCTCTATTGCCTGACGATTTTGTACTTCTGCTACTCTCCTGGTTTGTGACCTTGGCCTGGATATTCTGACTCTGCTACTTCCTAACGATTCTGTACCTCTGCCGCCCGCCTGGTTTTTGACTCTGACCTTGGCCTGAATTTGACTCTGCTATTCCTGGCGTTTTTGTACTTCCCTCTGACGACCGTCCTGCTCTGGCCGCTGCTCATATTCAGACAGCTACCTCCTGGGCTCTGTTGTAAATCCAGATCCCTGTATAGGGGTAAAGGGTATCAGTGTTTCTCGGGGTGTTGTCTGGCTGCAGCCCAGAACCGCAGACGGACGTTACAGGCATGCTTAAATGAGGAAGGAAAGACACCAGAAGAGAGAGAGAGGTTAAATATTTTAGTTAGGTGAGGGGTGACAGCAGGGGAAAGGGACTGGAGGAGATGTGATGGAAATGGGTCACTAATGCAAGTGGTTGGGCGAGAAGATGCAAGGTGCCTGCTTACTTCTTTTTCTGTGACTGGTTCAAAATAAGAGAGTGATGCAGTGGGGGAGGGAGGACAGTGCATGGTATGAGGTGATTGGGAGATAATTTCCTGTTGAATCTGGTCAATTTTTTCTTTGAAGTAATTGGCCAGATCGTCAGCTCGGAGCTCCGTGGTTGGGGCCTGTACTCTTGGGTTGAGTAGAGAATGAAAAGTGTCAAAGAGACGTTTCGGGTTATTGGCCAGTGAGGTGATGAGGGTGTTGAAATAAGTTTGTTTGGAGAGGTGAAGGGCAGTGTTGTATGTCCTAAGCATAAACTTATAATGAATGAAATCTTCGTGTAGATTGGATTTTCTCCACAGACGTTCGGCGCACCTGGAGCACCGCTGCAGGAAAAGTGTTTGCAGGGTGTGCCAGGGTTGTCGCTGTCTGTGTTGTTGTGTTCTATTTATAGGGGGTGCAAATTCATCCAGGGCACTTTGAAATGTTTCATTGCAATGCTTCAGTGCAGAATCAGGACAGAGGGAGGAGATAGGGGCCAATGAAGACTGCAAGTTCTGCAAGTAAATGTGTCAGCATAATAGTGTTGGTGAGATTAAAATGTGAGAAGAGAAAATACATAAACCATTAAATATAACATAATAAAATTAAGTGTAAATACATCAAGAAAATATATAAAATGAAATAAAAAAATGAATAAAAATAAATACAATAAATAGCACAAGACCATATGACATATTGATTATGGTAATATAAGCTTTGTTCTCCTCCATACCTATCCCGCCCCCTATACACCCTTACGAAGGGCAACCAAAACCCCCATCATCATAAGCGATCTCTACATTTAATGCTGCCATAATATCCATAAGGATAAAAAATCTCATATTGATAGAAGGCACGAATTGGAATGCAAAAAAAAAATCAGACCAATGATAAGCAAACAGACGACACTTAAAAACAAGACAAACAAAGGAACTAATTAAAATCATACCAATTTGCAAAGAGTTACACAAAGTGACAGGTAGAATGCTTAAAAAAACATTATAAAAAGGGAATGAAACTCAATTTCTCATTGAGACCTATTGGTGACTAGAGATGAGTGAACTTGTTCGGAAAATGTTCGCCAATCTGAAATTCAGCACAAACATAGCTCATTCAGATTTGTGCTCGGATTCCCGACCATTTTTCCTCAAAGTCGGCTAAATTTGGGCGCTGTTTGGTAAATGATCGGGTTTCCAATAATACTTTTGTTAGAACGTTGGCTAGGATAGTGGTAATGTATGATCAGCGATGGGGACTTTTATGAGGGGAGGGGCTGGATATAGGTCAGAGGGTTGGCAGCCTTTTTTTTAAACTAACTTAATTAATCAACCATAAACAATGTCACACAAGGGCTTCTGTCATTGGCTGCCGAAGTCACATGTCCCTCTCCATATAAAAAGTGGAAATGTTTTTTGCTGGCGACATTTTGTCAGTGTAAGGGTGTGTGCACACGCTGTGGATTCTGCTGCGGTTCCGCAGCAGATTTGGCCGCTGTGGGTCCGCAGCAGTTTTTGCTGCGGTATACAGTACCATTATTCCCTATGGGAATAAAAAACCGCAGTGCAGACGGTGCGGATTTTTCCACGCGGTTTTCCTGCGGTTTTGAAACCGCAGAAAGCATTGACTTGTCCATTCTTTCTGCGGAATCCGCTGCGGTTTGCCATCTCCTCCATTGTGGAGATGAAAAACCGCAGGGCAAAACCGCAGAGCAATCCGCAGGTAAAACTGCAGGTCTTTTGACCTGCGGATTTTACAAAATCCGCGTGGCCAAATCCGCACCCCATTCCGCAGCATGTGCACGTAACCTAACAGTGCAGAGGGGCTGCTCCTGCTGCAACTTGTCAGATAGTTAGATAGGCGGCTTATTGTCAGCTACTTCAGCTAGATAGGATCATGTGTGAAATCGACTTTCCAGGATCTACTAGTTTGTGCTAATAGTTTGTGCAGGCAGGAGTCCATATTTCCCAATCAAAATCATTTTGGCTAATACTGTATTGCAGTCAGGAGGTCACATTTCCTAATCAAAATTGCTAGGGCTAATATTGGGATTCAGGCAACAGGCCCCATTTCCTAATCAAAATCATTTGGGCTTATATTGTTGTGCAGGCACCAGGCTCCATTTCCTAATGGAAATTGTTTGGTCTAAGGCCGGTTTCACATTAGCGCTTTTTAAGCGCACGCACGGCCGGGGGTAGCTCCGCCCCCGAGCCGGCTCTCTGCCCGGCGTGCCCGCCCCTTGCTTGTAGCGCCGCCTCCTAGCGGACAGCGGCGCCTGCGATCGACGCACCCTATCTTTAGCATAGGGTGCGCAGATCGTGCGCAGGCCGTGCGCTAGTTGCGCTTTGACCTGCGCTGCGCACTTTTGACGGTGCGCCGTGCGCGCCAAAATCGAACTTTTCGCAATATTTTAGCGCTAGAAAACGCATGCGTTTTTCCCTATATTTTGCATGGGATGCGCTTATGTGCACGCATGCGTTTGTATGCGTTTTTACACGCATGCGTTTTTTGTGGTGTGCGCTCGGGCGCACAAAATGCATCCTGTTGCATTTTTGGGCGTCCAACTTGCCTCAAAAAAGCGCATGCGTGCGCAGTGCGTTTTTTTACAGCAAGACACCCATTATAAGTCTATGGGTGCGCATATGTGCGCATTGGCATGCTCATGTATGCGTTTTTTTGCACATGCGTTTTTTTGTTGACCATTGGTTAGACAATGGAAATTAGGGGTTTGGGTTAGAGTTAGGGTTAGTTAAGGGGGGTTAGGGTTTGGGTTTGGGTTAGGGTTAGTATGGTTTGGTTAAGGGTTAGGGTTTAGGGTTAGTTAGGGTTTAGGGTTAGGGTTTGGTTAAGGGTTAGGGTTAGTATGGTTTGGTTAAGGGTTAGGGTTAGGGTCAGGGTTAGGGTTAGGGTATGGTTTGGTTAAGGGTTAGGGTATGGTTTGGTTAAGGGTTTGGGTTAGGGTTAGTAAAGTCATGGTTTGGCTTAGTGTGAGGGGCCAACTAATGTTGGAAAAAAACGCAAACGCTGTAAAAATGCACTAAAAACGCATACAAACGCATAAAAACGCTGTGTTTTTTTTCATGCATGCTCATAAAAATGCTTGAAAAAAACGCAGCATTTGTATGCATTTGTATGCGTTTTTTCCATGCGTTTTTTTGCTGCAAAACAAAGCAAGTGTGAAAGTAGCCTAATATTGTTGTGCAGGCAAAAGGCAAAATTTCCTAATCAAAATCGTGTGGGGATAATATTGTTGTGCAGGCACCAGGTCCTATTTTCTAATCAAAATTGTTTGGGATAATACTGCTGTGCAAGCACCAAGAAAAATTTCCTATTGGAAATCATTTAGGGCGGCTAATGTTGTGCTGGCACAAGGCAAAATTTCCTAATCAAAATCATTTGGGCTAATATTGGTGTACAGGCACCAGGCCACATTTCCTCATCAAAATCATTTGGGCTAATATTGTTGTGCAGGCACTAAAAAAATTTACTAATCAAAATTGTTTGAGCTAATATTGATGTGCTGACACCAGGCAACATTTCCTAATCAAAATGTTTTGGGCTAATATTGGAGTGCCGGAACCAGGCCCCATTTACTAGTCAAAATCGTTTGAGCTAATATTGTTGTGCAGGCACCAGGAAAAATTTCCTAATCAAAATCATTTCGGATAGTATTGGAGTGCAGGCCACAAGCCACATTTCCTAATCAAAATTATTTGGACTAATATTGTTGTGTGGGCAACAGGCCACATTTCCTAATCAAAAATCGTTTGGGCTACTATTGTTGTGCGGGCACAGGCCCCATTTGCTAATCAAAAACGTTTGGGCTAATATTGTTATGCACACACAAGGCAAAATTTCCTAATCAAAATCGTTTGGACTAATACTGTGTTGCAGTCAGGAGGTCACATTTCCTAATCAAAATCGTTTGGGCTAATATTGGGGTGCAGGCAGGAGGCCACATTTTATAATCAAAATCCTTTAGCTAATATTGTTGTGCAGGCACCAAATCTCAGCAAATAAATACTAATTGCTAATTGTGTTACAGGTGACTGACAGGTCAGAGCCTAGGGTTGTGAAACAGCTGGTTAAAAGAGGGGAAGGGACATCCAACATGATTGGGAAAAAGTGATCTAGTGGTGGAAGGGGTATAGGCTTGGTGTTTGAGGTGTACACGGTTTAGGTGGTAATATTTCTGAAAGCTCTACAGAACAAACAACGTCTATTCTTATCCAAAGACAACAGACAACATCTGATACTGCATGGGCTACTCGACTCTCTTTCTTTGGCAACCGCACAGCAGTATGCCTTGTAGATGAGGGCCAGAAAGAGCATGTGCTCCAGTGGAAGGTAAGTGCTGCATCAAGTGGCCTCTCCTCCTATTCCTCCACCTTAACATCACACACAGTACAATCCTTAGAGGTGGCAGCCCAATCACCCTTGTTTTCCCCCGCATCACAACTCTCCAACCAGCCAACTGAGTTTGATAAACCACAAAAGGACAAAAGCTCTCACACAGGTCTCTGGTCAGAGAACCTCCACTTGTTTACCCTGAACAGTTGGGGTGATTGAGAGCCCGTCAGATGTTACAGAAGTGGAGATGCCTGCTGTTTTTGCTTCACTGAGCACACAACATCTTTCTCAATCCACCCTAACATCTCTGTCTGTACCACACTCACAATCACGCAATTTGTCCTATTTACACTACTCCACCCTCTCTCAGCACAGAAGTCAGCCCTCGGTCTCACAGTTGTGGTTAAATAAAAGAATGTTTCCTCCTACTCATGACAAAGCTAAGAGTTTGAACTCCACCATCATCAATCTGTTGGCCAGGGAAATGCTGCCTTTCTGCTTGGTAGCTTCAGACAGTTTCTAAAAGCTGATGACCATCGCAGTCCCTCAGTACCAGTTGCCATTACTTCTATAAGACAACTGTGCCTACATTCAGTGGCATAACTACAAAGTTATGGGCCCCGGTGCGAACTTTCAAATGGGCCCCCCAATGCCAAAATACATGCACATCTCCGCTCCGCACACCTCGTACACGCGTGGCTCCACACACCTTATACACACGCGGCTCCGCTCCATACACCTCGTACATGCGTGGCTCTATACACCTCGTACATGTGTGACTCCACTCTGTACACCCTGTACATGCTCCACTCCATACACCTCGTACACGCGTGGCTCTGCTCCGTACACACACTGCTCCTCTCTGTACACTTGGTACACATGCGGCTCCGCTCCGTACACCTCGTACACACCTGGCTCCTCTCCATACACTTCGAACACACATGGCTCTGCTCCGTACACCTCGTACACACGTGACTCCTCTCCGTACACTTCGTACACATGCTGCTCCACTCTGTACACGTTGTACACATGCGGCTCTGCTCCGTACACCTTGTACACACACGGCTCCACTCCGTACACTTCGTACGCACGCAGCTTCTCTCCATACACCTCGTACACACACGCTCCGCTAAGTACACCTTGTACACACGCAGCTCTGCTCTGTACAACTCGTACATATGTGGCTCCGCTTCGTACACCTTGTACATACACAGCTCCGCTCCGTACACTTCGTACGCACGTGGCTTCTCTCCGTACACCTCATACACACACGGCTCCACTCAGTAAACCTTGTACACACACGGCTCCACTTCGTACACACACGGCTCCGCTTCGTACACACACGGCTCCACTCACCTTGTACACATAGGCTCCACTCCATACACTTCATACACACGGCTCTGCTCTGTACACCTTGTACACACATGGCTCTGCTACATCCACCCTGTAAACCCCTCTTGACCCCACACATAAACTTACCCTCATTCAGCAGTGCACCATGACAACCAGCACAGCAGAGTCCTGCACACAGAGGCTCCTGATCATGTGACCCCTGACTTCTCCCCTCATGTGACCTCATCACAGGTCCTGTGCACACAGAGCAGCCATCGCTTCAGGCCAATCACAGCCTGGCAGCCAATCAAAGAACGGAGCTTCACAGCCAATGAGCGGCTGCAGCTCTGCGATCGGGCCCCTAAGGTCTCCGGTCCCCTTCGCAGATGCAACCGCTGCGACCGTGGTAGTCCTGCCCCTGCCTACACTACACCAGCATGTCACAGACAAAATTACACATTCCTTGAAAAAAATCTTTGTCTGCCAGGGTGCATTTCTCCACTAACACCTGAACAAGCAATCATGGCCAAGGGCGTTACATCTCGCTAACTGGGCACTGGGTGACTCTGGTGACTGTGAAGGCAGGTGGAAAAGGGGCTGTGGGTCGCCCTCCCAGGGCTGTGGGGTACTCGGTACCGGGCCCAATGTGCTTCAATGGGAGATGTCACTGCAGCTGGGACCCGGCCCGTGGCCCTGGGTGCCCATTGTAACAGGGGTTGTTGCCGTGTGCTTATGGTTGTGAAAGTTTATAAGTGATTTGTGATGCCACCTGTGGTGTTCGGCAATGGAGATGTAAGCCGACGCTGCAGACAGATCCTCTGGGACAGATGGTGTGGTGCAGCAATGATGTTATAGCCCTCCACAGGCAGGGCTGTACTCCCAGGGCAGTGTAGGTGAAGTGACACTTAGATGGTGTAGTGTCAGGCGCAAGGGATGTAGCAGTGCTGGGCGGGTTGGCGCAGGAATAAGTGGAGGACACCAGGGCATGTAGTTCCAAAGCTTTACTTACAGTCTGTTGCAGGTACAGGTGCCCGCATCCGTGCCGTGTCCTCCGGGTCAGGAGCTCAGCCAACTTCCAGGCAAGATAAAGTACTCCCTTCCAACACTCCGCCAACATATGTGCCTTTTCTGAACGTCTCCTCTTATAGCGCCTTTGAATGAAGTACTCCTAGTACTGAGTTACACTGGAGTTCCTCCTGTCAGATGTTCCTATGAACTCTACTTGTACGGCAGACAGCTGTAGCCTGCTTCGGGGATTCCTTGCTACTAAGTCCCGGCTCACTCTTATGTTGCTGTTGTGCCCCCAAGTCTTGTGTGGGAATAAAGTGTTCATTACTTCTATTCCTCCGGTGTCTGCTGCAGGACCATTAGTATCTGTACAACCTCGGGGACCGGGCACCGGCCTTGCGCTTAGAACTTGAGAAGGGTTCTCCTCTAACCCTAGTCCTTGTTCTCTTATTCTCCTCACGTTCCGTGCTAATCCTTCTTCCCAATGGAGGATCATGCTTCCTTTCTCTGTCTCTTTCCTGTGCCAGCAGGCCCAGATCACTGTGGCCTGCTGCAGCACTTCCTTCCTCCATCCCTCTCCCGGGGATCTTCTCTGTCTCACTCTCTGTCCTTCTACATCTTCACTCACTGACTGAATGAATGACTGAACGACTGACTCAACTCTTCCCGCTCTTTTATGTAAACTAAACTCCACCCACCTCCCAGCACGTTTCGTGTTCTAAGCAGGGAGCCAACAAGGGGTGCTATGCTACACTCCAAGCAGGGAGCTGCCGAAGGTGCTTTGCTACACTACTTTGTGGTGTGGGGTGCGGGTGTTGGAGTGTGGTCAGGTGTCTCCACCTTACCTGGATAGTGGGGTACCACACCTCAGGAGGAGGTGCAGTACCTCTGTGGCAACTGAACTCACAGGGGCGCCACAGCTGCTCCACCACTGCTTCTTCCTCATCCACCTTTTCTAGGGCCTCCATTTGCGCCCTCAACCCCTCTCTTATTGAGATACGCGTTACAGCAGTGCAGAGAGAATCCCCCTCCCACCTCCGTACTGCGCAGCCAGGGCTCACTGCAATCAGACAGTGTTTAAAATTAATATGCCTTGGAGATAGCAGTCATATAGCTCAAGAGTTGTGGACAGCTATCCAGGCCGAGTTTGAGCAATGACTGTCTCCACTGAACCTGGAGGCCATGTGCGATAATGGTGCAAGCCTGGTTAAGCCCGTGCAACTTCACACAGGAGCCTTGCTTGGCTCACATCCTCAACCTGGTGGTATAGCATTTTCTCCACCACTATCCCGGTCTGGATGTGCTGCTGCAGAAAGCATGGTCGCTACACTTGCATCGCTACATAGGTCTTTCGGCCTACCTGTTAACCGTTTGATATGCAATGAGCCAATACGGTGGAATTCCACTCTCCACATGTTGCAGTGACTGTGGCTTGGGTTAATGTAGTATGGATGTGGTGCAAATGACGCTTTCAGAGTGGGCAAAAATGAAGGACCTCTGCACCCTTCTGTGCAGTTTTGGAATGTGTACTAAGAAGGTTAGCGCTGACTATGCCATCATCAGCAACACTATTCCGGTCAGTCACATACTGCAGCACACTTTGAGTAGTCTGTGAAGGAGGTGTTGATCCGAGAGGATGAGATGGAAGCAGAGGAGGATGCGGAAGGGGTGACATGGAAGAGTAGATTACAGAGATCGAGGCGGGCACAGTACCAGACAAACTGTTATTGAAGATGCAGGAGCCAAGGAACAAAAGGAGGAAAAGGAAGAGGTGATTTGCACACAACAGTCAGGCGATGAAGAGGACAATCATCCCCTCTCTGTTGTTCGTGGTTGGCAGGAGGGGAAGAAGGAAACAAGCATCGGTGTCACCCAGCCACCAACAAAGCATGGGCTTGGACCTCATGGAAGAGTCCGACATATGAACACCTTCTTGCTGCACTATCTGCAACATTATGCCTGCATTGTTGGGATTAGAAATAGTGCTGACTACTGGGTTGCCACTCTGTTAGATCCACAGTACAGGAGGTCATTTTGCCAGATGTTCCTCCTCAGAAAGGGATGCGTGCATGCTGGAGTATTGAAACACGCTTGTAGACAATCTTAAGAGTGGTTTTCCCCAACACAGCAGTGAGGCACACAGTGAGCATTGCAGTTTTAGACATCTAACCCCAGGAATGTCAAGGCGTTATCGCAAAAACATTAGCAGCAGCAGTGTAAGTGGCATAAGGATTTTCTGAGTCATTTCACACTTTTTAGACCACCCCATGCACCAGCAGAACAGAGTACAAGACTAACACGTTGTGAACAATTGGAGAGGATGGTGCAGGAGTATCTCGAGCTCAGTATCAATGGCATCAGGGGGAGTTTGGACCCTTTTGCATTTTGGTCTTCAAAAATGGAAGAGTGGCCTGAGCTTGCCTGTCACACCTTGGAGGTTTTGTTATGCCCAGCACCCAGCATTCTCTCAGAACCTGTCTTGAGTGCTGCTGGTGGTGTCCTGATGGATAAGCCCATCTGTCTGTCTCTTGTAGGTGTAAACTACGTAACTTTCATCAAGATGAACAAGTTATGGATCTCCAATGACTTTTGTACCCCAGTTGCAGACTGGGCAGACTAGGCAATGGTATAGCTTTTAGTGTGCTGCATTGATCTTGCATTATTGCAGTCTGTGACACCTTTATCATTGTTTTTTGTGCCTGCTGTTGATACTGCTACAGATGTTAGAAAAAAATTGTAAATGTGGAGACTCCAAGTTGGGTCTCCATTTTGTGGGTTTCCTGTAGTGAAAGGCGTCTAAGAGCACCATTATATTATTTCTACTCTGGTGAAATTGATTCCACTTTAGTGTTGTACTGTATGACAATATGTTTTTAAAATGTGGAGACTCCATGTTGTGCCTCCATCTGGTAGGTAAACTTGACACACAAGGCTATTTCAGCCTGTTTAGCATGGCCTGTGTATGTGACCAAAAGAGGAGATGCCTTGTCTTGCTGTGGTGTATGGGGGTTGCAATGCGGTGGTGTGTGCCAATATTTTTTTGAAATGTAGACTCCAATTTGGATCTTTATCTGGTGGGCTGCCTATAGTGGAAAGGGTCTCAGAGCACCATCGTACTATTTTTACTCTGGTGAAATTGATGCCACTTTAGTGGTGTGGGACACTATTTTATTTTAAGTAATGTGGAGACTCCAAGATGGGTCTCCATCTGATGGGTTGCTTATAGTGGAAGGGGTCTCAGAGCACCATTATACTATTTCTACTTTGGTGAAATTGATGGCACTTTAGTGGTGTGTGTCAATATTTTTTTGAAATATGGGGACTCCAAGTTGGGTCTCCACCTGGTGGGTTGCCTGTAGTGGAAGTAGTGTCAGAGGCCCATTATACTATTTCTACGCAGGTTAATACCCAAAGAATGAGCACTTACTTATAAATGGGGGAAAACTTCCAAAAAAATGCATAGAATAAAAAAAGAGGGAAGTACAAAATCCCGATTAAAATAGAAAATTTTATTGATATAAATATGAAGACAAAATAGATAGCAAAATATTATATACAATTCAAAAAAGGGTTAGGGAACACATGGCAGAGTGACAGCTGAGCAGATGAGCTTTACAGATATACCATAGTGGTGAAAAGTAGACCAGATTTACATGATCAATATAGTAAAAATTAGAATGATAACATGTCCCTAGTAAACAGGTAAACAAAGGTATAAATTGCTATTGCATATATGCAGAAAAAAAATAATGTAATAAATAACAATATTTCTACAGGAATGAAGTGGCATGTGTGTTTAGTCACCCATAATAGCAAGAAAGTTCATAAGGTGACAACTATAATGCTTATAATAAAAAATAATGAAGTGGGATCATGCAAAATTCTTAACTGTAGTGGTGTTACATACCAAAGTGGCAGAAAATATGTTAGTATTGTGAGAATGTTCATGAACAGGGTACTGCACCTGAATAGGTGTAAAGGCATTCATGCACTGTGTGACTGTAATGCAGTGTGTATATGAAGAGGGCTGGATGATTAGCTTTGAGGAGGCAAACAAAGAAATACACTTAGGGACAAAATAGAGAGTGTCAGCGTGTAAATGCTGTAGTACCTGATGGTAGACTGCTCAGACAGGAAACAAACCCAGACGTGATTTTCGCATTCGATTCTTCCTTAGGGGGTAGGGAGTATAGATAGGTCTCCCTATTTCTGAGTTGGTTTAAGGCCTCCCTTTATTTGTCAAATCACCACACTATTCCCCTTATCTGCTTGTTTAATACCAACATCATCAAGAGATTGTAGCTCTTTAAGAGCCTTAATTTATAGTGCTGTAAGATTATCATTAGCAATGTCCAAAGGGTCTTTTTTAAGGTCTTCAATTGCCAATTCACAACAAAATCTCGACCAGTGGATAAACAAACAAGTGAGGAAAGGTCAATGATCTTGATACAACTGTTTGTAGGAACATACCTTCTAATTCTCTACTCTACTCTAAAAGGTCACATCTCACCACCTGTGCACTTGACCCGATCCCATCCCACTTCATCCCAAACCTCACCACAGTCTTCATCCCAACACTAAGGGCCCCGTCACACATAGCGACTCACCAGCGATCCCAACAACGATATCAACTTGTCAGGATTGCTGGTGAGTCGCTACATGATCGCTGGTGAGCTGTGAGCACCAGCGACGCCGAGCGCGCGGCGTCGCTGTGTACTTTAGTTACCAGCGCGCTGATGCAGGGAGCTGGTAACTAAGGTACACATCGGGTTTCTAAGGGGCGTGTGTCATTTAGAAACCCGATGTGTACCTTGGTTACCAGCTCCCTGCATCAGCGCGCTAGTAACTAAGGTACACAGAGGGTTTCTAAGCACAGCGCGCTGCTTAGAAACCCTGCATTTACCTTAGTTACCAACTGATCGCTGGTCTCCCGCCTGTCACACGCAGCGATCAAAAAAATGTCCTGGGCTTTCCAACAATGATCAGCGATACCGGCAGGGGGACCGGTCGCTGATAGGTGTCACACACAGCGATCTCGCTGGTGAGATCGCTGTTGAATCACAAAAATTGTGACTCAGCAGCGATCTCGCTAGCGAGATCGCTATGTGTGACGAGGGTTTAACCCATCTATTCTATCTATCACTAACAGCTGGTGATTTCCCCTCAAGCTTTAAAAGTGCCTCAATCACACCTATCCTCAAAAAACCCTCTCTTGACCCATCCTCTGTATCTAGCTATCGCCCTATATCACTTCTCCCATATGCCTCAAAACTACTGTAACATCTTGAACTGTCCGCCCACCACTCTTCTTGCTCCCTCTTCGACCGCTTACAAACTAGCTTCCAGACACACCACTCCACTGAAACTGCCCTAAGGTCACAATGACCTATTAACCGCCAAGGACAAGCTACACTATTCTGTCCTCCTCCTGGACCTGTCCTCTGCTTTTGACACAGTGGACCATTCCCTATTATTACAGACCCTCTCATCTCTTGGGATCACAGACTTGGCCCTATCTTGGATCTCATCATACCTAACAGACCGGACATTCAGCGTCTCCCACTCGCACACCTCCTCCTCACCTCGTCCCGTATCTGTCGGAGTCCCACAAGGTTCAGTCCTAGGGCCCTTGCTCTTCTCCATTTACACCTTCGGGCTGGAACAGCTCATAGAATCTCACGGCTTTCAGTATCACCTCTATGCTGATAGCACATAGATCTATATCTCTGGATCAGATTTCACCTCCCTACTAACCAGAATCCCACAATGTATGTCTGCTATTTCATCTTCTTCTCCGCTAGATTTCTAAAACTTAATATGGACAAAACAGAATTCATCATCTTTACCCTATCTCACTTGACCTCCCCAAAAGACCTATCCATTAAAGTAAATGGCTGCCCACTCTCCCCAGTCCCACAAGCTCGCTGCCTTGGGGTAATCCTTGACACTGATCTCTCCTTCAAACCACATATCCAAGCCCTTTCCACTTCCTGCCGACTTCAACTCAAAAATATTAACGGATCCGTACATTCCTCAACCAAGAATCTGCAAAAACCCTAGTCCATGCCCTCATCATCTCCCACCTTTACTACTGCAACCTCCTGCTCTGTGGCCTCCCCTCTAACACTCTCGCACCCCTCCAATCTATCTTGAACTCTGCGGCTCGACTAATCCATCTGTCCCCCCGCTATTCCCCGGCCTCTACCCTCTGTCAATCCCTGCACTGGCTACCCATTACCAAAAGACTCCAGTTCAAAACCCTAACCATGGCATACAAAGCCATCCACAACCTTTGCCCTCCATACATCTGTGACCTCGTCTCTCGGTACTTACCTTCACGCAACCTCCAATCCTCACAAGATCTCCTTCTCTACTCCCCTGTTATCTCCTCTTCCCACAATCGCTTACAAGATTTCTCCAGCGCATCACCCCTACTCTGGAACTCTCTACCACAACATATTAGACTCTCGCCTACCATGGAAACATTCAAAAAGATCCTGAAGAGCTACCTCTTCAGACAAGCCTACAACCTGCAGTAACCACCGATCGATCAAACTGCTGTGCGGCCAGCTCAAACCCTCACTTACCGTATCCTCACCCATCCCTTGTAGATTGTGAGCCCTCACAGGCAGGGTCCTCTCTCCTCCTGTACCAGTTGTGACTTGTATTGTTTAACCCTGTTGTTATGTTCGGTCAAAAACGACCGATTTTGAACTTTAATATTTTTTAAAATATTCAAGATGCGGTTCTGAAACTTGTGGTTGATTGAATTTTCCTCATTTGAGGGGTTCTTACTATGGGTACTTTTTTTTTGTTTACTTTTTGCTCCACAATTTTTTATCCACTTGTACTGTTCGGTCAAAAATGACCGATAGCCTTTTATTCTGATCTCCAGCCATTTTATGAGTAAAATAAAAGAGCTATAATCTCATTTTGGACTATATATTACATCTACTACTATTTATCAATTTATTTAGGTCCTTTTGGTCCATGCAGATTTACACATACATACATTTTCTTATTACAATACTGCTGATGGATTACCTTCCAGTATAGTTATGTGCCAAATATTTTTACCCTGCTGTTCATGTAAAATAGTTCAATTCAGTTCTCAACATTTCATATTGTAAATGACCATATTCTCTTTTTTTACTTGTGTTCCCTGATCTAAATTCTGTGAAATGCTGACCTGAAAGAGTACTAATAAATTCTGTCTGAAAAGTGTGTTTGCTTTACTCTGAGCTCTTATCCTAAAGGGTGGGGGGGGGGTGTTTTATTTTATCTTATCAGTAGACAATTGCCATAGTAGTCTATCCAGTTTCATTTTCAGTCCAGCTGGAGAGAGCAGAGAGGACATATACAGACAACAGAGTTCTGAAGGATCATCGTTAAATATGCAATATGCATAAATATTCCAATAAAGCCATGTTAAATGTTTTGACACAAAAAAAATAAAAAGTAAGTTTTTCTTTCCATTTTTCATTTGTTTATAAACAACTAGGTTCACATACAATATAATACTGCAAAAATTATTCAATTAAAACACTTAAATTAGCTAAAAATCAAGACTTTATTAGGTCCGGTCAAAAATGACCGGAACATAACAAGTGTATAGTGGTAACGAACAGAATAGCAGGGTTAAGAGTACTTGTTTTTATTATGTATACCCCTCCTCACATGTAAAGCGCCACGGAATAAATGGCGCTATAATAATTAATAATAATTCACATATAAAAAAGGCCACAAAAGCACAATTAAAAAAAATGCCAGTAACCTAATGTACATAATAGATGCAGAAATGGTGTAGAAATTCTGCAACACCAAAAACTCACCAAAAGCTCATCATGGGAACATAGCCTTAGGATACTTTACATATACCTTATGTGTGATCCTGGACGTAAATGTTGCACCAAATGTAAAGTATGTGTTATGGATTTTGCCTCATCCATCATTATTATAAATATGATTCGTATTTACTTCTGTCTTGCTCATTACTTTTTTCCATTTCTAAAGACATATTCATTTGGTCACAAGAACTAAACCTACACTCTAATGACTTTTCCAGGATGAAAGGATAAAATATCTCTCTTTCAACACTATAAAGAGGTAAGAATTCCGTGGTAAAACAAATATTTAAATTCACGTATAAATAGTATAAGTAGTCATATTAATGACCTGTCATTGTCACTTCTTTAGATTCATATTATTTTTAAGAGTTTTATTTTGTTCTTACTAACATATCATTTCATTTATAGATGCTATTCATAGATTAAACCAACTTAACTTAAAACATTAAAAAGATAAACAAAAGTAGTTAAAAGTTTATATACAGCATAAACAATTAAAGGAGTTTTCCAGATTTGTACTTTTTTCTCAGTGGCCAATCACTTAGAATCATAGAATCGTAGAGTTGGAAGGGACCTCCTGGGCCATCTGGTCCAACCCCCTGCTCAAAGCAGGATTCGCTAAATCATCCCAGTCAGATGTCAGTCCAGCCTCTGTTTGAAGACTTCCATTGAAGGAGAACTCACCACTTCTCATGGCAGCCTGTTCCACTCATTGATCACTCTAAAGGGCATGTCACACTAAGAGATATCGCTAGCAATATCGCTATAACTAGTGATGTTATAGCGATATTGCTAGCGATATCGCTGTGTCTGATACTTACCTACGACCGGCTCCCCCGCTGGTTATCGCTGATCGTGCGAGAACAGGCTGGACTGTTTCTCGTCGTCTGCTTCCTGCGGCGCTTCCTGTTGTGACGACGAGCGACGCGTGGAGCCGGGCGGGAGGACGCAGGATCGCCTGGTGTGACAGGTAAGTAGCGACTCCCGTCCCCAGCGATGTCACTAGTGAGATCTGCCTATGTGGCAGCTCACTAGCGACCACTTAGCGATGCACCAGCGATCCTGACTGCATCATATCGCTGGTCGGGATCGCTGGTACATCGCTGAGTGTGACAGTACCTTAACTGTCAAAAAGTTTTTTCTAATATCTAATCTGTGTCTCCTCCCATTCAGTTTCATCCCATTGCTTCTAGTCTTTCCTTGTGCAAATGAGAATAAAGATGATCCTTCTACAATGTGACAGCCCTTTAGATATTTGTTAGCAGCTATTAAGAACTTGAAGAAAAAAAGCATTCTAATTTTTGAAGCATAGATGCACTTTCTGAAAACTTTTAGTATGTCATTCAGACTTGTCAAAAGTTTTGACCTGTTGAGGTTTGAGTGTCAATCGCTAAAACAAATTAGCAAAGCAGTCAGCTATGCTGTGTTCCCGTCCAACACAGAATACAACTCCATACACTTTCCTCTGAGACTATCTATACTATAGTATTTGAGGAGAACAGTGTTCAGCTGAGCTATTCTGCACCTATGTTTTAGGAAACGAAGTGAATCTCAGTCAGCACTAAGACCCTTACTGATCAAAGTTTATGCTAAGCTAAACTTTACGCTACGGAGCCATTTCATCAAAGCGCCAACGCCAGAATTTTGGAATACAATATTTTGCCTCACATAGCAATTACAAATTGAACAAAAACAAAAAAAAAATTATGGGGCTAATCCATAAAAGTGTTCTGGAGTAAAACACTTAGTAGCAATTTTTTTGTTGTACACTTACTTGAACAATGTTTTTTCAGCTTTTGCTGTTGTCAATCCAATTTTGGCCAGCTCTGCCAAAGTGGGGAGAGCATGAAAGGAACAGAACATTGCGACACCTGCCCTGCCAATTCATGAAAAGTTGTACCACTTTGGCAAATTTAAGCCAGAAATATTACTTTAGTCCGAGGCTGGAGTAAGATTTCTGGTGAGGCACACTGAGGCACATGCCACTGAGAAGATGCTCCAAATTCATTAAAGCACCAGTCTGGCATTTTATCACTAACTAGATGGTGCCCCAATTCTAACGCATCGGGTATTCTAGAATATGTACAGGACTGTGCCGTGTAGTGAGCGACGCAGCAGTGATGCCTTTAACAGCTGTAATATGCCTGTACAATAAGCGATGCGGCCGTGTTGCCGTGACGACTAAGCAACTGTCGCTGATTGGTCTCGGCCTAACGGTCGCAACCAATCAGCGAGGCGGGATTTCAATTACAGACAGACAGACAGACAGAATTAGACAATTATATAGTAGATGTCAATTCACTACCGTTAGTAAAATACTTTTCAAGGCACAGTCTTCTTCTTTTTCTAGCGCTGATCCCATTCTGCCATCTTGTGACCGCAGGTTCTGACTGACCAGAAATGAAAGACAATGGTCACAAGTTCTGTGTAAGCATATAACAACCTGATTCTGGCTCTCATACACTTATATTGAGGAGTGATTTCTGGTCTGCCCAGCAAACACTTGAGCAATCAGACTAGTCACAACTAATAGAAGAAGACCAAAGAGGCGCAGAGAAAAGAAGAAGATGGCGGCTGTTTACTACTAGCAGTGAAAAGACATTAGTGACACCACTCCGACAGTGAAAAAAGGCTGGAGTGGTACTTTAAGTGCACCTCTTAGTAAATTCTGTGCATCCTACCCCAAAACTCCCCTTCAGTAAGACTGATGTGTACAATGCCAGTCTTTATTATTTGGATTCTCTCTGTGCCAGGAGATCAGTTATATCGCCTCTCCTGTACCTGTGTGTAAGACCACTTTCTGCAGATCAACTCCAGTCCCTTTATTCTTTTTAAAATGAAAAGAAAAAGTTATTAAATTCAGCTTCTTTTTTCTAAAACCCAACCCTTGATTGTTTTCCATTCTAAAATATGTAATTTAGTGCATAAGAAACACCATCATAGTTCATTTTTCCATCCCAACAAATGTAAACCTTTTTCTTACACCCCTTGTACTTAGTCTGAATAACTGTAGCGCCTGCATCCCTGTATGGTTCTTCCCCCTCCTCCCGGCAGGTATTCCAACATGCTCACTGCCACTGCTGCTCTGTTGATCTTCCTGCTCTGGTTCATGCCGCAGCTCCCAATCTCCTGAGCCGGCGCACACCACACAGGTCTCCTGGCAATGCACCGAGGGTGTGATTCTTAAAGGGGCAGTCCGCACTCCAGAAGTATCCACAGACTATAGCTGGGAGGCATCATGTCTCAAAGGCACCCTCCCCTGTAGGGAGGTGCCTGAACAATTTTAGTTTCTAGTTTGTCTTCATACCTTATAGTTCATTGTCAGGTCCCCATCATGTCTGAACCAGCACTTTTGATCCTGAACTAATCCTTTCTAAAAACCAGCTATCATGTCTGAACCAGTACCTGTGATCCTGAATCTGTACAGCCTAAGCAAGAAGTCCAGTCGGAACCGGCACCAGTATCGTTTCTGCTAGTGGTCCTCCTGCCCATGTCCCACCTGACACTCTGACTATACCTGCATTCCTGTCCCTTGGAGTCAGCTGCTGCAGTATCGGGGACTGCCCTAGAGTGGTGAATGGCACAAGGCTAACGCCAACATCAGGGCCTCTAGTGAAGTACCAGGTGGTTGCTTAAAGGTAAGAAAAAAAAGTGATCTCCAGCATGAAAACTTCTTGAGATAAAATCCCAATTTTTATTTGAAAAACACTAAAACTGGTAATTTTTAAGGTACATGGTAGATATGGGGTTGACAAATCCATTACGGTACCATGAATAAGACGTGAATGGTTGAAATGCGTCGGTTGGATCACCAGGGACTCCACATCTACCTCATGTACCTTAAAAATTACCTGTTTTAGTGTTTTTTAAATAAAAATTGTGATTTTATCTCAAGAAGTTTTCACGCTTGACATCACTTTTTTTTTCCTTACCTTTTTGCCTTGGACAATGCCTCTGATCAGGGCGTCTCCTTGTGTGGACAGACTCCGGATTTCTGCTGAGACAGGTGAACTGACCATCCATTTTCCCTTATCCTATACATTTTAGGTAGTTGCTTAGTCACATCCCTTGAGGACAAGCCCAGCCTGTCAGTCCACACCCACCAGCATGATACTAACCATTGTTTTGATTTTTACTTCTTTAGCAATGTTTTTATTGATTTTAATGATTATAACAAATACGAAAAGGAAAATCCAACAATAAAATCTTACAAACTCGAAATAGTCGCTTTTCGTAAAAAAAAGGACCACTCCATAATCCCAGGAGATGTGCTTCATATCTGCATTAGGACTAGAGCAGCTATAGCAGGTTGCGGGGCAACCTACCTGGTGTATAATACCATCTATATAATATTATCCTAAAATTTTCTAGATGGTACAAAGACTTAGCCATTTTGGGTATAAGAGAATTTTTTTTAATTTTTATTTTATAAATTAATAGTGCACATATAAAAAACTGAGACTTTGTAATATACAGTGGGTACAGAAAGTATTCAGACCCCTTTAAATTTTTCACTCTTTGTTTCATTGCAGCCATTTAGTAAATTCAAAAAAGTCCATTTTTTTCATTAATGTACCCTCTGCCTGAAAAAAAAACAGAAATGTAGAAATTTTTGCTAATTTATTAAAAAAGAAAAACTGAAATATCACATGGTCATAAGTATTCAGACTCTTTGCTCAGTATTGAGTAGAAGCACCCTTTTGAGCTAGTACAGCCATGAGTCTTCTTGGGAATGATGCAACAAGTTTTTCACACCTGGATTTGGAGATCTTCTGCCATTCTTCCTTGCAGATCCTCTCTAGTTCTGTCAGGTTGGATGGTGAATGTTGGTGGACAGCCATTTTCAGGTCTCTCCAGACATGCTCAATTGGGTTTAGGTCAGAGCTCTGGCTGGGCCAGTCAAGAATGGTCACAGAGTTGTTCTGAAGCCACTCCTTTGTTATTTCAGCTGTGTGCTTCGGGTCATTGTCTTGTTGGAAGGTGAATCTTTGGCCAAGTCTGAGATCCAGAGCACTCTGGAAGAGGTTTTTATCCAGGATAACTCTGTACTTGGCCGCATTCATGTTTCCTTCAATTGCAACCAGTCATCCTGTCCCTGCAGCTGAAAAACACCCCTACAGCATGATGCTGCCACCACCATGTATCACTGTTGGGATTGTATTGGGCAGGTGATGAGCAGTGCCTGGCTTTCTCCACACATACCGCTTAGAATTATCACCAAAAAGTTCTAACTTCGTCTCATCAGACCAGAGAATCTTATTTCTCATAGTCTGAGAGTCCTTCATGTGTTTTTTTAGCAAACTCTATGCGAGCTTTCATTTGTCTTGCACTGAGTAGAGGCTTCCGTTGGGCCACTCTGCCATAAAGGCCTGACTGGTGGAGGGCTGCAGTGATATTTGACTTTGTGGAATTTTCTCCCATTTCCCTACTGCATCTGTGGAGCTCAGCCACAGTGATCTTGGGGTTCTTCTTTACCTGTCTCACCAAGGCTCTTCTCTTTCGATTGCTCAGTTTGGCTGGACGGGCAGGTCTAGGAAGACTTCTGGTGGTCCCAAACGTCTTCCATTTAAGAATTATGGAGGCTACTGTGCTTTTAAGATCCTTGAGTACTGCAGAAATTCTTTTGTAACCTTGGCCAGATGTGTGCCTTGCCCCAATTCTGTCTCTGAGCTCCTTGGCCAGTTCCTTTGACCTCATGATTCTCATTTGGTCTGGCAGCACTGTGAGGTCTTATATAGACAGGTGTCTTTACAAATCAAGTCCTATCAGTTTAATTAAACACAGCTGGACTCCAATGAAGGAGTAGAACCATCTCAAGGAGGATCACAAGGAAATGGGTGGCATGTGACTTAAATATGCAAAGGGTCTGAATACTTATGACCATGTGATATTTCAATTCTTATTTTTAATAAATTTGCAAAAATATCTAAATTTCTGTTTTTTTTTCAGTTAAGATGGCGTGCAGAGTGTACATTAATGAGAAAAAAATGAACTTTTTTGAATTTACCAAATGGCTGCAATGAAGCAAAGAGTGAAACATTTAAAGGGGCCTGAATACTTTCCATACCCACTGTATCATATTAGGTAAATCAGCTCAATTTTCCTCTTGAATTGATGATTTATTCTCAAAATTCTTAATTCTGTATTCAGTAAAAACAGACTTATCCACCGCTGAGATAAGAGATGGCAGCTACTGAACTCGCAGCTGCAGCCTCTAGCTCCTCTTCCTCCTTCCCTCTCTATAGAATTTTAATTGTGCCAACTGCCACCTCATATCTTAGTAATGGGAAAATCTGTCTCCACTGAATACAGATTTTATAGATTTTACCCCTGAAATGAGAGTGAAAGATCAGTTCAAAAGGAAAACAAAGCAGATTTCTCTGATATGATATATTACAAAGTTTCTTATTTTCATGCGTATTGTTCATTTATAAAACACAAATTAAAACCACGGTTACTCTTTTACGTTTCTAACTTCCACAGAAGACAACATATAAATGTGAGCATAACAAATAGCTAAAAGTGTCATGTTAGAAAAAAAAACAACGTTACCTGTTAATCATTATTTTTCACTAATTCATACAAAAATATAAAATTTGGGAAAAATAAGTGTAAAAAAGCAATAGTAAGCTCTTTCCCAAATCCCAGCTGTGCATGTGTTGGCGTCTGCAAACGCTCTGTCATGAGACAAATCATTTGGCGTAGGTCAGCACTCCTGATAATTCACCTCATGGAGCAGTGTAACAAAAGCCTTCTCAGGATTGCTGCTCCTATGCTAACTGAATTACTTGCAGCTGGTTTAAATCAAATACTCCCCCGCTTTCCTTTTTGTCTTCCCTTTCCTGAAAGTTGGAATGTGTGTGCACTTTATAGAACTCCTTGTGTCCTTTGCCAGATTATTACCTCTAGTTTACATTTGACAGGCAGATATTTTCACATGAACATTTCAGAAATTGCTGACCAGGTAGTAATTTGGCGTCTGCTATTTTATTCTTCCATTCAATGCATAGAACGGGGATTACGGGAAACGGATGAATATATTGAGCACGCCCTGACTTCCTGTCTGGCTCAATAAAATTCAAGAGTCATGACACTTCTTAAAAGGTGCATGTAGATGACCAGTAATTAGTCCTTTTACGCTCTTCATATGATTGTTGTTTGTTATTTACTTACAGTTTATGTTTAAAAAGAATAAGTGCTCGGAATAAATGAGTACACCCCAACAGATTTGTCAGAAAACCTTTAGTTGTTTTCAGAACATTTTCTATAGGTTACCATATATAGGTAACGCATAAGGGAATTTGTGAATAAACAATGTTACCGATGCGCATTTGACACCAAAGCCCAACACAACACTTTAGCTTTGCTCCTAAGAATTGCATTGGCGTGCACTCATGTTTGCAACATGGTCTTGAATCAATTTGTGAGCCGAATTACTTTTTGGGTGTGCAAAAACAATTCTTTTTTGCAATCAATGGCCTACATTTGTGGGTGTAATTTGTAATATGCTATCCCATAGAAAATGTTGACTCTGAAGCAAAACTAAAGGCTTTCTGACTAATCTGTTTTCGTGAGTATAATGTGTATATATATATATATATATATATATATATATACATGTACATATACTGGCTTGTGAAAGTATTCACCCCCTTGGCATTTGCTACCTTATGACCTGGAATTTCACTTTTTTTTGAAGGTTTACATCAGTTCAGGCAACGAACATGCCAACAACTGGGAACATTTGGTTTTACTCTTATTGTAACTCAAACAAATAATATAAAATAATTGAAAACTTCAGAGTGCATAACTATTCACCTCCTAAAGTCAGTACTTTGTAGAGCCTCCTTTTGAGGCAATTACAGCTGCATATCTCTCTGGATAAGTCCCTATGAGCTTTCCACATCATGCCACTGGGATTTTTGCCCAATCCTCAAGGTTAGATGCTCCAGCTCTTTCAGGTTAGATGGTTTCCTCTGGTGAACACCAACCTTTCAAGTCTGACCACAGATTCTTAATTGCATTAAGGTCTGGGCTTTTACTAGAAAAATCCAAAACATTTACATTTTTCCCTTTAAACCACTCAAGTGTCATTGTCTTGACCCAAAGTCTCATACCACTGACAAACAGAAGCAGGTTTTGCTCAAGAATATCCTTGTATTTTGCACCAAACAACTTCTCCTTGACTCGGATCATTTTCCCTGTCCTTGCTGCCGAAACACATCCCCACAGCACTGCATGATGCTGCAACCACAATGTTTCACTGTGGGGATGGTGTTCTTGAGGTGATGAGTAGAGTTGAGTGAATTTGTTCAGATTCGGTCTCCGAATCTGAATTTCCATATTCGTGCCATATTGGTACCCTATTCATGCCGAATGTATGTTTGATGATCGGTTCCAAACATATTCAGCAACTTCTACTCCCATTGACACTAATGATGTTTGGCTATGTTTAACGAATAGAGTTGAGCGACTTTTGTTTTTTTAGGGTCGAGTTTCGTTTCGTGAAACCCGACTTTTCCAAAAGTCGGGTCGAGCAAGATCGTCCGATTATAGGGAAAAGTCGGGGTCGTCCCGAAACACGAAACCCAATGTAAGTCAATGGGGAATAAAAGTCGGCAGTGAGAGGAGGACAGGAAACACACCTACAGTGCCCATTTGAATGCCAAAAGCATCAATTCTTCTTACTTAAGCTTGTCAACCTTAATTAACTTCATAATACAAGTTACGCACTGAAAAATGGGGGTTATTTGGCTAAAGTTGTGGGGGGGAGGGCTGGCTGCAGGTTTTCATGTGCCCTGGGCGAAAGAGCGCCCCTTTAACACATACCACAACTCATCATGCTCCGATACGGCAGAGAAATAGCGGTATAGTACAATGAAAAATACTTCACTTTTTACATCTCATGACGAGGCCCATCTATTTCTCCATACAGAATCATTGGTCCCATATAATGTTTGAAACAGTATATGATGAGCTCCACATAATGCTACAGTATATGTTGGTCCCCATGGATGAAGCTCCACTGTCTTATGGGCCCAAATAATGCTCCAAACATAATGGGCCCCATTTCTAATGCTCTAGTGTATAATGGGCCCTGTAAATGCTGCTCCAGTGTCTGATGTCCACCTTAGGAATGTTCCAGTGTATGGTGGGCCCCATCTATCATTCTCCAGAGTATAGTGCTCCCCAAAAATTGCTGTCCCAACATTGAAAACAATCAAATAAGTCTCCTCGCTAGGGAATCCCTGTACTTGTCTGGACTCCTCGTCGTCCCATCTTCCATCTCACTGCACAGTATTTCAACTTTGCCAGTGCTGTGATCCTGAGCAAGCAGGGGGGGCCCACTCATTGGCGACGGCACTGGCACAGGGCCCCTGATAGTACGGTGGTGTGTCTGATGGCGGGTGGGCCGAACCTGCACTTTCATCTGCAGCTTCCTCTTTGTCACCGTGTAAGATGGAACTGTATATGGGAAGGGTAACCTGAGTTTCATCAGGGTCAGATTCAGGTCGTGTAGCGTGCGAGGGGAATGTAGTGGTCTGGGTCAATGTACCAGCAGATTCATCGAGCAGTGGCTGGGCATCAGTGCACTTGTGTCGCCCCCAGGAGTACGGTCGCCACAGTGGCATTACCTTCTTCCTAGGGAGTGTGATGTCATGCTTGGGAGCAACGAACGATCTCTCTAGCAGGTTAACTGATTGGGCGGCGTTATTCCCACGAGTCATGACCCTCCAAACAGCGTTCATGAAGGCAAAGTGTTTGTTTTACGTGGGCAGTATGGTTGCAAAGCTGAACCTTAAAGGAATGTCCAGAAGGGCACCACCAGGAGTGGAGCCTACGGATAAATTCGACTCCACCTGGGAAACCTCAACCATGCCAGCTACAGAACAGATGCACACATTGCAAGCTTAATTCCGTTAACGAACGAGACTCCGTCATGCCCCGCGGTCCGAGTCCGGCTTACTAGAGGGAAACGTGAGGCTCTGGCACATGAGATTGGCCAATAACTGGTGTGTCATGCCCTTACATGTCCGTGGCTGCATGTGCGCTACACTGAAAAGGCCAGCGTTTGTCGCTTACAGGTGCAGATAACCCGCTGAACAACGTTAGTGATGGGGATCACTGATTACAATTATTACCCGTGAACAATGATTTCCCAGTAAGTGCAGGTCAACCGCAGTTCCGGAATTAGGCCTAACCATCATTCCTGAAAAAATGAAAAACTTACGTGTGCAAACCACAGGTGCTGTAGCTTGCTTAACAGCTCGCCAGCCGTTCTCACGCCCAGTATGGATTGCACGTGATTGCACAAAGGTTAGAAAGGGTACAGTATCCCCGGATAACATGTATGGATAGCGTACACATTCAAAATATATGTCTATACATCAGGAGGCAGGCTCAGACGGTGTTAGGCCCAGTATGGATTGCACGTGATTGCACAAAGGTTAGAAAGGGTACCGTATCCCCAGATAACATGTATGGATAGCGTACACATTCAAAATATATGTCTATACTTCAGGAGGCAGGCTCAGACGGTGTTAGGCCCAGTATGGATTGCACGTGATTGCACAAAGGTTAGAAAGGGTACCGTATCCCCGGATAACATGTATGGATAGCGTACACATTCAAAATATATGTCTATACATCAGGAGGCAGGCTCAGACGGTGTTAGGCCCAGTATGGATTGCACGTGATTGCACAAAGGTTAGAAAGGGTACCGTATCCCCAGATAACATGTATGGATAGCGTACACATTCAAAATATATGTCTATACATCAGGAGGCAGGCTCAGACGGTGTTAGGCCCAGTATGGATTGCACGTGATTGCACAAAGGTTAGAAAGGGTACCGTATCCCCGGATAACATGTATGGATAGCGTACACATTCAAAATATAAGTCTATACATCAGGAGGCAGGCTCAGACGGTGTCAGGCACAGTATGGATTTGACGGCCCAGACTACACAGCGAAGGAGCAGGCAGAGGTAAAGATTGCAAATGCTGGGGCCCTGCCCAAGCAAGGGGGGCCCACTCGTGGGCGTCGGTACTGGCACTGGGCCCCTCATAGTACGGCGGTGTGTCTGACAGCGGGTGTGCACCACCACCATTAGAGACACTTGATTGCACTATGAAGGACCCTGTGCCAGTGCCCGCGCCCAAGAGTCGGCCTACCCACCTGTCCAGGGCAACGGCACTCGCACTGTGTCGTGCGCTAGGTGGTGACCCCGGCCATGGGGGGGGAGGCAGCACAGTTAGGGAGTTTTAGAAAGTGGCATATGTTGAAGTTAGACATTCAGCTGATGCAAAAGGTGCAATAGGTCAAGTCCCAGGAAGAAGTGGACCAAAGCAAGCCATTTTTCTGTCACCCTATGTGTCATCAGGGGAAGGTGGGACAAAATCCTTGGAAACCCATGCGTGGTTCATTTTACTGAAGGTTAGCTCATCCACATTTTGGGTTGACAGACGGGTCCTTTTTTCTGTCAGGATTGATCCAGCTGCACTGAAGACTCTTTCCGATAGCACACTTGCAGCTGGGCAAACGAGCTCCTGTAAGGCATATTGTGCCAATTCAGGCCAGGTGTCCAGTTTAGCGGCCCAATAGTCAAAGGGGAATGACCTGTGTGGGAGAACATCGATATGGGAGGAAAAGTAGTTTGTAACCATAGTTGACAACTGCTGTCTCCTGTCACTTTCCATCGATGCAGTATTACCAGTTGTGTGAGCGGTAATTGAAAAATCAGTCCACAACATTGTCATGAAACCCCTGTCTCCAACGCCACTTCTGCTGTGTGCACCACGAACACCTCTGCCAAGCTGCCCCCGGCCCGTACAGCTCGTGTGAGAACCATCACCGCTGCTGTGTGCTGGGAATGCCTTAAGCAACCGATTTACCAGAGTTGCTTGTTTATTAGCCAATATTAGGTCAAGGTTCTCCTGTGGCATGATGTTTTGTAATTTGCCTTTATAGCGTGGATCCAGGATGCTGGCCAACCAGTAGTCGTCATCGTTCATCATTTTGGCAATGCGGGGGTCCCTTTTTAGGATCTGCAAGGCATAATCTGACATGTGGGCCAATGTTCCCGGTGTCAATGATGCACTGGGAGTGCTGGTTGGAGGAGCACTTTCTGGCAAATCCACATCCCTCCAGTCACGCACAAACCCTGTACCAGACCTTGCCACGCCAACATTTTCACTTGCCCCACGAGATGCATCCTCCTCCCCTAAGTAATCATCCCCATCATCCTCCTCCTCCTCCTCTTCTTCCTCCACCTCGTCCAGGAGAGGTCCCTGAGCAGACAATGGCTGAATGTCATCAAGGATTCCCTCCTCCTCTTCCTCCTCATCAACATTGGCTGCAGAAGCCTGCTCCTTAAGGTGCATCAAAGTTTGCATGAGCAGACGCATAAGTGGGATGCTCATGCTTAGGATGGCGTCGTCTGCACTTACCAGCCGTGTGCATTCCTCAAAACACTGAAGGACTTTACAGAGGTCTTTCAGCTTCGACCACTGCACACCGGTCAACTCCATGTCTGCTCTCAAAGTGCCTGGCCGTGTATCCTCCCACAAATGCATTATGGCCTGCCTCTGCTCGCACAGCCGCTCCACCATGTGCAGGGTGGAGTTCCACCTTGTTGCAATATCGATAATGAGGCGGTGGTTGGGAAGGTGGAGCAATCGCTGCAGCTTCTGCATACGAACGGAGTGTACAGGCGACCGGCGGATATGCGCGCGCAGTCTTCGCACATTCTGGAGCAGGGCTGTTAACTCCGGATAATTTTTGAGGAAGCACTGCACCACCAGGTTCAAGGTGTGAGCCAAGCAAGGTATGTGGCTGAGTTTTGAAAGGGCTATGGCTGCCACAAAATTACGCCCGTTATCACTAACTACCTTGCCGGCCTCAAGATGTACACTGCCCAGCCATGACTCAGTTTGTCACTGAAAGTACTCGGCCAGCACCTCGGCGGTGTGTCTGTCGCCCAAACACATCATCTGCAACACTGCCTGCTGACGCTTTCCACTAGCTGCTCGATAGGGGGACACCTTGTGT
Source organism: Dendrobates tinctorius (assembly GCF_039654945.1). Lineage (NCBI taxonomy): Eukaryota > Metazoa > Chordata > Amphibia > Anura > Dendrobatidae > Dendrobates > Dendrobates tinctorius. The sequence goes on from NW_027361829.1 coordinate 58,729,072, forward strand.
GCAACAGTGGCAGCTGCAGATGGAGTGCTCGTACGACTTCGCTCTGTGGACGAGCTTTCGCTTCTGGAGGAGGAGGAGGAGGAGGAGGGTCGAACGCCTACAGCCAACTGTTTCCTATACCGTGGGCTAGGCAGCACTGTCCCACCACCGCTGTCCCCTGTGGACCCTGCATCCACCACATTACCCCAGTGCGCAGTGATGGACACGTAACGGCCCTGGCCATACCGACTGGACCATGCATCAGTTGTGAGGTGCACCTTTCCGCTCACTGACTGCTTGAGTGCATGGACAATGCGGTCTTTCACATGATGGTGGAGGGCTGGGATGGCTTTGCGAGAGAAGAAGTGGCGACTGGGTAGGTCATAGCGTGGTACTGCATAGGCCATGAGTTCGCGGAAAGCTGCGCTTTCCACCAACCGAAAGGGCATCATCTCAAACGAGATTAGTTTGGCAATGTGGGCGTTCAAACCCAGTGTACGCGGATGAGAGACTGAGTACTTTCTTGACCTACTCATAGTGTCTGGGAGGGTGAGCTGGACTTGAGAGCTGCATATGGTGGAAGTAGCGGTGGACAGGGCGGACTGAGAGAGGGTTGATGATGGTGATGGAGTTGGTGTTCTTTCTGATGGCCTAGAATTAGTCTTTCGTTGATATAACAGTGGGATTCCCTGACTGCTGTGGCCTTGCAACGACACCTCAACATTTTCTGCTGTGCTAACCGGTGGGCTTACAGTGGGGGAAACAATGTAGCGTTGCTGACTACCTTCGTTGTGATCAGTTGCACATGTGGCACTTGAGGTTTGGTGTTGTGTCCACGCATGCAAGTGCATGCTGGTTAAATGTCTAAGCATGCAACTGGTATTCAAATTTTTCAGATTTTTCCCTCGGCTAAAGGTCTTTGCGCACTTTTTACAGATAACCTTGGCCTGATCATGAGGATTTTGTTCAAAAAAGTGCCACACTGCACTCTTCCTACTTTGGCAGACATTTTGCGGCCTAGCACACTGTGATCTTTTGACCCTCTGGACAAGCTGTCCAGCAACTCTTTTGATGTTTGGAACCTGTCTTTGGAGTGCTCCGGGCCTGCCAGATAACAGCTGTTGCGATGTCAATGTCTGCTGTGGATGCTCCTCATCTGAGCTATTGGAAGCAGCACCCTCTTCCCCCAATGGATGCCAATCTGGGTCAACAACTGGGTCATCCATCACCTCCTCTTCTATGTCATGTGCACCTTCCTCTGTGTCACCGTGTATGGTGGTATAGTGTGCGGGAAGGGGCACCTGAGTCTCATCAGGGTCAGAATCTGGATCTGTACACTGAGAGGACAATGTAGTGCTCTGAGTGAATGTACCAGCAGAATCATCCATCAGCGGCTGTGCATCAGTGCACTCCATGTCAGATTCATCTTGGCCTGGGTAATTCACCATTTCACTTGATAATCCAGGCATGGTATGTGAAAACAGCTCCATGGAGTAATCAGTAGTATGGCCTGCGTCATCCTTCAATCTTGGTTGGGGTGAAGGACACAAGGAAAGGTGTGGTTCATGAACATGAGCCTCCAATGACGACTCAGTGCTTTTACTTTTTACAACTGAAGAAGAGGAGGCGATAGAGCTGGAGGTTGAGTCAGCAATGTAAGACAAAACTTTTTCCTGATGCTCTGGCTTTAAAAGCGGTTTGCCAACTCCTAGAAAACTAAGCGTTCGAGGCCTTATGTAGCCAGACGATGACGCAGGCTCAACACCTCCTGCATTCGGTCCTATTTTGCTCTTGCCACTAGCATCAGATCCACCACCAACACCATCATTACCAGCTGCCAACCCCCACCCAATTCCACGGCCTCTTCCACCAGCCTTCCTCATTTTTGGAAGAAATGTAGACAAAATCCAACAAACTATATAGTAATGTAAAACAAGGTACAAGGTGTCTATAGGACAGGGGAGATTTTGAATTTCTGCAGACACTTGTGGACACTGGACACTTTTGGATTGTGTGAGGCCCACTGAATATCTGAGTGCTCTGTCACAGGCTCGATGGCACAGCTGTGACCAAAGTGACTAGAGGATAAGGGAGATTTTGAATTTCTGCACACACTTGTGGACACTGGACACTTTTGGATTGTGTGAGGCCCACTGATATCTGAGCGCTATGTCACAGGCTCGATGGCACAGCTGTGACAAAAGTGACTAGAGGATAAGGGAGATTTTGAATTTCAGCAGACACTTGTGGACACTGGACACTTTTGGATTGTGTGAGGCCCAATGAATATCTGAGCGCTATGTGACAGGCTTGATGGCACAGCTGTGACAAAAGTGACGAGAGGATAAGGGAGATTTTGAATTTCTGCAGACACTTGTGGACACTGGACACTTTTGGATTGTGTGAGGCCCACTGATATCTGAGCGCTATGTCACAGGCTCGATGGCACAGCTGTGACCAAAGTGACTAGAGGTTAAGGGATATTTTGAATATCAGCACACACTTTGTGGACACTGGACACTTTTGGATTGTGTGAGGCCCACTGATATCTGAGCGCTATGTCACAGGCTCGATGGCACAGCTGTGACCAAAGTGACTAGAGGATAAGGGAGATTTTGAATTTCAGCAGACACTTGTGGACACTGGACACTTTTGGATTGTGTGAGGCCTAATGATATCTGAGCGCTATGTCACAGGCTCGATGGCGCAGCTGTGACAAAAGTGACTAGAGGATAAGGGAGATTTTGAATTTCAGCAGACACTTGTGGACACTGGACACTTTTGGATTGTGTGAGGCCCAATGAATATCTGAGCGCTATGTGACAGGCTCGATGGCACAGCTGTGACCAAAGTGACTAGAGGATAAGTGAGATTTTGAATTTCAGCAGACACTTGTGGACACTGGACACTTTTGGATTGTGTGAGGCCCAATGAATATCTGAGCGCTATGTGACAGGCTCGATGGCACAGCTGTGAACAAAGTGACTAGAGGATAAGTGAGATTTTGAATTTCTGCAGACACTTGTGGACACTGGACACTTTTGGATTGTGTGAGGCCCAATGAATATCTGAGCGCTATGTGACAGGCTCGATGGCACAGCTGTGACAAAAGTGACTAGAGGATAAGGGAGATTTTGAATTTCTGCAGACACTTGTGGACACTGGACACTTTTGGATTGTGTGAGGCCCACTGATATCTGAGCGCCATGTCACAGGCTCGATGGCACAGCTGTGACAAAAGTGACTAGAGGATAAGGGAGATTTTGAATTTCAGCAGACACTTGTGGACACTGGACACTTTTGGATTGTGTGAGGCCAATGAATATCTGAGCGCTATGTGACAGGCTCGATGGCACAGCTGTGACAAAAGTGACGAGAGGATAAGGGAGATTTTGAATTTCTGCAGACACTTGTGGACACTGGACACTTTTGGATTGTGTGAGGCCCACTGATATCTGAGCGCTATGTTACAGGCTCGATGGCACAGCTGTGACAAAAGTGACTAGAGGATAAGGGAGATTTTGAATTTCAGCAGACACTTGTTGACACTGGACACTTTTGGATTGTGTGAGGCCCAATGAATATCTGAGCGCTATGTGACAGGCTCGATGGCACAGCTGTGACAAAAGTGACGAGAGGATAAGGGAGATTTTGAATTTCTGCAGACACTTGTGGACACTGGACACTTTTGGATTGTGTGAGGCCCACTGATATCTGAGCGCTATGTCACAGGCTCGATGGCACAGCTGTGACAAAAGTGACTAGAGGATAAGGGAGATTTTGAATTTCTGCAGACACTTGTGGACACTGGACACTTTTGGATTGTGTGAGGCCCACTGATATCTGAGCGCCATGTCACAGGCTCGATGGCACAGCTGTGACAAAAGTGACTAGAGGATAAGGGAGATTTTGAATTTCAGCAGACACTTGTGGACACTGGACACTTTTGGATTGTGTGAGGCCAATGAATATCTGAGCGCTATGTGACAGGCTCGATGGCACAGCTGTGACAAAAGTGACGAGAGGATAAGGGAGATTTTGAATTTCTGCAGACACTTGTGGACACTGGACACTTTTGGATTGTGTGAGGCCCACTGATATCTGAGCGCTATGTTACAGGCTCGATGGCACAGCTGTGACAAAAGTGACTAGAGGATAAGGGAGATTTTGAATTTCAGCAGACACTTGTTGACACTGGACACTTTTGGATTGTGTGAGGCCCAATGAATATCTGAGCGCTATGTGACAGGCTCGATGGCACAGCTGTGACAAAAGTGACGAGAGGATAAGGGAGATTTTGAATTTCTGCAGACACTTGTGGACACTGGACACTTTTGGATTGTGTGAGGCCCACTGATATCTGAGCGCTATGTCACAGGCTCGATGGCACAGCTGTGACAAAAGTGACTAGAGGATAAGGGAGATTTTGAATTTCTTGCAGACACTTGTGGACACTGGACACTTTTGAATTGTGTGAGGCCCACTGATATCTGAGCGCTATGTCACCGGCTCGATGGCACAGCTGTGACAAAAGTGACTAGAGGATAAGGGAGATTTTGAATTTCAGCAGACACTTGTGGACACTGGACACTTTTGGATTGTGTGAGGCCCAATGAATATCTGAGCGCTATGTGACAGGCTCGATGGCACAGCTGTGACAAAAGTGACGAGAGGATAAGGGAGATTTTGAATTTCTGCAGACACTTGTGGACACTGGACACTTTTGGATTGTGTGAGGCCCACTGATGTCTGAGCGCTATGTCACAGGCTCGATGGCACAGCTGTGACAAAAGTGACTAGAGGATAAGGGAGATTTTGAATTTCAGCAGACACTTGTGGACACTGGACACTTTTGGATTGTGTGAGGCCCAATGAATATCTGAGCGCTAAGTGACAGGCTCGATGGCACAGCTGTGACAAAAGTGACGAGAGGATAAGGGAGATTTTGAATTTCTGCAGACACTTGTGGACACTGGACACTTTTGGATTGTGTGAGGCCCACTGATATCTGAGCGCTATGTGACAGGCTCGATGGCACAGCTGTGACCAAAGTGACTAGAGGATAAGGGAGATTTTGAATTTCAGCAGACACTTGTTGACACTGGACACTTTTGGATTGTGTGAGGCCCACTGATATCTGAGCGCTATGTCACAGGCTCGATGGCACAGCTGTGACAAAAGTGACTAGAGGATAAGGGAGATTTTGAATTTCAGCAGACACTTGTGGACACTGGACACTTTTGGATTGTGTGAGGCCCAATGAATATCTGAGCGCTATGTGACAGGTTCGATGGCACAGCTGTGACAAAAGTGACTCGAGGATAAGGGAGATTTTGAATTTCAGCAGACACTTGTGGACACTGGACACTTTTGGATTGTGTGAGGCCCACTGAATATCTGAGCGGTCTGTCACAGGCTCGATGGCACAGCTGTGACCAAAGTGACTAGAGGATAAGGGAGATTTTGAATTTCTGCACACACTTGTGGACACTGGACACTTATGGATTGTGTGAGGCCCACTGAATATCACAGCGCTATGTCACAGGCAGAAATTGGCTAGTGTATCACAAACTACAAGGTGTATGTAGAATTGGGCTGAATAGGAATCTCCCTAGAGTGCAGGTCTGTAAGAACGGAACATGTCCTCGTTTTATTCTCACAGAGTGACACACTGATAGCTTCACTGTGGCTATGATAACAGCCGTTACACGGTACTGTGTGAGGAGCGTACACCGCTGTATGGTGTGAAAAAATGCACGCTCAGTACCTCAGCAGGACAAAAAAAAAAAATTGGGATTGCTTTTAAAAACAGTTTGCGGAGCAGTGGGTAAACAGCAATGCAGGAATGTCAGGAAGCCTTAGAAATGATGAATCCAAAGGGAGTTTGTAGCTATATTGGTAATGAATTAAAATTATGTTTTTACTTTTTTCCCCTTTTTGTATTAAGATTGCAATGCTTTCAATGAAAAAAAAGCGGTTTGCTGTTTCCATACGATAGTCCACTTGTAAGGTATCCACCTCTAAACAGGAATAAACTCCCCCCTTCCCCTTTTTTTTTTTTTTTTTTGGTTTTTTTTTTTTTTTTTTTTTTGTTTAAATCGTAAATTTGACTTTATTATCTGTTTTGTAAACGAAAATGTAATCAAAAAATCTTTTAAAATACGTATTCTTTTGTAATATATCTTAGGTTAACTGTTAACCATGTGGTGTCATTGAACTTTGACACTGCATCATCTGACTTGTTGGCGCTCATTTTTTTGAAATCCAGCATCCTTACAAACCTATTTATGTCTGTGATACCTGTATGTATTTGTGGTATTTCCTGATGAAGGGGGCATGAGACCCCTGAAACGCGTAGAATAAAACCACTGCAATCATACAGCATTCTCCTGGAATTTGTCTAAAGCGGCAGCGCGGAATATAGCTACAAACTCCCTTTGGATTCATCATTTCTTTGGTCACTGAAGACCTGTGGATCTGCAGCAGCCGCTACCTACACGCTCTTATCTCATCCTAACCAGGTGAGCATATTTCATGATATACTGTCTTTTGTAACGTGGATAAGACCCTATTGCGCTTTTTTGTCTCCCCCTTTTTTTGCAATAGGAAGCCTTAGAAGGCAGCCCAACAACCAACACCACTGATACACCACTATATAGCCTCCCCTTGCACTGCACACACAGTGACTGATGTGTTGTACAGGCAAAATCGCTAGCAGCAGAAGCAGCTTATTTTTCTTCTCAGCAGGACAAAAAAAAAAATTGGGATTGCTTTTAAAAAAGCAGTTTGCGGAGCAGTGGGTAAACAGCAATGCAGGAATGTCAGGAAGCCTTAGAAGGCAGCCCAACAACCAACACCACTGATACACCACTATATAGCCTCCCCTTGCACTGCACACACAGTGACTGATGTGTTGTACAGGCAAAATCGCTAGCAGCAGAAGCAGTTTTTTTTTCTTCTCAGCAGAACAAAAAAAAAATTGGGATTGCTTTTAAAAAAGCAGTTTGCGGAGCAGTGGGTAAACAGCAATGCAGGAATGTCAGGAAGCCTTAGAAGGCAGCCCAACAACCAACACCACTGATACACCACTATATAGCCTCCCCTTGCACTGCACACACAGTGACTGGTGTGTTGTACAGGCAAAATCGCTAGCAGCAGAAGCAGTTTTTTTTTCTTCTCAGCATTACAAAAAAAAATAATTGGGATTGCTTTTAAAAAAGCAGTTTGCGGAGCAGTGGGTAAACAGCAATGCAGGAATGTCAGGAAGCCTTAGAAGGCAGCCCAACAACCAACACCACTGATACACCACTATATAGCCTCCCCTTGCACTGCACACTCAGTGACTGGTGTGTTGTACAGGCAAAATCGCTAGCAGCAGAAGCAGTTTTTGGTGTCTTCTTCCCTGCCTAACGCTCTTCCTACAAAATCAGCAGCAGCAGCAGCTCTCCCTATTCTGAGATCAGCATGAGTAACATGGCGGTCGGCGTGCACGCCCTTTTATACCCCCTGTGACGCCCCCCAAAGCAAGCCAATCACTTGCATGCCCTTCTGAAAGATGGTGGTGACCCGTGCCTATGTCATCACATTGCCCACAGTGTCCGTGGATCCTGATTGGCTGAAAAAGAGCGCAAAACAAACTTTTGAAACGCGACTTTGGCGCGTAAGTCGCCGACCTCGTGGCCGACCTCATCCTAGGGTTGGGTTTCCTTTCATGAAACCCGACTTTGCCAAAAGTCGGCGACTTTTGAAATTTTTCGACCCGTTTCGCTCAACTCTATTAACGAATGTAGCAAAAACAATATTCGCTGCCGAACGTATTCGGAACCAAAGCAGAACAAATTTGCTCAACTCTAGTGATGAGCTGTGTTGGTTTGGCACCAGACATAGCATTTACCTTGGTGGCCAAAAACTTAAACTTTGGTCCCATTTGACCACAGCACCTTCCTCCTTACATTTGGGGCGTCTCCCGCATGGCTTTTGGCAAATTCAAAACAAGCCTTACAATTTTTTTGTGTAAGTAAAGGCTTTTTTCTGCCCACTCTTCCATAAAGGCCACCTCTATGAAGGTTATGGCTTATTGTGGTCGTATGGACAGATACTACAGTCTCTGCTTGGGAACTTTCCAGCTCCTTCAGGGTTACTTTTGGTCTATGTGCTACCTCTCTGATTAACGCCCTCCTTGCCTGGGCTGAAAGTTTTGGTGGGCGGCATCTATTGGCAGGTTAGTTGTGGTACGCATGTGACTTATGAAGGTATTTGCTTGCACAAGAAATTTTTAGGGTCTTCATAGCAAAAGGCTTGCATACATATACACATGGCAGATTTTAATTATTTGATCCTATATTTTTAATTTATGCCTATATATTTTCTCTCTTCACTTTCACCCACTTAAATTATTTAATTCTGATGCATCACACAAATCGGATTAAAAAAATATTTTAACACAGGTTATAATGTAACCAAACAGGTGGCAATCTGGACATAATTTCACACAAAACCCCAAGAATGGGTCAAACAAAATTCTTAGCAGCTTTTCATAACTGAGGGTAATCAACTTTGCTTCAAGCATGTGATGGTCATTTAAATTCACCTGTGGAAAGTAACCGGTGTGGGCAATATTAAAATCACACCTGAAACCAAATAAAAAGGCGGAGGTTGACTTAATCTTTGCAATGTTTGTCTGTGTATGCTACACTAAGCATGGAGAACAGAAAGAGGAGAAGAGAACTGATGACTTGAGAACCAAAATTGTTAAAAAAATATCAACAATCTCAAAGGCAACATAATCAAAAGTTTGCAACCCATGGCAATGTGGCTATTCTTCCTTTATGTGGACGGCAGAGAAAAATTGATGAAAGGTTGTGTTAGACATCGAGTTTCCCCCACTGCACAGGGGGAATCTTAAGCCATGTCCTCTGCGGCCGCAGAGATTCCTGCTCAGCAGAGACGTCGGTCCAGGCATCTTGCCCAGGCTAATGCTAGGCATCTCGTTGCTCGTTCAGGCTCTGCTGTAACACCATGTTTGAGTCAGCAGCAAGCAGACGCTCCAGGGATTGTCCTGTATTTTGCCTACTGAGCATGCCTGTGGGACGACCTCACATTGGAGGTCAGAGGTCACATGCGCAGGTTCCATTCCTGCTCTGATTGGTCCACTGGGAAGGTCCTGGAAGGACACCGCCATAAAAGAGTCACATGGCTGCTCGGCCATGTGCTAGTATAGACTCTTGTGGCTTATGGTGTATATGATGACGGATGTTTGTTACTGCGAATGACTCATTATGAAACCCCTACCCTTGGTTGTGTCTGTCGTTATGGCTTAGAGTTTAGAGTCAGCTCCTGTCAGTGGCTAGGCTTTACGCCACTGTGCATCCCAGTCCTCTGCACTTTCTAGCGTCCGACTTTCAGCCATGACTGTGTATATATATATATACTGTATATATTCTATGTACACCAAAACAGATTTGTCAGAAAACCTTTATTTTATTTTCAGAATCAACGTTTTTATTGGATACCATTTTACAAAATACTCCCACAATTGTGGACACTAGATTATTGGTTAGGTGTAGAGTTTGTATAGGGAGGTTGGAAATTCTATGCAAAGCTGTATGAATTTTATGCTCAAAAACAAAAATGATAAATGGTTAAAAACTCATATAAACATTATACATATACATATTTGTACAGCGGGGATAATGTAAATGAAGATGTCTAGTTCAGAGTGATCCAGATCATCATCAGCAGAGATGATATGCATTGTTATGCAGCCAAGATGATGCTTGAGGCTTTGCAAATGTGACACCCCCAGGAGTATGGCCGCCAGTGGCTTTGCCTTCCTCCAGGGAGGGTAATGTCAGGCTTGGGAGCAATGAAGGGTCTCTCTCGCAGTTAACCTATACATGCAACACAGTCCCACTCCAGGCCAGCAGGGGGGACTCTGAACCGGAATTAAGGGGAGGAGTGCTCTCTGAGGGCCAAGAGGAAGGAGTGGTTAGTTAGTGTGAGGAGGGTGAAGTGTGCAGACATGTGGAGGAAGCGCGGAGATCGAGCAGAGAGGAAAGGCTCATCTCCAGTGAGAGCGCATGAACTGGAGCCGGGTCTCCACGGTTGCATGGATACTAATGGTCCTGCAACGGACACCAGAGGAGTAGGAGGCTGTAAATGCACTACCCCATCTAAGACTCGGAGGCACAACAGCACGGTGTGAGCCAAGAGAGAAATAGCAGCTACAGCTGTCTGCCATACGAGGTATTCAGAGAAATGATAGTAAGGAGGAGCTTCAGTGTAACTCGGTACTGGAGACACCTCAAGCAAGCGCTAGGAAGAAGACTGCACAGCCCATCTGCTAAGAGAGAATCCCTGAGTTGCTTCCAGGCTAGCCTGCTCCGGTACCATCTGTAATCAGGACCCTGGACTGAATTTATCAAGTAAAGGTATAGAAATTGCATCCCGTTGTGTCTTTGTCTGCTTCCTACCCTTCCGGCACCGCTACATACCCATGCCAACCACATCTATACTGCCCTGGGACTACAGCTTCACCTGTGGGGAGCTTTCACATCTTTGCTGCACCATACCATCAGTCCCAGCAGATCTGCATGCAGCGTTGGCTTAACACCTCCCTTGCTGAACACCACAGGTGGCGTCACGAACTATTCATTTAATCATTTACATTCCACCATTCAATTTCCCCATTATTTGGGCACCCAGGGCCATGGACCGGGTCACCGCCGCTGACACATCCCGCTGACACCGGCCCGGTACCAAGTACCTCACAGCCCTGGGAGGGCGACCCAACTTGGCATCACGAACAGGATTAAGGAGCCTGGTATCCCCGGGTCCTGTGTGCCATAGACTGTGTTTGTGTAAAAGACTGTGTTGGCGCCATTGCCGCCATTGCCGCGCTGCTTGGCGTGCGCAGGAAACCAAAGAGGTGGGCCTTTGTGGGCAGGGCCTCTTCGAATGCGCGAAGCAGAGAAGTCCCGCGCTGGAAGAGGAAACGCACACGGGAAGTGGGAGGAGCTGAGGCCTACAGCCCATAGCATCGGGCCTGCGAAGCGGCTGCCGATCAGCTCACACAACCCCCGGCCCTGGCTAACGTTAACTAAGGGGGAAGAGAATGTCTGTGCCATGCATAAATGCAGTGGCGGATGCTGCCGCTAACCCCTCAGCACCGCACGGAGTAGCGCCCACCGCAGCGGTCCCCATAATGCCGCTGTCTATGCCCTACCTTCCGGGAGCAGCATGGCTACCACAGTATTCAGGGGAGTCACATACCCTGAGTGAATTTAAAGACAGACTGTGCAGTTTGTTTGAAGTATACCCCTTGTCTGAAAGCCAAAAAGTGCACATTCTTATTGGACAGCTAACGGGTGCAGCATAGAGAGAGGTGAAAGCCTGGCAGGACACTGACAAAGAGACTGTTAAAAGATTCTAGCCAAGCTGAGAAGCACCTTTGACACCCGCGCTGCAGCTGAAATCAAGATGCAATTCTTTGGATGCAAGCAGAGAACGCAGGACAGTATAAGGGACTATACTCTTAACCTGCAGGAGGCGCTGCGAACAGTTAAGCAAGTTGATCCTGACAGTGTGAAGGAGGAAGATAAACTGTTAAAGATGCAGTTCATTGAAGGACTCCTATCCAGTACTCACAGAGGACAGTTGCGCATCATCACCCTGCAAAACCCTGATCTGGACTTTGCTGATTTCAAGGACAGGGCTATTCAGGTACTGCAGGAGCCAACTGACAGCCGTCCAGCGCCCCAGAGGTGCCCAGCGATCACCTACCACCAGGAAACAACATCTTTCCCTTCCATCCCTGTGAAGGTTGATGCACAGACTCTGGATAAAGATCCAACTGGAGAACTGCGTCTTCAAGTCCAGGAGTTGACCAAAGGAATGGCTGCACTTACTAAAACTGTGCAGTCCCTGCAAGTGTCCTCCAAGGAGAAGATCCAGCTTGCCTCCAGTCCAGAGGATGTCCCATGGCTCCGGAAGAAGAGGATTCCGCCACTCCGAGGGTGAACCAACGATCGCTATGACCCGGACGGACGTCCAATCTGTCGTAACTGCTGCAGGACAGGCCACATTGCCAGGTTCTGTCATTTAAACAAGCAACCCCTGGGGCAGAGGGCCAACCCCCAGGAATAGGATCCCCAGGCCCAAATAACTGGAGAGCCAAGTATGTTGGAGGGAGACCAATCCTTCCAGTGGTGATTGATAGCATCCCCATGAACGCTTTGCTGGACACTGGCTCCCAGGTGACCACTATGCCCTATATCCTCTAAAAGTGGTATTGGGCAGACTCTGAACTCACCAGTGGCCCAACGGATGAACTGACAGTAGTTGCCAGTAATGGTCAATCTTTACCTCAAGTAGGATGTAAAGAAATTACTGTTAAAGTGGGTAGAGTAGAATTAAAATCTCAAGGTCTGATAGTTGTGGATATTGATCGACGTGAATGTAATCCCATGATGACTCTTGGTACAAATGTATTTGAAAACTGTCATTCCGAGGTTATTGTCTTGTTGCAGCAGGTGGCTGAGACTGCTGGTTCCAGTGAACAACGAGTCCTGCAGAAGGAGATTAGAGCCCTGATGCAAAGACAAAAGGTAGAACTCTCTGGCGGAGAAATTGGCAGTGTCAGAGTGAATGATCCTTTCCCCATTGCAATACCCCCAGATGTGAAATGTTGATTTGGTGTCGGGCAGCCATAGGTCTCAGAGGGAAAGATTACCAGGCATTGGTAGAGCCAGTATACTCTGATAGCAGGCCCACTGTCCTGACAGCCTGAGGGGAGGTTGATGTACGAAAAGGGAGAGTACCTGTACGCCTCTTGAATTGTGGGGAGGAGGTGGCCACAATATCTCGGTACGCCACAGTTGCTAAGCTGCTCAGTGTTAATAACAACTCATTGCAGGCAGCAGAGCCCTTGGTCTCATCCGACCAGGTAGAGGACAATGGCTCTGTGAAGCAGCTGGAGGAGTGGTGCCTGCAACTGCAGGTGGGGACTGACTCTACACCTTCATACCAGAAAAATGGGGTTTATTACAGAGTGACACAAGAATATGAGCGGGTATTCAGTACACACCCACTAGATTTTGGGCAGGCAAAAGGGGTTCAACATCATATCCCCACTGGAGATCATCCACCCATTAAAGAAAGGTAACGGCCTATACCCCCAACACAATACCAATGTGCTAAAGGTATGTTGAGAGAGATGAAGGAAGCAGGGGTTATCAGAGACCGTTGCAGCCCATGGGCAGCTCCCATAGTTTTTGTAAAGAAAAAGGATGGTACCATGAGAATGTGTGCTGATTACAGGAAAATTAACAGCATTACACATAAAGATGCCTACCCATTACCTAGAATTGAGGAATCATTAGCTGCACTTAAAACTGCTAACTACTTTTCCACCTTGGATCTCACTAGTGGGTATTGGCAGGTTCCCATGGCAGAGGCAGACAAGGAGAAAACGGCATTTACCACTCCAATGGGTCTCTGTGAGTTCAACTATAGGCCATTCGGGCTCTGCACCATCCCAGGAACATTTCAACGGCTGATGGAGTGCTGCCTGGGACACATGAACTTTGAGACAGTCCTGTTATACCTTGATGATGTCATTGTTTTCTCCAAGACTTATGAAGACCACCTGGAACACCTGGCTGAGGTGTTTGAAGCCTTGTCCAATTTTGGCCTGAAGGTGAAGCCTTCCAAATGCCACCTCCTGAAGCCCAAGGTACAGTACCTCGGTCATGTGGTGAGTGCAGAAGGCGTGGCACCAGATCCTGACAAGGTCACAGTTATCCGGGACTGGCCGAAACCCAGCAACCTCCATGAAGTACCCCAATTCCTTGGACTGGTAGGCTACTACCCAAGATTCATCAAAGGCTTTACTGAAATAGCCACCCCTATGCAAAATCTTCTGGTGGGGCAGTCCAAGAAGACCAAACAGAAAAATTCCACCTTTGAATGGACTGAGGAGTTGGAGAGATCCTTCACTCGACTGAAGATGGCTCTCACAGGTGATGAACTTCTGGCCTACCCAGATTATGACAAACCCTTTGTGTTGTACACTGATGCCAGCAACATGGGACTTGAAGCAGTACTGTCACAGGTACAGGATGGCAAGGAAAGAGTGATCTCTTATGCCAGAAGGAAGCTGCGCCCCACTGAAAGGAACCCTGACAACTATAGTTCCTTCAAGCTGGAGTTCCTTGCCATAGTCTGGGCTGTCACTGAAAGATTCAAGCATTACCTAGCTTCAGCCAAGTTTACCATCTTCACGGACAACAACCCGTTGACTCACTTGGAAACTGCAAAACTAGGTGCACTGGAGCAGCGATGGATGGCTCAGCTGTCTAACTATGAATTTACAATCAAGTACTGAGCAGGGCACAAGAATGCCAATGCTGATGCGCTGTCCAGAATGCCTAATCTGCCAGATGCAGGAGAAGACCGTGAGGCTCTTGAAGAAATAGAGTTACCTCCCTTCCACCGGCCACTGGCGGCCCAACGTGCTCAAGGAGTGAGAAACAGACAGTCTGGCTTGAAAGAGGTCACCTTAAACCCCTTGCCTCATCATGACTGGGCAGAAACACAAGATAGTGACCCTGCAGTCCACATGGTGAAGGAGCTACTGTCACAAGCTGACTCACGCCCAGAGTCGGATGCTCCTGAAGAAACCCAGCAGTTGTGGAAGGAAAGAGGCCGGCTGTTCATCTATGAAGGAAAGCTGTGTCGGAGGAGTATCAATGCTCGCACTCGTGAGCTGGTCTGGCAGGTGGTAGTCCCAAAGAGAGAGGCATCAATGGTCTTGGAAGCAAACCACAATGGAGCTGGACACTTCGGATGGAAGAAGTTGGAAGCATTGCTCTGGGAGAGGTTCTACTGGGCTGGTATGAGGAAAGCCATTGAAAGGTGGTGCCGAGAGTGTGGACAATGTAACCTGCGCAGAAAGGATCGAAACAGCCAGAGAACTCCTCTGCAGCCAATAGTGACCAAGCAGCCACTCGAGTTGGAAGCCCTGGACCATGTGAAGCTGGTCCCAGCCGGTCAAGCTACATCTATGCTCTTACCATCGAGGACCACTACTCAAGATTCCTGGTAGTTGTGCCTGTCAAAGATCAAACACCCAGGACAGCAGCCAGAGCATTCCAACAGCACTTTTGCAGACCATATGGTTACCCTGCTTACTGATCAAGGTCCGGCTTTTGAGGAAGAAGTGTTCCAGAAATAAAAAAGAAGAAGCGGGCGGCACCGCTGTTACCGTGCTAGGATCCGTGGCTTGCAGCAGGCGGTGAGCTCACATGGAGGATTCCCGGGTGCTTGACCTCATAACAAATCACTTGTGGTTTCCAAAGAAAGAAGGTCGCACTCTGCGAGATAATAGTGAAGATTTATTGACACATAATTACATGTCACGTCGGGGATGTGATAACAAGAGTGTCAAATGGCTGACAACGGCCGTTTCGCGCTACTCGAGCGCTTCCACGGGTCAAAGTGCAGGGGGAAATGACGGATTCTTAAGCAAATCATGTCATCCAGTCACTCCTCCTACCTCAGCCGCTGTATAACTAACAAGTAAAACAGACAGTTGCTCAGTGCAAACATATAAAAAACACACATATTTCACCGCTGCAGTGGGAACAATAATCTTACATATAAAGACAAATATTACAAGGACTATTGAGTGATTATCAACATAACTAAAGGACCTTCCATACATTATGATCTAATCAAGATATATATATGCAATTTTACCATGGCTCCAGCAATTAAAATAAAAAATTACTGACACCTATCTTTTGGCCATTTATGTCACAATGATGATCTAAGCCCATTGTATTGTCCTTGTTAAAACGATTTTAGGGCAAATTATACCGCATGATTCAGAACTAACCAATTAAGGAAATACCTATATATTTTTTTAATTATATTTTTTTATATTTTTTTATGAGATATGTATTACTTAACACCAATAATTTACATTATCCCCTAGATATTTGTCTATTTGTCCTTAATTTATAACCTGCCAGTATTTACGGAAAAAGAAATGCATTATTTAAATCAGTTATCACAAAAAAATGGCCATATCTATTTTATCATTGAAACCTATGGGACCAGTTGCCCGTGTATCCATAATCCATTTGGATTCCCGCTTCAATAATAATTTATTCAAATTCCCTCCTTGTGGGGGTAACATGACTTTTTCAATACCAGCAAAAGAAAGGACACCTGGATCCATCCCATGTACAGTCCTAACATGATCAATAAGACGTGGCACTCCTTTTCCCGTTGTTATCGACTTGAAGTGTTCCCGAAATCGAACATAGAGTGGACGTATTGTCTTTCCTATGTAAAAAAAATCGACATGTACAGAAGATGACATAAACCACATGATCGGTCTTACATGTAATTAGACTGGACACTGTATGTCTAACCGCACCTATTTGTAGTATATGGTCAGTGCAATGATATCTACAATAAGGACATTGTCCACATTTATAATTTCCCTTAGGTATTCCTTGATTCAACCATGTATCACGTGGAGTTATTAATCGGTTCTGCACTAGAACATCCCTAATCCTTGTACTACGTTTATTAGAAATAAGTGGTCCTCTTGACACTATATCAAACAGCTCTCTATCTTGTTCCAAAATGTGCCAGTGTTTCCTAATTACCGATCTAATCTGCCTATCCATCGGACCATAACGGAAACAAAAGGTGAATCTCTTTTCCTTCTTACTCTCTTTACTCTGTTGATAAACTACACATCTCCTACTGTCATCCCAATGTGATCTCACTTGTTGAAGTGTGGTGTCCAATAAATGGTCAGGATATCCTCGTTGCCTCAATCTCTCATATAGTTCTCTGGATTGTCGTTCCCGACCCTCCACTGTATTATTCAAATGAAATATTCGCAAAAATTGACTATATGGTACTGAATTAACGGTATGTGTGGGATGATAGCTATCAAACCGCAATATGGAATTGGTGGCTATAGGTTTCCTAAAAACCGAAGTACAAATAGTATCATCTTTGATCTCCAACAGGACATCTAAAAACTCTAATTTAACACCTCCAAATTTATGGGTGAATACCATATTCATTTGGTTCACATCATTGAGATAATTAACAAATTCCACAAATATATCTTCTGTACCGTCCCAAATTATGAACACATCGTCCACATATCTGAGGTATAGTCTAATATGTCTAAAATATTTTTGCATGTTGTAAATATATTTCTCCTCGAAAGCTCCCAAAAACAGATTCGCAAACGTACAAGATACTGGTGTACCCATCGCTGTTCCCACATTTTGACAATACCATTTTGAATCAAAAATGAAGGCATTGTGTGTTAAAATAAAACTCAATGCATCACAGACAAAATCAATAAAACCTTGTTCTTTCCCTATGGTACCTAATATCTCTCTAATAGTGTCAACTCCCAATTGTTGAGGAATCCTTGTATACAGACTCTCTACATCTATTGATGTTAGGAAAAAGCCAGGTTGCCAACCAAACTCATGTATTACTTCTAAAAAAGCTTTCGTGTCTCTTATGTAAGACGGGATCTGAGTGAGCAGTGGTCGTAGTAACCAATCTACATATTGTGAAAGTGCCTCCGTCACTGATCCTATCCCAGAAATAATGGGGCGACCTGGAGGACAAGAGAGGGATTTATGTAATTTTGGTACGTGGTACCAGTGAGGACGTGTGGGAAATTCAGGTAATAATTTTTCTGCCTTTTTTTCAGAAATAGTATTTTTTATAACATACTGCCTAAGTAAAGACCTCAAGTCTCTTATATATTTAGGGGTAGGATCTCCCACCAATTTAGTGTATGTTACTGTATCTGATAATTGTCGATGGGCTTCTGCTAAATACATTTCTCTGGGCAAAAAAACAGTATTCCCTCCTTTATCTGATGGTCTCACTACTGTGTCCGTCCAATCTCTGATTTCTCTCATTGCTTGCTTCTCTGCCACTGTTAAATTCGAAGGTGCTATAGGATATACTAATGCCTCTACATCTTTAATGACTAACATCTTAAATAAATCGATTAGGTTTCCTGGGGAGACAGGGGGCATATATTGGGATGTTACACCCCCTAAGAATGGGGTTTTAATCATTTGTGGAAAATCACCCTCAGGTTCAGTAATGCTCAACAATAATGCAGCGTCTTCATGCACTTCTGCCAAAGTACCTACTCCTGCCATAAATCCCAAAGGACCCACTTCACATTGTACCTCCCCTGATAATGGAGTGTCAGTAGGTGATTTGAATAAAAAATGCTTATGTAGGTGCATCTTCCTAATAGATTTAAACAAATCAATCTTAAATTCTGTCAAATCAAAATTACCTGGTATACAAAAATTAAGACCCTTAGCTAGTAATGAATAATGAGAATCTTGTAACACATGATCGGTTAGATTAATTACTGCATGCAATGATGTGTCCCTTAACGTCTTGGTCTCCATGAGACCTGTTTTCTCTTGCGATTTTGTCCATAAGGTCTTCCTCCTTCCTCTTCTGATCCTCCGCCTAAAGGGATGTGTGATCCAGACGCACCTGCCTCTGCTGATGCTTGCTGATCAGATGGAATCATGGATAAACTAACACCTTCTCCCATGCTTGAATCAGAATCCGTTGACAAATAATCTCTCCTAATTGGTGCATGATTCTGTTTGTGGAAATGGCGCTTATATTTCCCTTTTCCTGATTGTCCAGTATGTGCATTCATTCGTTGCTTATTCCAGCTGAATATCTGACCATTCAAAAAATCATTTTTATCACGTAAAAATTTGTCTCGTTTCCTTAATTTAATCTCTGCCTGCATCGGTAACAATTTACTGTCCATTTTTTTATTCAATGTAAGCCACTGATTATCCGTCAGTCTTGATTTTAACTCTTCTTGTGATTTTGTTAATTCCTCTTTAACTGTATCATAATTGCGCAAATTGGTGGCCAGGACTAATTACAATAAATCTTGTGAACATTTTAGTAGGATGTTTTCCCATTCCGTACGAAAGGAAGCATCATTCCTAAACTCGGAAATTTCCTTCCACACTCTCAATCCACGGGGTACACGTCCACAATCAATGTAGGACTTCAATGAATTGTTAGTCCAAAATAATTTTGTCTCTCTTTCAGCCAGATTCATCAATTTAAATTCCAAAGCTTTAGTGCTTAATGTCTGCACTTCGTCACATGTTTCACACTCTTTAAAATATTTATCAACATCCTCCCGACCAGCCTGTAAGCTCATTCCCAATGTGGCTGTGTCCGCTTCCATGTCTACCGACATGGTCAAACTGCTATATATGCAACGTCTATATAATCCACTCTTTAGATCCAGTAACAAAGCGTGCTCAGTCCAGAAACCAGTGCTATAGTAATAAAAAAGAAGAAGCGGGCGGCACCACTGTTACCGTGCTAGGATCCGTGGCTTGCAGCAGGCGGTGAGCTCACATGGAGGATTCCCGGGTGCTTGACCTCATAACAAATCACTTGTGGTTTCCAAAGAAAGAAGGTCGCACTCTGCGAGATAATAGTGAAGATTTATTGACACATAATTACATGTCACGTCGGGGATGTGATAACAAGAGTGTCAAATGGCTGACAACGGCGGTTTCGCGCTACTCGAGCGCTTCCACGGGTCAAAGTGCAGGGGGAAATGACGGATTCTTAAGCAAATCATGTCATCCAGTCACTCCTCCTACCTCAGCCGCTGTATAACTAACAAGTAAAACAGACAGGTGCTCAGTGCAAACATATAAAAAACACACATATTTCACCGCTGCAGCGGGAACAATAATCTTACATATAAAGACAAATATTACAAGGACTATTGAGTGATTATCAACATAACTAAAGGACCCCTATTATCAAATTAACCCTTCTGGGTAATCTGTTCCAAAGGAAACAGCTTATTAATATAAATCCGAGAGCTGCATGATACTAAATCCATAGGAAGTGTGTGCTTCCATACATTATGATCTAATCAAGATATATATATGCAATTTTACCATGGCTCCAGCAATTAAAATAAAAAAATTACTGACACCTATCTTTTGGCCATTTATGTCACAATGATGATCTAAGCCCATTGTATTGTCCTTGTTAAAATGATTTTAGGGCAAATTATACCGCATGATTCAGAACTAACCAATTAAGGAAATACCTACTGTATATATTTTTTTAATTATATTTTTTTATATTTTTTTATGAGATATGTATTACTTAACACCAATAATTTACATTATCCCCTAGATATTTGTCTATTTGTCCTTAATTTATAACCTGCCAGTATTTACGGAAAAAGAAATGCATTATTTAAATCAGTTATCACAAAAAAATGGCCATATCTATTTTATGGTTCCATGACAATTGTGTACAAGATAATTGTGTACGGACAATTGTGTACAGAAAATTGTGTACAGGCCAATTGTGTCCAAGGACAATTGTGTACAAGGACAATTGTGTACAGGGCAATTGTGTACAAGGACAATTGTGTACAGACAATTGTGTACAGGGCAATTGTGTACAAGGACAATTGTGTACAAGGACAATTGTGTACAGGGCAATTGTGTCCAAGGACAATTGTGTACGGACAATTGTGTACAGGGCAATTGTGTACAAGGACAATTGTGTACAGACAATTGTGTACAGGGCAATTGTGTACAAGGACAATTGTGTACGGACAATTGTGTACGGACGATTATTTACAGACAAGTATAGGGAAAACAAAAAATTAAACGTCCAAAAAAAGAAAATACTATATTCATCATTGATTTTAACGTAAGATTGCTTATTGAATAACAGTTTCAAAGCTTCTTCTATTCTTATTCTACAAATATTGCTGGTCTTGTCTATCGTGCCTGCATGTTGCTGATCGCTCGTAGATACCGCAGCTTGTCTCCTTGATTGTGATAATCAGCCACTTTCACACGCAGTCGTTCAGCTAGCTGGACATACTTGCTTCGTGGATGCTCAACATTCAGTACCTCAGCATTCTGGGCTGTAAGTCTATGAATTGCCATGTCACTAATGAGTCCGTTGAACAGTTTCCACACGGTAGGATGAGCACAAAGAAAGAGTGCTTGTAAGGCGTTATGAAACCCCTCGCAGCAATTCGTGGTCTTGGGGGCAGAGGCCAAAGCGTCAGCATAATGATTCCAGACCTCTGGAGTAAACCTTGCATTTCGAAAGCGTCCATCTACTCCTGGCCCCCTAACGTAGGTATGCTCAAAGTAGGAGAGGAGCTGATTGGTAGCATCATCATCAGGGAAGATTTGGGCTAGTTCGTCATACCTTGCACTTACTTCGGCTGGTGGGACAAATGCCAAGGAGGCCAAAGATTTTACCTTGAGATTGAACTCTCCATCCTCAGCCTCAAATTCAGCCTTTAGGCCCAGCTCATTGACCTTTCGAATAATGGACTGGCTCAGATGAAAGAAGCAGCCAGAAATCGCTGCAGCTGGAAACTCATCTTGGAAAGCTGACATTGCTGCCATCTCAAAGTCAAGAAGAATTTTCTGGGGATTTGCACCTGGCATCAACCCTTTGAGCGCCGTGATCATTCGACGATAGGTTGGACCAGTCTTGTTTGGCAGCAGGCAGTAGATCAGGGGAGGATAGGAGTTGCCGACTTTTGCATGGAGAGAATACAGCTGAAAGAACATGGTTGGCACCACCTTGAACGTTCCATCGCCAAACCATGTGTCTCCTCTTTCGAAATAAGGCAACAGTTCATTGCTACCAATGACAAGAATCCTTTGGGGGTCATCTCTTGCAGAGTCATATAAAATGATGTCGCTGTATTCCTGGGGGATAGCAAAATTGATGCTTTGAGGAGGAGCCAGCATGGTGTTTGCTCGCTGCCTGACCCGACGTGTATTTCGCTCAACGTCACTTCGCTTGGGCATTCGAGACAACACGTCATCAGACCTGTCTCGAAGAACCTGTCCAACAATGCTTCTAGTAGATGCTTGAGAGCTGATTGCTTCTTGCCTCAGAGCAGCCATTGTAGCTCTGGCTTCAGCTTGAACTGGATCTGCAGAGTGACTGTGCTCAGTCGGCTGTTTAACAATCGCGGCTCCAGATGTGTGCATGCGTGCGGGACACTTGAATTTGTTGACTTGCCTGCACCGCCATTCTTTGATGCTGTCATCACGTGTCCTGTGCAGGATATACTCGTGTCCCCCAAGCCTAAGGACATCTTTGTCTTTTTCAGACTTGCTCATAGTAAAAGTCATGGTGAAAGTTGCAAGGGGTGAGTAATGAAACCGAAAGTAAGCGTTAGTGTGAAAGTGGCCTGTACAATTATCTTTGTCTTTTTCAGACTTGCTCATAGTAAAAGTCATGGTGAAAGTTGCAAGGGGTGAGTAATGAAAGTGAAAGTAAGCGTCATTGTGAAAGTGGCCTGTACAAGTGGCCTGTACACAACAAGTAAAAGTCATGGTGAAAGTTGCAAGGGGTGAGTACTGAAACCGAAAGTAAGCGTCAGTGTGAAAGTGGCCTGTACAAGTGGCCTGTACACAAATAATTGCCTTGTACACAATTGTCCGTACACAATTGCCTCTTGTACACGGTTCCATGACCTTGTACACAATTGCCCGTACACAATTGCCTTGTACACAATTGCCTTGTACACAATTGTCCGTACACAATTGCCCGTACACAATTGCCTTGTACACAATTGGTCCGTACACAATTGCCTTGTACACAATTGCCTTGTACACATTTGCCTTGTACACAATTGCCTTGTACACAATCGCCTTGTACACAATTGCCTTGTACACAATCGCCTTGTACACAATTGCCTTGTACACAATTGTCATTGTACACAATTGGCCTGTACACAATTGTCTGTACACAATAGTCCGTACACTATTATCTTGTACACAATTGTCCTGTCACCCTATTTTATCATTGAAACCTATGAGACCAGTTGCCCGTGTATCCATAATCCATTTGGATTCCCGCTTCAATAATAATTTATTCAAATTCCCTCCTTGTGGGGGTAACATGACTTTTTCAATACCAGCAAAAGAAAGGACACCTGGATCCATCCCATGTACAGTCCTAACATGATCAATAAGACGTGGCACTCCTTTTCCCGTTGTTATCGACTTGAAGTGTTCCCGAAATCGAACATAGAGTGGACGTATTGTCTTTCCTATGTAAAAAAATCGACATGTACAGAAGATGACATAAACCACATGATCGGTCTTACATGTAATTAGACTGGACACTGTATGTCTAACCGCACCTATTTGTAGTATATGGTCAGTGCAATGCCCGACGTGACATGTAATTATGTGTCAGTAAATCTTCACTATTATCTCGCAGAGTGCGACCTTCTTTCTTTGGAAACCACAAGTGTTCCAGAAATTCTGTAACTTGTATGGTTGTAAGAAGATCAGGACAACCCCTTATCATCCACAGACCCATGGCATGTGTGAGAAGATGAACCAGGTAGTGATTGACCTACTGAAGACATTGCCTTTGGAGGAGAGAAATCTGTGGCCAGAAAAGTTGCCAGATCTGGTAGACCTCTACAACCATATTCCGGTGAATTCCACCAACTGTACCCCTGCATACCTAATGAGAGCAAGACCTGGTAAGCTGCCTATTGATTTGAATATGGGAGTCCTGACACCTGAAATAACGTCACCAGATACTGACTGGGATACAGAAAGACAACAGCAGTACAGAAGAGTTCAAGAGTGTGTGGAAAAGAGTCTAGCTCAGGCAAGACAAAAGCAGGAGAAGCTTTACAATCAAAATGCGCCTGCCGTTCCCTTGTCATCAGGAGAACAAGTCTTAAAAAGGAAAAGAAGATTGCATAAATTGGATGACCAATGGGAAGCTGAACCTTACACCATTCTACCGTCAAATTTCGAAAATACCAAGGTGTGCCTTATTAGTAAAGACGGAGGAGAAACCTCAGCAGCCATATCAAGGGATCATTTGAAATTATGCCCTAACCAGTTAAGAGAAACAATGGAAGAACAAAATAACATCCAACCCTTTGAGAAAGAAGAAAAGGTCAGCACAATACTTGGAGAGTTCCCTGCAAATTGGACTAAAGTAAATGATGCTATAGTGGTGCCAGTGTTGACATTTTCCCAATTGGTAGCACAGGAAGATGTGACTCAAGAAAATCCTGAAGATCAGGAAAATCAGGCAGCAGATGCCACACCAGCAGTGGAGCCAGAGAACCCTTGCCCTGCCAGTGGTGAATCTGTTATGCCCACAGTGACTCTAAGATCTAGTAGACGTATGCTACCCAGTTCACACACAACACCAGTAGTTAGACCCAGACAAACAGTTCAGTCCATAACAGCACCAGTATTACGCAGGTCTACCGGTACTACACAAGTATAGATAAGTGAATGTAAATGTTGAAATTCTATGTATATATGTAACTGTTTTCAAGTTTTGTGCCTACAGGTAATCTGTAAGAGTTTCCTTTGAATTTTCCAGTTTTTACCTTGTTTCATGGATAGTGTTGAGCTTTCCGATACCGCAAGTATCGGGTATCGGCCGATATTTGCCGTATCGGAATTCCGATACCGAGTACCGATACTTTTTTCGTATCGGATACCGGAATCGGAAGTCCAAAATGCAATGAGCCACTTTTGTGGCTCTGATTGGCTGCCGAAATGACGTCATCATGATGCGCTGTCTGTGCGCATCATGATGCGCCGTCAGTTCGGGCCTTCGGGGGGGCTGTGCCGACTGTCCGGGGGTCTGTGCTGGCCTGCCGGTGGTCTGTGCAGGCTTCAGGGGTCTGTGCCGGCCTGCCAGGGGAGCTGTGCCGGCCTGCCGGTGGTCTGTGCAGGCTCCGGGGGTCTGTGCCGGCCTGCCGGGGGAGCTGTGCCGGCCTGCCGGTGGTCTGTGCAGGCTCCGGTGGTCTGTGCCGGCCTGCCGGTGGCTGTGCAGGCTCCTGGGGTCTGTGCCGGCCTGCCGGGGGAGCTGTGCCACCCCTGTTAACACAGCATCCAATCATTCTGTGGACCTCCTAAGCCTGGGAGCTCCTTCCACATCCAGTCCCAGTGCTCCACCTCCTGCCACATCCAGTGTTCTGCTTGTGGGCATCTTTGCAGGTACATCATTTCCTGCTGATGCAGTCGCTACTGGGCAAGAAGAGAACTTTGAAAGGTTTTTCTACAAAGATAATGGCGTCTTGTTTGAGAATCAGTTACTACAATTTGGCTTAAAATCAGAATTCTGAAAAAATCTCAGTTGTATGTTCATCTTCTATGGGAACAAGCTCTCCAGTCATGTCAGTTCCAAAAATTCACTCTGACACTAGTTTGCTCTGACCAACTAAAGGCCAGTCTGAACCTCTATTCTAATCCAGTGGAGCCCACTGTGGACAGAAGGGCTCTGAGTGTAGCAGGTGATCAATATCAAGTGTTTGCAGGAATTTGCAGAGGCTCCTGCTCTGAGCATCCAGTTCAGATATGGGGGCCAATTACAGAATTTATCAGTAAGGCCGGGGTCACACTTGCAACTGCAATGCGAGAAATTCGCGCATCAATACACGGCAATGCCACCGGCACTCGGGACCGGAGTGTGCGGCTGCATGTATTTCTATGCAGCTGAGCGCTCTGGTCCCAAGTGCCGGCGGCAGTGCCAGATATTGATGCGAGAGACTCGCACGAATTTCTCGCATTGCAATTGCAAGCGTGACCGTGGCCTAAACCTTCCTATAACCCTGAACAAGTTCTTTCAGACGAGTGATATGGAGGCATAAGACTTTTTCCAGCACTGGAAGTAGCTCAGCAGCCCTAACAAAGAGGTACAGAATATTTTCAAGACGAAAAATCCATTGGATGTCAAGATTGTAAAAGCAAAACTCATTTTTTGGGGGACTGCTGTCTTAGAAAATGTTGATCCAAACCCATCCAATTGTGTACCTGGGATTATTCAGTTAAAATCTTGACAAGTGGGATATCTTATATGCCTTGAAACAAATATGCAGACGCGGATGTACCAGCTCACCATCCACACAAGTTAAATAGAAATCTCCCAGAGATTATGTGACCTGCTCTTGGAGCAGTTTTAAATGTAAATTGTGCTGTCTGTGATTGTCTCTTACTGCCATCTCCTTATCATCTCAGTGAAAACAAATATTACTTCCACAGTGAAGAAAAAAAAATCATATTCACCCCATAAATAGTACCACTAAGAATTACTTGTTCTAAAAGTAAAAAAAAAAGCCCCTATACAGTTTCATTGACTAAAAAGTAATAATATAGAGACATCAAAACAAATCATTTTGTAACTAAAAAAAGTTTTATTATGTCAAAGCAGAAAATATTGCAAAACTGTAAAACACCGCAGATGTTAATTAATAAATTACCGTATTTATAGTGCATGACAAAGTTAGTAAAAATACATTACTTTATAAATGAGGACACTACCACCACTCTGTTATATTAGTAGCTGGAAAAATTGATGTTTTATGCGCATTTATGAAAATGATGAAAAAGAGGCTAACTCCTTTAAAGGGTTTGACTACTTTCAGGAGCGTGGGTCCTAAACTATGTAAAATAACAGAGTTAGCAGTTACCCACCC
This sequence comes from Dendrobates tinctorius, assembly GCF_039654945.1. Classification (NCBI taxonomy): domain Eukaryota; kingdom Metazoa; phylum Chordata; class Amphibia; order Anura; family Dendrobatidae; genus Dendrobates; species Dendrobates tinctorius. The sequence continues at coordinate 58,755,641 of NW_027361829.1, forward strand.
TCCCTGGATCCAGTGCCGGCTCCACTGGTGTTCACAATGTTGTAGAAAAGACACATTAACTTTCCTGAGCAGGTCAATGGAGACATAGGCATAAGTGATACTTTAATTAGGAACTTTGCACATCCTACTTGAGTCAAGATTTTATGTACTGTTTACAATAATTGCAAAACATAAATATAAAAATTGCAAATCAGCAGCTTTTAGCTGCATGTGATTTTCATTGATGTTTATGGCTATTTCATAGCGTGCATGTACTAGATGGTTATTAGGGTTAAAAAGAACTTACGAAAGTAAGCATGTAAGACAATTATACAATGTATTCCTTCTCTGTGCAAGTACACTTTTCCAAAAAAGAAGTTGTACTAAGATCCAACTAAAACTTGAAAGGCTATACTGTAATTGAACTGGTGGGATGATACCGCCATCTAGTGTTAAACATGATAACTTTCAGGTTAGCTAGGCTTTTTTTCTTATGCTACATAGTCTGAAAAATAAGAGGGGCTTTGCTACAGGTGCTTCTAACAAAATTAGAATATCATCAAAAAGTTCATTTATTTCAGTTCTTCAATACAAAAAGTGAAACTCATATATTATATAGAGTCATTACAAACAGAGTGATCTATTTCAAGTGTTTATTTCTGTTAATGTTGATGATTATGGCTTACAGCCAATGAAAACTCAAAAGTCATTATCTCAGTAAATTAGAATACTTTATAACACCAGCTTGAAAAATTATTTTAAAATCTGAAATGTTGGCCTACTGAAATGTATATTCAGTAAATGCACTCAATCCTTGGTCAGGACTCCTTTTGCATCAATTACTGTATCAATGCGACGTGGCATGGAGGCAATCAGCCTGTGACACTGCTGAGGTGTTATGGAAGCCCAGGTTGCTTTGATAGCAGCCTTCAGCTCGTCTGCATTGTTGGGTCTGGTGTCTCATCTTCCTCTTGACAATACCCCATAGATTCTCTATGGGGTTAAGGTCAGGCGAGTTTGCTGGCCAATCAAGCACAGTGATACTGTTGTTTTTAAACCAGGTATTGGTACTTTTGGCAGAGTGGACAGATGCCAAGTCCTGCTGGAGAATGAAATTTCCATCTGCAAAAAAGCTTGTCGGCAGAGAAAAGCACAAAGCGCTCTAAAATTTCCTGGTAGATGGCTGCGCTGACTTTGGTCTTGATAAAGCACAGTGCACCAGCAGATGACATGGCTCCCCAAATCATCACTGATTGTGGAAGCTTCACACTAGACCTCAAGCAGCTTGGATTGTGTGCCTCTCCACTCTTCCTCCAGACTCTGGGCCTTGATTCCAAATGAAATGAAAAATATACTTTCATCTGAAAACAATACCTTGGACCACTGAGCAACAGTCCAGTTCTTTTTTCTGCTTGGCCCAGGTAAGATGCTTCTGGAGTCTAACTAAAATGCATTCTCGAGTTTTTTCATCCATCCCAGATCCTGAGGACCTAGAAGGAGGCCACCAGATCCTGCCCGGTGACTGGGTCCTCACCAAGAGGTTCAACAGATGTACCCTCGAGCCCAGATACAACGAGCCATTTCAAGTGCTGTTGACCACTGACACAGCAGTCAAGCTTGAAGGAAAGCCCACAAGGATCCACGCTACCCACTGCAAGAAGGTGCCAGATCAAAAGGACAGTGATGGCACCCACTCTTCATCCATCTAACACTTATCCTTTATCTTGCCCAAGGTGTAGTCAGTCATCAGGGGTCAGTCACCCATGAGGAGGTTATAGTGACCTTCTGGTATAATGTCTCTACCCCAAGAGTAACATATCAATTTGACTATTGCTTCATAGTAGAATGCCCAGGCCCCATGGCACAGTTTGAAATCCGGCTAGGCACATAATTCATCTGTCACCACTGCTGAAACAAGGAAAGGGTCAAACTATGAGGATTGGTCACTTATTGGGTGGCACACTGATGAAATTAACTGGTATCGACCAGCCCAGGCCTTGCAACACAGGGACAAATGGGGAGCCAGCCTATTAATCTGCATGACCCTGACCAAAGCCCCCTTTAAGGGCAAGAGGGGCCTTCCGGGTTCAATACTCCCCATCCCTGCATCTCATTGCTCCAATTAGGGATGCATAGTTCTGTACCTCAACATTGACAATCCCTCAGAGAATGACCAAGGGTTATATGTACTAGGTTCAAGCACCAAACTTGGGATAGAGAGAAATGGTGACAAAATGGGTAAATTTTGGTTAAGAAATGGAAATACCATTGGGGTCTCACAGGGCACACCTGATGAATTAAATTCCAGGGTTTGGGTATTGGCTGGATTTGAATCCGTCATCCTGATGATAGGAGTAAATAAAAATGTAAAATGGATAAACTACCTATACTATAATCAACAACGGTTTGCAAAATACGCTAGGGATGGGACTTATTGACCCATTAAATTTGCAAAAGCCATTCTATCTGCTTTAATTGTACTAGACTTAATTCTATGCTGCATAGCTCCATGCCTCAACACCACAGACGAATTCAGTATAACGTGCCAATATAAAAGCATGTACTTTATTAACTCAAGACAGAGTACTTATTACATTACAATATATATTTAGGTAAATAAAGATCAAAGGTCACTACTTAACCAAAATAGGGGATTTCACCATCAATAGAAAGCCTGATCAACAGCCCATGTAATAAGTGCATATGTATTATCTCTAAGAATAGCCACTGCTCTCTAATATCTGGTACCTATAATGTCCAACCAGGGCTATAAGCAAAGTCAAAATAGGCTAGTAAACACTTAGGGTATGTGCACACGCTGCGGATTCTGCTGCGTTTCCGCATCGTTTTTGGCTCTGCAGAAACGCAGCAGATTTTGCTGCGTTGTACAGTACCTTTATTTCCTATGGAAATAAAAAAAAGCTGTGCACATACTGCGTTTTTTTCCGCGAGGTTTTGCTGCAGTTTACAATCCGCAGCATGTCAATTGTTTGGTGCAGAAACGCTGCGGTTTTACACCTCATCCATTATGAGGTGTAAAACTGCAGGGCAAAACCGCAGAAAAAACGCAGATAATCCGCAGATAAACCGCAGAAAAACCGCAGCACTTTGTCCTGCGGATTTCCTGCGGTTTTCTCTACAAAATCCGCAGAGACTAAAAACTACATGTGCACATACCCTGGGTAATGGTCTGCCCAGATGAGGTATCCCCAAGCGTTTCGTCCCTTCGATCAGAAACAGTGTTTGCCACGCTGTCATGCACATGACAGTGTGACAAACAGCTGGTGTTCGGGGGATCGAACCCGAACAGCAACATGGACTTCCTGGTGAAGTCTTTGCCCGAACAGTAGGTGTTCAGTAAAGACACCGAACTTTACTGTTCAGGTTCGCCCATCTCTAATCACTATGTATTGTGAATCGCAGATCTTCCATTTAGCCAGTGTGTTTGCATCCCATATTAAATTGATTTGGTTTCCTTTGGTGCTAAAGAGGTTAACGATCATTTCTATGCTGGTCATAAACTTGCAGCTCTATTTTCAGCTGCTTCTGATCTGATCATTACCTCTCCCTATAAAACCTGGCCTTCTCTGTCTTTCCAGTGAAAGCTATGCTTCCTACCTCCTTAGAGACACTGTGCTGAATTGAAGATCGTTGCTGCTACTGTAGATTGTTGCATGCTCTTTTTGGGTGTATGCTTTCCTCAATGTACTATTCCCATTTGGTTGGTACATTCCTATCCTTCCCTACATCTCTTTACCTTTGGTGAGTGTTTGTATGCTGGTTGCTTTCTGTTATCCCTGTTTTGTCTTTGTGTCTTCTTTACTTTATATTGATGTCCTAGGCATCATGGGGTGGGGGAGGGGACAGATCAGGGTTTAACAGGAGCATAGTAAGGTTGGAGACTCGGGCCTCGCTACCTTCAAGAGTACTCACGGGACAGGGATAGTTAGGGTCCCAGTTCCAGGAACAGTTTGCGACCCCCCCCCTTCCTTACCGAAGACAGTCACGGCTGACATTTTCACTGGCCCCACATTTTGTATCTTGGCATGGATCCAGTTGCAGTCCTTGCCAAAAAATTGCAGGTTCTGTCGCTTGAGCTGTAAGACCTGCAATCTAGGGTCTCATAGGAGCAGACTGTTGGTCTGGCAGCCAATCAGGCTGAATCAAAACCTAAGGTGACCCTCCTGGATAGGTTTTCTGGGGGACAAGATACATTTATGGTGCTCGGTGAAGCCTGCAAGCTTTATTTTAGGCTTCGTCCTCGTTCATCTGGGAGTGAGGCGCAACGGGTTGGGATTTTTATTTCTCTCCTTCAAGATCTTCAATCCTGGGCCTTTTTGCTTCCATCAGTCTCACTGTCTCTTCTGTCTCTTGATGCTTTTTTGAGGCTCTATGCCTAGTGTATGATGAGCGTGTCTCCCTTGCTGAGTCTAAGCCGCATAAGCTCCAGCAGGGAGACCAGCCCGCAGAGGAATTTTGCTCAGAATGGTCTGCTGACACCCAGTGGAATGATTCTGTTCTTACGAGTCAGTTTTGTCAGTCACGACCTGTCTGAAAGATCAAAAATCGCTCTGGTGCTTTACCAAACTCCAGAGTCGTTGGTTGCCGCCATGGCTCTAGCCATACGCATAGAGGCCTCAGGGATAAACCAAGGTTCTCCCTGTGTGCTCTGAAGAACAGTTAGGAGGGGTCTCCCCTCAGAATAAATCTCTTATGGTTTGCAACAAAACGGGGTTGTGTTTTTTCTGTGGTCAAAAGAGGCATTTCATTGGCATCTGTCCTTCTTTACCAAAGCATAAAAGGCCATCTGAAAACTTCTAACCACAGGTTGTGTGGGGAATAACAACCTGAGTGTATATATCTCCTCTGCGTTTGCGTCTCAGTTTTTATCCATAGAAGAGATAATTAAGTGGAGGTACTATTATCTCTAATGTACTATTAGTTTTCTGGCTGATTTTGAGGTGTTCTCTGAAAAGGGGTATCAAGAACTTTCTCCCCATCGTGTCTATGATTTTCCTGTGAACTTGTTTCTGGGTGCAAGGGTGTCCAAGACCAGATTATACAATGTGTCTTGGTCCTGAGAGACAGGCAATGAAAGACTATATCTCTGAGCCTTGACAAGGGACACATTAGACCCTCATCTTCACCTGCAGCAGTAGGGTTCTTCGTTAAGAAAGATGGTGGCCTGCATCCCTGTTTGGACATTCATGGGTTAAATAAGATTACTATCCGGAACCCATATCCCCTCCCACTTATACCTGATTTGTTCAGACTATTGAGTCAAAATGGTTCTCCAAATAAGATCTCAGGGGAGCCTATAAACTGATTAGGTTTAAGGAGGGAGATGAGTGGAAGATGACATTAAACACCTCAGAAGGCCATTATGAAAATCTTGTCTTTTTGGTTTGACAAATGCTCCTGTTGTGTTCCAACATTTCGTTAATGACATCTTCCGTCACCTCTTGAGTAGTTTTGTAGTAGTGTATATTGATGATATTTTAATCTACTCGTACAACCTCAAGTTTCATCAGGTATATGCCAGGCAGGTGTTACAGGTTCTACTGGATAATAAACTGTTGGAGTTGGAATAGTGTGTATTCACCATACAGGAAGTTCAGTTCTTATGTTTCCTAGTGTCAGCTGCAGATTTCTGCATGGATCTTGATAAAGTCTGAGCTGTCCTGGAATGGAACCGCCCAGAAAATCTGAAAGCATTACACTTTTTGTGGTTTGCCACCTATTGTTGGAAGTTTATCTGAAACTGCTTGTCTGTTGTCAAGCCTCTCACTGAGATGACTAGGAAAGTTATGGACTTATTGAGGTGGTCCGACTGCACTCGGCAGGTATTTTCTTCTTTGAAGAGATGTCTCTCCACTGAGCCAGTACTTGTACAACGCAAAGCTTCTCAACGATTTATTGTCGAGGATGATGCTTTGGAGGTGGGTGCCAAGGCTGTATTGTCTCAAGGGTCGTCGCCTGGTAAACATCCAAGTGCCTTCTTCTCTAAAATGTTGTCGTCGGCCAAAAGAAACTATGATGTAGGCAATAGTGAACTTTTGGCCATTAAGTTGGCATTTGAAGAATGGCATCAGTTTTGGAAGGGGGAAGTTCACCCGGTCACAGTCATCACTGATCACAAAAACTTGATGTACCTTGAATCTGCCAAACGTTTAATTTTGTGGTCACTTACCATCCAGGGATTAACAACGTCAAAGTGGATGCTTTGTCTCTGAGTTTCCCTGGGGATGGGAGTTCTCACGATGATGTCCCTAATATACAAGAAGGGGTGGTCGCCTCCACTGTGTTTTCTGAACTTGAGGCTGATGTATTGAAGGCTCAGTGGGATGCCCCTGCTGTCCTTCAGGGAAATTGTTTGCACTTGTACATCTGCATCTTAAAATTTTGAAGGTGTATCATAACGACTCTGGCTGGTCACTCAGGTAGTAAGGCGATCTTCAACCTCCTTTCTCAACATTTTAGGTGGCCAAGGTTATGTAAGGATGTAGTTGACTTTGTGTCCTCCTGTTGGGTATCTGTGTGTTCCAAGACCTATCATACTCGTCCATCTGGGGCTCTTTTACCATTAACCATTCCTTATCCATGAATTTCATTACCGATCGTCCTTCGTCTTCTGGGAAAACTATTATCTTAGTTGTGGTGGATAGGTTTAGTAAAATGGTGCACTTTATTGCTTTGCCAGCTCTCTCTAACGCCAAGACCCTGGCTCAGGTTTTTGTCAGAGATCATGAAGCTTCACGGGGTTCCCTCTGATGTGGTGTCAGATCGGGGGACCCAATTGCAATCTAAATTTTGCGGGTCGTAATAGTGAGTCCAAGGTAAGTCACCATTTTTTGGCGCATATGGATTCCATACACAATTCTGTACCATCAGTAAAGATGAGTCTTCTGGGGTTCCTGGGAGGAACAATTTTATTCTTTTCTCTCATCGGTATGGGAAGGTGTTCAGAATAATTTAAAGATAATGTGGGACAAATACAAATGTATGACTGATAAGAAACGATTGTCAGGTCGGGATCTGGCTCTCCACCAAAAATATTAAACTGAAAGTTTCTTCTTGGAAATTAGGTCTTGGGTTTACTGGGCCTTAGAAGGTGGTCACCATAATCAACATGGAAGCTTCTTGTCTCAAGCTTCTGCCGACTCTCAAGATCCATAATGTTTTTCACTTTTCTTTGCTCCAAAAATTTGCTGTGCCTGTGAAATCGTCACCTTTACCCTCACCACCTGTTATTGTTGACTTCAATTTAGAATTTCAGGTAGAGAAAATCATTGATTCCCATATGGTTCTCCGCACATTGGAAGGGGTATGGTCCAGAGGAGAGGATGTGGGTGCCGGCATCTGAGGTTAATGCCGGTAGGTTGACATGATCCTTTCATTTTGCCCATCCAGATAAACCCATCCCTGAGGGTTTTGTGGCCCCTTGTAGAAGAGGGGGTACTGTCACGAGTGTGTCAAGTCCTCCTGGGAGATCAAGGAGGGTTAGAAGATCACTATGTATTGTGAATCACAGATGTTGCATTTGGCCTGTGTATCTGTGTCCCATATTAAATGGATTTGGTTTCCTTTGGTGCTGAAGAGGTTAATGACCCTTTATAAGCTGGTGAGAAACTTGCAGCTCCATTTCAGCAGCTTCTGATCTGGTCATTACCTTTCCATATAAAACTTGACCAGACCTTGTCTTCCTTGCCAGTGAAAGCTTTGCTTCCTAGCTCCTTGGAGATGCTATGCTGAATTACTGATCATTGTCCTGGAGATTGTTGTGTGCTCTTTTTGGGTGCAGGCTTTCCTCATTGTCATATTCCCATCCGGTTGGTACATTCCTATTCTTTCCTATATGCCGCTCTACCTTTTGTGTTTGTATATTTGATGCTTTCTGTTATGTTTTGTCTCGGTGTCTTGTTTACTTTACATTTCTATCCCATGCCTCATGGGGTGCAGGAGGGGACAGAACAAGATTTAACAGGAGCATAGTAAGGTCGAAGACTTGGACCTCTCTACTTTCAATAGGACCCCCGGGACAGGGATAATTAGGGTCCAAGTTCCAGGGACAGTTTGAGGCCCCCCTTCCTTACCGAAGACTGTCACAGCGTGACAGGTTGCCATAATTATGTACTTTATGACACTGTTAGTTGATATTATTCTGTCAGAATGATGGTGATCACTATATACTGATTTGTTTTACTAATTTGCTGGTGGAGTTAGCCTTTTATTGTATGGTAGGATTTTTATTTAGTCAATTGTATAGCTGTGTTATTCAGTCACTGTAGAAAGGTAATCATTGTGTTTTCATGTCACTACTACTGTACAGCAATAATTGCTATTTAACTACAGAACCTACAAAAGACTGCCCCGACCACAGAGTCATCTTGTCGATGGTGGGACGGCTTTTATGCTATGTTTGATCAAATACAGTATTACTAAGAACTCTATATGATTTAAATGCACTTTTGCTTTTTACATATTCAATTATAGCAGGGTTTTTTTCATTTTATCTTTTGTAGGTTTTGTATGCTTTTTGGCCATGTGAACATCCATCTATATGCTGCATGTGTACCAACTCAAACCAAGCTCAATTTTTGTGTTTTTGCTTTGTATTTTTGCATTCTGTGCAAGCTGGGGTGTGGCCTCCATCTCCTGAGCTGGAAATTGTATTTAAAAGTTTCCCCTGACTGGTGTCCAGTGGTTGGGACCCGGTCCTTGTCTGCCCTTATTCACACAGATGTCAACTTTGACACATGATAAGGTTATTAATACTAGACAGTGTAGGGCCGCCCCAACCACTGAGTCACCTTGTCGTTGGTGGGACGGCATTTATGCTATGTTTGATCAAATATAGTATTACTAAGAACTCTGTATGATTGAAATGCACTTTTAGGCTGGGTTCACACGTAGCGGAACTCTCGCGGAAATTACCGCGAGAATTCCAGAATTCCATTCTGCGGGAAATCGAATTTTAAATTCCCGCGATTTTTCCGTGGAAAAACTAGCATTTTGCAAGCATAATTGGCTTGCAGAATTGCTAGCGTTTTCCAAGCGATCTGGAGCATTGCTTGGAGAACTGATTGACAGGTTGGTCACACTCGTCAAACATAGTGTTTGACGAGTGTGACCAACTTTTTATTATTGAGGCCGCCTATGCGGCATCAATAGTAAAAGATAGAATGTAAAAAATAATAATAAAAAAAAATATTGTTATTCTCACCTTCCGACGTCCCGCGCAGCCTTCCCGCCTCTCTCCACGCTCCCGGTCCCAGTAAGCCTTTGCGAGCGATGACGTCCGTTCTCGCGGGATCGCGAAGTCTCGCGGTCATTCGCGAGGCGTCGCGATCCCGCGAGAACAGACGTCATCGCGGTAGTTGTCGCAAAGGATTTTTTATTTTAAATTCTATTTTTTACAGGGATATGGTACCCAAAGCCCGGAGGACAGTCTCCTCTACTCCGGACCGTGGGTACCATCTGCAAATGTTCTGCTTACTTTTCGTATGGTGTGCACAGCCACATGTGGAAAGTAAGCAGAACAATGCATTCCTATGGGTGTGGGATCGCCGCGATTCCGCGAAATTAATGAGCATGCTGCGTTTTTTACCGCAAAGCGATTCCGCCGTGGTAAAAACTGCAGCATTAGCACAGCATTGCGGAATCCCATAGGAATGCATGGGATGCTTATTTTTCGCATTTTCACGGCAAAATCGCACGGTTAAAACCGCCGCGGAAACAACACCACGTGTGAACTCAGCCTTACTTTTTACTTATTTAATTATAGCAGGGTTTTTCTTCATTTTGTCTTTTGTAGGTTTTGTATGCTTTTTGGCCATGTGAACATGCATTTATATGCTGCATGTGTACCAACTCAAACCAAGCTCAATTTTTGTGTTTTTGCTGTATAACTACAGGTAGTAAGCCACAGGTATGTGAAATAATAAACATATATATTTCATAATTCAAATGTGTGTACATGTGGACAAAACTGGTAGCATCCTTCTGGTAAAGTTAGAAAAAAACACAATGGTCGCTAATAGATGGGGATAAATGCCATTTAACATGTTTATAGCCGTGGGTGGATCGCTGTTAACTGCACATGTCAGGAGACCCCTGTGGATAGTTATGAGCGCCGCCCAGTGGTCGGTATGCAGGTGATCACTTTAGCTACACATTTTAGATCCCATGGAGACTATTGAAGCCAGTAAAAAGTAAAACTAAAAGTTTCTAAAAATATTAAAAAAAATATAAAAGTTTAAATCACCCCCCATTCGCCCTATTCAAAATAAAACAATTTAAAAAAAATACAAAATATAAATATATTTGGTATCGCTACATTCAGAAGCGCCCTATTTTGTTACTGCGTAACAAGAAAAAAAAATCAAAATGCCAGAATTACTATTTTTTTTGTCGTCGCAACATTGCAAAAAATACGCCCTCACACAGCTACAGATCACGAAATATGGAGATGCTACAAGTCTTGGAAAATGACTCCATTTTTTTTTAACAAACTTTGGATTTTATTTTCACCACTTTAGTAAAAAAGAATCTAGACATGTTTGGTGTCTATGAACTCATAATGACCTGGAGAATCATAATGAAAGGTCAGCTTTAGCATTTGGTGAATATGGTTTAAAAAAAAAATTGGAGAGTTGTACTTTTTTGGCAATTTCACTGCACTTAAAAATGTTTTTCTATTTTCCAGGACATAATATGGTAAAATCAATGGTGTTGTTCAAAAGTAAAACTCGTCCAGCAAAAAGCAAGCCCTCATATGGCCATATTGTTTGAAAAATAAAAAAGTTATGGTTCTGGGAGGAAAAGGAGCAAAAAACAGAAACGCCTTGGCATAAAGGGTTTAATATTTTGTTGCACAACTGTAATACCGTGCAGGAATGAGTATATATCACCACGGAGCAGACGGACCAACAGTTAAAGGGGAGATTTAACAGGAAAATATACAGAATAATGGTGTAGATATGAATGTGAAACGGGTTTAGCAAACAGCCAAAAAGCATAAACAGTATTCAAAAAGTAATGAGTTATTTTCCTATGGTGCAACTTAAAGGGAATCTGTCACCCCTTTTTTGAGATATCATATAATGATATCATTCAATTGCGTGTCACATAAGGATTCTCTTAGTACTTTTGCTTCCCCCTGACCCCGCACCTTTCATGCATAAATACCTTTTTTATATCGGTTCAGATGTATGTAAACTGCCACGGTCCGGTCCGATGGGCGGGGCTTATTCACCTGCTCCCCCCTCCCTGTCTTGCTCTACGCAAGAAGAAATACATAGAGCAAGACAGGGAGGGGGGAGCAGTTGAATAAGCCCCGCCCAGCAGACCAGACAGCGGCAGTTTACATACATCTGAACCGATATAAAAAAGATATTTATGCATGAAAGGTGCGGGGTCAGGGGGAAGCAAAAGTACTAAGAGAATCCATATGTGACACACAAATGAATGATATCATTATATGATATCTCAAAAAAGGGGTGACAGATTCCCTTTAACAGTCTGCAGGGTCTTGATTGAAGGGATCACTCTTCTCCAACGTTGGCACCGATTCACAAGCAGCGCTTGCAGTCTACTCTGTACCCTGGGACTTTAACGTTGTCCAACCGGGGTACAAGACTGATGATATCCCCTTTGCTCCAAGTCCTGCTCTCTTACTCTGCAGCGGTGCTTTCTCACCGGAATCAGGGGCTCTGCATTAACACGTAAGTCACAGGGACCTTGTACGTGGCTCAGTCTCTCTAAACAGGTCACTGCACCGTTACTGAATGCAGCCTTTTTTCAGGGAAGCGTCCTTCCACATAGCACAGTCTCTCTAAGGCAGGGTTCCCAACTCCAGTCCTCAAGGCGCACCAACAGATCATGTTTTCAGGATTTCCTTTGTATTGCACAGGTGATGCAATTATCACCTGAGCATTACTAAGGAAATCCTGAAAACATGATCTGTTGGTGGGCATTCAGGACTGGAGTTGGGGAACCCTGCTCTAAGGAGATCACAGCATACAGCCTCTTTGCCTCCTAACAGTCAATCCCCACATTTATTCAGGCTGGCTAGCAACCGCAAATCATGCAGCTACGGTGACAGAAACTAAATCTCTAAGCACATCCAAATACTCGGAGATCACATGAGCATGCTCGGGAAATCTCGAGTAACGAGTATACTCGCTCATCACTAATGGCCACTTCTCATGAGCAGCTGTCTCAGGTGAGAAGGTGCTTTCTCTGGACTTCAGGTTTCAACTCTTAGGGCTCATACTCACAAGTGAGAAACTTGGATGAGTCTCGCATGTGAATACCCGGCACTGCTGCCGGCACTCCGGGGTGGAGCGTTCAGCTGCATAGAAATATATGCAGCTGAATGCTCCGATCCGAGTGCTGGTGGAAGTGCCGGGTATTGACGTGTGAGACTCGTCCGAGTTTCTCACATGTGAGTATGAGCCCTTACATGGAAGTTCAATAAAATTATCTGAATTAACAGGGGTGGATCTGCAGTACCCTGCTGTGGACACTATAAAATTGACGGAACTGTACAGTTCCACTGCAACTGTTCATGTCTGGTCAGTCAACATGTTTCTGAACATCAAGAGCTGTTGGCAGAATCTGAGAGACAGCTTTGCGACATACATTCTTCTATCACTACTTTTACAATTGTTTTAATGCTAATGTAAGGAGATGGACATATTGCACGCATTCCACCTTGAAGAATATGTAAATTGTTGTAATGTTAACTGTGATGTATAATGTGCACTGTGACTTGTGTTAATGATTTTGATAATGTATGCAGTTTAACTATAGGGATAGTGACAGTTAAAGGGAATCTGTCACCCATTTTTAGTGATATCATGCAAAGATACAGTGGCATGCAAAAGTTTAGACACCCCGGGTCAAAATTACTGTTATTGTGAACAGTTAAGCAAGTTGAAGATAAAATGATCTCTAAAAGGCCTAAAGTTAAAGATGACACATTTGTTTTGTATTTTAGGCTAAAAAGTAATACACATTGTAATTTTTTCACATTTTAAAAATTACAAAAAGAAAAATGGTCTGATGCTAAAGTTTGGGCACCTTTGGAGATTTGTGTGCTCTGATAACTTTGACCAAGGTTTCAGACCTTAATTAGCCTGTAAGGGATATGGCTTGTTCACCCTCAATGTTAGGAAAGGCTAGCTGATGCAGATTCCACAGGTTTAGAAACACATAGCATCCTCTAACCTTGTGCGAAAAAACAGCCACCATGGGTTCTTTTAAGCAGCTGCCTAGCACTCTGAAAATGAAAATGGTGGAGGCCCACAAAGCAGGAGAAGGCTATAAAAAGATAGCAAAGCGTTTTCAAGTTGTCCTTTCCTCAGTTCAATATGTAATTCAGAAATAGCAGTTTACAGGAACAGTGGAGGTCAAGATAAGGTCTGGAAGGCCAAGCAAAATTTCAGAGAGAGCTGCTTGTAGGATTGCTAGAAAGGCATATCAGAACCCCCACTTGACTGCAAAAGACCTTCAGAAAGATTTAGCAGATTCTGGAGTTGTGGTAATTGTTCTACTGTTCAGAGACACCTTATCAAATACGGCCTTCATGGAAGAGTCATCAGAAGAAAACCTCTCCTGCACCCTCACCATAAAATTTAGCATCAGAGGTATGCAAAAGAACATCTAAACAAGCCCAATGCATTTTAGAAACAAGTCCTGTGAATCGTGGAAGTTAAAATAAAACTCTTTGGTCGCAATGATCAAAGGTATGTGCAGAGAAAAAATTGCATAGAATTTCAGGAAAAGAACATCTCTCCAACCATTAAGCATGGGGATGGATCAATCATGCTTTGGAGTTGTGTTGCAGACAATGTCATAGGGAACATTTCACAGGTAGAGGGAAGAATGGAGTCAATGAAATTTTAACAAATTCTTGATGCAAACATAACATCATATGTAAAAAAGCTGAATTTGAAAACAGGATGGCTTCTACAAATGGATAATGATCACGCACATCAAAATCCACAATAGACTACCTCAAAAGGCGATAGCTAGAGGTTTTTCAATGGCCCTCACAGTCCCCCGATTCGATCATCATTGAAAATCTGTGGCTAGTCCTCAAAATAGCAGTGCATGCAAGACGACCCAGGAATCTCACAGAAATTAAAGAATTTTCCAAGGAAGAATGGATGAAAATCCATCAAACAAGAATTGAAAGACTCTTGGCTGGCTACTAAAAGCGTTTACAAGCTGTGATATTTTAAAAGGGAGTGCTACTAGGTACTCACTATGCATGGTGCGCATACTTTTGCATTGGCCTATTTTCCTTATTTTAATTTTTAAAATGTAAAAAATGACAATATATAATTTTTTTGGCCTAAAATACAGAGAAATCTTTAACTTTAGCCCTTTTAGAGATCATTCCATCTTCAACTTGCTTAATTGGTCACAATAACAGTAATTTTGACCAGGGGTGCCCAAACTTTTAAATGCCACTGTATCATTCAATTCTGTGTCACAAAAGGATTATATTCTTACTTTTTATCCTGCCTGACCCCGCACCTTTGATGCATAAGTACCTTTTTAATCACTCTTCTGATGGATGTAAATCGCCTCGGTCTGGTCCGATGGGCGTGGCTTATTCTCCTACCCCCACCTTGGCTTGCTGGACGTAATTTCATCTGTGAATATCACAGATGCCGTTGTGGTTTTACGCCTGTGCATTGATAAGGCCGCTTGCGCAGTATGCTTTGCCCAACTGTGGGCAAAGCATATAATCACTACTGTGCATGCACAGGTATTTTTCCCTGCTGTCTATGACCCGGAAGTCTTCACATGCCAGAGATACTCTTCCTGGACGCCGGATACCTGAGAAAAGGCCTGAGCAGTGCGCATTGCCCCGGAACCTGAGGAAGAAAATCATCTACTGAACGCACTGCTCAGGCCTTTTCTCAGGTATCCGACGTCCAGGAAGAGCGTCTCTGGCATGTGAAGCATACTGTGAGCGGCCTTATCAATGCGCAGGCGCGAAAACACAATGGCATCTGTGATACTCACAGATGAAATTACGTCCAGCAAGCCAAGGTGGGGGGGATGGGGAGAATAAGCCACGTCCATCGGACCGGACGGCGGCGATTTACATACATCAGAAGAGTGATTAAAAAGGTATTTATGCACCAAAGGTGCGGGGTAAGGTGCACGACCGGACTGGGACAAAAAAGCAGCCCTGCCACACAAACCCCACCAGCCCACAACTATAAGGATATGTGCACACGCTGCAGAATGCTCTGCGGATTTGGCCGCACGGATTTTGTAAAATCCGCAGGTAAATCTGCAGGTCAAAACACCTGCGGTTTTACCTGCGGATTAGCCTGCGGTTTTGCCCTGCGGTTTTTCATCTCCACAATGGAGGAGATGGCAAACCGCAGCAGAATCCGCAGAAAGAATTGACATGTCAATTCTTTCTGCAGTTTTGAAACCTCAGCAAATCAGCGCGGAAAATTCCGCTGCAGCTGCACAGCATTTTTTTTACCATAGGATATTATGCTACTGTACACCGCAGCAAAAACTGCTGCGGATGCGCAGCGGCCAAATCCGCTGCGGATCTGCAGCAGAATCCGCAGCGTGTGCACACAGCCTGACACTCCTCACCCCGATCAGTGAATTTTTGCTATACTTTGTCATCTCCTCATCACTCTCTTTAAGGAGTTATTTGAAGAGCCACATGTCAATGGCACCACAGTGCGTATGATTGACCACAGCTCCATTTTCATGGTGCTCTTCAAAGCTACGTTTCCTAGGATCATGGGGGTCCCAGCGGTCAGATCCACAACAAACAGAAAGTCATCCCGTATCCCCACATAATGCTCCATACAGTATTATGGGCCCCATATATTACTGCATACAGTATAATAGACACCATATATTACTTCATACAGTGTAATGGGCCACATATAATTCTTCTCCCCAAACCCCGCTACTCAGTCTCCTCAGTGTATTCTGATCCTCTGCACTGCTTGGCACAGGGACATCATTAACTTTACGTATATAATTGTCCACTTGGACTGATAGTAATAGTGATTTGTTTGTATCCTGTTGTCTGGGGCAGGCCCTCTTCATGGGGGTCCTCAGGGCATATGATTATACACCAGTAAAAAGTATGAGAGGCTCAAAGTGACCAGTGCCACCTAGTTTCCTATCCCCCTTATTCTATTGGTACTGTGGGCACGCTGACTGGTACTGAGGAAAAGAAAGAAAGAACAGAAAGAAAAAAACAGAGAGAGAAAGTAAGAAGCGAAACAAAGAACGGAGAAAGAAAGAAAAGAAAGAAGAACAGAGAGAGAAAGAAAAAAAGAAAGATTAGAGAGATAAAGAAATAGAAAGAAAGATTCTAAAAAGATACTATAGCAGCCCGGCTCCCACTGTAGTGCCCACCTGAGCCTCCCGATGCAGGATATAACATGATCTGCTCACATGGCCGGCATCCCCGAGTTCAAGGTGATCCTGCTGTCCGCGCTGTTGGAGGAGGACACAGTGATGGATCTGAAGCATTCCCTAAAGTGCCTCCATGGTTCCGTCACAATCTCCTCCCGAAATTACCTCATTTCTTGTCAGCTTCTAGCCCGTCACTTCCGGTGGAACGTCACATGCGAATTTTAAAGTGCTCCTCAGGGCTCCGACGTGTACTCCTGTGTCCACGCGAAAAGTAAGCTCCCAGCCGGGGCAGTATCTCTCTCAAAATCGGGACTGTCCCGCTGGGAGGTATGAATGCTCCCCACCATACACCTTGTACATGTATGGCACCGCATACATCATACACACACGGTTCCGCTTTTTATGCCTCGTACACACGGCTCCATTCTGTACACCTTGTACACACACAGCTCAGTACACACATGGCTCCACTCCATAAACCTCGTACACATGCGGCTCTGCTCCGTACACCTTGTACGCACGTGGCCACGCTCTGTAAACCTTGTACACAAATGACTCCACTCTGTAAACCTTGTACACATGCGGTTCCGCTCCATACACCTTGCACACACGCGGCTCCGCTCCATACACACACGTGCGGCTCCACTCCATACACCTCATACACGTGCGGCTCCGCTCCGTACACCTCACACACTCACGGCTCTGCTCCGTACACCTCATACACACACGGCTCCACTCCGTACACCTAGCACACACACGGCTCTGCTACATCCACCCTGTAAACCTTCCCTGACCCCACACATAAACTTCACCTCATCCAGGATGATGAGAACCAGCACAGACAGCAGAGTCCTGCATAAACCAAGGGCTGATACTGGGTACTGGGGGAACATTATACTGTGTATGGGGGGATGGCGGTACTGGGGGAACATTATACTGTGTGGGGGATGGCAGTACTGTTGGAATATTATACTGTGTGGGGGATGGCAGTACTGTGGGAATATTATACTGTGTGTGGGGGTGACTGTAGTGGGGAACATTATACTGCGTGTGGGGGATGGCGGTACTGGTGGAACATTATACTGTTTGTGGGGGGATGGTGATACTGTGGGAACATTACACTGTGTGTGGGGACAGGAAAGGGACATTGCAATATGTGTTTCGTTACTTCCTGTTTTCCATACTTGCGTCACATGTATCTACCATAGGAAAAGGAACAAAATGCTATGATTCTTAGAAAGTGACAACAAAAAAGCACCAAGATAGTCTCAGCTCTGAAAAGGTTACTGCCCCCTGTGCCCAGTAATGGGGAATCTCCAGCACCTACCTCCACCTGCAGAGCCCCACTCCACATAGAGAATAATGGAGCCTCCAGCACCGACCTCCACCCACAGAGCCGCACTCCACATAGAGCATAATGGAGCCTCCAGCACCTACCTCCACCCACAGAGCCGCACTCCACATACAGAATAATGGAGCCTCCGGCACCGACCTCCACCCACAGAGCCACACTCCACATAGAGAATAATGGAGCCTCCAGCACTTACCTCCACCCGCAGAGCCGCACTCCACATAGAGAACAATGGTGCCTCCAGCACCAACCTCCACCCGCAGAGCCGCACTCCACATACAGAATAATGGAGCCTCCAGAACCTACCTCCACCCAAAGAGCCACACTCCACACAGAGAATGGAGCCTCCGGCACCTACCTCCACCCGCAGAGCCGCACTCCACATAGAGAATAATGGAGCCACCGGCACCTACCTCCACCCGCAGAGCCACACTCCACATAGAGAATAATGGAGCTGTGGCGCCCCAAGGAGTAAAGTTGCCACAGTGGCTTTGCCTTCCTCCAGGGGAGGGTAATGCCAAGCTTGGAGGCAAGGATGGGTCTCTCTCGCAGTCAATCTATGCATGCAACACAGTTCCACTCCAGGCCAGCAGGGGGAACTCTGAACCGGGATTAAGGGGAGGAGTGCTCTCTGAGGGCCAAGAGGAAGGGGTGGTTAGTTAGTTAGTTAGTCTACGGAGGGTGAAGTGTGCAGACGTGTGGAAGGAGCACTGAGTTAGAGCGTAGAGGATGAGCTCATCTCTGGAGAGAGCGCATGAACTGGAGCCTGGTCTCCACGGTTGTACGGATACTAACGGTCCTGCAACAGACACCAGAGGAGTAGGAGGCTGTAAATGCCCTACTCCCATCTAAGACTTAAGGGCACAACAGCAGCTTGGATAGTGAGCCGGGACTCAGGAGAGAGGAGTCCCGAGATAAGCTACAGCTGTCTGCCGTGCAGGTGAGGTTCTTGAGAACATCTGACAGGAGGAACTTCAGTGTAACTCGGTACTGGAGATCCCGCAAATAAGCGCTAGTAAGGAGACTGCACAACCCATCTGCTAAGAGAGGATCCCTGAATTGCTTCCAGGCTAGCCTGCTCCAATACCATCTGTAATCAGGACCCTGGACTGCAGTTATCAAGTAAAGGTACAGAAATTGCACCCCGCTGTGTCTTGTCTGCTTCCTACCTTTCCGGCACCGCTACATCCCCGTGCCAACCACATCTACACTGCCCTGGGACTATAGCTTCACCTGTGGGGAGCTTTTACATCTTTGCTGCACCATACCATCAGTCCCAGCGGATCTGCATGCAGCGTCGGCTTAACACCTCCCTTGCAGAGCACCACAGGTGGCGTCACAAACTATTCATCTAACTACATTCCACCATTCACATCTTCCTATTACTTGGGCGCCCAGGGCCACGGTCCGGGTCACCGCTACTGTGACACATCCCACTGATACTGGCCCGGTACCGAGTACCCAACAGTCCTGGGAGGGTGACCCAACTTGGTGTCACGAACAGGATATCGGAGCCCGGTACCCCCGTAGACTGTGTGTGATATTGGCACCAATTTCCGCCATTGCCGCGCTGTTTGGCGTGCGCAGGAAGAAGGGGCAGGCCGTCGTGGCCGGGGCCTGCCACAGAGCGCGAAGAAGTGAAGTACCGTGCGGGAAGAGAGGACAGCACGCGAGAAGAGGAGGAGCTGAGGCCTACAGCCGGGAGCATCGGGCCTGCGAAGCGGTCGCCAGTGAGCTCACACAAACCCCAGCCCTGGCTAACATTAACTAGGGGGAAGAGAATGTCCGCGCCACACTGCAATGCAGCGGCGGACGCCATTGCCAACCCTGCAGCGCCGCAAGGAGGAGCGCCCGCCGCAGCGGTCCCCATAATGCCGCTGTCTATGCCCTACATACTGGGAGCGGCCAGGCTACCGCAGTACTCGGGTGAGTCACATACCCTGAGTGAATTTAAAGAGAGACTGTGCAGTTTGTTTAAAGTCTACCCTCTGAGAGCCAGAAAGTGAATATCCTGATTGGACAGCTAACGGGTACAATACAGAGACACTGATAAAGAGACTGTTGCAAAGATCCTGGCTAAGCTGAGAAGCATCTTTGACACCCACACTGCAGCTGAAATCAAGATGAGGTTCTTTGGCTGTAAACAGAAGGCGCAGGACAGTATAAGGGACTATGCTCTCAAACTGCAGGAGGCGCTGCGAGCAGTTAAGCAAGTTGATCCTGACAGTGTGAAGGAGGACGATAAGCTGTTAAAGGAGCAGTTCATTGAAGGACTCTTATCCAGTACCCACAGAGGACAGTTGCGTATCATAACCCTGCAAAACCATGATCTGGACTTTGCTGATTTTAAGGACAGGGCTATTCGGGTACTGCAGGAATTAACTGACAGCCGCCCAGCGCCCTCTAGGCGCCCAGCGATCACTTACCACCAGGAAGCAACATCTTTCCCTTCCACCCCTGAAGAGGCTGATGCACAGACTCTGGATAAAGATCCAACTGAGGAGCTGCGTCTTCAAGTCCAGGAGTTGACCAAAGGGATGGCTGCACTTACCAAAACCGTGCAGTCCCTGCAGGTGTCCTCCAAGGAAAAGATCCAGCTTGCTTCCAGTCCAGAGGATGTCCCATGGCTCCGGAGGAGGAGAGCCCCACCACTTCGAGGGAGGAACAACGATCGCTATGACCAGGACAGACGTCCCATCTGTCGTCACTGCTACAAGGCCGGTCATCTTGCAAGATTTTGTCCTTTAAACGATTAACCTCTGGGGCAGAGGGCCAACCCCCAGGAGTAGGACCACAAGGCCCAAGGAACTGGCAAGCCAAGTATGTGGGAGGGAGACCGATCCTTCCTGTGGTGATTGATGGCATCCCCATGAACGCTTTGCTGGACACTGGCTCCCAGGTGACCACTATGCCATACATTCTTTATGTCACGCCGTGCTCACCTGGGGGCGGGACCTCGGTCCCGACGTCATCTCTTCCGGAGCTGCGGTCACTCCGGGGGTCCCGTAGGGTGCGCACGCGCAGCTCCCGTCCCCGGGCCTCCTCCTACATGTCACGTTTGCGCTTGCGCGCTCCTGTCAGTGCTGTATAGGGCTCGGTCCTCTCTATGGTAATGGAGGACCTGACCCGGAACCTGTAGTGGTCATGTGCTTTCTGGCTAGGTCCTGACCCGGAACCAGTAGTAGTCATGTGCTATATCAGACGACCTCCCCCTAGGGGAGGTGCCTGATTATTGTTGTGCTCCTGGCTTGGTCTGCCGTGTCCCTGCCTGGCTGTGCGCTGTACTCAGGTCCTCTGCCTTGCACTCTGTTGTGCCTCTTGGCACACGCTCTGAATCTGCACTCTGCTTTGTACTTGGTTGTGCCTCCTGGCACACGCTCTGACCCTGTGTTCTGTCTCGTACTCGGTTGTGCCTCCTGGCACATGCTCTGACACTGTACTCTGTCTCATACTCGGTTGTGCCTCCTGGCACACGCTCTTACCCTGTACTCTGTCTTATACTCAGTCGTGCCTCCTGGCACACACTCTGATTCCGTGCTCTGTCTTATACTCAGTTGTGCCTCCGGGCACACACTCTGATCCTGTACTCAGTCTCTTACTCTGCTACACCTCCTGGCACACCTGCTGCCTGGTTCTGTGCTCTGACGTGCTCCTTGCACGCTTCCTGCTTCACTCACACCCGGACGAACGAAGTCTCTGTATACCACGTGTTCCCGTGTCCACACTTTACACGTTCCTACAGACACTCTCACCCACTCGTGTCTCCTGTGAGCCGGCCGCCTGGTGCCAGCAGTCGTGGTGCCTCACCCCCTGGGGCTTGCCCCTGACACTCCCTGTATAGGGGGTGGTCTTCACTAGGTCAGCTCGCCCTGGGAGGGTTGGTGTCACGACCCAGAGGGTCCACTCCAGGAGTCGTCATAGTATAATCAGGCCATGGACCCCGCTGGTGCCACCACCTCCATCCAAAAGGAACTGGTGTTCCTACGGGAGAGTCAGACCAGGATTATGGTCTTTTTGAAATCCATGGAGTCTCGTTTGTCGGCCATACAATCCGTTTCTGCCCAGTCCTCGGCCCCTCACCCGATACCGCGCCTCGGCAAGCCACCCCGATATAGCGGGGACCCTAAGTTTTGTCGAGGATTTCTGAACCAATGCCGGTTACATTTTGAGCTTTTGCCGCAGCACTATCCCACTGAGCGCGCCCAAATTGCCTTTATTGTTTCACACTTAGAGGGGGAGGCATTAGCATGGGTGAACCCCCTCTGGGAGCGCAATGACCCACTCGTCTCTCGGCTTTCCACCTTTTTGGACACCTTCCGCAAGGTGTTCGACGAGCCGGGTCGGCTGGCCTCTATCACCGAGTCCCTCTTTAACCTCCATCAGGGTACGCTACCGGTAGGACAGTATGCCATCCGTTTTCGTACCTTGGCCTCCGAACTCGGTTGGAACAACGAGGCTCTCGTAGGGATCTTTTGGCGTGGCCTGTCCAGTCGGATCAAAGACGTACTGGCAGGTCGGGATACTCCCACCTCTTTAGAGGATGATCTCACTGGCGACACGCATCGACCTGCGGTTTCAGGAACGTGCCCGTGAATTAGCCAGAGAGAGGAGCTCCTCTCCCCTCCTCCGTTCCTGCTCCAAGAAGCCGGGAAACTTCTCCGCCTAGGGTTGATAGGAGAGGCCTCCCTAGGTGTACGTGATTCCTCTCCTCCCCTGCTCGTGTCCGTATTATTGAATCTCGGTGCCAAGCGTTATTCTGAGGAGGCTTTCCTGGATTCTGGCGCGGAGGGGAATTTTATCACACTCGAGGCGGTTAAAAAATACCGGATTCCTGTCAGATCCCTGGAGACTCCTCGGTCGATTGTTTCGGTCAATGGTACGTCCGTGCTGGAGTCCGTTACCCAGGCCACCGAAGAGATCGAGCTGCAGATCGGAGCCCTGCACCTGGAGAAGATCTCCTTCCTCGTCTTGTCCACCATGTCTCACGCACTTCTTCTAGGCCTCCCTTGGCTACGGACTCATGAGCCAACCCTGGACTGGCGGTCGGGCGAGATACTCCGGTGGGGACCGTTCTGTCAGGAGAAGTGCCTGTTGCCCGTCCGTCTGATGAACTCTGCCGGTCCATCCCCGGCACCTACAGGTCTGCCGTCGGCTTACTGGTCCTTTGCAGATGTTTTCGACAAGAAGGAGGCCGAGACTCTGCCCCCCCATCGGCCATATGACTGTCCGATTGACCTCATTCCTGGTTCTACGCCACCCAGGGGTAGGATATACCCGCTATCCCCTGCTGAGACCCAAGCTATGTCTGACTATATCCAGGAGAACCTTGCTAGAGGTTTCATCCGTAAGTCCTCCTCGCCTGCGGGAGCGGGATTTTTCTTTGTAAAAAAGGACGGCTCCCTCCGTCCTTGCATAGACTACCGAGGCCTGAACAATATCACGGTCAAGAACAAGTACCCATTGCCATTGATCCCGGAGCTCTTTGACCGACTTAGAGGAGCTCGAATTTTCACCAAACTGGATCTTCGTGGGGCCTACAACTTGATCCGCATTCGTTCCGGGGATGAGTGGAAGACCGCCTTTAACACCAGAGACGGTCACTACGAGTACTTGGTCATGCCCTTCGGCCTCTGCAATGCCCCAGCGGTTTTCCAGGAGTTCGTGAATGACGTCTTCCGGGATATGCTGTACTCCTGCGTGGTAGTCTATCTGGATGACATCCTCGTTTTTTCTCCAGACCTCTCCGCCCACAGAAAGAACGTGCGTCAAGTCCTCCAGCGCCTGAGGGAGAACCGCCTTTATGCCAAGCTCGAGAAATGTGCCTTCGAGCAAACGTCCCTGCCATTCTTGGGGTACATTATCTCAGAATCAGGTCTATGCATGGATCCGGCAAAAGTGTCCGCCGTCCT
Source organism: Dendrobates tinctorius (assembly GCF_039654945.1). NCBI lineage: Eukaryota > Metazoa > Chordata > Amphibia > Anura > Dendrobatidae > Dendrobates > Dendrobates tinctorius. The sequence continues at coordinate 58,779,296 of NW_027361829.1, forward strand.
CGATTGGCCACAGCCCCATGGGGTGAAGGCAATCCAACGCTTCCTTGGTTTTGCGAACTACTACCGACAGTTCGTTCCTCATTTTTCCTCGTTGGTTCGCCCCATCTCGTCCCTTATCTGCAAGGGAGCTAACCCAAAGGCTTGGCCCTCTGAGGCTGAAGAGGCCTTCCAGTCGTTGAAACAAGCCTTCGCCGCTGCTCCGGCGCTTCACCGACCTGAGATTAGTAGACCTTTCACTCTCGAGGTGGACGCATCCTCTACTGGGGCTGGCGCAGTCCTTCTGCAGAAATCCTCTTCTGGACGTTTTGTCACCTGTGGCTTCTTTTCTAAAGTATTTTCCTCCACTGAGCAGAACTACTCCATTGGCGACAAAGAGCTATTGGCTATTAAGTTGGCCTTGGAGGAGTGGAGGTACTTACTGGAGGGTGCCATACATCCATTCAAGATCTTCACAGACCATAAGAACCTGGCGTACATCCAGTCCGCACAGAGGCTCAATCCTCGGCAAGCCAGGTGGTCCCTATTCTTCGCCTGCTTTGACTTTGAGCTACATTTTCGGCCCGGCGATAAGAACGTTAGAGCGGATGCGTTGTCAAGATCATTCCTGTCGTCTGATGCAGAGGAAGAACCCTCTCATATCATTGATTTATCCAAAGTAATTACTGTGGCTCCTGTCAAGTTAACCACGTTACCTCCGGGAAGAACCTTTGTGGCTGAGAATAACCGAAAACGAGTGCTAAATTGGGGACATTCGTCCAAGATTGCCGGCCACGTTGGTGTCAAAAAGACTTTGGACTTAATCTCTCGCCATTATTGGTGGCCTTCACTCTCCCAGGATGTTAAAGACTTTGTAGCATCTTGCCCGTCCTGTGCCCAGAACAAGATACCCAGACAACCACCCTCCGGTCTTCTGTTCCCGCTTCCCATTCCATCGGCTCCATGGCAGCACATAGCCATGGATTTCATTACTGATCTGCCTTGTTCTTCCGGTTGTACTGTGGTCTTGGTGGTTGTAGACCGATTTTCAAAGATGGCTCACTTCATTCCTCTTCCCGGACTACCCTCTGCTCCTGACTTGGCGAAGATCTTCATTTCCCATATCTTCAGGATTCACGGCTTCCCCCAGCACATCGTGTCGGATAGAGGGGTCCAATTCACCTCCCGGTTCTGGAGAGCTCTATGCGGACTCATGAAAGTGTCATTGGATTTCTCTTCCGCCTATCACCCCCAAACCAATGGGCAGGTGGAACGTACCAACCAGATCCTTACATCCTATCTCCGGCATTTTTCTAATGCTCATCAGAATGACTGGGTCGGTCTACTTCCTTGGGCTGAGTTCGCCTACAATAATCACTCCAGTGAATCGTCTACCAAGTCTCCTTTCTTCATCGTCTTTGGACAGCATCTCAATGTGCCTCTACCGGTACTTCCTGTCTCGGGGGTACCTGCTGCCGATTCTCAGTCTGTGGAGTTCTCCAGGGTATGGCAGGAGACCAAAACCGCTCTCGAGAAAGCACGGGACAGAATGAAATTACACGCTGACAAGAGGCGCCTGGACGTTCCTCCATTTCTCCCTGGTGACAAGGTGTGGCTCTCCACCAAATACGTCCGCCTTAAGGTACCATCTTACAAACTGGGTCCCCGTTACATTGGTCCTTTTGAGGTCCTCAGGCGGATTAATGATGTTGCTTACAAATTGAAGCTGCCTCCTTCACTCCGTATTCCCAATTCCTTCCATGTGTCTCTCCTAAAACCTGTGGTTCTTAACCGATTTCATCCTTCTCCAGGCCACACACCCCAGCCTGTTGGCTTGGGGGATGAGTTTGAGGTGAATGACATTTTGGCCATGAAGAAGGTAAGAGGGAGAACCATGTTCCTGGTCGATTGGAAGGGTTTTGGTCCCGAGGAGAGGTCATGGGAACCCAGGGAGAATATCCACGCACCCCAGATTTTGTCTAAGTTCCTCTCCAGTTTTAGAAAGAGGGGGCGTAAAGGGGGGGGTACTGTCACGCCGTGCTCACCTGGGGGCGGGACTTCGGTCCCGACGTCATCTCTTCCGGAGCTGCGGTCACTCCGGGGGTCCCGTAGGGTGCGCACGCGCAGCTCCCGTCCCCGGGCCTCCTCCTACATGTCACGTTTGCGCTTGCGCGCTCCTGTCAGTGCTGTATAGGGCTCGGTCCTCTCTATGGTAATGGAGGACCTGACCCGGAACCTGTAGTGGTCATGTGCTTTCTGGCTAGGTCCTGACCCGGAACCAGTAGTAGTCATGTGCTATATCAGACGACCTCCCCCTAGGGGAGGTGCCTGATTATTGTTGTGCTCCTGGCTTGGTCTGCCGTGTCCCTGCCTGGCTGTGCGCTGTACTCAGGTCCTCTGCCTTGCACTCTGTTGTGCCTCTTGGCACACACTCTGAATCTGCACTCTGCTTTGTACTTGGTTGTGCCTCCTGGCACACGCTCTGACCCTGTGTTCTGTCTCGTACTCGGTTGTGCCTCCTGGCACATGCTCTGACACTGTACTCTGTCTCATACTCGGTTGTGCCTCCTGGCACACGCTCTTACCCTGTACTCTGTCTTATACTCAGTCGTGCCTCCTGGCACACACTCTGATTCCGTGCTCTGTCTTATACTCAGTTGTGCCTCCGGGCACACACTCTGATCCTGTACTCAGTCTCTTACTCTGCTACACCTCCTGGCACACCTGCTGCCTGGTTCTGTGCTCTGACGTGCTCCTTGCACGCTTCCTGCTTCACTCACACCCGGACGAACGAAGTCTCTGTATACCACGTGTTCCCGTGTCCACACTTTACACGTTCCTACAGACACTCTCACCCACTCGTGTCTCCTGTGAGCCGGCCGCCTGGTGCCAGCAGTCGTGGTGCCTCACCCCCTGGGGCTTGCCCCTGACACTCCCTGTATAGGGGGTGGTCTTCACTAGGTCAGCTCGCCCTGGGAGGGTTGGTGTCACGACCCAGAGGGTCCACTCCAGGAGTCGTCATACTTTACAAGAGGTATTGGGCTGATTCAGAACTTACCCGTGGCCCAACTGATGAACTGACAGTAGTTGCCAGTAATGGTCAGTCTTTGCCGCAGATAGGATGTAAAGAAATTACTGTTAAAGTGGGTCGGGTAGAGCTAGAGTCTCAAGGTCTGATAGCTGTTGATATTGATCGACGTGAATGTAATCCCATGATGACTCTTGGTACAAATGTAATTGAAAACTGTCTGTCCAAGGTTATTGTCTTGTTGCAACAGGTGGCTGAGACTGCTGGTTCCAGTGAACAACGAGTCCTGCAGAAGGAGATCAGAGCCCTGATGCAAAGACAATGTCATGATCCAGGACGGGATTTCGCTTTGACCCGTCCTGGTTAGACTATGGGTTAATTGTGCTGCCTCTCTCTGGCAGAAGGAGGCTATTTAGTGCTCACTGGACCTGAGTCCGGTGTCAGTTATACTCCTGCCCTCGGCTGAGTTAAGTGACCTCTTGTATACGTGTGCCTTGTGCCTGATATCTTGCTTGCTTGTGTGGTTTTGATCTGGTTCTGTCCCTGTTACGAGTTCTGCCTGACCCTTTTGTACTGCGCTACCTCTCGTGTATGACTCTCTGCTTGTGACCAGACTTCTCTCTGCTTGTCCCCTTGGTACCACGTCGCCCTCTTGTGTATGACCTTTGGCTTTGTCTGACTACCCGTCTGTTTGTCCCTCCTGTGCCTCGTTTGCCCGTACTGTTGTGACCTCCGTTTTGCCTGACTCTGAGTTGTTGTATGGTGTCCTGACATATCTGAAAGCAGGACGCTAAGCCACGCCCCCTTGCAGTCACATGACCATAGGTCCTGTGCAAGATTGCTCATTTTCAGTGTCCGCAGGTCCCGTGCCTCTTTACTTTCCAGCGCTGACAGGACCCTGACACTATTAGCTTGAAGCACGCCTGGTCACCTCTGCTGCCCTGCTCCCCAGGTAACTTTCAGCACTGCTTCTGTACTCAGGACACGCGCACTGGCTCTATGAGCAAGTGTAGTGCGGTGTCTCTGACATTATAACTGACCCATACAATTTTTTTTTTTCTCTGCTCCCATTCTCCTGTGTATGTGATGGATTCTATGCACACTCTTTCTGAACAGGTTAAGCACCTGACGCAGATGTCTCAGAAACTCCTTGGAGAACAAAGAGTTCTGGCTCAGTCTCAGCAGCTGATCGCTGACACTGTGCAGGGAGTTCTTTCATTGGGGGCTCGGGATGTTACATTAATTTCCCCAGAATCTCCGGTTAAATTACCTGATACCTTTTCTGGAGATAAAAATGAATTCAGAGTTTCCAAGGAGGGCTGTAAGCTTTTTTTTTCCTTACGACCACACTCTTCTGGGGATGAAAGTCAGAGAGTGGGGGTCATTATATCCCTGTTAAGGGGAGCCCCCCAAGCTTGGGCTTTCTCCCTTCCTACCACGGCCCCTGAGCGTATGACTGTAGATGCATTTTTTGAGGCCCTGGGGCATATTTATGATGAGCCTGATCGGATGCGCATGACTGAGGACATGTTGATGAATGTTTTCCAGGGGAAGCACTCAGCCGAGTGGTTTTGCTCCGAGTTCAGATGCTGGGCTGCTGAGGTCTGCTGGAACGACGACGCCCTCCGGGGGTTGTTCCGTAGAGGCCTGTCTGAGCATCTGAAAGATGCCTTGGCTCTCCACCCCCCACCTGATTCCCTGGAGGAGGCTATGACACAGGCCGTCCGGATGGATCGCAGGTTACGGGCAAGGGGAGTGATACAAACCGAGACATCATTATTCTCCCAAGGAAGGGGAGCCAGTTCTGCATTGAAAATCACGGAGATGGGAACCATCGACCTTAAGGAGGAAGAAAGGAGACAACGGTGCATGAGAAAATGCTGTTGTCACAGTGGCGAGTCTGGACATTGGAAAAAGCATTGCCCCTCCTGGCCACTAACCAACAAGCAACTGAGCCCGGGTGATTATCGTGGAGGTCACCCAGGCTCTCAGGTACCCTTTTCTGCCTTCTCTAAAATGTTGTTTCAAGTGGAACTTTGTTGTGGGAGTGTCTCCACATCCACTTCTGCCTTCGTGGATTGCGGTTCATCATTGAACTTTATTGACTCTGACTTGGTGGCCAGGTGTAAGATAGGGACAGTTAGGTTGGAGACTCCGATTCACATTGTTGCTATTGACAAAACACCACTGGTTAAGAATGACATTATGTTTCGTACTGAAGAGTTTCTCCTTAAAGTGTGTTCCTTGCACCAGGAGCGTATTTCATGTTTTGTAATGAACAACCTGCCTGCGGGACTTGTGTTGGGGTGCCCCTGGTTACATCTGCATAATCCTGTGATTAATTGGGAATCTCGGGACATTTTTAAATGGGGTCCCTATTGCTCTGAGAAATGTCTTGTTTCTGTGTCTGTGTCGTCCGTGGGTCTAGAAGGTATTCCGGAGTGCCTGATAGATTATACGGACGTTTTCTCCGAAAAAGAGGCTAAGGTTTTACCACCACACCGCCCATTTGATTGTGCCATTGACCTGGTTCCAGGTGCTAAATTGCCCAAAGCCCGCTTGTATAACCTCTCGGGTCCGGAACGGGCTGCAATGAAGGAATATATTTCCGAGAGTCTCCGTAAGGGACATATTCGTCCTTCTGTTTCTCCTGTGGCGGCGGGGTTCTTTTTTGTAAAGAAAAAAGACGGTGGTTTGCGCCCATGCCTTGATTTCCGTGAGTTAAATAAAATAACTGTGAGGAATACGTATCCCCTTCCACTTATTCCTGATTTATACAATCATTTGTCCGGAGCTAAGTGGTTTTCGAAATTAGATCTACGGGGAGCGTATAACCTTATCCGAGTCTGTGACGGAGATGAGTGGAAAACGGCCTTTCTCACTACTGAAGGGTTGTTTGAGAATTTGGTCATGCCTTTCGGCCTGACCAATGCTCCAGCGGTCTTCCAAAATTTCATAAATCATGTGTTCTCTGATCTGACTGGACGATTTATGGTGGTATATTTGGATGACATTTTAATCTACTCTCCTGATAAACAGGCTCACATTGGTCATGTTCGGGCAGTTCTCCAAAGGCTCAGGGAGAACTGTCATTTTGCTAAACTTGAAAAATGTTTATTTTTTGTTCAGGAACTGTCCTTTCTGGGATTCATCGTGTCTGCTGAAGGGTATCGCATGGATCCTAATAAGGTGCAGGCCATTGTCGAGTGGGTTCAGCCTTGTGATTTGAAGGCTCTGCAGCGTTTCCTAGGGTTCGCTAATTATTATCGTAAATTTATAAGGGGGTTCTCACAGGTGGTTAAACCCCTCACAGACATGACTCAAAAGGGGGCTGATATCAAGAATTGGTCAACCGCTGCGGTAGCGGCATTTCAGTTTTTGAAAAAATGTTTCATGTCTGCCCCGGTTCTTATTCAACCGGACCCGTCTGAACCATTTATTGTTGAGGTAGACGCCTCGGGGGTGGGGGCGGTATTGTCCCAGGGACCCGCCACTTTGACCAATTTAAGACTTTGCGCCTTTTTCTCAAAGAAGTTCTCCCCTGCGGAGAGAAACTATGATGTGGGGAATCGGGAACTTCTGGCCGTAAAATTGGCCTTTGAAGAATGGAGGCATTTTTTGGAGGGGGCTGTCCATCCTATAACGGTAATCACGGACCACAAAAACCTAGCTTACATTGAGTCAGCTAAAAGGTTGACTCCCAGACAGGCTAGATGGTCACTTTTTTTTTTCCCGATTCAACTTCTCGATCACTTTTTGGCCAGGATCCAAGAATATCAGAGCGGATGCGTTGTCACGCAGTCTAGATCCGGTGTCTCCCCCGGAACCTCCATCCTCCATTCTTCAGCCTGGGGTGGTGGTGGCAGATGTTTCTAGTGTGTTGGAGCGGGAGATTCGAGAAGCCCAGTCTCTTGCACCTCCAGCTAAGCCGGGGGATAAACTTTTTGTGCCAGCTCAGTTTCGTCTCAAGGTCCTCCAGGAGTTCCATGACTCACTTCTGGGTGGACATCCAGGGATCTCAGCCACCTGGAAGGCCATTGCTAGAATATTCTGGTGGTCTTCTTTAGCCTCTGATGTTGGGGAGTATGTCTCTGCGTGTGAGGTGTGTGCCCGTGCGAAAACTCCCCATAACCAGCCAGCCGGGGAATTGGTACCACTGCCAATTCCTGAGAGACCATGGACTCATCTGTCCATGGATTTCATCACGAACCTTCCCCCCTCCAAGGGTAATACTGTGGTCTGGGTTGTAGTGGACAGGTTTAGTAAGCAGGCACATTTTGTACCTTTGGTAGCTCTACCTAATGCGGAAACATTGTCCAGATTGTTTGTGGAGCATGTGGTGCGGTTGCATGGGGTACCCTTGAATGTGGTGTCTGATAGGGGAGTGCAATTTGTGTCCAGATTTTGGAGAGCTTTTTGTAGAAGGTTGGGTATTGGTCTGTCCTTTTCATCCACCTACCATCCAGAGACTAATGGGCAGACTGAGCGGACCAATCAGTCTCTGTAGCAAATTCTGCTATGTTTGACCTCAGCCCGACAGCATGATTGGTGTTCTGTGTTACCATTGGCTGAGTTTGCATTTAACAACCGTATTAACCAGTCTACGGGTACATCTCCATTTTTTTGCAATTATGGGTTTCATCCTCATTTTGGAGAATTTTCCCGTTTGAATTCTGGGTGTCCTGGGGTGGATGAGACAATCCAGCGGTTGGGGGAGGTATGGTGGGAGGTCCAGAATAACATTACGAAGGCCCAGGACAAATTTAAATTTTTTGCGGACAAAAAACGATCCGTGGGTCCAGTGTTTCAGGTCGGGGATAAGGTATGGTTATCCACCAAAAATATAAGGCTCAAGGTCCCCTCTGCGAAGCTTGGACCCAAGTTTAAAGGTCCCTATGAAATTACTGAAGCAGTTAACCCGGTGGCTTTTCGGTTGAGTCTCCCGCCATCTCTACGGATCCCTAATGTTTTCCATAAGGCCCTTTTGAAACCTGTGAGGTACGGTGGGGAGGGATCATCATCTTCCCCGCCACCGGTTTTGGTAGACGGGCAGGCTGAGTACGAGGTGGAACGAATTGTCGACTCCAGGTTGGTCCGTCGTGCACTTCAGTATCTGATACATTGGAAGGGCTACGGTCCTGAGGAACGCTCGTGGGGTCTTGCTCGATCAGTTCATGCGGATCGGTTGATCCGAGCCTTTCACGCCAAGTACCCTGAGAGACCTGGGGGTCCGGTGGCCCCCCATTGAGAGGAGGGTACTGTCATGATCCAGGACGGGATTTCGCTTTGACCCGTCCTGGTTAGACTATGGGTTAATTGTGCTGCCTCTCTCTGGCAGAAGGAGGCTATTTAGTGCTCACTGGACCTGGGTCCGGTGTCAGTTATACTCCTGCCCTCGGCTGAGTTAAGTGACCTCTTGTATACGTGTGCCTTGTGCCTGATATCTTGCTTGCTTGTGTGGTTTTGATCTGGTTCTGTCCCTGTTACGAGTTCTGCCTGACCCTCTTGTACTGCGCTACCTCTCGTGTATGACTCTCTGCTTGTGACCAGACTTCTCTCTGCTTGTCCCCTTGGTACCACGTCGCCCTCTTGTGTATGACCTTTGGCTTTGTCTGACTACCCGCCTGTTTGTCCCTCCTGTGCCTCGTTTGCCCGTACTGTTGTGTCCTCCGTTTTGCCTGACTCTAAGTTGTTGTATGGTGTCCTGTCATATCTGAAAGCAGGACGCTAAGCCATGCCCCCTTGCAGTCACATGACCATAGGTCCTGTGCAAGCTTGCTCATTTTCAGTGTCCGCAGGTCCCGTGCCTCTTTACTTTCCAGCGCTGACAGGACCCTGACACTATTAGCTTGAAGCACGCCTGGTCACCTCTGCTGCCCTGCTCCCCAGGTAACTTTCAGCACTGCTTCTGTACTCAGGACACGCGCACTGGCTCTATGAGCAAGTGTAGTGCGGTGTCTCTGACATTATAACTGACCCATACAATTTTTTTTTTCTCTGCTCCCATTCTCCTGTGTATGTGATGGATTCTATGCACACTCTTTCTGAACAGGTTAAGCACCTGACGCAGATGTCTCAGAAACTCCTTGGAGAACAAAGAGTTCTGGCTCAGTCTCAGCAGCTGATCGCTGACACTGTGCAGGGAGTTCTTTCATTGGGGGCTCGGGATGTTACATTAATTTCCCCAGAATCTCCGGTTAAATTACCTGATACCTTTTCTGGAGATAAAAATGAATTCAGAGTTTCCAAGGAGGGCTGTAAGCTTTTTTTTTCCTTACGACCACACTCTTCTGGGGATGAAAGTCAGAGAGTGGGGGTCATTATATCCCTGTTAAGGGGAGCCCCCCAAGCTTGGGCTTTCTCCCTTCCTACCACGGCCCCTGAGCGTATGACTGTAGATGCATTTTTTGAGGCCCTGGGGCATATTTATGATGAGCCTGATCGGATGCGCATGACTGAGGACATGTTGATGAATGTTTTCCAGGGGAAGCACTCAGCCGAGTGGTTTTGCTCCGAGTTCAGATGCTGGGCTGCTGAGGTCTGCTGGAACGACGACGCCCTCCGGGGGTTGTTCCGTAGAGGCCTGTCTGAGCATCTGAAAGATGCCTTGGCTCTCCACCCCCCACCTGATTCCCTGGAGGAGGCTATGACACAGGCCGTCCGGATGGATCGCAGGTTACGGGCAAGGGGAGTGATACAAACCGAGACATCATTATTCTCCCAAGGAAGGGGAGCCAGTTCTGCATTGAAAATCACGGAGATGGGAACCATCGACCTTAAGGAGGAAGAAAGGAGACAACGGTGCATGAGAAAATGCTGTTGTCACAGTGGCGAGTCTGGACATTGGAAAAAGCATTGCCCCTCCCGGCCACTAACCAACAAGCAACTGAGCCCGGGTGATTATCGTGGAGGTCACCCAGGCTCTCAGGTACCCTTTTCTGCCTTCTCTAAAATGTTGTTTCAAGTGGAACTTTGTTGTGGGAGTGTCTCCACATCCACTTCTGCCTTCGTGGATTGCGGTTCATCATTGAACTTTATTGACTCTGACTTGGTGGCCAGGTGTAAGATAGGGACAGTTAGGTTGGAGACTCCGATTCACATTGTTGCTATTGACAAAACACCACTGGTTAAGAATGACATTATGTTTCGTACTGAAGAGTTTCTCCTTAAAGTGTGTTCCTTGCACCAGGAGCGTATTTCATGTTTTGTAATGAACAACCTGCCTGCGGGACTTGTGTTGGGGTGCCCCTGGTTACATCTGCATAATCCTGTGATTAATTGGGAATCTCGGGACATTTTTAAATGGGGTCCCTATTGCTCTGAGAAATGTCTTGTTTCTGTGTCTGTGTCGTCCGTGGGTCTAGAAGGTATTCCGGAGTGCCTGATAGATTATACGGACGTTTTCTCCGAAAAAGAGGCTGAGGTTTTACCACCACACCGCCCATTTGATTGTGCCATTGACCTGGTTCCAGGTGCTAAATTGCCCAAAGCCCGCTTGTATAACCTCTCGGGTCCAGAACGGGCTGCAATGAAGGAATATATTTCCGAGAGTCTCCATAAGGGACATATTCGTCCTTCTGTTTCTCCTGTGGCGGCGGGGTTCTTTTTTGTAAAGAAAAAAGACGGTGGTTTGCGCCCATGCCTTGATTTCCGTGAGTTAAATAAAATAACTGTGAGGAATACGTATCCCCTTCCACTTATTCCTGATTTATACAATCAGTTGTCCGGAGCTAAGTGGTTTTCGAGATTAGATCTACGGGGAGCGTATAACCTTATCCGAGTCTGTGACGGAGATGAGTGGAAAACGGCCTTTCTCACTACTGAAGGGTTGTTTGAGAATTTGGTCATGCCTTTCGGCCTGACCAATGCTCCAGCGGTCTTCCAAAATTTCATAAATCATGTGTTCTCTGATCTGACTGGACGATTTATGGTGGTATATTTGGATGACATTTTAATCTACTCTCCTGATAAACAGGCTCACATTGGTCATGTTCGGGCAGTTCTCCAAAGGCTCAGGGAGAACTGTCATTTTGCTAAACTTGAAAAATGTTTATTTTTTGTTCAGGAACTGTCCTTTCTGGGATTCATCGTGTCTGCTGAAGGGTATCGCATGGATCCTAATAAGGTGCAGGCCATTGTCGAGTGGGTTCAGCCTTGTGATTTGAAGGCTCTGCAGCGTTTCCTAGGGTTCGCTAATTATTATCGTAAATTTATAAGGGGGTTCTCACAGGTGGTTAAACCCCTCACAGACATGACTCAAAAGGGGGCTGATATCAAGAATTGGTCAACCGCTGCGGTAGCGGCATTTCAGTTTTTGAAAAAATGTTTCATGTCTGCCCCGGTTCTTATTCAACCGGACCCGTCTGAACCATTTATTGTTGAGGTAGACGCCTCGGGGGTGGGGGCGGTATTGTCCCAGGGACCCGCCACTTTGACCAATTTAAGACTTTGCGCCTTTTTCTCAAAGAAGTTCTCCCCTGCGGAGAGAAACTATGATGTGGGGAATCGGGAACTTCTGGCCGTAAAATTGGCCTTTGAAGAATGGAGGCATTTTTTGGAGGGGGCTGTCCATCCTATAACGGTAATCACGGGCCACAAAAACCTAGCTTACATTGAGTCAGCTAAAAGGTTGACTCCCAGACAGGCTAGATGGTCACTTTTTTTTTTCCCGATTCAACTTCTCGATCACTTTTTGGCCAGGATCCAAGAATATCAGAGCGGATGCGTTGTCACGCAGTCTAGATCCGGTGTCTCCCCCGGAACCTCCATCCTCCATTCTTCAGCCTGGGGTGGTGGTGGCAGATGTTTCTAGTGTGTTGGAGCGGGAGATTCGAGAAGCCCAGTCTCTTGCACCTCCAGCTAAGCCGGGGGATAAACTTTTTGTGCCAGCTCAGTTTCGTCTCAAGGTCCTCCAGGAGTTCCATGACTCACTTCTGGGTGGACATCCAGGGATCTCAGCCACCTGGAAGGCCATTGCTAGAATATTCTGGTGGTCTTCTTTAGCCTCTGATGTTGGGGAGTATGTCTCTGCGTGTGAGGTGTGTGCCCGTGCGAAAACTCCCCATAACCAGCCAGCCGGGGAATTGGTACCACTGCCAATTCCTGAGAGACCATGGACTCATCTGTCCATGGATTTCATCACGAACCTTCCCCCCTCCAAGGGTAATACTGTGGTCTGGGTTGTAGTGGACAGGTTTAGTAAGCAGGCACATTTTGTACCTTTGGTAGCTCTACCTAATGCGGAAACATTGTCCAGATTGTTTGTGGAGCATGTGGTGCGGTTGCATGGGGTACCCTTGAATGTGGTGTCTGATAGGGGAGTGCAATTTGTGTCCAGATTTTGGAGAGCTTTTTGTAGAAGGTTGGGTATTGGTCTGTCCTTTTCATCCACCTACCATCCAGAGACTAATGGGCAGACTGAGCGGACCAATCAGTCTCTGTAGCAAATTCTGCTATGTTTGACCTCAGCCCGACAGGATGATTGGTGTTCTGTGTTACCATTGGCTGAGTTTGCATTTAACAACCGTATTAACCAGTCTACGGGTACATCTCCATTTTTTTGCAATTATGGGTTTCATCCTCATTTTGGAGAATTTTCCCGTTTGAATTCTGGGTGTCCTGGGGTGGATGAGACAATCCAGCGGTTGGGGGAGGTATGGCGGGAGGTCCAGAATAACATTACGAAGGCCCAGGACAAATTTAAATTTTTTGCGGACAAAAAACGATCCGTGGGTCCAGTGTTTCAGGTCGGGGATAAGGTATGGTTATCCACCAAAAATATAAGGCTCAAGGTCCCCTCTGCGAAGCTTGGACCCAAGTTTAAAGGTCCCTATGAAATTACTGAAGCAGTTAACCCGGTGGCTTTTCGGTTGAGTCTCCCGCCATCTCTACGGATCCCTAATGTTTTCCATAAGGCCCTTTTGAAACCTGTGAGGTACGGTGGGGAGGGATCATCATCTTCCCCGCCTCCGGTTTTGGTAGACGGGCAGGCTGAGTACGAGGTGGAACGAATTGTCGACTCCAGGTTGGTCCGTCGTGCACTTCAGTATCTGATACATTGGAAGGGCTACGGTCCTGAGGAACGCTCGTGGGGTCTTGCTCGATCAGTTCATGCGGATCGGTTGATCCGAGCCTTTCACTCCAAGTACCCTGAGAGACCTGGGGGTCCGGTGGCCCCCCATTGAGAGGAGGGTACTGTCATGATCCAGGACGGGATTTCGCTTTGACTCGTCCTGGTTAGACTATGGGTTAATTGTGCTGCCTCTCTCTGGCAGAAGGAGGCTATTTAGTGCTCACTGGACCTGGGTCCGGTGTCAGTTATACTCCTGCCCTCGGCTGAGTTAAGTGACCTCTTGTATACGTGTGCCTTGTGCCTGATATCTTGCTTGCTTGTGTGGTTTTGATCTGGTTCTGTCCCTGTTACGAGTTCTGCCTGACCCTCTTGTACTGCGCTACCTCTCGTGTATGACTCTCTGCTTGTGACCAGACTTCTCTCTGCTTGTCCCCTTGGTACCACGTCGCCCTCTTGTGTATGACCTTTGGCTTTGTCTGACTACCCGCCTGTTTGTCCCTCCTGTGCCTCGTTTGCCCGTACTGTTGTGACCTCCGTTTTGCCTGACTCTAAGTTGTTGTATGGTGTCCTGTCATATCTGAAAGCAGGACGCTAAGCCATGCCCCCTTGCAGTCACATGACCATAGGTCCTGTGCAAGCTTGCTCATTTTCAGTGTCCGCAGGTCCCGTGCCTCTTTACTTTCCAGCGCTGACAGGACCCTGACACTATTAGCTTGAAGCACGCCTGGTCACCTCTGCTGCCCTGCTCCCCAGGTAACTTTCAGCACTGCTTCTGTACTCAGGACACGCGCACTGGCTCTATGAGCAAGTGTAGTGCGGTGTCTCTGACAGACAACAGGTAGAACTCTCTGGCGGAGAAATTGGCAGTGTCAGAGTGAGGGATCCCTTCCCCATTGCAATACCCCGCCAGATGTGAAATGTTGGTTTGGTGTCGGACAGCTATAGGTCTTAGAGGGAGAGATTACCAGGCATTGGTATACTCCGATAGCAGGCCCACTGTCCTGACAGCCAGAGGGGTGGTTGACGTACGAAAGGGGAGAGTACCTGTACGCCTTTTGAATTGTGGGGAGGAGGAGGCCACGATACCTCGGTACGCCACAGTTGCTAAGCTGCTCACTGTCAATAACAACTCTTTGCAGGCAGCAGAGCCCTTGGTCTCATCCGATCAGGTGGGGGACAATGGCTCTGTGAAGCAGATGGAGGAGTGATGCCAGCAACTGCAGGTGGGAACTGACTCTACGCCCTCCTACCAGAAAAATGGGGTTTACAGAGTGACACAAGAGTATGAGCGGGTATTCAGCAAACACCCACTAGATTTTGGGCAGGCAAAAGGGGATCAACATCATATCCCCACTGGAGACGATCCACCCATAAAGGAGAGGTACCGACCTATACCCCCAACACAATACCAATGTGCTAAGAGTATGTTGAGGGAGATGAAGGAAGCAAGCATTATCAGAGACAGTTGTAGCCCATGGGCAGCTCCCATAGTTTTTGTAAAGAAAAAGGATGATACCATGAGAATGTGTGATTACAGGAAAATTAACAGCATTACACATAAAGACGCCTACCCACTACCTAGAATTGAGGAATCATTAGCTGAACATAAAACTGCTAACTACTTTTCCACCTTAGATCTCACTAGTGGGTATTGGCAGGTTCCTGTGGCAGAGGCAGACAAGGAGAAAACAGCATTTACCACTCCAATGGGTCTCTGTGAGTTCAATTATATGCCATTCGGGCTCTGCACAGCCCCAGGAACATTTCAACGGCTGATGGAGTGCTGCCTGGGACACATGAACTTTGAGACGGTCCTGTTGTACCTGGATGATGTCATTGTTTTCTCCAAAACCTATGAAGGTCATCTGGAACACGCGGCTGAAGTGTTTGAAGCTTTGTCCAATTTTGGCCTGAAGGTGAAGCCCTCCAAGTGCCACCTCCTGAAGCCCAAGGTGCAGTGCCTCGGTCATGTGGTCAGTGCAGAAGGTGTGGCACCAGATCCTGATAAGGTCACAGTCATCCGGGACTGGCCGAAGCCCAACAACCTTCATGAAGTACGCCAATTCCTTGGACTGGTAGGCTACTACCGAAGATTCATCAAAGGCTTTACTGAAATAGCCACCCCTATGCAAAATCTTCTGGTGAGGCAGTCCAAGAAGACCAAACAGAAAAATTCCACCTTTGAATGGACTGAAGAGTTGGAAAGGTCCTTCACCAGATTGAAGATGGCTCTCACAGGAGATGAAGTTCTGGCCTACCCAGATTATAACAAACCCTTTGTGCTGTACACTGATGCCAGCAATGTGGGACTAGGAGCAGTACTGTCGCAGGTACAGAATGGGAAAGAAAGAGTGATCTCCTATGCCAGCAGGAAGCTGCGCCCCACTGAAAGGAACCCTGACAGCTACAGTTCTTTCAAGCTGGAGTTCCTTGCCATAGTCTGGACTGTCACCGAAAGGTTCAAACATTACCTAGCCTCCACCAAGTTCACTATCTTCACGGACAACAACCCGTTGACGCACTTGGACACTGCAAAACTAGGTGCACTGGAACAGCGATGGATGGCTCGGCTATCTAACTATGAGTTTACCATCAAGTACCGGGCAGGGCACAAGAATGCCAATGCTGATGCGCTGTCCAGAATGCCTAACCTACAAGATGCAGTAGAAGACCCTGAGGCTCTTGAAGAAATAGAGTTACCTCCCTTTCACCGGTCACTTGCGGCCCAGCGTGCTCAAGGAGTGAGAAACAGACGGTCTGGGTTGAAGGAAGTCACCCTGAATCCATTGCCCCATCATGACTGGGCAGAAACACAAGACAGTGACCCTGTAGTCCGCCTGATGAAGGAGCTACTGTCACAAGCTGACTCACGCCCAGAGTCGGATGCTCCTGAAGAAACCCAGCAGTTGTGGAAGGAGAGAGGCCGGCTGTTCATCTATGAAGGAAAACTGTCTCGGACGAGTATCAATGCCCGTACTCATGAGCTGGTCTGGCAGGTGGTAGTCCCAAAGAGAGAGGCATCAATGGTCCTAGAGGCATATCACAATGGAGCTGGACACTTTGGATGGAAGAAGTTGGAAGCATTGATCCGGGAAAGGTTCTACTGGGCTGGTATGAGGAAAGCCATTGAGAGGTGGTGCCGGGAGTGTGGACAATGTAACCTGTGCAGATAGGATCGAAACAGCCAGAGAGCTCCTCTACAGCCAATCATCACCAAACAGCCCCTTGAGTTGGTAGCCCTGGACCATGTGAAGCTGGTTCCAAGCCGGTCCGGCTACATCTATGCTCTTACCATTGTGGACCACTACTCAAGATTCCAGGTAGTTGTGCCTGTCAAAGATCAGACAGCCAGGACAGCAGCCAGAGCATTCCAACAGCACTTCTGTAGACCGCATGGATATCCTGAAAGAGTGCTTACAGATCAAGGTCCAGCTTTCGAGGCAGAAGTGTTCCAAGAATTCTGTAACTTGTATGATTGTAAGATCCGGACAACACCGTACCACCCACAGACCAATGGCATGTGTGAGAAGATGAACCAGGTAGTGATTGACCTACTGAAGACTTTGCCCTTGGAGGAGAGGAATCTGTAGCCAGAGAAGTTGCCAGATCTGGTGGACCTCTACAACCATATTCCAGTGAATTCCACCAACTGTACCCCAGCCTACTTAATGAGAGCAAGACCTGGTAAACTGCCTATTGATTTGGACATGGGAGTCCTTACACCCGAAGTAACGTCACCAGATGCTGACTGGGATACAGAAAGACAACAACAGTACAGAAGTAGAGATGAGCGACTTTGCCTTTTTTCGGGTCGAGTCGGGTTTCATGAAACCCGACTTTCTCAAAAGTCGGGTCGAACGAAATCGGCCGATTATCGTGAAAAGTCGAAGGCCGACTGAAACACGAAACCCAATGCAAGTCAATGGGGAAGCAAAGTCGGCAGGGAGTGGAGGACATTAAACACACCTACAGTGCCCATTTGAAAGGCAAAAACATCAATTTTTATTACTGAAGCATGTCAACCTTAATTTACTTCATAATAATAGTTAGGCACTGAAAACTGGGGGTTATTTGGCTAAAGTTGTGGAGGGGTAGGGCTGGCTCCAGGTTTTCATGTGCCCTGGGCCAAAGAGCGCCCCTTTAACACATACCACAACTCATGATGCTCCGATACGGTAGAGAAATAGCGGTATAGTACAATGAAAAATACTTCACTTTTTACATCTCATGACTGATATCGATTTTAAATTCTCCAATAGCTCCAAAAACGGAGAGTATATTACTCCATACAGTATTATGGGCACCGCATAATGCGCTATACAGAGTAATGAGGCCCATATATTTCTCCATACAGAATCATTGGTCCCATATAATGTTTGAAACAGTATATGATGAGCTCCACATAATGCTACAGTATATGTTGGTCCCCATGGATGAAGCTCCACTGTCTTATGGGCCCAAATAATGCTCCATATATAATGGGCCCCATTTCTAATGCTCCAGTGTATAATGGGCCCTGTAAATGCTGCTCCAGTGTCTGATGTCCACCTTTGGAATGCTCCAGTGTATGGTGGGCCCCATATATCATTCTCCAGAGTATAGTGCTCCCCAAAAATTGCTGTCCCAACATTGAAAACAATTAAATAAGTCTCCTCGCTAGGGAATCCCTGTACTAGTCTGGACGCCTCGTCGTCCCCATCTTCCATTTCACTGCACTTGGCTGTTTAGGCAGAGGGCATACAGACGTGATGTCATTGCGCTCTCTGATCAGAATATCACTGTCAGGACACGCGGAAGACGTCATGGCGGTGGAGCAGGGAGAGGTAAGTATTTCAACGTTGCAAGTGCTGTGATCCGGAGCAAGCAGGGGGGTCCACTCGTTAGCGACGGCACTGGCACAGGGCCCCTCATAGTACGGCGGTGTGTGGCGGTGTGTCTGACAGCGGGTGGGCCCTGGCAGAGACACTTTTGCGTACTATGAGGGGCCCTGTGCCAGTGCCATCGCCCATGAGTATGCCCCCTACCTGCTCCAGGAACCTTCGCTTTCATCTGCACCTTCCTCTTTGTCACCTTGTAAGGTGGTATAGTATGCGGGAAGGGGAACCTGAGTTTCCTCAGGGTCACATTCTGGCTGTGTAGAGTGTGAGGGGAATGTAGTGGTCTGGGTCAATGTACCAGCAGAATCATCTAGCAGTGACTGGGCATCAGTGCACTTGTGGCGTCCCCAGGAGTACGGTCGCCACAGAGGCATTACGTTCCTCCTAGGGAGTGTGATGTCATGCTTGGGAGCAACGAAGGATCTCTCTAGCAGTTCAACCAACACACAACACATTTCCCACTCCAGGCCAGCAGGGAGACCTCTGAACCTGACTGCTGAGGAGCTGCTCTCTGTGGTCGGGAGGAGGTAAGTTAGGGCACTCTGTGCAGGGAAGGGGAAGTGTGTGGACGTGAGAAGGGTGGAGGATGAGCAGAGTTAAGGCTCACACCTAGCTGGAGCGCATGGTCCGGATACCAGTCCCTGAGTTTGTAGGGACACTGACGTTCCTGCAGCCGAAACCGGAGGAAGTAGCAGTTGTAAATGCTCTGTACCCAACTAAGGCTCGGAGGCCCCAGCATCGACGTGTGGGAGCCAGAAGGAAAAGACTATGGCTGCCTGCCATATGAGAAAGTTCCAAAAGAGAGTCAACAGGGGGAACTTCATTGAATTCAGCACTGCGAATACCTCAGATAAGCGCTAGAACGGAGGACACACTACCTATCTGCAGAGAGAGAATTCCAAATTGGTTTCCAGGCTGACCAACTCCTTCTCTATCTGTACTCTGGGTCCTGGACGGCACTTAGCAAGTACAGGTAAAGGAACTGCATGACTGTGTCTCTCATCTTTCTCCTGTGCCTGGCACACGGCTCTGCTACATCCTGCACTGCACACCATCTACCAACTCTTTCATCTGCCCTGCGACTACGGCCCTACCTGTGCAGGGCTTCTACATCTTAGCTGCACCACAACATCTGTCCCAGAGAAGCGACACTGCAGCGCTGGTCAATCTAATCAGAAACGACAGGTGGCGTCATGTATCATTCACCTATAAACGTAATTCACCCCTTTGCATGGACGCCCAGGGCCACGGAACGGGTCACCACCACCGTGACACATCCCTGTGAGACAACGGCCGGTACCAATTAACCCCACTGCCCTGGCTGGCCACCCACACTCCATGTCTGATTCATCTTGGACTTGGGAATTCACGATTTGACTTGATAAACCAGGCATGGTATGATAGAAAGAGCTACATGTGTAACAACCCTGCTGGCATCACTGCATGGCCTCCCATCCCCCGCACACCAACTTACTTTCTGCTTCAAGCCATGCTGTGAATTCTGTCTGTTGCCAGCTCTGTGCCTCTGCTCTCCATGTTTCCAGACTGTGTATAGGGGGGCGGCGCCTGAACTCTCTGGTTCTTATGCAGTCAGGGTGCACCTGTGTAATATGTCCCTGACCAATCACCTGGAGCCCTTGACTATTTAGTTTCGCCACTCCCACTGAAACATGGCCTGTGCAATGTTTAAACTCAGTTAGCTCCTTGCTGCTGAGCTAGCCAGGCCCTGTCCTATGTCTTGCCTTCTCTGAAGGCTCTTAGTCTGTATTCCTGTGTCTCGGTACCTTGCCTAGCATTTCTCTGTCTGCCTGCCAGGAGGCAGAATATCCTGGTCCTTGAGTCTTGTTCCCAGTGCCTTGTCTGTTCTCTGCCCGCCTGCCAGGAGGCTGAATATCCTGGTCCTTGTGTCTTTGTCCCTGTCTCTCTGTCTGAACTCAGTCTTACCTTTGTCTATCAGTCTCCCTTTCTCCTTGGCCGTGGCTCCCTTCCTTGCTGTGTCTTTCCTTGTGCCCTCCCTGTCTGTGCGTCTGCACTCTCGCAGCTTTATCTGTGCATCTGCACTCTCGCAGCTTTATCTGTGCATCTGCACTCTCACAGCTTTATCTGTGCATCTGCACTCTCGCAGCTTTATCTGTGCATCTGCACTCTCGCAGCTTTATCTGTGCATCTGCACTCTCGCCGCTCTGCCTGCTCGGCTCTCTAGCCACTCTGTCTGCCTGGCTCCTTAGCCGCTCTGCCTGCACGGCTCCTTCTGCCACTGCAGTACCTCTTGCTGCAGCTTCTCTCCACAGACCTTGTGGTTCAGCTTTGCTCCACTCCTGCTGCCACTGCAGAACCTCTTTCTGCAGCTTCTCTCTGCACTTCTGCCTTCACCTGCACCCCCTGTGTGAACAGGTCCAAACCTGTTCCTTCTTATTTCACTCTTGCCTGCCTGCATCCATACCTGCACCTCCTGTGTGAACAGGTCCAGACCTCTTCCTTCATATTTCACGCCTGCCTGCATCCATACCTGCACCTCCTGTGTGAACAGGTCCAAACCTGTTCCTTCATATTCCACTCCTGCCTGCCTGCATCCATACCTGCACCTGCTGTGTGAACAGGTCCCTACCTGTTCCTTCTCAAGCCGTGCCCGCCTGTCCTGTGTCTCAAGCCGTGCCTGCCTGTCCTGTGTCTCAAGCCGTGCCCGCCTGTCCTGTG
This sequence comes from Dendrobates tinctorius, assembly GCF_039654945.1. NCBI lineage: Eukaryota > Metazoa > Chordata > Amphibia > Anura > Dendrobatidae > Dendrobates > Dendrobates tinctorius. Next base: position 58,799,946 of record NW_027361829.1, read on the forward strand.
TCTCAAGCCGTGCCCGCCTGTCCTGTGTCTCAAGCCGTGCCTGCCTGTCCTGTGTCTCAAGCCGTGCCCGCCTGTCCTGTGTCTCAAGCCGTGCCCGCCTAAACCAGTGTCTCCAAGCCATGCCTGTTTGCCCAGTGTCTCCAAGCCATGCCTGCTTGCCCTGTATCTGTCGTACCTTCTTGCCCTGTGTCTCAGTCTGCCTGTCAGTCACATCTGTCCAAGTGACTTGTCTCCAAGTGGGATCAGCAGCCACAGCCAGACACCACCCTGGAGTGGCACCCGACAGCTATCTGCCGCACAAGCCTGACCTCACCATCAGAGGCTCCAGTGAAGACCAAGGTAGCTGTCGCAGTCACGCCCCTTCCAGGGTAGTCTGGTCTGTGGCACAGTGGGGCCACAACCCCCGGCTCGCGCCATTCAGCCAAGGCGCGGGCGTGACAACATGGACTAATGTGAAGTGTGGCCTGCTGCATCATTCACTTTTGGTGGGGGTGAAGGACCCAAGGAAAGGGGTTCTTCCTGACCAGGAGCCAGCACTTGATGACTCAGTGCTTGCATTTTTTGAAACTTCAGAAGAGGAGGGCATATTTGCTGGAGTCTGTTTCGGCAATGTAAGCCAAAACCAGTTCCTCATGCTCCGCCTTTAAAAGCGGTTAACCTACTCCCAGAAAAGGTAGCCTTCCAGGCATTCCGGAGTCAGACCATGATGCAGGCTCAACACCTCCTGCCTTAGCTGCTAGTGTGCTTTTGCCACTACCAGCAGATGCACAACCACAATCAGCACCAGCTGCCCCCCCACGCCCACGTCCGCGGCCTCTTCCACCAAACTTCAAAATTTTGCAGAAAATAGACCCAAAATAACATCAGATATATGGCACTGTATCAGAAGCGTACAGCTCTATTCAGTCAAAGGATAACTGTCAATCTCCCTATATATTCCATAAGTCACACAGAGACGCTCACAGGCTCAGTATGGATTAAACAAGAATATAAAAATTAGACAAAGTGTACAGTATCATCAGATAGCAGGTATATATAGTATAATTTAAACATTCTAGATCTCCGTAGATATTTGAGGAGGCACACACAGACACTCTCAGGCTCAGTATTGGATTACAACACAATCTAAAAAGCCGTAAAACGGTAATGGATCTCAAGAGTACAGCTGTACACAGTGTAGGTGTCATTGTTGTCAATTTCAGTATTTATTTTCACAGTCAGAAAATAACTCTCACTTGGTCAGTTTGGATTAGACCATACTATAACAAGCAGTAAATGGGTAATGTATCCCAAGCGTAGAGCTGTATACAGTGTTGGGGTAATTTTTAAATGTACATCTAAACTGCAGGAGTAACCCATAGACACTCACACGCTCAGGATGGATCACACCACAATATAACAAGAAGATCCGCAAGAAATAATCACATATGTGGGACAATGTTCCAGGTGTCAATGATACACTTAGAATGTTGGTTGGAGGAGGACTTCCTGGCAGAAAGGGTACAGTATCACCAGATAACAGGTATATATAGCATAGTTTAAACATTAACAATGTACTTCGATATACAGTGGGGCAAAAAAGTATTTAGTCAGTCAGCAATAGTGCAAGTTCCACCACTTAAAAAGATGAGAGGCGTCTGTAATTTACATCATAGGTAGACCTCAACTATGGGAGACAAACTGAGAAAAAAAAATCCAGAAAATCACATTGTCTGTTTTTTTTTCATTTTATTTGCATATTATGGTGGAAAATAAGTATTTGGTCAGAAACAAAATTTCATCTCAATACTTTGTGATATATCCTTTGTTGGCAATGACAGAGGTCAAACGTTTTCTGTAAGTCTTCACAAGGTTGCCACACACTGTTGTTGGTATGTTGGCCCATTCCTCCATACAGATCTCCTCTAGAGCAGTGATGTTTTTGGCTTTTCGCTTGGCAACACGGACTTTCAACTCCCTCCAAAGGTTTTCTATAGGGTTGAGATCTGGAGACTGGCTAGGCCACTCCAGGACCTTGAAATGCTTCTTACGAAGCCACTCCTTTGTTGCCCTGGCGGTGTGCTTTGGATCATTGTCATGTTGAAAGACCCAGCCACGTTTCATATTCAATGCCCTTGCTGATGGAAGGAGGTTTGCACTCAAAATCTCATGATACATGGCCCCATTCATTCTTTCATGTACCCGGATCAGTCGTCCTGGCCCCTTTGCAGAGAAACAGCCCCAAAGCATGATGTTTCCACCACCATGCTTTACAGTAGGTATGGTGTTTGATGGATGCAACTCAGTATTCTTTTTCCTCCAAACACGACAAGTTGTGTTACTACCAAACAGTTCCAGTTTGGTTTCATCAGACCATAGGACATTCTCCCAAAACTCCTCTGGATCATCCAAATGCTCTCTAGCAAACTTCAGATGGGCCCGGACATGTACAGGCTTAAGCAGTGGGACACGTCTGGCACTGCAGGATCTGAGTCCATGGTGGCGTAGTGTGTTACTTATGGTAGGCCTTGTTACATTGGTCCCACCTCTCTGCAGTTCATTCACTAGGTCCCCCCGCGTGGTTCTGGGATTTTTGCTCACCGTTCTTGTGATCATTCTGAACCCACGGGGTGGGATTTTGCGTGGAGCACCAGATCGAGGGAGATTATCAGTGGTCTTGTATGTCTTCCATTTTCTAATTATTGCTCCCACAGTTGATTTCTTCACTCCAAGCTGGTTGGCTATTGCAGATTCAGTCTTCCCAGCCTGGTGCAGGGCTACAATTTTGTTTCTGGTGTCCTTTGACAGCTCTTTGGTCTTCACCATAGTGGAGTTTGGAGTCAGACTGTTTGAGGGTGTGCACAGGTGTCTTTTTATACTGATAACAAGTTTAAACAGGTGCCATTACTACAGGTAATGAGTGGAGGAAAGAGGAGACTCTTAAAGAAGAAGTTACAGGTCTGTGAGAGCCAGAAATCTCGATTGCTTGTTTCTGACCAAATACTTATTTTCCATCATAATATGCAAATAAAATGAAAAAAAAACAGACAATATGATTTTCTGGATTTTTTTTTCTCAGTTTGTCTCCCATAGTTGAGGTCTACCTATGATGTAAATTACAGACGCCTCTCATCTTTTTAAGTGGTGGAACTTGCACTATTGCTGACTGACTAAATACTTTTTTGCCCCACTGTATCAGGAGTAGTGTTGAGCCACCCCGCTAATGTTTTGGTTCGTCGCACAGGAGGCAAGTTCGTCGAATATTCGTCGAACGTTCGAAGAACACCGTCGAACCCCATTCAAAACAATGGCAGGCAAACACAAACACATACAAACTCATAGAAAACAATTACAAAACACGTTGAAAGGTGTCCCAAATCAGACAAAATGCTCAGAAGACAACAATAATATATGGAAAAGGGCAACTACATTTAGAAAAGAGGTGGAGGAGTAAAAGGAGGAGGTGGAGGAGACACAGATATAGGCTTGTCATGCCCTTATGAAGTCAAGAAAGGCTGGAATAAAAATGTAAAATACAAACGAAAAAAAAAAAAAATTCTGAAATCGAACACGATCATATACCGTCGGACTGCCCACCAATAAATTATGGCAACTGCCGATGGGGCTGCGTTATTCCCACGAACCTCCAAACTGCGTCCATGAAGGCAAAGTGTTTGGTTTCCGGGGGGCTGTATGATTGCAAAGCTGAACCTTAAAGGAATGTCCAAAAGGGCACCAGGAGTGGAGCCTGTGGCTTAATCGGACTTCACCCGGGAAACCACAACCATACAAGCTACAGAAAAGATGGACAGATTGCAAGCTTTGTCGTTTCTGTGTGTGGTGTGGTATGTCCGTTTGTAGTTGTGCTAGCGATTTCTCAGCTTTATTCCGATAACGACAGAGACTCCGGCATGCCCCCGCGGTACGTGTCAAGCTTACTAGAGGGATACGCGAGGCTCTGGCACGCGAGATCGAGCAATAACAGGTCTATCATGTCCTTACATGTCCGGGGCTGCATGCGCGCTACACTGAAAGGACCAGCTTTTGTCGCTAACAGGTACAGATAACCCGCAGAACACCGTTAGTGATGGGGATCTGGGATTCCAATTATTCCCCGCGAACGATGATTTCCCAGTAAGTGCTGGTCAACCGCAATTACGGAATTAGGCCTAACCGGCATTCCTGACAAAATGAAAAATTTACGTGTCCAAACCTCAGGTGCTGTAGCTTGCTTAACAGCTCGGCAGCCGTTCTCAGGCCCAGTATGGATTCGACAACATTGTAGAAAGTTGATAAAGGGTACTGGTTCACCGGAAAACACGTATATATGTAGCATAGTTTACACATTAAAAACCTATGTCTATAAATCAGGAGGCAGGCTCAGACGGTCTCAGGCCCAGTATGGATTAGACGTGATTGGACAAAGGTGAGAAAGGGTAACGTATCACCGGATTACAGGTATGTATAGCATAGTTTACACATTAAAAACCTATGTCTATAGATCAGGAGGCAGGCTCAGACGGTCTCAGGCCCAGTATGGATTAGACGTGATTGGACAAAGGTGAGAAAGGGTAACGTATCACCGGATTACAGGTATGTATAGCATAGTTTAAACATTTAAAATATCCATGTTCTCGTTGGTGTCGGTACTGGCACTGGGCCCCTCATAGTACGGCGGTGTGTCTGACAGCGGGTGTGCACCCCCACCGTCAGAGACACTTGATTGCAATATGAGGGACCCTGTGCCAGTGCCCGCGCCCAAGAGTCGGCCCACCCACCTGTCCAGGGCAATGGCACTCGCACGGTTGGGTGCGCTAGGTGGTGACCCCAGCCATGGGGGGAGGCAGCCCAGTTAGGGAGGTTTACAAAATGGCATATGTTGATGTTGGACATTCAGCTGCTGCAAAAGGTGAAATTGGGCAAGTGCGAGGAAGAGGAGGACTAAAGCAAGTCATTTTTCTGGCAACCTAGGTGTCATCAGGGGAAGGTGGGACAAAATCCTTGGAAACCCATGCATGGTTCATTTTAATGAAGGTTAGATCATCCAAATTTTGGGTCGACAGACGGGTCCTTTTTTCTGTCAAGATTGATCCAGCTGCACTGAAGACTCTTTCTGATAGCACACTTGCAGCTGGGCAAGCGAGCTCCTGTAAAGCATATTGTGCCAATTCAGGCCAGGTGTCCAGTTTAGCGGCCCAATAGTCAAATGGGAATGACCTGTGCGGGAGAACATCGATATGGGACGAGAAGTAGTTTGTAACCATAGTTGACAACTTCTGTCTCCTGTCACTTTCAATCGATGCAGTATTACCAGTCGTGTGAGCGGGACTTGAAAAATCAGTCCACAACATGGTCATGAAACCCGTCTCCAACGCCACTTCTGATGTGTGCACCACGAACACCTCTTCCAAGCTGCCCCCGGTCCCTACGGCTCGTGTGAGAACCATCACCGCTGCTGCGTGCTGGGAATGCCTCAACCAACAGGTTTACCAGAGTTGCTTGTTTTTTAGCCAATATTAGGTCAAGGTTCTCCTGTGGCATTATATTTTGGAATTTGCCTTTATAGCGTGGATCCAGGATACTGGCCAACCAGTAGTCGTCATCGTTCATCATTTTGGCAATGCGGGGGTCCCTTTTTAGGATCTGCAAGGCATAATCTGACATGTGGGCCAATGTTCCTGGCGTCAATGATGCACTGCGAGTGCTGGGTGGAGGAGCACTTTCTGGCAAATCCACATCCTTCCAGTCACGCACAAACCCTGTACCAGACCTTGCCACACCAACATTTTCTCTTGCCCCGCGAGAAGCATCCTCCTCCCCTAAATAATCATCCCCATCATCATCCTACTCTTCTTCCTCCACCTCGTCCAGGAGAGGTCCTAGAGCAGACAATGGCTGTCATCAAGGCTTCCCTCCTCCTCTTCCTCCTCATCTACCTCAGCTGCAGACGCCTGCTCCTTAATGTGCGTCAAAGTTTGCATGAGCAGACGCATAAGTGGGATGCTCATGCTTATGATGGCATCGTCTGCGCTTACCAGCCGTGTGCATTCCTCAAAACACTGAAGGACTTTACAGAGGTCTTTCAGTTTCGACCACTGCACACCTGTCAACTTCATGTCTGCCCTCAAAGTGCCTGCCCGTGTATCCTCCCACAAATGCATTACAGCCTGCCTCTGTTCACACAGCCGCTCAACCATGTGCAGGGTGGAGTTCCACCTTGTTGCAACGTCGATAATTAGGGCCTGTTAACTCCGGATAATTATTGAGGAAGCACTGTACCACCAAGTTCAAGGTGTGAGCCAAGCAAGGTATGTGTCTGAATTTTGAAAGGGCTATGGCTGCCACAAAATTCCGGCCGTTATCACTAACTACCTTGTCTGCCTCAAGATGTAGACTGCCCAGCCATGACTCAGTTTGTTGCTGAAAGTAGTCAGCCAGTATCTCCGCGGTGTGTCTGTCGCCCAAACACATCATCTGCAACACAGCCTGCTGACGCTTTCCACTAGCTGATCGATATGGGGACACCTCGTGTGCAACACTGGCAGCTGCGGATGGAGTGTTCATGCGACTGCACTCTGTGGATGAGCTTTCGCTTCTGGAGGAGGGTCGAACGCCTACAGCCAACTGTTTCCTATACCGTGGGCTAGGCAGCACTGTCCCACCACCGCTGTCCCCTGTGGACCCTGCATCCACCACATTAACCCAGTGCGCAGTGATGGACACGTAACGGCCCTGGCCATGCCTACTGGACCATGCATCAGTTGTGAGGTGCACCTTTCCAATCACTGATTGCTTGAGTGCATGGACAATGCAGTTTTCACATGAAGGTGGAGGGCTGGGATGGCTTTGCGAGAAAAGAAGTGGCGACTGGGTAGGTCATAGCGTGGTACTGTGTAGGCCATGAGTTCGCGGAAAGCTGCGCTTTCAACCAACCGGTAGGGCATCATCTCTAATGAGATTAGATTGGCAATGTGGGCGTTCAAACCCAGTGTACGCGGATGAGAGGATGAGTACTTTCTTGTCCTACTCATAGTCTCTGGTAAGGTGAGCTGGACTTGAGAGCTGCATATGGTGGAACTAGCGGTGGACATGGCGGACTGAGAGATGGTTGATGATGATGATGGAGTTGGTGTTCTTTCTGATGACCTAGATTCAGTCTTTCGTTGATATAACATTGTGATTCCCTGACTGCTTTGGCCTTGCGACGCCACCTCAACATTTGCTGCTGGTGGTGTGCTAAACGGTGGGCTTACAGTGGGGAAACAATGTAGCGTTGCCGACTACCTTCTTTGGGAGCAGTTGCACATGTTGTACGTGAGGTTTGGTAGTCCGTCCACGCTTGCAATGCATGGTGGTTAAATGTCTAAGCATGCAACTGGTATTCAAATTTCTCAGATTTTTCCCTCGGCTAAAGGTCTTTGCACACTTCTTACAGATAACCTTTGCCTGATCATTAGGATTTTGTTCAAAAAAGTGCCACACTGCACTCTTCCTACTATGGAAGACATATTGAGGCTTTGCACGCTGTGCTATTTTGACCGTCTGGCCAAGCTGTCCTGCAACTCTTTTGCTTTTTGTAACCCGTTTTTGGACTGCTCTGGGCCTGCCAGATAACAGCTGTTGCGATGTCGATGCCTGCTGCGGAGGCTCCTCCTCCTCTTCTGAGCTATTTGCAGCGGCACCCTCTTCCCCCAATGGATGCCAATCTGGGTCAACAACTGGGTCATCCATCGCCTCCTCTTCAATGTCATGTGCACCTTCCTCTGTGTCACTGTGTATGGTGGTATAGTATGCGGGAAGGGGCACCTGAGTTTCATCAGGGTGAGATTCTGGCTCAGTACACTGCGAGGACAATGTAGTGCTCTGAGTGAATGTACCAGCAGATAAATCTAGCAGTGGCTGTGCATCAGTGCACTCCATGTCAGATTCATCTTGGACTGGGGAATTCACTATTTGACTTGATAACCCAGGCATGGTATGAGAAAAGAGCTCCATGGAGTAATCTGTAGTGTGGCCTGCCACATCCTTCACTTTTGGTAGGGGTGAAGGACACAAGGAAAGGTGTTGTTCCTGACCAGGAGCCTCCACTGACGACGCAGTGCTTTTATTTTTTGAAACTTCAGAAGAGGAGGCGATAGAGCTGGAGGCTGTGTCAGCAATGTAAGCCAAAACTTGTTCCTGAAGCTCCGCCTTAAAAAGCGGTTTACCTACTCCCAGAAAAGGGAGCCTACGAGGCCTTGTGGAGCCAGACAATGACGTCGGCTCATCACCTCCTGCCTTAGGTGCTATTGTGCTTTTGCCACAACCAGAAGCACCACCAACAACACCACCATCAGGACCAGCAACCCCGCCCACTTCCACCATACTTCTTCATTTTTTTGAAAAAGGTACCCAAAATAACAACAGCTATATGGTACTGTAAAATAAGGTAAAGAGTCTATAGAGTATTGGTGAGAATTTGAATCTCACTGTAGATTGGAGGACGCTGAACTATTGTCTCAGGTCCAGTATAGATTACTCCGCAATGTGACAAACAGAAATTGGCTGGTGTATGAGAAGGCAAAAGCTGTATAGAGTATAGGTGAGAATTTGAATCTCAATGTAGATTGGAGGACGCTGAACTATTGTCTCAGGTCCAGTATAGATTACACCGCAATGTGACAAGCAGAAATTGGCTGGTGTATGAGAAGGCAAAAGCTGTATTGAGTATAGGTGAGAATTTGAATCTCAATGTAGATTGGAGGACGCTGAACTATTGTCTCAGGCCCAGTATAGATTACTCCGCAATGTGACAGGCAGAAATTGGCTGGTGTATGAGAAGGCAAAAGCTGTATAGAGTATTGGTGAGAATTTGAATCTCAATGTAGATTGGAGGACGCTGAACTATTGTCTCAGGCCCAGTATAGATTACACCGCAATGTGACTGTTACGTCGGCGGTGCTAGCCGCCGCCGTCCCAGCAGCGACGAGGCCCGCCGCCGCCTATACTCACCGGCGCTCACCACGCCACACTGTGTCCGCCTCCTCCTCGTTCCCTTCTGTCCGGCGCGTGCCTGCTTCGTGCGGGCGACTTAGGCCGCGGGCGCGCGCTCTGCAGGTCTCTTAACCCTGCAGCGCCCGCCCAGAAGCCTGAGCGCCCAATCAGCTAACAGCACGGGGTATACAATATCAGGCGTCTCAAACATGGTGGAGACACCTGATTATCGTGTGCCTTTCCTTACGGTATCCTGGCCAAGTGTTTAGGGGTTTCCCCCTTCTCACTCTCTCTCTCCTCAGTCCTGTGCTCCGTGTCTCCGTCCTGCACTCCAATGCCCAGTCCTGTACTCTGTATCTCCATCTTGCACCCCAGTGCCCAGTCCTGTACTCCGTGTCTCTGTCTTGTACCCCAGTGCCCAGTCCGATACTCCGTGTCTCCGTCCTGTACTCCAGTGCCCAGTCCTGTACTCCGTGTCTCCGTCCTGAACCCCAGTGCCCGGTCCTGTACTCCGTGTCTCCGTCCTGTACCCCAGTGCCCAGTCCTGTACTCTGTGTCTCCGTCCTGTACCCCAGTGCCCAGTCCTGTACTCCGTGTCTCCGTCCCGTACTCCCCTCTCTGTGCCTGGTCCTATACTCCGTGTTTCCGTCCTGCACTCCACTCTGTACTTCCTACTCCCTTCTGCATTACGTTCTCAGTCCTGCACCCCTCACTCAGTCCTTTGAGCCGCCCCTCTTGGTTCTAGCAGTCGTGGCATCTGTCTTCCGAGGGCCTGCCCCTAACGGCCCCTGTACAGGGGTCGGCACCATCTGGTGCGCTCACCCCCGGGAGCTCCAGTGCCGCGATCCAGAGGGTCCACTCTCGGACGTAACCTACCTGTCGTCACAGTGTACGTCACAGTGACAGGCAGAAATTGGCTGGTGTATGAGAAGGCAAAAGCTGTATAGAGTATGGGTGAGAATTTGAATCTCACTGTAGATTGGAGGACGCTGAACTATTGTCTCAAGCCCAGTATAGATTACACCGCAATGTGACAGGCAGAAATTGTCTGGTGTATGAGAAGGCAAAAGCTGTATAGAGTATTGGTGAGAATTTGAATCTCAATGTAGATTGGAGGACGCTGAACTATTGTCTCAGGCCCAGTATAGATTACACCGCTATGTGACAGGCAGAAATTGGCTGGTGTATGAGAAGGCAAAAGCTGTATAGAGTATTGGTGAGAATTTGAATCTCAATGTAGATTGGAGGACGCTGAACTATTGTCTCAGGCCCAGTATAGATTACACTGCTATGTGACAGGCAGAAATTGGCTGGTGTATGAGAAGGCAGAAACTGTATAGAGTAATGGTGAGAATTTGAATCTCAATGTAGATTGGAGGACGCTGAACTATTGTCTCAGGCCCAGTATAGATTACACCGCAATGTGACTGTTACGTCGGCGGTGCTAGCCGCCGCCGTCCCAGCAGCGACGAGGCCCGCCGCCGCCTATACTCACCGGCGCTCACCACGCCGCACTGTGTCCGCCTCCTCCTCGTTCCCTTCTGTCCGGCGCGTGCCTGCTTCGTGCGGGCGACTTAGGCCGCGGGCGCGCGCTCTGCAGGTCTCTTAACCCTGCAGCGCCCGCCCAGAAGCCTGAGCGCCCAATCAGCTAACAGCACGGGGTATACAGTATCAGGCGTCTCCAACATGGTGGAGACACCTGATTATCGTGTGCCTTTCCTTACGGTATCCTGGCCAAGTGTTTAGGGGTTTCCCCCTTCTCCCTCTCTCTCCTCAGTCCTGTGCTCCGTCCTGCACTCCATTGCCCAGTCCTGTACTCTGTATCTCCATCTTGCACCCCAGTGCCCAGTCCTGTACTCCGTGTCTCTGTCTTGTACCCCAGTGCCCAGTCCGATACTCCGTGTCTCCATCCTGTACTCCAGTGCCCAGTCCTGTACTCCGTGTCTCCGTCCTGAACCCCAGTGCCCGGTCCTGTACTCCGTGTCTCCGTCCTGTACCCCAGTGCCCAGTCCTGTACTCCGTGTCTCCGTACTGTACCCCAGTGCCCAGTCCTGTACTCCGTGTCTCCGTCCCGTACTCCCCTCTCTGTGCCTGGTCCTATACTCCGTGTTTCCGTCCTGCACTCCACTCTGTACTTCCTACTCCCTTCTGCATTACGTTCTCAGTCCTGCACCCCTCACTCAGTCCTTTGAGCCGCCCCTCTTGGTTCTAGCAGTCGTGGCATCTGTCTTCCGAGGGCCTGCCCCTAACGGCCCCTGTACAGGGGTCGGCACCATCTGGTGCGCTCACCCCCGGGAGCTCCAGTGCCGCGATCCAGAGGGTCCACTCTCGGACATAACCTACCTGTCGTCACATTGTACGTCACAGTGACAGGCAGAAATTGGCTGGTGTATGAGAAGGCAAAAGCTGTATAGAGTATGGGTGAGAATTTGAATCTCACTGTAGATTGGAGGACGCTGAATTATTGTCTCAAGCCCAGTATAGATTATACCGCAATGTGACAGGCAGAAATTGTCTGGTGTATGAGAAGGCAGAAGCTGTATAGAGTATTGGTGAGAATTTGAATCTCAATGTAGATTGGAGGACGCTGAACTATTGTCTCAGGCCCAGTATAGATTACACCACTATGTGACAGGCAGAAATTGGCTGGTGTATGAGAAGGCAAAAGCTGTATAGAGTATTGGTGAGAATTTGAATCTCAATGTAGATTGGAGGACGCTGAACTATTGTCTCAGGCCCAGTATAGATTACACTGCTATGCGACAGGCAGAAATTGGCTGGTGTATGAGAAGGCAGAAACTGTATAGAGTAATGGTGAGAATTTTACCAGCAGCACCAGCGTTCACGCTAAATTGTAGATGCTGCTGGTAGCAGAGCACATAATGCCGCCCCCACGGACACTCACTGTCAGGTGGGGAGAAGATGGAGTGCGAAGCAGCAGGAATACTTCCGTGGGGCTTTCGAAGACAAGCTGCTGGTGTGAGGTAAGCCGAGCGCACAATCCTTTCTCCATGTCGCAGCTTTGTGCGGCAACTGCTGTTTCCCCCCCGACCAGCAGTCTCCGGCTCCGCCCTCAAAGAACGTCCGACGATGTGCAGCGTCACCGCGGCACGTTCTTAACCCCCTAGGGTGCCGCAACGCTGCCTGCCGCCTTGCCAGCAAATTTAAAGGGCCGGCAGCAGGAAAAAAGAGGCCAACCCGCCGCTGCATTATCTGGCAAGCGGCCAGAGGAGCGGGCGCCCAGCCAGCGGCCCATAAGTGCATGAAAATGGCGGCCCAGTGGGAAAATGCCCGGTTGGGTAAGTGGCCAATATGGGCTTGGTCAGGTGGGATCAAAAGTATTAATATAATCCTTTTGTGACACAGAATTGAATGATATCTTTACATGATATCACTAAACATGGGTGACAGATTCCCTTTAATGGCTGGGACTAGCCTGGAGTGGGAGGTACCAGGCTAAATGGAAAGTGACAGTTTCCTGGTAGTAAGGTAGATAGGGCCTGGAGTGCTTAAAGGACCTAAGGTCTAATGTGTGCACTAACGCATAGTTAAGTTTCACTAAAGTGAGTGTAGACCAGAGAAAAAGGATAGTGAGATCCAGGACAGAAGTGACTGAGAGACAGTATGAATTTTCAAAGACAGGTCCTCGGAAAGGATGCCTAGCAGAAAGTCCCGGGCTAGACAGGACTGAGTACATGAGCTGAACAGGGAGCCCTGTGCAGGAGGCCCAGAGCGTCAAGATCAGAGAAGAAAAGTACCTGCCATACTGGCACCAGAGTTCCCCTAAGGGGAAAGAAGACAAGGAACCGCAGGTTGAGTAAAGGACTCTTTCTAGGCAGAACTGTAGTGTCGAGCTGGGTTGTGGTGAAGTAGTGAGATATAGTGAATATGGAGGACAAGTAAGGAGAGTAAAGAGGAAGTTAAAATTGTGAAAAATGTTCCTAGTTGTTACAGAAAGGTTCATTTAGATACAGTGGGGCAAAAAAGTATTTAGTCAGTCAGCAATAGTGCAAGTTCCACCACTTAAAAAGATGAGAGGCGTCTGTAATTTACATCATAGGTAGACCTCAACTATGGGAGACAAACTGAGAAAAAAAAATCCAGAAAATCACATTGTCTGTTTTTTTTTTCATTTTATTTGCATATTATGGTGGAAAATAAGTATTTGGTCAGAAACAAAATTTCATCTCAATACTTTGTGATATATCCTTTTTTGGCAATGACAGAGGTCAAACGTTTTCTGTAAGTCTTCACAAGGTTGCCACACACTGTTGTTGGTATGTTGGCCCATTCCTCCATGCAGATCTCCTCTAGAGCAGTGATGTTTTTGGCTTTTCGCTTGGCAACACGGACTTTCAACTCCCTCCAAAGGTTTTCTATAGGGTTGAGATCTGGAGACTGGCTAGGCCACTCCAGGACCTTGAAATGCTTCTTACGAAGCCACTCCTTCGTTGCCCTGGCGGTGTGCTTTGGATCATTGTCATGTTGAAAGACCCAGCCACGTTTCATCTTCAATGCCCTTGCTGATGGAAGGAGGTTTGCACTCAAAATCTCACGATACATGGCCCCATTCATTCTTTCATGTACCCGGATCAGTCGTCCTGGCCCCTTTGCAGAGAAACAGCCCCAAAGCATGATGTTTCCACCACCATGCTTTACAGTAGGTATGGTGTTTGATTGATGCAACTCAGTATTCTTTTTCCTCCAAACACGACAAGTTGTGTTTCTACCAAACAGTTCCAGTTTGGTTTCATCAGACCATAGGACATTCTCCCAAAACTCCTCTGGATCATCCAAATGCTCTCTAGCAAACTTCAGATGGGCCTGGACATGTACAGGCTTAAGCAGTGGGACACGTCTGGCACTGCAGGATCTGAGTCCATGGTGGCGTAGTGTGTTACTTATGGTAGGCCTTGTTACATTGGTCCCACCTCTCTGCAGTTCATTCACTAGGTCCCCCGCGTGGTTCTGGGATTTTTGCTCACCGTTCTTGTGATCATTCTGAACCCACGGGGTGGGATTTTGCGTGGAGCACCAGATCGAGGGAGATTATCAGTGGTCTTGTATGTCTTCCATTTTCTAATTATTGCTCCCACAGTTGATTTCTTCACTCCAAGCTGGTTGGCTATTGCAGATTCAGTCTTCCCAGCCTGGTGCAGGGCTACAATTTTGTTTCTGGTGTCCTTTGACAGCTCTTTGGTCTTCACCATAGTGGAGTTTGGAGTCAGACTGTTTGAGGGTGTGCACAGGTGTCTTTTTATACTGATAACAAGTTTAAACAGGTGCCATTACTACAGGTAATGAGTGGAGGAAAGAGGAGACTCTTAAAGAAGAAGTTACAGGTCTGTGAGAGCCAGAAATCTTGATTGCTTGTTTCTGACCAAATACTTATTTTCCACCATAATATGCAAATAAAATGAAAAAAAAACAGACAATGTGATTTTCTGGATTTTTTTTTCTCAGTTTGTCTCCCATAGTTGAGGTCTACCTATGATGTAAATTACAGACGCCTCTCACCTTTTTAAGTGGTGGAACTTGCACTATTGCTGACTGACTAAATACTTTTTTTCCCCACTGTATGTACACGAGCTATCTCCTGTATATATTCCCTACTAATTTCTCGTTCAGTAAAAATTTAATGTTTTGAATGGTGGTCTCCTTTATTTAACAGTAAAACAACAGGTCATAGCAAACGAGCAACATTGGTTACAAGCGGCCTGCACAGGTGTAGCGCCCTCACTGCACAAGTCCACACACCCAGCCACAAGTTCACATCCACCCAGTCATGTAACGTGTAGGGGAGTAGAAGAAGAGTACTTCGCCCACGGCTACCCCCCGATCCACGTTACACTAGCTTGACATAGGCCATCAATATATACATCTTCTTCTGAAACATCATTTTTAGCCTTTTCACTTGCAGTTCTACAGCATCTTTCATAGATTCCCATTTATTTTCTCACCCTTGTCCTGGTTTGTAGTTTCTTCACAAAGGCAGGGGAGACAAGAAAAGCAAAAAAAAAAAAAATTAAATATTGCCCATTGTCTCTTCCTGCTGGGGCTACTGGGGACAGTGCCAGACTGGCCATCTGGCAATTCTGGCCAGAAGGGCCTGTCTTGTCATGGGCTGTCTTATCTGCTATGTTGCTAGCAGAATTAGTGTTCTCAAGACACCCATACTGTTAAGAGTTACGTTGGAGCACAAAGTCACTGACTCCGTTACTTATCCCCAGCAGGCCATGGGTATCATTAGAAATATTGGTCTTGTAGTAAATCTTCCTTTCCTCCATCCAGGGTAATATTAGTAATATATCCCATCTGGTGCTTGGAGATGGGGACAGCATGGGCCTGTGTGATTTTAAATGCCAGGGCTGAATTTCAGCTCCAGTCCGTACCTGACTGGGGCTATAGTAAGCCATACTTCTGAAGTCATGCACCTCTAGCTTTCTATTTCACAGGCTTTTGCAGATGCAAGTACTACAATATCACAGCATTATAGACCCTGAATCCATAACACAAGGTCCCCCATAGTCAAAAAGTATAGGAAATAAGCAGAATAAATGTGATTATGATGTTAAAGCTGCATGTGGCAGATAGACAGATACAGCAATACAAAGATATCAAACAGCACAAAACTGAGTGTAATTAGCATATAATTAGTATTTAGAGGGAACCTGGGAAAGGTCAGAGAGGCCCAGCGCCTGCGCACTGCAGGACTTTTCCCTCAACAGAGCAGAGAACTACGCCTGCGCAGGAGCGCGATGCTGGGGAGCGACGAAGCAAGCAGGAAGGCCCCAGACCATTATAGAATGCTGTAGATAAGCCCTGAAAGGCAGCGGCCGCATCTTATAGCAGCCAAACCTGGTGATTATCTCCCATATAATGATCAGGGACGGTGCTTTATAGTACAGGCAGCTGGGTGCAGTAATGTGAAGTGTCTGACTCTTCTTGGGGGTAAGGTTTCTCCTTGTGGAGAGTGACATGCCAGCTCTGGCTTGTCAAGGTAAGGAGGCTTATTCGCCGTGCAATGCTCCTCTGGGAAAATAATATGCAAAATGCCTCTTCAGAGAAAAAGAGGACTTGAACTCTATAGCGCCACCTGTTGGTAGTAGCGATCCTACAAGTCACAATCAACCCTTTAACAAGTCTTGTAATATGACTTAGGATTCTGATCTGGCCTTTATCCTAAGACCTGTTCCACACATCAGTTTTTTGGCGTCCGCCAAAGTGTGAAAAAATGGATCCGTTTCCGTTTTGCCACAAACGGATGCTACCGGATCTGTTTTTTGGATGGATCCGCTTTAGCCACTAATGCAAGTCTATGGGAAAAAAACGGATCCGCCAAAAAAATGGCAGATCCGTTTTTTTTCCAAAATGGCGGATTTTGACGGACGTCAAAAAACGGATGTGTGATCCTGATCCACCGTCATATTACCAGACTCATTAAAGGGTTGATTGTGACTTGTAGGATCGCTACTACCAGCAGGTGGCGCTGTAGAGTTCAAGTCCTCTTTTTCTCTGGAGAGGCAATTTGCATGGCTCTTCTTGAACTTTCCTCATGTTTTATTGGTAAAATGGCATTTTTGCTTTTTACTATTAGAAAAAAATGATTTTATCTTACTGGACCTGGATAATGCTGACACTAAAAGGTGAGAAAAACAAATAGATTATTGTTAGTATTTACACCAAAAGCTACAAAGCAAATCACAGAACGCTGCTATCTGTAATAAATCCCCGTCAGCAGAACTTCACCACAGCCGCACTCCTCTAACCTGCTGACGTGACACCGACTCAGTGTTCAGAAACAAGAACAATAAAGTTGCCGGAAAAAAAACACCTCAAAGTTCCCAACGCCAGCTCAGCGCCTGGAGACTCCTCCCAGGAAACCATAGAGACGCAAAGCAAAGCTAGAGCGGATTCACGACGTTTTTTCCGCATTCCCGTTTCACGCCGACGTTCTCTCTTACTATTGGCTGGTGTCGGCCTTAGAGCCGATGACGTCAGTCCTATAGAAGCCGGATCTTGGGCTGTGCGACGTGTCTCACTTAGCGGCAATCGAACGGAGAAGATAAAGAGGCAGAGTCATCACCGGTAATTACCGCAGACGGCGGGTTTACTGTGCTGGGGCCGTTTACCTGTGTTCGTCCTGTATGTGCATAGAGCCCTGTGTGTGTACTGGGCCGTGTACACTGAGTGTACTAGATCTATCTATAGACCTGAGTGACGCGGGGGCGTCCCTGCCGGCCCCCTATAGACCTGTGTGATGTGGGGGCGTCCCTGCCGCCTCCTATAGACCTGTGTGATGCGGGGGCGTCCCTGCCGGCCCCCTATAGACCTGTGTGATGTGGGGGCGTCCCTGCCGCCTCCTATAGACCTGTGTGATGCGGGGGCGTCCCTGCCGCCCCCACTATAGACCTGTGCGACGCGGGGGCGTCCCTGCCGCCCCCACTATAGACCTGTGCGACGCGGGGGCGTCCCTGCCGCCCCCACTATAGACCTGTGCGACGCGGGGGCGTCCCTGCCGCCCCCACTATAGACCTGTGCGACGCGGGGGCGTCCCTGCCGCCCCCACTATAGACCTGTGCGACGCGGGGGCGTCCCTGCCGCCCCCACTATAGACCTGTGCGACGCGGGGGCGTCCCTGCCGCCCCCACTATAGACCTGTGCGACGCGGGGGCGTCCCTGCCGCCCCCACTATAGACCTGTGCGACGCGGGGGCGTCCCTGCCGCCCCCACTATAGACCTGTGCGACGCGGGGGCGTCCCTGCCGCCCCCACTATAGACCTGTGCGACGCGGGGGCGTCCCTGCCGCCCCCACTATAGACCTGTGCGACGCGGGGGCGTCCCTGCCGCCCCCACTATAGACCTGTGCGACGCGGGGGCGTCCCCGCCGCCCCCACTATAGACCTGTGCGACGCGGGGGCGTCCCCGCCGCCCCCACTATAGACCTGTGCGACGCGGGGGCGTCCCCGCCGCCCCCACTATAGACCTGTGCGACGAGGGGGCGTCCCCGCCGCCCCCACTATAGACCTGTGCGACGCGGGGGCGTACCCGCCGCCCCCACTATAGACCTGTGCGACGCGGGGGCGTCCCCGCCGCCCCCACTATAGACCTGTGCGACGCGGGGGCGTCCCCGCCGCCCCCACTATAGACCTGTGCGACGCGGGGGCGTCCCCGCCGCCCCCACTATAGACCTGTGCGACGCGGGGGCGTCCCCGCCGCCCCCACTATAGACCTGTGCGACGCGGGGGCGTCCCCGCCGCCCCCACTATAGACCTGTGCGACGCGGGGGCGTCCCCGCCGCCCCCACTATAGACCTGTGCGACGAGGGGGCGTCCCCGCCGCCCCCACTATAGACCTGTGCGACGCGGGGGCGTCCCCGCCGCCCCCACTATAGACCTGTGCGACGCGGGGGCGTCCCCGCCGCCCCCACTATAGACCTGTGCGACGCGGGGGCGTCCCTGCCGCCCCCACTATAGACCTGTGCGACGCGGGGGCGTCCCTGCCGCCCCCACTATAGACCTGTGCGACGCGGGGGCGTCCCTGCCGCCCCCACTATAGACCTGTGCGACGCGGGGGCGTCCCTGCCGCCCCCACTATAGACCTGTGCGACGCGGGGGCGTCCCTGCCGCCCCCACTATAGACCTGTGCGACGCGGGGGCGTCCCCGCCGCCCCCACTATAGACCTGTGCGACGCGGGGGCGTCCCCGCCGCCCCCACTATAGACCTGTGCGACGCGGGGGCGTCCCCGCCGCCCCCACTATAGACCTGTGCGACGAGGGGGCGTCCCCGCCGCCCCCACTATAGACCTGTGCGACGCGGGGGCGTACCCGCCGCCCCCACTATAGACCTGTGCGACGCGGGGGCGTCCCCGCCGCCCCCACTATAGACCTGTGCGACGCGGGGGCGTCCCCGCCGCCCCCACTATAGACCTGTGCGACGCGGGGGCGTCCCCGCCGCCCCCACTATAGACCTGTGCGACGCGGGGGCGTCCCCGCCGCCCCCACTATAGACCTGTGCGACGCGGGGGCGTCCCCGCCGCCCCCACTATAGACCTGTGCGACGCGGGGGCGTCCCCGCCGCCCCCACTATAGACCTGTGCGACGAGGGGGCGTCCCCGCCGCCCCCACTATAGACCTGTGCGACGCGGGGGCGTCCCCGCCGCCCCCACTATAGACCTGTGCGACGCGGGGGCGTCCCCGCCGCCCCCACTATAGACCTGTGCGACGCGGGGGCGTCCCCGCCGCCCCCACTATAGACCTGTGCGACGCGGGGGCGTCCCCGCCGCCCCCACTATAGACCTGTGCGACGCGGGGGCGTCCCCGCCGCCCCCACTATAGACCTGTGCGACGCGGGGGCGTCCCCGCCGCCCCCACTATAGACCTGTGCGACGCGGGGGCGTCCCCGCGGCCCCCACTATAGACCTGTGCGACGCGGGGGCGTCCCCGCGGCCCCCACTATAGACCTGTGCGACGCGGGGGCGTCCCCGCCGCCCCCACTATAGACCTGTGCGACGCGGGGGCGTCCCCGCCGCCCCCACTATAGACCTGTGCGACGCGGGGGCGTCCCCGCCGCCCCCACTATAGACCTGTGCGACGCGGGGGCGTCCCCGCGGCCCCCACTATAGACCTGTGCGACGCGGGGGCGTCCCCGCCGCCCCCACTATAGACCTGTGCGACGAGGGGGCGTCCCCGCCGCCCCCACTATAGACCTGTGCGACGCGGGGGCGTACCCGCCGCCCCCACTATAGACCTGTGCGACGCGGGGGCGTCCCCGCCGCCCCCACTATAGACCTGTGCGACGCGGGGGCGTCCCCGCCGCCCCCACTATAGACCTGTGCGACGCGGGGGCGTCCCCGCCGCCCCCACTATAGACCTGTGCGACGCGGGGGCGTCCCCGCCGCCCCCACTATAGACCTGTGCGACGCGGGGGCGTCCCCGCCGCCCCCACTATAGACCTGTGCGACGCGGGGGCGTCCCCGCCGCCCCCACTATAGACCTGTGCGACGAGGGGGCGTCCCCGCCGCCCCCACTATAGACCTGTGCGACGCGGGGGCGTCCCCGCCGCCCCCACTATAGACCTGTGCGACGCGGGGGCGTCCCCGCCGCCCCCACTATAGACCTGTGCGACGCGGGGGCGTCCCCGCCGCCCCCACTATAGACCTGTGCGACGCGGGGGCGTCCCCGCCGCCCCCACTATAGACCTGTGCGACGCGGGGGCGTCCCCGCGGCCCCCACTATAGACCTGTGCGACGCGGGGGCGTCCCCGCCGCCCCCACTATAGACCTGTGCGACGCGGGGGCGTCCCCGCCGCCCCCACTATAGACCTGTGCGACGCGGGGGCGTCCCCGCCGCCCCCACTATAGACCTGTGCGACGCGGGGGCGTCCCTGCCGCCCCCACTATAGACCTGTGCGACGCGGGGGCGTCCCTGCCACCCCCAATATTAGTGGTGCAGTGTGTATGTAATTGGGGACTGATGTGTGATCGTTCATACTGTGATGCCTGACTCTCGCATTGGTCTGGGGCTAGGTCTATACTTATTAAATGCATTTCTGCCCGGATCTCCACCACCCCACTGCTGGAGAAGGATCAGCTGATCCGGGCATGTCAGGCGCTTTGATTCCCTCCATCTCAAGTCATCAGAGATGACTAATTGATGGCTGTTACTTGTTACTGGGGATATGTAGTATACATGGTGCCTACGGTGGAGCTGCCTGGCTCCTATGGTGGGAGGGCGTTGGGCATGGGACATCTGTGTTGGACCTTCACTGATTTGTAAAATTGAACCAAAGGGACAATATGTGGGATAGTTGGGTAAAGTGGCCTTGTCTCCCTGAACCAGTTGCACCACTGTCTATTGCTTGCTCTTGGTGCTCCTACTATTAAAACATCCTCTAAGCCCAATATCTGACATCAATTCACACTTAAACACCCACCACCGAATCCTTAACTCAGTTTAGGTGTATGATGTGGGACATCTACTCATTCAGGATTTCCCCATTCACTGCATTCAGACTTGGATGTTTCCTGAGCTTTCATGCACTTGTCGGAATGGTTGAGCTTTGCTCTATCTTGAACAATGAAGAACAGCGGACAAAGGACCCTTGTTATGTATAGAGGGGTCCACTACAGGAACAGCCCCTCTTTAAATGTCTTGGTAGAATAATCCCACACTGGTGCCATGCTATGTTCTCACCAGGGCTTGTGTGACATTTGTGTCCTGCTGCTGTGGGAAATGAGTAGAAGCTTTTGTTATTTTACTCTTGCAATTTAGAAGGGGTTGTGCAAGTGTCCTGTAAATGGCTTGTACTAGGGCGTCACCACCTTATCAGTATTCTAGGGTATAGCTCATTCATTGCTAGGGGTTCCGACCACTGGGTCCCTCAGCCATCTTGAGAACTGTGCTTGGTATAGCCTTGTCTGCATGGAGCATGTGGTGTCCTGCACTAGGCACAGTGTGCTGTATCGAGGACTGATATTCCCACTACTGCACTGCATATTGACCTTACGTGTCTTTATTTTCCAGGCATCATGGACCAGGTAATGCAGTTTGTCGAGCCCAGCCGCCAGTTTGTGAAAGATTCTATCAGACTTGTGAAAAGATGCACAAAGCCAGACAGAAAGGGTACGTAGTGGCTCAAGCCTCATATTGCAGCTTATCTTTATTACCCTGCATATGCTTTTACCAGTCCCCCCCGCCTCCCCTCGATGCGGCCTATTTCCAGCTTTCCCTTTTACTCTACCTTCTTCCCAGATCCATCACTTATTTTCTTTCCATGTAGACCTAAGAGGGCTTGTTATTTTACAGGACAAGTTGTACTTTTGAATTACACCATTCATATTACCACATGGCGCTCAGAGAGAGGGGACAACATTTCCAAGTGGGAAAGTGAACTAACTCTTCCGCCGACCCTTCCCTCACGATTCTGACACTGGTTTTTGGAATCATTTCTACAGTGTACATTGTGTGGTAAAAATACCCTCGGAATAGGATTCTGCTTATCAGTAAGATTACAGTAAAGGCCCCATCACACACAGCGAGATCGCTGATTTTGTGACGTCACATCGATCTCGCCAGCGACATCACTGTGAGTGACACACATCAGCGACCGGCCCCCCGCCGGGTATTTCTGATCGTGCAGGATCTTCCTGGGCCATTTTTTGATCATTGGTCTCCCGCTGGCCAGCACGCATCGCTGCGTGTGGCAGCGGGAGAGCATCGATCAGCGACGCTGCACGCTGGTATCTAAGGTAAACAGCAGGTTTCTAAGAGCCGCGCGGCTCTTGGATACCCGCTGTTTACCCTAGATACCAGCTTGCGCGCTGGTCCTGATCGCTGGTGAGTCTAACGATGTCCCAGCGATCCCATCCACGTCGAATCGTTGGTGGGATCGCTGGGACATGGTTATGTGTAATGGAGCCTTAATACTGAACATGTCCAGTGGGGGAGGGGGGAATACGTTGTTTAAAAAAAAAAAAAAGTTTGTAACGATTCCTTTTTCGATCTATGGCGCTGCGTTATGTTTTATTTGTGGGGCAAGACTACGCTCTTATTTATACTAGTTTGGGATAGATACAAACAGAGAGCACAGATTGACAATTGTGTGACATGCACATAAAGAGCTGGCTTACACCACGTGCCCATACCAGGAAGCGCCTGTCTTCATCCTGTTCATTTAAACACTGTTCACATGTTCAGGTTTTAAATACATTAGATAGGGACTGCTTCAATAGGGTTTACCTTGACGCGGTGGAGCAGCTTGGTATACATTTTTTTGCAAAAAAACGTATCGACTAAATACCCTATATTTGTTTTCATCTTTTTATCAGCACTTGCTGACTACTGGTATATGTTTTACTGCAGGATATTTCTGCACAATTGTCATTCTGTGCGTTCTGTTTACGTTTGAGTCAGTGGGTGGTATGAACAGTGTCCTACCGACTTGTTCATATGTGTGCATGTCACATGTGTTTTTAATCTAGTTTGGGATAGATGTGACGTTTTGATCGCTTGTTACAGCATTTGTTTGTGGTATTTCAGCTACCAAAACACGTAAATTTGACATGCTTTAATTTTTTCTGTTTTACGGGTTAATAACTTTTATATTTTGATTGGACTTTTCTGAATGTAGCGATACCACGTGTATTTTTTATTTTCATATTCTTTAAAACATGTTTTTTACTTTTCATTGTACTTGAAGCTGTGATTGTCTCATCACCTGTTCAATAGCACAGCATCACTGTATGATGAAGGGTCCATCAGACGTCCCGATTCTCAGAATGTGTGCCGATTAGTGACGCGCGAACGTGCTCAAGTGTTATCCGAGTGTCTTGGCCATACTCTGATATTTTCGAGTCCCAGCAGCTACATGTTTTGCGCTGGTTGACAGCCGCAACCCATGAGGCATTGCCTAACAATCATGCAGCCGGAGGTATGCGAAAATATCAGAGCACATTCTCATCACTAGTGTTGATCATAGGATTTAGAGAGCCAAAGAGCTAGAAACTCTCAGCTCCCACCATCTGCTGTTTGCAGGTCCAGAAGTTGCACTATGTTGGGACCAGCACAGCTGTCGTGGTCTTTTTTTTTTTTTTTTTTTTTTTTTTTTTTTTGTATGAAGTTCAGCTTCCATTGAAGTAAATGAACAAAAAAACCTCCAAAGACTGCATTTGTGAATCAAGTCTTGGGCTTGTCTCGTGGCACCCCTTCAGATTCCTTAAAAACAAAATAAAAAAATTTGAATCTAGTAGAAAGTGTCTGGACAGACCAGATAAAAGTTAATGGCCATTGGGCACTTTTTGTGATCATGTGGTCGATGAGGCTTTTGCTTTATTTTTGTTCTTTTAACCAAATGGAAAACTGGGCCTAGAAGTACAGATGTGAACCCAGACTTATCTCCCTTAGCTGGACCGTCATGGTTCCACTGGACAAAGCATGTAGTCTTTGTTCAGTAGAACTGCAGTGAGTCTGTCTTGTACCATATGGATGCTAAAATGTGCATGTAACACAGGGGTCTGCCCGAGACTGATAGGCCTGCTCCTCAGTTTATAGATTTGCATCTCTTAATTCTTGATTGCAGAGGGAACTGTACTCTGAGGACATGAATACTGGGTCACATTGGAGGCCTAATGTGTGTCTATTTTGTGTGTGTGTGTGTGTGCCTCCACAACCACCAATTCCCTCTGAAAAGACAAATGTTATAAAACAATCTTGTATTTCAGAATTCCAGAAGATTGCAATGGCCACTGCTATTGGATTTGCTATTATGGGATTTATCGGCTTTTTTGTCAAGCTCATCCATATTCCGATCAACAACATCATTGTGTGAGTTTATTTTTTAAGTCTTTAAATCCAGAAAATGAGTGAGCGGTAGTGATGAGTGATAACACCTTATCCGAGCATGCTCGAGTGCTAACAGAGTATCTTCGGAGTGCTCGAATACTGTTTTCGAGTCTCTTTGGCTGCATGTCTCACAGCTGTCCGACAGTGGCAGCACATGCAGGGATTGCCTGTTAGACATGCAGCCACGGTGACTTATATAGTATTAGAGCACGCCGAAGATTCTCTGTTAGCTCTCGAGCATGCTCTCTCATCACCAGTGAGCGGGCTTGATCTGTTTCCCCTCTATCAGAGATGATCACACGCATAAAGTCACTTCACAATACAATCTGCTAGAGACTGGAGAACGGTTTAACCAATGGCCGATAGTATCAATTGATAGACATGTTATCTCTGAAAAACTCCCCACAAAATAAATCAAGCTTTCTATTCACTGGTTAATTTGGGAGAAGTTGGTCATCGGGTTGTCTGGATCAAGAATCCAAAATTAAAATCTGCAACCAAAAATGTGATCAGTTTTTGATATTTTTGGGCATTTGGAGCTACTGATGTAATGCACACATGCCGGGTAATACAAAGGATATTATAGAAGTTTTCCGTTCAAGCAAATAGATGTCGGGACTGACTCCTCTCTTTATCAGCACTATAAAGTAGCCGATCTGTGCACCGCTCTATGACTGAAAGACGGCACCTCCCAGGGGGAATTAAGTAGATTTTTCTCCTAGTAGCTGTGCCTTAGGTAAGGCAGACGGACATCATTGTAACGCTGTTTACCTGTACATTAATCCTATATCTGCAGGCTAATGACATTTGGAGTCATGATGGTTCCATTTAATTAAAAAAGATCATAACATGAGGGAAAAAGCTATCAATTATTTTTTTTTATGCAACTGAAAAAAAAAATGATTTACCCATTAAGTCACTTTTGGATTGTTTACGTTTTTATTAATAGTTTTCAATTATTTTACCATTCAGAAGTTGAGCAAGATCACACGACTTTCAGAATTGGGGTGATTCAGAGAATTTGGACACATTTAGGGCTTGTGCAGGCAGCCATATCATCGGTCTGAATGCAGTCCCACAAAACATCAGATTAATGTTATTCTATGAGGCCATGCACATGTCTAAATTTTTTTTGTCCCCTTGGACATAGATTATTCAGGGTAAAAAAATAGCATGTTTGATCTGAACTTCAGATCGCATTTGGCCATGCAATTCGGTGAATCTGTGGAAACAATTTTACTGCAATTGGATGACATCTGAGTGCAGTCTGATTTACATGGACTTACCAAATGGAGGAGATGAAGAAATCTCCCCCTCACCATCTTCTCTGTATCTAAGAAAATTAGATCACACAATGCTCACATTATTCTCAGTATGATTTGCATAATCAACCCAATTCTCTCAGAAAAGAGTATACACTTGCCCTAGGCTGATTCATTAACAGTGATTTTGTGCGCCAGTCTTAATGCTGAACTGATGTGCCAAACTCTCAATTTTGTTGAGCCGTGCTAGGCCATGGTCCCTCCACTGAAGTCCACCCACTTAAGAGGTTGGCATAAACACCAAAAGTAGCAGAATTTTGCAAGTTTAACTCCAGTGTAACATAAATTGTTATGATAATTAAAGCCTTTGGGATGGATGTACTAAGGCTGGTGCAGAACAAGAACTGATTAGATGGAAATGTCATCTATTGGGTCACATCATTATTTTTTTTTTTTTTTTTTCTTTATGGCTCTGTACATGTTTATATTAGATTCATCGAATAATTCTTCCTTCTTCATTTTTCAGTGGCAGCTAGACCTCCCCGGTAGAAATGACGGCGACACGGAATTCTAAATATCGGCAAAGTGTTATCGGAGAAGTGCTTTTTTGTTTTATGTATATTTTTTATTTGGCCTAGTTCATGTAATTAAACACACTAAATTTTCTTTTGTGGCCTCTTTATTGTATAGTTGGCTGAAATTGTTTCAGTTTTAAAAAAAAAAAAAAAAAAAATCTTGCACATTGAAGCTTGGTTAATTTAACCACGTACCGCATATACTCAAGTATGAGCCGACCCAAATAAAAAAAAAAAACTGGGAAAACTTATTCACTCGAGTATAAACCGAGGGTGGGAAATGCAACAGCTACTGGTAAATTTCAAAAATAAAAATTAATTGAAACCTCAGTAGGTTAAATGTTTTTGAATATCCATATTGAATCAGGAGCCCCATATAATGCTCCATACAGTTCATGATGGGCCCATAAGATGCTCCATACAAAAATATGCCCCATATAATGCTGCAAAAAGGTTAATGGTGGCCCCATAAGATGCTCCATATTAATATATGCACCATATAATAATGCTGCTGTGATTTAAAAAAAAAAACATACCTCTCATCGCTGCTCCTCAGCGTCACCAGCTCTCTGCAGTGACTGTTCAGGCAGAGGGCACGCCTGAGTTCCCCGCGGGCTCCGGCAGCAGCGTGTGCTCGCCAGGGCACCATCAGATGACGTCGGGCCTGCTGCAATGCATCCCTGGCGGCAGCAGGGCGCACGTGCGGGAACGCCGCCAGAGGACGTCTGCCTTGCCGCAATGCATTTCTGGGAGAGGCGGTGGGAGGGGGGACATGCCGTCAGATGATGTCGGGTGCAGTGCAAAGCATCTCTGGGAGCCCGGAGTGCCGGGAAAGGAGATGCAGAGGTGTTGCGCACGTGGGGGGGGGGGGGGATGAACGCTCCCCCACATGGCAGTGGCCAGAAGGGGAGTGATGATATTTAAACAAGAGATAGGCAGGCATTTCGCTGCATCTCCTGGAAGCATGAGCTAGCCTCCAGAGGAGCAACTGATGCTGGACATGTTCTCGGACACAGGGCAATCACCGCAACAGCAGCAGCACTGTAAGAAGGATTCCAAGGGGAACCAGTCACAGCGACGCAGCCACTCAGGATCCCGGCACAGCAGATTCGGTGCCCCCTTCAAAATCTGTATCCTTCAGCCTGGTGGGTAAGTGAGTTACGTGAATGTATATACTATAACTAGGGCCTGTCCTCTTTTAGGGGAAGAAGTGCACACAAAAGGCCAACCACAAGATTTGCCACTTTGTGAAGAGGAGCTTCCCACGGCGTGGGGGAAAAGTCTCTACCCCAGCTTATTAGTAAGGATTATGTAGGCTTTAACCCTTTTCGCCAGGAAGGAGCAACACCAGAAGGGCAATAGATTTGATTGATGTGTCCAACAAAAATAAAACAAACGCTTATTTTAAGTTTAGATGCAAATAAGGCATTTGACCGACTTAATTGGTCTTTGCTTGAAACAGTGAAAACACTTGGTATCTCGGGAGCTTTTTTTTTTACAGCATTAAATGTATTGTATAGATCTCCATCAGCCTCGATTTAAATTGCCCTTTTGTGTCTCCCCCTATTTTCTCATCTCTAATGGCAAGAGGCAGGGATGCCCTCTTTCCCCCCTGCTATACATAATGTGTATAGAGCCTCTAGTAGCAATGATATGTCAAAATCATAATATCTCAGGGATGGAAGTCAAGAATAAGGTATTTAAGATTTCATTATTTGCTAATGACATTTTACTGACCCTCACTAAACTTCATATGACATTCCCCAACCTCTTAGTCACTTTGAAGGCGTATGGATAGCTGTGGGGATCTAAATTAAATACCTATAAAATAGAGGCCTTGCCCTTGAACATTCTCCCTAATATCCTTGACTATTTAAAGACAAACTTTAAATTTAGATTGAAAACTGAGGCTATTAAATACGTGGGGGTTAATCTGTCTTCCTATAACAATTTATATAATTGTAACTATACATCTCTTTTTGGAGAGTTGAGGAGGCTTTTGACTAAGTGGATGACACTTTCGCTTTCACTAATTTGCCGTATAGCTTCAGTTACGATGACTCTCCTGCCTAAGCTACTGTATTAGTTTGAGACTCTCCCCATTAAGGTTCCCTTTGGGGAACTTGGGTCTCTCCAAGTTGCTATAATGAAGTTCATATGGAATGAAAGACATCATAGAATATCCAACAGTGTTCTCACATCTCATAGATCACAAGAGGGTTTGTCTGTTCCAGATATCGTTAAATACTATTGGGCAACACACCTGAGGAGGATTCCCTTGTGGGCTTCATTATGGGCTTACAATATTTGGACTGAAATATAAAAGATATGGTTTGCTCCGATCCACTCGAACTCCCTATTATGGTCGACTAAGTCTATTAAGATACCATTTACTTTGTTGGGCCCTATACAGTTTACTACACTGGGTGCAGAATTTTTAAGGAAAAAGAGTATTTCTCTACCGCTTCATTGGGGGACTCAGGAACCATGAGTGTATGCTGCTGCCACTAGGAGGCTGACACTATGCAAATAAAAGTTAGCTCCTCCCCTGCAGTATACACCCCACCGACTGGCGCTCGATTAATCAGTTTAGCTTAGTGTCAGTAGGAGGTGGAAACGGGTCTTTCATTAGACCCTTATCTACATCGGTGTGCGTCGTTCCTTTGCAGGTTCCGGAGGGATACAGAGTGAATAGTCACATCTGTATTCCCACAAAGAGACTGAGTACGGCGTGTACAGCCACCCCGTATCATATGTCTACCGGGCAGGAACATGGATGCGTGTTCGGGCTTCCCATCTGTCTCTCACCCATTCACCCACCAGAGCCTGTTGGTCGATGGAGACACGGTCTACATAATTTCCCACTGGATAATGAGGTAAGTCAGGACTGCAGAAGGTAAGTATCGGCAGTCTGAGCCCCTCTCCCTTCCTCCTGACAGTAGCATTCTCCCTCGGCTGGATGGGGAACGGGCATCAGTACCTCACCAATAGGATGTTACCTGATTTCACCGAATATGAGGCTGCTAGCGCCGCGGAACTGTGTTCCTTGTAAGGCCTCCGTGCCGCCCTCCGGCGGCCGTCGTTTCTAATCCAGGCCCCGGCTTCTGTTCGGGCCTAGTTTCTGAGGTGAGGCATCACCCCCTTTTTTTCGGGCAGGCTTTTCTTCCGAGGGACATTCCTGCCCGTCTTGCGCCTCCCACCGCTTCATTAAGGGCTAAAGGTGATGCATAGCCCCGCCCACTCCTCCCAGTCGTCCTATAGGCGGGTAGTAGCGCCATCTTTGTGCTCCTGAGAGCGGTTAGCTCTGCCTCCCTCTCGTGAGCTAATTACCGCCCACCGTTTTCAGGAGCGCGCGCTTTTCTCTCAGCTCTATTTCCCTCAGCCTGTCAGCTGCTCGTCTTCTCTTCAGTCTGCATTTCCAGCGTGCTGTGCAGTTCCTTACTGGAAGTCGCTTCAGGACACTGGTTCCGAGAGTAGCTCTGCACTGCAGACTGACACCCTCCTCAGCTCTCCGTCACCTAACCGTCTGGCACTGTTAGTGGGTTAGCTCACCATGTCAAATTCTAAACCACTTCGCTCTGCTTCTTCCTCCGTGGTAGTCAGTCATTTTGCATGTTCTTCTTGCAAACGCAAGTTTCCATCTGGTCAGTCCTCTCCCCTCTGTCAGGACTGCAGCAAGCCCATTGAACCCACCGCCCAGGAGCCCCCGGTTGTCCCGAGTGAGGTTGAGGTCCCTATCCCAGGGTGGGCTTCCTCTCTGTCACAATCTGTGGTGGACCTCACCAAGGTGTCTCAGACCTTGGTGTCCGTACTGGATAAGTTGCCACTGCAGGACCCAGTAGGTCACAGGAAGCTCCGGTCGAGCCTGCTAATATTAGCTGCAAAAGAGCCAGACGGGAGCACCGGTCCGGTTCCTCTTCCCGTTCCGCATCGCCCCATAGTCCGTCCCAGCGGCCTTCCTTATCACGATCTTCCTCCCATGAGCCAGGCAAGACTCTCGGATGTGCCCTCTGAGGATGTTTTGGAGCTGGATTCGGACCAAATCGCTGATATGAGGGATATGGTTCAGAGCCTCATTGCAGCGATTAACCAGTCCTTCAATTTCAAAGATTCGCCTGCGGACCAGGAGGTTTCCTTCAGACGGTCTAAACCACCTTCCAAGGTCTTTGCTCATCATTTGGAGTTCCAGAAGATTCTTTCCAGAGAGAGAGAAAATCCGACCAGGCGCTTTCAAAGAGGAAAACGCCTTGGTGTGTTATATCCTTTCTCGCCGGAACTCATTGCAGACTGGTCAGCTTCACCGGTCATGGATCCGCCGGTTTCAAGACTATCTAACAACACGGTCCTTCCGATTTCTGGGGCAGCATCTCTAGTAGACCCTAATGACAGTCATAGAATCTTTTGCGAAGTCAGCTTTCGAAGCGGCGGCATCTGTTCTAAGCCCGGCCTTCGCTTCTACTTGGGCTTCTAAGGCCATAGCAAAATGGGCTAAGGACCTCCGCCAAGGCATTCTGGCTGGAGACCAGCCAGAGCAGCTGACGGACCTCGCCAAGCAAATTTCGCACGCAGGCGAATATTTGGTCTCTGCCTCCCTGGATGCCGCATCTTGCGCAGCTCAGGCATCGAGCAACTTGGTGGCTATTAGGCGCACAGTTTGGCTTAAGGCTTGGCAAGCGGATTTATTGTCAAAGTCCCTCACCAGCTTACCGTTTCAGGGATTGCATCTCTTCGGTGATAGGCTGGACCAGATTATTAAGGACACCACCAGGGGCACAAGCTCCCTTCTTCCCCAGTCAAAACCTCGTCTGCCTCCTCCGAAACATCAATATTGACCCTTTCAGCCTTTTCGTCGCTTCATGACAGCAGAAACGTCTTCTCACCGAGGCCTCAAGCACGCCAAGATAGGAAAAGTCTCCTTTAGGCCCACTCCTTCCTGGCAATCTCATTCTTCTCAGGGTAGATCTACCAGGGCCAGACCTGGAAGAGCTTCCTCTGCATGACTAGCATCAAAACACCGGCGCATCCCCCCCCCCAGGTGGGCGGCCGTCTTCTTGCCTTCGGGGACGTCTGGCTTGCCTCGGTGGAAGACGCTTGGGTCAGGGAAGTTGTATCTTCAGGATACAAAATAAGAGAAAACAAGGGCGGGGGCGCAGACATAGGGCTTCACCTGGTATAAATCAATTAAAATAGAAAAGTACTCTGGAGTACTCACCCTTTATGGGTTGTGTTCAGACACAACCACTCAACGTTTGTAGCAGTCATATAGCTGCTGCAGAGCTCGTGCGGGTGGACAGCGTCCACTAGGTATCATAAGTTGAGGATCCAAGAAAAGCACTTCTGAGCATCCGCGCTGCTTTAGTGATAAGAATTCTTCAGAAATCCATATAAATCTTTCAAGTTCTTTATTATATGTACTACAGAAACTACGCGTTTCGAGGTGACAAACCGCACCTCTTCAGGTTACAGTACAGAGTTGACAACTCTGTACTGTAACCTGAAGAGGTGGTTTGTCACCTCGAAACGCGTAGTTTCTGTAGTACATATAATAAAGAACTTGAAAGATTTATATGGATTTCTGAAGAATTCTTATCACTAAAGCAGCGCGGATGCTCAGAAGTGCTTTTCTTGGATCCTCAACTCAGGATACAAAATAGAATTTGTTTCTCATCCTCGGATCGATTCTTCGAATCCCAGCCCCCGAAAGACCCCACCTTGGTTCCGGGTTTCTTTACAGCCATCGCCTCTCTTTTCAGGTCGGGAGTGATTATTTCCCGTACCAGAAAAAGAGCCCTTCACAGGTTTCTATTCAAACCTGTTTGTAGTGCCGAAAAAAGGCGGCACGGTTCGGCTCATTCTGGATTTAAAATTACTGAACAAAAGGGGCCGTCTGCGACATTTCAGGATGGAGTCACTTCGTTCAGTAATCGCTTCAATGGAGGCACAAGAATTCCTGTGCTCCATAGACATTCAGGACGCCTATCTACATGTCCCAATCTTCTTGGGTCATCAGAAATTCCTGCGTTTTGCGATACATCAGGATCACTTCCATTGTCGTTCGGTCTCGCCACCGCCCCCAGGGTTTTTACAAAAATCATGGCAACGTTGATGGCCATTTTGAGGATCAGAGGTCTCGTGCTCTTCCCGTACCTCGACGACATCCTCATCAAAGCTCCATCCTTGCCCCAGGCTCTCGAAAGTCTGACCATTGTCTGCGACACTCACGCCCGATTTGGGTGGATCATAACCACAAAAAAGTCCTGCCTGGTTCCAACACAACACCTTGTGTTTCTAGGCATACTTTTCGACACCCGTCAGGCAAAGGTCTTCCTTCCCGAGGACAAGAGAGTAACTCTTTGGCGGGATGTTGGCTTGCTTCAGGGCCCCCGACTCACTTCCCTCCGATCAGCCATGAGAGTCCTAGGGAGGATGGTTGCAACGTCGGAGGCGATTCCCTTCGCCCAATTCCACTCAAGACCGCTTCAGCGGGCCATTCTGTCGCAGTGGAACAGGTATGTCTCCTCCCTGGATCATCCAATTCGACTCGCATTTCGGGTCAAACTCACTCAATTGGTGGCTGACGTCTCCTCTCATAACCCAGGGCCTTCGTCTTCCAGAATATACTATCGAACATGGAAGGCCTATTTTCGTTGGCGTGAGTCCAATCGCATTCCGCCGATGTCTTTCTCGCTCCCTTCAATTCTAGCATTCCTCCAGGTAGGCCTGGATGCTGGTCTGGCCCTTGGTTCTCTAAAGGGTCAAGTTTTGGTGCTTTCAATTTTTTTTCCAGAAGACGCTGTCCTCTCAGCCGCAGGTCAAAACCTTTTTGCAAGGGGCAGCCCATGCAGTTTTGCCGTATCGAGCTCCAGTGGATCCCTGGGATCTCAATCTAATTCTAGAGGCTCTGCAAGGTTCCCCCTTTGACACTCTCAAGGATGTTTCTCTTTCCTTTCTCTCTTGGAAAGTTGGCCTTTCTCGTAGCCATTACTTCCATCCGGCGTGTCTCAGAGTTGGCGGCTCTTTCTTGTCGACCTCCTTTTTTGGTGATTCACCAAGATAAAGTGGTTCTACGGCCTCCACCATCCTTCCTCCCCCAAGGTGGCATCTGCTTTCCATCTGAATGAAGACATTCTACCTTCTTTTTGCCCGGCTCCAGTTCATCCCAGGGAATGCTCCTTGAACAGACTAGACCTGGTCAGGGCAATGACTGTCTATTTGGCTAGAACTGATGCGTTCCAGAAGACAGACTCCCTTTTCGTCATCCCAGATGGTGCACGAAAAGGCTTGCTGGCCTCCAAGGTGACTATTGCTCGCTGGATTAGATTGGCAATCTTAGAGGCTTACCGGATCAAGAACAGAGTGCCCCCCTTCTTGGATTAAGGCTCACTCCACCCGGGAAGTGGGCACGTCCTGGGTGGTGCACCACAGGGCTTCTGCGCTGCAGCTTTGTAAGGCTGCAACCTGGTCCTCCGTTCACACATTTGCAAAATTTTACAAGATCCACACCTACGCTTCGGCGGATGCCAGCCTAGGAAGAAGGATCTTGCAGGCGGCGGTGGTGAGTCTACTGACCTAACGGAAGTTTGTTTCCCACGCCAGGGACTGCTTTAGGATGTCCCATGGTTCCTGTGTCCCCCAATGAAGCGATAGAGAAAACAGGATTTTTGGCTGCTTACCGTAAAATCTGTTTCTCAGAGCATTCATTGGGGGACACAGCACCCTCCCATGTTTCAACTTTCGTACTTTGTTCTGTGTAATATAGTTCTAGTTGAGTTGCCTGTTTGTTCTCTATTCTATTGCTTTTCCTACTGCTTTCTCACTAACTGATTAATCGAGCGTCAGTCGGTGGGGTGTATACTGTGGGGGAGGAGCTAACTTTTTTATTTGCAAAGTGTCAGCCTCCTAGTGGCAGCAGCATACACCTATGGTTCCTGTGTCCCCCAATGAAGGCTCCAAGAAACAGATTTTAAGGGAAGCAACCAAAAATCCTGTTTTTGATCACATCATCCTTTTTATACATGTTGTCCTACTCCAAGCTGTATATGCTTGAAAGCCAACTGCCAATTATGTAATTCAGGTGATTTGCATCTCTGTAATGAAGAGGGGTGTGGTCTAATGACATCAAAGGGCAGCACAGTGGCTCAGTGGTTAGCGCTGCAGCCCTGGGTTCGAATCCCACCAAGGACAACATCTGCAAGGAGTTTGTATGTTCTCCCCGTATTTGCGTAGGTTTCCTTCGCGCACTCCGGTTTCCTCCCACACTCCAAAGACATACTGATAGGGAATATAGATTGTGAGCTCCATCGGGGACAGTGATGATAATGTGTGCAAACTGTAAAGCGCTGCGGAATATGTTAGTGCTATATGAAAATAAAGATTATCAAAACCCTATATAAGGTGTGCTTAATTATTAGGCAACTTCCTTTTCTTTGGCAAAATGGGTCAGAAGAGAGATTTGTCAGACTCTGAAAAGTCAAAAATTGTGAGCTGTCTTGCAGAGGGATGCAGCAGTCTTGAAATTGCCAAACTTGAAGCGTGATCACCGAACAATCAAGCGTTTCATGGCAAATATCCAACAGGGTCGCAAGAAGTGTGTTGATAAAAAAGGCGCGAAATAACTGCCCATGAATTGAGGAAAATCAAGCGTGAAGCTGCCAAGATGCCATTTGCCACCAGTTTTGCCATATCTCAGAGCTGCAACGTTACTGGAGTATCAAAAAGGCTCAAGGTGTGCCATACTCAGGGACATGGCCAAGGTAAGGAAGGCTGAAAAACGACCACCTTTCAACAAGAAACATAAGATAAAATGTCAAGACTGGGCCAAGAAATATCTTAAGACTGATTTTTGTAAGGTTTTATGGACTGATGAAATGAGAGCGACTCTTGATTGGCCAGATGGATGGGCCCGAGGCTGGATCAGTAAAGGCCAGAGAGCTCCACTCTGACTCAGACGCCAGCAAGGTGGAGGTGGGGTACTGGTATGGGCTGGTATCATCAAAGATGAACTTGTGGGACCTTTTTGGGTTGAGGATGGAGAGAAGCTCAACTCCCAGACCTACTGCCAGTTTCTGGAAGACACCTTCAAGCAATGGTACAGGAAGAAGTCAGTATCGTTCAAGAAAAACATTTTCATGCAGGACAAAGCTCCATCAAATGCATCCAAATACTCCACAGCGTGGCTGGCCAGTAAAGGTCTAAAAGAAGAAAAAATAATGACATGGACCCCTTGTTCACCTGATCTGAACCCCATAGAGAACCTGTGGTCCCTCATAAAATGTGAGATCTACAGGGAGGGAAAATGGTACACCTCTCCGAACTGTGTCTGGGAGGCTGTGGTGGCTGCTGCATGCAATGTTGATCGTAAACAGATCAAGCAACTGACAGGATCTATGGATGGAAGGCCTTTAAGTGTCATCGTATAGAAAGGTGACTATATTGGTCACTGATTTTTTTTTTTTGTTTTTGAATGTCAGAAATGTTTATTTCTAAACTTTGTGTTGCTCTATTGGTTTACTTGGTGAAAAGAAACAAGTGAGATGGGTATATATTTGTTTTTTTATTAAGTTGCCTAATAAATCTGCACAGTAATCGTTACCTGCACAAACAGATTTCCTCCTAAGATAGCCAAATCAAGAAAAAACCCACTCCAACTTCCAAAAATATTAAGCTTTGATATCTGAGTCTTTTGGGTTGATTGAGAACATAGTTGTTATTCAATAATAAAAAGAATCTTCTCAAATACAACTTGCCTAATAATTCTGCACACGGTGTAGGGGTCTGTGTCTCTCACGTGCAAGGCGGTTTGGTCTCTCCTAATTCCCCAATGATATCTTTTATACACCCGACCCTGATACCAAACAGTTTGGAACCGAAAATGGTCCACCCATGGATTTCGGCAGGATTTAGATCTGCAGATTTAGTGGATGAAAACAGATTGGAAGTTCTCTCGTTTAATTATATAAAATCTAAATTTGCATTCAGTTGCGGATGGTATAGCCAATTTAGATAGAAATTAGCGTATTGGAATATTGAAGAATTAAAATTAATATACTTTATTATGAGTATTAAAAAAGAACTTTATAAAAAAAGTGCAGGCGCAAAAGACAGACAACAAATAAATTTGGTACTGCACACTCCAAAACCTGAAACTGCAGGATAGCTCCCTTAGCCTTGTGTACCTGAATTCGTGGCCAAAATCTTAGTGTAACCAAATCCCACAAGGTGAACAAAATTGTGCATACAGTCCACACATGCACCACACCAAAACTAAAAATTTTGGCCACGAATTTAGGTACACAAGGCTAAGGGAGCTATCCTGCAGTTTCAGGTTTTGGAGTGTGCAGTACCAATTGTATTTGTTGTCTGTCTTTTGCATGTGCATTTTTTTATAAACGTTTTTTTAATATTCATAATAACGTATATTAATTTTAATTCTTCAATATTCTAATACGTTAATTAAAATCTAAACTTGCTACAACTAATAGAGAGTTCTTCCAGTTCATACAGATGAAGCACCTTGTGTCTTTACTATACGGCTCATTGAAGGTTTCTCAACCAATGAAATTTGAGAGGCTTTGTAAGAAAGGCATGTCAACTAAAGGGTTAATATCAGATATTTACAGGATCTTGGGTTCTCCTCGGACTGAGCCCCCTTGAAACATCCGTATATGGTTAGATGGTAGTCTCTTGTGGGAAGAATGTTGTCTCCCCAATGCTGGCAGAATACAGCTCTGGCAAAAATTAAGAGACCACCACATCAAGACCCTGTCATGGGCAGCCCATTCTCCAGACCTGAACCCCACTGAAAACCTCTGGAATGTAATCAACAGGATGATGGATAAGTCATAAGCCATCAAACAAAGAAGAACTGCTTACATTTTTTTTTGCGTTAGAAGCAGTGTGAAAGACTGGTGGTAAGAATGCCAAGACGCATGAAAGCTGTTTTTAAATATCCTGGTTATTCCACAAAATATTCATTTCTGAACTCTTCCTGAGATAAAACATTGTTGTTTTTCCCTTTCCCATAACAGCACCGCACATGAGAGATGGTATTCGCCAAAAGGAAACCTGTAGTGGAGACAAAAGAAGGGGGTGGCACCTCTCTCTCCAATTTGGTTTCCTGCAGGTGGATGCCTGGGGCAGAGTACGTACCTCCAGAGGGATCACCCTCTGATGATAGCCGATACAGAGGCCGAGGTCCACGGGGAGGGAGGAAGCAGCGGGGCGTGGTAGCACGCGCCTGTCGTCCCGGCATCTTGGGAGCTACAGCGGTGTTCCTTCCCTACTGGACTTCCCAGCGACCGCTCCTGTCGGGGAGGCTGGGCAGGGGAGGCGTCTCCACCACGACGCTGGCGCAGACTGAGTGGAGACTACTTCCGGTCGCGCCGGAAGTGACGTCACACGCCGGGGGAGATTGTGTGCTGGGCACTTCCGGGAGGGAGCGGTCCCAGAAGCACACACAGCTCCTCCATATAAATGAAATGAGGCGCGGGGTGCCACCGGTCCTTGCAGGCTGTGTATGACTGCTCCTGTCAGAGCAGCAGAGCCAGGACCAGCAGCCGATGGGAAAGCGGCACGTTCTCCAGATGGTTGACCCAGAAGCCGAGATACGCGCCCCAGAGGAAGAACCTCAGGCTACAGGGGTGCCCAGAAGGTTCAGGTGAGTTCCTTTATAAGGCAACGCATTGTATTAACGACTGCCCTATGTCATGTCTCTCTTTTAGGGAAAGGCCACATCAAAACAAAAAAATAAGGATTGTGCGTTATGCAAAAAGACCGTAGCTAAAACTTATGAGAAGTGACTCTGTCGCTCTGTCATTAAGAAAACAGTGGCCGAAGAGTCACCATCCCTATTTCAAAGCATTAAGTCTATGATCCGGGATCAAGTAAAGTCAACAGTAAAAGACGAGCTAAGGAGCAAACTACACTTAGCTCCGCCACAACTCCAACTTCACCCCACCTCTTCCTCCTACGGATATTGCTACTGATATAGATTCAGAGGAAGCACAGGGGGAAGTAGGCCCCTCTGATAACTCAGACCTGGACTCCTCAGACGAGGAAGAAGGTCGTCCTTATTTTCTATCCGAAGACATCGGAAAGTTACTAAAGCTTGTAAGGTCCACCATGGGGCTTGAAACAACTAAAGAGCCGCGGTCTATTCAAGATTCCATGTTTAGTAATCTCGAGGGGAAAAAATGCTGAGTTTTTCACTTTCATGATAACCTGCTAAATCTAATTAAAAAGGAATGAGAGGTATGCGAAAAATGGGGAAAAAGCTCCCAGACTGGATGCTTCCAGAGTAATAGCACTGCCATTTGAGGACATGGGCACCTTAAAAGATCCCCTCGACAAAAAAGCTGATGCATTTCTAAAATCTGCTTGGGAGGTGTCAGCATGGTCGTTTAAACCGGGCGTAGCCGCCACTTGCACAGAGCATGCTATGGTCAAGTGGTTGGAAGAATTAAGTGAGCAAATAAAAAATAAATGCCCAAGGGAGAGACTGCTGGAAGCAATACCTTCCCTACAGAAGGCGGCGGGATTCCTGGCTGACGCCGCAGTAGATTCCATCCAAGGTGCTGCCCGTGCATGTGCCCTTTCAAATTCAGGTCGCAGAGCACTTTTGTTAAAAAATTGGACAGCAGACTTCCAATCAAAAGTCAAACTCTGTGCCGTCCCTTGTGAGGGTCAGTACCTATTTGGTAAAGCATTGGACAAAATTTTAGAGAAGGCGTTGGATAGAAAGAAACGTTTCCCACCCCCCCTTCCCTAGGCGCCATTGGACTGACGCTCGCTCGTCCTTTCGCGGATCAGGGAATAGAGGGAGCCAAGGTTGGCTGGACGATGGTTCCATACGGGGCAGACCCTGGAGGGAAAAAAAGGAAAAAGGATTCCTCAGTAAGGCCACCCCGAGATCTGATACTAAATAATGACGCCAGAATGCCGGTGGGGGGAAGGCTCTGTGGTTTTGTCCATCAGTGGGTAGCATTACCCTCCTCAAAGTGGTAACCGACCTGTTATCCGAAGGTCTGCGACTAAACTTTCTGAGCCTCCCGCCGCAGCGAATAAAAATGACCCAGGTGACCAAAAAGAATCAGACCATGCTAGAAAACGAAGTTCAACTCCTTATACAAAAAGAGGTACTAATAAGGGTACCATACCAACAAATAGGGAAAGGGTTCTACAGCACTCTGTTCCTCACGCCAAAACCAGATGGGTCACTAAGAAACATATTCAACTTGGAAGCCTTGAACCAATACATCAGACCAGAAAAGTTCAAAATGGAGACCTTAAGGTCAGCAGTGAAGTTACTCAAGTTACTCGACCCTGGCTGCTACATGGCAGTAATAGATCTCACCGACGCCTATCACCATGTGCCAATATGGGGGAAACATCAGCAATACCTAAGATTGGTAGTGGAGATTGCTCAAATCCCACTCATCTCCAATATCAGTGCCTCCCTTTCGGGGTGGCAGTAGCCCCTCATATATTTACAAAAATTATCGGGGAAGTAGCGTCCTTTGTAAGAAGGAAAAACATACTATTAGTGCTCTATTTGGACGACTTCCTCGTCATAGCAAACAATGAACAAAGTTGTGAGAAGGCGGTCACGGAGGTTCTGGAAATATTAACCAGGCTAGGCTGGATAATAAATCTAAAAAAGTCCAGATTAGCTCCAGTTCAGACGCAGGAATTCCTTGGAATTCCGTTGGATTCATTAAAGCAACAATGCATTCTCCCAGAAAGGAAAGTTGGGGCTATCCAACAAAAGATACAACAGATACAACCCGGTCAAGCCATATCAATAAGAGAGGCAATGTCACTCCTGGGTACCTTGACAGCAACAATCCCAGCGGTCCGGTGGGTACAAGCCCACGCAAGAGAACTACAGTGGCAGATCCTATCCAAACAAGGGAGGGATCATTACAACTTAAATCAGAAGATCATTCTCCTCCCTCAGGTTCAGGAATCGTTAAAATGGTGGCTGAGCACCGAAAACAAACAGAGCAGTACCCTGGACTACTCAAAACGCGGTGGTGCTGACCACGGACGCAAGTCCAATGGGTTGGGGGTCACACATAGGAAAATGAACCCTACAGGACCAATGGGTGCCCTCAATGAGGACTGCATCCTCAAATCTAAAAGAACGGGCAACTGTAAAGCGGGCCATTCTCCAGATAAAAGAAGTTCAAGGGAAGCATGTAGCTATATTATCCAACAACAACATGGTCATAGCCTACATAAACCGACAAGGGGGTACAAGGTCAGCAACCCTTATGGCAGAGGTGAGGGAACTATTCACATGGGCAGAAAACAACCTCTTGTCCTTGTCGGGTACATATTTGAGGGGGGCAGACAATTATCTAGCCGATTATTTAAGCCGTCATGTGTTGCACCAGGGAGAATGGTCCCTAAATCAAAAAATATTTGGGGAAATCTGTGCCGCCTGGAGCACGCCAGAGGTAGACCTGTTTGCTACAAAAGAAAATCAGAAAGTAAACAGGTTCTACTCTCTCGTTCCAAGAGAACGTCCAGAAGGGGTGGATACACTACTACACCGCTGGAGGTTTCGTCTAGCCTATGCGTTCCCCCCCCGATCCCGGTAGTCTTAAAAAAGATTTGGGAAGACAAAACTCGAATAATCCTTGTAGCACCCTTCTGGCCGAAAAGGACATGGTTCACATGGCTCAGATGCGTGTCTATCTGGATCCTCCCAGATATCCCGAATCTGCTTTACCAGGGCCCAGTGGAGCATCCTCGGGTTCACAGACTTTATTTCACTGCATGGAACTTGAGAGGAGACTCCTTTTAGCAAAGGGTTTCTCAGCTCCTTTGGTGACCACCCTGCTCGCTAGCAGGAAAGAGGTAACTTCACGCACATACCAAAAGATTTGGGAAAAATTCTTACAGTTCACAGGTCGGCAGTTATCTGAAACAACCCAGGAAGTCCCAATAAAAGAGATCCTAGAATTCCTCCAGAAAGGACTAGAAAGAGGATTGTCCTCAAGCCCCTTAAAGATGCAGGTATCTGCCCTGGGTGCGTTGTTTGATCAAAAATTGGCCGACCAACCTTGGGTCTATAGGTTCATTCGAGCCTCCTTCACAACCAGGCCCTCAAAATTACTGACTAAGGTAGCTCCCTGGGATCTAAATTTAGTTTTATATGCTCTGACATCTCCTTTTGAGCTTATTACTTCCATCTCGGTAAAGGCGCTAACTTTAAAAACAGCACTCCTGGTGGCCCTGACTTCAGCTCGGCGTGTCTGCGAGCTGCAGGCTATATCAGTGTATGGGGGATTTACAATCTTCCTGGTTGACAAAGTAATCCTTAAAACTGATCAGGCCTTCCTACTGAAGGTTAATTCTAAATTTCACAGGGACCAGGAAATAATTTTGCCCTCGTTTTGTCCAAACCCTAAATCCCAGGGAGAGAAAACCTTCCATTAACTAGATGTCAGACGTTGCCTGCTTCAATACATAGAAGCCTCAAAGTAATGGCGACAGTCATCAGCCCTTTTTGTCTCCTTCCAGGGGACAAACGGATAAAAAAGCTTCAAAACCAACCATTGCACGATGGCTATGTATGGGTATTGCACTGGCTTACTCTTCATCAGGTCAGACTCCCCCACTGGGTGTAACGGCTCACTACAAGGGCCATAGCCACATCCTGGGCTGAAAGGGCAAATGCATCTGTAGAACAGATTTGTAAAGCAGCAGTATGGTCTTCACCATCCACTTTCTTCTGACTCTATAGGCTAGACCTAGGGCTCTCGAATCTTGCCTTTGGGAGAAAGGTGTTATCTGTTGTTGTCCCACCCTAGGAGTCTCTTCTATCTTTTCCTCTCATGTGCGGTGCTGTCATGGGGAAGGGAAAAAATGATAATTACTTACCAGTAATTTGATTTTCCAGAGCCATGACAGCACCACATTGATTCCTGCCCTATCTTGGTGATGGTTGTGTGGTGCACCAGAATATGTTTAAGTGTGTGTATATACACTCACTGGCCACTTTATTAGGTACACCATGCTAGTAAGGGGTTGGACCCCCTTTTGCCTTCAGAACTGCCTCAATTCTTCGTGGCAGAGATTCAACAAGGTGCTGGAAGCATTCCTCAGAGATTTTGGACCATATTGACATGATGGCATCACACAGTTGGCGCAGATTTGTCGGCTGCACATCCCTGATGCGAATCTCCCGTTCCACCACATCCCAAAGATGCTCTATTGGATTGAGATCTGGTGACTGAGGAGGCCATTTGAGTACAGTAAACTCATTGTCATGTTCAAGAAACCAATCTGAGATGATTTGAGCTTTATGACATGGCGCATTATCCTGCTGAAAGTAGCCATCAGATGTTGGGTACATTGTGGTCATAAAGGGATGGACATGGTCAGCAACAATACTCAACAAGGCTGTGGCGTTGCAACGATGCTCAATTGGTACCAAGGGGCCCAAAGAGTGCCCAGAAAAAATTCCCCACACCATGACACCACCACCACCAGCCTGAACCGTTGATACAAGGCAGGATGGATCCATGCTTTCATGTTGTTTACGCCAAATTCTGACCCTACCATCCGAATGTCGCAGCAGAAATCGAGACTCGTCAGACCAGGCAACGTTTTTCCAATCTTCTACTGTCCAATTTCGATGAGCTTGTGCAAATTGTAGCCTCAGTTTCCTGTTCTTAGCTGAGAGGAGTGGTACCCAGTGTGGTCTTCTGCTGCTGTAGCCCATCTGCCTCAAAGTTCGACGCACTGTGCGTTCAGAGATGCTCTTCTGCCTACCTTGGTTGTAACGGGTGGCAATTTGAGTCACTGTTGCCTTTCTATCAGCTCGAACCAGTCTGCCCATTCTCCTCTGACCTCTGGCATCAACATGGCATTTCCGGCCACAGAACTGCCGCTCACTGGATTTTTTTTCTTTTTCGGACCATTCTCTGTAAACCCTAGAGATGGTTGTGCGTGAAAATCCCAGTAGATCAGCAGTTTCTGAAATTCTCAGACCAGCCCTTCTGGCACCAACAATCATGCCACGTTCAAAGGCACTCAAATCACCTTTCTTCCCCATACTGATGCTCGGTTTGAACTGCAGGAGATTGTCTTGACCATGTCTACATGCCTAAATGCACTGAGTTGCCGCCATGTGATTGGCTGATTAGAAATTAAGTCTTAACACACAGTTGGACAGGTGTACCTAATAAAGTGGCCAGTGAGTGTATATATATATATATATATTTTAAAAGAAGGTGGATATTAGTAACTTTGTCATATAACATGTATGTAAACTAATAAGGCGGTTGCCTTGCATACTCTGAAACGAACTGGGGAGAGAGGTGCCGCCCCCTTCTATTGTCTCTGCTACAGGTTTCCTGTTTCCTGGGGGCGGATACCATTTCTCATGTGCGGTGCTGTCATGGCTCTGGAAAATCAATTTACCGGTAACGGTAAGTAATTATCATTTTTCTAAATGGTTATGAACTTATTTTCTTTGCATTATTTGAGATCTGAAAGAACTGTTTTTTTTTTTAATTTTGACCATTTCTCCTTTTCAGAAAAAAAACTAAATTTATTGCTTGGAAATTCGGAGACATGTCAGAAGTTTGAACCACCAGCTCCCAAATATTTGCTGGCGTTGTTGATCAGCACCAGGTTCCCAGATCCACATTTTCTGGTCTTGCCCTGGGCTAGATGGATTTTGGGAAAAGGTGAAAACCTTAAAACAAAAGGTTCTATATATGGAGGTTGAGCTGGACCCTGCTATATACCTACTAAATGTTTCCACTATAGGGATGGGGAAGAATTGGACCAGACTGCTGTTACAGCTGTTTAAAGCAGCTAGGTGTTTGATTGCCCTTCATTGGAGACAGACTACTCCCCTCTCTTATTAGAAGGTTTTGGATAGAATAGCCGACATCCACAGGATGGAGCACATGACAACCTTTATTGAATACGAATTTGGACAG
This sequence comes from Dendrobates tinctorius, assembly GCF_039654945.1. Classification (NCBI taxonomy): domain Eukaryota; kingdom Metazoa; phylum Chordata; class Amphibia; order Anura; family Dendrobatidae; genus Dendrobates; species Dendrobates tinctorius. The sequence goes on from NW_027361829.1 coordinate 58,844,033, forward strand.
ATTTGAGACCATTTGGGCTCCCTGGGACTATTTTAGGGCCCAAAACAACAGTTAGGAGCATGTTGGTTTTTGAACAGGTTTCTTCTTCCCTTCCCGTCCCTATGTGTATGTCTCGTCTTATTTAGTATTGTGGTTTTATAAAAATTGTAATATGAGTATAGGGATGGAGTCGTCTTAACTTGGCATCATTTAGAACTGCTTGTTGGACTTTGTCTTTTTCTGTTCTATTGCACAATATGCTCTTGAACCTCTAGGTTCAAGCAACATATTGTAATCCGATTTCTTATATTTATAGTGCTTAATCATGTAATCCGAACGCTGCTAACTTATTCTTCTTCTGCTTCTTCTTATTATTATAGTGGTTTGAAAAAACCACTATATTGTAATCCGAACGCTGCTAACTTCTTATTATTATTCAGTTGATTTCCGCAATTAATGCGTCCCGAACCGCTACACGCACAGACTCCGTCGAGGTGTCGTTTCGAAGCCAGCGTCCATGAGTGGTGTGCTAAGTATTTTTCGTGTCGTTCGGATTTGTAGTTTTTGCGCAATTTGCGTTTGAAAACATTTTTTCCCGTCATTGGAATGCACTGTCTCAATGCTTTTCAATGGGAAAATGTTGCCACAGTCAAAACATGCCCTGAGGCGATTGAAATGGCAGTTAAGCTCATTGATATGCGCAGGCACACCTAGGTACTATGCCAACACCTACGAACTTCACATGACCTCTCCAGGACACAGTTTCTGGCAGATATCATCTCTTAAAGCGAAACCCACAGCACAAATGCAAATCTAGCTTCATCACATGACGCATGCCCCTGAGAGAGAATGTGCGCCAAAGTGGATTTAGAAGCCCAGTGGGCAAAACTAGCTCTTAAAAGGGCCGACGCGCCAAAGTGATTCTTAAAGGGCCGGCGCACCAAAATGAGTCTTAAAGGGCTGGTGCGCCAAATCGAAAGCTGAGTGACCCCAGGCTCCAAATCAGAGGCTGAGCCATCCCGGCCTCCAAATCGGAGGCTGATCGACCCTGGCCTACAAATCGAAGGCTGAGCCACCCTGGCCTCCAAATTGGACCATGGGGGGCCCCGGCCACAAAATCGGACCCTGAGGGGCCCCCGCCCACCAAATAGGACCCTGATGGGCCCCGCCACCAAATCGTACCAAGAGTGGCCCAGCCCACCAAATCGTACCAAGAGTGGCCCCGCCCACCAAATTGTACCAAGAGTGGCCCCGCCCACCAAATTGTACCAAGAGTGGCCCCGCCCACCAAATTGTACCAAGAGTGGCCCCGCCCACCAAATTGTACCAAGAGTGGCCCCGCCCACCAAATCGGACCCAGAGGGGCTCCGCCCACAAAATCAGACCCTGAGGGGCCCCGGACATAAAATCGGACCCTGAGGGGCTCCACCCACAAAATCGGATCCTGAGTGGCCACACCCACAAAATCGGACCCTGAGGGATCCCAGTCACCAATTCAAGCCCTGAGGAGCCCAGGCCACCGAATTGGATTCTGAGGGGGCCCACCCACCAAATCAGACCCTGAGGCCAAAGTGACCCCTGAGAGGCACCCAGTTAAAACGGATCCTGAGTTGAAAGTCTTGCAGGGGCAGCAGGCAAGTCTCTCTTAAAGGGGCAGCACGGGCACCATTTCAAAGCACTATCTGTACTTCAGGAATTACACATCTAGTTATTATTCAGTTGATTTTCTGCAATTAGTGCGGCCCGAACCGCCACATGCACAGACTCCGTTGAGGTGTCGTTTCGAAGCCAGCATCCACGAGTGGCGTGCGAAGTGATTTTCGTGTCCATCGGATTTGTAGTTTTTGCACAATTTGCGTTTGAAAAAACATTTTCCTCAATGCATTTCAGTGGGAAAATGTTGCCACAGGGAAACATGCCCTGAGGCGATTCAAAAGGCAGTTAAGCTCATTGATATGCGCAGGCAGACCCAGTTACTATGCCAATGCCTACGAACTTCACATGACCCCCACAGGACACCGTTTCTGCCAGATAATTTCTGCTCTTAAAGCGAAACCCATAGCACAAATGCAAATCTAGCTTCATCACATGATGCATGCCCCTGAGAGAGAATGTGCACCAAAGTGGATTTAGAAGCCCAGTGAGCCAAACTGGCTCTTAAAGGGCCGGCACTCCAAATCGAAAGCGGAGTGACCCCAGGCTCCAAATCGGAGGCTGAGCCACCCTGGCCTCCAAAGGGGACCCAGAGTGGCCCCGCTCACCAAATGGGACCCAGAGTGGCCCCGCCCACCAAATGGGACCCTGAGGGGCCCCGCCCACCAAATGGGACCCAGAGTGGCCCCGGCCACCAAATGGGACCCAGAGTGGCCCCGCCCACCAAATGGGACCCAGAGTGGCCCCGGCCACCAAATGGGACCCAGAGTGGCCCCGCCCACCAAATGGGACCCTGAGGGGCCCCGGACATAAAATCGGACCCTGAGGGGCTCCACCCACAAAATCGGACCCTGAGTGGCCACACCCACAAAATTGGACCCTGAGGGATCCCAGTCACCAATTCAAGCCCTGTGGAGCCCAGGCCACCGAATTGGATTCTGAGGGGGCCCACCCACCAAATCAGACCCTGAGGCCAAAGTGACCCCTGAGAGGCACCCAGTTAAAACGTATCCTGAGTTGAAAGTCTTGCAGGGGCAGCAGGCAAGTCTCTCTTAAAGGGGCAGCACGGGCACCATTTCAAAGCACTATCTGTACTTCAGGAATTACACATCTAGTTATTATTCAGTTGATTTTCTGCAATTAGTGCGGCCCGAACCGCCACACGCACAGACTCCGTTGAGGTGTCGTTTCGAAGCCAGCGTCCACGAGTGGCGTGCGAAGTGATTTTCGTGTCCATCGGATTTGTAGTTTTTGCGCAATTTGCGTTTGAAAAAACATTTTCCTCAATGCATTTCAGTGGGAAAATGTTGCCACAGGGAAACATGCCCTGAGGCGATTCAAAAGGCAGTTAAGCTCATTGATATGCGCAGGCAGACCCAGTTACTATGCCAATGCCTACGAACTTCACATGACCCCCACAGGACACCGTTTCTGCCAGATAATTTCTGCTCTTAAAGCGAAACCCATAGCACAAATGCAAATCTAGCTTCATCACATGATGCATGCCCCTGAGAGAGAATGTGCACCAAAGTGGATTTAGAAGCCCAGTGAGCCAAACTGGCTCTTAAAGGGCCGGCACTCCAAATCGAAAGCGGAGTGACCCCAGGCTCCAAATCGGAGGCTGAGCCACCCTGGCCTCCAAATGTGACCCAGAGTGGCCCCGCCCACCAAATGGGACCCAGAGTGGCCCCGCCCACCAAATGGGACCCAGAGTGGCCCCGCCCACCAAATGGGACCCAGAGTGGCCCTGCCCACCAAATGGGACCCAGAGTGGCCCCGGCCACCAAATGGGACCCAGAGTGGCCCCGGCCACCAAATGGGACCCAGAGTGGCCCCGGCCACCAAATGGGACCCTGAGGGGCCCCGGCCACAAAATCGGACCCTGAGGGATCCCGGCCACCATTTCAAGCCCCGAGAACCCCGGCCAATAAATCGGATCCTGAGGGGCCCCACCCACCAATTCAGACCCTGAGGCCAAAGTGGCCCCTGAGAGGCAACCATAGTTAAAACGGATCCTGAGTTGAAAGTCTTGCAGGGGCAGCAGGCAAGTCTCTCTTAAAGGGGCAGCCCGGGCACCATTTCAAAGCACTATCTGTACTTCCTTCAGGAAATACACATCTAGTTATTATTATTCAGTTGATTTCCGCAATTAATGCAGCCCGAACTGCTACACGCATAGACTCCGTTGAGGCGTCGTTTCGAAGCCAGCGTCCACGGGTGGTGTGCTAAGTATTTTTCGTGTCGATAGGATTTGTAGTTTTTGCGCAATTTGTGTTTGAAACAAAATGTTCCCATCATTGGAATGCATTGTCTCAATGCATTTCAATAGGAAAATTTTGCCGTAGGAATACATGGGGCAGTCGTGAGGCGATTCAAATCGGAGGCTGAGCCACCCCGGCCTCCAAATCGGAGGCTGACCCACCCCGGCCTCCAAATCGGAGGCTGAGCCACCCCGGCCTCCAAATCGGAGGCTGGGCCACCCCGGCCTCCAAATCGGAGGCTGGGCCACCCCGGCCTCCAAATCGGAGGCTGAGCCACCCCGGCCTCCAAATCGGAGGCTGAGCCACCCCGGCCTCCAAATCGGAGGCTGAGCCACCCCGGCCTCCAAATCGGAGGCTGAGCCACCCCGCCCAACAAATCAGACCCAGAGTGACCCCGCCCAACAAATCGGACCCAGGGTGGCCCCGCCCACCCAATCGGACCCTATGGAGCCCCCCACCAAATCGGACCCAGAGTGCCCCCGCCCACCAAATCGGACCCTATGGGACCCCGCCCACGAAATCAGACCCAGAGTGACCCCACCCACCAAATCAGACACTATGGGGCCCCGGCCACAAAATCGGACCCTGAGTGGCCCCAGCCACAAAATCGGACCCTGAGTGGCCCCGGCCACAAAATCAGACCCTGGGGGATCCCATCCACCAATTCAAGCCCTGAGGAGCCCAGGCCACCGAATCGGATCCTGAGAGGCCCCACCCACCAAATCAGACCCTTAGGGGCCCAACAGGCCAAAGTGGCCCCTGAGAGGCACCCACAGTTAAAACGGATCCTGAGTTGAAAGTCTTGCAGGGGCAGCAGGCGAGTCTCTCTTAAAGGGGCAGCCCAGGTACGATTTCAAAGCACTATCTTTACTTCCTTCAGGAAATACACATCTAGTTATAGTGCTTTGAAGAAAGCACTATCTTGTAATCCGAAAGCTGCTAACTTATTCTTCTTCTGCTTCTTCTTATTATAGTGGTTTGAAAAAACCACTATATTGTAATCAGAACGCTGCTAACTTATTCTTATTATTCAGTTGATTTTCGCAATTAATGCGGCCCGAACCGCTAGACGCACAGAGTCCGTTGAGATGTCGTTTCGAAGCCAGCGTCCATGAGTGGTGTGCTAAGTATTTTTCGTGTCAATCGGATTTGTAGTTTTTGCGCAACTTGAGTTTGAAAAAACATTTTCCTCAATGCATTTCAATGGGAAAATGTTGCCACAGGGAAAACATGCCCTGAGGCGATTCAAATGGCAGTTAAGCTCATTGATATGCATAGGCAGACCCAGTTACTATGCCAACGCCTACGAACGTTACATGACCCCCCCCAGGACACAGTTTCTGCCAGATAATTTCAGCTCTTAAAGCGAAACCCACAGCACAAATGCAAATCTAGCTTCATCACATGAGGCATGCCCCTGAGAGAGAATGTGCGCCAAACTGGATTTAGAAGCCCAGTGAGCCAAACTGGCTCTTAAAGGGCCGGCGCACCGAAATGAGTCTTAAAGGGCTGGCGTGCCAAATCGAAAGCTGAGTGACCCCAGGCTCCAAATCGGAGGCTGATCGACCCTGGCCTACAAATCGGAGGGTGAGCCACCCTGGCCTCCAAATCGGACCCAGAGTGGACCCGCCCACCAAGTCGGACCCAGAATGGCCCCGCCCACCAAATCGGACCCAGAGTGGCCCCGCCCACCAAATCGGACCCTGAGGGGCCCCACCCACAAAATTGGACCCTGAGGGGCCCCGGCCACAAAATCGCACCCTGAGGGGCCCCAACCACAAAATCGGACCCTGAGGGGGCTCGGCCACAAAATCGGACCCTGAGGGGCCCCGGCCACAAAATCAGACCCTGAGGGATCCCGTCCACCAATTCAAGCCTTGAGGGGCCCCACCCGCCAAATCAGACCCTGAGGCCAAAGAGGCCCCTGAGAGGCACCCACAGTTAAAATGGATCCTGAGTTGAAAGTCTTGCAGGGGCAGGCCGGGCACCATTTTAAACACTATCTGTACTTCCGTCAGGAAATACACATCTATTTCTTATTATTCATTTGATTTCCGCAATTAATGCGGCCCGAACCGCTACATGCACAGACTCCGTTGAGGTGTCGTTTCGAAGCCAGCATCCACGAGTGGTGTGCTAAGTATTTTTCGTGACGATCGGATTTGTAGTTTTTGCGCAATTTGCGTTTGAAATTTTTTTTCCCGTCATTGGAATGCATTGTCTCAATGCATTTCAATGGGAAAATTTTGCCATAAGAATACATGGGGCAGTCGTGAGGCAATTCAAATTTGAGGACCAGTTGCGGCAATTAAGCTCATTGATATGCACAGGCAGATGCAGTTACTATGCCAACGCCTACGAACTTTACATGACCCCACCAGGACACAGTTTCTGCCAGATAATATCAGCTCTTAAAGCGAAACCCAAAAGCACAAATGCAAATCTAGCTTCATCACATGACGCATGCCCCTGAGAGAAAATGTGCGCCAAAGTGGAATTAGAAGCCCAGTGCGCCAAACTGGCTCTTAAAGGTTAGACGTGCCAAAGTGATTCTTAAAGGGCCGGTGCACCAAAGGGAGCCTTAAACCCTTTCTGCCATGAGACGTACTATCCTGTCCATGTGCCCTGGGATTTAATTCCCAGGGATGGGATAGTACGTCATAGCGATCAGCGGCGCTCACCTGGTGAGCGCCGCTGATCGCGGCCGGGTGTCAGCTGATTATCACAGCTGACACCCGGCACAATGTGTCAGGGGAGGTCACGGCCCGCCCCCGACACGTTAACCCCTTGTACACTGCGATCAAACACGATCGCGGTGTACCGGGGGTTAAAGGGAAGCATCGGCAGGTAGGGGGCTCCCTCCGTGCTTCCCTGAGCCCCCCACGGCAGCGCAATGTGCAGCGCTGCTGCGGGGGGGCTCTTTTCCCTACAGGCCCCCGGATCCAAGATGGCGACGGGGACCTTCCGGGGCCTGTAGGAAGCTGACTTCCTCACTGCCTGCAAAGCGCAGGCATGAGGAAGTCTGAGTCTATGCCTGTGACAGATCGCTGATCTGTCACAGTGATCTGTGATGTGACAGATCAGCGATCTGTCACAGGACAGTGATGTCCCACCTGGGACAATATAATAAAGTTAAAAAAAAGTGTTAAAAATAATTTTAAAAAAATCGCTAAATAAATTAGTAAAAAAAAAAAAATTCCCCAATAAATTCATTTTTTGAAAATAAAAAAAAAACAAAAGTACACATATTTGGTATCGCCGCGTCCGTAACGACCCGCCCTATAAAACTGTCCCATTAGTTAACCCCTTAAAAAATAAAAATAAAAAACGAAGCAAAAAATAATTTATCATCATACCGCCGAACAAAAAGTGCAATAACACGCGACCAAAAAGACCCATATAAATAGCCATGGTACCGCTGAAAACGTCAGCTTCTCCCGCAAAAAGCAAGCCACCATACAGCATCATCCGCAAAAAAATAAATAAGTTATAGCTCGCAGAATAAAGCGATGCAAAAATAATTATTTTTTATATAAAATAGTTTTCATTGCATAAAACCGACAAAACAAAAAAGACCTAAATGAGGTATCGCTGTAACCGTACTGACCTGAAGAATAAAACTGCTTTATCAATTTTACCGCACGCGGAACGGTGTAAACGCACCCCCCAAAAGAAATTCATGAAACACTGGTTTTTGTTCATTCTGCGTCCCAAAAATCGGAATAAAAAGCGATCAAAAAAGTCACGTGCCCGAAAATGGTACCAATAAAAACGTCAACTCGTCCCGCAAAGAATAAGATCTCACATGACTCGGTGGGTCAAAATATGGAAACATTATAGCTCTCAATATGTGGTGATGCAAAAACTATTTTTACAATAAAAAGCGTCTTTTAGCGTGTGACAGCTGCCAAACATAAAAACCGCCATAAATAGGAAATCAAACCCCCCGTTATCACCCCCTTAGTTAGGGAAAAATAATAAAACTAAAAGAAAATGTATTTATTTCCATTTTCCCGTTAGGGCTAGGGCTGATATTAGGGTTAGGGGTGTGTTGGGGTTAGGGTTGGAGTTAGAATTGGGGGTTTCCACTGTTTGGGCACATCAGGTGCTCTCCAAATGCGACATGGCGTCTGATCTCAATTCCAGCGAACTCTGCGTTGAAAAAGTCAAATGGTGCTCCTTCCCTTCCAAGCTCTGCCATGCGCCCAAACAGTGTTTTACCCCCACATATAGGGTATCAGCATACTCAGGACAAATTGCAAAACAACTTTTGGGGTCCAATTTATCCTGTTACCCTTAGGAAAATAAAAAAATTGGGGGCAAAAATATCATGTTTGTGGAAAAAATACGATTTTTTTTATTTTCATGCCCGGGCATTATAAACTTCTGTGAAACCTTTGGGGGTTCAACGTACTCACCACACATCTAGATAAGTTCCTTAGGGGGTCTAGTTTCCAAAATGGCGTCACTTGTGGGGAGTTTCAATATATTAGGCACATCAGGGGCTCTCCAAACGCACATGACACCCGCAGACCATTCCATCAACGTCTGCATTCCAAAACGTCACTACTTCCCTTCCGAGCCCCGACGTGTGCACATACAGTAGTTTTCTCCCACATATGAGGTATCAGCGTACTTAGGACAAATTGGACAACTTTTTGGGTCCAATTTATCCTGTTATCCTTGGGAAAATAAAAAAATTGGAGACTAATTGATCATGTTTGTGGAAAAAATACGATTTTTTTTATTTTCATGCCCGGGCATTATAAACTTCTGTGAAGCCCTTGGGGGTTCAAAGTGCTCACCACACATCTAGATAAGTTCCTTAGGGGGTCTAGTTACCAAAATGGGGCCACTTGTGGGGGGTTTCCACTGTTTAGGTAAATTAGGGTCTCTCCAAAGGCAACATGACACCTGCAGATCATTCCATCAATGTCTGCATTCCAAAACGTCACTACTTCCCTTCCGAGCCCCGACGTGTGCCCATACAGTAGTTTTCTCCCACATATGGGGTGTCAGCATACTCAGGACAAAATGGACAACAACTTTTGGGGTCCAATTTCTCCTGTAAGCCTTGCAAAAAACATTTGTGGGGAAAATTTGCCTTTTTTAATTTTTACCGCTCAACATGATAAGCTTCTATGAAACACCAGAGGGTTCAATGTGCTCCCCACACATCTAGATATGTTCCTTGGGGGGTCTAGTTTCCAAAATGGGGTAACTTGTGGGGGGTTTCTACTGTTTAGGTACATCAGGGGCTTTCCAAACGCGACATGGTGTCCGATCTCAATTCCAGCCAAAAACGTCAAATGGCGCTGCTTCCCTTCCGAGCTCTGCCATGCGCCCAAATAGTCATTTACACCCACATATGGGGTATCAGCGTACTCAGGACAAATTGCACAATAACTTTTAGGGTCCTGTTACCCTTGGGAAAATAAAAATTGGGGTGAAAAGATCATTTTTGTGGAAAAAATATGATTTTTTAATTGTACCGCTGTACGTTATAAACTTCTGTGAAGCCCTTGTGGGTTTAAAGTTCTCACCACATATCTAGATAAGTTCCTTGGGGGGTCTAGTATCCAAAATGGGGTCACTTGTGGGGGGTTTCCACTGTTTAGGTACATCAGGGGCTCTCCAAACGCGACATGGTGTCCGATCTGAATTCCAGCCAATTTTGCATTGAAAAAGTCAAACGGCGCTCCTTCCCTTCTGAGGTCTGCCATGCGCCGAAACAGTGGTTCCCCCGAACATATCAGGTATCGACGTACTCAGGACAAATTGCACAATAACTTTTGCAGTCCAATTTCTCCTGTTACCCTTGGTAAAATAAAAAAAATTGAACCTGAAGTATTTTTTTTGTGAAAAAAGTTAAATGTTCTTTTTTTTTTAAATATTCAAAAAATTCCTGTGACGCACCTAAAGGGTTAATAAACTTCTTAAATGTGGTTTTGAGCACCTTAAGGGGTGCAATTTTTAGAATGGTGTCACTTTTGGGTATTTTCTAGCATATAGACCCCTCAAAGTGGCTTCAAATGTGATGTGGTCCGTAAAAATAAAATGGTGGTGCAAAAATGAGAAATCGCTGGTCAATTTTTAACCCTTATAACTTCCTAACAAAAAAAAATTTTGGTTCCAAAATTGTGCTGATGTAAAGTAAACATGTGGGAAATGTTACTTATCAAGTTTTTTGTGTGCTGTATCTCTGTGACTTAAGGGTATAAAAATTCAAAGTTGGAAAATTGCGAAATTTTCAAAATTTTCGCCAAATTTCCATTTTTTTCACAAATAAACGCAAGTTATATGATTGAAATTTTACCACTAACATGAAGTACAATATGTCACGAGAAAACAATGTCAGAATCACCAGTTTCCATGGAAGCGTTTCAGAGTTATTACCTCATAAAGGGACAGTGGTCAGAATTGTAAAAATTGGCCCGGTCATGAACGTGCAAACCACCCTTGGGGTTTAAGGGGTTAAAGGGCCGGCGCGCCAAATCGAAAGCTGAGTGACCCCAGGCTCCAAATTGGAGGCTGATCAACCCCAGCCTCCAAATCGGAGGCTGATCGACCCCGGCCTCCAAATCGGAGGCTGATCGACCCCGGCCTCCAAATTGGAGGCTGATCGACCCCGGCCTCCAAATTGGAGGCTGAGCCACCCCGACCAAATCGGACCCAGAGTGGCCCCGCCCGCCAAATCGGACCCTATGGAGCCCCCCACCAATTTGGACCCAGAGTGGCCCCGCCCACCAATTTGGACCCAGAGTGGCCCCGCCCACCAATTTGGACCCAGAGTGGCCCTACCCACCTGATCGGACCCTATGGGGCCCTGCCCACCAAATCAGACCCTGAGTGGCCCCGCACACCAAATCCGACACTATGGGGCCCCGCCCAACAAATCGGACCTAGAGTGGCCCCGCCCAACAAATTAGACTCTGTGGGGCCCCACCCACCAAATTAGACCAAGTGGCCCCACCCACCAACTCGGACCCAGAATGGCCCCACCCACCAAATCGGACTCTGAGGGGCCCTGCCCACCAAAGCGGACCCTGAGGGGCCCCCCACCAAATCGGACCCAGAGGGGCCCCACACACCAAATTGGACCCAGAGGGGCTCCGCCCACAAAATCGGACCCTGAGGGGCCCCGGCCACAAAATCGGACCCTGAGGGATCCCGTCCACCAATTCAAGCCCTGAGGAGCCCAGGCCACCGAATCGGATCCTGAGGGGCCCCACCCACCAAATCAGACCCTGAGGGGCCCCACAGGCCAAAGTTGCCCCTGAGAGGCACCCACAGTTAAAACGGATCCTGAGTTGAAAGTCTTGCAGGGGCAGCAGGCAAGTCTCTCTTAAAGGGGCAGACCAGGCACCATTCCAAAGCACTATCTGTACTTCCTTCAGGAAATACACATCTAGTTTATTATTATTCTACTTCTTCTTCTCCGCGTTTTCTGCAATTAATGCAATCCGAACCGCACGGCGCAGAGACCCCATTCATCGAAGCCCTCGATGGGGACAGGTGTGCTACGTATTTTTGGAGTCGATCCGATTTGTAGTTTTTAAAAAAATCGCATTTCAAATAAAAATGGATTGAAGCCACAGCGCATGACCTTACAAAGATGGCAGCTATGCAAATGCAGCTTCCACACATGACCCGTATTAGCTAATAGAAGCTGACAGATTGCTGATTCAAGGTCTTAAAGGCGCAGCCGCCAATGGCTTCTGAAAAGCCCCACCCAGTGATGGCTAACTTTGGCACTCCAGCTGTTGTAAAACTACAACTCCCAGCATGCCCTTGCAACCTGCAGCAGTTGAGGCATGCTGGGAGTTGTAGTTCTCCAACAGCTGGAGTGCCAAGGTTCACCATCACTGCAGTTGGACGCCAAAGTGGCTTTAGAAGCCCAGTGTGCCAAAGTGGCAGCATGTGTCAACATGGCTAAAGTGGCTACCAATTGGCCAAAAGAGGTGCCGAATGTGCCAAAGTGGCTACCAAGTGGCCAAAGTGGCTACCGAGGTGCCGAATGTGCCAAAGTGGCTACCAAGTGACCAAAGTGGCAACCGAGGGGCCAAATGTGCCAAAGTGGCTACCATTTGGCTACAGAGGTGCCAAGTGGCCACAGAGGTGCCAAGTGGCCAAAGTGGCTACTGAGGTGCCAAATGTGCCAAAGTGGCTACCAAGTGGTCAAAGTGGCTATACGCAACATTCATATTCTAACTTTACTTTCTTACAGTCGACACCTGATACACTGCTGTAAAGCTGGCAGTGTTGTTCAAGCACCATGTATTTCCTTCAGGAAATGCACATCTGGTTCTAATTGTACTCCATTCTTTCTGACCCTCTAATTTGTAAGCCAAATTTTGATTGTTTTGTCTCACTTCTGAATGTAACGTTTTATGAAATGTAATAAAAATTACAGTGATTAACAAAATGGATATAAATCCAGAGCCATTGTGATGGCTATAACTCTGACTAATATAGGCTGTCAACCACCTCATTAGGGTTTATTTCTTTAGAGTCATAGGCAGGACCTGTGTGTATTTTGTCACCTCATTTAACTTTGTAAACTCACATCGTTATGTCTGGGTATTTATGAATAATGCATTATAGCCATTCATACCCGAAAATTGCAATTACGGAAGTAGTGTGTAAGCAGGACTCAATTAAGGAGGGGGTTTCTAAGTGCTGTATATACTCCATTTTCTTTATCTTCCATCTTCCCTGATTTTTACTATTATTTCTGTAGTAACCTTAGTCTTCTAGACACAGGTCGTGAATGAAAGGATGATTTTTTTCCCAGCATTTCTTCTATAAAAGCCTTAAGAAACAAAATAAACAGTTTCCTAAAATCCCCATGTTATTTAAATGTACAATTAGCTTCACATCAGACAGCCTGAAAGTGAGCACACAAAGAAAAGAAACTCTGCATCAAACTGTGAGGCCAGTAAGAAAAGCTAATGTCTAAATACCAAACATACAGCCCCCACACAACGGGGAAATAACACGCTGTAATATTGTACACATATCAACAAACCCTGCTGGAATAATTGCTTTGACAAATGGAGCAAAACCTCAATAAAATGCAGAAATTGTAAAGAACAGTGGTGTATCCATCTGATTTTTCAGCTTTTGAGTGAATGAGGCCATTGTGTCCTATTTTTATTTGTGAACATTTCTTAAAGGCAACTTCTAGCAAAGCACTGCACCAAAAACTGAATATGTAAGAAATGTTCAGCTGAATTGGGAGTTACTCTACATAAAATACACATAGTGCATAGATTATTGTAGCATTAAGTTGTTTTGTCCAACAAACTAGACCATAGTTTCTCAAAATGTGGGGGAAAACATAAGTTCAGAAGAAATCAAGCATCGATTAGCACTGGGATGCAGCCGTGGTGAGCATGGACCAAATATCGAAGTGAAACAATGTCTTAGTCTCCATCAAACAAAGACTTATGACTCCCAATCGTGACATATGGCTGTGACATGTGGACATAGCTGCCACCAGGAATATCAGGGCCCCTTTGAGACTCCGCTCAGGCTCCACCCGTCAAACTTTCCACAGTCCAACCACCAACCTTGGAAAAACTCTTCTTCTGCATCACGGCCTCACTAATCACACATTAACAGTTTCCATCTATCACCAGATCACATACAGTACATAGCCATCAGCTTTTGTTTTGGCCAAAAGATTTTTTTTTTTTTAAGCCACCACCACAACAAGATAGACTCTTTTGGAACGGCCCTACTCTAACTTATTAAAAATTTGTTAAAACATCCAATACTCTTTTTATGTAATTTTTTTGTTATTTTCTTTAAGGGAACTAGTCCCATACATTTTTTTAAAATGAGCAATAATACCACATACAAGGGATAAATACCATCACACCATGGCCGGACTACATATTACCACCGCATAGTGACAGAATAATACCACATACAAAGGACAAATACCCCTACAACATGGCCAGATCATGTATTACCACATAATGACCAAATAATACCACATACAAGGAACAAATATGACCACACCATGACCAGACCACATATTACCATCACAAAGTGACCGAATAATACCAGATACAAAGGACGAATACCGCCAATCCATGACCAGTCCACATAATATCACCGCATAATGACACAATATTACCACATGCAATATTACCACCACATAATAGTTCTCATGCAATGAGCGGTGCCATAAGCAAGGTCACCAGGACACCATGACTTTTTTTCAATTATTTATTTAAATAAAAAAACGGTGTGGTACTTCTTGATAACCAGCCATGATAAAGCTGGCAGCTGAGGGCTGCAGCCCGCAGATGTTGGTTTTGCCTGAACTGATCACTTTTTTTTTCATTAATTTATAGCACAGGCACCACTTGATGAATACTCCCATCAACGGAGCCTGCTCTTGCTGTTATCAGCAACAGTAGGCGTACTCTGAGAATAGTACTTTCATCACCCGACGCCTGTAACCGCCAGTCATAGCTGCTGGTTCACGCTGTCATCTGACAGCGTAGGATCCGAGGCACTATGATCAGCAGTAAATATATTACCACTGATCAGAACCGCCGGTGTTACTCGCGCTGTCATACAAATGTTTAGGGTGCCGATGTTTGGGGTGCTGAATCCAAACAGTTGCACGGACTTCTTTGATAAGTCTGTGTTCGGGGTCTGTGTATGAACACTAGCAGTTTGGTACGGACCTCGAATTTTACTATTTGGGTTCGCCCATCTCTACTCTCTTGTGTATAGTGTAAGTGCACAGGTATACAGTGACTCACAAATGACTATACACAGGAGTTATATATGTGAGTTATACACTATATGCACAGACCCATTTAAATTTTTCACTTTGTTTCATTGAAGTAATTTTGTAAATTCAAAAATTCATTTTTTTTCTCATTAATGTACACTGTGCACCCCATCTTGACTGAAAAAAAACAGAAATGTAGAAATTTTTGCAAATTTATTAAAAAAGAAAAACTGAAATATCACATGGTCATAAGTATTCAGACCCTTTGCTCAGTATTGAGTAGAAGCACCCTTTTGAGCTAGTACAACCATGAGTCTTCTTGGGAATAATGCAACAAGTTTTTCACACCTGGATTTGGGGATCCTCTGCCATTCTTCCTTGCAGATCCTCTCCTGTTCCATCAGGTTGGATGGTGAACGTTGGAGGACAGCCATTTTTGGGTCTCTCCAGAGATGATCAATTGGGTTTAGGTCAGGGCTCTGGCTGGGCCAGTCAAGAATGGTCACAGAGTTGTTCTGAATATACTCCTTTGGTATTTTAGCTGTGTGCTTAGGGTCATTGTCTTGTTGGAAGGTGAACCTTCGGCCAAGTCTGACTTCCATAGCACTCTGGAAGAGGTTTTCATCATGGTTATCTCTGTACTTGGCCACATTCATGTTTCCTTCAATTGCAACCAGTCATCCTGTCCCTGCAGCTGAAAAGCACCCCCATAGCATGATGCTGCCACCACCATGTTTCACTGTTGGGATTATATTGGTAAGGTGATGAGCAAAGCCTTGTTTGCTCCACATTATCACCAAAAAGTTCTATCTTTGTCTCATCAGACCAGAGAATCCTATTTCTCATAGTCTGGGAGTTCATGTGTTTTTTAGCAAACTCTATGCGGGCTTTCATATGTCTGGCACTGAGGAGAAGTTTCTGTTGGGCCACTCTGCCATAAAGGTCTGACTGGTGGAGGGCTGCAGTGATAGGTGACTCTGTGGAACTGTCTCCCATCTCTCTACTGCATCTGTGGAGCTCAGCCACAGTGATCTTGGGGGTTCTTCTTTACCTCTCTCATCAATGCTCTTCTCCCACAATTGCTCAGTTTGGCTGGACAGCCAGGTCTAGGAAGACTTCTGGTGGTCCCAAACTTCTTCCATTTAAAGGATTATGGATGCCACTGTGCTCTTAGCAACCTTGAGTACTGCAGAAATTCTTTTGTAACCTTGGCAGGATTTTTGCCTTGCCACAGTTCTGTCTCTGAGCTCCTTGGCCAGTTCCTTTGACCTCATGATTCTCATTTGGTCTGACATGCACTGTGAGGTCTTATACAGACAGGTGTGTGCCTTTACAAATCAAGTCCTATCAGTTTAATTAAACACAGCTGGACTCTAATGAAGGAGTAGAACCATCTCAAGGAGGATCACAAGCAGGGCCGCCATCAGGGCATGACAGTCCTTACTGCTGTATGGGGCCCTTTGAACAGCAGTACAGAAGGGGGCCCGCAGATCAGGGTCCCCGCTCCTGTGCTGCCAGTCATCGGGTCCCAAGTGCTGTGCGTCATAGGGGCGCCGGGCGGGCCCCAAGTCTGCGCTGCTGCCCCGCCTGCAGCGCACTCATCAGCAGAGCCGCCACAGCGCCCGACATCCGAAAGTTAGAGAAGTGCTTTAGGACCTGTGGTGACGTCATCATTATCACAGGCCTTGAGCATTGATCAGCTCCACCCCCTGATCACATGACGATGACATCACCACAGGTCCTTTCAGCTCACACAGCAGCAGCTCCATCTTCACCGCAGGAGCGAGGTAAGGTAAGAAGAAAGTTTTTATATTATTTTATTATTGAAAGGGGCAATATGTTTCCCTGCAGAATGAAGACACAAGGGAAGGTTGGAGATACACAGGGGCAAATAAGTAGACGGGGCAGGATTGGAGACACACAGGGGCAAATATGTAGACAGGGAGCAGGATTGGAGACACACAGGGGCAAATATATAGACAGGGGGCAGGATTGGAGACCCACAAGGGCAAATATGGAGACAGGGGGCAGGATTGGAGACACATGGGGCAAATATGGAGACAGGGCAGGATTGGAGACACACAGGGGCAAAGATGGAGACGTGGCAGAATTGGAGACACACAGAGGCAAATATGGAGACAGGGGGGCAGGATTGGAGACACGGGGCAAAATGCAAGACATGGGGTAGAATGCAAGACATGGGGCAGAATGCAGACTTGGGGGCAGAATGCAAGACATGGGGCAGAATGCGAGACATGGGGGCAGAATGCGAGACATGGGGGCAGAATGCGAGACATGGGGGCAGAATGCGAGACATGGGGCAGAATGCGAGACATGGGGCAGAATGCGAGACATGGGGGCAGAATGCGAGACATGGGGGCAGAATGCGAGACATGGGGGCAGAATATAAGACATGGCAGAATACAAGACATGGGGCAGAATACAAGACATGATGGGGGCAGAATGCAGACATGGGGCAGAATGCAAGACATGGGGCAGAATGCAAGACATGGGGGCAGAATGCAGATATGGGGGCAGAATACGAGACATGGCAGAATGCGAGACATGGGGGCAGAATGTGAGACATGATGGGGCAGAATGCAAGACATGGGGGCAGAATGCAAGGCATGGGGGCAGAATGCAAGACATGGGGGCAGAATACAAGACATGGCAGAACACAAGACATGGGGCAAAATACAAGACATGATGGGGGCAGAATGCAAGACATGATGGGGCAGAATGTGAGACATGGGAGCAGAATGCAGAATGTGGGAGCAGAATGCAGAACGTGGGGGCAGAATACAAGACATTTAGGCAGAATGCAATACCAGGAGGTAGAATGCGAGACATGGGGGCAGAATGTGACAGTGAGACACAGGAGGGGGCAGAATGCGAGACATGGGGGCATAATGTGACAGTGAGACACAGGAGGGGGCAGAATATGACAGTGAGACACAGGAGGGGGCAGAATGAACATGGGGCAGAATGTGAGACATGAGGGCAGAATGCAGGAAGGGGGCAGAATGCAAGACATGGGGGCAGAATGCAAGACATGGGGACAGAATGCAAGACATGGGGGCAGAATGGACATGGGGCAGAATGGACATGGGGCAGAATGTGAGACACGGGGCAGAATGGACATGGGAGCAGAATGCAGAACATGGGGCAGAATGCAATACATGGAAGCAAAATGCAATACATGGAGGCAGAATGCGAGACATGGGGGCAGAATGCAAGACATGGGGGCAGAATGCGAGACATGGGGGCAGAATGCAAGACATGGGGGCAGAATGCAAGACATGGGGGCAGAATGCAAGACATGGGGGCAGAATGTAACTGAGACACAGGAGGGGGCAGAATGTGACAGTAAGACACAGGAGGGGAAAAATGTGACAGACACAGGAGGGGGCAGAATGTGAGACATGGGGGAAGAATGTGACAGTGAGACACAGGAGGGGGCAGAATGTGAGACACGGGGCAGGATGGGAGACACATGGTGCAGGATCATGGTGCAGGATGGATACGATGTAGACCGATGGGGCAGGATCTGGAGATCATGTGGGGACAGAATGGATACTCCTGAGGGCAGGATGAGAGAAAATATGGCTGGAGCCAGGATGGGGGATATTATTACCATAGGGGCTAATTAAGGGATATTATTACTGCAGTGGTGTATTTATTTTATTTTTTTGAGGATACTGTTTTAAATGGGGGGAGGTTCTGTTACTGTGCAGAGTGACACTATGTCACTTTTTTTCTTCATCTGGTGTAGTGTAGAAATTGGGAAAAAAATTAAGTAATGTGTTCTGCAAGTGGAGCTCTAGATAACTAGAAGACGTGATGGCGATCTGTGCTGGATGAAAGATGAAAAGCAAAGATGAAGGACTTTACCTAGAAACGTCACTGGTGAGTCAGTGTGTTACCTGTACAATGACACTATACACTATATACAGAGTGCCTTTGTACAATGTCACCAGTGATCACTGTATTACCTGTACACTGGCACTATATACAGAGGTCCTGTGCATAATGTCACCGGTGATCACTGTATTACCTGTACACTGACACTATATACAGAGCTCCTGTGTATAATGTCACTGGTGATCACTGTATTACCTGTACACTGACACTATATACAGAGTTCCTGTGTATAATGTCACTGGTGATCACTGTATTACCTGTACACAAACACTACATACTAAGTACAGATCTCCTGTGTATAATGGCACTTATGGTGATAGTAATATGCTCTTTTTATTAATGATCAGTATTGTAGTATCCTGTCACCATGTGCTGGTAATATGTGGTCTGGTCATGGTGCAGTGGTATTTGTCCCTTATATGTGCTGTTATTCTGTCACTGGTGGTAATATGTGGTCTGGTCATGGTATGGCTGTATTTGTTCCTTGTATGTGGTATTATTGGTCACCATGTGGTGGTAATATGGTGTCTGGGCATGGTGTGGTGGTATTTGTCCCTTTGGATGTGATATTATTGGTCATTTTAACAATTGAAAAAT
This sequence comes from Dendrobates tinctorius, assembly GCF_039654945.1. Lineage (NCBI taxonomy): Eukaryota > Metazoa > Chordata > Amphibia > Anura > Dendrobatidae > Dendrobates > Dendrobates tinctorius. Next base: position 58,863,197 of record NW_027361829.1, read on the forward strand.
AAAAAATATACCTAAATTGTATTGGATATTTTAGCAAATGTTTAATAGGTTAGAGTAGAGTAGGGCCCAGCCAAAAGAGTCTACCTTGCCGTGGTGGGAGATTTCAAAAATCTTTTGGCCAAAACAAGAGCTGATGGCTATGTGTGTGATCTGGAGATGGGAACTGTTAATGTGTGATTGGTGAGAAGTGGAGTTTTTCCAAGAGAGAGCGGTGGGGCTGTGGACAGTTCGAGGGGTGGAGGGCGGGGCTGGGGTGGAGCCTTGGCGGAGTCTCAAGAGGGCCCAAAAAATTTTGGCCAGTATGGGGCCCCAAAATTCCTAGTGGCAGCCCTGATCACAAGGAAATGGACAGCAAGTGACTTAAATATGAGTGTCTGAGTAAAGAGTCTGAATACTTATGACTGTGATATTTCAGTTTTTCTTTTTCAATAAATTTGCAAAAATTTCTAAATTCCTGTTTTTCCAGTCAAGATGGAGTGGGTGCAGAGTGTGCATTAATGAGAGAAAAATTAACTTTTTTGAATTTACCAAATGGCTGCAATGAAACAGTGAAAAATTTAAAGGGATCTGAAAACATTCCACACTCACTGTATATAGTATATAAACAGGATCTGTGCATATAGTGTCAGTGTACAGGTGATACAGGACTGGATCACCATTGACATTATACACAGGAGCCCTGTACACAATATATGATTTATAGTGTAAGTGTACAGGTAACACACTGACTCACCAGTGACGTCTGTAATTGAAGATGTTAGTCTTCCCTTTTTTCTTCATCCAGTGCACACCGCCATAACTTCTTCCAGCCAGAACTAGTCTCTGCAGAAAGTAACACACAGTTATCTAGAGCACATTCCCAAATTTTTCCCCAACTTCTACACTGCCAGATGAAGAAAAACCTGACAGTGTCGCCCTGCACAGTAACAGGACCTCTCTCCCACTGAAACCAGTATCCTCAAAAATAAAATACATCACAGCAGAAATATCATCCTTAAACTACCCCCTACAGTAATCATGTCCCACATCCTGGCTCCTTCCTGTAATAACATCCACCATCTTGACCCCATGTGACTCATTCCTGGCCCCAAATGTCTCCATCCTACCCCCATATGTCCTTCCATCCTGGCCCCATTTATCATGCCATCCTGCTCCCATATGTTCTCCCATCCTGCCCCATGTGTCTCCATCCTGCTCCCATATGACCTCCCATCCTGGCCCCATTTGTTTCCATCCTGCCCCTGTGTGTCTCATCTTACCCCATATCATCTCCCATCCTGTCCCAGGGGTCTCTATCTTGCCCTGTATGATCCCCCTTCCTGCCCTTATACTGCGTCTTTGAGTATAAAAATAAATAAAAGTTTCTCCTTACCTGGCAACGGTACAGTGGCATTTTTTTCCTCAGCCAATTGAGGCGCTGGTGCACAGCAGTGATGCCTTACATTGGTGACATGCGCGCCAACGTCAGATAGTGGCCTCTGGTGGCTGTTATCTGTTGCCATGCAGGAAACGTTGGCTTCCTGTGTGGCAATAGATTTGAACTGAATGTGCGTCCAAGGACACACATTCAGTTACTGAACTCGCAGAATCTTGCCCTTCGGGCCCGGTGAGCAGATGCAAAAAGATAGGGAGCCAGGTCCGGGTACTCCTTTCTTCTGCTCACTAGGCCCATACACCAGTAAGGGCAGTAATGCCCTGGTGGTAGCCCTGGAAGTGGACACTCATGAAAGAAGAGAGAAGAAAAATTGATGTCTTTGAACTGTGGTGCTGGAGAAGAATTCTGTCACACGTGGATTGTGGACCCACTGTGCCATGGGCAGGACCTTCCCTGGTGGGGCATGCCTAATTGGCTACCTGGTGTTTGCTAGAGCTCCTGATAATAGAGCTAGGTTTGCGCTGCAGGTATCCGCTAGGTACCATTCCTGGGCAGTCCCCGTAACTGCAGCAGCTGATCCCAAGAGATAGGACACAGACCCGGAGTCACTGGCAGGACAGAATTCCAATACTGGTTCTGACAGAATGGATTCTGGATTACAAGACAGGATGGATACTGGAGCTGGTTCAGGTACCGCTAGAAAGGCTTCAGGCTCAGGTACTGCCGGAGTGATTTCAGGCTCAGACAATATGGGTCTCAGGAACAGAATTTGGTTCAGACAACACAGGTCTAAGGAACAAGATCTGGTTCAGACAACACGGGTTTCAGGAACAGGTACTGGTTCCCACAGCATGGGTTTCAGGAACAGGTTATGGTTCACACAACACGGGTTTCAGGAAGAGGTTCTGGTTCAGACAACATAGGGGACTTGGCAACTGACTAGTTGCACAACACTAACCAAATCAAGGGAAGCGTGCCTTATATACTTGATGCTTCCTAACTATTGGCAGGGGGCATTTCCAAAGTGTGCACGCTGCCCCTTTAAGAACCATCAAGAGGGCGCACTGTGCGTGCCGCTGGGAAACCTGCAAGGTGTTCGTAGACACAGAGAGACAGGAAGCCATAACAGGGAACGAGGACACTGTCGTGACAAGTATGTCAGCATCCCTGCTGGAAGGAGGGAGAGGGACCACGCAATGACACCAGCATTGGTGTTCTAACTTCTATGAATCTCAAGGACACCTAGGATCGCAAAGTTGTTCTTGATCATATACACAGTGATGAAGGCAAATTTATTAGAAAAGGAGATGCTACTCAGAATGGTAAGTGGTAAAATGCAACAAGGGAGACCAAAAGTCCCATTTGCTGTATAACATTATGAATCACACAGGAATTAACATCAAGCAACTGAAAGAACATGTTGAAAACTATGATGCATACTGAGAGTTGGTCTACAGTATAGAGCATCCAAGAGTTAGACACAACCGAATGGATAAAATCAAAAAAATCTAATTCACTTAAAGGGAATCTGTTACCCCATTCTTCGAGTATCAGCTGCCAGCACTGCCATCAGGGGCTTATCTACAGCATTCTGTAATGCTGTAGATAAGCCCCCGATGTAACCTGAAAGATAAGAAAAATTAGTTAGATTATACTCACCGGGGGGGCAGTCCGGTCTTGGTCCAATGGGTGTTGCGGTCCAGCACCTCGCATCTTCTAACATTGACGTCCTCTTCTTTTCTGCCTGTTGTGGCTCCTGCGCAGGCGCACTGCTCTGCCCTGTTGAGGGCAGAGCAGAATACTGCAGTGTGCAGGCGCTGGACCTCTCCTGGTGCCTGTGAACTGCAGGACTCTGCTTTGCCCTCAACAGGGCAGAGCAGTGCGCCTGCGCAGGACCCACGACAGGCAGCAAAGAAGAGGACGTCACTGCTAGAAGATGGGAAGCGCCGGACCGCAACACCCATCGGACCAAGACCGGACCTGGACCGTCCCGGGGTGAGTATAATCTCTCTCATATTTCTTCTCTTTCAGGTTACATCGGGGGCTTATCTACAGCAATACAGAATGCTGTAGATAAGCCCCTCATGGCGGTGCTTGCAGCTGATACTCGAAAAATGGGGTGACAGATTGCCTTTACGTGTAATTAGTCAATTTGGTTGTTCCAGGCTCATATCAAGGCTGCATTCTATCCAGAGAGGTAAATCTAGCAACTGCATTCTCCATGCATGATCCATTAGGAGTTGGAACCCTACCAATCTGATCCATCCTATTGATAGACCAGCAATATTATATATGTCTGGAAATCACCCTTACCTGTACACTGACACTATATACAGAGCTCCTGTGTATAATGTCACTGGTGATCACTGTATTACCTGTACACTGACACTATATACAGAGTTCCTGTGTATAATGTCACTGGTGATCACTGTATTACCTGCACACAAACACTACATACTAAGTACAGATCTCCTGTGTATAATGGCACTTATGGTGATAGTAATATGCTCTTTTTATTAATGATCAGTATTGTAGTATCCTGTCACCATGTGCTGGTAATATGTGGTCTGGTCATGGTGCAGTGGTATTTGTCCCTTGTATGTGCTGTTATTCTGTCACTGGTGGTAATATGTGGTCTGGTCATGGTATGGCTGTATTTGTTCCTTGTATGTGGTATTATTGGTCACCATGTGGTGATAATATGGTGTCTGGGCATGGTGTGGTGGTATTTGTCCCTTTGGATGTGATATTATTGGTCATTTTAACAATTGAAAAAAAAAAATATACCTAAATTGTATTGGATATTTTAGCAAATGTTTAATAGGTTAGAGTAGAGTAGGGCCCAGCCAAAAGAGTCTACCTTGCCGTGGTGGGAGATTTCAAAAATCTTTTGGCCAAAGCAAGAGCTGATGGCTATGTGTGTGATCTGGAGATGGGAACTGTTAATGTGTGATTGGTGAGAAGTGGAGTTTTTCCAAGAGAGAGCGGTGGGGCTGTGGACAGTTCGAGGGGTGGAGGGCGGGGCTGGGGTGGAGCCTCAAGGGGGCCCAAAAATTTTTTGCCAGTATGGGGCCCCAAAATTCCTAGTGGCAGCCCTGATCACAAGGAAATGGACAGCAAGTGACTTAAATATGAGTGTCTGAGTAAAGAGTCTGAATACTTATGACTGTGATATTTCAGTTTTTCTTTTTCAATAAATTTGCAAAAATTTCTAAATTTCTGTTTTTCCAGTCAAGATGGAGTGGGTGCAGAGTGTGCATTAATGAGAGAAAAATTAACTTTTTTGAATTTACCAAATGGCTGCAATGAAACAGAGTGAAAAATTTAAAGGGATCTGAAAACATTCCACACTCACTGTATATAGTATATAAACAGGATCTGTGCATATAGTGTCAGTGTACAGGTGATACAGGACTGGATCACCATTGACATTATACACAGGAGCCCTGTACACAATATATGATTTATAGTGTAAGTGTACAGGTAACACACTGACTCACCAGTGACGTCTGTAATTGAAGATGTTAGTCTTCCCTATTGATAGACCAGCAATATTATATATGTCTGGAAATCACCCTTAAAGAGAACCTGTCAGGTCCTCAAACGCTATTAATTTGCAGATATGGGTTTATCAGCAGTTAAATAGCGTTCCAAAGCCATTGTGCTAAAAGCTAAGTTATTAGGAGGAAATTAACTTTATTCCTCCCAGCAGCCTCCGTCTTTCAATCATAGAGGCAGAAAGGTGCAGCTTCAGTCACCGCTTAGAATACAGTGAGCAACTGCTGTAAGCATGTCCTTGCACACTGATTGACAACTGTTTCTACACTGACACGCTGATGTGATGACTGTCAGTCACCATGTTAGCATACTTACAGTTGCTGGTGACTGTAGAGAGAAAAGCAGGTTGGCATTACATCTCACATATGAGTGATCAAAAAAAATATCTGCAGCCACTAGTACATTGTGTGTCCTATTCAACATGAAAAAACTGGTTATAGGTCCTTTTTTAAATCTATTCAAAAATACTGTGAAAAATGGATAAAATAAAGATTCACATCGTTTAGCCATCACCAAATTCTTAAAATGAACATTTTCATGAGAACCATAAACTCACTTTTAAATTTAGCCATTTAACTCCCAACTGTCTTTTTCAAACCTATAACAGCAATCTAAAATTTATTTATATGAGTGAGAAAGCCGAAATGACTGAAACATTCAATTCTAAACAGACACAAAGAGGATATACCGGTCTCGCATACGTTAAACTGTGTCACCTTATTAAACACCTCATATGGGCTATTTACTGGTGCAGACACAGTATGTCCTAATCTTCGGGATATATAGTAATACAAAGCTTTTCTACAGTATAACTGCATACTTTATCATGGGTCAAATCCTCTTTACCATCCACCCCTAAATCTCACTGCAGGGTGAGTAAAAGTTGTTGTGAGCGCAGCAGATTTAAGTTTAATTACTGACACCTTTGAACTCTCATCTCCTAGCAAACTGAGGGCAGCTATACTACCCCTCCACCTAAAGGGAATGTCAGGAGATGAGGTTCAAAGGTGTCAGTATTCAACATGTCTGTTGTGCTCACAGTAATTCCTAGTTGCTCTTTAACCCCTTCACCCCCAAGGGTGGTTTGCACGTTCATGACCGGGCCAATTTTTACAATTCTGTCCACTGTACCTTTATGAGGTCATAACTCTGGAACGCTTCTATGGATCCCGGTGATTCTGACAATGTTTTCTCGTGACATACTGTACTTCATGTTAGTGGTAAAATTTCATTCAAATAACTTGCGTTTATTTGTGAAAAAAATGGAAATTTGGCAAAAATTTTGAAAATTTCGCAATTTTCCAACTTTGAATTTTTATGCCCTTAAATCACAGAGATACGGCACACAAAAAACTTGATAACTAACATTTCCCACATGTTTGCTTTACATCAGCACAATTTTGGAACCAAAATTTTTTTTTGTTAGGAAGTTATAAGGGTTAAAAGTTGACCAGCAATTTCTCATTTTTACAACACCATTTTATTTTTAGGACCACATCACATTTGAAGCCACTTTGAGGGGTCTATATGATAGAAAATACCCAAAAGTGACACCATTCTAAAAACTGCACCCTTTAAGGTGCTCAAAACCACATTCAAGAAGTTTATTAACCCTTTAGGTGCGTCACAGGAATTTTTTTGAATATTTTAAAAAAAATGAACATCTAACTTTTTTTCACAAAAAAAATACTTCAGGTTCAATTTTTTTTATTTTACCAAGGGTAACAGGAGAAATTGGACTGCAAAAAGTTATTGTGCAATTTGTCCTGAGTACGCTGATACCTGATTTGTGGGGGGGAACGACTGTTTCAGCGCATGGCAGAGCTCAGAATGGAAGGAGCGCCGTTTGACTTTTTCAATGCAAAATTGGCTGGAATTCAGATCGGACGCCATGTCACGTTTGGAGAGTCCCTGATGTACCTAAACAGTGGAAACCCCCTACAAGTGACCCCATTTTGGAAACTAGACCCCCCAAGGAACTTATCTAGATATGTGGTGAGAACTTTGAACCCACAAGGGCTTTACAGAAGTTTATAACGTACAGCGGTACAATTAAAAAATCATATTTTTTCCACAAAAATGATCTTTTCACCCCAATTTTTATTTTCCCAAGGGTAACAGGACCCTAAAAGTTATTGTGCAATTTGTCCTGAGTATGCTGATACCCCACATGTGGGGGTAAACCACTATTTGGGCGCATGGCAGAGCTCGGAAGGGAAGCAGCGCCATTTGACGTTTTTGGCTGGAATTGAGATCGGACATCATGTCGCGATTGGAAAACCCCTGATGTATCAAAACAGTGGAAACCCCCCACAAATGACACCATTTTGGAAACTAGACCCCCTAAGGAACTTATATAGATGTGTGGTGAGAACTTTGAACCCCCAAGGGCTTCACAGAAGTTTATAACATAAAGCCGTACAATTAAAAAATCATATTTTTTCCACAAAAATGATCTTTTCACCCTCAATTCTTATTTTTCCAAGGGTAACAGCACCCTAAAAGTTATTGTGCAATTTGTCCTGAGTACGCTGATACCCCACATGTGGGGGTAAACCACTATTTGGGCGCATGGCAGAGCTCGGAAGGGAAGCAGCGCCATTTGACGTTTTTGGCTGGAATTGAGATCGGACACCATGTCGCGATTGGAAAACCCCTGATGTACCTAAACAGTGGAAACCCCCCACAAATGACACCATTTTGGAAACTAGACCCCCCAAGGAACTTATCTAGATGTGTGGTGAGCACTTTGAACCCCCCAGTGCTTCACAGAAGTTTATAACGCCCGGGCGTGAAAATAAAAAATTCGTATTTTTTCCACAAACATGATCTTTTAGTCACCATTTTTTTTATTTTCCCAAGGGTAACAGGAGAAATTGGACCCCAAAAGTTGTTGTCCAATTTGTCCTGAGTATGCTGATACCCCATATGTGGGAGAAAACTACTGTATGGGAACACGTCGGGGATCGGAAAGGAAGTAGTGACGTTTTGGAATGCAGACATTGATGGAATGGTCTGCGGGTGTCATGTTGCCTTTGGAGAGCCCCTAATGTACCTAAACAGTGGAAACCCCCCACAAATGACCCCATTTTGAAAACTAGACCCCCTAAGGAACTTATCTAGATGTGAGGTGAGCACTTTGAACCCCCAAGGGCTTCACAGAAGTTTATAATGCCAGGGCATGAAAATAAAAAAATCGTATTTTTTCCACAAACATGATCAATTATTCCCCAATTTTTTTATTTTCCCAAGGGAAACAGGAGAAATTGAACCCCAAAAGTTGATGTCCAATTTGTCCTGAGTAAGCTGACACCCCATATGTGGGAGAAAACTACTGTATGGACACACGTCAGGGCTCGGAAGTGAAGTAGTGACGTTTTGGAATGCAGACATTGATGGAATGGTCTGCGGGTGTCATGTTGCTTTTGGAGAGCCCCTAATGTACCTAAACAGTGGAAACCCCCCACAAATGACCCCATTTTGAAAACTAGACCCCCTAAGGAACTTATCTAGATGTGAGGTGAGCACTTTGAACCCCCAAGGGCTTCACAGAAGTTTATAATGCCAGGGCATAAAAATAAAAAAATCGTATTTTTTCCACAAACATGATCTTTTAGTCACCATTTTTTTTATTTTCCCAAGGGTAACAGGAGAAATTGGACCCCAAAAGTTATTGTCCAATTTGTCCTGAGTATGCTGATACCCCATATGTGGGAGAAAACTACTGTATGGGAACACGTCGGGGATCGGAAAGGAAGTAGTGACGTTTTGGAATGCAGACATTGATGGAATGGTCTGCAGGTGTCATGTTGCCTTTGGAGAGCCCCTAATGTACCTAAACAGTGGAAACCCCCCACAAATGACCCCATTTTGAAAACTAGACCCCCTAAGGAACTTATCTAGATGTGAGGTGAGCACTTTGAACCCCCAAGGGCTTCACAGAAGTTTATAATGCCAGGGCATGAAAATAAAAAAATCGTATTTTTTCCACAAACATGATCAATTATTCCCCAATTTTTTTATTTTCCCAAGGGAAACAGGAGAAATTGAACCCCAAAAGTTGATGTCCAATTTGTCCTGAGTAAGCTGACACCCCATATGTGGGAGAAAACTACTGTATGGACACACGTCAGGGCTCGGAAGTGAAGTAGTGACGTTTTGGAATGCAGACATTGATGGAATGGTCTGCGGGTGTCATGTTGCCTTTGGAGAGCCCCTAATGTACCTAAACAGTGGAAACCCCCCACAAATGACCCCATTTTGAAAACTAGACCCCCTAAGGAACTTATCTAGATGTGAGGTGAGCACTTTGAACCCCCAAGGGCTTCACAGAAGTTTATAATGCCAGGGCATAAAAATAAAAAAATCGTATTTTTTCCACAAACATGATCAATTAGTCCCCAATTTTTTCATTTTCCCAAGGGTAACAGGAGAAATTGGACCACAAAAGTTGTTGTCCAATTTGTCCTGAGTACGCTGACACCCCATATGTAGGAGAAAACTACTGTATGGACACACGTCGGGGCTCGGAAGGGAAGCAGTGCCATTTTGGAATGCAGACTTTGATGGAATGGTCTGCGGGTGTCATGTGCGTTTGGAGAGCCCCTGATGTACCTAAACTATTGAAACTCCCAACAGGTGACCCCATTTTGGACACTAGACCCCCCCACGGAACTTATCTAGATGTGTGGTGAGCACTTTGAACCCCCAAGTGCTTCACAGAAGTTTATAACGCTCGGACGTGAAAATAAATTTTTTTTTCCCACAAAAATGATATTTTTGCCCCCAATTTTTTATTTTCCTAAGGGTAACAGGAGAAATTGGACCCCAAAAATTGTTTTGCAATTTGTCCTGAGTAGGCTGATACCCTACAGGTGGGGGTAAAACACTGTTTAGGCGCATGGCAGAGCTTGGAAGGGAAGGAGCACCATATGACTTTTTCAACTCAGAATGGGCTGGAATTGAGATCAGACGCAATGTTGCATTTGGAGAGCCCCTGATGTGCCCAAACAGTGGAAACCCCCAATTCTAACTCCAACCCGAACCCCAACACACCCCTAACCCTAATCTCAGCCCTAACCCAAGCCCTAACCCTAACCCTAGCCCTAACCCTAACCCTAGCCCTAACCCTAGCCCTAATGGAAAAATGGAAATAAATACTTTTTTTAATTTTATTATTTTTCCCTAACTAAGGGGGTGATAACGGGGGGTTTGATTTACTATTTATGGCGGTTTTTATTTTTGGCAGCTGTCGCACGCTAAAAGACGCTTTTTATTGTAAAAATAGTTTTTGCATCACTACATATTGAGAGCTATAATTTTTCCGTATTTTGACCCACCGAGTCATGTGAGGTCTTATTCTTTGCGGGACGAGTTGACGTTTTTATTGGTACCATTTTCGGGCACGTGACTTTTTTTATCGCTTTTTATTCTGATTTTTGGGACGCAGAATGAACAAAAACCAGCGTTTCATTAATTTCTTTTGGGGGAGTGCGTTTACACCGTTCCGCGTGCGGTTAAATTGATAAAGCGGTTTTATTCTTTGGGTCAGTACGGTTACAGCGATACCTCATTTAGGTCGTTTTTTTATGTTTTGTCGGTTTTATGCAATGAAAACTATTTTATATAAAAAATAATTATTTTTGCATCGCTTTATTCTGCGAGCTATAACTTTTTTATTTTTTCGCTGATGATGCTGTGTGGCAGCTCGTTTTTTGCGGGACAAGATGGCGTTTTCAGCGGTACCATGGATATTTATATGCGTCTTTTTGATCGCGCGTTATTGCACTTTTTGCTTGGCAGTATGATAATAAATCATTATTTTTTGCTTCGTTTTTTTATTTTTATTTTTTAAGGGGTTCATTAAAGGGGTTAACTAATGGGACAGTTTTATAGGGCGGGTCGTTACGGACGCGGCGATACCTAATATGTGTACTTTTATTGTTGTGGTTTTTTTTTATTTTCAAAAAATGAATTTATTGGGGAATATTTTTTTTTTTTTACTAATTTATTTGGCGATTTTTTTAAAATTATTTTTACACTTTTTTTTATTTTTTTTTACTTTATTACATAGTCCCAGGTGGGACATCACTTTCCTGTGACAGATCGCTGATCTGTCACATCACAGATCACTGTGACAGATCAGCAATCTGTCACAGGCAGTGCACAAGGCTTCCTCATGCCTGCGCTTTGCAGGCACTGAGGAAGCCAGCTTCCTCCAGGCCCCCGAAGGCCCCCATCGCCATCTTGGATCCGGGGGCCTGGAGGAAAGGAGTCCCCCGCAGCAGCGCTGCACATTGCGCTGCCGTGGGGGGCTCAGGGAAGCACGGAGGGAGCCCCCTCCCTGCCGATGCTTCCCTTTAACTCCCGGTACACCGCGATCATGTTTGATCGCGGTGTGCAAGGGGTTAACGTGTCGGGGGCGGTCCGTGACCACCCCTGACACATAGTGCCGGGTGTCAGCTGTGATAAGCAGCTGACACCCGGCCGCGATCAGCGGCGCTCACCACGTGGGCGCCGCTGATCGCGCTAGACGTACTATCCCGTCCATGGGCATAGGGGCCCGGGTCCCATGGACGGGATAGTACGTCTGATGTCAGGAAGGGGTTAATGAGCTGAGACTGTTTATTGTTATATGTCTAAAATAGGAGTAGCCTGTTCTGGGCTAAGATGGGGGCATGTTCTTATTACTCCTGAGTGTTGCTGCCTTATGACTGGGCAACGTCAGAGGGGGACAAAGTACACATCCCCAGTGAAAACTATCTGATAACGCCTACTTGGACATTATTTGGCAGTATTTTTGTTAATTATTAATATCTCCTTAATAGACAGGCAAAAAAAAGGTTTATTCTAAGGTTTCTGATAAGCACCTTTCACCAAATTTGTAATGTTGAACTGGACATATGATGTAACTGTGCAGAGCAGACACAATTACACCATGTGTCCAGTTCAGCATTACAAATTTGATGACAGGTCCTTTTACGTGAGAACCATGAAGCTTGATTGGTACACATACTGGTGGTTTGATATGAGGTATATCCCTAGATATTTTTGACTATTTGGTAACTAAATATCCCATGACCAATTCAGGCATCAAAATGTAGTTGGATAGATCATTTCAAATTGTGAACAAAATGTTAGCGATAAATACACATATACGGTCTAAGGCTCAGGATCTGCTGCAGGCTCTTCCTGTGCAGCAGCAATCAGGTCACAAGCAGTGTTTAAGCTCCAGCCCACTGCAGGGGATGGGGAGATGGCTGGCAACGGACTCAAATAATGTATAGGAAAAAGTGATCTGCAGAGTTTCCAGTGACAACAGCTGAATGCACAGGGATAGGTAGACTGCAATGGTCACACAGAATATTCTTAAATAAGATAACTTACCAGAGACAGCAGTTACATTAAACATTTTTAGAAGTGAAAATTCAGAAAGGAAACAAAGCTTTCACTTGAAAGGCAACAAAAATTAGCATAACGCAGCAATGCTATAAAGAAACCAGTTTTATTTCAGTCACAGGATTTTGGTTTGAAAATGAAAGAAAGTAACACATGGACTTTAACATTATGTTCTTTATACTTGGCACGAATGTAGCAAAATGTTTAAGTGAAAAAGTCAAAGAAAAAAATAATATTCTGTATAAAATATGCATTCTATTATGTACCAAATTTTCCCACATAGCCTTAAACCAGCACAGAATGCATTAAGTCTAAAGTAGCTTTGGCATAAATGCACCTATGAATTCACACACTCTTTTTTAAAGCTCTGAAAATTTGAAAATTAATGAAATGCATAAACTGGATTTGAACCCATGCCATTAAGGCCCCTTCACACGTCCTGTTTCCGGTACGTGTGACGTCCGTTTTCACACTTACCGGAGATGCATACACATGCATACCCATTATAATAGATGGGGCTGCGTACATGTCCATGTTTTTACATGGATCATATGTCCGTGTGACCCACATGGAGACATGTCTTTCTTTCTGGCATCACAGATGACAATAAGTACCGCATACATCCACATGGATGACAAAGTGTGATATCCGTGTGCCATCTGTGTGACACGTACTGTACCGAATAGAATACAGAATAGAAACTACAGATGTTTAGGTGTTAAAAATTTGCAGATAGATAGAGATAGATACATAGATAAATAGAAAAAAATCAAGGCCGCACTAGCAAAAAAAGGGGGGGCAAGGGTGCAAGGGTGCAGAGCCTCCCGGGTATAAACCAATCCTCCAATATACAGTCATATGTTAAAGTTTGGGCACCCCTATTAATGTTAACCTTTTTTCTTTATAACAATTTTGTTTTTTGCAACAGCTATTTCAGTTTCATATATCTAATAACTGATGGACTCAGTTATATTTCTGGATTCAAATGAGGTTTATTGTAATAACAGAAAATGTGCAATCTGCATTTAAACAAAATTTGACCGGTGCAAAAGTATGGGCACCCTTAGCATTTTCTTGATTTGAACACTCCTAACTACTTTTTACTGACTTCCTGAAGCACTAAATTGGTTTTGTAATCTCATTGAGCTTTGAACTTCATAGCCAGGTGTATCAAATCATGAGAAAAGGTATTTAAGGTGGCCACTTGCAAGTAGTTCTCCTATTTGATTCTCCTATGAAGAGTGGCATCATGGGCTCCTCAAAACAACTCTCAAATGATCTGAAAACAAAGATTATTCAACATAGCTTTTCAGGGGAAGGATACAAAAAGTTGTCTCAGAGATTTAACCTGTCAGTTTCCACTGTGAGGAACATAGTAAGGAAATGGAAGAACACAGGTACAGTTCTTGTTAAGCCCAGAAGCGGCAGGCCAAGAAAAATATCAGAAAGGCAGAGAAGAAGAATGGTGAGAACCGTCATGGACAATCCACAGACCACCTCCAAAGACCTGCAGCATCATTTTGCTGCAGATGGTGTCACTGTGCATCGGTCAACAATACAGCGCACTTTGCACAAGGAGAAGCTGTATGGGAGAGTGATGCGAAAGAAGCCGTTTCTGCAAGCACGCCACAAACAGAGTCGCCTGAGGTATGCAAAAGCACATATGGACAAGCCAGTTACATTTTGGTAGAAGGTCCGGTGGACTGATGAAACAAAGATTGAGTTGTTTGGTCATACAAAAAGGCGTTATGCATGGAGGCTAAAAAACACAGCATTCCAAGAAAAACACTTGCTACCCACAGTAAAATTTGGTGGAGGTTCCATCATGCTTTGGGGCTGTGTGGCCAATGCCGGCATCAGGAATCTTGTTAAAGTTGAGGGTCGCATGGATTCAACTCATTATCAGGAGATTCTTGACAATAATGTGCAAGAATCAGTGACGAAGTTGAAGTTACGCAGGGGATGGATATTTCAGCAAGACAATGATCCAAAACACCGCTCAAAATCTACTCAGGCATTCATGCAGAGGAACCATTACAATGTTCTGGAATGGCCATCCCAGTCCCCAGACCTGAATATCATTGAACATCTGTGGGATGATTTGAAGCGGGCTGTCCATGCTCGGTGACCATCAAACTTAACTGAACTGGAATTGTTTTGTAAACAGGAATGGTCACAAATACCTTCATCCAGGATCCAGGAACTCATTAATAGCTACAGGAAGCGACTAGAGGCTGTTATTTTTGCAAAAGGAGGATCTACGAAATATTAATGTCACTTTTATGTTGAGGTGCCCATACTTTTGCACCAGTCAAATTTTGTTAAAATGCAAATTGCACATTTTCTGTTAGTACAATAAACCTCATTTGAATCCAGAAATATAACTGAGTCCATCAGTTATTAGATATATGAAACTGAAATAGCTGTTGCAAAAACCAAAATTGTTATAAAGAAAAAAGGTTAACATTAATAGGGGTGCCCAAACTTTAACATATGACTGTACATACAAAAATGAAGGCAGCACTCCCAAAATAACAAAATAGAAAAATCTAACAGCCGTCATTATGGGCTATTAAATTTTTCTAATTCTCTATTTTGGAAGTGCTGCCTTCATTTTAGTATGTTGATAGATAGGACTTTAATCAGCCCATATGGCATGGCGACGATGTAACTTTTTGAGCGCTGCATACTTTTTCTGTTTTTACAAAAGTTGAATGTTTTGTATGGGAGCCTGTGCACCCACATTGTATTTTCTGTGTGCTACTCCAATTTTGTATTTCGAACTTTTGTATTTAGATAGCTAGATAGATTTCCATTAGATATAGAATTTGTGTCTTGCCTTGTGTTATTGTACAGCTTTCTATTATCCCGATAAATAAATGGAAAAAAAAACAACACGGAGGCCCCCCTCATACTGCTGTTACCCTAATACTGAGGTGCCACTGCCATATGTCCCTATTACTGCACCTACTGTGTGGTACAATAACAGCTCCTCTTACCACCCCACACAGTAATACCACCACTATGCCCCTTTCACAGTAATAATGTCCTTTGTGCTCTCTAGATGGTAAAAATGCCCCCTAGAAAATATTTATGCCCTGTGCTAGTACCCGCCATATTTTATCCCTATAAAGTAATAATACCTCATATGCAACTTTGATGGTCCACAACTCTCTTAGTGCCCCAATAACAATACTGTTTAAGTGTCCACTTAACATTTAATAATGTCCCCTTAGTTCCCCCATGTACAGCTCCCCTATACATAGTATGGTGGGCTCACTGCTTCCTTATGCATAGTATAATGTCCCCACAGCTCCCCTATACACTGTATGATGTCCTCGCTGCTCCCCTATACACCATAAGATGTCCCCACTGCTCCCCTATACACAGTATGATGATCTCACAGCCCCCCCTATACACAGCATTGAGCCCACAGCTCCCCTATACACAGTATAATGCTGGCAGATCTCTATTACAGAAAGTATAATGCCCCCACAGCTCCCCTACACACCGTATGTCTCCACTGCTCCCCTATACACAGTATGATGATCTCACAGCCTCCTATACTCAGTATAATGCTCCCACAGCTCCACTTTACACATTATGATGTTCCCCTAGGCATAGAATGATGTGACCATTGCTCTCCCAAAATGACCCTTCAGTAGTCCTCACACTTTATGATGGCCCGCACTGTATATTGGCCCCTATATTAGCAACCACACTATGTAATATCCCCCAAATTGTATAATGTCCTCCACAGTAGCTCACACAATGGTTATTGGTCCTCACAATGTACAATGGCCCTCACACTTCACAATATCCACCACATTAGTCCCTACACCTTATGAAAGTCCTAAACTCTATAATGGCCCTCACATTAGCTCCCACACTGTATAATGCACCCCACAGTATTCCCCACACTCTATATGGGTTCCCACATTGTATGATGGCCCTCAAACTGTATAACCCTCTCGATAGCTCCCACTTTGTATAATGGCTCCCACAGTAGCTCCCATATTATAAAATGACCACCACCTTAGCTTCCAAGCTTTATAATGGCCCCCACACTATGAAGGCCTAATACTATAGTCCCTACAATGTATGAGGCCCCACAATGTATGAAACTGCAGCGCTGCCAGCCTGGAAGATGTTCATCAGGTCAGGCAGCCTGCACGGACTGAGGCTTTGCTACAGGCCACTATGCTAGCCAGTGTGCAGAGTCTCAGTCAGACAGGGGAGCAGGCATTTTGTTCCCTCTCCCTGACACTTCAGAGTGCTGTCTTCTGCCTCATCATAGAAGTGGCCCCCAGTAGCTACGCTACAGGGGGTGATGTCAGTAATGTTACTGCTGTTCAGAGTGCTGAGTGCAGCATGAGCCGGATTCTGGAATGTTGTGAGTGGGAACTTTTTTTTTTTTTATAATAAATTGGTGAACGAGGGACATTGTCTTGTTTTTCTCTTTTTACAGTTTTCAGGTTTCCATATGTGGACAACGGCAGATTCCCTGGGCTATGTCGGACCCGAGTGGCATTTTATTTGTAATTTGGTGAACCAGGAAAAGTGTAGAGAAATGCTTATATTAATAAAGCATTTTTTATACTTTTTTTATTACTGGGTTAGTAATGGAAGTGTCTAATAGACAGCTTTAAATTTACAGAAAAAAACGACCAAAAAGTCCCAGAAAGATAATATATTTTATTGAGTCATTATAAAAAGTAGTTAAAAAACATAAAATATATAATACATATACTGAACAAAAAAAGAGGGGTTATGCTACCCAGATATAAGACATAAAATATATATGACAAAAATGTGTAAACATAAATGGTGATTAAGCAAAATAGATATTAATATTTGTAAAAAATAATAATAAATAATAAACAATATAGAGTGCACAAACACCCAAAAAAATAATAAAAATATCAAAAAATATATATATTATAAACCATAAACATAAGTGTAAACCACTACCACCGTAAACCTGTATATATCAATATACCAATATAGTGCATCTGTGTGGTAAAGCTGAAAAAGGACACAATATGTGTCACCGTGAATTACGGTGTCTGCCGACCAGGAAAGGAAAAAATGGTGCAAAAATAATAAAAAATATATGTGAAAATACATACAACCTCTCCTGGTCTCCTGGGAAAGCAACCCGGTCCCGACGCGCGTTTCGGCGCTAAGCCTTCATCAGGCTTAGCGCCAAAACGCGCGTCGGGACCGGGTTGCTTTCCCAGGAGACCAGGAGAGGTTGTATGTATTTTCACATATATTTGTTATTATTTTTGCACCATTTTTTCCTTTCCTGGTCGGCAGACACCGTAATTCACGGTGACACATATTGTGTCCTTTTTCAGCTTTACCACACAGATGCACTATATTGGTATATTGATATATACAGGTTTACGGTGGTAGTGGTTTACACTTATGTTTATGGTTTATAATATATATATTTTTTGATATTTTTATTATTTTTTTTGGGTGTTTGTGCACTCTATATTGTTTATTATTTATTATTATTTTTTACAAATATTAATATCTATTTTGCCTAATCACCATTTATGTTTACACATTTTTGTCATATATATTTTATGTCTTATATCTGGGTAGCATAACCCCTCTTTTTTTGTTCAGTATATGTATTATATATTTTATGTTTTTTAACTACTTTTTATAATGACTCAATAAAATATATTATCTTTCTGGGACTTTTTGGTCGTTTTTTTCTGTAAATTTGGTGTTTTAAACACGACTGTCCTTCTAACAGTCCAACACTCTCCAGCGATATATTACTATTTATTTATATTATTATTTTAATATAGTGTAATCTCGCTGTTTCTCCTTATTTTGTTTTTTTCTTATAATAGACAGCTTTGAATTGCAAACACCAGGGCTTGATTTCAACTGGAATTTTTGACAAATCACAGTTGACATCAACCGAAAGCCCCATTGCCCCAACTGCCAACACACCAGGGCAATCAGAAAAAGTGAAGCGCCACATCTAATATAATGTGCCAATTCTGGGTTGGCTGTGGGCTGGTATTCTTGTGCTGGGAAGGGCCCAATAATCAGTCTTATAATATCAGCTGTCTGCTTTACCTTTGCTGGTTATCAAAAATGAGGAGATCCCAACGTGGTTTTTATGCATTTATTTATTAGGTTAATCCATGTACAGTAAGCTACACAGGAATGGCACTAATTATATATTCTATTCTGGTACGTGTAACACGGACGGCACAAGTACATGTACAAGTACACGGACATACAACACTGATTTTTCCAGTACCATTAAAGTCAGGACGTGTGAAGGGTCTTAAGAGCAACTGCAAGCTTCTGAGACTAGATACAGACAGATGAATAGGTAGTTACATATCAAACTGATAAAGTTTAGCCATTATACTGCTTCTCTTTCTTAAGAACTTTGACAGGTACACTTGACTTTTCTTCACCTGCAGTGTTATTCTTAGCTGTGCTCCTGGTGAGAAGATCAGTACTTGTCTTCAATCATCATTTGTTGTCCTTACGCCCATGGTCCATATCAGAGGACTGTCAGTTTCTACCGTAACAATTCCTGTGCCATCAAAAGCGTTTGATGTGCTGACCAAAGTTCCAAACTTCAACACTCCAGCGGCTGAAACATAAGAAAGAAATAACTTTGTAATTCTTCACTCTTCTGTACTTTCAGCAAAGAAAAAAAACTTTCATATTTTCTCTACAGAAAATGAGTAAATTATCTGTTTCTTAAGCAGCTAAGTTAAAAGAGCATTTCATATCAGGAATGGAGAAACTGTTCCACATGGAGCTAAATGCTCATGCTGTGTTCTTGTATGACTGTCCCTGAATGAACAGGACATTACATGTTGCTCTCAAAACTTTTACCATAATCGTTACCACAGGAGAAACCTTCACAATAATAGAGATATTATCTAGTATTGTCGCTCAGCTACAATTACTTGAATGTGGCTGAGGGTCAAAAAAAAAATATCCCCAGACTAAAATAAAACCTAACTTTTAATAGGCAAAAGTAGTGAAGCTAGCGCTATATAATATGTGTCTATTGTCTTGTATAGAAATATTAGTTTTTTTCTAGATGTTCATATCTTCCACTGACTCCCAAATGTCTAATGAACTGTGTGATGTGTAAATGTCTCCTCCATTCTTCTTTGTAGTAACACTTGGCACATGACGTCTACCTCTGACACTGTACAAACCACCTTTATGGTTGTAATGCAGAGTGTAATCTCGTGGAAACAAATGAGCTACACGCTGTGATCATGAGTGTGGTGTCCAAGTACGTGCCATTGTGAAGTATGCTTTGATTGCTCCTCATAGGAGTTATGTTTCCCTGTCACAATCAGTATGGTTTATACAAACAATGCAAATTTAATATAGTGTATAATTAAACAATAAGAGGGTACATGAGCAAGAACAAAAATAATGAGTAAATCATATTCAAAATATTGTATCAAAACGTTGGGTAGAGGACCATGGTGCTAAACCAAAATGGTAGGACAATTTATAACAATAAAAATATCTAATCTTTTTTTAGTTTATATAAAAAATTGGGGGGGAATAAAAAAAAGCATAGGTCCACAGAAGAATGGTGACATGTAGCAGCAGGATATGACTAAGGACATGTTTACACGTTCAGTATTTGGTCAGTGTTTTACCTCGGTATCTGTAAGAACAATCAAAGGAAAATATAATAGAAACACGTCACCACTTCTGCATTTATCACCCCACTCCTGATTTTGACTGACAAATACTGATGTAAAATACTGACCACATAATGAACATGTAAATGCGTCCTAACAGAAATAATTGTGGTACAGAGGACAGAAAAAGTTACTGCATATGAAACAATAGCATAATAAGCTGTAAGGCCAGGTTCATATTGCGTTCGGGGGCTGTGTTTAACACATCTGTTACATAGCGGCATTAACGCTATATAACGGATGCGTTAATGCACCCATAGACTGCTATTACTGAACGCATCGCTAACGCATGTCATAAGTGGCATGAGTTAGCGATGTGCCGTCAATCTGTGATGGACCCTCGGACGCGGTCTGCAGCGTTCGAGGGTCCGTCACTGCTAGCACAGATGGAGCATCTGCGCTAGCGCGATCGCATAACGCAATCAGAAAACAGAGTAGCGTTAGCGCAGTCTGTTTAATGCATGCGTTGAACGGACTGCTCTAACGCAATATGAATCTGGCCTAAGTGATATATACAAAGACAAAGAAATCTGTCATAATAGGCAGCAAGAGAAATGTATCACATTCCTATGATGAATCTGTCATATCCCAATTGGTCTCAGCCCCGACGCGCGTTCTGGCGTCGGGCTTTATCTAGCAACATGCTTCGTTTCACCGCTTTTTGATGCAGAATCAGAATGGGTATAACAAAAACACTTCACCAGTGCTGTCTCTATCTCAGGTGTATTAAAGGGAACCTGACAACTGATCTATGGGCAGCACATATCAGACACTGGCTGAATGATCTCACCCAGGTATGCTTGACTCTGAAACATGGCAGAGTTTAAAAAAAAACAAAAATACTGCAAAAGCCAGGCAAGTTTGGTATCTAACTGATCAATACAATAATGCTAGGCATGTTAGGCCATGTTCACATTTAGTGGTTTTGAAGAGTCTTTTTGCTGCTTTTATAATTATTTTAAGTCAGTTAAAAGCTTCTTATTAACACTACCAGCAAAAGTTATGAGAATTCAGAAATCTCACACACCCGCTTGTCTTTTTTTTTCTGACTGAATTTGAGAACTGCAGCATTTTTTAAATCTGCAGCATTTCACTTTTTTCACCATTTTTGCAGCTTTTTTCAGTGTCAGAAAACAGTGAGAAAGTGCAAAAAATGCAATGTGTTTTTGGTGAATAAAACTAACTTTATTAGACATGTACTGTATGCAAAGCACACATGTAATCCACACCCAAAAAAAAACACAAAAAAGGTGACAAAAACACAGCAAAAATGTGAAAACTGGGCATTTTGAAAGCAGTGTTTTTACTACCAAGAGAGCAGGTTATGGCTGCAGAAAAACGTACTGCATGTGAACCTAGCCTAAGAGATATGAAAATATGAGGTATTCTTGTCACTATAACATTTTCTATATGGAGCAACCTCACTGCTGAGTTCCTTCAGTTTGATTTATATTCATCAATTTTGCATTTTGTTAACTGATTAAAAAAAACAAAAACTAATAATATTTCTATTTTTGAAAGTATTCTTATTTTGCAGCATTTTATTCACACCTGCTGTGAATATATAAGTGGTAATACTGTGGCAATTGCAGCTTTCAAGGTGTGGGATACAGACCTTAAGTGGTCATTTATAAACCCTTTCCCGACTGTTATTTCATATGTTGGGTCTCTGTAAGTGCTTGTATTTCTGCATGTTTCACTCAAACCCGACACTAAATAATTTGAAAGGTTTTGAAAATGTTGTTTCTACCTTTTCACTTACGAAGTTTCGAGGCATATTATTTAAAGATTTCCCCTGACTCACTTCTATTTACCACAGGACGCTGAAACTGCACATGTGTAATAGCATGTATAGGTTACGTGCCAAATTGCAACTCAGAACTGATAACGGTCTTGATTTTACAGGTATTGAAGTGGTGTGAGGTTTGATAATGGACCTAGTGGAACACAGAGTAGTCATCAATTCCTTTACTTGAAAGGCCGCACACCAAAGGAGACGTTTGATGAGATGAAAGAGGTTTATTGTGATGATTCCCCATCATATGATGCAGTCAAGAACTGGCATCATTAGTTCAAATGTAGTCAGACTTCGGTGCAAACAGCTACAATTCCACGGCGACCCCACTCTGCTATTGATGAACACACCATCCAGCAAGTGGAGGTCACCATTTTGAAAATCGCCAGGTAACCATTCACCGCCTAGCCCAAAATATCAAGGTTAGTGTGGGGTCTGTGGAAAAAAATCATCCAAGACCATCTTCTCATGCATAAGGTATCCGTTTCCTGAGTTCCCCGGCTGCTCACACCTTTCCAGAAACAGGAACGAGTCCACTGCTCACAGGCTCTATTGACGATGTGCCATGGAAACCAGGAGGATTTTTTCAACAGACTGATCACACAGGATGAAAACTGGGTCCATCACTATGATCCTGAG
Source organism: Dendrobates tinctorius (assembly GCF_039654945.1). Taxonomy (NCBI): domain Eukaryota; kingdom Metazoa; phylum Chordata; class Amphibia; order Anura; family Dendrobatidae; genus Dendrobates; species Dendrobates tinctorius. Next base: position 58,885,680 of record NW_027361829.1, read on the forward strand.
ACTAAAGTCCAGTCGATGCAATGGAAGCATCATTACTCACCACCTCCAAAGAAGGCACGTGTCCTACCCTAGGCAGGCAAGGTCATGCTCACAGTATTTTGGGTCCAGCATGGAGTAGCATTGATGGATTTCCTAGCAAAGGCTACCTTGATGACTGGGGCATACTATGCTTCACTGCTGTGGAAATTGCCAGAGGCCATCAAAAACAAGAGAAATGGCATGCTCATCAAATGTGTCCGACTTCTGCAAGACAATGCACCAGTTCACAACTCGCATGTTGCCAAAATGGAAGCATGATCCTGTGGCCTTGAAATTCTACCACAAAGTCCTTATTCAACCAACCTTGCACCATCGGACTTCCACCTCTTTCCAACAATTAAGTTATTTTTGGAGGGCAAGCATTTTCCAGATGATGAGACTGATTTCCGAAGTCACAAAGTGGCTTTTGGAGCAACCTCTCGACTTCTACAGGTGAGGTGTTTACAGTTGCTTAAAGAGTTGGGAGGAGTGTGTGTCCATAGGTGGCACCTATGTAGAGGACTAATAACTGTGCCAACTTTCATTGCTCTCAGCCTACAGGAAATGGATCAGGGGAAATCTTTATTGAACGCCCCTCGTACACATCAATAACAAATCTTGTGATTTTTGCAATTCCATGACTTTTCCATCTTGGTGCAATTTCAATGTTGAGTATTGTACTCGTGTTTGTATACAGTGATACAGCAAGTATATTACTACGAGGCAATTTAAAACTGATGCCCAGCCTTTTTTTTTTTTTTACTTGACTAATTTTTTTATTCTCTTGTTTAAGGAACATTTCACAATACTAGATAAAATGAGTACCGAAAGATTTCTAGGCATTAAAATATACTGTCAGTATAGTGCTTTGAAAAACGCACCATGAACAGATTCAGCTTCTTGGAGCATTTTTTATATCAGCCACTAGGAGGCACTGGAAGATCGTTATTTGAGAACAGGTGCAAAAACAAATGCTTGATTAGGCCATTTGATACTGTGCACAGAAATGGAAAACAGACTAGAACCAAGTGTGCTCATGGCCTCTGTCTCTATACTGCATGACACCTTACACATCTACGCAGTGACCTCGATGATAGCTCAGTCTGATCCAATAGTTATAGAGGGGAATATGCTTTGATAAATTCCTGACTTATTTATGAGACTTTTCCATCCCTAAAGCATTTATTCTGAAATTTCATATCTTGTGCAGGAAAACAACTATCTGGCACTTTGAACTGAATACTGTAGATTTCACAGCTGAAAACAGCTGCAGCCGAAGAACTAACAAAGAAAATAGATCATAAAAAAAATAGGTGTTTTGATTTTGTTCCATACACGATACATAGTTAATGCAAAAACAAATACTTTCAGGATTTGTTCACAATGGGATTGAAGCTTCCTCATGACCTGCTTTAAGAAAATGGATCAAAGAATATCAGCTAATACAGGAGAGTAATCAATTGCAAATGTTTTATAAGATTGCTCTAATATCAGTCCATTCTTAACCCCTTGACTGCCCCCTCAGCCTGTTTTCACCTTCCTGATTAGGCAATTTTTTTCAATTCTGACCAGTGTCATTTTATGTGGTAATAACTGTGGAACGCTGAGAAAGTATTTTCGTGACATATGGTACTTCATATTAGTGGCAAATTTAGGTCGATATGATTTGCATTTATTTATGAAAATATCGAAAATTTGAACAAAAAATTTGAAATTTTCAAACTTTTTTTTAAGCCCTTAAACCAGAGAGATATACCACACAAGATAAAATAATAAATAATATTTACCACATGTCTACTTTACATCAGCATCATTTTCTTAGGAAGTATAGAAGGGTTAAAAGTTTCAATAATTTCTCATTTTTCCAACAAAATTTACAAAACCATATTTTTAGGGACCACATCACATTTTAAGTGACTTTGAAAGGCCTATATGACAGAAAATAGCCAAAAGTTACACCATTGCATTTTCAAAAGGGTGACAGAAGAAAATGGACCATGCATTTTGTTGTGCAATTTCTCCTGAGCATGCCGAAACCCCATATGTGGGGGAAATCCACTGTTTAGGGGCACGGCAGGTCTCGGAAGGAAAGGAGAACTATTTGACTTTGTGAACACAAAGATTGCTGGAATTGAGAGCAGATGTCATGTCAGCGATACCTAATACATGGTGGAAAACTAATGTTTGCTCGGAAGGGGAAGAGCACCATTTGACTTTTGGAGTACAAAATTTCCTGGAATAGACAGTGGATAACATATTGCGTTTGCAGAACCCCTGATGTTCCTAAACAGTGGAAACCACACACAATTGACCTAATTTTAGAAACTACATCCCTCAAAGAACTTATCTAGAAGTGTGGTGAACACCTTGAACATACAGGTACTTCACAGAATTTTATAACTTTGAATCGTGAAAATGAAAAAATACATTTTTTCTTGCAAAAATGTTACTTGAGTCCCAGATTTTTCCATTTCACAAGGTTAAATGGACCCAAAACATGTTGTGCAATTTCTTTTGAGTAACCAGATACCCTCTACATGTGGTGGAAAACTTCCATTTGGCCACACAGCAGTGCTCGGAAGGGAAGGAGCGCCAATTGAATTCTGGAGCGCAATTTTGGATTCAATAGATTGTGGATGCCATGTCACCATTTTTTCCACTGAAATATTGATTTAGCCCTGAGTTTTTAATTTTCAAAAGGGAGAATAGGAGAAAATGGACCATAAAATTTGTTACGCAATGTCGTACGCCCATACCCCATATGTGGTCAAAAACTATTTTGAGGCACAATGGAAATCTCAGAAAAGAAGAAGCGCCATTTAGAGTTCAGATTTTGCTAGAATGGTTTGAGGGGGCCATGTCACCTTGGCAGAGCCGCTGAGAAGCCTGAACAACAGAATCGCTCCATATGTGACCCCATTTTACAAACTACACTTCTCAATGAATTCATCTAAGTGTGCAGTGAGCATGTTGACACCACACATGGCCTCATAGAATTGTATACCATTGTGCGGTGAAGAAAGAATAATTACATTTTTACCACTAAAATGTTGTTTTAGCCCCAAGTTTTGAATTTTTATAAGCGCTAATAAGAGAAATGGACCTCACGGTTTGTTGTGAAATTTCTCCTGAGTGCACGAATACCCTACATACATGTAATCAGGAACTACTTTTCAAGCACAGTGGAAAGCTCAGAAGGGAAGGAGCGCCATATTGTAGTGCAGATCTGACTATTATGGTTTGCGGGTGCCACGACTCACTGGAACAGCCCCTGAAGTACAAGAACAGGAGAATATCTCCATAAGTGCCCCCATTTTACAAACTACACCTCTCAATGAATTCATCTAAGGGTACAGTGATCATATTGACACGACAGGTGTGTCACAGAATTTTATACCATCATTCAGTGAAGAAAAAAATAATTACATTTTTACAATGAAACTTTTGTTTTAGTCTCAGATTTTACTTTTTCACAAGGGGAAATGAGTAAAAATAGCACCAAAATTTGTCACACAAATTCTGCTAAAAGTACTGCTTATTCACACAGTGAGACTTGGGAGGGAAGGAGCGCTATTTGATTCTTGGAGAACAAATTATAGTTAAATAGTTTGCAGACTCTACAGTGCCTACAAGTAGTATTCAACCACCTGCAGATTTAGCAGGTTTGATAAGATGAAAATAAGTTAGAGCCTTCAAACTTCACACAAGAGCAGGATTTATTAACAGATGCATAAATCTTACAAACCAAAAAGTTATGTTGCTCAGTTAAATTGTAATACATTTTAAACATACAAGTGTGGGTCAATTATTATTCAACCCCTAGGTTTAATATTTTGTGGAATAACCCTTGTTTGCAATTACAGCTAATAATCGTCTTTTATAAGACCTGATCAGGCCGGCACAGGTCTCTGGAGTTATCTTGGCCCACTCCTCCATGCAGATCTTCTCCAAGTTATCTAGGTTCTTTGGGTGTCTCATGTGGACTTTAATCTTGAGCTCCTTCCACAAGTTTTCAATTGGGTTAAGGTCAGGAGACTGACTAGGCCACTCCAACACCTTGATTTTTTGCCTCTTGAACCAGGCCTTGGTTTTCTTGGCTGTGTACTTTGGGTCGTTGTCTTGTTGGAAGATGAAATGACGACCCATCTTAAGATCCTTGATGGAGGAGCGGAGGTTCTTGGCCAAAATCTCCAGGTAGGCCGTGCTATCCATCTTCCCATGGATGTGGACCAGATGGCCAGGCCCCTTGGCTGAGAAACAGCCCCACAGCATGATGCTGCCACCACCATGCTTGACTGTAGGGATGGTATTCTTGGGGTCGTATGCAGTGCCATCCAGTCTCCAAACGTCACATGTGTGGTTGGCACCAAAGATCTCGATCTTGGTCTCATCAGACCAGAGAACCTTGAACCAGTCTGTCTCAGAGTCCTCCAAGTGATCATGAGCAAACTGTAGACGAGCCTTGACATGACGCTTTGAAAGTAAAGTGTTGTGAGTTCATTTTCCCCTCTGTCACTGAGGCCTGGTGAACTCCCTATTCTAGTGAAGGAAGGTAGTGTGCCTGATTATCAGGCACCTGGGACTAATGAAGATGATTGGCTGAGTGGAGTCACTGACTGGATTTAAAGCAGCCTACGCCCTTTCTGCCCTGCACGTGATTTCTCTGTGGACTCTTGGACACCAGTCTGATTCCTGCTCTCCTAAAGCTAAGTTTTCTGTTTTGCCTTTTTGCATCTAAGTTTTGTTTTTGTTTTTCTTGCTTTTTGGATTCTGCCACTCCCTGCTGGAGTGTGCAGTGTTCCTTGAGCGCTGTCTTCTGAAAGTACCTGAGTGCTGATTTAGTTTTTGAAGCTTAGTTGCTTCAGGGCCATTTTTATATCAGCTTGTTGGCTTTTGTCTCTGATAGGGTTTTGGCAGATTGCAGACGGCAGCCTTCCTGTCTGTTCCTGTCTGGGTAGTTTTTGGGCCCCGTCTTTGCTCGGCCTGTCTTTCTGTCTGTGTAAGGCTGGTTTCACATTTGCGTTTTTTAGCGCTGGAAAAAAACGCTAACCTGCGCATGCGTTTTTTCCCCTATATTTAACATGGGTGCGCATACCTGCGCGCTTGTAAGCGCATGTATGCGATTTTCATGCGCTGCGTTTTTTTGGGGTGTGCGTTTGGATTTTCCAGACGCAGCATGTTGCATTTTTTGGCCCTGCAAAAAAGCGCATGCGCACATATGCGCACGTTTTGCGCTAAAAATGGCCATTATAGCCTATGGATGCGCATATGTGCGCACTGGCATGCTCATGTATGCGTTTTTTTGCATATGCGTTTTTTTTTTTTAACCATGGAATTTAGGGGTTTGGGTTAGAGTTAGGGTTAGTTAAGGGGGTTTAGGGTTAGGGTTAGGGTCAGGGTTAGGGTTGGGGTTTGGGTCAGGGTTAAGTATGGTTTGGTTAAGGGTTACGGTCAGGGTTTGGGTCAGGATTAGGGTTAAGTATGGTTTGGTTAAGGGTTAGGGTCAGGGTTAGGGTTAGGGTTAGGGTTAGGGTTAGGGTCAGGGTTAGGGTTAGGGTCAGGGTTAGGGTTAAGTATGGTTTTGTTAAGGGTTAGGGTCAGGGTTAGGGTCAGGATTAGGGTTAAGTATGGTTTGGTTAAGGGTTAGGGTCAGGGTTAGGGTTAGGGTCAGGGTTAGGGTTAGGGTCAGGGTTAGGGTTAGGGTCAGGGTTAGGGTTAAGTATGGTTTTGTTAAGGGTTAGGGTCAGGGTTAGGGTCAGGATTAGGGTTAAGTATGGTTTGGTTAAGGGTTAGGGTCAGGGTTAGGGTTAGGGTTAGGGTCAGGGTTAGGGTTAGGGTTAGTTAGGGTTTAGGGTTTGGGTTAGGGTTAAGTATGATTTGGTTAAGGGTTAGGGTCAGGGTTAGGGTTAGTAAAGTCATGGTTTGGGTTAGTGTGAGGGGCCACCCTTATGTTGGAAAAAACGCAAACGCGGTAAAAACGCACTAAAAACGCATACAAACGCATAAAAACGCTGCGTTTTTTTCATGCATGCTCATAAAAATGCTTGAAAAAAACGCAGCAGTTGTATGCTTTTGTATGCGTTTTTTCAATGCGTTTTTTTGCGGGAAAAACGCGCTGCAAAAAAAAGCAAGTGTGAAACTAGCCTAAGTGTTTTCATCTTGCTTCACCGTCATTGTATGTGGGGGGCTGCCTATTGCTTTGGGGTCTACTCTGGGGTGGTTGGATTTCCCCTTTCCTTCTCTGGGCCTGTGTGTCTCTCCGGCTGTGATCGGGGGTCTGGGTCATCGTGGGGGCCCCCTGCGGCTGCTGCTGGTTGTGTTGATGGGTTCAGGGGTCTGCAGTCTGATAGTTGCCAACTTCTCTGGTTTTCAGGACTTAGCTAGCATTTCTGTTTTTGCCTCCTTCGGTGACTCAATCATAACAGTAAAGGTACCTTACGGGCTCGTCTGGAACGGAGACCATTGCGGTGGAGTACGTTACTTATGGTATTGACTGAAACCAATGTCCCCACTGCCATGAGATCTTCCCGGAGCTCCTTCCTTGTTGTCCTTCGGTTAGCCTTGACTCTTCGGACAAGCCTGGCCTCGGCACGGGAGGAAACTTTCAAAGGCTGTCCAGGCCGTGGAAGGCTAACAGTAGTTCCATAAGCCTTCCACATCCGGATGATGCTCCCAACAGTGGAGACAGGTAGGCCCAACTCCTTGGAAAGGGTTTTGTACCCCTTGCCAGCCTTGTGACCCTCCACGATCTTGTCTCTGATGGCCTTGGAATGCTCCTTTGTCTTTCCCATGTTGACCATGTATGAGTGCTGTTCACAAGTTTGGGGAGGGTCTTAAATAGTCAGAAAAGGCTGGAAAAAGAGATAATTAATCCAAACATGTGAAGCTCATTGTTCTTTGTGCCTGAAATACTTCTTAATACTTTAGGAGAACCAAACAGAATTTTGGTGGTTTGAGGGGTTGAATAATAAATGACCCTCTGAATAAACTTTTCACAATTTAAAAAAAAATTAAACAAAGAAATAACATTCTTTTTTGCTGCAGTGCATTTCACACTTCCAGGCTGATCTACAGTCCAAATGTCACAATGCCAAGTTAATTCCGAATGTGTAAACCTGCTAAATCTGCAGGGGGTTGAATACTACTTGTAGGCACTGTATATACAGAGCCCCTTATGTGCCAGAAGAGCATAATCTCCACTCAAGTAACTCCATTATTGAAATTACACCCTCTGGGAATTTATCCACAGGTGTAGTGAAGATTTTGATTCCATGGGTTTTCTCCACAAACATGCAGTAGTGAATGTTGCTAAATGAAAATTGCAAATCTGAACATTACAGTGCCCATACATTGTGCCTAGCTAGTGCTTCTACAGACATGGACCCTGTAAATTAAGCAGGCTCTCATTGCTACAGAGATACCAAACGTGGATTCAAAATGTGGTTTAGGTTCACTGTGGGGCTCTGAAAACAGAGGGGCATTTGGCTTCGGGAGCACAGAATTCACTGGATTTCTTTCAGGAGGTGAGGAGCTATAGCGCTTTTCCAAAGTCTTTGAGCTACTAGTAATGTGGATGACAGACCTGAGTGGGGACTTGTTTTTTTGTGGATTGAGTTGAAGCTTTTTTGGGAGCAATTTACATAACATTTTGAATCATATTTATCCTGCGCTCTACGCTGAGCACCTATATCGGGGTTTCCATTTAAATCTTTGAATGATAAGATTGAGGTGAAACCCCTGAAGAATTAATTCACTATAATGAGGTAGCAGAGTTACTCTGGACTCTGTTCAGTGATCTCCTTTTCAGAGGTGCACAAAACTGTGATCGAACACGCTTTTATACACGTTTAAAAAGACAGACACCATCGGATCATAGGCCAAAGTCTCCATCTGCCTCATTATAGGGAATCTTCCATTGTGAATTCCGTCTGAATCATGTATTTCAGAAATTAACATGGTAACCCCGATGTAAGCGCTCAGCGGAGAGTGCAGGATAGATCTACTGCAATCTTTAGGATACAGAATGAACAAATAAACAGCAGGTCAAGAATTGTTTCTAATTTTTTTTATGCTGTTCCTTGGCAGTATAAGTGATTAGGTGGCTCTATTCTTTGAGTCGGTGAGATTACAGCGATACCAGATTTATATAGTTTTTTTATGTTTGGCTGCTGTCACACACTAAAAAAAAAACTTTTTGTTGTACATTGCCATATTTTAAAAACTATTATTTTCTTTATTTCTGTCAACAGAATGTGAGGTCTTGTTTTTTGTGGGATGAGTTGACATTTTTATTGGTACTATTTTCGGGCACATAACATTTTTGATCGTCTTTTCTTAGGATTTTTGGGGGCAGAATTAACAAAATCCAGCAATTCAGAAATTGTTTCTTGGGGGTTTTCTTATGACATGCTCTGAGCATTATCTTACAGTCTCTCTGTTGCTGGCCTGGTGGTCATTTAATTTACCTTGGGTTGTTATGGCAATGATTGGGCTCTTGTGATGACGTTGCGGGGGTGCCGATTGGAAGCGACAGGGAGACCCCTCCCTCTTCCAAAGTTTTAAATACTGCCATTGATGTCAATGGCGGCATTGGGGGGGTAAATGGTTGGTGAGCTGCGCTCTTGGCATCGACAGTCGGGTCTCGGATTTAATTTAAGGCAAGCTCCTGGCGGCTATTGAACGCATGATCCTCATGATGTGCCCATACATCAAAGGTTGGAAACCCCTATCTGACCATGACAGGAACGTCAAAGGAGTTGTCCACCTTTGAGACATTTTTTATTCATTCATTAATCCATGCAATTTGGGCTAAAATCATTTTTGCCATTGGGTAACATTAATGTGTATTTATTACTGGCTGCAGAATCAATTAATGACGTCGGCCACATTATCTTTATTGTAATAGATGTGTTATGGACATTAATGTGTATACAGGTAATATTACTTAGGCACAACAGATCTCCTGTACTTGTTAGTGAAACTATTCTCACAGACTATCCAATCCAAAAAATGGCTGCTGGTGAAAGAGCGGTGATCAGATCAGTCAATGAGCCTTGTCCAATTGAAAAACGTCTCTCATTGGAAAGCTGCTTTTCTATTGGAAGAGGCTGATAGACAGAATGGTCACATGTCCCTCCATCAGCAGCCATTTTATGGACTTGAGAGCTGAGCAGTCTAAGGAAAGCTGTGCTAACAAGTACAGGAAAATAGTCTTTCGTACCAACAGTATGTTCCACAAAATCATATGCCTAACATACTGTTAAAGAAAAGAAAAAGTAGCCAACTCCTTTAATGACTTCCTGACTTCTACACTATTCCTTAGGGTACCGTTACACCTAGCGATGCACCAGCGATCCCGACTAGCGATATGACGCGGTCAGGATCGCTGGTGCATCGCTAGGTGGTCGCTAGTGAGCTGCCACACAGGCAGATCTCACCAGCGACATCGCTGGGGACGGGGATCGCTACTTACCTGTCAGACGCGGCGATCCTGCATCCTCCCGCCCGGCTCCACGCGTCGCTCATCGTCACAGCAGGAAGCGCCGCAGGAAGTGGCCGACGAGGAATGGTCCAGGAGCTTCTTGCGCGATCAGCGATAACCAGCGGGGGAGCCGGTCAGAGGTAAGTATCACATGCAGCGATATCGCTAGCAATATCACTGCAACGTCAAAAAATCGGTGACTTTACAGCGATATTGCTAGCGATATCGCAGTGTGTAATGGGGGCTTTAAAGAAGTTGTTCGTTACTTGGACAACCCCTTTTCATTACACATGTTTAGATAAAATCTAAAAACCTTATACCCCCCTCCCGTGCAGACACCTTTCCAGCAGTGTCGGCAATCGCATTCCTGGTACTCATGTGAGGTTGTTATGACACGTGAACCCAGAGCCCAATCAGCACATGCGTCACTGTCTCCTCCTTCGGACGTATAAAGTAATCAATGGGAAGTGAGAGAGCAGCAGCTCACACCATCCCTTGATTGTCTATATGTCTAAAGGAAGAGACAGTGATGCCAGCGCTGATTGGGTTCACGTGTCATAACAACCTCATGCAAACCCCAGGAGAGTGACTGCAGACGCCGCTGGAATGGGCTGCACACTGGAGGGGTGTATAAGTTTTTTTTATTTTATCGGGGTCTAACATGGGGAATGAAAAGTGGTTATCCTAGTAGTGGACAGCCCCTTTAAAGTAGTGCACATCATTAATTTTTCATCCCAGTTATTCAGTGGTTAGTGCTGCAGCCTTGCAGCGCTGGGGTCCTGGGTTCGAATCCCACCAAGGACAACATCTGCAAGGAGTTTGTATGTTCTCCCCGTGTTTGCGTGGGTTTCCTCCCACACTCCAAAAGCATACTGATAGGGAATCTAGATTGTGAACCCCATCGGGGACAGTGATGATAATGTGTGCAAAGTGTAAAGCGCTGCAGAATATGTTAGCGCTATATAAAAATAAAGATTATTATTTATTATTACTACTGTGGTATAGATGAGAGATTAACATCTCACATTTCGGGGAATTGTATTTCCGCTACGTCCCCTCCTATACCACCTTTTTTTTCTATCCAGCTGCAATCTTCTTCCGATATTTCTAAAATAAATTATATTATAATATATACATGGCTGAAAGCCATATTCCAGTGATGGATCACTTACTGGGCTGCTTGGTGCAGTTTTGATAAAATCTCTGTTTTCTCTACTGTAGATGTAACACTGTTATGAATGCGGAGCTCTGTATAACACCACCCACACCACTGATGGGTAGCTTTCTGTGTGCCCTGCACTTTGTCAGCAAACTGCCAATCAGTGGTGGAAGCTGGTTTACACAGATTAGCTGGCCTGCCTTTCACACAACATTGAGTCTTGCACTGAATCTCCTGCTGATAAAACAGTGATTGTATTGAAATATTGAAAGGTGTTATTAACGTGAGACATGCAATGACTGATAGTCTGATCTACATGTATCACACTGGTAATGCCACCTTTTATTTAAAATATGCTCTGAGACAGATTCTCAGGGAGATCTGTGTCGGGCCCATAGATCTTAACAATTCTGTGAAGGACGTATATAATTGTAAGGTAAATTACAGAAATGTTAGTAGAACAAATGGTAAAGGATACATCAATATATTTTCTCTACACAAAGGGCAAGACATCTGGCTGCTCTTATTGCAGGAACTCAGACACTGGAGGGAATCTCCTGGGAGCACATAGAGGTGTCAGAACACGGAAGCTTCACAGAGCTAGCAGATGGTTGTAACTAGAAGGAATATTTCCTATTGTCTGTATATAGAGAGGAAGGGAAAGGGGAAGATACAGGATATTTTAAACACTATAGCTTGGCTCATTGTCCATTCACAGGGAGCAACCTTTGAATAAGCCAATCCGGGTCATCTTGTAAATATGAGCTTATGATCAGGGCTTTAAAAAGCTGGGAAATAAAGAGGTGTTCACATGTGAGGGCAGCCTGGAAGGCCGACGTGCTCCATTATCCACTTTTCCATCCCTCAGGACAACAGACGATAACTGTACACGGAAGTGTAGGGATAATTCTGTTATTTCTCCCATTCTATTTTATAACTGTTTTGCATATTTGTGTCATTGTATTTTTACTTTTTATATATTTATTGTAAGCACTGTATAGTTTTATATTAAAGCTTAAAATTTGTAATACGTTTGACCCTGTATGCTCTAAAAGAATCCAATAGCCTTTATGAGAGTGTGTGACCTTTTGACTGTCTAGCAGTAACTTATTTTAGGGACTCATGTGATTGATGAGTGGTCACAATATTAAATAATCGAGGTGTGCGGAATGTGTCTGGGTGTGTTCTATGCTCACTTTATAGCCTAAAATAGAGGTTGAGAGCTGGATTTAGTGAGAGAAGATAATTTAACCCATGTAGGCAAACTCCATGTCACGGGCTGAGAAGTGTGTACGTGACAAGCATATATATATATATATATATATATATATATATATATGGATCTCTCTGGAACAAGACATCAGATCTCAGATATCAAGGCATTGTTTTATGTAAAAGAAACCTTTCATCATTAAAATGCAGTCCAATCTGAAGGCACCAAGTTATAGAGCAGGGGAAGTGGCGTATACTGATATATACTTCGAGAAAAGATTCAGTATAGCCTGTGTTTTAACCATTTAAACCTCTTTCTGGGACTTTCGGTCAAGTGGGCGGTGCCATCAGTAACTGACAGCTTTCTTTGTATGAGTGCACGCATAGAGGTAGCTGTCAGTCACTTAGGAGGGTTGATCCTATTGACAGATTCTCTTTAATGAACTGGTCCTGTATTAATCCCTTTCTGACATCAGACGTAATAATCTGTCCATGTGTCCTGAGCCAATTTAACCAGGGACAGCTGACACCCGGCACTAAGTGCCAGGAGTGGTCACGCACCGCTCCTGACACTTTAACCCCTGAAATGAGGTGATCGAACGAGATCTCATCATTCCGGGAGTCCCTCTGCCTTTGGATCGGAGACCCCGCGGCGTGACGCGGGGTCCTGATCATTGCCATGGTGACCCAATATCGTCGTGAAGACATCTGGGTCACCAGAGCAAGGAAACTTGCTGAACATGCACAGCGCACGATCAGCAACTTTCCCTGTCACTGCAGAGCTGACCGTTTCTACAGCATGGGGAGCAGCATCCCCATGCTGTAGAAGCGATCAGCCTGCAAAAAATGATTGTCCCACAGTGGGACAAAGTAAAAAAGTAAAAAAAAAGTGAAACATTTCTTTTTTAAATAATGGTAAAAATATTTTTTAAAAAATCAAAAATAGTAATAAAACTAAAGATATTGTATCTAGAAATATTTGAATGGAAAAAAAAATAAAAACAATAAAAGAACAAATATTTGGTACTGCCGCATTCGCAACGACCCAACCTATAAAACTTTCCCACTAGTTAACCCCTTTAGTGAACATAAAAAAATAAAAAAACAAGGCAAAAAACAATGCTTTATCATCATACCGCAGAATAAAAAGTGGAATAAAACACGATCAAAAAGACGGACATAAATAAACATGGTACCGCTGAAAACGTCATCTTGTCCCGCACAAAACAAGCTGCCATTCAGCTCCATTAGCGGAAAAATAAAAAAAAAAGTATAGCTCTCAGAATAAAGCAATGCAAAAATAATTATTTTGCCTGTAAAATAGAAAAACCTGTAGCACAGATTGGGATTGATTTGCAAAGTGAACAAACTTTGCAAATCAATCCCAATCTGTGCTACAGGTTTTTCTATTTTGGCTATTTTTTTTCCTGTTGGCGCTATTTACTAGAGAGCATTCCCTTCACCACTATTGTCTGAAAAATAGTTTTTATTGTGTAAAAGCAGCAAAACATAAGAAAAGATATAAATGAGGTATCACTGTAAGTGTACTGACCCAAAACATAAAACTGCCTTATCAATTTTACCACACATGGAACAGCATAAACCTCCCCCCCCCCCCCCCCGAAAAGAAAAAAAAAAATTCTGAATTGCTGGTTTTTGTTCATTCTGCCTCTCAAAAATCGGAATAGAAAGCGATCAAAAAATATCATGTGCCCAAAAATGATGCCAATAAAAACATCAACTTGTCCCGCAAAAAACAAGCCCTCACATGACTGTGGGCAAAAATATGGAAAAATTATAGCTCTCAAAATATGGTGATGCAAAAACTATATTTTGCAATAAAAAGCATCTTTTAGTGTGTGACAGCAGCCAAACCTAAAATTATTTTTTCTTCACTGCCCTATGGTATAAAATTCTGTGATACACCCATGGTGTCAATATGATCACTGCACACCTAGAAGAAATCATTGAGAGGTGTAGTTTGTAAAATGGGGTCAATTATGGGAGGTTCTGCTGTTCTGGCACCTCACATGCTCTCCCAGTGAGTCATTTCACCTGCAAACCATAACAGTAATATCTGGCACTGTGCCTGAAAAATATTTCCTGATTACATGTAGGGTATTGACACAGTCAGGAAAAAATGTACCTCAGTTTTCTGTAAAAAGAATTCATATTAGCCTTTAGACAAATTAAAAATTTGGGGCTAAAACAACATTTTAGTGGTCAAAGTATAATTTATTTTTTTTTCACCGCTCAATGGTATAAACTTCTGTGAGGCACATGTGGTGTCAACATTATCACTGCACCCCTAGATGAATTTGTTTTAGTGTGTAGTTTGTAAAATGAGTTCACATATAGGGGGTTTCTGTTGCTCTGGCACCTCAGGGGCTCTGCCAATGAGACATGGCACCCTCAAACCATTCTAGCAAAATCTGAACTCCAATATGGCGCCTCTTTCATTCTGAGCGTTGCAATGTGCCTCAAAAGTAGTATACTCCCAACACATTGGGTATCAGCATACTCAAGATAAATTGCACAACAAATTGTATAGTGCAATTTCTCCTGTTACCCTTGTAAAAATAAAAAATGGGGCTAAATTAACATTTTTGTGAGGAAAATGTGATTTTTTTTATTTTCAGGATTCAACGTTATAAACTTCTGTGAAGCACCTGGGGGTTCAAGGTGCTCACCACGCATCAAAATACATTCCTTGAATGGTCTAATTTCCAAAATGGGGTAACTTTATGGGATTTTCACTGTTTAGGCACATCAGGGGCTCTCCAAATGGGACATGACGTCCACTAATGATTCCAGGAAATTTTATATTCAAGAAGTTAAATGATGCTCCTTCCCTTCTGAATCCTGTCGTGCACCTAAACAGTAGTTTTTGCCCTAATATTGGGTTGCAGCATACTCAGGAGAAATTGCACAACAAATTGTATTGTGCAATTTTGCCTGTTACCCTTTTGAAAGTGCAATATTTTGTGCAAAAAACATTTGTGGGGAAAATTTGCCTTTTTTAATTTTTACCGCTCAACGTGATAAACGTCTATGAAACACCAGAGGGTTCAATGTGCTCACCACACATCTAGATCAGTTCCTTGGGGAGTTCTAGTTTCAAAAATGGTCTCACTTATGGGGATTTTCACTGTTTAGGCACATCAGAGGCTCTCCAAACGCGACATAGCTTCTGCCAATTGTTACAGCAAATTTTGCATTTAAAAAGTCAAATGGCGCTCCTTCCCTTCCGAGCCCCGACATGAGACAAAGCAGTACTTTTTTTTCCCTCACATGGCATATCAGCATGCTCAGGAGAAATGATACAACAAATTTTGGGGTCCATTTTTTCCTGTTACCCTTGTCAAAATAAATAAATTGGATCTGAAGTAAATTTTTTGTGAAAAAAAAGTTAAATGTTCATTATTTTCCACATTCCAAAAATTTCTGTGAAGCACCTGAAGGGTTAATAAACTTCTTGAATGTGGTTTTGACTACCTTGAGGGGTTTAGTTTTTAGAATAGTGTCACTTTTTTGTGTCTTTTATCATATAGACCCCTCAAAGTTACTTCAAATGTGATGTGATCCCTAAAAAAGTTTTTTAAATTTTGTTGTGAAAATGATAAATTTCCTAACAAAAAAAAATTTTGGTTCCAAAATTGTGCTGATGTAAAGTAAACATGTGAGAAATGTTACTTATCAAGAATTTTGTGTGACATATCTCTGTGATTTAAGGGCATGAAAATTTAATGTTGGAAAATTACGAAATGTTCAAAATTTTCACCAAATTTAATTTTTTTCATAAATAAACCCAAGTCATATCAAATAAATGTTACCACTATCATGAAGCACAATATATCATGGAAAAAAACAATCTCAGAATCACCGGCATCTGTTGAAGCGTTCCAGATTTATTACCTGGTCAGTATTGTAAAAATTTGCCTGGTCCTTAAAGTGCAAACCACCCTCGGGGTAAAGGGGTTAAAATAGGTAGTTGGAATTTGATTTCACAGTAATTTTCTGAAACCCTTATTAATGAAAATGGTACACTAAAATATTAAAGTTGAAGTATAAGGAACTACTGAGCTCAGAATGTCATGATCTTAAAGCTCTAGGTCTGCCCATTGCTCTCAGCAAAGAACAAACCAGCTTTACAGCATCCAGCAGCTATAACCCCATTTAGCTCCCAATTAGAATTAGATTGGAAATCCTGCAGCACTAATGTCAATGATTTCAGAAAGATCTGATTATGGAACAGATATTAAGGTTTTAGGTTTGCCATATAAATTCCCTAATAACTGGTACAATATGGAGTTAATAAAATGTGCTGTACTTTAAATACCATGCTCTGTGCCCTTTTCTACGTCAATGACACAATCAGGATAATTTGGTTTTCGGGATAAGCATTATCGGAAAGTCTGAGATATCATATATGAACTGTATAATCTGCAACTCATTACTCAGTCCTCCTAAAGATTACTGCTCAGGATCCATGATGAGCAGAGGAAGAAATCATGTTTGCGAAGTAGTAATATTGATAATCCTATTTTATCATATATCGTATTACATGGTCATCTTTGCCTTTACACTTTGGGATTCTCTATTGCAAGTTCCAAAATGTTTAATTATGCTGTAATTAGGCAATACTAATTAGGAATGGTGGCAAACACCCTACATAATACTTAACCCTCTGACGTTTTCCAACATGCACAATATGAGAAAACATATCTTTACCCTGATCCTTGGGCCTCATTAAAGCTTTGCAAAGTGGATTAATGTTTTAAATATGCGGATTCAGCAGAGACGAGTCTTTACTATTTAGATAAATCCATCCCGTGCACTAATTTATTATCTTGAGGTCTGCACAGTCAGCAGTAGCAATCCATGAAGAGGTTTTGTCAAATAATATCCAGGTGCAAGCTGCATGCCACAAAACTGCAGGGCAAAGCTACATTAAACTTTATGTTGGCTGAAAATGGTTCTACTAAGAATATACATCAGGGCGATAAACCAGGAGAGCTTGCTTGAGAAAATCAGTGCAATTCCCTGTGGCTTATTTTCCAAAAGATAAACTAAGGTTTGTTTGTTTTTCTGCTGAACTAGGCATGTATTACTTAAAGATATTTTATATATATATTTCAATGAAGTGTTTTCATCTGATGTTACGACCAATGCTCATGTTAGGCGATGTAGATGCCAGCACCGCCTGGGCCCTGGTGAGAAAAGGCCCATAATAAGCGATTCTGTAAATGCCTCATGGTAAGAGTGTAGCGCTGTTCCAGTACTGGAGCCCCAAAACTTCAGGCTATGCTTATAATATATAGCTGTACACTACGTGAACCATTTAGACATTCCTTTTCGGTTTCCTTGCGAATCGCGAATCCTGTTCTCGACATATAGACACCAATCTGTCATTTAAATTTTTTTTTAAAGTCACTTTTCTTTTTTGTTCTGTGGTTTGTGGTGTACGTTTTCTTTGCCATTTCTTCAAAATGGTGATCACAGTTTAGGAACATTACAAAAGTAAAAAAAAAAAATTGCCTTTACTTTTGTTTTGAACCTATTTTGCAATTTGTCAGCACAAAGTGGCAAAAATTTCACAAAAATTTTCACCATACATAAAAACCTCCAGGGGAGGATAAGGCCTCTTTCACACACCAGTTTTTTGGCGTCAGTTGAAATCCAAAAATGGATCCTGCGTTTGTTGCCGCTGGATCCGTTTTTTTCTCATAGACTTGCATTAGCGACGGATTGCGACGGATGGAAGCACATTTTGTCCGTCATGCACTGGATCTGTCGGAATTTGTTTGTCCGTCGTCTGGAGACGACGGACAAAGTAACGTTTTTTGTCTGCGTCGAAAAGACGGACAGGGTCGGATCCTGTGCTGTCATTCGTTGGCTATAAGGTCTCTTTCACACATCAGTTTTTTGCCATCAGTCACAATCCGTCATTTTTTGAAAAAAACAGATCCAGTGACAGATGCCGCTGGATCCGTTTTTTTCTCATTGACTTGTATTAGCGACGGATTGTGACGGATGGCTGGACGTTTCATCCGTCATCCGATGGATCCGTCAGAAAATCTTTGTCCGTCGGCTGGAGACAACGGACAAAGGAACGTTTTTTGTGTACGTCGAAAAGTCAGCCAGCGACAGATCCAGCACCGTCTGTCATTGGCTATAATGGAAGCCTATGGGCGCAGGATTTGTCGCTGTCCGTCAAAAGACGTAATCCGGTGACGGACTTAGTTTTGTAAAACTGTGCATGCCCGGAATAATATCTCTTCCTTAAAATTAACCCCCACAGCTGCATTTTCCATTCTGGCACATAAAAAAAATCTCCCTCTCTCCCCAGAATCCTATTACTTTAATTCCTGAAGCAGGCTGCTGAGACGGACCCATAAAAAAACCGGATCTGGTACATCAGTTTTTTGCAATCTGTACAGGATTAATTTTTTTCCACACTTTGACAGATTGTGACTGATGGCAAAAAACTGATGTGTGAAAGAGGCCTAAGAGGCACTGTAGAACATCAGCGACAAAATTAATCAGGTTTAAACGTTGGGAAAAACTAATCTCCGCACACAGTCACGAACATAATAGTCAAAGAGGTTGTCCATTGAAAACAAATTACGGTATCATCTCTCAACAAGATAGGAATAAAGGAGAGTTTTTATCCTCAAAGGGGCATTTACATCCCTGTTAGAATGGAGCGGGAGTACGCATGCCTGACTGACTCTCCATTCATCTTTATGGGAATCCCAAAAAATTGCAGCACATGGCTGTCCATAGGGAATGAAAAGAGCAGCATTCCAGCATTCCTGCTGCTCCATTCTAGGGCTAAAGGTGCCACATTCTGCCGTTAGGTGTGGGACCAGTGGTTGAATCTCCATCAGTCAATTGGTTATCACATATCCCAATAGCTTGTTTTCACGGGAGAACCCCTTTATAGTATACTCCCATGAATAACATTTTTAGAAAATGTTGCCACTGAGAATCTACCAGGAGATGCACCGTGGTCAGTAATCGGACAGTAAATGTTTGATGTGTGAAACCAGTCTAAAAGGTCCAAATGATCATTTGGAAAAATCACATAGGATTATGGGGTTCCACTATTGTCACCTATTCATGGAGTTTTGGTGTGCCATCCTTGGGGCAAACCTGATATTTTTTATCTAGCTTACTACATAATATAAACTATCCCCTTGAAAAAGTAGTATTTTACACGTGAAATGCACGTCGGGGTCCTGCCATCCGGCATTTCTGGCCAGTCTCAGCTTTCTCCACTCTGGTAAGATGTACCTCCCCCAATCCTGCATTTATGCCCACTTGGTCTGATTTATACATAGATTTATGGGATGTGTTGGGCTGCTCTTGCCCCCAGTACAACTCACAGACACGTCACTGGATGTGGTGTTTTTAGTCATATGCTTCAGTCTGGCTATTGTTTGTGTGTCTTTTACACACTTTTTCAAGTCAAATGTGATTTTTTTAATGATATTTGTCTAATAAAAACGTACTATTTTAACCTTTTTACTTCATATCCTCCTGTGTTCATATTATAAAAAATTCAACAATAATAATAAAAAAAATCTGGTGTTTCCCTTTAGCCATAATTAAAAACAGCCCCAACATGCCCGATCTAAATCCAGACTGTAAAAGCTAAAGAACCCTTATATTAGATCATTGAAACCTGCTATTAACAGTGATCCTACGCAAAACACTTTCACATGAAGCAGGTTTCCTTTTCTAAACCTCTTTGAATAATGCAATAAAATTCCACAGTAATAATACCAGCAATAGCTCTGTTCCTTAGTCACTTTCCCCCCTGCTCTCTGCAGTGGAAGCAGAAAATTTGGCTAGCACAAGTTTGATAAGTGGCTGCAGCATAATCTTGAAATTAGACAGGGTAAGCTTTAATCAAACATAACTCCGTAACAAACAGCTCCATTATGTAGGTCTTAAAAGTAAAAGCCATTTTTATGGTGCCCACAGAAATATTGCGTTAAGGCGTTAAGCTGGAATAAGATAAGAAAATGCTGCAGTATTTTTCCCTTTGGTCACGCAAGCCATTACAATTGGGAAAAAAAATGAAGCCCTTTATCAGAAGTGAGTTTGCAGGCAAGTAGTTTATTATAAGAAGCACAGCCGTACGTTTGACAGCTCCGGAGGTGAGAAATCCTTCCCATCAGATGACAGCTGATCAAATTCGCACACAGTTTTGAACTCCTGTCAAGAATATGTATATAACATTATCGAGCTGTGGTTTCGGAACCTGACTTCATGTTTTCTCGAGCTTTCACCACATTTTCCACTCTTTTCAATGGTTTTTACTACAGCAGGGAACGTCAGATACATAAAACGTTCCATCTACGGATTAAGTGATCAGACAATCACAATCCGTAGGGGACCAGCACTATTTTATTTTTTTTAATCAAAGTGTATTAATAAGGGTCAGAGTTATCGATATCAATGCAAATATGTAAAGCTTATCATTGATTTGTACAATGTTTATAACTTGACGTGACACTGTCTCTATTGCTACATAAGCACGGGCTCCACTGTGGTAGGAAACATTTCTATCCATCAGCATGTTTGTGGGGAAGATTTACTAAGGTGAATCGATGCAAAATGTTTAGCGACATTTGTGCCAAAAACCTGTCTTACATAGCCTGCACATCAGTTATTATGGGTTTTTGAACACTTTTTATGACTTTCTTTACAAGTTGTCCAGCATATCAGTAAATGATGTGGCTTCACAAAAAAGGGGACATAGGTATATGTGTTATACAGAACGTCAAAATATTGATGCAATTTTATTATGCAAAGTGTTCTGGCGTACAACGATTTGAAAAGTTGCAACATTTTAAGACTGCTAATATTTTTCAGCTTTTTGGCATTCTCACGCCTTTTTTACCCACCTCCAACAAAGTGGGTGGGACAGGGCATACTGACAGCTGCTCGTCAAATTCATAAGACTGGAGCTGGATTTGTGGAAAGGAATGTAAGCATATATATATATATTCCTCTGTCTCCCCTTGAAAACATCAATGTTATTGTTATAGCAAAGTGTAATATCATGCGTTATTGTGCTGGAGATGCGTAATGTGAAAGGTAGTGGTGATGTATTGTAATGTTTTGCACTGTACTTTGAGGAAACAGTCTTCCAAGCAACAGACTGTGAGTAGAGTTAAGTGTTGAGATTAGCCCAGAGAGGGAGTGGCTATGTAGAAGCATCAAAGAGGACTTCTTGGTAGTGAGTGTGAAAGGCCTAGCTTATAACTAGAGCAGATGTTTGTGCCAAGTGCTCAGCAATGCGGCATGCAGTCAGTGTTCTGTGGCAGGACATAAAGGAGATTGGGACAGAGATACCATTTTCCTGAGATGCTGACTGAGACAAGGAACGTTGTTTGTGTGGCGCCCCTGAGGGTTTAGTCGCCACAGAGGTACTGCACCTCCTCCTGAGGTGTAGCATCCCATTTCCCAGGTAAGATGGTAACACCTGACGAGACTCCAGCACCTAAATCCAGCACAGACACCTTAGAACATCAGAGCACCCTTTATGGCAGTTGCTTTGGTTCATGAAGGGTGCTGAGTGGTGGTTGGAGCTTAGATTACACTAGAGGGAAAAGCTGACAAGAAGTTAGTCAGTTCCCCGCAGGGGGAAGCAGAGAGAGGACCTCTCTGCAGTTGGAATCCCCATAGAAGGGGAGAAAGGCAGTTCCCCTCTGGGGGAAGAAGGGAAAGGACATGTTGCAGGAGCCTCCTGTGAGCTGGAGCTGTTGGCAAGGAAAGAGGAAGAAAGAAAGATCAGTTGTTCAGAAGGAAGATAGATAAGAACGGAACGTGAGGAGGAGAGAGACTGGGGACTAGGGCTACTGCAGAGCCCTTTCCTAAATTCAATGTGCCAAGGCCGGGCGCCGGTATCCGAGGCTGTGTGTGATACTAATGATCCTACAGCAGAAACTGGAGGAATAAAAGTTGTGACCACTTTATTCCCACCTAAGACTCGAAGACACAGCAGCAACGTGTGTGAGTCGGGACATGATTGCATGGCGTCCCCGAAGCAGGCTACAGCTGCCTGTCATACGAGTGGAGTTATAAGTAACATCAAGAAAGAGGAACTTGAGTGTAATTCAGAACTGCAAGTACTTCAAATTAGCGCTAGTGAGGAGACGTTCAGAAATGGCACACGAAAGGGAGTGCTGGAAGGGTACATTCCATCTACCTGGGAGTTGGCTGAGCCCCTGACCTGGAGGCTGCGGCACTGAAGCGGGCACCTGTCTGTGTCAGAAATGTGAGTAAAAGAATTGGAACTTCACTCAGCTGTGTCATCGCCTTCTTCCTGCGCCAACCTACTCAGCACTGCTACATCTCAGTGCCTAACACTACACCATCTACCTCAACACCTACTACTACTGCCCTGGGACTACAGCTCTACCTGTGGAGAGCTATTCCATCTTTGCTGCCTTATATCATTTGTTCCAGAGGATCAGCACCGCAGCGTCGGTTTAACACCTTCATTGCCGAGTACCACAGGTGGCGTCACGAACTATCTACCTATAAACTTTATTCAGCTTCATTCCACCTATTTTACATGGCCACCCAGGGCCACGGACCGGGTCACTGCCACTGTGACACATCCCTTTTAGACACCGGCCCGGTACCGAGTAATCCCACAGCCCTGGGGATGCACCATTTGTATAAATATTTAATGGCTATAAGAGACTATCAAATGCGTGCATATAACTCTAAAAATTCATATTTATCAATATATATTAAAAGAACACCTAGGAAAAAAACCTTAGAGCACAACATTGCTAGATAACACAAAAAGGTTTGGGATGAAGACCAATAGGTCACAAGTATGAACAATTCAATGAATCCAATAAACTGCCACTTAGTATTTCTCCATCTTTATATAATACTAGCTGAAGAGCCCGGCGCTGCCCGGGCATAATAACTAACTATGGTTAGTTATAACAAATTATAATGACTATAGCTATATATATATAAAGTTGAGTGTATAGCCCCGCCCATGCCGCATAGCCACATTCACTATAATATCCCACATCATCCCGTCAGCTAGAGCTACCGGACTACTACCCTTAATATCCCATATCGTCACGTGAGCCAGAGCCACCGGACTACTAATATCCCACATCATCACGTCACAGCCACCAGACTACTACCCCTAATATCCCACATCATCCTGTCAGCCATAGCCACTGGACAACTACCCCTAATATCCCACATCATCCCGTCAGCCAGAGCCACCGGACAACTACTCCTAGTATCCCACATTATCCAGTCACAGCCGCCGGACTACTACCCCTAATATCACACATCATCCCGTCAGCCAGAGCCACCGGACTACTCCCCCTAATATCCCACATCATACCATCAGCCTGGGGTCAGAACCAGAGGGCTAAGTGGAATGGCCCTAACTTCCATACCAGGGATCCCATTAATAGAAGCCTGGGGTGAGAATCAGAGCGCTGAGGACTTTACCCTAACTTCCATACCGGAAATCCCTTTAAGAGAGGCCTGGGGTCTGTACCAAAGCGCAGAGGGGATTTGCCCTCACTTCCATACAGGAGATCCCTTTAAGAGAGCCTGGGGTCAGTACCAGAGCATTTGAAGTCAATTGCCCTGACTTCCATACCGGGGATCCCTTTAAGAGAGCCTGGTGTCAGAACCAAAGCGCTGGATGGATTTGCCCTGACTTTCATACCAATGATCCCTTTAATAGAGGCCTGGGGTCAGAATCAGAGCATTGAGGGATTTGCCCTGACTTCCATACCGGAGATCCCTTTAAGAGAGGCATGGGGTCAGTACCAAAGCGCTGGATGGATTTGCCCTGACTTCCATACCAATGATCCCTTTAAGAGGGAAGATGTGCCTATTGGATGGAGGATGTGTGATGTGTATATGGACATGGGAGGGGGGGACTCATTTCTGCTGTGCTCTCTGCTCCTTTCTGGGGGGCAGACAATGGCTGAGAGCTTATGTTCCCAGGGATGCTAAATTTCTCTCACCATGACAGTGTCTGCTGAGGTGTTTTCTGGAGTGGGAAAACTGTTGCTCATAGCAATCAATCACAGCTCAGCTTCTTTTAAACAGCTCTGGTGAAATGAAAGATGCTTCATGATTGTTTGGTGATACACACACACACATTCATTTTTATATATAGAGATATGATACATATAATAGTGGGAAATTAGTCAAAATATCAGGAAGGACGGGTGGACTCAGTTTATGGATAAAAATCCCAGGTACTACCACATATGGCCTAGGAAGCCCTAAGATGTCTGCTAAATGATCGCTGCCTGGCAGCAGAGGTTTTCACCCTAGATACTAGGGTTTGGTGGCCACACTCCATGGCGGCTCCCCAAAACATTCTCTACATTCCCTAATGTAGCAAATTATATAAAGGGAACCTAGACTAGACAGTCATCAACTATTTTCATTGTTGTCCTACATGACTAATGATGATCAATATAATCCACCTGTGTGTAATTAAGTCTCCGTATAAATGCATCTGCTCTGTGATAGTCTCAGAGTTCTGTTTGAAGCACAGAGAGCATCATGAAGACCAAGGAACACAACAGGCAGATCCGAGATACTGTTATGGAGAAGTTTAAAGCCGGATTTGGATACAAAATTGATTTCTAAAACTTTAAACATCCCAAGGAGCACTGTGCAAGCGATCATATTGAAATGGAGGGAGTATCATACCACTGAAAATCTACCAAGACCCAGCCGTCCTTCTAAACTTTCATCTCAAACAAGGAGAAGACTGATCAGAGATGCAGCCAAGAGGCCCATGATCACTCTGGATGAACTGCAGAGATCTAAAGCTGAGGTGGGACAGTCTGTCCATAGAACAACAATCAGTCGTACACTGCACAAATCTGGTCTTTATGGAAGAGTGGCAAGAAGAAAGCTATTTCTCAAAGAGAAAGTCTGCAACAAGCCACCTGAGAGACACACCAAACATGTGGAAGGTGTTCTGGTCAGATGAAACCAAAATTGAACATTTTGGCAACAATGCCAAACAATATGTTTGGCGTAAAGGCAACACAGCTCATCACCCTGAACACACCATCCCCACTGTCAAACATGGTGGTGGCAGCATAATGGTTTGGGCCTGCTTTTCTTCAGCAGGGACAGGGGAGATGGTTAAAATTGATGGGAAGATGGATGGAGCCAAATACAGGACCATTCTTGAAGAAAACCTGTTGGAGTCTGCAAAAGACCTGAGACTGGGACAGAGATTTGTCTTCCAACAAGACAATGATCCCAAACATAATGCAAAATCTACAATGGAATGGTTCACAAATGAATGTATCCAGGTGTTAGAATGGCCAAGTCAAAGTCCAGCCCTGAATCCAATCAAGAATCTGTGGAAAGAGCTGAAAACTGCCGTTCACAAATGATCTCCATAAAACCTCACTGAGCTCGAGCTGTTTACCAAGGAAGAATGGGAAAGAATTTCAGTCTCTCGATGTGCAAAACTGATAGAGACATACCCCAAGCGACTTGCAACTGTAATCGCAGCAAAAGGTGGCGCAATAAAGTATTAAGTTAAAGGGGCCAAATAATATTGCACGCCCCACTTTTCAGTTTTTGACTTTCCACAAAAATTTAAAATAACCAATAAATTTAGTTCAACTTCACAATTGTGTTCCACTTGTTGATTCTTCACCAAAAATTTACATTTGGTATCTTTATGTTGTTCCAGGGGGCCGAATACTTTTGCAAGGCACTGTATCTTAAAGGGTATTAGTCACTTATCATTTAGAGTCCTGTTGATCAAGATTGCTTAATTTCCTCTGCCTCCAACAAGGACCGTGGAACAATGGTGAGTCTAGTGACTGACCTTCTAATAGAGTGGCCCCAAACAGAAGGGTCTGGAAGATGGGACTTCAGTGGCAAGACCCCAAGCCTCCAAGGTAACTGGTTGAGACAGACTGGTATGTGAACGGAGCCAACTTTCCTGGACAGATTCTCTCCAAGTGTCTAAGAGTATAAGGCTCTATTCTCAGTCACTACTGACAGCCCCCTACTCTTCTCCTCTGTATAAGGCTCTATTCTCAGTCACTACTGACAGCCCCCTACTCTTCTCCTCTACAGGAAGAAGAGACGTGGATACTGACACGTCTGGGAGCTCAAGCCTCTACTCTGGCCATAGTGAGGAAATCCCTCCTTCATTGTAGTTCAGCTTTGCTTATTTAAACTGATAGGACTTGATTTGTAAAGGCACACACCTGTCTATATAAGACTTCAAAGCTCGCTGTGCACGTCAGACCAAATGAGAATCATGAGGTCAAAGAAATTGGCCAAGGAGCTCAGACAGAATTGTGGCAAGGCAAAGATCTGGCCAAGGTTACAGAAGAATTTCTGCAGTACTCAAGGCTCCTAAGAGCACAGTGGCCTCCATAATCTTTAAATGGAAGACGTTTGGGACCACCAGAAGTCTTCCTAGACCTGGCCGTACAGCCAAACTAAGCAATCGTAGGAGAAGAGCCTTGGTGAGAGAGGTAAAGAAGAACCCCAAGTTCACTGTGGCCAACACAATCCCAACAGAGAAACATGGTGGTGGCAGCATCATCCTATGGTGGTGTTTTTCAACTGCAGGGACAGGACGACTGGTTGCAATTAAAGGAAACATGAATGTGGCCAAGTACAGAGATATCCTGGATGAAAACCTCTTCCAGAGTGCTGTGACCTCAGACTTGGCCGAAAGTTCACCTTCCAACAAGACAATGACCCTAAGTACACAGCTAGCCCTGACCTAAAGCCAATTGAGCATCTGTGGAGAGACCTGAAAATGGCTGTCCACCAACATTCACCATCCAACCTGATGGGACTGGAGAGGATCTGCAAGAAAGAATGGCAGAGGATCCCCAAATCCAGGTATGAGAAACTTGTTGCATCATTTCCAAGATGACACATGGCTGTACTAGCTCAAAAGGGGCTTCTACTCAATACTGAGCAAAGGATCTGAATACTATGACCATGTGATATTTCAGTTTTTATTTGTTTAATAAATTTGAAAAAAATTCTACATTTCAGTTTTTCTCAGTCAAGATGGGGTGCACAGTGTACATTAATGAGAAAAAAATGTATCTTTTTTGAATTTACCAAATGGCTGCAAAGAAACAAAGAGTGAAAAATTTATATGAATACTTTCTGTACCCACTGTACCTTTGATCATTGTGGCCAAAGAGTTCTATTTTATCTCATCAGTCCACAGGATTTGTTTCCAAAATGCATCAGGCTTGCTTAGATGTTCTTTTGTATACTTTTGATGCTGAATTTTATGGTGAGGATGCAGGATTTTTTTCTGATGACTCTTCTATGAAGGCCATATTTGTGCAGTTGTCTCTGAACAGTAGAACAATGTACCACAATTCCAGAGTCTGCAAAATCTTTTTCTAGGTTTTTTTGCAGTTAAACGGGGGGTTCTGATCTGCATCTTCAGCAACCCTACAAGCAGCTCTCATTGAAATTTTGCTTGGTCTTCCAGACCTTATCTTGACCTTCACTGTTTCTGTTAACTGCCATTTCGTAATTACCATTTGAACTGAGGAAAAGGCAACTTGAAAACACGTTCCTATCTTCTTATGGCCTCCTTCTGCTTTGTGGGCCTCCACCATTTTCATTTCAGAGTGGTAGGTAGCTGCTTAGAATAACCCATGGCTGCTGTTTTTTGGTACAAGGTTACAGGAGGCTGGGTTTTTATAAAGCTTGGAAATTTGCATCACCTGGCCAATCCTAACGATGATAGTGAACAAGCCATAATTTTAACAGGCTAATTAAAGTCTGAAAGGTTGGTCAAAGTTATCTGAACACACAAATCTCCAAGTGTGCCCACACTTTTGCATCCACACATTTTCCTTTTTGTAATTTTTAAAATGTTAAAAATGACAATTTTTTTGCCTATAATACAAAAAAGTGTCATCTTTACCATTAGCCCTTTTAGAGATCACTCTTTCTTCAACTTGCTTAACTGTTCAAAATAACAGTAATTTTGACCAGGGATGCCCAAACTTTTGCATGCCACGGTATGTGAACCTTTGGAATTAGCAGATAACTAGGTGTAGGTGAAACTAGAGTGTGGTGTTTTCAATCTATGGTATGACAATGAGGTGTGAGTGGGCGACCTTTTTTGATTTTTACAACACATAACTGTTGAAGTGTTTCATGGCAAAAAAAGTTTTCTGAGGACCTCAGAAGAATAGTTGTTGATGCTTATCTGTCTGGAAAAGGTTACAAAACAAAACCATCTCTAAAGAGTTTGGACTCTACCAATCCAGTCAACCAGATTGTGTATAAATAGTGGAAATTGAAGGCCATTATTACCCTTAACAGGAGCAGTCGACCAACAAAAGTCACTCAAAGGCATATGATGGTTTCCAAAAGAAACCAAAGTAACTTCTAAGCAACTAATGGCCTTTTCCAATTACTAATGTGAATGTTAAGGAGTCCACCATGATTAGGATGTAACACCAAGAACAGTGGATTTTAGATGCGTTGCTGATTTCAAGATCCAAAGACAAAATTATAAATGAAAGTATTTTTTTTTATTGTCGAAGCTTTTCAAAGTCAGTAACGACGCCTTCCTCAGGACAACAGACATCTGAAATCCACTGTTCCTGGTTGTATATTATGATTTAAAATTCTGTGGATTTGCAGCAGCTGTCTATGCCATAATAAGGGTTGTGTCACACAAACCTTAAAGGTGACCACATCACCCCTATCCCTTGATCTGTTTACGTGGATAAGACTCTATTGCATTTTGAACACTTTTTGCAGTATTGCAAGGAGAAAGCTACTGCTCTCCAAAAAGAACATTGCTGCCCATCTGCAGTTTGCTAAAGAATGCCTGGACAAGCCAAAGGGCAATTGGAACAATGTTTTCTGGAAAAATAAGACCAAAATAGTTTATTTTATTTAAATGAGAAGATTTATGTTTGGAAAAAGAACAACACTGAATTACAGCATAAAAGCCTCATACTATCTGAAAAACATGGTGGTCATAGTATGATGGTTTGGGCCTGTTTTTCTGTATCTGAGCCAGGATGGCTGCAATCATAGCTGAAGCAATGAAAGTTGGATTATACCAGCAAAATCTAATGGAAAATGTCAGGACATCTATCCATGAGCTGAATCTCAAGAGAACTTGGGTCGTGCAGCACGTCAATGGCCCAAAGCACACAGGTCTTGTTTTATTGGTAGGGATGGGCTAAAATTCCTCCAAAATGATGTGCAGGACTAAGCAACAATTATTTAGATACAGCTGCACAAAGGGGTCACACTACATACTAAAAGCAGGTTGACATACTTTTGCCACACACAGACATGTGATATTTCATCTTTTATAATGGACTAAGTCCATTACTTTTGATTTGACTTTTGTTACTTTGGTTCACATGTTCTGCTTGGAGAACTTGTGCAAAAAAAATAGGCAGCACTCCAATCTGAAAAAAGTGAGGGTTTTTTTTATACAAATATTTGAGAAATGTTTCCTCTCTAAATACATGGGTTTTTCTGGAGTAGTTTTAGAGAGGCTTGTGTGCGTGGAGACGAAACATTGCAGTGAAATGCTTGGTTTTCTAATTGAGCACGTTGGACACTCGAGTAGCGAGCATAATGGAAGTGAATGGCAAATTTGAGCATTTTTCCGGAGGACGGAAATATTCTCTAGTCTTATATAGGGGTATGCCTATTTTTTCTACTGTATTGTTTGAGGACTCTAACTTGGAACACAGTGGCCTGAAACCAACACAGTGCTTCTTTTCTCTGTATTTCTCTCTCTCTCTCTCTATATATAATATATATATATGTGTGTGTGTGTGTGTGTATAACACCCAGGTGAAGGAACATGAGCCAATATGCAAATATTCCCATTACATACATTTATACATTGACAAGAGTCAAATATTTGCAGAAATCTCTTTCCAGGCTTGCTCAGTGAGATCCGCGTATTATTGTATGCATAATTACATTGCTTAGAATTACTTACATCTCACCATTGTTTTTGAAATTTCAATTGTAGCATGAGGTGTGTTACTGACAGCACAAAGGAGAAGTGAAATGCTTCTCAAAGAGCCAACTATGGAGAAATAGAAGTGACAGAATTGGAATGGTTATGGTGCCCTCCCTCCAAGTAGAATCAATCTGTCACTCAAACTGAACTCAATTACATACCACCCACAATCCCCAACTACAGTCACAGCTCTGCTACATATGTTATGAATGAGAAGCAGAGCTATGAGTGCACAGAAGATGCCTGAGGCTTTATTGTATTGATAAAAAATTAGCTAAAAATGTGCAGTAGCCACTCCATATTGATTTACACAAAATAGACTTTGCATAGGGTCTAAATGCCCAACTACAGTAGCCTCCCGTGAATCCAGGTACTTAGGTCGGCGTCACACTACTGTAGAATAAGGACGAGTGATATGCGAGAAGATATTGCATAGCACTCAGCTCAGTGTTAATCTATGGGGCAGCTCACATCACCGTTTATTTTCTCAGGCGTATTCGGTGTGCGTGTAAAATCGCAGCAAGCTGAGATTGTCACTGAGATTCAGCCGAGACTCACCAATGCAAGCCTATGGGTGCGAGAAAAACTCGGACACCACACGGAGCATTTGTGTAGCTTGCAACAAATATGGACACATTTTCCTGCTGACAGGAAATTGCATCAGTCAAGAACAGGAAGCTTAGCATGCATGTTTTCCTGGCAACTTATAAAAAAGCATGGAACACGCCTCCACAATCACTGGGTAAGGCTCCCCAAAACGTTAAGACAAGATTCGATGGAAAGAACCCGCTCAGTTGTGTTAAAGCTTAGCCTGTCACAGGTTTGACACAATCCAGCAAAACCAATACACCAGCAGGGCCTCTATTTGAAAGATCGGTGGAGGGAACTTGTTGGGAAGCCATATATGGGCTCCTTGATTATGTTTTTATTCATTTCCTCCGATTGAGCCATTTAATTCAATGGGGAAAGTCAGTGAGAAATGTAAAGCCATACATGCGCATGTCATACGGATGTCATACAGATACAAGGCTGAGAGGAAATCGCATCATCACATTGCAAACGCATTACACACGGATTACCATACGCAGCATACTCATGCCACTCTCGGCAGGGAGTCAGACCGATTCTTCCTAAGTTTAGTCTGACTCCGGCCTAACATGACAATCTGCACTTGTGAGAACTAGGCTCGAGAGATTCACTAATAGGGCTCGTGCACACTAACAATTTTCTTGTACGAGTACGATCTGTGTTTTTTCCAGACATCATTTGTACCTATAATACCGTAGTCTATGGGACTGTGTACATGTCAGATTTTTTCTTCAGACCGAGTTGTCCGAGGAAAAAAACATGTCTAATGTTCTTGTTTATATTCTGGGGACATAACTTCGGAATGGAGGGGCACAGAAGAAGAAAAAAAACAAACAACAGAGTAGCACTAATTGGAGGAGGTATGAAGTGTCAATTAAAATATTTAGTGAAAGGTCTTCTTTAAAGGAAGGCATCAAATAGAGTGACTGAACTCTCTCAAACGTTACATAGATAACTTGCAAAATGTTCTATGTACAGATGAAACCAAATTTGAGCTGTTTGGCAATGTATAACAGCATTGTGCTTTTAGATGTTGCATTGAAGCCTCTAGACATAAATGCTCCCTACATGCAGAGAAACATGGTGGAAGATCCACAATGTTGTGGGGCTGCTTTGCTGTGTTTGGACAATAAGTCTGAAGATTATTAGAACATTTTAGAAGGAAATTTGCTTTCATGCGTAAGTTTGATGCTAAAAAAAGGGATCCAAGAAAGGATAGTGATTCAAAGCACACACCCAATAGAACAAAACAATGGCTAAGAAAGAAAAATGGACTGTGACTGTTTTAAATGGGCAATGAGTCCTTGGAGAGAGTTGAAATATGGCATTGGGAAAACAATTTGCTAACATTCAGGCGCTTGAGAGAATTGTAATAAAATAAACTACCAATGCTTTAATAGAGAGTGTATTGAGCACACAAGGACTATCGTCCCAGCAATTAGATCCCGAGAACATATATTTACCACCTATTCTGTGAATAGATGATTAATACGGTTTATGGGATATCGCTTTTAAAGTAGCACTCCAGGTTTTCTTTCTTTTTTTAATTTTTCCTCTCACT
Source organism: Dendrobates tinctorius (assembly GCF_039654945.1). NCBI lineage: Eukaryota > Metazoa > Chordata > Amphibia > Anura > Dendrobatidae > Dendrobates > Dendrobates tinctorius. The sequence continues at coordinate 58,917,748 of NW_027361829.1, forward strand.
AATCCATTACTGTAAATACAGTATTTCAGCAAAAATATTACAATATGGAGTTTTTCTTTTTGTATCTGAAAATTCATTGTATACTTCTCCTCTGTTAGATCATGTGTCCATGCTATGGCTTTATATTCTCTGAATGGAGTAGCCATTACCAGAAGTTTTTGTAGGATGCAATGAAATGTAATGTATCACTGATGTTCTCCAGAGGTGGAAATGGAAGCTCATATAAAACATAATGATTATGAGTGCAGAGTTATAATGGAGGAGATCACACCTCAGTCTCTCTGACGGTATACTGATAACTGGTTCACTTATTTAGGATTACATAGAGGGACGGGTAATAACTTTATTATCCTGGTAGATTGAGATGCCACAGGATGTGGCTGGTCAAGTGATGCTGTGATTTATAGCAGAGCCAACTGGAGTAAGAAGCAAAGTGAGACCTAGGAACAAAAACAGAGGTTAAAAGGAAGAAAACAGGAGGTTGAAACACATGGAAGTGAGAACACTATACATAAAAGAGAACCAGAGTGTGACAATCAGGTGGAGGGTGCATTTATCAAAGAATATTGATGTTTTATGAATGTTGAAACATAAAAAAGCTTAAAAATGTTCTTTTTCCCCACATGATTGAGAAAGTGTTAATTGATACATATAAAGCTTATCTATAGGTAGCCAATGACTTTTTCAGAGACACAATACCACCACACACAAAGCCCCACAGGTCTCTGCTACAATCCTGTAGGTACCTATTGTATTGCTGTAGGATTCCACTATTTTGCCAGATTTCTGCTTCCAACCAATAACTAAAGGTACTGTCACACTTAGCGATGCACCAGCGATCCCGACCAGCGATATGACGCGGTCAGGATCGCTGGTGCATCGCTAAGTGGTCGCTAGTGAGCTGCCACACAGGCAGATCTCATGAGCGACATCGCAGGGGTCGGGGGTGGCTACTTACCTGTCAGATGAGGTGATCCTGACGTCCTCCCGCCCGCGTCCACGCGTCGCTCATCTCCACAGCAGGAAGCTGACGACGAGAAAAGGTCCAGGACGCTCTCGCGCGATCAGCGATAACCAGCGGGGGAGCGGTTGGAGGTAAGTATCAGACATAGCGATATCGCTATAACGTCACAAAAACCAGTGACGTTATAGCGATATTGCTAGCGATATCGCTTAGTGTGACAGGCCCTTAAGAGAGGATACCTCCAAATATCACATGTAATATGGCAGGCTTTGGGTACCCCATAATGTATATGTACTCTAGCTGTGGTATTTCAGATCATGGACAATACCTGCATCCATCTGACAAAGTAACCCACTGAATTATTTCCTTTTGTTTACAAATGCTCAGTAACAATAAGCTTCTAATAGATAAAGAATAAAGCAATAAGTGACATAGTTCACTCATTACTGGATGGATATAATTCAGGCCACTGGCTTATCTTATCAGAGGTTACTGTGTGCCCCTATTTAGAGTACTCAGAATAGTCGTACAATAATATTTCATTACTGATCATGTTATTTGTAAAATAGACTGCTCCTAAATAGGTTTGGGAGCAAAATCCTGGATGTTCTTTTAAATCCATTTCAAATTAAACCTGAAAATGAATGGCATTTGGCTGCTAGCTTGACACATAAGCTTGTGGTCTTCATCTGCTACACAGCTCAGGTTATTAGTGTCAAGTCATTTCTACTCTGTAAAGTCAACAGTTGAAGGTGTATGAAGTCTAAATTACAATCATTTTGGGTCCTGGAGCTTAGATGAAAAAGAAGCATTTACTATCAACAGCTAATGTAGCTTAACCCACTCAGTCCTTCAAGGACACTGGGGTCAATGGGCTCACTGTGACGCTGAACTCCTAAATATAAGCTAGTGTACAGAAACCGCAATCACAGATTGTATGATATATGCACAAAACATGCGCATGACAAACTACTGACATTGTGCCCATTACAATAAATGAGAAAAAAAGGGATTTTATTTCAATAAACAATGTCAGTCTTGTCCACAGACTGAGCTTGGTATTGCAGAATTTACATGAAAGAGCTGCAATACTTGATATACCCAGAGTGTCATGGTTTCTGATAACAAAATCAGACTCCACATAGGCTCCACAGTGCCAGTATAAGAGGGTGACAGAGGCTGCCAAATGCCTCCCCCCTATCTAAACCGTGTTAGCATGGGATATGAGCTGCTTCATAGAGTTTTATGGAAGTTAATGTATTCGTTTACTGTTCTTATAATGTGAATGTGCTTTACATCTCTTTTGTACAAGGCTAGGGAAAGATATAGAAGATAGAATAGGACATATTGGGAATAGATTAGTTGGGCACAATAGAGGTAGGAAATGAGAGTGCCAGAATAAGCTTAGTTGGAATAAGGTGTTTTCCAGGTTGGAAAGAGTTAGAGATGGGTGTAGTACAGAGCAGTGAGATATAGTGGTGAGACTTCCTGTTTGGAGTAGAGAAGTGATGTAGCAATGAGAGAGGGAAGACAGATAGCCCCTGGGCTAGAGATTGCTGAGGAAAAGAGGGACCCCAGGCTAAGCAGCGTGCGAGCGGTCACCATCTATTGAAGTAACCATTCCAAAGGGGATCAGGGGCACGGATGCTGCAGAAGTGAAAGGAGTATCTGCGGGGCAGAAGTGAAAGGAGTGTCTGCGGAACAGAAGTTGTCAGAAGAGGCAGGTAGAGCTAAAGGAATGCAAATGGATGTGAACTGTGCTATATCTGTACCAAAATCCCTGTTTTCAAGTAAAGTTGGACTGTTGAGTATGAACCTGGAGTCTGGAATTGTTTGTGTAAACCTTTAGTCTTGAGCTGAGATTACAAAATCGGAAGTAATCCTGGAGCCAACTGTGAGTGTTCTACTTTACAGACAACAGGTGGGACATTGTTTCCTTTGTGGGGTGTCAGGGTGTGGGAACAGCTCCTCGCCACGACTACTACCCTGGTCACCTCACAAAACTGGCGTAGTCGGCAGGATTGCACTTCCTCATGTGCAGAGAGAGGAAGAACCCCGAAAATGGCAAAGATGACGGCCATTAGAGACTTAAAGATGATTGCGTGAAAGATGAGAGTGGTGCCGCCCATCGTGAGTATCCTAAATCGATAAGTGAGAGAAGACTAGCTTGGCAGAAGCAATGGCCTCAGCCTAGACCATGTCCCCTGGTAAATGGTGCCCGCCCGAGATGCGTGCGGCCAAGGAATAAGAAGTCCCGACCCCTGCAGCAGATTCCTGAGGAACAGGAGGAGTCTGAAGCTGAATGAGCGGAGCAACCGGAAGTGGCTCCACCCACAAACGGACGTGGTCCTGAAGACAAGGACATTGTGTCAGAAAGAGAGACGCCTTTGCAGAGCAAGTCGCCTTCCTCCATGCAGCGGCGCGGCATGTCCTTCCTAGGAGTTATCGGGTGGCATGACTGGGAGTGGTCCTTGTTTCAGGAGAAATTGGACTACCGGCCTGAAGGCTTGTGGATGGCGGAAGAGGATGAAGCGGAAACCTGGAAGGGTCGGTTGCTGCTCCCGGAAGATTGGTTCCTGTTCAGTCGGCCGGAAAAGAAGAATGACGGGTGTGTAAGCACAGAAAAAGATGAGAGTTTGGAGCCGCAGCAGCTGGAGAAAATGGGCAGGACGACCAGAACGATCGGCCGTGGAAGGGTTGCAGCTGTGGTCCCTAATGCACGGAGGATCATCACGGGCGGATACAGCCACCGTAGTGAGTTTGACACCCACCCTTGCCCTTCGCATCCATCCCTACCTCTGTCTCAGCACCCACTTTCTTTCCTGAACCTCCCTATATCGGCTACCTGGGTGGACCCTAGGTCCCCACGGTGGAAGAAACTCGGTGGGTGGCGGGGGTAATAGAGGAGAAGAAACGGCGGGACACCGGATTCGAGAGGAGCTGCGGCATCCCGGCGGAGAAGCAATGGCCGAAAGGATGACCCGTGACCAAATCAAATATTACAATAAGAATAAGGGATATGGATTTATACAGGAGACCGAGACCGGTGACCAAGTGTATGTTAATGCAGAATCGATTTCCTGTGATGGTACTTTACAAGAGTGGGACCAGGTGGTCCTTATAAAGGTGCCCGGAGACTGTATTCCGTGGCAGTTACAGTGTCATGGTTAGGACATGGTTAATGTCCTGTTCTCACAGGGTTAACTTTTGCCTGCCTCTCTTTGGATCTGGGAGGGGTATTTATACTCACTCCAGACTAGGATTCCCTGTCAGCTATACTGTTATTCTGGCTGTGTGTCTGACCCCTGATGTGCTTGTTTACTGCATTGCTTGTTTGATTCCCGTGTATGACCTGGTCTGTCCCCTCACTCTGTTCTCTGTCTCACGTTTTGGTACTATCGTCTTCTTCGGTTCTGACCTGGCTTGGCTATCGTTAGTCCATTACAGTTTGTCCCTATTGTACTGTCTATTGCTCGTTCTAGTTTTCTGATCTATTGCTACGTCCTGCCTATCCGTTCTGTCTAACCCTTTGGGTATTGTTGTGCTATCTCGTGCTTTGACCCCGGCTTAATCTGATTTACGTCTCTGCCTATGTCCCTTGGTAACTTATCCCACAGTTACCTTTCTAGGAGTTTTCCTTCAGCTCCTAGCTCTGTGGAGCTTAGGTCACACCCCCAGCAGTCATGTGCTTCAGGTCCTGTTAGTCTGAAGCACGCTTCTTCACCGCTGCTGCCCCGCTCCACAGGTATCTTTGAGCACCGTTTTTGTACTCAGGACACGCGCACTGGCTCAGTGAGCAAGTGCAGTGCGGTGTTCCTGACATACAGTAGTCTCCAGTATCGAGGAGAGACAGGTACGGAAGGCATTGTATGTATGTATGTCTGTCAGGTCACAAAAGTGGGAGACTCCAAGCGGGAGTGGAGAAGTAGAAGAAGCAGTGGAGAGTCCTCTTCCAGTGGTTCCTCGGGCCATATGTTCATAATTGTACATGACCAGAACACGGCCCACTACTCTGGTCGCAAAAATGGTACAGAATAGAGGTGACCCCTTTAAGTTGATATGTTGGTGCTAGTTGCACCAAAGGAAAAATTTAGAGACTGTTTCGCATCCCATGAAGGGCAAGGAGCCCTGAGCGTTACCAGGACCAGGCGTCGAGACTGATCATCACAGTCGCAATTGAGTGACTTTGTTTTTCCCCTCCAAGTTTCTTTGCACATCCCCCTGGATTTAGCGATTAAAACCCTGAATGGGTTAATCACCTTTTGTAACCAGAATGGACTGTGTGCGGCTCCTCTAAATACTGTGCTGTTTTAAGATTGAACTGCCCCCTGGGAGTATAAAAGCAGCGCACTTGTTTTAAAGGGACCATACTCTGTTAAAGGGGGGACCTGAACAGGAAGACCCGAGAAGTGAGCAGGGCCAGGACTGTGTTATTTGCACACTTGTCTAAAGAGACACATGAGGGACCTTGGGGACTGTGCTCCAGAACTACTGGGACTGTTGTTATGTTGGCCAATGGGACTGTGAATAAAAACAACTTAGACACTTGGTGTTACGTCTCCACACTGGCGAGACCAGGATCAAGCGGATCCAAAGGACTGGGCGGACAACTTGAGGATCGTGCCGGGTTATAAGGGACTGTGCCCATGTGCCTTTGGGCAAATATGTATTAAAATATGCTAAATATTTTAAGTCTTACAGGTGCCGTCATGACGACCATATTTAAGGAGGGAGTAGTGTAAGGGGATGACAGAGGGAGCCAAATGCCTCCCCTTTTCTAAACAGCATTAGCATGGGATATGAGCTGCTTCATAGAGTTTTATGAAGGTTAATGTATTCATTTACTGTTATGTGTATGTGCTTTATATCTATTTTGTACAAGGCTAGGGAAAGATACAGAGGATAGAATAGGACAATATTGGATATAGATTAGTGGGGCACAATAGAGGTAAGAAATGAGAGTGCTAGGATAAGCTTAGTAGCAATAAGGGTTTGTCCAGGTTGGGAGGAGTTAGAGATGGGTGTAGTGCAGAGCAGTGAGATACAGTGGGTATGGAAAGTATTCAGATCCCTTTAAATTTTTCACTCTTTGTTTCATTGCAGCCATTTGGTAAATTCAAATAAGTTCATTTTTTTCTCATTAATGTACACTCTGCACCCCATCTTGACTGGAAAAAAAACAAATGTAGAAATTTTTGCAAATTTATTAAAAAAGAAAAACTGAAATATCACATGGTCATAAGTATTCAGACCCTTTGCTCAGACACTCATATTTAAGTCACAAGCTGTCCATTTTAAAGGGGTCTGAATATTTTCCGCACCCACTGTATAGTGGTGAGACTTCCTGTTTGGAGGAGAGAAGTGATGTACAGTAGCAATGAGAGAAGGAAGACAGAAAGCCCTGGGGTTGGAGATTGCTGAGGCAATGAGGGACCCCAGGCTAAGCATCTTGTGAGTGGTCACAATCTATTGAAGTAACCTTTCCAAAGGAGATCCGGGGATAACGGTTGGAACTAAGAGAGCTGAGTGCACCTTTTACCTTTTTTTCCAATGGAAACTGGACAAAGGGAATGGGAGGAAGATGGTGGACCTAGGGGCATGGACGCTGCAGTGAAAGGAGTGTCTGTGGAACAGAAGTCAGAAGAGGAAGGGAGAGCTAAAGGAATGCAAATGGATGTGAACTGTACTCTAGATGTACCAAAATCCCTGTTTTCAAGTTAAGTTGAACTGCTGAGTAGGAACATGGAGTCTAGAATAGAAAGCCATCAATGTCATGTGTCTGAAAATGGTAACAGTAAAAATGTCATCTCATCCCACAAAAAATAATACCTCACATGACTGTCGGACAAAATATGGAAAAATGATAGCTCTCAAAATATGGTGATGCAGTTTTTGCAATTAAAAGCTTCTTTTAGCGAGTGACAGGAGCCAAATATAAAAACCCAATATAAATCTGGTATCGCTGTAAACGCACACAAACAAGAAGAATAAAGTCACCTAATCACTTATACCACACGAGGAATGGTGTAAAAAATAAATAAAACCAATACTGCCTTTGATTTTTTTCATTCTGCCCCCAAAAGATCGCATTAAGGCTCGGCGCACATTTATCTTGGCTATGTGCTGAGCGCTTATACCGGGGTTTCCATGTAAATCTCTGAAATACATGATTCAGATGGAAATCTTGACAGAACATTCTGACACCGTCTGACCTATAATCCGGCGGTGTCCGTCTTTTTAGGATTGCATAAAAAGTGCCGTCGGCCACAGTTTTGTGCACTTCTGAAAAGTACACCGCTGAACAGAGGCCAGACGGAGTCCAAAGTAAGGTCATGTGCACATATTGCAGATTCTGCTGCGGATCCACAGCGTTTCAGGCTCTGTGGGTCCGCAGCAGATTTAGCTGCGTTGTACAGTACCATTGTTTTCAATGGTAAACTGAAAAACGCTGTGCACATGCCGCGGATTTTTCCACGCGGATTTGCTGTGGGTTCAAATCCGCAGCATGTCAATTCTTTGTGCGGAATCTGCAGCAGTTTCACACCTTCTCCATTGTAGAGGTGTGAAACTGCTGGGCTAAACCACAGGTTAATCCGCAGATAAACCGCAGGTCTTTTGACCGGAGAATTTACCTGCGGATTTTTCCAAATCCGCACAGAAAAATCCGCAGCACCTAAAACTACGTGTGCCCATAGCCTAACTCTGCTGCCTCATTATAGTGAATGGATCCCTCAGGGGTTTCATCTGAACGTAGCGTAGAGCGCCGCATAAATGTGATCTCAAAAGTTAAGTAAAATGTTCCCAATAAAAGCTTCAACTCAATCAACAAAAAAAAAGCAAGCCCTCATTCAGGTCTGTCAACTGTTAACGGAAATATAGGGGGCTTCCACGTTACTGGAAGTACAAAGGCTCTGGAAAAGCAAAATGGTTCCTCACCCTTCAAAAGAAATTCAGCAAATTCTCCGCTCCCAAATGCAAATGCCCCCTCCCTTCTGAGCCCCAGTGTGCCTAAACCACATATAGCATTCACGTTTGCCATTTCTGAAGAGATGAGAGCCAGCATAACTTATGAGTGTATGTCTCCAGAAGCTTGAGCTGGACATAATGTACTGGTGACTGCAGCGGTAGTTTGCAATTTTCACTCAGCAACATTCTTTGTGGCTTGTTTCTGGAAAATACCTATGTGAGTCAAAATCGGCACAACACCTGTATATAAATTCCCAAATGCGTAGAATTTCCAAAATGGGGTCACTTGGGGGATTCTGCTCTTCTAGCAATTAGGGGCTGTGTATATGGAGTCTGCAAACTGTTCAAGGAAAATCTGCGCTCCAGGAGGCAAATAGCGCTCCATTCCTCCCAAGTCTCTCCATATGGCTAAGTAGCACTGTACAGCCACATATGGGGTATTGCCACGTTCAGTAGGAATTGTGGGACAAATTATGATGCAATTTTTAACCACTTCTTGTGTGAAAATGTAAAATCTGGGGCTAATACAAAATTTTGGTAGTAAAATTTAGTTACATTGTCCAATGGTATAAAATTCTGTGACACAGTTGTAGCTTGTAAAATGGGGTCACTTATGGGGGACTGTTTTGGCACCTCATGGGCTCTCCCAATGGGTCATGGCACCGGCAAACCATAACAGTAAAATCTGACACTTCTTGCCTTCTGAGCTCTCCCCTGTGTCTGAAAAATATTTCCCAATTACATATAGGGTTTTGGTGCACTCAGGAAAAAATGGACCTTAGTTTGTTGTAAAAATATGTCCTATTAGCCCTTAGAAAAATTAAAAACTTCGGGCAAAAACATTTTAGTGGAAGAAATGTAATTATTCTTTCTTCAACACTCAATGATATAAAATTCTGTGAGGCACATGTGGTATCAATATGATCACTGCACCCCTAGATGAATTCATTGGGGAGTGTAGGTTGTAAAATGAGTTCACGTATGGGGGGTTTCTGTTGCTCTTGCACCTTAGGGGCTCTGCCAATGTGACATGGCACCCTCAAACCACTCTACCAAAATCTGAACTCCAATATTCCCTTATGAGCTTTGCACTGTGCCTCAAAAGTAGTATTCCTGAAAAGAGAAAAGTATATGCACACAAATAGGGATCACCACAAAGATATGAAAAAAGTATCAATTTTATTAATGGACACAACAAACAGACACTTTGTGGTTAAAAACAATTAAAAAGTCTGAACAACCAGACATTGATAACAAAACAAAGACAATGGGTCATTTTGATAAATAGTTAAATGCTATGGGTCCCAAGACCAACCATACAGTATAATGCCAGGTATCTGCTAGTTACCATAACCTAGGGTCTATCAAATCAATTGTTATGACAATCATGACCTCAAATCAAAAAAATACCATATTATCAATAACTACTATGGTTACATAGAAATTCTACATATACCATGGACAGAAAATTGAATGCTTATCATGTTGCCAACACAAATAAACATACATTAATAAGTCCCTTTCCCTAGCGTGATATCACCTGGTTTCTGAGGATTAACAAGCTACCGGGTAGGTTACATGGGACCCCCAAACCCACGCTTATCGACACAGTGATGTGTCTTTCTCAAGGTCAGTGTGATGTTCTGTTGAAGTCCTTTATATACCTATCCAATTAGTAATCACTCTTACCAGCTGAGTTTCAGAGTGGGGGAGAAAGGTAGATCGGATCTGAGTTTAATGAAACAGCGTCCTGCTCCCATCCGTGTGCAGGAGCTTATATTAAGATCATATATCACATCAATACATTCAAGCACAAGCACCAAAACATAAGGTGACGCATAGTGTGAACACGGCCACAGTTTGATGTGTCAAAAAACAATCTGGACACTGGCACAACATAACAGTAATAATAAACTTAATCTGTGCACTTAATATAATGCGCTAAAAGCGCTACCATAAGATGACGCATAGTATGCAAAAAATGATCTGAACACTGGCACAACATAACAGTAATAATAAACTTTATCTGTGCACTCAATATAATGCGCTAAAAGCGCTACCATAAGATGACGCATAGTGTGAATAAGGTCACAATTTGATGTGTCAAAAAATAATCTGAACACTGGCACAACATAACAGTAATAATAAACTTTATCTGTGCACTCAATATAGTGCGCTGGAAGCGCTACCATAAGATGACGCATAGTGTGAATAAGGCCACAATTTGATGTGTCAAAAAAAAAATAAAAATATAGTCTAGACACTGGCACAACATATATCTGTTCATGACACCCAAATTTAATAGCCCTTGCTAGCACCATGGCTTTTAACCACAAAGTGACTGTTTGTTGTGTCCATTAATAAAATTGATACTTTTTTCATATCTTTGTGGTGATCCCTATTTGTGTGCATATACTTTTCTCTTTTCATGTGCTCTAATCCATTTATATGCACCAGGTGATCCCACCTAAATTGATATTTTGGTTGGTGCCCGTTTACTCTATATCTTGTCAGACATTGGTTTTTGTGGCTTTCTGCAGTGGTTAGTCTTTCTTAAACGGAGGCACATTTTGGATTATTATTGATTATTTATTTAAATACCAGAGAGTTAGCTTGGGGGAAGCAAGTGATGGATATATTTGATTCAGTGGATACTGTTTCTGGGATTGGTGCAAATAATGATGACGGTTTTTTGGGTTTAACTTCGGACATTACCAATTTGCATAAAAATCTTACTAAGACATTTTGGAATGCCAAAACGCTAGAGGAGTACAAGAAATTAAATTTAGTACCTCGAGGATTGAGGGTGCAGATCTTCCCTGCTTGGGAAGTAGCCCCAGACTTCAGGACAACATGGGAGCAGGGCCTTCAAAAATGCTCTTTTTTAATAATGGACATGTTAATAGAGCATGACCGGGTTCTCCTTTCTCGGTTAAAGGATGAAATTAGGATTAAAGAAAATACTCTTGCTACCTATGATAAAAGAGAGAAGGTTGATCCATTTAAGGAGCGATTAAAAGTGAACATAGATAAATTTGAAAAAGACATCATACGAGGTAAAAAGTCCAAATTCCATAGGGATAAAATGGACTATGAGGATCAGAAGGCGTATAGATGGACACATCATGGAAATAAACGCAATAGAAGTGGCTATAAACAACAGACCAAGAGAAGGGAGGAACTGGTAGACAAGTCCAACTACGCCTCTAGTGATTTTTTATCCTCAGACACGAGCGACCGCGAAAGCGGCACAGACGGGGCAGAAGGAAACACACCAAGACACAAGAAGAATATGGGACGATACAGAGAGTGGTCACCGAGCTTCAAGCGAGTGACTCGACACAACAACCGACGGTGATGGGAGAGCATAATCAGCAGGGGCTAGAACAAGACATGGCACTGGGTGAGTTGAGGATCATTAATCTTACTTCATATGTGTTGTCAACCATGGAGAGGTCAGTACTGTTAAAGGGTTTTTCATTTTCACCTATGAACATGCTGGATAAGTTTGAACTGACTAAAGATCTTTTCCTCTTTTGTAGGCAGCTGACTTTTAAAATGCTATATCAAAATCCGTCAAAAATTAATGATGTATCTGATAATGATAGACAAGTACTTCGGGACCTCCTTGATCTCTTGGAAGAAAATGAACATAATGATGGGAGGCGAAAATTTACAGGTAGGTTGCCTTCTCAGGCAACTCCCTCATTTGCACTCTTCCCAGCCATACAAATCTTCTTTGAGAAGACTAGTAGAGACATTCAAAAATTAAAACTAAATAAACATGGTCATAATAACTTTTCAAAGGGAGAGAGGAGGGCGCTATCTGCTTTAAGGAATAATGATACATTTGAGATCAAGCAGGCTGACAAAGGGGGAAATTTGGTCCTATGGCCTAAGGATATGTATATGGATAAGGCCAGGCGACAATTGACTAATATTCAACATTATCAAGCCCTTCCCTCTGATCCCACAGAGATTTTCAAATCTCATCTAGATAGACTACTCTGTAGGGCATATCAATATGGGATAATAGATAAAAAAGAGAAGGACTTTCTAACAGTAAAACATCCAGTAGTACCAACATTTTACATGGTGCCCAAAGTTCACAAATCCCTGCAAAAACCACCTGGGAGACCGATTGTGTCGGGTATAGGAGGATTATACGAAAGGTCATGTGTATATGTTGACTTTTTCTTGCAGCCTATAGTACAGGGACTGGACTCTTACATTCATGACTCGGCACATCTTATCCAGTGCCTGGAACCCTTGGAACTTCCGGACCACATCCTTCTGGCAACTTTAGATGTCGAGGCATTATACACGAGCATAAAGCATGACATAGGTATTTCGGCTGTAGAGTATTTTTTGGATTTGGTCTCAACAGGGCACAGGGGACATGATACCTTTGTTTTGGATCTTTTGAGGGAAGTACTTGAAAAAAACTATTTCATTTTTGATAAAGTTTTTTATAGGCAAGTCTCGGGTACCGCTATGGGTGCCAGATGTGCACCATCGTATGCGAATCTGTACATGGGATGGTGGGAAAATACTCAAGTGCGGACAAAATCAGCCTTCCAGTGCCATGTGCATGGATGGTACCGCTTTATTGACGATATCCTCATCCTATGGACAGGCTCGAGGGTAGAATTTGATTCTTTTGTTGAGGAACTTAATAACAACAGCTGGAATATACGTTTAACCTCCTGTGTTTCCAACAGCTCGGTGAATTTCCTTGACTTGAAAGTTATGATTCAAGATAATAAGATAAACACGACACTTCATCGGAAGAGTACAGCGACGAATAACTTTCTTCATTACAAGAGTTTTCACCCAGCCCACCTGCGTAATGGGATCCCGAAGGGACAGTTCTTACGATTAAGGAGGAACTGTAGTCGGCTGGAGGATTTCCAAAAAGAATCTCGTGCTCTAACGGAGCGTTTCCTGGAACGTGGTTATCCACGAAATACGGTGTCTAGAGCGTATCAATATTCAAGGAACTGCACGAGAGAAGACACTCTGAGACCTAGGGTGAGAACTAATCCAAGCACAATAAATTTAATAACCAAATTTAATAATCAATGGGGTGATATTTATAGAATTTTGAACAACAATTGGGATATTCTTTGTAGTGAGAATAAACTAAAGAATTTTATCTCTGAGAGGCCTAGGATGATAGCAAGGAGAGCAACAAACTTTAAGGACTACCTTACGAATAGCCATTTCAGACGTTCCAAAACTAAAATCAGATGTGGTAATTCCAACAAGGGATCATTCCCTTGTGGTAATTGTACAGTATGCCCACTGATAATTGCGACTAGGGGGCTTTCAATACCAGGTATACCTATACAGGTCCAGTCTAGGGCATATTTCAATTGTCGTTCGCGCAATTTGGTCTATGCACTGGTTTGTGGTTGTAATAAGGTGTATGTGGGTCAAACCACACAAGAGTTGCGCAGGAGAGTTCAACAACATCTCTCTAATATAGCCACGGCTAGAGTTGATAAAACTAAAGAAAAACAGATCACGTCTGTGGCAGCTCATTTTTTGGAATGTCATGGAGGTAGTCCAAAGTCCCTTCGAGTCATGGGGCTGGAAGGAGTTCAGACAAGCATCAGGGGAGGTAAAATTACAAATGAGCTATTGAGGCGTGAAGCCAGATGGATCTTTGAACTCAAAAGCTTGGCTCCAGGGGGTTTAAATGAAGAGCTGCTGTATACAGGGTTCTACAAAGAGAGTTAACTTACTATCTTCTTATCTCCTTTGATGACCAGTCTACAGTTGGTCTAGATACACTGATTCCTCCCGTGAACCCCCAGCCCCATGACGTTTTCTTTTCTTTTGTTTTGTCCGTAGGGCTCTAGGACTGGGATCCAAATCTGGGAGAATACCTTCTGAAAGATACGTGATGATGAAGTTGATTGGGATAGAACAACCACCAATTCGTTACATCTTGGATAATATTTGGACATTTAAGACTAATTATCTTGTGATGATTATGTTTCTTATTGATGGTACACGAGTTGTGGTCTAGTCCTTGTATTATATTGGAACTTCATATGGATGTACCTTTGATACTAAAATAACTCATGTTCATGTCTGACTCAAATGCTCTGTGTCTTAATATGTTGGTCATCAACATCTGCAGGAGAATTTTGTGCAGATGGTTAGCTTCTTCAGGATTAGCTAAGTAACCCTGTTAAGTCTATATCTATATGGCGTGATATCAGAGCCTGGTTTCTGAGTGACTTAAAATATAGGAGGGTGCTTGATTTCATCAAGATAAATTATGAACATATAAACACGTAGACTTCACAATTATATCTGATTTCAATAACCTGGTGACTATATATGATTTTCCCTATATTCTCGTGGAGCTTCTAGCAAGGGCTACTGGGTCTGGGTGTCATTATAATGAGTGAACAGATATATAATTTTACTGTTATGCTGTGCCGGTGTCAAGACCACTTTTTGACACATTAAATTGTGGCTGTATTTACACTATGCGTCATCTTATGGTAGCGCTTTTTGCGCATTAAGCCGTGGTGCTAGCAAGGGTTATTAAATCTGGATATCGTTATATTGAGTGAACAGATATATTTTCACTGTCATGCTGTGTCAGTGTATAGACCATTTCTTGACACATTATATTGCGGCTGTATTCACACTATGCGTCATCTTATGGTAGCGCCTTTAGCGCATTAAGCCGTGGTGCCAGCAAGGGTTATTAAATCTGGATATTGAGTGAATAGATATATTTTTATTGTCATGATGTGCCAGTGTATAGACCACTTCTTGAAACATTATATTGCGGCTGCATTCACACTATGCGTCATTTTATGGTAGCGCTTTTAGCGCATTAAGCGGTGGTGCTAGTAAGTGTTATTAAATCTGGGTGTCGTAATATTGAGTGAACAGATATATTTTTACTGCCATGCTGTGCCAGTGTTTAGACCATTCTTTGACACATTACACTCTGGCTGTATTCACACTATGCGTCATCTTATGGTAGCGCTTTTAGCGCATTAAGCCATGGTGTTAGCAAGGGTTATTAAATCTGGGTGTCGTTGTATTGAGTGAACAGATATATTCTGTGGCTGTATTCACATTATGCGTCATCTTATGGTAGCGCATTAAGCCATGGTGCTAGCAAGGGCTATTAAATTTGGGTGTCATGAACAGATATATGTTGTGCCAGTGTCTAGACTATATATTTTTTTTTTTTTTTGACACATCAAATTGTGGCCTTATTCACACTATGCGTCATCTTATGGTAGCGCTTTTAGCGCATTATATTGAGTGCACAGATAAAGTTTATTATTAATGTTATGTTGTGCCAGTGTTCAGATTATTTTTTGCATACTATGCGTCATCTTATGGTAGCGCTTTTAGCGCATTATATTAAGTGCACAGATTAAGTTTATTATTGCTGTTATGTTGTGCCAGTGTCCAGATTGTTTTTTGACACATCAAACTGTGGCCGTGTTCACACTATGCGTCACCTTATGTTTTGGTGCTTGTGCTTGAATGTATTGATGTGATATATGATCTTAATATAAGCTCCTGCACACGGATGGGAGCAGGACGCTGTTTCATTAAACTCAGATCCGATCTACCTTTCTCCCCCACTCTGAAACTCAGCTGGTAAGAGTGATTACTAATTGGATAGGTATATAAAGGACTTCAACAGAACATCACACTGACCTTGAGAAAGAGAGAAAGACACATCACTGTGTCGATACGCGTGGGTTGGGGGTCCCATGTAACCTACCCGGTAGCTTGTTCATCCTCAGAAACCAGGTGATATCACGCTAGGGAAAGGGACTTATTAATGTATGTTTATTTGTGTTGGCAACATGATAAGCATTCAATTTTCTGTCCATGGTATATGTAGAATTTCTATGTAACCATAGTAGTTATTGATAATATGGTATTTTTTTGATTTGAGGTCATGATTGTCATAACAATTGATTTGATAGACCCTAGGTTATGGTAACTAGCAGATACCTGGCATTATACTGTATGGTTGGTCTTGGGACCCATAGCATTTAACTATTTATCAAAATGACCCATTGTCTTTTTGTTTTGTTATTAATGTCTGGTTGTTCAGACTTTTTAATTGTTTTTAACCACAAAGTGTCTGTTTGTTGTGTCCATTAATAAAATTGATACTTTTTTCATATCTTTGTGGTGATCCCTATTTGTGTGCATATACTTTTCTCTTTTCATGTGTTCTAATCCATTTATATGCACCAGGTGATCCCACCTAAATTGATATTTTGGTTGGTGCCCGTTTACTCTATATCTTGTCAGTCAAAAGTAGTATTCCCACACATATGGGGTATGAGCATACTCAGTAGATATCGCATTACAAATTGTATGGTGCAATTTCTACTGTTACCCTTATGAAAATGCAAAATTTGGGGCAAAAATAACATTTTTGTGGGGAAAATGTGATTTTATTCTTTTCACGGCTCAGCGTTATAAACTTCTGTGATGCATATGGGGGTTCAAGGTGCTCACTACACATCTAAATACATTCCTTGAGGGATCTAGTTTCCAAAATGGGGTCACGTGAGGGGGATTTCCACTTTTTAGGCACATCAGGGGCTCTCCAAATGGGACATGACGTCCGGTAATGATTTCAGGAAATTTTACATTCATAAAGTCAAATGTCACTCCTTCACATCCAAGGAGTGCTGTACGCCCAAAACAGTGGTTTTCTCCCTCATCTAGTATCGGCATGCTCAGGAGAAATTACACAACAAATTTTGGGGTCCATTTTTTCCTGTTACCCTTATCAAAATAAACAACCTGGTGTCTAAAGTAAATTTTTTGTGAAAAAATATTAAATGCTCATTTTTTTTTCTACATTCCAAAAATTCCTGTGAAGCATCTGAAGAGTTAATAAACTTTGTGAATGTGGTTTTGAGCACCTTGAGGGGACTGTTCTTAGAATGGTGTCACTTTTGGGTATTTTCTGTCATATAGACCCCTCAAAGTGACTTCAAATGTGATGTGGTCCCTAAAGAAAAATGGTTTTGTAAGTTTTGTTGGAAAAACGAAAAATTGCTAGTAGAATTTTAATTCTTATTTTCGTTCCAAAATTGTGCTGATGTAAAGTAGACATGTGAAAAATGTTATTTATTAAATATTTTGTGTGACATATCTCTGTGATTTAGGGGCATGAAAAGTCAAAGTTTAAAAAATGCAAGTCACATCGAAGAAATTTTACCACTGTCATGAAGTACAATATGTCACGAAAAAAAAAAATCTCAGAATCACCGGGATC
This sequence comes from Dendrobates tinctorius, assembly GCF_039654945.1. NCBI lineage: Eukaryota > Metazoa > Chordata > Amphibia > Anura > Dendrobatidae > Dendrobates > Dendrobates tinctorius. The sequence goes on from NW_027361829.1 coordinate 58,934,970, forward strand.
CATTGAAGCGTTCCAGAGTTATAACCTCATAAAGTGAAGTGACAGTGGTCAGAATTGTAAAATATGGTCATTAACATGTAAACCACTTTTGGTGGTAAAGGGGTTAAGGACTGGTGATTGGGACATACCATGAGTGGATAATAGCAGCAGTAATGCTAGAAAATGAGGAAAAGGTAGTTCTAGCTCCTATAGTACAGGCAAAATGTTAAAAAAGGAACCTCCCATTCTAAGGATGGCAAGTTACAGGCTATGAGAATTGGATAGTTCCTGGACATATTATACTGGTAGGTTCCCCAGAGTTTATTTATTTTAGGTGTCAGGGAAGGAAGACCATCCTGATTTTGTGTGAAAAAAATGTATGCTTTAAATTGTAGCAGGATTGTGTCTGCTCTAGTAGGAAAGGCAAACATGATTCAATATGAAAATACAAATCTCTTTTAAATAAAAAATAGAACCAACACGCAGGGATTATATGTACTGATTTGCAATGTAAAAGAAGGCATATGTTTCTATATCAACTTTGTTCTCACAGCCGCTCAGTCAACACTACATTTATTAACACTTCTTTCAAGGCAAACTAGAAGACTGCAGCGTACCTAGTGTTTGACTACAGTTAACATGTAATATGCTGCCTCCCTGGAACTAGTTCAACTTTATTTGTGGTTAAATACTGTGTCCTAACTTGTGTTAGTGCATACCTAACAAGGTAAAGGAGTCCTGAAGGAGAATATAATACAGTAATTTAAATCTGCATTTATAAGGAACAATAACTTTAAATATATAGAAGGTTTTTTATCATTTTTTAATCCAGTAAAATGTTTTTTTTTTTTAAACAAAGGCCATCATGTGCAATTAGGTGGATGGATTTCAGCTATTGGTGAAGAAATCAGAAGTAAATGAAGATTTCAACATGATACCAGGTTACAAAGATCTGTGCTCCTCAGACATAGATGGTACTTGATGGTGAAGTTGGGTTGGCTTAAGAAATGCAAATATCAGTCTCATATGCAAATGCATAGTTTAATTTCTAAGCTACAGTACTGAAAATAAAGAGGTCCCAGTGCATGGATAGGGTGGGATGGGTGGACATTACAGTTGCCAGGTGATTTTTTTAAAGAAATATGTGCACATTTGTTCAGATTCAAAGTGATTCCCATAGTACAATTAATTTCATCTACTTGTTGTATCTTTCTTAATGCTGCATCTATGTAGATATATATGTAGATATATATGATCCAAAAATACATAATATAATACATAATATGTTGTCATCTAGCAATATCTCAAAAGCAAAAAATGGCTCAAAGCAACTCCAGCAATATAGCAGCAATAGAACATAAGGAGTTAATGTCTCTCATGAAATTTTATAGATTACCAAGTGATACACATAAAAACTACTAAAAATGGAGAAAAAGCAGTACAATAAGGCGTGCCACATCAATTGACACAAATTGATATAGATATGTGGCGCCCCTGAGGGTCCGGTCACCACAGAGGTACTGCACCTCATCCAGAGGTGTGGTATCCCACACTCAGGTAAGGAGGGAACACCACAAAGGACTCCTATCACTTGCACCCAATACACACCAGACTGGCCAGGAAAGGGTGTTGGGAGGCAGGTGAGAATGGTAGGTAGAGTGGGAGGAGCTTAGAAGTGGAGTGATAGCTAGGCATCCAATCAGATTGAGGAAGGTGACAGTTGGTGGGAGGAGTTAGCTCTGAGGTAAAAAGATCTTTCCAGAGAGTAGTCAGTCGGTGACAGGACAGCGGAGGAGCAGGACTGACGCAGTGAGAGTCTCAATCAGTGAGAAAGTCATCCAGAGGGAAGCTCCTGAGAGAAGAGAAGGGGTCTTTGGGGCACGGATCGTGCGTTAAGCCAACCGTGGGACCCGCATCCTGAAAGGGAGGAACAGGTCGCAGTGAGGAAGCCGGCCCCTCAAACTAGTGGAGTACTACAAGGCTCAGCTAGAAAGCCAGAGGCTGAGGTGACTTTAAGTACCTCGGCCACAACCGTACAAATTCCTAGCAAAGGTGGCTGTAGAGGATCCTGGGCCTGACACCTGTCGCCCGGTGAGATCCATGGCTGCCAGCGTGGGGACACGGTGTGCGAAGGCGCAGGGCAGGAGAGACAGGAGTGAACAGCGCAGAGAGACGGCCTAGAAAGGTTAACACAAGGAGGAGTCCTGAAAAGGTGAACCCAATCTACCTGGGTGTTTGGGGGGACCCCTCACCCGGAGGACACAGTACCAAGCGGGTCATCAAGTAACGAGAAACTTGTGAGAAAAAATCCAGAAACTGCACCCAACTGTGTCCTTTGTCGTTTTACATCTCTCCTGCCATACACCGCACTCAACATCACCATCACCGGCTCAACTGCCCTGGGACACAGCTCTACCTGTGGAATGTTTTGCCATCCCCGCTGCCCTAACACCGTCCCAGAGGATCTGCAGAGCAGCGTCGACTTAACACCCACATTGCCGAATACCACAGGTGGCATCACGAATCCCCTTTTCCTAATTAATTTTCCTACCATCTTCCCCCTACATCTGAACTTCCATCATTGACATTGGACCCCCAGGGCCACGGACTGGGTCACCATCACCACCATGACACACTTTCCCTTTGAAAGAGCCTGAAAGACCCGGTACCGAGTAACCCCCTACCCCGCTGGGCGCTCCAGATATATAAGGAGCCAAGTGGTCAGTACAGACAAGGTTTTATCACATAAATCTATTAATGAAAATCTGCTACATACTCATAATATACTAATGTCAGACAGCCATCTCTTTTAGCAGACATGTACAACCTATAATATACAGGACAACGTGGCCAGAATGACTATAAGTGCTTCAGCTGCCAAGAGGAAATGGTTAACATGTATGTCACAATTTCATACCCATAGCAAGAGCAAATGTGTGTGTCGATGTCAGGGTCCACACTGTGAAAGGTCCCCAACGCGCATTTCACATTTAGGTATCTTGCCTCATCAGAGGGAGTTATATACAGTCATGGCCAAAAGTATTGACACCCCTGCAATTCTGTCAGATAATACTCAGTTTCTTCCTGAAAATGATTGCATACACAATTTCTTTGGTATTATTATCTTCATTTAATTTGTCTTAAATGAAAAAACACAAAAAGAATTGTCCTAAAGCCAAACTGGATATAATTCCACACCAAACATAAAAAAGAGGGTGGACAAAAGTATTGGCACTGTTCGAAAAATCATGTGATGCTTCTCTAATTTGTGTAATTAACAGCACCTGTAACTTACCTGTGGCACCTAACAGGTGTTGGCAATAACTAAATCACACTTGCAGCCAGTTGACATGGATTAAAGTTGACTCAACCTCTGTCCTGTGTCCTTGTGTGTAACACATTGAGCATGGAGAAAAGAAAGAAGACCAAAGAACTGTCTGAGGACTTGAGAAACCAAATTGTGAGGAAGCATGAGCAATCTCAAGGCTACAAGTCCATCTCCAAAGACCTGAATGTTCCTGTGTCTACCGTGCGCAGTGTCATCAAGAAGTTTAAAGCCCATGGCACTGTGGCTAACCTCCCTAGATGTGGCCGGAAAAGAAAAATTGACAAGAGATTTCAACGCAAGATTGTGCGGATGTTGGATAAAGAACCTCCACTAACATCCAAACAAGTTCAAGCTGCCCTGCAGTCCGAGGGTACAACGGTGTCAACCCGTATTATCCGTCGGCATCTGAATGAAAAGGGACTGTATGGTAGGAGACCCAGGAAGACTCCACTTCTTACCCCGAGACATAAAAAAGCCAGGCTGGAGTTTGCCAAAACTTACCTGAAAAAGCCTAAAACATTTTGGAAGAATGTTCTTTGGTCAGATGAGACAAAAGTAGAGCTTTTAGGGCAAAAGCATCAACATAGAGTTTACTGGAGAAAAAAGAGGCATTCAAAGAAAAGTACATGGTCCCTACAGTCAAACATGGTGGAGGTTCCCTGATGTTTTGGGGTTGCTTTGCTGCCTCTGGCACTGGACTGCTTGACCGTGTGCATGGCATTATGAAGTCAGAAGACTACCAACAAATTTTGCAGCATAATTTAGGGCCCAGTGTGAGAAAGCTGGGTCTACCTCAGAGGTCATGGGTCTTCCAGCAGGACAATAACCCAAAACACACTTCAAAAAGCACTAGAAAATGGTTTGAGAGAAAGCACTGGAGACTTCTAAGGTGGCCAGCAATGAGTCCAGACCTGAATCCCATAGAACACCTGTGGAGAGATCTAAAAATGGCAGTTTGGAGAAGGCACCCTTCAAATATCAGGGACCTGGAGCAGTTTGCCAAAGAAGAATGGTCTAAAATTCCAGCAGAGCATTGTAAGAAACTCATTGATGGTTACCGGAAGCGGTTGGTCGCAGTTATTTTGGCTAAAGGTTGTGCAACCAAGTATTAGGCTGAGGGTGCCAATACTTTTGTCCAGCCCATTTTTGGAGTTTTGTGTGAAATGATCAATGTTTTGCTTTTTGCTTCATTCTCTTTTGCGTTTTTTCATTTAAGACAAATTAAATGAAGATAATAATACCAAAGAATTTGTGTTTGCAATCATTTTCAGGAAGAAACTGAATATTATCTGACAGAATTGCAGGGGTGTCAATACTTTTGGCCATGACTGTATATATATAATTCTGCCCTTTTGCATAGAATATTCTAGAGTGCTGCCTACATTTAACATTCACCGCACACTCTCTTGGATCAATTTGCAAAAAGTGTTCAATTTATTAAAGAGACATCAGTGGAAGCAGAATTAAATAAACAATGGCAAAAATGACTAAAAACCATATGATATTTCAACCCTCATGGGTCTTAATCATAGAGTCGCTTAATCCAGAAATAAGAAAGTATAGAAGATGTATACATAGGCAAAGGAGTCCCGAAGGGATACACAAGTGCTGCTGGATGAGGTAAAGCACCTATAGGTGATTAGTCCAATTAGTTAGGGACCTAAGGGCCCCGTCACACATAGCGACGCACCAGCGATCCTGACAACGATATGATCTTATCAGGATCGCTGGTGTGTTGTCGCTACATGATCACTGGTGAGCTGCCAAACAGGCAGCTTTACCAGCAATCAGCACCAGCGACACGCGGGTAACAAGCGACGCAAGTCGCTTAGCTACCCGCTGTGTATGTTAGAAACCAGTGCGCTGGTGCAGGGAGCTGGTAACCAAGATAAACATCGGGTTTCTAACCTGATGTTTACCTTGGTTACCAGGCTCCAGCTCGCTGATCACTGGTCTCCGACCTGCCACACGCAGTGATGCGTGCTGGCCAGCGGGAGACCAACGATCAAAAAAATGTCCAGGCCATTCGAGCACGATCAGCGATACCCGGGGCAGGGGGGCCGGTCGCTTATAAGTGTTACACACAGCGATCTCGCTGGTGAGATCGCTGTTGCATCACAAAACTTGTGAGTCAGCAGCGATCTCGCTAGCGAGATCGCTGTGTGTGACAGGGGCTTTACTGTCTGTCATTGATAAGCGGCGCTCCCTATTCCTTATGATAGTGAAGAGGTGTGGACGATTGCGCTGTGTAAATAGTGTCATGCAGTTTTACATGTAATAGTGATGCGCATTTTATGTAATGTATTATGGTAGGTAATGTAAGTCACATAAAGTGTTGATGTTTAATGTAATGTATAGTGCAGGATAAGCATAGCATAAGTATGATTTATATAGTAAGTGGTCTGACAACAGTATAAAGTTGTAAAGAACTTGGTGTCCCCTGAATTGTGTGCGGTGGCTCCTAAGGTCAGAAGCCTGGAGGCAGCAGACGTCTGTGGTCTACAAGTGAGTTTGATGTGCCCCACACCCTACAGCACCCTGGGACTGGGACATTGTCTGTAAAGTGCCAGAGCGAAACTAGACAGCAGCTCTGTCATGGCTACCGCTCTGCAGCAGTTTACAATAGTTCATCAATATTAGATAGGAGGGGGATCATCACCTAGCTTCCTCACTGATCAGCTACTTTTAGCCCAGGATGGATGTAAACAGTGAACGGAGCCGGAACAACAAAGTTGCATTGACTGTGTAGCTGATGAAAACTGCAAGTCAGCTCCTATGATCACATGCTACAACCTCAATAAATTCATGGCACTGAATACAAGATCTCCTTCTTACTTCTTGGGAAGTATAACCAAGCGACCTAGTAAATCCCATGGTGGTTCGGTGTAAGAATAAACACTATGATAATTACATTACTTACTTGCCTTCTATTTGCACACAAGCCAAATTAATAAATTACATTGCATGCATTGCTTGTCACAATCTCCAGGACCTTGGACCCCTCCAAAGTTAAATTTCAGGGTGCGCACATGCAGGTATCTACATGCTCCTTTAAATTAATGCTATCAAATAAGTTCACTTTAGGTCTTGCAATCCTGATCGCGTTACATAAGGTTTGCCCTTTTTATAGGCAGCTTATCAGCTAAGAAATGTGTGCTTTAGAGCACACAGCATATATGTGAGCCTGGAAACACATTTCATAAAGCGATTTGGACATACTGACAGCTACAATTTATCAACATAAATTACTGAGCTTAGTTGAAGAGCTCTTGTCATCTGACGGTAGTGAACTTCTGAAATTGGCTACTGCCCTCTTCAGTGATTATCTGAGAGATTTTTTTTTTTTTAAAGGTGGAGATGTCTGGAGATGAAAGACACCTGGAATAGACCTTAGAAGGATATAATCAAATTCTTTGGAACTGTAAAATCCGGCAAGACATATCTGAAAAGTTACATCTGTAAAGTACGCTGTATTCTATAAAACGCCCAATTCCTAGGAGATCAGAGGTGACAGAAGAGTAAAACTTTTGTCAATACTAACATCCAGGCTCGGACTGGCCCATAGGGTAACAGGGGAATCCCCCGGTGGGCCCCTGTACAGATCTGGGCCCCCAATCCCACTGTATGAGAATTACTTGGCATAATTCAATTGATTCTGTATAGAAAAAGGCAACATCTCATCATTCATTATTCAAACTACCCAGTTTATTATTATATAGAGATATAGGTAAATTTGTGAACAAGGGTAGCGTAATATTTGTATGCAAGGGGGCCCCCAACATCTGTGTTTCTGGTGGGCCTTGGCACCCCAATCCGACATTGCTAACATCCATAATTTGTCAAAACTATAATCCTCTGACAGACAAATAAAGACAAAAATTGAGGCTCTTGTGGTGTTGGCCCTGGTGTGGTATCGATTTATTTTATAAAATGTGGTCATGCTGTACTCAAGAAAATTGTGAGTTTCAACTAAAATATGTTTTACAGGTTCAATATCTGGTAGTTAAAAATTGGACATTGCAATTTGGAAACAAAAACAGAGAATCTTAGTTGGGAGCCTAAATTTCCATGAGTGTGAGGAGCCTGTATGTTTCCATGATGCAGACCAGTGTATTCTCATTGGGCTTGTATAAAGGCCTGATTGGGTTACCATAGGTTTAAAGCATTGTATTTGCATCTTCAGTATAGCAAATAATGGAGCATGAAACAATTTTTTTTCAGTTTGATTCATACAAAATCCAATAAAACAGCCCTTTATGCATCTCAATGAAAGTAGAGGCTTATTGAGTTACAATGAAGGTTCACTGGACCTTTAGGAGAAGTTTAGTAGTAATGTGACTGTGCATGAGGACTTCACAAAAAAGTATTACTAGATGCATTCTTTTATGTTTGCCAATGTGCAAGAACTACATCTTGTCAACAGCAGCCAACTGTAGTCATGCGCATCAGATGAACTATAATAGCAGGCATAATTACATTTTCCATTCTGAGCTTTAGACCACGGTCACACTTGCGAGTGTGATGCGAGTCTCTCGTATCAATTCCCGGCACTGCCGCCAGTACTCGGACCGGAATGTGTGGCTGCATGTATTTCTATGCAGCTGCACACTCTGGTCCCGAGTGCCGGCGGCAGTGCTGGGTATTGATGCGTGAGTTTCTCACATCACACTCGCAAGTCTGACCCCGGCCTTAGGTGCCACATCATAGAGCATAGAAGAGTGGAAGAAGCTTGTAATGTAGTTTAAGATCTGAAGTGATTATTGTTGTTGGGACAATGTGGTTATTCCCGCTAAACACTTCACTTAACACCTATAGTGTTATCCTTCTTGATTATTGTAGGACATTACTGGGGCACTATTGCTAAGGAATTTGTTGTTAAGTAAACCAGGAGGGGAGGCAAAGTGGGGAACCTGAAACCATATAAAAACTGTATTGCTGTCTTATCAACACAGTCTGTAGGTTTCATACTATAGCAGATGCTCAGTAATGGTAATCTCAGGACTTCTATAATCAGCACCAGAGAATTCATTAAAAGTGACTCTCCAATATCTTTAACTTGGTGGTCCATTGACAGCCATTGTATTCTATCACTCCACTGCACAGATTTTCAACTGGATTCTGGTCTGAGCTTTGGCTGGGTCATTCCAAAACGTTCTTTTCCTTGTGACACCATTTTTTTGTTGATTTGGAGTTATTCTTGAGGTCCTTGTTGTGCTGCAAAGGGAAGTCATCTATATCTTTAGCTTTGCAGCAAAGGCCTGAAGATTTTTTTTAAAAATTGACTGATATTTAAAACTTGATTAAAGCTCCAATTACAGTTTCAGAAACACTGCCCAAAAGCACAATGCTGTCTCCACCATGCATCATTTTGGGTATAGTATTCATTTGATGATGCACTGTGTTGGCTTTGTGCCAAATATACTTTTTGGAATCATGGCCAAAAAGTTCAACATTGGTGTCAAGAGACCATAACACGTTTTCCCAGATGCACTTGCAGGTTTTGGCAAAACTGGGCTGGTATGTTTTTCTTTGTAATTAACAGCTTCCATTTTACCATCAAATTCCACAGGCCTGACATATGAAGAATACAGGAGATTGTTGTCTCATGCAGTACACAACTAGTACTTGCCAAAAATGTTTGCAGCTCATTTAATGTTGCTCTTAGCAGCCTCTCAAAACAATTTTCTTCTTGTCTTTTAGTCATCTTTTGAGGGACATTCAGTTGCAGGCAATGTTACTGTTGTGCCAAATTTGAGACATCTCTTGATGACTATTTTCACAATGTTCCATGGCATATCTAATGCCTTGGTATTTTTTTGCACCCTACTCCTGACTCTAGTAACTTTTAAAAATTAGATCCCTTAGCTGTTAGCTACAGTGCTGTGCAAATTAATTGGGACAAAGCATTTTTTTAAGTAAAATCGTAAGTTGGTTACCAGTCAGTGATTCAAACTCATATATTAAATCCCTAAAACGATACTTTATTGTTTAAAAACCACAAATGTGGTACACACCAGAAAAAATGTGACAGAAAATGAAAAAATAAAAAATAAGTGTTCAAAAATTAGCCCACACTAGGGTAACCCCTATGAGTCCCTATTTGTTTACTGAGCTGTACCCTGCCTGGCTGCGGAGGTTGGCACCCTAAGGGGGGAACGTTGTGGCGCCCCCGCTCACGATGGCTATCCCTGGGGGCCCTAACAAACCCTACAGCCACTAGTGGTCCCTTCTACCCGATATAAGGGAACCCCTAGTTCTAGACAGAGATCAAGCCTGCTCTATAGAGGACCCTGTGTCCCAAGAAAAGAGGTTAAAAACAATTTAGAACACACATGGCATGGGGTGGCATGTTAAAGTCCCACAAAAAGATACAGACAACTTCAAGGCAGCCCAGTGGGATAACTCAGTTCAGATCATACCTAAATCTTATACACAAGATAAGGAGAGGCATCTTTTACTCAATTGAAAGCCATAGCTCAAAAATTGATTGAGAAATGGCTAAAAAATGCCATCAATAGTCTCCCACTAATAGAAATATATGGGGAACGCAGAGCTGCAACAGCGGTACTTATCTGCGTTTTTCGCCACCTGCCATCAAATCATGAATGCCTCAACGCGTTTCGCCTTCCAGGGCTCATCAGGAGGCCCGATGCTACGATAATTCGTGTCCCATAAAGGTGCAAATAGCTTACCGATGTTCCATACTTCTCCACTCTTATAATCTGCCGCGCAGAGCCTAAGCTCCGCCCACTCCAATCCCATTGCCTCTCTCAGCACCACCCATTTGCTGCTGCCCCAATCGGTTAACAGATCTCTGATGCACCGTCATACTGACCAATCACGTGTCCTCACACACAGGGTTCCCCATAGCTCCCCTGTCATCCTGGCTTAGATTGGTTTCTGCACCTAGCCTGCATGCAGCGTCACTGCTGACTCACCGATCACATGTCCTTAGACGGAGAGTCTCACAGCAATCACCAATCACTGCGCCCCAGGCATATTGTCATCTCTGCGATTTAACCCCATATGTGCAGTAAACGCTCCACAAACCAGGCGTATATACCCACATCGCTACATTTAACCCAAAGAGCTCATGTCTGACGATCCCATTTAATATGTTACCTACATTATATTGATAATGATAATTAGCGTTTTGCTCGATATATGCAAAACCGCATCATCGCCTACAACAGTGTGAGCAGGCGTCTATAGCTACCTATCTCAATATATGTAATCACCATATGACACTCATACTTCGCAAAAAGATAGATATAAATCGCGTCACAACCTTTAATAATGTGAACAGGCGTCGATATGCAACTACCCCATCAAGTTCAAGGTATCTGCTCTCCCAAGATAGTCACTGTGAGGCAAACATGTACAGATATCTTACTTCTTTCTATCTTCAGACAGTCTACGCATTCTAAAGATGGTCCACACCATGGATCACTTAAATATTATGCAACTGCCCCGTCAAAGTAATATATTGAGAGCCTTATTAAGAGGCAACAAGGGTTCAGATTCAAAATGCTCCTAGATCCTATAGGGATATACGTCTGCGGCAGTAAAGAGGGACTTTCTATATATGCAATATTCCACGCCAATACATGGAGATTCCACTATAACAGGGAACCAACAGAACAAAATCAAGGAGGCTGGTATCCTCTAGAAAAGGAACATATAATTCAATTGTGGCTCATAAGAAGCAGGCATATGACAATTGCTCATTCAGCCCTCTCGGTTCGAGTGACTCCATCCTGAATATCCATTCACACTCTCTCCTAAGCATCACCTTATCCACATTTCCTCCTCTTGGGTTTACATGGACTACCTCTACAGCACAGAATTTTATGTCACCGAAATCACCATTATGATACGTCCACATGTGCTTTGCAAGCGGGGTTTCTCTTTTATGTCTGATGTCTCCAAGATGTTCTCCTACTCTTCTTCTGAATTCTCTCCTGGTCTTTCCTATATAATTTTTTGGGCATGAGCATGTAGCCATATAGATGACCCCTGTGGTTTTACAGTTTGAGAAGCCACGATGAAAAAACATCCTACCAGTGCTCGCACTGCAGAAAGACTTCCCCGGTCTCATATATTTGCAAAAACTGCAGTCCCCACATTTAAAAAAACCACATGGTCGCCTATCCAACCAGGTACCACCAGCCAATGGTCTCCTATATTGGCTATGGACCAACATGTCCCTAATAGATCTACCCTTTCTAAAGGTAATGTTGGGACGCTCGCCAATTACATTCTTCAGATCTGGATCCAACCTGAGAACATCCCAATGCTTAGATAGGACCTTTCTGACCTCCTGATGGTTAACGTCAAATGTCCCAATTACTCTTATTAATTCTGTCGAGTCTTTAATCTCACGTTTCTGCAGCAATTTAGCCCTATCTGCTTTTCTTGCAAAATCATATGCAGTGTCTAGAACATGTTGCGGATATCCCTTGTTCTTAAACCGACAAAACATATCCCCAGCTTGCCTTTGGAACAGGTCATTCCTGGAGCAATTCCTCCTCAACCGTAGGAATTGTCCCTTCGGAATACCTCTCTTAAGAGGGACTGGATGGTGGCTCTGCCAATGTAGCAAGCTATTCGTACTCGTAGGTTTCCGAAATATACTTGTTGAGATGCCTCCCATCCTATCTTTTTGGATTTTAATGTCCAGGAATGGTATTTCCGTTTTCTGAATTTCTGAGGTAAATCTCAAGTTAACACTATTTCGATTCAACTCTCTCACAAATTCTTCAAATTGGTCTTTATCCCCTGTCCATACCATAAAGACATCATCTATGAACCTATACCACAAGGAAATCAAGCAGTGCCACCACTTCTCCTCTCCTCCAAAAACAATAGTCTCCTCCCACCAGCCCAGAAACAAATTTGCATACGAAGGGGCACAGGGGCACCCCATCGCGGTGCCCCTGAGCTGGTGGTAGAATTTGCCATCAAAACAGAATGCATTGTGGGTCAATATATACTGCAAAAGGGAGGTCAAAAAACTATTGTGCCCTCTACAAGCTATTGACCTCTGACTAAGAAAATGTCCCACGCCTTTAATGCCTACATCATGTGGTATGTTACTGTAGAGTGCTTCTATATCAATGGAGGCCAACCAAGCATTCCCTTCCAGATGAACGCCCTCCAATTTTAGCAGTAAATCTGAAGTATCCCTCAAATATGACGGCATACAAACCACAAAGGGACGTAATATCTGGTCAATATACAGGCCACTATTCTGTGTCAACGAGTCCACACCTGATACAATCGGCCTCCCCTTCAGGGGATTCAGGCCCTTATGTATCTTTGGTAATGCATAAAACGTGGCCACCAGCGGGAACTTAGGAAGAATAAAGTCAAATTCTGTCTTTGAGACCACACCCTCTGCTAAGGCCCCACTAAGGATCAGCTGCAGTTCCTCTTTATAAGAGGCCATGGGGTTCTCTTTTAGCACCTCATATGTTGAATTGTCCTGCAGAATAGCATAGCACATTTCACGATATTCATTGTGGTTCAGAATTACCATATTGCCCCCTTTGTCGGAGGGTTTTACCACTATTTGATCATTTTTCTTTAAAGCCTCAAGTGCTAATCGCTCACTGGCCAACAAGTTATCCTTATTTTCCCACTCTGGTCCTGCTAATTTCTTCAGGTCCCTCTCCACCAAGCTGGCAAATATATCGATATTTCCCATATCACCTACAGGCGGCATCCTTTCACTTTTATTTCTCAAGGTAGTAAAGGGGCCCTTCCCAGCAGTGGGAACTCTATCATTTTCATTCAAAAGTCCAATGAGCGCCTCATATCCTTCAATATCCTCCTCATTGAGGCCCTGTTGTTTACAAGCCTCACGGCTATTGTGTCTAAAAAACTTTTTCCACTTGAGTTTTCTACAAAACAAATTCAAATCTTTAACCCATTCAAAACAGTTGAACCTGTTCACTGGCACAAAGTTTAGGCCTCTAGAGAGGACACTCAGCTCATCCGTAGTGAGGACGTGCGAGGACAGGTTCACAATCTGACCTTTTATTGGTTGAACCGAGTTCTTAATTGGTAACCCGTTCTCGCCCCTTGTTCCAAAAAAGAGGTAGAGGAGACAGTAGGAGTATACGGCTGAGCAGAACCAGAACCAGATATCGAATTGGGGCCTGAGAAGGGAGTTAACACTCGTGTACCTCCCCTGTGTGGCCCTCTTCCCTTTCTCATGGATCTGCCTCTCCCACCTTGCCATCTCTGTTTCGACAGCGTATCTCTATACTGATGTATACCCCCTGGTGCCCTCTCCGTCCTTTCTGTGTCGGAGGTATCGATATCAGATGACGAAGCCTCAGACTGTCTTTCTTTCTGGTAGTTGAACACCTGATTATCACTAAAGTCCCTCAAATCTCTCTGGAACTGGAGATGCTTTCGTTCTTTCAATAGAGCCTGATATCTCTCAACAGAGGTTTGCAATAGCCCCTCCCTTCTATTAAAATCGGGATCCCCTTTAAACTTCAGGACTCGTTCGATCAATTTATTCAAATCCCCAGTAACCCTCTCAAGTACCTTTTTTTCTTCTGCCAACAAAATTTGCATAAATCTAAGGGATGACTCGATGGATTCCTTCATCCACACACTCATAAGCTCAGGTGAGGAAATTCTAGGGGAAGGATTGATGTTTATCCTCAGGCCTCTTGGAATTATCCGATTTTTTATATAATTTTCAAGTGTTCTGAGTTCCCACCAGGATTTCAAAAATTCTTTATAACCTCCATATACATCATTGAATAGATTCTTGAGAGCCAAAGGGCCAGTATTGCTCTCAGACGACCCTGCTATGCTAAATGCCTGATTAGCATCTTCCATCCACAGATCTAAATTAATAGGACCTGCAAGGAAACCAGCCATCCCAGATTCGAATATAAACAATCTGAAATATAATCCTTAAAGGGTTCTCAAATCAAACTCATATATTAAATCCCTAAAACGATACTTTATTGTTTAAAAACCACAAATGTGGTACACACCAGAAAAAATGTGACAGAAAATGAAAAAATAAAAAATAGGTGTTCAAAAATTAGCCCACACTAGGGTAACCCCTATGAGTCCCTATTTGTTTACTGAGCTGTACCCTGCCTGGCTGCGGAGGTTGGCACCCTAAGGGGGGAACGTTGTGGCGCCCCCGCTCACGATGGCTATCCCTGGGGGCCCTAACAAACCCTACAGCCACTAGTGGTCCCTTCTACCCGATATAAGGGAACCCCTAGTTCTAGACAGAGATCAAGCCTGCTCTATAGAGGACCCTGTGTCCCAAGAAAAGAGGTTAAAAACAATTTAGAACACACATGGCATGGGGTGGCATGTTAAAGTTCCACAAAAAGATACAGACAACTTCAAGGCAGCCCAGTGGGATAACTCAGTTCAGATCATACCTAAATCTTATACACAAGATAAGGAGAGGCATCTTTTACTCAATTGAAAGCCATAGCTCAAAAATTGATTGAGAAATGGCTAAAAAATGCCATCAATAGTCTCCCACTAATAGAAATATATGGGGAACGCAGAGCTGCAACAGCGGTACTTATCTGCGTTTTTCGCCACCTGCCATCAAATCATGAATGCCTCAACGCGTTTCGCCTTCCAGGGCTCATCACTGTTAGCTACAGTGCTGTGCAAATTAATTGGGACAAAGCATTTTTTTAAGTAAAATCGTAAGTTGGTTACCAGTCAGTGATTCAAACAAGTTTTAACTGGTCTTTGTCTCAATTAATTTGCACAGCACTGTTGCTGTCCCTTAGCAGTTCATTTTTCAATGGATGTGTACAGATTATGGGTGTAATTAAAGGTGCAAAAAGTTCTGAAATTCTTCTTGGCATGAACAGTCAATTTGCTGTTGAACAGTTATGTAAATCTTATTATGTTGGGAGTGAGTGTCTGTTGTCTGAGACTACCTTGTAATTATCATAATACCCTGTGTGTCAGGATGTTCAAACCTCCTCATCCTATTCCTTTCCAGGTGATCATTAACACTTTCTAGAAGCACGGACCTCTGACACTTTCACTAGGGTGCGCACAAACTCCTGATCACTCAAAGGACCAACAAATATGTAAGTCTATCTTCCCTAACCATTGATCAACCATCCCAAGATACTTTAGGAACCCTCCAGCAATTGCTCTTGCATTTGTGCTTTGGTTTCTAAATGTGTCAACTATTTGCACTTACCATTGGCTTGCCTTCTGTATTGAGCAAACTTTGCCTGCTTTGACCTTTTGTTTGACTATTGTATTGAGTGAATTTTGCTTGCGCTTGCCCAGACTTGTATGACTGTTAGGCTGCGTTCACACATCGCGTTTTTTTCGCGGCGGTTTTAAACGTGCGATTTTGCCGCGAAAACGCGAAAAATAAGCATCCCATGCATTCCTATGGGATTCTGCAATGCTGTGCTAATAAAAAACTGGAATCTGAACTGGGAAAGTAAGTTAATGTGTATGCACAATGTAAGTGCATATTAACACATGACCATTAACCAGAGAAAACAAAGCAAAAAACACAACTATCCTAAAATAAAATAAAAAATAAACTGCAAATAATGCATAAAGGTAATAATAATAATAAGGGTATTTAGTAAACAATTTTGATCAAAATGATGTGCAAGCCATCCCGCCACGTCAAGGCAACCCTTGTGGGACAGTCCCTAACTCTAGTATTTAAAACTTTTCCACTTGCCAAGTGACGTGAATGTGAACAAGGATCGAGCGACTGAACCACTAGTAAAAGCATAGGCCAGACAGGATGGGTTTCACAGCTCAGAAAAAGGGCGGTCACACACTTATATGCACAGAATGCACACTGAAATAAATAAAAAACTTGAATCTGAACTGGGAAAGTAAGTTAATGTGTATGCACAATGTAAGTGCATATTAACACAAGACCATTACACAGAGAAGACAAAGCAAAAAACACTAATATCCTAAAATAAAATAAATAAACTGCAAATAATGCATAAAGGTAATAATAATAATAAGGGTATTTAGTAAACATTATTTTGATCAAAATGATGTGCAAGCCATCCCGCCACCTCAAGGCAACCCTTGTGGGACAGTCTGACCTATGCTTTTACTAGTGGTTCAGTCGCTCGATCCTTGTTCACATTCACGTCACTTGAAAAGTGGAAAGGTTTTAAATACTAGATTTTGGGACTGTCCCACAAGGGTTGCCTTGACGTGGTGGGATGGCTTGCACATCATTTTGATCAAAATTATGTTTACTAAATACCATTATTATTATTATTATTATTACTTTTATGCATTAGTTGCAGTTTATTTTTTATTTTATTTTAGGATATTTGTGTTTTTTGTTTTGTCTTCTCTGTGTAATGGTCTTGTGTTAATATGCACTTACATTGTGCATACACATTAACTTACTTTCCCAGTTCAGATTCAAGTTTTTTATTTATTTCAGTGCGCATTCTGTGCATATAAGGGTGTGACCTCCCTTTCTCTGAGCTGTGAAACCCATCCTGTCTGGCCTATGCTTTTACTAGTGGTTCAGTCGCTCGATCCTTGTTCACATTCACGTCACTTGGCAAGTGGAAAGGTTTTAAATACTAGAGTTAGGGACTGTCCCACAAGGGTTGCCTTGACGTGGCGAGATGGCTTGCACATCATTTTGATCAAAATTATGTTTACTAAATACCCTTATTATTATTATTATTATTATTATTATTACCTTTATGCATTATTTGCAGTTTATTTTTTATTTTATTTTAGGATATTTCTGTTTTTTGTTTTGTGTTCAATGCTGTGCTAATGCTGCGTTTTTTTCCGCGGCGGAATCACTTCGCAATAAAAAAAACCCGCAACATGCGCATTAATTTAGCGGAATCGCAGCAATTCCACCCACATAGGAGTGCATTGTTCTGCTTACTTTCCGCATGTGGCTGTGCCCACATCTTGACCCTACATCTTGAATTACACGATTTGTTAACTGATGCTAAAGAAGACCACGGAAACCTTGTGGTGAAGTCCAAATTCATGTACGGGGGATAAAAGGTGAATACCAGAATTCCCTTAGTCTCCACTCAGTGTAGCCTCAAGTCTAAGAGTCCAGGTAGGCCTAGTGTCAGTAATTTTTTTTTCGTACTATTTGAGAACTTTTGCCTACACATAGACTACCACAATGATACTGCTACATGGCAAAACCAAATATGAAAAGTATCTCAGACTAGTGTTCTGGTTTCATTAATCATATTATTAAGTTAACAATTTTTTTCTGTTTCTTATATACTGGAAATTCCTTGAGTTTTTTAACTGATTAAAACAATGATCTGATAACATGGTACCATACTAGTTTACATTCTTGTTAGTGAATATTAATGCTGTTTCAGAATATTTGAGTGTTAATTACACTGGATGGATTGTTATGGCACTATTTGCTTCCTAGAATCAAATCTATAAGTAAACAGTGAGGTACCTTAATGTCAAGGTGTTCACTGTAATATTGCTTATAATAGCCATTTTGAAATAAATCTGCATGAGAAAAAGTAATTAAAAAAGCTGATGGAAAGGTTGAAGAGAAATTAAAGGAGAATTGATGAGGGCTCGTTGGTGATTATCATTTCAGCTGTTAGCAAGCGGCTTACGAAACACTAATTGCTAATGGGAAAGGAGAGGAAACCTGGAGTCATTACTATTAAATGACTGAGGTGCCCAGAAAAAGAACTTTTAATTAATAACAGTAATTTGTTTTTAAAGAGTAGTGTTCATTTCCAAAGATCATTTCTTGATTGCACGTAAAAATGTATCTACCCCAGGGTGGAATCCTGGCAGAACATTTTGGCAACAGGCAGTTATTTATCTTGTTACATATGAGTAAATAAGGAAGGAAATCAGTAAGTAACAGTAGTCAAATACAACTATACAGAAAGTTAATTGTAACCATCAGATGGATGAGAAACCGCTCTCAATCTCAAAGGCTTGTCTTATTAGCCAGGACAATGGCTCACTGACACAATCATATATGGCCTAGTTTTATCATTCAGAAAGATATTAACTTGTTGCTATTTTTTTAAATGAAAAGCAGCACTGATATGGTACAGAAAAGCATAAAGTATTCATAATTCAAAGTTTTTGACATTTGAGCTTTCCGCAACCGCCTCTAAACGTTAGACAGAAAGCTACATAAACATGGTAGAAATTTATAAATGACCATACTGTATGTTAGGAGTCAGTAGACTTTAGTAATACAATGTGAAAGTTGTGGAACATGCCATAGTTATGCAATATTTTGTGTCTACTTTATATCTCTTGTCAACTTTTTGAAATAAAAAAACAATATAGCAAGATGCATAACTATTAATTACTCTAATTTAGAAAAACGAAATAAAAGAAGTAAGTCTTAAAAGCCACCAATAGTGACGAAACAAACAGTCCACACAACGAACCCACAGTATATCTGACTACTTCCCCGATTAAATGATCTAGTGGCAATGCACTGTGACTAAATATTATATTTACACAGGAGAGTGCAAATGTATACTGATAACAAATAAAGGAAACACTAGAATACCACATCCTAGATATCACTGAATGAAATATTCCAGTTGCAAATCTTTATTCATTACATAGTGGAATGTGTTGAGAACAATAAAAAGTAAAAATGATCAATGTAAATCAAAATTAATATCCCATGGAGGTCTGGATTGCAGATATCTAGAATGTGGTATTTTAGTGTTCCCTTTATTTTTTTGAGCAGTGTATAATAAACTGTGTTCCAAATTATTATGCAAAAAGAGTTTAGGAGTGATAAGGTTAGAATTTTTTTGTTTGTCATTTAAACTCATTGATGGTGATGTGTGTCAGGGCTCTTTATATCACTGAAAGCAATTGCAGATACCTGTGCAAATTAGTTTGGCAGGTGTGTCCAAATAAAGACAAGACTACTTAAGAAGGCTGTTCTACATTATTAAGCAGCATACATTTTTTGCCAAAATGGGAAAGAAAAAGGATGTGTCGGCTGCTGAGAAGCAACAAATTGTGGAGTATTTAGGTCAAGGCATGACTACAATCAACATTGCCAAGACACTTCATCGTGATCATCGCACAATCAAGAAGTATGTAGCTGATTCCCAGCACACACGTGTGCATGCTGATAAGGAAAATTGAGGACTCTTTCCAACAGGCAATTGCGTCAGGTTAAAAGAGCAGCTGCAAAAATGCCTTGTCATAGCAGCAGACAAGTTTTTGACGCTGCTGGTGCCTCCAACGTCCCCGGAACAACAAGATGCAGGGTCCTTCAGAGGTTTGCAGCTGTGCGTAAGCCATCCTGTCGACCACCTCTATCCACTGCACACAAGCAGAAACGGCTCCAGTGGGCCAAACGATACATGAAGACTGACTTCCAAACTGTTTTGTTCACCGATGAGTGCCGTGCAACGCTCGATGGTCCAGATGTATGGAGTGGAGGATGGCTGGTTGATGGACATCCCATGAAAACACGGCTAAGGCACCAACAAAGAGGAGGAGGTGGAGTAATGTTTTGGGCTGGAATCATGGGGAGAGAGATTGTCGGCCCCTTTAGGATCCCTGAAGGGGTAAACATGAACTCCATAATCTATGTGGAGTTTCTAAAACAGCACTTGCTGCCATGGTTCAAGAGGAAGAACCATTCTTTCCACAGAAAAATCATTTTCATGCATGATAATGCACCGTCTCATGCGGCAAATAACACATCTGCATCTCTGGCTGCTATGGGCATAAAAGAGGACAAACTTATGGTGTGGCCACAATCTTCCCCTGACCTCAACCCCATTGACAACCTCTGGAGCATCATCAAAAGGAGTGTCTATGATGGCGGGAGGCAGTTCACATCTAAGCAACAGCTCTGGGAGGGTATTCTGTCCACATGCAAAATAATTGAAGTGCAAACCATCCAAAAACTGACATTCAATGGACGAGAGAGTTCAGAAGCTTCTTTCGAACAAGGGGTCCTATGTGCAAATGTAACATCACCTAGAATAAAGTTTTGACTTGAAAACTGTTTGATTTCATTTTGTAATAAGCTGATAATGCTTATAATTTCACAATTGACCATTTTTTTGTTCAAAATAAAAAGGATGAAAACTCTGCTGTGCATAAAAATTTGGAACATACATTTTGAGTGTTTCTTATTTTTAAAAATATACTGTTTTCATAGGCAGTTTGTTCAAAAACATTGCAATTATACTAGAATATTAGATGACTGGAAAATAACAATGACTGCAATTCATATAGGTAATTTAGAGAAAATATGAGGACATTTTTTGCATAATAATTTGGAACACAGTGTAGTTCTTATATACAGGAGAGTGCAAATAGATATACATGTTCAATGAAAAAAGGTTCAACTTCATTGAACATTACAGTCATCAGGTGTGAGAGTCAATTTAGAGCCTTCTACCAAACGAGTATTGGGAAAGTAACCATCTATCCATAGTTCACCCTGCCTCAGCGACAATGTTTCTAAGTTCTTTCTTTGTATTGTAAATTCCACCCTAATAAGGGCAATAACCAGAAATGTCCCTATTAGGAGACTCAAGTATCTTCCATCTACCCTTTCTGATGAATTTTGTCTTTTTATGGAAAAGATTCATCACAAGAGTACGGAGGATAAATTCACAGGACCGACTGGTGGGGTCTAGAAGAGTTGGGAAATATAATTCCAGCATTCACAGTGCTCATCTTTCGAGGTAAAACAGAATGGGGCACCAAAATAATTGATGAATTACGTCATGCAAAAAGGTAGCATGGAAATACCAAGGTTCTCTACTAACAAACAGGGATATTTTGGGTTACTGCCCTAGTCTGGATAAGAGCTTTAACTGAGGACACTTAGTGACATTGTAAATATGGAAATGTGAACTAGGGATAGAGCGTTACCTTCTCTCATCTTATCCAGGTGGAACACCCGCTCCTGATGACCGTAATGATTGGGGAGGTTGAACATTTTTTTTATTGAGCATTGTTATATATCTATTCCCTCCCACATCTTTATACAGTTTGTAGGAAATACTTGGTCGTAATGCATTGTGAATAGACTAAAATAGTGACATTAAACTGGAGGATATACTCGTGTAATGCAAAAAAAGTTCATCTTTATTAATAATATTTAAAAATTACAACTATATCCCAGGCAAAAAGTGGTAAGTGGCCCAAATGGTCACAATCAATGTCCACTACTTAATATAAGGCAGAAGTTAAGAGGGTTAAGGGGAAAGGAGGAAACTCTCCCTCAACAATATACCCTATAGATAACCCTACCTGACCATGGAGGTTGGCACCCTATAAAAGCACGCAAGAATGGTGCCTAGCTCATCTAGTCCTAGGAGACCCTAGGGATCCCTATACATGGACAAAATCAACCCCTTAAACAAAAACACCTTATGTAAGGAGGACAGAAGCAATATCCATACAAACAAATCCATTAACCCAAAGGTAGCACAGATAAAACACTAAAAACAGCTCATCAGTAAAAAACTGACTACCTGTAGCAAGGGTTTATTTTGGGGGTGAGACTGGGGTAATAAGAAGACCAGATTAAAATGCGAATATTATTGTGGCTCCCAAAAGACAGTCACACAGCCTTGCTTCATAATAATCAATTCTATAGATCTCTGTTTTATTTACCAAGTTTTGTACAAAAAAAAAAAGAAAAAAAAACAGACACAAAAAGACATGCAAATGTAATCTCACATAAAATAACATTGGCTGTTTGATTACATTTCCTTTTAGGTGACAGACTTAATAAAAAAAAACATTGTGTTACAAAATCGTTTTCTGCTGTATTTCTTTTATTTCCTGTTTTTCAACTTAATTAAGATTTGTGAGCGTGTCTTTGAAGCCGTCAGAATGAACAGGTTTTAACCTACGCCTTATGAAGGACATAAATCCAAGTCATTAATTGCGCTCAATGCATTTGACATATTTTTTCATACTTTTAATTGATCTACAGTTGGGTTTTTGGGATATAATGCCAGTGTGAATTAGACAGTTCCCTTTCATTGTCTTACAAAATGGCTTTAATCTTAGTCAAAGGTATTGAAGCTTTCAAGACTTGTTCTCACTACGTCAAGCTAAAAACTTGATAGCTCAATTGCTTGGAAAAACATTACTTTACGAAGAAAAAAAGGAATGAAAGGGATTGTATTGGATAATATAATGTAATCTGGATGTGATTCTTCAATGTTTGATCTAATATCAGATATACATTCATCTTAGAAAAGGCAAGACATTTTATTGAGCAACTAGTTTTTGTGAGGAAAGAATGAATCATAACTATCCTCAGCAGAAAGTCAAATCATATGAAATGAATTTTGACATTGCGCCTCGGCATATTGTGTGCTATCGCAAAGGCAAAATACAGCAATACCACATATTATTAAATGTACAAAGGTACGGGTATAAACTCGTGCTGCATGTCTGTTAACTCAGACCTGGCAGAAAATTACCGTATATCCGCGCCTTTGTAATATATATGGTAGTTTATTGTGATACTCATGCAATGCTTAAAGGGATTTTCAAACATACAAAGTACATTCTAATCAATAGATCTACGGAAAAAATAATGTCCACAATTGGATGTTAAAAAAATGTTCCTGTGCTGAGAAAATCCTATAAATGTGTCCCTGCTGTGTACTGTGTAATGGCTGTGTCTGACCGTACAGGAACATGGTCTGATTATACCACAGCTCCTGGGCAGGGGAGCAAGTAAAAGAGTATACACACAGGACAGAAGGGGATCACAGCTGATACTTTCTTGAAGGTAGCTGATACTTTCTTGAAGGTAAAACATTTCTCTGCCCCTTTGAAACCATATTTTACCAAAAAATCAGCTGTGACCCAATGCTGTTCTGTCTGTATACACTCTTGCTTCTCCGCTGCCCAGGAGCTGTGGTATGATCAGACCATGTTCCTGAATGGTCAGACACAGCCATTACACAGTACACAGCAGGGGCATATTTATAAGATTACTTCGTTTGCCTATTTTCTTTTTTAGCAAAGTAAGTAAATATGAAGTGCATGTAAAAAAAATTAACTGTCATTAGTGTGTGAACGTGCAGAAACAACTTAGCATGTTAAGTATGAAATACCTCCCAAGTGCAAAAAAAAAGATCTAAAAGTCATGCTGTATGTAACACAAAATGGAACAATGAAAATTAAATCTAGGAGAGCTAAAAAAATTACCCCTAAATATATTCCTTTAGGCAAAGGATGCTAAATGGAAGCAGTCATCCCTGAAATGAAAACTGAACTAATTAAACAGTTCTATAGGTGACTTAGCACCTGTAAAAATCACATAAGCAGTATATAATTTATTGCTGTTATTACTTTTACATCTCGTTTCTCCATTTGCAAATGAGGGGGCTTTGTTACACCCTTTGAGTGACCACCAGCCCGCCCAGTTCCCCCTTTATTTTCATACTGAACAACTCTCCTGATTATAAATGACAGTGCTCAACTGGCCAGAATGAACACTGTCTGAACCCTAACCGTGGCGCTGCGCATGGACGCTGACCATAAACGACTGTGGTGTGCACACAGTGAGGGTTGTCATTACTCCCTTGTCAGTGAAGCTGCTGCTTGCTATATCCAGAAATGTAGCAAGCAGCTGCAGAAAAGAGGCATTTTAAATGTCAAAAACCATCAGAATATGTTTCCATAAAGAGTTAATAAAAGTTGGGTATTGGGTTGCATGTATGCCAAAATGGCAACACTGACAAAGTCACCTCATCCTGTAAAAAACAAGTCTTCATACAGCTACATGGATAAAAAAAAATGATGGCTTCAGGAATGTGGCAATGAAATAAAAAACAAACAAAACCAAATTAGACTTCATGTTTAGGTGTTAAAATGGCTGATGGAAGAGTACTTGACCAGACCTGTCAGTCTTGGTCAATCGAAAATTAGATGCCTTTTCAACAGCCATTTTGATCAGTTTGTGAGGAAGGGTGAGGTAACAATCATATAACATTTTACAAAGGAGCAGATTGGCACTGAATCTGTAAAGGTACGTACACACAATGTGTTTTTCATGTGTATTCCTCCTGGAACATTCCTGAAAAAGCATTAATAAATGTAAAGAAGAATGAACAAATGCACTGCAATGTGAAATCAATTGGCAGTACACACGGCCCAACTCATTTTAGCTTCTCTTAATCTATTCAGGTTTTCAAAAACGTGAAGCGATTAAAAGACAACAGCAGTTTCCTCTTGTTGCATCTTACGCTTGGAACACGCTCATGCAATATTAGAAAAAGACCGGAGTCAAAGACACCACCAAAGATATTTGAAAAGATGTCTAAGGCAATGTCGCATTTTTGCAGCATTTTTTTAGCTGTGTTTTGTATATATGTAGAGGATCTGTGCGTGTGGCAGAGGTGTGTAGCTGAGCTGTGTATGTATATTCAGCAGAGATGTGTGTGTACTGTAGATGTAGCCGTGTTATGTAAATGATGCAGCAAAGCCAGGTAGGCTAGGGTTAATTCCTAGCACTACAGGTTCTAATCAGGTGCACCTGGCTGCCTCTGCACATAACCCGGCTAAGTGTTCACCATAGTCAGTCAGCTGGTGGAAGCTGACCAGAGTGGACTGTATTGGAGCCAGAGATAGAGACAAGCCAGAATCTCTCTCTGAGAAGAGACTGCACAGACCGTGTGCACCAAGCTGAAAGTTTCAGTCGTTGAACAATAGCTGTTTTGCTTGACCAAACTGGGACTAGCTCAGCCATGTATGAGTAACCAGGGTCTATTTTGTTTAGCTAGCACCTGAACAAGGCTAGAGATTTTGTGTTTATGGTTTTGTTTTTTGGTGCTGTGCAACCTGTGGAACTAAACATCACATTATTTTGACACAAGAATCTCAGTGCCTGTGTTAATGCTGATTACTGCTGAGAATGAATCCCTGCAATTGGTGGAGAATATGTGCACAATCCCAAAGAGCACAGGTGATTACAGTGTAAAGATTGAATGTCGTGGGTAAAGGCAGCTACAGCATTGCAAACAGTCTTAAAGCATGGAGGAGCTTGATAAGGCCAACCTTGTCCAGCCCATGCAGTTGCAGCAGCAGCTGCAGACTCAACAGGAATCTAGCAAATTCCTGATCCAGCAGTTTCAACAGCAGCTGCCTCAACAGTAGCAACAGTTTCAGCAGCAGTTGCAACAGCAGATGGCTATCTTGAAAGTAGCTGTCCAGGCCATGGAAATAGAAATTTCAGACAGCCAAATTGATGGCATCCATGTGAGAGGAACAGTACTGGAGGCCTTGTGGAAAATGACTCAGGAGGAGGACATCAATGGTTTTCTGACTGTCTTTGAAAGGACTGGCAAACTGGGAGAAACTGCCCCTAGGGCAATAGGCAGAGTTGTTGGCTCCATACCTTACTGGGGAACCACAGAAAGCATGCTATGACCTTGTCATGCAGGATGATAAGGAGTATGTCAAGCTGAAGGTGAAGATTATAGCTCAATTGGGCACAACCCTGGCAGTCTGGATGCAACGGATGCACCTCTGGCATTGCCAAAAGGACAAACCTTCTTGGTTCCAGATGTTTGACCTGTTACACCTGGTGGAAAAATGGCTGCAGCCTGAAACCTGCTCTCTGACACAGATGGTGGAAAAGAGTGGTAGTGGTCCAATTTATTCACTCACTATCTAAGTCCGGACAAAATGTGAGTTGCCCAACGAGATCACCAGAATGTAGATGACCTTGTGAGCTTCGTGGAAAGATACTTTGCAGTGGAGAACTCCTTGAGCAGTCAATGGAGCCTGAGCTCACCTTTCTGGAATACTCAAAAGAAGGGGTCCATCTTCACTGACTGTTAGATATATTTTTTTTTTTTTTTATTCTGTTAGATATAGGGTATATATCAGCCCATTATCCACTGGTATCAGAACCAGGAAGTCTCCTTGGTAGGCTGGCGAAACTCCTAGGTTGTCTACCCTGCCAGCAGTGCTGTTTCTCATTTTGATGAGGAGCCTCAGGAATATCAGGTGACGCAACAGTGTTCAAGTGATGGGACTCCTAGACTCGTGGAGTTTGGTGACTTTGGAAAGGGCCACTCTTCCACATATGCTAGTCCATGGGAAGAGGGTGTGGCTAAAGTGTATCTATGGAGATACCAAGAACAATCCCATGGCCAGGTCGCCATACACACAGACTGTGGTTCCATGTCCCACAAAATGGGAGTAGTCAAGGACTTGTTGCATGCTATTGGTCTAGATTTTCCCTTGTTTTGGGACTTATGGGCCAAAGATGTAGCACACAGTAGTCCAGTATGCCGCCAGAGGTTGGTTATGGTAACAAGGTTACATGATGTAAACAGTGAATTTTCTTTCACTGTACTGGCTAAAAAGGAGGATGAGGAAGCATCTCTTGAAGCCAATATCCCTGACCTGGCTGAGTCTCAGGACAATTTTCGTACTGCCCAACTCAGGGACTTGACAGTAGAAGGTACTTTGGAAAATGAAAGTGGGTGAAATGGTGTTCCCCAGGAATCGAGAGCCAATAATAGCTTTCCAAAATTGGCCAGACCTAATCCAGTGTTGTGTTGTGGGACCAAAGACAGATAAAACAACACCTCCTCAAAGCCCAAGAGGAAAAATCCAGGGATATAATCAAGTTAACCTATATAAGTCAAATATTATGGAACAGAACAAAGTATAAACCACTAAAGCTGACAAAAAATATATAGAGACACTATATATCAATGAAGATATAAACCTGCAGTGGGGAAAAAAAATATTTAGTCAGCCACCAATTGTGCAAGTTCTCCCACTTAAAAAGATGAGAAAGGCCTGTAATTGACATCATAGGTAGACCACAACTATGAGAGTCAAAATGAGAAAACAAATCCAGAAAATCACCTTGTCTGATTTGGCAAGATTTCTTTAGCAAATTCTAGTGGAAAATAAGTATTTGGTCACCTAAAAATATGCAGGATTTCTGGCTCTCACAGTCCTGTAACTTCTTTAAGAGGTTCCTCTGTTCTCCACTCATTACCTGTAGTAATGGCACCTGTTTGAACTTGTTATCAGTATAAAAGACACCTATCCACAACCTCAAGCAGTCTCACTCCAAATTCCACTATGGTGAAGACCAAAGAGCTGTCGAAGGACACCATAAACAAAATTGTAGCCCTGCACCAGGCTGAGAAGACTGAAACTGTAGTAAGTAAGCAGCTTGGTGTGATCTAATCAACTGTGAAAGCAATAATAAGAAAATGGAAGACATACAAGACCACTGATAATCTACCTCGATCTGGGGCTCTACGCAAGATCTCACCCCGTGGGTCAAAATCATCACAAGAACAGTGAGCAAAAATCCCAGAACTACACGGGGGGACCCAGTGAATGACCTGCATAGAGCTGGGACCACCGTAACAAAGACTACCATCAGTAACACACTACGCCGCCAGGGACTCAGATCCTGCAGTGCCAGACGTGTCCCCCTGCTTAAGCCAGTACATGTCCGTGCCCGTCTAAAGTTTGCTAGCAAGCATTTGGATTATCCAAAAAAATATTGGGAGAATGTCATATGGTCTGATGAAACCAAAGTAGAACTGTTTGGTAGAAACAAAACTCGTCGTGTTTGGAGGAGACAGAATGCTGAGTTGCATCTAAAGAACACCATACCTATTATGAAGCATGGGGGTGACAAAATTATGCTTTGGGGCAGTTTCTCTGCAAAGGGACCAGGACAACTGATCCAAGTACATGAATGAATGAATGGGGCCATGTATCATGAGATTTTGAGTGTAAATGTCTGTAACAACTCTGCTGGCATCACTTCATGGCCTCCCATCCCCCACCTACCTTACTCACTACTCCGGGCCATGCTGTGAGTCCTGTATGCTGCCGGTTCTATGCTGTATGCCTCTTGCCTCATGTATGCAGAGAGCAGGCTTCCTGGCTGTGTGCATAGAGGGGCGGTGCTGGCACTCTCTGGTTCTTATGGAATCAGTGTGCACCTGCCTATGGTGTTCCCAGCCAATTACCAAGAGGCCTCTAGTATTTAGGGAAGCTCCACCTGGTCAAAGCTGCCTGAGCAACGCCTTTACTCAGTGTCTAGCTGCTGAGTTGCCAGGTCCTGTCTTGTCTCTGCCTGCTCTGGGGGCTTCATTCCCAGATCTATTTCAGTGTGCTTTGTGTCCTGTTTTCTGCCCACCAGGAGTCTGTATATCCTGGTCTCTGTATCCCTCTCTCTGTGCCTTGTGCATTTCTCATTCTGCCCCACCAGGAGGCAGAATATCCTTTTCTGTGTCCTTGTTCCTGTGCACTGACTCGTACCTTGCTTTGTCTAAACTCTGTCCTATACCTGTGTCTGTCTTATCCCCGTCTCTGTGCCTTGCTCTGTACGTTGCCTAGTCTGAACTCTGTCCTATACCTCTGTCTGTTAGTCTCCTTGTCTGTGGCTCCTTTCTCTGCTGTGTTATCCTTGAGCCCTCTCCATCTGCCTACTCTGGTTCCTTGCTCTGCCTGTACTCTGCACTCTGGTGGTTCTGTCTGTGCTCCGCACTCTTGCGGTTCTGCTTTGCTCCACTCCTGCTGCTGCAGAACGTCTTGCTGTAGCTCTTCTTAGCATACATGCGGTTCCGCTCTGCTCTCCTTCTCTGTGGCACCTGCTGGTGCAGAACCTCTTGCTGCAAACTGCAGTTTCTCTCCACAGCCTTGCGGTTCTACCCTGCTCTGCCCCTTGTGGTTCTACCCTGCTTTGCAACCCTGCGGTTCTGCGCCGTTTCCATTACATATCCTGTGGATCCTTGTCCTACCCGTCTGTACTGGTTCCTGAACCAGTTTCTGCATGTTCTGTGTGAACAGCTCTCTACCTGTTCCCTCACACCATTATATCTACCTATGTTCCGTCCTGTTAGGAACGGCGGAATGCACTAAATAAAATAAATAATAAAGTGCATTCACCGCTCGGGGTCCACCGTGCAGAAGGTGTTATAATTGCTGCTGAGTAATGGCAGACGTGCTATATGGTGGTATAATGCGCACGGGGTTAAACGTCACCCAGGTGCGCAGAGCAATCACTGTTTAATCACAGAGATGCCAGTAGGGGTAAACACAAAAAGGCTGAGCCTGTTAGCGTCACAGGTCTCAGATATATGCACACACGGTATCAGGTCACAGGTGCAGGACCAAAGGCAGAAGGAACTGCGTCCATCTAGACCTACCGTGTGTGAGGCATCGCTACTGCGGGCACCAAAGAGAGCTGCAACTGCAGCATGGCATAGGACACTGCCGCGAGACGATAGTGCCGTGAAGAGTAGCACAATCGGACGCTAGTGTAGAGGTGCGGTGTGCACAGTGGCCTAAGGCTAGCCACTGACTGGCGTTGACTGCTGAACTAATTCCCTATCCACATGTGTAATATCAGGGGGAAGGGGTTTCAAATGAGTGAGTCACCAGAATCATACATCCGTCACCATTTACACATCTAGCAAGTAATGTCTATGCTAGCGCATGGCCGAACGGCCATGCGGTCCTTTTATAGCCGTGCACTGCCGGGACCTTCCAGATCTTGAGATGGACCAATCAGATCAGTGTAAGGACCTGAGCACGTGACTCCCAAGCTCCAATGGGAGATCGTCTCATGAGCATGCTCAGTGGAACGGCAGCGGGACTTAGCCTCAGGAATGACTTGCTGCAAAGCAGTATGTGAGGCTCTGGACTCCTGTTGCGTAGCTACAGGAATCTGACGCCTAACACGTCCTTCCTGAACCAGTTCCTGCACTTCCAGTGGGAACAGCCCCTACCTGTTCACATATCCTACTCGTCCCTGTCCGGTCTCTGTCCTGTCACTACTGAGTCAGTTCCTGCCTACCAGTGCCTCGGTCGTGCCCACCAGAAAGTGCCTCAGCCATGCCCGCCTGCCTGCCTGTGCCTGCCTGCCCTGCCAGAGTGCCAGCCGTGCCCACCTGCCCTGCCAGAGTGCCATCCATGCCCACCTGCCCTGCCAGTGTACCAGCCATGCCCGCCTGTTCTGCCAGAGTGCCAGCCATGCCCGCCTGTCCTGCCAGTGTGCCAGCCGTGCCCGCATGTTCTGCCAAAGTGCCAGTCATGCCTGTTAGCACCTGCCCGCACCTGCTATCAGTGTCCAGTCTCTCAGTGGGATCAGCAGCCACAGCCAGACACCACCCTAGAGTGGTACCTGGCAGCTACTTGCCGCACAAGCCTGACCTACCATCAGAGGCTCCAGTGAACACCAAGGTAGCTGCTTAGTCATGCTCCTTCCAGGGTAGTCTGGTTTGTTGCACAGTGGGGCCACTCCCCTCACTCGTGCCAACAAGCCAGGCGTGAGCGTTACAAGGTCCTTCCATCAGCAAGGGCATTGAAGATGAAATGTGGATGGGTCTTTCAGCATGATAATGATCCCAAGCACACCACCAGGGCAATGAAGGAGTGGCTTCATAAGAAGCATATGAAAGTAGTGTAGTGGCCAACCCAGTCTCCTGATTTCAACCCAATAGAAAACCTTTGGAGGGATTTGAAAGTCTGTGTTGCCCAGCGACAGGCCCAATACATCACTGCTCTAGAGGAGATCTGAATGTAGGAATGGGCCAACACACCACCAACAGTGTGTGCCAATCTTGTGAAGACTTACAGAACACGTTTGATGTCTGTCATTGCCAACAAAGGATATATAACAAAATATTGAGATGAACTTTTGTTAATGACCAAATACTTATTTTCCACCATAATTTGCAAAACAAATCTTGCCTAATTAGACAAGGTGATTTTCTGGATTTGTTTTCTCATTTTGACTCTCATAGTTGTGGTCTAACTATGATGTCAATTACAGGCCTCTCTCATCTTTTTAAGTGGGAGAACTTGCACAATTGATGGCTGACTAAATACTTTTTCCCCCCCACTGTATAAATAAACTATATGGCTAAAAATATGATAAAATATTTAAATCTTTATTGAAAAAGTTTTTTTAAAAATAATGTGCAAAATGAGATAAGGTAAGGTGAGCAAGCTAAGGTGACACAACAGCATGGAGGAGATGCATTGGTGTATACAGGGCTACATGGTAGGCTAATATATACAGTGCTGGGCTCCAAAAAATGGATACCCTTAAGTACACACAGCTTGGCATGCACAAATCAAAGAATGACTGAGTGAAAGCACGAATCAATAAATAAACACAATAAAATCAATGAATACCTGTAGTCATCTCCTCCTGCTGTGCTAGCACCAGCTTCCTGGGAAAAGGAAGCTTTTTATGGCCCTACTAAAACCCTGGAAGGGTAGGGATCCCCTCGAGATCACCCCTTGCTTGTTGGCCCAGTCAGAAGCCAACAATGCTGGTGTCAAAGTAGCAGAATCTTTGCCACCTTCCAAATACCAGCACAGACATAAATCAGTAAATCAATCACCCAAAAATAGGTGCAAGTTCTTGAAGTTACTTGGTTACCCTCATGTCATCAAGCATTAGCCTCATATTCAAATCAGCTTTAAGCCCTATAGGCTCTGAGTGTTGGCAGATGGTGCCTAGTATCTGGATTTGGGCAGAGAGGGGAATATGTAGCAAAGCCAAGTATGCTAAGGTTAAATCCTAGCACAGGTTCTGATTAGGTGTACTTGGCTACCTCTTCATATAACCAGGCTAAGTGTTCACCTTAGTCATTTACCTGGGTGAAGCTGACCAAAGTGGATTATATTAGAATGGAGAGAAAGAGACAAGCCACAATCTCTCTCTGAGACTGCACAGGCCATATGCACCAAACTGCAAGTATCAGTGGTTAATGTGGA
Source organism: Dendrobates tinctorius (assembly GCF_039654945.1). Classification (NCBI taxonomy): domain Eukaryota; kingdom Metazoa; phylum Chordata; class Amphibia; order Anura; family Dendrobatidae; genus Dendrobates; species Dendrobates tinctorius. Next base: position 58,967,059 of record NW_027361829.1, read on the forward strand.
CAATGGCCGTTTTGTTTGACTGAACTGGGACTAGCTAAGCCTTGTATGAGTAGCCAGGGTCTAGTTTCCTTAGTACCTGGACAAGGCTAGGGATTTTGTGCCTATGGTTTTGTTTTTCGGTGTTGTGCTAATAAACCGCACATTATTTTGACACAAGAATTCAGTGCCCATGTGAACATTGCCTACTGATGAGTGTGAATCCCTACAGTTTGAGCTGAAGAAAGTGCATTTAGTGTGTGTGTTATGAAGCTACATGTGCATATTGCACATGCTGTAATTAAACAATAACACCACTGTAACATCCGTGGTAGCGCCAGGGCTTGAGAACAGCCTACAGGGGCGTGACTAGATGAACACTTGAATGTTTGCTAGAGCCCCTGATGGTGAGGTTCTACTTGGTTCCTGATGGACGCCAGGTGCTACTCCAGGAGAGACCTCGGACACACGACAGCTGACCATCCAAGGGGCAGGAAGATGGAGCGGCCAAGAATGGATGAACTTGGCAAGTACAAGCAGGCACAGCAGGAATACTGGAAGACAAGACAGTTGCGGGCAGCTATGGTTGGTATACAGGCTGGTCCCCGCATGTGCGGGCACCATATAGACAGACTGTGCTTCAGGGTGGACTGTGGGCATGTCTTTCCTTGGTATCTCTGCGATGGCAGCTAGGGCCGAGGGTACTCGATACCGAGCCGGTCAGTTCTTCAGAGGATATCATGGCAGCAATGACCCGGTCCATGGCTGCCATTCAGATCCACTGGGGCGGTTGGTCACGCAGCAAAGATGTTACAGCTCTCCATGGGTAGAGCAAGGCCTAAGGGCATATATAGGATTGAAGATGATGGTAATGATCGTTGTGCAGGGCAGATGACACAGTAAATAAATCTGAGGACACAGCGGGGTGCAGTCTTCACACTTTTACTCACGGTCTTCCAAGTTACAATCCCCAGTTGGGGTGCTGTGTCCTCCGGGTCGGTGGTCCAGCCAACTCTCAGGTAGTTTGGGGTACACTTTTCCAGAACCCCCTTCTTATGTTCCTTCTCTGGTCGTCTCACTGTGCTGGCTCCAGCCTCTCCTGCCCTGTGCCTCACACACAGTGTCCCAAGCTAGCAGCCTTGGATCCTGTTGGGCGAAGATCTCCTGGTGCCCTTGACCCTATGTGGCTGCCTTTTCAGCGAATGTGTGTGGATTTGGCTGTCGCACATACAGGTACTCCAGCCTCCAGGTTTGCTAGCTGAGTCTTACAGTCGTTCCACTAGTCTGTGGCCGATCCCCCACTGCGGCCTGGTCCTTCCACCTGATTACGGTCAGCGTGGATTCGCATGCCACGGGTGAATTCTTCACTTCCCTGGTCCCTAGGATCCCTTTCTTCACTCCACTTTACTCTCCAGTCCTGTGACGAGCTCCTCACTCCTTCAGTCCCTTCCACCAACTGTCCTCTCTTCTTGACTCCTCCTCTAACTGACTCATGTTACCATGACAACTTTACAGTCCCAACTGTCAGTTTTCTCTCCAGCTGTCCTACTCTTATCTACTTCCTCCAACCACACCCTCTACCTAGTTCCTCCCTGGCCTAAAGAGGTCTAGTTTTGGGTACTAGAGTGTGGGTCCTGGGTAGTGCCCCCCTTACTCGAGAGCGGAGTACCACACCTCTGGCTGAGATTACCACAACTCTGGCTGAGGTGCAGTACCTCTGTGGCGACTGGACCCTCAGGGGTGCCACATCTCTGGCTTAGAGCAGGAAGATAAGACTCTGCCTACAGATGCCTGTGCCCTGGAGCACGGGCATCTCATTAACAGAAGACTTCTATCACTGATTACAAAACAACCAAATAACAGATTTCTTCATCCCAGGTATCATTTTAATCTGTTTACCAGCGGCAACCTGACAGTTTCTGTAGTTTACTTAGCAAAATCCTACTGACAGGTTCACTTTAAAGATCTGTCATACTGCTGTAGTATGTATAGGATGTACCTGCTAAAACAGATTAGCATGTTAAAAAAAGCAAAAATACTCGCTTTACCTACTGCTTCGGTTCTGTCACTTTTCAGTCCCTGACAGTCTCAGTATTTTCTGCTCCAACAATGACATCCCAAAGCAGATGCAATCACTGCCTGCATCAGATTACCTAATAATAATCTAATATCTATGAGGGTAGCCGCACATCGGTATTTTTACATTCTCAGATTCCAATACTCATGATGGATGCAACCTAATTAAAGAAGCATTATTTCCACTATATGTCCTATGCATGCTAAAAAGAACTGGTGAAACAGCACCCAGAAACCATTTTTCCCTTGCAGTACTAAAAGTGATGTAGTTTACATTTATATCACTAGGTGGCGATCAAGTAGTAGCAAAAGCCAATAAACTAAACTCAGGACTTGGCAAATGTCTTGTAAGGTAGAAGAAAATAGATGATCAAAAATCATAGTATGCAGCGACAATAAGACTGTAATTGTGATTATTATGTGATTCATAAAAGATTATCCTCTCTTGTACTCGGTCTGATAAGGTCACTCGGTAAGGCATTGAATGCTTGAAACAACCTCCGCACCCTTCTCATGTGCTTTTTTTGTTCTGATACCGTGAACGCCTGCTATCACTTTATCCAAAACAATACATCGTATCCACTTTGCAAAATATGTTTCCCCACATTTAGTAGGGCATCGATTTGTGACCTCTCCATTTCTTTAGCTACAATAGAAATACTTGCACCTACATTTCTACTTTTTTAGAGGCAAAACTTAGTATATAGTTTATAGTGATTCCGTAGGGTAATGAATCTTGAATGGATTTTTTTTGTAAAATGAACAGATATCCTAATCCGCAAAGTACGCAGCTTCAAGACAAAAAGATTGCCAAAACTAATTGACATCTCTTTTAAGATAAACTGAAAGATGGAGGGGAAAGTATCTCTAGTCATTACTGGAGAAGACATCTTGCACAAAACAGGGAGAGATGAGAAGCTTCTTTCAACACTGGTACATTAAATAATGTCTTGAAATGGAAATGTTGGACTGTGGAATAGAGACATGTTCGGAGAGATTTTGGTTTTATTTGACTTGGAGACCGACCATCTGTCATTCTGAATAATACCAAAGGTCTTGTGGGTATTAATATTGACCAGGGATGAAAGGATGGCTGACTTCAGCGCAGGCGGGCCAGTCAAGTGCCAACACTTCAACACTGGCGTCATTTTTATTTTTCAGATATTTTATCAAAAGATATTCAGCTAACAGTAATTTCAAAAGTACGGTATATACTGTATGGATATCATTCATGTTTATTTTCAAATAATTAAAAAAAAGCATATTTTAGAAGAGATTGGAATGACGGGGTTCGATCCTGCTCAGGTCTTATGGGAAAATAAAGCCAGCATGATCAAGCAGAACTTATTGGACCATCAATATTAAATGGGTTGTCCACTACTTTAAATAAACCCCCCAATGTGTAACCCTGGGGCCCCTAATGAATTTTGTAAATACCTTATACTGCCTGTGAGCGGCACAGGCAGCACGTGACCCAGCACTGACGTCACGACAAGTGAGGCTTGACTCAGCGCTGGGTCCCCACGGTGGCTGCTGGGTTGTGGGTGGGGTTACCCCCCCGAGTCACACCCAGCATCAACCGAAAGCTTTCTCAATTCGTGCGGTGGATGCCAGGTGTGATGATAGCCTGGCAGCCATCATGGAAGGAGGAAGAGGGACCCCCGGCTACTGCCAGCACTTGACGGGACGTCAGCGGAAACATGAGCTGGCTGCAGCCGGGGGTCACATGCTGCCTGTGAGTGGCCAGTGATAGCGCTGCTCACAGGCAGTATAGGAAACATGAGGTATTTATAAAATTCATTAGGGGCCCCAGGGGATACATAAGGGGGTTAATTTAAAGTAGTGGACAGCCCCTTTAATAATACACTGACAGTTCACAATTAGTTTCTGTGAAGATCATTCAGAATGGACAAGCATTATAGCTGGTCTCTATTTTGTAATGTTAAAGCAATACAGTGGGTACGGAAAGTATTCAGATCCCTTTAAATTTTTTCATTCTTTGTTTCATTGCAACCATTTGAAAAATTCAAAAAGGTTCATTTTTTCTCATTAATGTACACTCTGCACCCCATCTTGACTGAAAAAAAAAAACCAGAAATGTAGAATTTTTTGCAAATTTATTAAAAAAGAAAAACTGAAATAACACATGGTCATAAGAATTCAGACCCTTTGCTCAGTATTGAGTAGAAGCACCCTTTTGAGCCAGTACAACCATGAGTCTTCTTGGGAATGATGCAACAAGTTCTTCACACCTGGATTTGGGGATCTTTTGCCATTCTTCCTTGCAGATACTCTCCAGTTCCTTCAAGTTGGATGGTGAATGTTGGTGGACAGCTATTTTAGGGTCTCTCCAGAGATGCTCAATTGGGTTTAGGTCAAGGCTTTGGCTGGGCCAGTCAAGAATGGTCACAGAATTGTTCTGAAGCCACTCCTTTGTTCTTTTAGATGTGTGCTTAGGGTCATTGTCTTGTTGAAAGGTAAACCTTCGACCAAGTCTGAGGTCCAGAGCACTCTGGAAAAGGTTTTCATACGGGATATCTCTGTACTTGGCCGCATTCATGGTTCCTTCAATTGCATGCAGTCGTCCTGTCCCTGCAGCTGAAAAACACCCACATAGCATGATGCTGACACCACCATGTTTCACTGTTGGGATTGTATTGGGCAGGTGATAAGCACATACAGCTTAGAATTATCACCAAAAAGGTCTATCTTCGTCTTTTTAGCAAACTATATGCAGGCTTTAATATTTCTGGCACTGAGGAGAGACTGCCGTTGGGCCACTCTGCCATAAAGGCTCGACTGGTGGAGGGCTGCAGTGATAGTTGACTTTGTGGAACTTTCTCCCATCTCCCTACTGCATCTGTGGAGCTCAGCCACAGTGATCTTGGGGTTCTTCTTTACCTCTATCACCAAGGCTCTTCTCCCAAGATTGCCCAGTTTGGCTGCACGGTCAGGTCAAGGAAGACTTCTGGTGGTCTAAAACTTCTTCCATCTAAGGATTATGGAGGCCACTGTGCTCTAATGAACCTTGAGTACTGCGGAAATTATTTTGCAATCTTGGCCATATCTGTGCCTTGCTGCAATTCTGTCTCTGAGCTCCTTGGCCAGTTCCTTTGACCTCATGATTCTCATTTGATCTGACATGCACTGTGAGGTCTTATATAGACAGGTGTGTGCCTTTACATATCAAGTCCTATCAGATTAAGTAAACACAGCTGGACTCCAATGAAGGAGTAGAACCATCTCAAGTATCATCACAAGGAAATGGACAGCATGTCCAAGGGTCTGAATACTTATGACCATGTGATATTTCAGTTTTTCTTTTTTTAGTAAATTTGCAAAAATGTGTACATTTCTGGGTTTTTTTCAGTCAAGATGGGGTGCAGAGTGTATATTAATGAGAAAAAAATGAACTTTTTTGAATTTACCAAATGGATGCAATGAAACAAAGAGTGAAGAATTTAAAAGGGTATGAATACTTTCCGTACCCACTGTATATAAAAACATTTAAAAAAAAAAATCAAATTTCCAAACACTACAAGTTCTGATTAAAACTTGACCATTTTTTTTACAATCTGGTGAAATCAAAATAGAACTAAATATTGGGGGAAAAATGAGAACTTCCCTCTATGAAAAGCTTGTAGATCCTAAACACGCTTATTGGAATTGTAAGGAAATTACACTATTATAGGTCAAATGTACCATATAGGAACACTGACAATTCTTAAACACCTCAAGATAAAAGAAATCTGTTCTGTAATTGGTTGCTTTGTGCAATAAGAGCAGATTTTCTGTCAGACAATTTTGATAAATGAGGACTTTAGAGTTAAAGAGGTTGTCCACTACTAGAGAACCCCTTAACAGCTGCAGAGTCTGTCATAAAATAGAAAAAAAAAACTAGTTTGATAAAGCATACGACAGGAGCTTTTCCAAACATATACTGCAAAGTCACCAAAGCTGACCCGAGAGTAAAAGGCTTGGTTACGAGGTACAGAAGTGTGAGACAGAGGCATAGCAAGACAGACCGAGGTCGGGGTAGGAAGCACAGAATCAGTAAATGTAGTCGAGATCAAGAGCAGAGAGGTCGGACACGACGATTAAACAAGCTGGGTTGTTAACAGGACACAGATTATGGAGGAATGCATAAATGGGTGCTATCAGGAGAGGAACCAACAGTTGAGCGGGGAGTGGTAGGAGGAGCTGCCTAATAAAGGCTCTGCTTGCACGGGATAGCCTGGGGAACTTTATCTCTGCAAGACACGACAGGGTTAAATTCCTGCAGAGACTGGCCGACCCCTAAGGCTAAACGAATGCCACAAGCAGTGGCAAAAACCAGACTTAGAGGTGCGGCCTCGTGCAAGGAGAAACCACACTGCTGTGACATTTTGCACACTATCTGGCGCATGCCTCTTAAACGTATGTGCCTGACAATGGCCACAAGTATAGTGGGGATGTAGCCTAACTTAACCAAGAATGGCAATTGGGTAGAATATGCCATTACTTGCTAATCAGTGAGGGCATTAAAATCACTAGCCTTTTCAGGCACTGCGCAGAGAACTATTATTCAAATGAAAATGGTCAAGTTTGACCACTTTGCCAGGAGTTGGGAGTACCAGCAGCCATAGTACTAATTTAGCTCAGCAAGTGGCATCATATCCTTTTAATACAGTCTCACTTAAAAGGAAAAACACCTCACCACCTTTACGGTGTGTGTGTGCTCCTGGTTGTATTTTAGATGCTGGCATACCAACATCTTTGATGTTTTTCCTGAGGAGTCTTTTTATGTCTATTGCATCATCTTTGCGGCTGCTTTACGCTGGCTTTTTTTGTTTTATCTTTACATATACTGTAAGAGAGTGGCAGCTTCCAATCAGGAGTCTCCTATAGAATTCTCAGATCAATTCTTTTAGACACATCAATGCTTTCAAAGCCTTAAGTAGTTAAAAGAAGTGAAAAATATGGAACACTAGCTGAAAATCCCGGCGCTGTCCGGGCATAGTAACTAACTACGCTTAGTTATAACAAATTATAATGATTATATCTATCTATATATATAAATATACTGTATCTATATATAAATATATATATATAGATATAGATGAGTGTATAGCCCCGCCCACTCCGCATAGCCACATTCACTATAATATCCCACATCATCCCGTCAGCCAGTGCTTCTGGACTACTATCCCTAATATCCCACATCGTCCCATCAGCCACAGCCACCGGACTACTAATATCCCACATCATCCCGTTAAAGCCACCGGACTACTATCCCTAATATCCCACATCATCCTGTCAGCCAGAGCCACCGGACAACTACCACTAATAGCCCCACATCATCCCGTCACATTTGCCGGACTATTACCCCTAATATCCCACATCATCCTGTCAGCCAGAGCCACAGGACAACTACCCCTAATATCCCACATCATTCCCCTCAGTGCCACCAGACTACTACCCCTAATATCCCATATCATCCCGCCAGCCAGAGCCACCGGACTACTACCCCTAATATCCCACACCATCCCGTCAGCCTGGGGTCAGAACCAGAGCGCTGAGTGGAACGGTCCTAACTTCCATACCGAGGATCCCTTTAAGAAAGCCTGGGATCAGAACCAGAGCGCTGAGTGGATTTGCCCTGACTTGCATACCAATGATCCCTTTAATAGAACCCTGGGGTCAGAATCAGAGAGCTGAGGGATTTGCCCTAACTTCCGTACAGGAGATCCCTTTAAGAGAGCCTGGGGTCAGTACCAGAGCATTTGAAGGCAACTGCCCTGACTTCCATACCGAGGATCCCTTTAAGAGAGGCATGGGGTCAGAACCAAAGCACTGGATGGATTTGCCCTGCCTTCCATACCGGAGATCCCTTTAAGAAAGGCCTGGGGTCAGTACCAAAACGCTGAGTGGATTTGCCCTAACTTGCACACCAATGATCCACAGGAGGGGGGAATCATTTCTGTCATGTGCTCTGTGCTTCTTTCTGGGGGGCAGAAATTGGCTGGGAGCTTATGTTTCCAGGGATGCTAGATTTCTCCCACCCGGTCACTGTCTGCTGAGGTGTTGTCATGCAGTGAGAAAACTGTTGGTCATAGCAACCAATCACAGCTCAGCTACTTTTAACCAGCTCTGGTGAAATGAGAGATGCTTAGTGATTGTTTGCAAGGAAAACTGTTGATCATACCAACCAATCAGAACTGAGCTTCTTTTGAACAGCTCTGGTGAAATGAAAGATGCTTCATGATTGCTTGGTGACACACACATACATACATTCATTTTTATATATATATAGATATGCACAGCAAGTTGTTTTGACATTGATGTCTAATGATCATTCCATTTGGTGTTTTTTACCACTTAAAAATGACATTGTGTGCACATACCCTTAGCTTCCATCATCATTGGCATTAAAGTTGTATTCAGACCGAAAAGGTGATTACCCATCTGCTGCATAGTTGATAATTGATAGATCAGTGTAAGTCCCATTGATTGCCAGATTAGGACTCAAAACCCCCATTGATTGCTGGACAGGGGAACTTGTGTCTCCCCTGGCCATAAGATTACAGGTAAGAGAGGACGAATGATGCTGCAGGTCTGACATTTGAACTACAGCTCTATTCAAGTCAACAGCACTAAAGATGCTGAAAAATTGGTATGCTCTAGTGATAAGTGAATGTGCTTGGATAATGGCTTATTACTATTGGCACTTTATTAGCACTTGTACCTTCTCTATATTAGGTGGCATATAAAAATCCTCAATTTTATGACTTATTTGAATGATAAGGAATTATATATTTAAAGTACTGTGTATACTAGACTGCTACTTTTTGATTATTGGTTCCTGTACCTCATTTTTCAGCACCTCTGAAATTTTAAATGTTTTTATTTACCTTTTTCAGCTAATAAAATGTGATATTTCTAATTACAAAATCATTGTTGTTGGTCACTTCTATTTTTGCACCTGACCACTATATCAGTAGCAAAAAATGTGTTTATTAGATTCTCTATGTGAAGTGCAGCCCACTATTTATGGGCATATTGTATATCCTAGGACTTAGTGTGCTAAATAGCTGATAACTGCTAGATCAGTGTAAGTCCCATTGATTGCCAGATTAGGACTCGGAACCCCCATTGATTGCAGGACAGGGGAACTTGAGTCTCCTCTGGCCATAAGACTACAGGTAAGAGAGGATGAATGATGCAGCAGCAGGTCTGACATTCAAACTACAGCTCTATTCAAGTCAATAGCACTAAAGATACTGGAAAATTGGTAAGCACTAGAGATGAGTGAATGTGCTTGTATAACTGTGGCGCCCCCAGGAGTATGGTCGCCACAATGGCATTACCTTCCTCCAAGGGAGCGTGATGTCATGCTTGGAAGCAATAAAGGGTCTCTCTATCAGTTAAGCACAACACACAGCACGGTTCCCACTCCAGGCCAGCAGAGGGAGCTCTGAACCAAAACGGGGGGAGGAGCTGCTCTCTGGGGGCCAGGAAGGGGAAGTTAGTTCGTGTGAGGAGGGCAAAGTGTGTGGACGGGAGAAGAAGAGCTGGAGGATTGAGCAGAGTTCAGGCTCACTTCTAGCGTAGCGCATGGTCCGGAGTCCGGTCTCCGAGGCTGTATGGATACTGATGTTCCTGCAACAGAAATCGGAGGAATAGGAAGCTGTAAATGCTCTGTTCCCACATAATACTCGGAGGCACAACAGCAATGTGTGAGCCAGAAGAAGGAGGCTACAGCTGTCTGCCGTACGAGGGGGTTCTAAAAGAAAGCAAGAGGAACTTCAGTGTAACTCAGTACTGCATATACCTCAGATACGCACTAGAAAGGAGACTACACAACCCATCTGAATAGAGAGATTCCTAAGTTGCTTCCAGGCTGGCCAACTCCAGTTCCATCTGTAATCTGGATCCTGGACTGCACTTGCAAAGCAAAGTAAAGGTAAAAGAAACTGCACCCTGTTGTGTCATTGCCTTCTTCCTACAACCCCTTCAGCACTGCTACATCACTGTACCTAACACTGCACCCTCTTCCTCAACACCTATTCCTACTGCCCTGGGACTACAGCTCTACCTGTGGGGAGCGATTACATCTTGCTGCCTTATACCATCTGTCCCAGAGGAGATCCGCCTGCAGCATCGGCTTAACCCCTTCATTGCCGAGCACCACAGGTGGCATCACGTATCATCCACTTATAAACTTTACTCAGCCACGCTTAACCCCTTTTACAAGGATGCCCAGGGCCACGGACCGGGTCACCGCCACTGTGACACTTTCCTCTGAGATACCAGCCCGGTACAGAGTACCCCACTGCCCTGGCGGGCGATCCATAACGTCTTATCTGAGAATCATGCAGCCGCAGAGACTCAAACATAATATACAAGCACTCCCAGGTGCTCGGATAACACCTACATTTGCTCATCACTAGTAAGCACTGCACTTGACTACCTGATGTTAGGCATCAGGTTCTGGTCGCTGCATAGCAGGAATCCCGAGCCTTGCATTTGCCGGTCTCACATTCCTCTCCGGTCGCACAGGAGGCAGCTCAGCAGACTTGTCGATCAAGGCGCTCTGGTCAGACCAGCTCTGTAGGTTCGGTTGCTGCTGCCACCTCTGGTCCAGCTATAGCAACGCATCCTGGTCAGCAGCGAGATACTCCAGGGACTAAGTCCTCCTTTCGGTCCGCTGAGCATGCCCGTGGGACGATCTCTCATTGGAGATCGGAGGTCACATGCTCAGATCCTTCTCCAGCTCGGATTGGACCATCAGGAGGGTCAGGAAGGTCCCGGAAGGATGCTGCTATAAAAGAGCCGCATGGCCGCACGGCCATGCGCAAGTATGGACTCTTATTATGTTTTGTGTGAGTGATGATGGATGCATGCTTCTGGTGACTGACTCATTATGACTCCCCTCCCTTGGATACGCATGTTGTAGGGCTATTAGAGTCAGAGCCTTGTAGTGGCCAAGTCTAGTGCCACAGTGCTTCCAAGTCACAGCACCTTTCTAAGCGCCATATTGTGCCATTCAGCACAAGGCACCTGAGTGGCTGCATCCGCCTGCGTGACGCCGTGCGCAGTCTAGCGCTTTCCTTAACCTAGTCAGGGTGGTTAGTGGCGTCCACCTGAGCGGTGCAGTGCGCACCAGGTGCGTTACTATTTCAGTTGCTTCCGAATGCTATTGGACTAGAGGGACTCTAACCCCGTGTCCTTGGGGCAGAGTCCTGTGTCTGCATACTAGTGCTCATACGGCTGAGACCTGCGAGCTTAACAGGCTCCTAGGTTTACACTGTGCGGCTACGCGGTTCTGTGGAGCAACAGGACTCGCTCCAGTGCACACCGGGTGACATTAACCCGCGTGATTTGTTGCCGCATATCCTCCGCCATTACTCAGCAGCAGGTTCCATCTCTGCACGGTGGATCCCGGGCTGAGAACGCACCTCATATCTCCTTTCTTATTATTTGGTGCGTTCCGCAGGCCCTAACACCTTTATATGACTGTCATGAAATTCAATGGCTTGGCTGTTGAACATGTATGGCCATTTTTCCTGGCCAAGGGAGAATGGGACACACAAGTTTGTCATTATGGCAATCCATAGTGGTTCCAGTAAAGGGAATCAATGATCTAATATTTATTACCAATCTATTGGGAAGATCATACTGTATGTTCAGCATGTTAAGACAGGAATATCCCTCGAACGCACACTAAACCTAAAAAAAACAGTTTGGTAGGTGCATACAATGTGCAATCTAATTAGCTGCTTTGTTTGCTGCAAATATGCAGCTATTGCAACCGAAAAAAACTATTCTCAATAATCTGAGAAAAAGCAGTGGCCTAAATTAAGCCTGCTAAGGTATGATAAGCAACCAGCAGACTATTAACAATAATAATTAGAAAATAACTTTTCCTAAAGCTAATTTGAACAATATTTTTAGAAGTCTGAAAATGAAAAGTCGTTTTACTTCCGATCATGCACATTCTATTTTGTTCTATTCTTTCCATGCCAGAGGGGTCTGTGTTAATTCACAAAATTAATGACATGGAAAAGCAAATCTGAGATGATTCATCACATTAATAAAAAGTCATTGAAGGTAATATATCAAGCAAAAAGGCAAGTTTCCTCAAACAGTTGGGGACATTGATGAAAACTAGTGCAAAGGCAAAAAAAATGGAGTTTCCTATAAACCAGTCAGGTGTTTGCTTTGGTTTACTACACTGCACCGGAAAACTGTAGGTAAATTAGTATCACTGATCTATGAGATATTACAATATATTTTTGTTTGATTTTCAGAAGCAATCATTGAAACCCTAAAGCATTAAAGGGGTTGCCCCACTGTTTCATATTACTTCATATTACATTTCTTTGTCAGATCAACATTAATTTGCAAGAAGAAAAAATGTAACCCCAAATTAACAACCAAAGTGTTTTGGTCCTAAATGACAAAATACTTTTTTGCATTTATTTTGTGTATTTGGTAGTTAAACAGCTTTAGGCCTTCTTCACAAGTCCGTCTTCTATGTCCGTATGCGGTCTGTTTTAAGGACCGAAAATATGAGCATACCCATATTCAATGGTGGTGCGCATGTCAGGTTTTTCACATGGACCATGCGTCCGTGTGAAAAACCTGCAGACATGTCCTTTTTTTCACACAGCATGGACAAAATTTGTGCTGCACATTTGCACACTGATGACTTTCATGTGTCATCAGCATGACACGTACCGGTATCTGGGAAAAGCAGTACATTTAGCGCTGATCCCAGGCGCCGGGTGCTGAATGTAGCCTCTCATTGTTGCCAGGTCTCCCAGTGATCAACAAGACCAGGCGGTGCTGATGAGAGTTGCAGTCAGGACACAACTTCTGTGTATATCATGTATTAAATAAATAATTAGAATTAAAAAAAAAGCATGGGTCCCCTTAATTTTCATAACCAGCTGAATGAAAGCCGACAGCTGATTTAATATTCTGGGAAGGGACCAATAGCCATAAAGGTTCCCAGGCTACTAATATCAGCTCACAGCTGTTTGCATGGCCTTTATTGGTTATTATAGGGGAACCCCTCCCCCAAAAAATTACATGGAGTATCCCCTATATTTACTAACCAGCAAAGGCTAAAAAGACAGTCCCATCCCAGACTTATAACATCCTTCCTCAGCTGCACCATAAATGACTTGTCCATTAGATGCATAAATTCTGATACTTAGCCTCCGCTCTTCCCACTTGCCCTGGTGCGGTGGCAATTGGGGTGATAGTTGTGGGATCAATGTCAGCTGTTTTTTGGCCAATAACATCAAGCCCAGGGGTTAGTCATTACTAACCCCATAGTCAAATTTAATAAAGACAGAGACAGAGTAAAGTCCATTTATTAAAAACAAATACAAAGTTAAGTAAATATAAAGTAAAGTTATGCTCACCTTTCTGCCAGTAATCCATTAATGCCCCTGTCTCACGACAATCTGGATGGTTTGTGAACAGTCACATCAGTGATCTGACCTCTCACCACACCAGCCGGAACACACTGAGATGAGCATAAGAAGCTCCACCTGTGACAGGCGGTAAGCTTAATGACACAGCTATGTTCCAACACTGAGTTCAGTTCATAGCTCAGCTCATAGCCTGCGAACCTTTATGGCTATTGGCCCCTTCTTAAAATATTATCAGCCCCCAGCTGTCGGCTATCCCTCTGCTGGTTATGAAAATTAAGGCGGACCCCACGCCGTTTTTTTATTTATTTAAAAAAAATACAAGAACAGAAAAATAAGTACACAAAGCACTGATTAGAAATCACATTGACATATTTCTATCTATCATGTTCCTGATCGCTATCGATTTCTATCTTTAAACGTCTTTAGTACATAAAACTCTATTATCTATGCTGCATTTACTTCCATACGTGTCGCATCAACAGCACACTGAAAGCACATGACACACGGATGTCACATACATACACACGGATGGCACACATACACAGACCACAGATCTCACCAATACTGGTTTTTCCAGTACACGAATCGCCAGGACGTGTGAAGAGGTCCTTACAGGTAAATTCACATGCTGCACATTAACTTCAGAAAAACCCTAATGGAGAATCCACAACTGACACAATCTTGTGAACTACAAAAATAATTTTTGCAGGTTTTTTTCCCAAGACGCACAGAATAATTTTTATGTGTTTTTTTTATAAATTTATTTTATTCTTTTTTTTTTACTTCTATCTGGTATAATATGTGCAAAACCTTAGATTTTTAAAACAAATTATGGTTCTTTAATCTTTAAACTTACACATTAAAGCATTATAATCAGTTCTCTGTTTATTTGCTGGGTTAAAATAGAATAAGCATAGTGTTGGCATTTTTTAACTTAATTTAGTTTATAATTTTAAACAGAATATATGCCCCAAGTCATAAAAATCCTCTGGAAATTAGGACGTCTATGGGAGCCCCAGTTAAACTCATCAGCTTTGTGATTATGGGGAACACCCAGCGATAAATGATTACCATGTCCAATAGAGGCAGCAGCATTATGGCTTTCTCCATTCACTGCATTCTCTAGCTCTCATTGAGCGCTATGTATGTTGAAAAAAAGAGGACAGGATCTACTATAAACTGATTCCGTCTCCACAGAATCCCTGGCTGGTTCTGACAACTTGGTACCTGACCTGTTTATACTGGATTGCAGGAACAGTTACATTTACAATGGTGCAAAACTGAAGCCTATAACCAAGTGACAAACTTCTGGAGTTTGGTAGTAACTAAGAAAAAATAAAAATCACCAGCGTAAAAATACTGATGTTACATTTTTGTCACGGCCCCCTCTGGGGTAATTGTTTTTTATTCCCTGTCTGAATATGCACCTAATTTGCTAAGCTGCTAATTTTTTGTGATTTATTACATTTTAAGGATTTTTTGACAATTGTTGCACAAACTGCTTGATGAATCGGCACCATTGACACTAACTCCCATCACTCCAGTGCAAGTCTTTGGGGTGGCTGCCACTGGGACAGGGAGAAATGATGTCCTGAACTTGTCCTGGTCAAATGATGTGTCCCATTCCTGTCACCTGACTGCGGCGGCTTATCCCAGGCCTTTGCAATTTGTGACTACCTTAACCGTAGCAGTTAGCACATTATCGACAGACCATGTAATACGTACAAGATGATAAAAAAAATGTGTAATTCAGCACCATAGAATGTTAAAATTCTATATATATATATATATATATATATATATATATATATATATATATATATATATACAGGGGTTGGACAAAATAATGGAAACACCTGGAAACATCAACAAAAGTTAGTTTAATATGGTGTAGGTCCACCTTTTGCGGCGATTACAGCCTCAATTCTCCGAGGTATGGATTCATACAAGGTGTGAATTGTTTCCAAAGGAATTGTAGCCCATTCTTCAGTTAAAACACTCTCCAGTTCTTTGAGCGACGATGGCGGCGGAAATCGACGTCTAACTTGAATCTCTAAAATCGACCATAAATGCTCAATAATGTTGAGGTCTGGGGATTGTGGGGGCCAGATGAGATGCTCAACTTCATTAGAATGTTCCTCGTGCCATGCTTTAACGATTCTAGCTGTATGAATTGGTGCATTATCATCCTGAAAGATGGCGTTCCCCTCCGGGAACAGTGCTTGAACCATAGGATGCACTTGGTTGGCCAAAATGCCTAAATAATCGTGGCTGTAAACTCTTCCATGAAGGGATATCATTGGCCCAGCGGATCTCCACGAAATAGCACCCCAGATCATCACAGAACCTCTGCCATGTTTTACGGTTGGGAGAAGGCAGTCTGGATGGAATGCTTCTTTCGGCTGTCTCCAAATGTACACTCGGCCGGAGGTCGGAAATAGGGTAAACGATATTTTGTCTGAGAATATCACATGTTTCCACTGCTCGAGGGACCGATTCTGGAGGTTTCTACACCACTCTAAACGCTTGGAAACATTTGTCATTGAGAGCAGTGGTTTTCTAATTGCAGCTCTTCCGTGGAATCCAGATTTGTGCAGCTCCCGACGAACAGTTTTCGTGGAAACTGGGTTCTATAGGTGTTCATGGAGCTCAGCAGTGATTTTCGGAGCCGTGGTCTTGCGATCCTCTCTCACAATTCGCTTTAGAGTCCGACGATCTCTCTCAGTCAACTTCGACTTTTGGCCGGATCTGTACTTTACTGTGGACGTTTTTGCTTCTCTTTCAAATGCAGTCATTACTTTGGAGACAGTACCTCTTGACACGCCAAGCATTCGGGCACTTTCTGTTACACTAGCGCCTGCCATACGAGCACCAACAATTTGGCATCTTTGAAAATCCGAGAGGTCTGCCATTGGTATCAGGTTTTCATCAATGTTCTTACAATTCTGCAAAACAGACAGTTAATTTACATACATATATCACATAACACAAATAATCAACTACAAAACATTACCATATGTCACGGTTTGCATGTTTATAACATGTTCGAAGATTATGATGCCAAAACGTTAGGTGTTTCCATTATTCTGTCCAACCCCTGTATATATATACACACTGTCGGATGTGCTGGAGCAGTGGGCATTTTTATTTCTCAGTTCTACAGCCTGGGCAGTAATCCGTGTTCATTGCTCTAATATAGACAGTGGTAGCCTTCAAGAGACAATAACATACATTAGACATTGTGGAGGCCCCTTTAATCACTCAGACATCTTATTTTATAAGAAAAACCAGATGATCTGGGTTTATGCTGCAACATATTTCCTGAATGTGCATTTTCTTTTTTAGCTATATTAAGAAAACTTGTTCCATGCCATAAATTGTTCAATTATGTATTTTTCGGGTAAAATATCCAATTTTATAGCTGAGTGGCAATTTATTATTCTTTTCAAAGATCTCCCAACGTCTTTTTTTTATATGCTGAGAAAATAGCATGGCAAAAATACATTTATTTACTAGTATAGCCGCTGTAAAATAAATCCATTAATTTCTAGACTGAAAAAGTTTGCAAAGCTACCAACTACATTTAACTGTATTCACAGCCAGAATAAATCAGACATTCATCCATACTATACGCACAAACCTATTCTTGGAGTTTTGAAAGGCAGCAATACGACAGATCAGATTGGATATGAATGGACTTGATAAGGACAACAGTCAGGCTTTTATATAGGAAAGAATAGCTGGGGAAACGCTAGGCAATAGACAACGCGCAACAATTAAGGATTTTATTTCGATCTTTATTTGTAAAATCCCGGTTTTGTATGAAATGGGAAATACAATATTGAAAATGTCAAAACAGATTGTTGTAAAAGATCATGAGATAGACGAAACACTGAGAAGAGATGAAACACTGATATATTGTATTCCCCTGGGCTGCGGAATCTATGCAACACATGGTTATTGCTGGGCATCACAGCGAGCCGAAATATGAAATGCCAATAAGTGTCAGGAAAAATATAACTTAAGAACAAACTTTTACCTGAAATGTGCACAACGTACAACACAACACGGAGAAAAGTACATCAAGACATCAGAAAGGCAACAGCTTCATATACCAATCACAAAATACTCTGACACTGCTGGCAAGCACTAAAACTAAAATACCAACTAAACGTTTTGAAAAAAAAAAATGAGAAAATCTATTTTCTTTCACAGTTAACTCTTTCAAATTATAGGGCACTGATCAGAAAGCTGTCTGCAGGGTCCTCACATTGCAGAGCTGCTATTGGGGTCCCTTGTGATACCCAGAGAGCGCTATGTCAATGGAGACCAACAATACTGTATATTAACCCCTCTGCAGGCCAATAAGAATAATATTTTTTTACACTGCAAAGCTACTACTGTAAAATCTCTGATACCTTTCCCTCCATGTCAAAGACAGACACTAAAATGGGTAAAAACTGCACATTAACACCAAAAACACCACACATCTCAGGTTACTTAAATTATTCGTCGTGTATCAACAGGTTGTAACAACCCCACATTTAGACATTTTCCTGCAAGTTTTTTGAGTAGATCAGCTTCTAAAAATACCAGAAAAAGAGCTCACGAAACACTAAAAAGAATCTTAATATTCTTTTACATGGTAAGAAAAACTACTTGCTTCTTATATGTTCAGGCTATTGTGTTTCTTTTAAATGCTTCTTGTTCTGAAAAATGCCTGGTAGGAGAAAAGAAAATGCCCCTCATTTATCTGAAGCATCTCCTGATGGAAAGGCTCCAAACTAACCACTGTCCAGTTAAAAGGTTGCCAAAAAATGCTTAAGAAAAAACAACTCTACAAAAATGCTTGAAAAATCTTCCAAATGGCTTCAGTTTTCACTGGAAACCTCGTTGTGCTGACTGATGGGGAAAAAAATTCCGCTTTGTAATACACTTAGGGTAATTGCCATCTTACTGTGGATATGCAACTTGCATACATGCAGTTACATGCCAACTGCTTTGTCTCCTGCTTCTCTTAACGCATCACTTAGAATAGTGCAGTATGGATAGTATTACGGCTTATGGGCACTATTATGCACACAGTCTTTTCCAAGTGGGTCAATCTGCAGAATTTTTCAAGAGGAAGACATAACATTTGTTTCCCTGAAGTGTCTTTAGAGGGGTTTTTTAGTGTTTTTCCTGTGTTTTAGTGGCAACTTTTTATTGGCGTTTTCCAGGTTTATTTTTTTTAACACAATTCATCAATGAAGAAACCATTAACGTTTTTCAGCAAAAAGGCTTATAAAACATTCAAAAATAGGGAAAAAAAAACCCAGACATCTTCCAAATGTCTTGTGAGCTTCCCCATTGACTTCTCTTATACAGTGTAGAATATCTTCGTTTCCGTTTATTCCTCCCCTTCTTCCCAGACCCATAACACTTATTTTTCTGTCCATATAGACATATGAGGGCATGTTTTTTGTGGGACGAGTTGTATTTGAATGGCTCCATTCATTTTACCACATAGTGTACTCGAAAACGGGAACAAAATTCCAAGTGCGGTGAAATTGTGAAAAAAAAAAAAACATTTCTGATTTTTGGGAATTATTTTTACGGTGTAAAATGATAGCACAGGCTTCCAGTATCCGTTGTTTCAGATGCTGCACATCTCGTATCTTCACAGCATAGACAATTGCCTTCAGATAACCCCAAAGACAAAAGTCTAAGGGGGTCAGATCGGGAGACCTTGGTGGCCATTCAACTGGCCCACGACGACCAATCCACTTTCCAGGAAACTGTTCATGTAGGAATGCTTGGATTGGACACCCATAATTGATGGTATGATGTGGTATATGGGGTACAAAGATAGTGGCGCCATTCTTCATCAATGGAAACTTCAGTGCCACTGGATATCTGAAATTGCTACATGATGATGTGTTCCCTCTTTATGCACTGAAGATGGCACGTTCCCTGAGTATTTCCAGCGAGTTGGTGCACCACCACATTATGGGTGTCAAGTCCGAGCATTCCTACAAGGAGTCTGACCTCCTTAGACTAGCATTTCTTCTTCGGTGTTGCGATCAGTGTGTCAAGAGTGGGAGAAGAGGGTTGCATATACAATCCAACACAATGGGCAGCACTTTGAACACATTTTATAAGTGGTCATAAACTTGTAAATAACTCATGAAAGAATAAAGTTGCGTTAAAACCAAGCACACCATTGTTTTTCTTGTGAAATTTTCAATAAGTTTGATGTGTCACATGACCCTCTTCCCATTGGAAAAAATAAATTTGGATCCGAAATGGCTGACTTCAAATTGGCCGCCAGCAGCCATTTTATAGACATAATTTCTTGTCACTTTGTGAGGAAAGCTGCATTTACTAGAGAAAGTGGCCAGTCTCTTTATTAGTGTAGCTGGAAAATGGGCACATAAGAGGGAAAGGATCTTCTGGTACAATATAGATTAAGATTGGTGAATAATTTTATTTAGTTTATGAGCACCCATAGTGTGTATTGATAACTTTGATCATTAAGGGTGATCTATAGGAGATTGATAGGCACTGCCTAAATTAACCTCAGGATAGACCATCAATGTTTGATTGGTGAGAGCAGACCTGTATTTAGAATTTTTGCAGTTCTAGGCACTTTTTGTGCTCACTCCCCTAGACATAAATCAGGCTCAAGTCATTAATCGTGTTATAAAGTTGCGAATGATGCCATAACAAACAACCCACTAAGATCAAAGCACTTAAATGGTTAAACCTCAATGCTCAGCATTTAAATGGTTAAACAGCAACAGTCAAAGCACACTCCAATCTGCACTGTTAGATGTAGTTGATGATTATCGAACACCAAAGCCTGCTTTATTTATCTTGACAGCTTCAGATAAATGGGTGACACCGTTCCATGTTTTTTTCTATATATTTTTTGTTATAAAAATTGTAAAAAAAAGACATCTGAATATTTAGCCTTCACTTTTATGGCCCAGAACTTACTTTTTTACTTCTAAAATTGACACCAGATATGATCAAATCAATTCTATGTATATGTGTCGAATGTTATGAAATCTGCAGATCCTGCGAATTTGAACAATTTGCGATTCAGTTCATACGAATTGTACAAAAATGCAGGCTAACTTTTTACACATTACAAAAAAATTGCATCAGCCATAGAATGACCTCAGAAGAGACCATGTGGGATTCCTCACAATGCCTTAAGAGATCTCATCACATGGTATAGGGCAACCAATCAGTAGGGACTATCATAGCCTGTGCAATAGCCTAGACAGGGAAGGGAGCAGTCATTTTAGAGGGTGTTTAAGATAATGGGTACATAAGAACTCACAACTCAGCAATAGAGATAGGGAGATAAAACCCCAAAACATTGGACAAATACTTCAGAACGTAATATGTTGTATAGCTGCAGCAGTGAAGATGATGAAATTATTCTAGGAATACCACAGAGATACAATTGATAGGGGAAAAGAGATAGAAGAGGTGCCAGCAGTAGCGCCAGTCTGATCGATCAGTGATATAGGATGATAGCTGACATTTGTCCTGCAGCGCTTGAATTCCAATTACACGTTTTTTTTCTTCATTCCTAGAAAGCATCAGCAAGGCAGTACAATATTTTTTACAGAAAAAAATAATGAAATCAGTATCAGTCAGAAACAGTGTACATGTTTGTCACAATGTGCAATATTTTTTGCTAAGGAGAAAATAATTGTTTTTAATATACAAATGAAAATTTCCAAAAATCCACAAATTTGAGACCAAATACCTCACAAAATCATGTGCATCACAAGCAAGTTTCTTTTGCACATGTTTTTTACCATTTAAATTTTACATCTCTGCAAATGACACGAATACAGGGCACGGTTGCGGCTGCTGGCTTTTTTAGACTAGTGCCTTCCTAACATTTCTTATCATTGTCGTTTTTCCATTTTAACTTTAACTTTGTTAAAAAAAATTGAAAAAAAAATGGTTATAAATCATAGAATCATAGAATGGTAGAGTTGGAAGGGACCTCCTGGGTCATCTGGTCCAACCCCCTGCTCAAAGCAGGATTCACTAAACCATCTCAGACAGATATCTGTCCAGCCTCTGTTTGAAGACTTCTATTGCAGTGTGGGGTACAGCACACAAGCATCCCATAAGCAAAGCATCACAGAAGCAAAGCATCACAGAAGCTAAGCATCAAGCAAATGGCAGTTATCCATGGCAGTTAATCAGGGCAGGAGTCAGGTAACCAACACTTTGCTTTCCCTTTTAACTAGGTGCTTTACTTCTATCCTCCTGTGCTCCCTTGCCATCCACATTCACCACCCCATCCCCCTCCATCAAGAATCATACACATCAGCCCCTCTATACTTCCCTCTCCCATGTACAGCTCCCATGCACGTCTCACCTTCCTGAGAAACCTCAACCCATCTTGCCCAAGCACATCGCAGAAAAAAACTATTACAATTCCAACAACTATTTGCTCTTTATCTTCCTACTCTTACTGATTTCAGGTGACATCTCCCCCAACACTGGTCCACCTTCCCCCAACCTCAACCCCTACCCCATATCAAAACCATAATAATCTTATTAATATTACTTGCATTCCCTCATCTCCATCTTTTAATTGTGCCCTCTGGAATCCACGGTCTGTTTGTAACAAGCTTCCTTTCCTGCACAACTACTTTCTGAACAACTCTCTTAATCTGATGTCTCTAACTGAAACCTGGATTCAGGATTCTGACACGGTCTCTCCAGCTGCCATTTCCTCTGGTGGCTTACAATTCTCGCATTCCCCGAGACCCACAAACAGACATGGTGGTGTAGTCGGCATACTCCTGTCCCCACAATGCACTTTCCAGGTCATCCCCCCAGTTTCATCACTCTCATTCCCTTCTTTTGAGGTCCACACCATCAGGCTCTTCCGTCCCCTCTACCTCAGAGTAGTGGTCATAAACCGGCCCCCAGGCTCACCCACCCACTTCCTTGACCATTTTTCAGCCTGGCTGCCGCACTTCATGTCCTCAAAACTACCAACTCTTATCCTGGGAGACTTCAACATCCCCATTAATAGCCCTACTTCCACATCTGAATCCCAGCTTCTATCACTAACCACCTCTCTAGGACTCTCGCAGCTTTCAACCTCTGAGACACACAAGGATGGTAACACCCTTGATCCGGTCTTTGTCCGTCTCTGTTCAATCTCCCACCTAAATAACTCACCGCTTCCACTCTCTGACCATAACATTCTCTCCTTCACGCTCACAAATCCTCGCCCACCCCAGCTCACTCCAACCTACCACACAGTCAGAAATGTACAAGCCATTACCCCTCAGACACTTTGAGACTCCCTACACTCATCACTGTCCCCAATCTCCTCTTTTTCCTGTCCTGATCTGGCTGTTCATCACTGCAATGACACAATTAGAAGCACCCTTGACCAAGTAGCTCCCCTCACTCTCAGAACCTCCAAGCACAGAGTAAAACAGCCTTGTCTCACATCGCAAACTCGACTTCTCCAGCGATGCTCTAGAAGTGCTGAATGCCTATGGAGAAAAACCTGCACACCAGAAAACTTCATCCACTTCAAATTTATGTTAAGAACCTATAACGCTGCCCTTCACCTCGCCAAACAGACCTACTTCACCACCCTGATCTCCTCACTAGCCAACAACCCCAAGAAACTTTTTGACACTTTTCACTCCCTCCTCAGGCCAAAAGCACAAGCCCCTATCACAGACATTTGTGCTGATGATCTGGGCCTCCCACTTTACAGAAAAAATAGATAATATCCATCAGGAACTCTGCTCCCATCCACCAAGTGCTGTGACTCCTATCCCTTCCTGCATCTCCCCTGGCTCACTTTCCACATTTGATACCATCACAGAAGTCTCCAGACTCCTCTCTTCCTCTCGTCCGACCTCATGCACTACCGACCCCATTCCCTCACATCTCCTCCAGTCTCTCTCTCCAGTCATCACAACTCACCTAACTGCAATCTTTAATCTCTCCCTCACCTCGGGCATTTTCCCATCCTCCTTCAAACACACCATTGTTACTCCATTACTAAAGAAACCCACTCTTGACCCATCCTGCACAAAGAACTACAGACCAGTCTCCAATCTACCCTTCATCTGTAAACATTTGGAGCACCTAGTTTACTCCCGCCTTACCCATCACCTCTCCACTCACTCCCTTCTAGACCTTTCACATTCCAGCTTCCGCCCCCTACATTCGACTGAAACTGCACTCATCAAAGTGACCAATGACCTACTGACGGCAAAACGTAATAGTGAGCACTCTCTGCTCATTCTTCTTGACCTATCTGCAGCTTTCGACACTGTTGACCATCATCTCCTTCTTTCCAGGCTCCAGTCACTAGGCATTAACGACACTGCTCTCTCCTGGTTCTCTTCCTATCTTTCTGACCGCTCCTTCAGTGTTTTGTTCTCTGGCTCCACGTCATCTCCCCTTCCTCTCGCTGTCGGGGTACCTCAGGGCTCAGTCCTTGGCCCCCTTCTCTTCTCTCGCTACACGGCCCCAATTGGACAGACCATCAGCAGATTTGGCTTTCAGTACCATCTTTATGCTGATGATACACAACTATATATGTCATTCCCTGACCTTACCCCCACTGTACTACAGAACACCAGTGACTGTCTGTCTGCAGTCTCCAACTTCATGTCCGCTCTCTATCTGAAACTCAACCTACTCCAAAACTGAACTTCTTTTGCTCCCACCATCTACTAACCTCCCTAAATCTGACATTTCCCTCTCTGTGGGTGGTACCACAATAATATCCCGGCAGCAGGCGCGCTGTCTGGGTGTTATGTTTGACATCAATTTCTCCTTCACATCCCATATACAATCTCTTGCCCGCTCTTGCCGCTTACACCTAAAGAACATCTCGCCCTTTTCTCACCATGGAAACAACAAAAACCCTCACTGTAGCATTGATCCACTCCCGCCTGGATTATTGCAACACTCTATTAATTGGCCTCCCCATTACTTGACTATCCCCTCTCCAGTCCATACTTAATGCAGCAGCCAGGGTCATCTATAAGGCTAATCGGTATTCGGACACATCCGATCTCTCTCCAGTCCTTACATTGGTTGCCCATTCCTTATAGGATCCAATTCAAAGTAATTGTTCTCACAGACAAAGCTCTCCACAGTGCAGCACCCCCCTACATCTCCTCCCTCATTTCTGTCTATTGGCCTAACCGACCGCTGCGCTCTGCAAAAGACTAACCTTTGCACTAACTCGTACCTCCCACTCCCGACTCCAAGACTTCTCCCACGCTGCGCCAATCCTCTGGAATGCTCTACCCCAAGAAATTAGGACTATCCATAATTTGCTTAGTTTCAGGTGCTCCCTCAAAACACATTTGTTCAGAGCGACCTATCACGTTCACTAATCAAAGTCGTTCTATGTATAAGTGTGCATGTGTAGCCCATTCACTATCTCCCTCCATCCCTCATTCCCTTAAGATGGCTGGACCATCATTGTAATTACACCATTATAAATACACACCTGTACTTTGTATCTCCCCCACCTCATTGTAGATTGTAAGCTCTCACAAGCAGGGTCATCTTATTTTGCTTTAATTATTGCATTGTTAACGATGTTACCTATGACTTGTGTTTTGAAACTGTTAAACTGTAAAGCACTGCAGAATATGTTGGCACTATATAAATAAAGATTATTATTATTATTATTAATGAAGGAGAACTCACCACCTCTCGTGGCAGCCTGCTCCACTCATTGATCACACTAACTGTTAGAAAGTTTTTTCTAATATCTAATCTGTGTCTCCTCCCATTCAGTTTCATCCTATTGCTTTTAGTCTTTCCTTGTGCAAATGAGAATAAAGATGATCCTTCTACAATGTGACAGCCCTTGAGATATTTGTAGACAGCTATTAAGTCTCCTCCCAGTCTTCTTTTTTGCAAACTAAACATTCCCAAATCCTGTAACCATGACTCATAGGACATGGTTTGCAGACCGGTCACATTTAACTGTGCTTGTCCGTTATTTCACAACTATATGGGGAAATATAAGGGCCGTTTGTTAGGCAATCCTCACTTGTGTTGCGATTGTCTAATGGCCGAGAGATATGCAGCCCTAGGGACTCGAACATATTACTCTAGCATGCCTGAGATATTCAGATAACACCTTATCTGAGCATGTTCATTACTAATAGGGGCCAATGAATCAAGATTGACCACTACGCCAGTCTTGATAGTGTACAAGAGGCACAAAATCCTTTAACCCCTTCCTGACATCAGACGTACTATCCCGTCCATGGGACCCTGGCCCCTATGCCCATGGACGGGATAGTACGTCTACCGCGATGGTGGTGAGTACGTGGTGAGCGCCGCTGATCGCGGCCGGGTGTCAGCTGATTATCACAGCTGACACCCGGCACAATGTGTCAGGGGCAGTCACGGACCGCCCCCAACACGTTAACCCCTTGCACACCACGATCAAACATGATCGCGGTGTACCGGGGGTTAAAGGGAAGCATCGGCAGGGAGGGGGCTCCCTCCGTGCTTCCCTGAGCCCTCCACGGCAGCGCAATGTGCAGCGCTGCTGCCGAGGGCTCCTTTCCTGCAGGCCCCCGAATCCAAGATGGCGACGGGGGCCTTCGGGGGCCTGCAGGAAGCTGGCTTCCTCAGTGCCTGTAAAGCACAGGCATGAGGAAGCCTTGTGCACTGCCTGTGACAGATCGCTGATCTGTCACAGTGATCTGTGACGTGACAGATCAGTGATCTGTCACAGAACAGTGATGTCCCACCTGGGACTATTTAATAAAGTAAAAAAAAAATAAAAAAAAAGTGTTAAAATAATTTAAAAAAAATCGCCAAATAAATTACAAAAAAAAAAAAAAATATTCCCCCAAATAAATCCATTTTTTGAAAAAAAAAAAAACAAAAAAAACCAAAAGTACACATATTAGGTATCGCCGCGTCCGTAATGACCCGCCCTATAAAACTGTCCCATTAGTTAACCCCTTTAGCGAACCCCTTAAAAAATAAAAAACGAAGCAAAAAATAATGATTTATTATCATACCGCCAAACAAAAAGTGTAATAACGCGCGATCAAAAAGACGCACATAAATATCCATGGTACCGCTGAAAAAAATCATCTTGTCCCGCAAAAAACGAGCCGCTACACAGCATCATCAGCGAAAAAATAAAAGTTATAGCTCGCAGAATAAAGCGATGCAAAAATAATTATTTTTTATATAAAATAGTTTTCATTGCATAAAACCGACAAAACATAAAAAAAGACCTAAATGAGGTATTCCTGTAACCATACTGACCCGAAGAATAAAACCGCTTTATCAATTTTAGCGCACGCGGAACGATGTAAACGCACCCCCCCAAAAGAAATTCATGAAACGCTGGTTTTTGTTCATTCTGCGTCCCAAAAATCGGAATAAAAAGCGATCAAAAAAGTCACGTGCCCGAAAATGGTACCAATAAAAACGTCAACTCGTCCCGCAAAAAATAAGACCTCACATGACTCAGTGGGTCAAAATCCGGAAAAATTATAGCTCTCAATATGTGGTGATGCAAAAACTATTTTTACAATAAAAAGAGTCTTTTAGCGTGCGAAAGCCGCCAAACATAAAAAACGCCATAAATAGTAAATCAAACCCCCCATTATCACCCCCTTAGGGAAAAATAATAAAATAAAAAAAATGTATTTATTTCCATTTTTCCATTACGGTTAGGGTTAGGTCTAGGGTTAGGGTTAGGGCTAGGGTTAGGGCTAGGGTTAGGGCTAGGGTTAGTGCTGAGATTAGGGTTAGGGGTGTGCTGGGGTTCGGGTTGGAGTTAGAATTGGGGATTTCCACTGTTTGGGCACATCAGGGGCTCTTCAAATGCAACATGGCGTCTGATTTCAATTCCAGCCAATTCTGAGTTGAAAATGTCAAATGGTGCTCCTTCCCTTCCAAGCTATGACATGCGCCCAAACAGTGTTTTACCCCCACATGTAGGGTATCAGCCTACTCAGGACAAATTGCAAAACAATTTTTTGGGTCCAATTTCTCCTGTTACCCTTAGGAAAATAAAAAATTGGGGGCAAAAATATCATTTTTGTGGAAAAAAATGATTTTTTTATTTTCATGTCCGAGCGTTACAAACTTCTGTGAAGCACTTGGGGGTTCAAAGTGCTCACCACACATCTAGATAAGTTCCGTGGGGGGTCTAGTGTCCAAAACGGGGTCACTTGTGGGGAGTTTCAATAGTTTAGGTACATCAGGGGCTCTCCAAACGCACATGACACCCGCAGACCATTCCATCAAAGTCTGCATTCCAAAACGTCACTGCTTCCCTTCCGAGCCCCGACGTGTGTCCATACAGTAGTTTTCTCCCACATATGGGGTGTCAGCGTACTCATGACAAATTGGACAACAACTTTTGGGGTCCAATTTCTCCTGTTACCCTTGGGAAAATGAAAAAATTGGGGACTAATTGATCACATTTGTGGAAAAAATACGATTTTTTTATTTTCATGCCCGGGCATTATAAACTTCTGTGAAGCCCTTAGGGGTTCAAAGTGTTCACCTCACATCTAGATAAGTTCCTTAGGGGGTCTAGTTTTCAAAATGGGGTCATTTGTGGGGAGTTTCAATAGTTTAGGTACATCAGGGGCTCTCCAAACGCACATGACACCCGTAGACCATTCCATCCAAGTCTGCATTCCAAAACGTCACTACTTCCCTTCCGAGCCCCGACGTGTGTCCATACAGTAGTTTTCTCCCACATATGGGGTATCAGCATACTCAGGACAAATTGGACAACAACTTTTGGGGTCCAATTTCTCCTGGTACCCTTGGGAAAATAAAAAATGGTGACTAAAAGATCATGTTTGTGGAAAAAATACGAATTTTTTATTTTCACGCCCGGGCGTTATAAACTTCTGTGAAGCACTGGGGGGTTCAAAGTGCTCACCACACATCTAGATAAGTTCCTTGGGGGGTCTAGTTTTCAAAATGGTGTCATTTGTGGGGGGTTTCCACTGTTTAGGTACATCAGGGGTTTTCCAATCGCGACATGGTGTCCGATCTCAATTCCAGCCAAAAACGTCAAATGGCGCTGCTTCCCTTCCGAGCTCTGCCATGCGCCCAAATAGTGGTTTACCCCCACATGTGGGGTATCAGCGTACTCAGGACAAATTGCACAATAACTTTTAGGGTCCTGTTACCCTTGGGAAAATAAAAATTGGGGTGAAAAGATCATTTTTGTGGAAAAAATATGATTTTTTAATTGTACCGCTGTACGTTATAAACTTCTGTGAAGCCCTTGTGGGTTCAAAGTTCTCACCACATATCTAGATAAGTTCCTTGGGGGGTCTAGTTTCCAAAATGGGGTCACTTGTAGGGGGTTTCCACTGTTTAGGTACATCAGGGACTCTCCAAACGTGACATGGCGTCCGATCTGAATTCCAGACAATTTTGCATTGAAAAAGTCAAACGGCGCTCCTTCCATTCTGAGCTCTGCCATGCGCCGAAACAGTCGTTCCCCCCCACATATCAGGTATCAGCGTACTCAGGACAAATTGCACAATAACTTTTGCAGTCCAATTTCTCCTGTTACCCTTGGTAAAATAAAAAAAATTGAACCTGAAGTATTTTTTTTGTGAAAAAAAGTTAGATGTTCATTTTTTTTTTAAATATTCAAAAAAATTCCTGTGACGCACCTAAATGGTTAATAAACTTCTTGAATGTGGTTTTGAGCACCTTAAGGGGTACCGTTTTTAGAATGGTGTCACTTTTGGGTATTTTCTATCATATAGACCCCTCAAAGTGGCTTCAAATGTGATGTGGTCCGTAAAAATAAAATGGTGTTGTGAGAAATCGCTGGTCAAATTTAACCCTTATAACTTCCTAACAAAAAAAAATTTTAGTTCCAAAATTGTGCTGATGTAAAGTAAACATGTGGGAAATGTTAGTTATCAAGTTTTTTGGGTGCCATATCTCTGTGATTTAAGGGCATAAAAATTCAAATTTGGAAAATCGCAAAATTTTCAAAATTTTCGCCAAATTTCCGTTTTTCTCACAAATAAACGCAAGTTATTTGAATGAAATTTTACCAATTACATGAAGTACAATATGTCACGAGAAAACAATGTCAGAATCACTGGGATCCATGGAAGCATTCCAGAGTTATGACCTCATAAAGGTACAGTGGTCAGAATTGTAAAAATTGGCTCGGTCATGAACATGCAAACCACCCTTGGGGGTGAAGGGGTTAAGAAGCACTTAATGAATTGGGTGCTTTTTCTGAGTTGCATGCTTCTCCGTGCACCTTGCCAGATGTGCTACTTTAGTCAGGGACTGTAGTAGCAAATCTGCCAAGCAAAATGATGGCAGGTTAAATAAATTGGATGGGTGGGCGTAGTGAAGCCTCTGCCTAACTCGTTAACTCTACTCATTTTGAAGCTAATTCAATCTGACGTGAAAAAGCTGCAAATATTTTTTGCAACTCTGCTTTACGCAAAAAACTGCGACTTTCCAAAGCTTTTAACTACTTTTATGACAATTAAGTTTGGGGATTTTTTTTTCCAGATGTGCCAGACTACACCATTCTATTATCTATACACTTGACATTGAACCTGAATATCACAAGTGTTTTATAAAGATTGGAAAAACCATCTCAAACACTTCAACATATGCAGAATGAATTCCTGGGTATCAGGGGACTTCAATTTACAATATGAGATAAGGTGCTGTCCTAAGATAAGTAAAGACCGGCACAAATGTCTGCTAAACTTAATATATATGAATATAAATATAGAACTCTTGTAAGCCTAATAGAACAATAATTCAGTCTAATATGGCTCTGATGAAATTAGAGTGGGAACATTTGATTAAATTATTATACCAATTATTAAAACATATGCGTCCGCATTGGAATTGGTGTAGAATTATGCAAGTCATTACCGAGTAATTAGGTTTTTAGCAATAACTGTCTCTAAATGTTTAAACATATGATTAGTATGTAGAAAGATGCAGCTAAAGTTATTTGCATATTGAAGTAAGCAATGAATAAAATGGACAATGTGATAAAAAATAATCATTGTATGCCCATAATAGTCACATTCATGTTTTTAATTAACATATTGATGTGGAAACATATTAGGATTGCTGGAGCTTATTTGATGCATACTTGAGACAAAACAAACCACATCAATCCAACCATTAGGAGTAAGTATGGATAGCATTATGGCTTTACATATGCAATTTACAATTTGCATATTGTGAGTCACACTTCATGCTAAAGAGTCAGTGATAAGCGGTCATATAGGAGCGCTTAGGAAGCAACCCAGGGGCAGACAAAAATGTCAGGTCTCCACCGCAGCTACAGCCGAAAACCTCCAATGGAGGATAGGAGCAATGAGAGAGAGGTGGAAGTTCCACCTGATGAAGACGGATTCTCCATCGAAACGTGTTGTGGTTTAACCCCATCTCTTGTCTGAGTCTCTTTCCTGCGCTCCTAAGACCGTTTCCATTTTCACATTTCATGCTAAACACACAAGATGTGTCTCATAAGAGCAGGAGTCAGGTGACCCCGATCTTTGGATGGTGAAGATGAAGATTTTGTAGATGTTCCATAAACAAACTTATACAACTTATTTATCCACTTGACGTGTTATAATATCCCATGTAAAAGGGGTTTTACACAGTATTTACCAAAACTCTAAGTTTGCAATTGGTATTGAAGGCATATCTGTGCTCTATAGTAAAGAGTAGACTGCTGCACTCTCCGATACAATTGGTCACTATAAAAACATTTAATATCTCGGCCCATGGGTGACAAACGACATACAGTATGTCAGGAAATTTCTCAGTAGAACGTAGTCTCTAGACATGTGTGAAACACACTACCACACAATTTGTTTATGGACAACAAAAAACAGTACCATGATGTAATGTGATAATATAGAAAATCAGACAGGTGTATAAAACTAGTGAAGGAGTTTTTTATAACCACCAGATCAGACCTGATGTAATTGGTGGCTATTAGCAATGGGCGAGCATACTCTATCAAGCATCGGGGTGCTCAATAAAATTGCGAGCAGTAAGTGAATTATCTGAGCCAGGTGCAGAGTGAGAGACAGAGAGAGGGAGGGAGAGAAGGAGAAAGGGAAGAAGAGAAGGAGAAAGAGAGAGAGAGTGAGGGAGAAAGAGAGGGAGGGAGAGAGGGAGAAAGAGAGGGAAAGAGAGGGAAAGACAGGGAGAGAGAGGGGGAGGGAGGGATGGAGGAAGGCAGAAAGGGAGAAAAAGAGGGAGAGAGAGAGGGTGGTAGAGGAAGGGAGAGAGAGGGAGGAAGAGGGAGGTAAAGGGAGGGAGGTAGAGAGAGGGAGGTAGTGGGATGGGGGAAAGCAAGTGAGAGGGAGAGAGAGGAGAGAAGAGGGAAAGAGAGTCTCTAGACATGTGTGAAGCACACTACAACACATTTTGTTAGTGAACAACAAAAAGAGGTACCATAATGTAATGTGATAATATAGAATAATGGACCCTTTTATAAAACTAGTGAACCAGTCCTTTATATCCACCAAATCAGACCTAAGGTGATTGGTGGCTATTTGTGATGGGTGAGCACGCTTGGCACTGCTCGATACTCGATCGAGCGTTGGGGTGCTCATTGGAGTAGCAAGTAGTGCAGAGTATCATGTGGTGTTCGAGTAAGTGAATTATCTGAGCTTGGTGCAGAGAGGAGAGAGACAGAGAGAGAGAGAAATGCTTGGGTTTGTCATTTGCCATTCACTTTCGTTATGCTCTCTACTCGAGTCAAGCTTGTTGACTTCATTTAAAAACTGCATTTTGTTTTTACTTGTGCCATCTTTTTCTAATATTTCAATTTGTTTGGTGATCTGAAACAATTAAGTGTGACAAACATGCATAACAATAGAAAATCAGGAGGCGGCAAACAGTTTTTCACACAACTGTGTATATATATATATATATATATATATATATATATATATATATATATATCTTCCTCTCTCTACTTTTTATATATACAGTATATATAACATTACAAACATGCAAAAGTATAGGAAATCAGGAAGGGAGAACACCCCTTTTCACATAACTGTATTCTGTTATTGTTTGTCACACTTAAATGTGTCAAATCACCAAACAAATATAAATATTAGACAAAGATAACACAAGTAAACACAAAATGCAGTTTTGAAATCAAGGTCTTTATTATTAAGGGAAAAAGAAATCCAAACCTACAGGGCCCTGTGTGAAAAAGTGATTGCCCCTAAACCTAATAGCTGCTTTGGTCACCCTTAGCATTAACAACTGCAATCAAGCATTTGCGATAACTGACAATGAATATTTTAGAACGCTCTGGAGGAATATTGGCCCACTTATCTTTGCAGAATTGTTGTAATTCAGCCACATTGGATGGTTTCTAAGCATAAACAACCTTTCTAAGGTCATGCAACAGCACCTGTGCCGGATTAAGGTCAAGATTTTGACTAGTCCACTCCAAAGTCTTAATTTTGTTTTTCTTAAGCCAGTCAGAGGTGGACCTGCTGTTTTGGATCATCGTCCTGTTGCCTAACCCAAGTGCGCTTCAGCTTGAGGTCACGCTCAGATAGCCGGACATTCTTTCAGGATTTTTTGGTAGACAGAAGAATTTATGGTCACACTTACCACAGCAAGTCTTCCAGGTCCTGAAGCAACAAAACAGCCTCAGACCATCACAATACCACCACATTTTACTATTAGTATGATGTTCCTTTTCTGAAATGCTGTGTTACTTCAATGCCGTGTTACTTCAATGCCAGTTGTAATAGGAGATAGACCTTCCTAAAAGTTCAACTTTTGTCTCCTTAGTTCACAGAGCATTCTCCCAAAAGTCTTGGGAATCAACAAGATGTTTTCTGGCAAAGCTGAGACAAACCTTTATGTACTTATTGCTCAGCAGTGGTTTTTAGCTTGGAATTCTGCCATGCAGGTCATTTTTGCCCAATCTTTTTCTTATGGTGGAGTCATGAACACTGACCTTAACTGAGGCAAATGAGGCCTGCAGTTCTTTGGATGATGTTGTGGTTTTTTGTGACCTCTTGGATGAGTCATCGCTGCGCTCTTGGGGCAATTTTGGTCGACCAGCCACTCCTGGGAAGGTTCACCACTGCTACACGTTTTCACAATTTGTGGATAATGGCTCTCACTGTGGTTCACTGGAGTCCTAAAGCTTTAGAAATGGCTTTATAACCTTTTTGCAGACTATTAGAGCTCAATTACTTTGTTTCTCATTTGTTCCAGAATTTCCTTGGATTGTGGCATAATCTCTAGCTTTTGAGGAGCTTTTGGTCTACTTCACTTTGTCAAGCAGGCCTTATTTAAGTGAATTCTTCATTGAGAACAGGTGTGGAAGTAATCAGGCTCGATTTTGGTTGTTTTAACTCAGTATCCCAAAGATATGTTAAACCACAATTAATTTAAGGGGTGGAGGGCAAATCACTTTTTCACACGGGGCCCTGTAGGTTTGGATTTCCTTTTCCCTTAATAAGACCGTCATTTGAAAACATAATTTGGTGTTTACTTGTGTTATCTTTGCCTAATATTTAAATTTGTTTGGTGATCTGAAACATTTAATTGTGACAAACATGCAAACGAATAGGAAATCAGGAAGGGGGCAAACACTTTTAAACAACACTGTATCTATGTGCACATACATGATAATGATTACCAGCTTTACATTTAAGAAGGCAATTCCTCACGCCTCCATAATAAACATGCACAATTTGATTGTCATTTTAGTGTTTCAGAACAGAAGAGATGGGGTTTACAATGAAAAGCTACTTTTATCATGTTGCATCTCATGTTATTATTTTCTTCAACTTGGACTTTAATGGGGTCTTCCCAACTTGAACATTTATGACAAGTCCATATGCAAAGAACGGGTGTCCTCCAACCTACTTCTATGAGATTTACAGAAACAGTCATCCAGGGCACTACCACATTTGTTGACTTGTTCTCTACACAGCTGGCAGTGACACTATGTGTTCCAAAATTTTGAGTACCACTGATCATAAAATGATGGCATATATGACAATGACATACTATTTAGTTTTCATCACCAATATTCCTAGGGTGCTTTACATCTGAAAAGGGTTTACATTTATAATTTTCAAGTACAGTAAACAACTGATAGTAACAGTAGAGTACAGAGGGTCAGAGGACCTTGTTCTCAAAAGCTTAGAATCTACAGAGTATTGTTGAAGAAGAAGGTGTAACCTACAGTGATACTTTTTTATGGATTTAAAGGGAATTGGCAGTGGGCGCAGTTACAGCTGCTGCACTGTATTCTCAGAGCAGTGTCTGAACTGGCACCGCTTCTGGTACTGAAACCAATTGCTGCCAGGGAGAATAAAGTTCACTTTCTCCCCACAACATTGGGCTACATGCAAGCGCTGCACAGGTTAGCAGCGCTATTAACCTGCAGATTTAGCCCATATTTGCAGGTTAATAGCATTTTTCTGGTGACAGATTCCCTCTAACCAATTCTAACCCCCATCATATACATGCACGCTGATTAAGTCTCCATGTGTTCTGTTCTGGGAAAGGGGAGTAAGATGCCAGATCTTTCAATCTCTGATATCTTATGTCGGGAAGAATTAGGAGACCCCCTAAATAGTTTTTGACTGTTGTATGTTGTATTTGCTTCCCATTCAGTGTGTATGTTGTGTGTATATTTCAGAAGACTTTCTTTTCGTTGATGGGTGGATAGGCCGATATAGACCTGAAAGAGGACTAAAGTGTTGATACCCTTCAGTCAGTAAGTGTACTTTTTTTTGTTACTGCATATAAAAGTATAGCCTACTACACTTTGTCATTCAACTGGTTACAACAAAACAATTTTTTTTTAACATTAGGGGCTATGGGTGATATGCCACTGTGAGGTATATAAGAATTTTTGGTCAATGCATATTGTCAAGAGATTTTCCCAGTAGAATGCAGCCTTTACATTAGATGTGATGTGAACAAAGCCTTACCTGTGCATCTTGGGTTACTATTCATGGGAAACACAGCACTTTGCTTTTATTAATGGATTGTGATGCAGAGTCCTGCAGCAATGGGATAATATAATAGAACACTGCTGATAAGTGTATTTAAACCAAAGGAAATGTGCAAAAAAAAAAGTAAAAAATACAATAAGTCATTTCACTCTCTAGAAGTCGAGTAGAAAAATTCAGAAGTGCCTCCAGCATAGTCCAGAGACGTTGCGTCCTATACTAAGCCAGCTATGTTTTAATTTAACACATTTAAATGCCTGCTGTGAATGACTGTGTGAAATCGTCCATCACTCTCTTGGAGAAGAAGTTACTGTCGGAAAGGTTATTTCTGGAAAAAAAAATCAGCTATTCTCTTAGAAATGTAGAAGATACAAAGCCCATTAGTGTGATAGTCAATTCTCAGATTTTTCTCCAGTCTAATAAACTTTGTGTGTCTGTAATCTTCACATCTCATCCATACAAATGTTTCATTCCTTATATTATAGTAATAAACAAAACTTTCCAACAGGAGGAATTTCTGTCAAATGTTTTCTTGCTGATCTCATTAAAAACACAATCAGTCCTGTCCTAAATAGCTATTCAAGTGGTAAATATATTAATAGGAGTCAAAAAAGAAATAGAACTGAACAACAATCCATTGGGCTTGTTTGCCAAAGGTACAAAAAAGATTAGATAATATAATGATTTAAAACCATAATTGGAAAACATATAGTACTAGCTGGTATATAAGTATAATGTTACACTTACAAATATCCTATGATTTAGGCCAATTTCTAGAGCAAATTATAGTAAAACTTTCAGAATCATGGTGGCCTTGTCCTCCCAGCTAACACCACAATATTTCATTTTTTATGAAAAGTGGTGTGATATGATAACTAATAATAACTAATAAGTCACATATATTAGCAGAAGTATGAGGCACACTAAAATTTGTAACTTTTCTACACTGGAAAACTGTGAAAAATGTTTAATAAATTCTTCCAATTTTCTTTTTGTGGATCCTGCTACTATATCACACAGCATGGTCCCTCAGATGGTAAATATTAATACCCCCTTCTTCACTCTTTTTCAGAGATCATTTAAAAATGTAAACTTAATGTATCGTTTGCATTGCACAAAGTATAACGAGGCAAATGTGCACACTCAGGTGTATGAGACCTCTTTTAGGTAAATGTAGATAAGGTAGATAAAAATGGTAGCTAACCTCCTTCATCTTTCTAAGGGTTATATAGTGTAAAATTCAATCTTTCTGGATTTTACTGGGTCCTTTTAACATTTCTTAACATAAAAATGCATTAGCAAGAAAAATTAAAATCAATAAGACTAGCGTCACGTGTTTAACGTGACAGACAGGGGCTAGAAGACTTAAGCTTCTGATTTCACATACAAGCACTTCCCCTGTTAGCATAGGGGTTAAACTGTCCAGCTTATAGTTTCCTCCTTGACAAAGCGACCTGGTGTGCCGCAAAACGCGCGTCGGGGGTCATACTGCCAGGCTCTCCCTCTCCTCCCCTTGGGGAATTTTTGAATCAATTGCTTTGACTGCCTATCATGGGTTACTGATACCACCCAGTTACATGCGCTTGATGGCCTTACTCTTTGGCCTCTGACTTTATTATATAGCCTGTTTGGCTTCATGATGGTATCATTATATAGGTAATTGTATGTGACCTAGTGGGGTCTTATACTGGGATGGTTTCCATCACAGTGGGAGGAGTAGGGGACAATTGGGTTAATACCGTCTGCATTAATTGATGAGCACTCTTGTTATTTTGTGATTCTTATCTGTAGTACTTTTCTAAATAAAGTTTTTGATACTTTTATAAGCAAATTGATCGCATGCTCTTGTTGTTTCTCCTGAGCTTCATAGTTGAATTTGAGCTTGTGCATTTGGTGTTGGAGTGGGTTGCTCTCCCCCATCTCCATTTCACCTTTTTATATTTATGGGGCTTTTGTTTCCACATACTGTATGGTGGTATGCTAGGCCGGGGCACACTAGCATATGTTCTATTGAGGGTACGACTAACCACTGTTATTAAATGTACTACATTTCTTTCTCTTTCCTCTACACTTACCCTCATCATGCTGACATACGCTCTAACAGTTTTGGCTCCATTACTCCTCACTCTCCTTCGCTATCTGCAAACCCCGAACCCTCTAACCAAGTAAAAATCTCTCCTTCCCTCTTGCCCCCCCACCTGACCTCCTCCGCTGACCTGCTCCTCAACCTCAGATCTTCTCTCCTAATAAAACACAAGACAAGCCCCCCACTCTCCTTCTCCCACCTGCTCTGTCTCTCTCTGCTTCTCCTCACTGCTGGCTACATATTTGCCAATACTGGACCCCCACATCTCATACCTCCCATTATTATCCCCTTCTATCGCTCCCAACCCAATATAAACACCCGAAATCTTGCCCACCTCAAATCCGTGCCCTTGACGCCCATCACCCTGCTCCCTCTTTCTGGATCACTCTGGAATACCAGCTCCATCTGCAATAAACTCCACGTGATTCAGAACCTCTTTACCTCTCATAACCTTTCCTTCCTGGGCCTCACCGAAACATGGCTGACACCCTCCGACACAGCCTCACCTGCTGTGCTACGTTACGGTGACCACCACTTCACCCACACTCCTCGCCCTGGCAACAGTCATGGTGGAGAAGTGGGCTTTCTCCTTTCAACTGTACGTTTAACCCAATACCACCTCTACTCTCCCTTATCTTCCCCTCTTTTGAAGTCCACTCTGTCTGTACCTACTCCCCCTCCAAGTGGCCATCATATACAGACCTCCAGGCCTGACCACTGCCTTTATTGACCAATTCTTCTTCACTTTCTCTCTGCTGCAATTCCCACTATCATCCTTGGTGACTTCAATATCCCAATTGACACCCACCAGATGGCAGCCTTCAAACTCCTGTCCCTTACTTCATCTTTTGGACTTACTCAGTGATCCTCCTCAGCTACCCACACAGACAGACAGACACATTAGACCTGGTCTTTACCCTTCTCTGCTCCCTATCTAACTTCACAACCTCCCCTCTCCCTCTATCTCACCACCATTTACTCACATTCTCATCCCTGTCCTCCTCACCTGTCACCCATGTCCAGCAACATGTGCACCCCCGCAGAAACCTCGCACATCTAGACACTCGCACACTCTCTGACTCTAGACACAGACACTGCCACTAGTTTCTACAATGCCATTCTTGCATCAGCCATTGACACAGTCGCCCGTCATGCTTAGCAGAGTGTGATGAATCAATAGACAACCCTGGCACAACAACATCACTAAAAAGCTTCGGCAAGTATCCAGAATTGCAGAACGGCGTTGGAAGAAAACGCATTCGCAAGATGATTTCACTGCACTCAAACAAGCAACACTCACATTCAAATCAGTTCTCACCACTGCTAAACAGGTCTACTTTACATCCCTTGTATCTTCCTTATTCCACAACCCCAAACGGTTTTTTAACACTTTTAACTCCCTCCTCCGCCCACCACTGCCCCCTCCAACTTCCCTAATCTCTGCTGTGGACATTGCCATGCATTTCAAAAATAAGATAGACCAAACAAAGCAAGTCTTTGTTGTCCGACCAAAACAATCCCTTTGTATGCCAGACCAATGCCCTAACCCCATAACTTCCCTCCAAAATCACTCAAGGAGAGCTTGCTCATCTTCTCTCCAAATCATACCTCACTACTTGTGCTCTTGACCCCAATCCATCCCACCTCCCAGCTATCACCCCATATCTTTGCTCCCATTTGCTTCCAAACTCTTTGAGAAGCATGTCTACGCTGAACTTTCATCTCACTTTGCATCTAACTCGCTCTTTGACAACCTATAATCTGGCTTTTGTCCCCACCATTCCACTGAGACTGCCCTGATCACCAAACTAACTTACGACTTACTTACAGCCAAAGCTAACAGACAATTCCCTATACTCCTCCTTCTAGACCTGTCCTCTGCCTTTGACACAGTTGACGACTGCCTCCTACTACAGATCCTCTCTTCCTTTGGTGTCAAAGACCTTGCCCTATCCTGGATCTCCTCATACCTTACCAACCGCACATTTAGCGTTTCCTACTCCCATACTACTTCACCCCCTCTCTGTTGGTGTCCCTCAAGGCTCTGTCCTAGGACCCCTTCTCTTCTCAATCTATACCTTTGGCCTGGGACAACTCAAAGTCCTATGGCTTCCAGTACTATCTATATTCTGATGACATGCAGATCTACCTCTCAGACCCAGATGTCACATCTCTGCTCTCCAAAATCCCAGAGTGTCTATCAGCCATATCCTCCTCCTCCTCTCGTTTCCTCAAACTCAATGTGTACAAATCTGAACTAATTATCTTTCCTCCATCTCGCATACCTTCCCTACCTGATCTATCTATCACAATAAACGAATCCACACTTTCCTCTGTCCCGGTAATCCACTGCCTCGGAGTAACCCTTGACTCTGCCTTGTCCTTCAAATTGCACATCCAAGCTCTCGCCACCTTCTGTCGCCTCCAGCTCAAAAATATTTCCAGAATCCATCCTTTCTTCAACCCTCACTACCAAAATGCTTGTGCATGCCCTAATCATCTCCCGCCTCGACTACTGCAACATCCTCCTCTGTGGCCTACCTTCTAACACTTTCGCACCCCTCCAGTCCATCCTTAACTCTGCTGCCTGACTAATTAATCTCTCTCCTCACTACACTCCTGCTTCACCTCTTTGCAAATCCCTTCACTGGCTCCCAATTTCCCAGCGTATCCAATTTAAACTACTAACACTGACCTACAAAGCCATCCTCAACCTTTCTCCTCTGTATATTTCCAAACTAATCTCCCAATATCTTCCCTCATGTAATCTCCGGTCCTCCAAAGACCTCCTTCTCTCCTCCAAGCTTATTCGTTCCTCACCCAATCACCTCCAAGATTTCTCCTGAATATCCCCCATTCTCTGGAATTCTGTGCCCCAACACGTCCGGTTATCCACCACATTTGGATCCTTCAAACGGAACATGAAAATCCACCTCATCAAAAAAGCTTACAACCTGTAATGTTTACACGGCCACCTCAACACCATCAGAGCTACTGCAATCCCCGACCTACTGTCTCCTTCCCTATAATCCTGTAGAATGTAAGCCTACAAGGGCAGGGTCCTCTTGCCTCTGTACCAATTTGTCATTGTTAGTTTGTTTACTGTGAGTGATATTTGTATTTTGATGTAACCTCGTCTCATGTACAGCACCATGGAATTAATGGTGCTATATAAATAAATAATAATAATAAATTTCCTTAATGAGGATATTTTTACAAACATACGGTATTTGTTTTCAACATGTCTTTTGGCTTAAAAAAAGCACAAAGAATGGCAATATTATAGAAAAGTCCATGGCAGCACTAAACCACAAAATTGTCCAAAAAGCCAGAAAAATGCCACAAACAAAAAAAAACACCGCAGTGCATGTTTGTGTGTAAATCTATCTTAGGTGTATATTCACAGCATGTTGTTTGATGTCTAATGTTTAAACATCCACACAAGGAGGAATAAAAATAAACACCACACACTTTTGGGGAACTTTTTTGGCCATTTCTTCAGCTCCTATTTCATTCTAATAGAAAATTTGCCACATTTTCCACCAGAAAAACTTGTAATTGTCTTTTTTGTAGAGTCTAAAAAAAAAAGCGCAAAGACAAAAGCAAGCCATATATTCTACAATCACATTTTTCTATTCAAATGATTGGAAAGCTGATTTGAAGACTTTTCTAGTCAGATTTTGGTGCAG
Source organism: Dendrobates tinctorius (assembly GCF_039654945.1). Classification (NCBI taxonomy): domain Eukaryota; kingdom Metazoa; phylum Chordata; class Amphibia; order Anura; family Dendrobatidae; genus Dendrobates; species Dendrobates tinctorius. The sequence continues at coordinate 59,008,343 of NW_027361829.1, forward strand.
ATGAGGTTTCAAAATCCCTGTGAAATCACGCTGTGTGAACATACCCTTTGGACGGCTCTTAATGTGAAGTTTTTCTTTAAAAGTTTTGTTAATTAGGATAGTTTTAAGGTCTATTATTTTTGATTGTATAATATGAATTGCGATTCACAAATCCTTGGAGAAAGCATATGCATGTATTAAACCCAAAAATTTAGAATTAAATTACCGTTATCTATTAAGTGTCTAAAGAAATCCAATAATAGGTGAATTATTACTTTTTTTGATTATACGTAAATCTGCAAAAATCTATGACATCCTTAGAGTTTGCCTAGGATAAAGCAATTTTCCCAATGTGTAAATCATTTATTTAATTCACGAAAAAGCCTAAAAGCCATTAAGCTTTAACAGAGAATCAATGGCAATAAATTAGTACCAAAGCTTGCAAATGTACAAGGGAAGAAGGAAAAGGGGAAGGTAGGCAGGTATACTGGAATTGACTCGAACATAGTCCTAATAGACATATTGAAGTGATTGCTGCCCATGCAAATGGATGATCTTCACTTTAACAGTGAAATATAGTCGCCCTGACAGAATCTGCTTTACATTCAGAAATGTCTTGTACATCACTATGGGATTTCTAGAGTTGAAGCTATGAAACACATAATCAAATGAAGCTTACCACTAATGCCCCTCTTTACGATTGTCATTAAGAGGCCTATTAATCAGCACTGCATTTTTATAACCGTTCTGCATACATATCCTGTTTTCACCAAGAAACTAACTAGAACTAGCACACCATTCAGGCCATGTTCACACATGGCATAAACACTGCTTTATTCAGCTACTGTTTTTGTGCAGAAAATGTGAGGCGTTAATCCGTTCAAGAAAAGTGGAAGAGATTTCATGAAAATTCATGATCGATATGCATATTTTTCCCTAAAAACTTCTATGTAAAGGCTCAAAAAACAATTGCAAAAAATGCAGCTGTCTGTAGAAATATAGAATTGCAGCGTTTGTGCACTAAAACATGCAATAAAAAATGCTGTGTTAAATCTGCACTAAAAAATGATTCAATGAAAGCGGAAAACTCATAATAAAAATGTAAAAAATATGCAATAATCAGAACAGATTGCTATTGTGAATTTGGGTGCAGAAGGAACTCAGAGGGGAAAAAAAAGCCTTATAGGGACCGTTGTCACTTGTCAGTACTGTTTCCCCTGTAAGAAAAAAAAATCAATTCCCCAAAAGGAGTTTTATGACTTTTTTGTGAAACACATCCTATGAGAAAATATTGGCAATTAAATCAAATCTCAAAATAAATATTAGGAAAAAAATACCCATGTTAATCATATGGAAATCACAACCCTAATAATAATTTTTATTTATATAGCACCAAGATATTCTGCAACATTTTCCAAATCAGAGGTTACACGTACAGTCAAAATCAGACTGTCACGGTCACGTGTGTCTGGACGCAGCGAGTACCGCAAGGCGAACCCATATGAGACACGTGACCCTGGATACACCGCCTCCAGTTGGGCGAATTTAAATAATATGACGTGCAGCTTGATACACCGCCTCCAACTGGCGAATTTAGGTATTACATGTATACATACAGTAGTCTGGAAACCCCGCCTCCAGTAAGGCGAATTTAAATAATAAAGGGGGAACCTGGGTGACATTAACAATGGTGGGCCCTGCAATAGGGAATAGGGAAGTGGAGACCTCCTGAACTCCCCTGAGCCAGTGTCCCTGCACTCCTAACGTTCCCTATGCCGGTTCCGCACCGGGCGACACACAGGAACCTTTTAACCCTAGCTCGCCCTGACCTAAACCCTCACTAGGGAATTGGTCGGTGCGGAAACTAATCCCACCACTGCACTAAACACACATGAGGGAAAATGACAATACAGGGGAAACACCACTTAGCTTTGCTCTGTTGTGTATGCTCCTAGCAACAGAGCCCACCACCTGCGTGCATCTTCTCCTCCACCCGGATGTATCACCATAACTGGATCCTTCACCATAGTGCAGCCTTGGAGCAGAGTCCACCACCAATTGCAGATGTCCAGTAACAGAGTCCCAAAGATGAGTTCAGCTCCTGCCCAAAAAGTCAAGCATGCTTGAGTCCAGCTCTAAGCAACCAAGTCCCGCATGCTTAGTGCAACTCTCTCCATAGTCGTCACTCCACCAAGCCATGCAAGCACTTCCTGCCAACACCATAAACTGTGACTCCACCACGCCATGCCAGCCCTTCTTGCAGACCACCTAGCTGCCACTCGTCCCCTCTGGCTGGGCTGCGCAGGACTCATGTTCAGCTCCTTCATTCACCCACGCTTCCTTGTGAATGACTAACACACAATATCACCAACAGCGATTGAACACACCTGGCTCTCTTTTATAGAGCCTCACACCTGAATTATAATTAAGTACACTAAACCAAAGAAACTAAAGTGCACTACCACTCACCACCACCGGGGCAACTTAGAATGAACGACGCCATGTGTAATAATTCTAATGGCCACCGGGGGCAATCACATCACTTTGGCACCTAGCCAAAGGAAAAAAAAAGTTCACTTATCCATTTAAACTGTCAGATCCACGCTGGATCATGACACAGACATTACAGAGTCACACATAATTAAACAGCCCCCAAAAAATGACTGTGACCCCAGCAACCAGAAAGTCGGGAAACTGGCGAGTAGACTGATATAAAAGACTGGATAAACCCTTTAAGTTAACTCCCAAATCCAAAGACTATTAATTACAAAAAACAAAGGTAGTTAAGGGTGTGCTATCCCCTTTTTGAGGATATTGCATGCAAAAGAGCTAAACCATTAGAAATCCCTCAATAACATAGTATGTCCTGGTGACCGGAAATCCCCACACTTTACGGTACTTCCATTCCATGCATGAGGATGGTGCCATCTGTGGAGCTGTAGCATCCACAGTAGGTGTCAGGTGTAAAATACAGCTTATATTTTTCTCTGCCAACACATAATATACTGGGGACAGCATTTAGTGGCTCCCTTGTGTGAGTAGTCAATAACCCCTTAAGGACTCGGTGATTTTTTTCGTTTTTGCGCTTTCGTCTTTCCTCTTCTTATTCTAAGAGCCATAACTTTTTTATTTTTCCATCGATACAGCCTTGTAAGCGCTTGTAGTTGCGGGGCAAGTTGTACTTTTGAATCACACTATCAATTTTATCATATGATGCAATGGAAATCGGGGAAAAAAAATCTAAGTGGGGCGAAATAAAAAAAAAGTGCAATTCTTGTTTTTTTTTAATTGCAAAAAAGACCCGGGAATATGATTCTCCAGGTCAGAACAACTACGGCGTTACCAAACAAACATAGTTTTTGTTTTATTTAAATGGTGAAGAAAAATCAGAAATTTGCAAAATAAAAAATTTGACCTGTGTCGCCATTTTCTGGAAGCTGTAACGTTTTCAGTTTTCGAGATACGGAGCTGTGTGAGAGCTTGCTTTTTTTGCGCTCTGAGTAGGCATCACGGTCTCCTACATTCGCCATCCATGAGCAGGTTTTCAAAGGAGTACTGTGATGACAGACAAAGGGGTCTCCAAGCAGATTCACTGGCGTCCTGCAGTCGCATCGCAGGTGTGCCAACAAGGGGTTAGAATGGAGCATCCCACTGCCGATGTGCATTAGATGCTGCTGTCACAGATTGACAGTGGCATTTAACAGGTTAACATCCCCGGGAGGATCTCATCTCCGCTGTTAGAGGCAGATGATGGCTGAATATAACAGCAATCATCTGCCGAGAAAGATGCAGCCTTGGGTGGCGTATGAGCCTGCATCAAAAGAAGGGAGACAACTTATGATGGACATAGTACACCATAAGTCATTACGGGGTTAATAAAATTGAGCTGCATGTCTGTTTAATGTCGTGCTACTGCCTAATATTCTTTTTCTCTTCTTATATACTGAAAAAAGCCCTCAAATGTCTACCTTATTTTCAGAAATGAAAAAGTAACATTTTTGTAACCTTAAAGGGAATGTCAGTAGGATCAATCCTACTAAGCATGTCTATCGAGTAAGTCATCATATTAACCTCTTAACTATTATAATATGACGTTGATGATCTATTTGAAAGATAGGTCACTAAATAATATAAATATAAATAATTGTATTTATATATCCCGCAGCACTTTACAATTAGGCGTGAACATGTCCAGATGATAAAGACATTTCTGATTAACACATAGTTCAACAGCTACAGGAGGAGTAAGGGCCCTGTTCGCAGGCTTACAGCCATCATCATAATACATCAGGGTTTTCAAATAAAGTTCCATGAACCAGTCATCAACCCATATCTGTCTAAGTATGGTTACCAAGTGCTATCGGGTGTATGGAGGATGTGGAGAGATGAATTGCACGGACCAGGTTCTGAGGAATATTTAGAAAGCGGGAACAGGAAAAAATTAGATGTGAGGTGGTACGTCTGTCTAAAGAGATGTGTTTTTAAAGTACACTTAAAAATGTGGGGGATAGGTTTTAATCTGATTTTTCAGAGTAAACAGACAGCACAAGAAAAGTCTTGGACATAGAAATGGGAGATTCGGATTATGGAATTGGTTAGTCTTGGAGGAGTTGCAGAAGGGAGAGCATGGGGAGGGTGAGAGACAGAGATGAGGGAGAAAATGTATGGTAATGCAGAACTGTGGAGCGCTTTGTGATTGAGAGATAAGTTTATATTACATATTACGGAACCGTATGCATAGAGCCAGTTTAATCAGTTCCCTTAAATATATACCTGTATGGCTGAAGGGTGAAGTAATGTAAAGGTGGTGATAGTAAGGAGTGCTCAGTATGGCGTCCCCTAACCCCGACGCGCGTTACGCCTTTAGCTTCTTCCGGTGGCACAGCCATACACGTATATATTTAAGGGAACTGATTTAACTGGCACTATGCATCTGGGTCTGTAATATGTACTAGGGTCATTTCAGTATCTGATACCACAGTTGTAACTGATATTTTCGATTTCAATGTCAGTTTATTCACATCTATGTAAGAATGTTATTGCTATGGATCTTATACATTGAAATGGACAAGTGTATTTAAACCTAAGGATATTGGGATTCCTATAGTCCTTACTTTTTGTTAGTTACTACCTTGGAAGGAAAATGATCTCAGTCCACACTGTTGGCATTCTATTCCTATTGTTATCCCCTAGAGAAGGGTTCCCCAACTCCAGCCCTCAAGGCGCACCAACAGGTCATGTTTTCAGGATTTCCTTTGTATTGCACAGGTGAAGCAAATATCACCTGAGCAATACAAAGGAAATCCTGAAAACATGATCTGTTGGTGGGCCTTGAAGACTGGAGTTGGGGAACCCAGCCCTAGAGCATCGATATGTATTCTGTCTGATAGACTTATATCTAATAGGAAAATATCATTATATCTATGGCCCTTACTCTAGGCTAGTCACAGTACAGGCATGTTCATTTTGTGTCAGTACGCACTGTTGGAATTTTATTCCCTTTATATCTTAGTGTGTATTTTTTTAATGTGCTTTTGCTTTTTGTGGTACCTTATGCATTTCTCTGATGGGTGGCCACAGACAGGACTCTAATAAAAATAGAAACCCAGAGCTGAGATTATTCTCCCAGTACCAGCTATATTACACATTTTTGGTCAGGGTTCAGTGGCACTCTGCTGTTTTTATTGTATTTTTATATTTTTCCTAAATAAAGATATATTGATTTTATCCAATGAATCTCTTCAATACTCCGGCAACTTACCTTTAGCCTGAGCATGTTTGGCGTTAACTGATGTAAAGTGCCATTTACATGATTATGGGGACATTTCGATTAATTAATTTACTCTGTGAAATCATCTTTAATGCACTAAAACATTCGATAGGATCCTATATTTTTTATATTTCTTCTATATATTTGTAACATTTAAAATCTCAATAAATGGCTCTAAACGCTCTACTCTGAATGTTAATTTATGGCACTTACAGGCAATTCCTCCCTATTTAGAAATGAAATAATTGAATCTCGGATAATAAACGCGTGTCTAAGCCACAGGGGTGTTTGAGAAGCAAGACAGACATTCTTCAAGTCTGAGGAGGTGAACTCCCCCATCATTTGTATAGCTCATACATTACAGAGTAATACCTGTCAAAAAGACGGATTCTTCGCTGGGCACATCCAGCGTATGATGGTGTATAATGATAAACTCACGGAATGTGTCATCAGTTGTTCATCAGTTACAATTACAATTAGCATCCATTTATCTGATGCCAATCTGTGCTGAAGTTTTACTGCTTAAAAAACACTTAACAGCTGAGATGAGACTGCGAGAAGCTTAATCAAGAGATTCAGAGAAGAAAAGTAAAATGGGAAAACATTAATATATCACAAGTTAATAAGGAATGTGAGGAAGATGTCAGTCCAAATATTAAACCGTCCTGTTACTAAGGAAGAAATGCGCCCATTCCTGCATTATTTAAAATCAAAACAACAGCACAGATTTCAATGTTTATCTAAGATTTATGCCATAAATACTGCCCAATTACTTAGGCTCAGCATGGATAAGGTCAATAAACATGGAACTGGGAAGGGAAATACTAGATTTTTGTTAACGTCATTGAAATGTAAATTTATTTTAATTTCATAAAATAGCTAAAACAATGCTGTAGATACACAGTATATTTTCTGTATATGCCACTGGTATAATTAAAAATGAGCGCAGAATTACCTCTTAAAAAAATGTATATTATTAATTGTAAATAAAAAATCTTATTTTTTTAATTTATTTTCTATTCCTTAAAGAGGTTGTCCACTACTTTGACAATCTGGTTTCCACCGCCATCACTCCACAGAAACAGCCCTGACCGAAATTACTAACAACCTACTTACAGCCAAAGCAAATGGACCTATACTCCTGCTTCTAGACCTGTCCTCTGCATTCGACACAGTTGACCACTGCCTCCTACTACTGATCCTCTCCTCCTTTGGCATCAAAGACCTCACCCTATCCTGGATTTCCTCATACCTTTCCAACCGCACATTCAGCATCTACCACTCTAACACTACCTCCTCATCCCACCCTCTCTCTGTTGGAGTCCCCCAAGGATCTGTTCTAGGACCCCTGCTCTTCTCAATCTATACCTTTGGCCTGGGTCAACTCATAAAATCCCATGGATTCCAGTACCACCTTTTTGCCGATGACACTCACGTCTACCTCTCTGGCCCAGACGTCACCTCTCTGCTGTCCAGAATCCCGGAGTGTCTATAAGCCATAGCCTCCTTCTTCTCCTCTCACTTCCTCAAGCTCAATGTGGACAAATCTGAACTCATCATCTTTCCTCCATCTCACAGATCTTCCTTACCTGACATATCACAATTAATGACATCACGCTTTCCCCAGTACCGGAAGTCCGCTGCCTCGGAGTAACCCTTGCCTCTGCCCTGTCCTTCAAACCGCACATCCAAGCTCTTTCTACCTCCTGTTGCCTCCAGCTCAAAAATATTTCCAGAATCCATCCTTTCCTCAACCCTCAATCTACTAAAATGCTTTTGCATGCCCTCATCATCTCCTGCCTCGACTACTGCAACATACTTTTCTGTGGTCTCCCTGCTAACACCCTCGCACCTCTCCAGTCCATCCTTAACTCTGCTGCCCGACTAATTCATCTTTCTCCTCGCAACTCCTCTGCTTCTCCCCTCTGCAGACCTCTTCACCGGCTCCCATTCCCTCAGCGTATCCACTTCAAATGACTAATACTGACCTACAAGGCCATCTATAACCTGTCTCCCCCATATGTCTCTGAACTAATCTCCCGATACCTTCCCTCACATAATCTCCGGTCATCCTAAGACCTCCTTCTCTCTTCCACACTTATTCGCTCCTCACCCAACTGCCTCCAAAACTTCTCCCGAATAGTCCCCATCCTCTGGAATTCTTTGGCCCAACATGTCCGACTATCAACCACATTTGGATCCTTCAGACGGAACCTGAAAACCCACCTCTTCAAGAAAGCCTACAGCCTGCAATGACCCCGCTACCTCCTCACCACTACTGGAGATATCACCTAAACCAACACCTGAACTGCTGCAACCCACCAACCTACTGTTAGGGTTGCAGATCGCACTAAATATAAAATATAAGGAAGTGCGATCGCAACCCGGGGTCCACCATGCAGAGATGGAAAACTGCTGCTCAGCAATGGCGGAGCACTGAGTTAACACCGGCGGATTAACCGCTGACCCGGTGTGTACAGGAGCGAACTCTGTTACCTCACAGAGCCGCTGGAACAAGTGCCAGAGCCTGTTTATCCTCACAGGACTCGGCAGGAGAGCACTAGTGAAAAGACAAAGGACTCTGCCCCAAGGACTCAGGGTTAGAGCCCCTCTAGCCTCACTAGCGCTCAACACCGCAACAGCGATGCCTGGACAGACACTTATAGAAAGCTGTGCCATGTTAACAGTCACAGGGTGCAGCTGGTAGTTGCTTACCGCACTATGTGCTTACAGCGCAGCTCTGGCGGACACCTCTAACCAGCCTAAACTTAGGACTGTAAAGCGCATAGGACACACACGGTGCCACTCTAACGGATGCTGCAGTACCTGCGGTAGCATAGTGCCTTAGGTAGAGTGGCGCACTCTGGCACTAGCATGTGTGAGCAACTGGGAGCACTGCAGTCGCTAGGCAGAGCCACAACTCAGTGCTGACTCTAAACTCTAAACCCTACTAACATGCAAATCAAAGGGAAGGGGTTTCATAATGAGTCAGTCTGCGGTTCACAAGCATCCCTCATCACACATATCACTACAAATTACTGTCTATACTAGCACATGGCAGAGCAGCCATGCAAATCTTTTATAGCAGCGTCCTTCCTGGACCTTCCAGATGGTCCAATCCAAGCTGCGACAGGACCTGAGCATGTGACACCCAGCCTCCAATGAGAGGATGATCCGCGGGCATGCTCAGTAGCCCAAAAGAATTACGTAGTCCCAAGAACTGCTTGCTGCTGACCAGTGCAGGCTGCTTATAGCTGACCTTGAGATGGCAGCAGCAACTGAACTGACAGCACTGGCCTGAACAAGATGCTGGGAATGACATCTTTGCTGAGCAACCTTCTCTGTGACCGGATTGAATGGGAGATGGCAGAAAGCAAGGCTCGGGATTCCTGCTGTTCACAGGCAGGAACCCAACACCTAACATTACCCCCCTCCTAGGGCCCCCTCCCTCCTGCACCTCGCTATGCTCAAAGGCCGCAATGAGCAGAGGAGCACGAATATTCTCCACAGGTTCCCAGGTCCTATCCTCTGGGCCATGACCCTTCCAGTACACTAGATATTTTTTGCCCTGTACCACCTTACACCCCACAATGGCATTCACCTCGTACTCATCCGAGGACAAGCTTGATGTCCCAGTAGATGACTCTGAAAACTGGGACATATGAACGGGCTTAACCCCTTCACGACCTTTGACGCCACGTAGGCATCATGAAAAGTCGTGATAATACGACCCATGATGCCTATGTGGCGTCATGAATTGATTGCCCCCCTGCGGGTCGGGTGACCGGGGTCACTGAAAGGTCACCCGACCTGCACACAAAGGACCCTTCAGAGTTAACACCTGGGGGTGTGGCTTAGCCCCCACGTGCCTACGATCGCTCTGATTGGCTGTTAAAAGTGAAACTGCCAATCAGAGCGATTGTAATATTTCACCAATGAAAATTGGTGAAATATTACAATCCAGCCATGGCCGATGCTGAAATAGCATTGGACATGGCTGGACACCGAGACCCGACCCCCCCACACCGACTGACGGCACCGATCTGCTGCCGCCACCGTCTGACGGCACCGATCGGCAGCCGCCATCATAATCTGCCCCCCCGCCTTCCCTCCACCCCCCCAGCCCTCCGATCACCCCCTCTCACCCTCCTTTGTGCCTCCCTTCTCCTGCTATCCGTCCCGGTGTCCCGCCGTCTAGCGTCATGGGCGCCGCCAGCTTGGAAGATGGGGGGCGCATGCGCAGTGCGCCGAATCGAATCTGCAACGCTGCAGATTCATTCATTTATTTTGATCACTATAATAAACTTTCATAGTGATCAAAATAAAAAAAAAGTAAATCACCGCCCCCCTTATCACCCCCATAGGTAGGGACAAATAATAAAAAAAAAATATTTTTTTTTTATTTTTCCATTAGGGTTAGGGTTAGGGCTAGGGTTAGGGCTAGGGTTGGAATTAGGGTTAGGGTTAGAAATAGGGTTAGGGTTGGACTAAGGGTTAGGGTTGGACTAAGGGTTAGGGTTGGACTAAGGTTGTAATTGGGATTAGGGTTAGGGTTGGGATTACGGTTAGGCTTGTGGTTAGGGTTAGAGTTGGGATTTCGTTAGGGGTGTGTTGGGATTAGGGTTGAGGTTAGGGTTATGATTAGGGTTGGGATTAGGGTTAGGGGTGTGTTGGGGTTAGGGTTGGAGATAGAATTGAGGGGTTTCCACTGTTTAGGCACATCACGGGGTCTCCAAACGCGACATGGAGCCACCATTTATTCCAGCCAATTTTGCGTTCAAAAAGTCAAACGGTGCTCCCTCCATTTCGAGCCCCATGTGCCCAAACAGTGGTGTACCCCCACTTATGGGGTATCAGGGTACTCAGGAAAAATTGCACAACAACTTTGGGGGTCTAATTTCTCCTGTTACCCTTGGGAAAATAAAAACATGGGGGCTAAAATAATTATTTTTGTGGAAAAAAAATGATTTTTTATTTTCACGGTTCTGCGTTATAAACTTCTGTGAAGCCCTTGTGGGTTCCAAGTTCTCACCACACATCTAGATAAGTTCCTTGGGGGGTCTAGTTTCCAAAATGGGGTCACTTGTGGGGGGTTTCCACTGTTTAGGTACATCAGGGGCTCTGCAAATGTAACATGATGCCCACAGACCATTCCATCAAGTCGGCATTTCAAAACGTCACTACTTCCTTTCCGAGCCCCAACGTGTCCCTGAACAGTGGCCCCCCCACATATGGGGTACCAGCGTACTCAGGACAAACTGGACAACAACTTTTGGGGTCCAATTTATCCTGTTATCCTTGTGAAAATAAAAAATAGCAGGCTAAAAATTTATTTTTTGAGGAAAAAAAAAATATTTTTATTTTAACGGCTCTGCGTTATAAACTTCTGTGTAGCACCTGGGGGTTCAAAGTGCTCACTATGCATCTAGATAAGTTCCTTAGGGGGTCTAGTTTCCAAAATGGGGTAATTTGTGGGGGAGCTCCAAAGTTTACGCACACAGGGGCTCTGCAAACACGACATGGTGTCCACTAATGATTGGAGCTAATTTTCCATTCAAAAAGTCAAATGACGCTCCTTCCCTTCTGAGCCATGAAGTGCGCTCAAACAGTGGTTTCCCCCCACATATGGGGTACCAGTGTACTCAGGACAAACTGGACAACAACTTTTGGGGTCCAACTTATCCTGTTACCCTTGGGAAAATAAAAAATAGCGGGCTAAAAAATCATTTTTGAGGAAAAAAAGATATTTTTTTATTTTCATGGCTCTGCATTTATAAACTTCTGAGAAGCACTTGGGGATTCAGAGTGCTCACTACACATCTAGATAAGCTCCTTGGGGGTTCTAGTTTCCAAAATGGGGTCACTTGTGGGGGTTTCTACTGTTTAGGCACACAGGGGCTCTGCAAACGCAACATGACGCCCGCAGAACATTCCATCAAAGTCTGCATTCCAAAATGGTGCTCCTTCCCTTCTGAGCTCTCCCGTGCTCCCAAACAGTGGTTCCCCCCCACATATGGGGTATCGGTGTACTCAGGACAAATTGCACAACAACTTTTGTGGTTCAATTTCTCCTGTTAGCCTTGTGAAAATAAAAAATAGCGGGCTAAAAAATCATTTTTGAGCAAAAAAAAATGATTTTTTATTTTTACTGCTCTGCGTTATAAACTTCTGTGAAGCACTTGGGGGTTCAAAGTGCTCACCACACATCTAGATAAGTTACTTCGGGGGTCTAGTTTCCAAAATGGGGTCACTTGTGGGGGAGCTCCAATGTTTAGGCACACAAGGGCTCTCCAAATGCGACATGGTGTCCGCTAACGATTGGAGCTAATTTTCCAATCATAAAGTCACATGGCGCTCCTTCCCTTCCGGGCCCTGCCGTGCGCCCAAACAGTGGTTTATGACCACATATGAGGTATCAATGTACTCAGGAGAAATTGCCCAACAAATTTTAGGATCCATTTTATCCTGTTGCCCATGTGAAAATGAAAAAACTGAGGCTAAATAAAATTTTTGTGAAAAAAAAGTACTTTTTTTTTTACGGATCAATTTGTGAAGCACCTGGGGGTTCAAAGTGCTCACTATGCATCTAGATAAGTTCCTTGGAGGGTCTAGTTTCCAAAATGGGGTCACTTGTGGGGGAGCTCCAATGTTTAGGCACACAGGTGCTCTCCAAACGCGACATGGCAACCGCTAAATATTCAAGCATATTTTCCATTCAAAAAGTAAAGCTCCTTGCCTTCTGAGCCCTGCCGTGGGCCCAAACAGTGGCTTATGACCACATATGAGGTATCGGTGTACTCAGGAGAAATTGCCCAACAAATTTTAGGATACCTTTTATCCTGTTACCCATGTGAAAATGAAAAAACTGATGCTAAAAGAAAATTTTGGTTGGAAAAATTAAAATGTCCATTTTTTCATTCCATGTTTCTTTAGTTCCTGTGAAGCACCTGAAGGGTTAATAATCTTCTTGAATGTAGTTTTGAGTAGCTTGAGGGGTGCAGTTTTTAGAATGGTGTCACTTTTGGGTATTTTCTGCCATATAGACCCCTCAAAATGACTTCAAATGTGAGGTGGTCCCTACAAAAAATTGGTTTTGTAAATTTTGTTGTAAAAATGAGAAATTGCTGGTCAATTTTTAACCCTTATAACTTCCTAATGAAAATTCCAAAATTGTGCTGATGTAAAGTAGGCATGTGGGAAATGTTATTTATTAACTATTTTGTGTCACATAACTCTCTGGTTTAACAGAATAAAAATTCAAAATTTGAAAATTGCAAAATTTTCTAAATTTTCACCAAATTTCCATTTTTTCACAAATAAACGCAAAAATTATCGACCTAAATTTACCACTAACATGAAGCCCAATATGTCACGAAAAAACAATCTCGGAATCGCTAGGATGCGTTGAAGCGTTCCTGAGTTATTACCTCATAAAGGGACATTGGTCAGAATTGCAAAAAATGGCCAGGTCGTTAATTTCAAAATAGGCTGGGTCATGAAGGGGCTAAGGAGGGACTCGTGGAAGGTGTCAGTGATACCCAGGTGTGGAGGAAGGGCCAGATGGTAGAACACAGGGTTAACCTGCTCAAGGACCTTGAAGGGACTTATAAAGCGAGGCGTGAACTTAGTGGACTCAACCTGCAGCCTGATGTTACGAGCGGAGAGCTACTCCAAGTTGCCGGGAGCTAAGGTGGGAGCGGGGCGCAGGCATGCATCAGCCAAGGACCTCATTCTCTCCTTGGAGGCCCAGATGGCATCCTGAGTGCGGTCCCAAATGTCAGGTGCCTTCACCACCCAGTCTGCCACCCTAGAGTCAGTGGATAACACGGGCATGGGCACAGGAACACGCGGATGCTGGCCATAATTAAGGAGGAATGGGGTCTCACCGGTGGAGTTGGCCACAGCATTGTTCAAAGCAAACTCTGCACACGGCAGCAAGGATGCCCAGTCATCCTGCCTGGCCAAGACAAAATGTAGATATGTGACCAGGGTCCGGTTGGCTCCCTCTACCATCTGTTAGTCTCAGGATCATAGGCTGAGGAGTGATTTTGCTCAATGCTGAGCAGACTACAGAACTCTCTCCAGAACCGAGATGCAAACTGGGGACCCCAGTTGCTGACAATCTTGTCCGGCATGCCGTGCAGGTGAAAAACGTGTTTAATGAAAAACGCTGCCAGGCCCAATGCAGAAGGTAACCGGGAGAGAGGTACCAGGTGCACCATCTTGGAGAAGTGGTCGGTGACAACCCAAATGACCGTGTTGCCACTGGACTTGGGCAGACCCACCACTAAGTCCATACTGACCATCTCCCAGGGCCTGTCCGCTACCAGCAGGGGGTAAAGTAGCCCAGTGGGCCGCTGCCGAGCGGACCTATTCTGGGCACAAGACCATGGGTGCTCGCGCGGACTGGGACCTGGATCCCGTGCGAGAATTCCCCATGGCCTCTTGGAGCTCAGACGCCCGATCGGGAGGTTCCGGAGGTTTGGCAAAAGGGACAGAAGGTGTGGCATTCACCACCTAGTATCAGTGTTGTGCTTGGCACGCACAACTAGCAGAGGTGAGTTGAACAGCTCTTTACCCTCCGCTTATGTGCTGTAACATTCTTCATATGGAGTCCTGTCACTTTGGGTTAATTTTAATATGGTTAAATCTGTGCTTTTTTATTTCCATATTAGCACATTTTCCTGTCTTTTCTATTCTTTGCATATGCTTTAATCCAGTCATACTTTTATGCATGTTATCTTCTTATTTATCACCCCAATATGGTAATATTCTATTTGTCCTTCAATTCTGTTCTACAGCAACAGCAAGATCTAGAATTTTAGGGCTCATTCAGACTTCAGTGTTTTTCATACTTTCAAAAAAAACAAAAAGTGGTACTGGGTCATTAGTGTTTAACCCCTTCCTGACATGCACCATCCAGTGCATTGTGAAAGTATTCGGCCCCCTGGAACTTTTCAACCTTTTCCCACATATCATGCTTCAAACATAAAGATACCAAAAGCAAATTTTTGATCAAGAATCAACAACAAGTGGGACACAATTGTGAAGTTGAACGAAATGCATTGGTTGTTTAAATTTTTGTGGAAATTCAAAAACTGAAAAGTGGGGCGTGCAATATTATTCGGCCACTTTACTTTCAGTGCAGAAAACGCAATCCAGAAGTTCATTGTGGATCTCTGAATGATCCAATGTTGTCCTAAATGACTAATGATGATAAATATAATCCACCTGTGTGTAATCAAGTCTCTGTATAAATTCACCTGCTCTGTGATAGTCTCAGGGTTCCATTTGATGCACAGAGAGCATCATGAAGACCAAGGAACACAATATTCAGGTCCGTGATAATGTTGTAGAGAAGTTTAAAGCCGGATTTGGATGCAAAATGATTTCCAAAACTTTAAACATGCCAAGGAGCACTGTGCAAGCATTCATATTGAAATGAAAGGAGTATCATACCACTGCAAATCTACCAAGACCCAGCCGTCCCTCTAAACTTTCATCTCAAACAAGGAGAAGACTGATCAGAGATGCAGCCAAGAGGCCCATGATCACTCTGGATGAACAGCAGAGATCTACAGCTGAGGTGGGACAGTCTGTCCATAGGACAACAATCAGTCGTACACTGCACAAATCTGGCCTTAATGGAAGAGTGGCAAAAAGAAAGCCATTTCTCAAAGATATCCATAAAACATGTCGTTTAAAGTTTGCAACAAGCCACCTGGGAGACACACCAAACATGTGGAAGAAGGTGTTCTGGGCAGATGAAACTAAAATCGAACTTTTTGGCAACAATGCCAAACGATATGTTTGGCGTAAAGGCAACACAGCTCATCACCCTGAACACACCATCCCCACTGTCAAACATGGTGGTGGCAGCATCATGGTTTGGGCCTGCTTTTCTTCAGCAGGGACAGGGAAGATGGTTAAAATTGATGGGAAGATGGATGGAGCCAAATACAGGACCATTCTTGAAGAAAACCTGTTGGAGTCTGCAAAAGACCTGAGACTGTGATGGAGATTTGTCTTCCAATAAGACAATGATCCTAAACATAAAGCAAAATCTACCATGGAATGGTTCACAAATAAATGTATCCAAGTGTTAGAATGGCCAAGTCAAAGTCCAGACCTGAATCCAATCGAGAATCTGTGGAAAGAGCTGAAAACTGCTGTTCACGAACGATCTCCATTAAACCTCACTGAGCTCGAGCTGTTTGCCAAGGAAGAATGGGCAAGAATTTCAATCTCTCGATGTAAAAAACTGATAGACATACCCCAAGCGACTTGCAGCTGTAATCGCAGCAAAAGGTGGCGCAACAAAGTATTAAGTTAAAGGGGTCGAATAATATTGCACGTCCCACTTTTCAGTTTTTGATTTTCCACAAAAATTTAAAATAACCAATAAATTTCATTCAACTTCACAATTGAGTTCCACTTGTTGATTCTTCACCAAAAATTTACATTTGGTATCTTTATGTTTGAAGCACGATATGTGGGAAAAGGTTGAAAAGTTCCAGGGGGCCGAATACTTTCGCAAGGCACTGTACATGTACTGCTTTGCAGGAGCTGAGTTCATGCAAATAGCAGTACAGGTATGGCACACCGATCAAGCGGCCTTACGCTGAGCGACACGGCGATCGGGTGCGGGTGACAGCGCTGTGTGAGAGCTGACACCCCGCAGTAACGCCCACGATCGATGCTAGCACCGATCACTAGTATTTAACCCATCTGATGCCACTGTCAGAAGTGACAGCAGCATAGATGAGCATCGCGCAGGAATGAGTTCCCTGCGCGCTTCCATCAGGACAACGCAAATTTTGTTGTACAAGTGAGAAATCTCTGGTCAACGTTTAACCCTTATAACTTCCTGACAAAAAAAAAATGATGCTTCAAAAATTGTGCTGAAGTAAAGTAGACATGTGGGAAATGTTATTTATTAACTATTTTGTGTGATATAACTCTGATTCAAGGGCATAAAAATTAAAAAAAGTTTGAAAATTGCGAAATTTTCACCAAATTTTCGCTTTTAACACAAATAAACGCAAGTCATATCAAAGAAATTTTACCACTATCATGAAGTACAATATGTCATGACAAAACAGTCTCAGAATCTGTAGGATCCGTTGAAGCGTTCCAGAGTTATGACCTCATAAAGTGACAGTGGTCAGAATTGTAAAAATTGGCATGGTCAGGAAAGTGAAAACAGGCTTTGGGGCGAAGTGGTTAATCAACATGTCCTCAGTGTTTGGTCAGTGTGTCATTAGTGTTTGGTCTGTGTTATCAGTGTTCGGTCAAGTGTTACATCATTGTGTCATTAGTGTTTTTCATCCTTTGCACTATTAAACGCAGACTGCACATAGCTGAAGCATGAATGCCATCCGTGTGCTCTCAGTGTTTTTTTTAATGGATCCCTTGACTTGTTATTGGTACTTTTCATCCATGCTACTGTGAAAACATGAACATGAGAACAGCCCTATAGATTATAATAGGCACGTGTTCTAGCTGTAAAAAAACACAGAACACGTACATGCAGCATAGACGTCTGAATGAGGCCTTAGAGTCAGTCTCATACTTGTAAAGCTGACAATAGATCAGGGGTACTAAAAGAGTTGAACACCTGGCAACAGATGAAAGTCTAGCAGGGAAGCAGATGGCAATAGCTGTAAGTCATTTAAGAGACTTAAAATCAATATATGATATCACAAGTGATTTGTGTGGAATACAAGCATCATAAAAACATGATTAAATACTGCATTTAAGTAAGTTTTATTTTTGCCCATATAGGTTGCCTTTAGCATTGCCCATTTATGAAACCCATCTGGTGCACTAACACACCACAAGATAGGAAGCGCTCAGCACTAGATCTGAACTAGCTACAGGTTTAGAAGAACCAATGACTAACTTTATTATATTTTTTAACGGTAACCTTGATGTTAAGTTTGTTGCTGTCATATTGGGAATATTCCCAACATGACACAACAAATATTCCCAATATGACAGCAACAAACTTAACATCAAGGTTACCGTTAAAAAATATAATAAATATTAATTTTTTAATTATGACAATTTTCATTATGAAAACATGCTCTGACAATCATAAAATTCTTACAGAGAAGATTTGGGGGAAAAGGGTTTTCAAATATAATTATCCATTGCATGAACAGTGAAACCTCTAACACTGTAAATAAGTACTATTCAAAAACGTGTATGATCGCTAATACTAGTTGTGCTCAAAAGAAAGATATACTGTATATCCACTTAAGTGTATATCTCATGAATGATGGCACCAAATTGTTCTGCTATTTCAAAGCCAAATTAAAGAGGGCTGATAAGTTCACCCGCTCTTGTCTGCCTCTTTGTGGCAGTGACGTCACAACCTCAACGGAACTACTGAGCTCAGTGATTGACTGCAGCAGTCGAGTGCGCTACAGTAATGACATCACAAGTACAGCAACAAAGACAAGTGCGGCATCAAAGAGGCCTTACAAAAGTAGCAGAAGGTGAGTAAGAGCTCTTATTGTTTGAAGGTAGTTTGTGTCAATAGCCTGAAGAAACTTAAGGCCCCTTTACATTTAGCGATGCACCAGCGATCCCGACCATGATACCACCCAGTCAGGATCGCTGGTGCATCGCTAAATGGTCGCTAGTGAGCTGCCACACAGGCAGATCTCACAGCGACGTAGCGACGCAGCAGCGGTCGTTACTTACCTTTCAGACACGGCAATCCTGACGTCCTCCCGCCCGCGTACACGTGTCACTCGTCGGCGCCAGCAGGAAGCGCCCGACGAGAAATGGAGCTGCGCGATCAGCGACAGACAGCGGGGGAGCCGGTTGGAGGTATCACACATAGCGATATCGCTAGCAATATCGCTGCTGCGTCACAAAATCGGTGACGCTTTAGCGATATTGCTAGCGATATCACTATATGTAAAGCCCCCTTTATTCTCAGAAAATCCCTTTTTAAGAACAAATAAGCAATGCTTAAAGACATTGTATTCATTAGTGTGATGCCCACCTGGTGTTACAGCTAAACTCCATTGTATCGGCATGCAAAAGGTGTCAATAATTTTATACCCTGTGATGGAGAATGGAGCTATTGGTTCCTTGGTCTCACCGTTTTGTAGGTAGCTGTAGGCCTACAGAATGGCAGGGGCAGAGGATGCCACTGTCCCCTGCAAGCAATGTCACTACATCGCTCTGCTGCGCTAGGATGCAGATGGTGCTAGTGAACGTTACTGTATGATTACTTTCTAGGGCACACAAGGCGAAAATAATAATGTATTCTACATTATTTCTTAAGGAACAATGTTACCATCTATAAAGAACATACGGGGCAATATACTATGTGAGAAGTGCAGTGCTGGGCATTAATACTTCACAAAACCCACACCGTATGAGCTCCACAAGGCTCCTCCAATTTCAGTGCCAATATCAGAAACGCGATCTGAGTTCAGACTAAGCTTCTTTTTGGGCAAGTGAGCACTGTCAATCAAAATTAGGGAAATGCTTGACATGCAAATTGGATTGCATAACGGTCACAGTCATTAGCATATGAAATAAAAGCCCTTTTCTATGCTGCTAAAAATGCTGGTATTAGTGGCTAAGTTCCTCGTACAAATGTTTACATTGTTTAATCACTTCAATAGCTTCAAAAGATGCATGTTTATGTATATGAAATAACCATTTAAGTATTAAGTGCAAACTCATTTCTAAATTTATTAGTGTAAATTTTGGAATGTAGATAGGTCATAGGTTTTTGTATTTTTGGCAGTCAGTAGGAGGCGCTGTCCACCAGCCAGTACACAACTACCACGCTTCTTTCCACATTAATGGATGTGTACATGTCCACCTCACTTAAGGAAATCTACTTTTACTTTTAAATTAGCGTTTACCCTGCAGTACTAATCTTTTAACACCGCACCATAGAGTACGTTTAATTTGCAATTTAATTACTCCGTTCTCTATATGTTGCAGAAATGCTGCATATCTATTTATTGCACTCCTTTTTATGAGCTCGCTGCTGGTAACTTTCAGGTGCTTAAATTTATTTGAGAATTTAACGTCGTATTAAGCAGGAGGCTCGGTGAGCTTCCCTTGTCCTTTTCAAGCTTTATTAAAACAAAGTGTAGATTGGATACTAGTCACATACTCTTCAGATGAGTTTCTGAGTTTCCATAAGTATACACTTCTTCCTAGTGATTGCAGTAGTTGTCTGATCTACCACATGCTGACGTCTCAATTACTGCTGCTAAGAAATCTGACCTTTTCCACAAATATAGATATTTTTAACACCTTTGTCTTTTGTCACTGGTGTCTCCATACTTGCCAACATTACAGTTTGTTGCTTAAGGCCCGATCTCACATAAAGAGATCATTAGCGAGATCGCTGAAAAGTCTACGATTTTGTGACGCAACAGCGACCTCACCAGCGATCTCGCTACGTGTAATAATAATAAATTTTATTTCTATAGCGCTGACATATTCCGCAGCACTTCACATTTCAGAGGGGATTTGTACAGACAATAGACATTACAGCATAACAATAATCACATACAGTAGATTATAACAAATACCAAGAGGAATGAGGGCCCTGCTCGCAAGCTTACAGTCTATGAGGAAAGAGGTAGACACGAAAGGTGGGTGGTAACAGTTGCCCTGATTGTATGGACCAGCCATAATGTTAAGTGTGTGACAGTACAGACAGAGGGCTAATGGATGCATAAAGCATGTGGGAACATGATGCAGGAAATCTGGTTGTGGTAAAACTTTTGGCTGTGCCACACAGGGATAGATTAGGTTAATGTGTTGAGGCGATAGGCCAGTCTGAATAAATGCGTTTTCAGGGCACGCTTAAAATTGTGGGGATTGGGGACTAATCGTATTGACCTGGGAAGTGCATTCCAAAGAATTGGCGCGGCACGTGTAAAGTCTTGGAGACGGGAGTGGGAGGTTCTGACTACTGAGGATACTAACCTCAGGTCATCAGCAGAATGGAGGGCGCGGGTAGGGTGGTATACTGAAACAAGGGAGGAGATGTAGGGTGGTGCTGAGCTATGGAGGGCTTTGTGGGTGAGGGTAATAAGTTTATACTGAATTCTGGAGTGGATGGGTAGCCAGTGTAATGACTGGCACAAGGTAGAGGCATCGGTGTAACGATTGGTGAGGAATATGATCCTGGCTGCAGCATTCAAGTGTAGTGTTTACGGTGAAACTACGTCAGAGAGTGGACCCTCTGGATCGCGGATCCGGAGCCCCTGGGCCGAGCACGCCAGGTGAAGACCGACCCCTATACAGGGATCGTTTGGGGCAGGGCCCCAGAGGACGGAGGCGCGATAGCCGGAACCAAGAGGGACGGCTCCACGGACCTAAGGGGGCTCGGGAGACGGAGGACTGAGATACAAATGGGGACCGGAGGCACAGAGGGAAGCACAATACGGGGAATGCAAAAGGATGGGCCAGGACTGGCAGGAGCCAGAGGAGAGGGGCACAGAGGATAGAAAGGAAGCAGCGCCTGGACAGACCAGGGAAGGGCAAGACAAGGGAGCGAGCACGGCAGGGAGGCAGAGCCTGAGAGCCCTGGAGGAGAACAAGGCAGAGAACAAAGAACTACAGGGATACTGTAGTGGCCAGAGGGTGCAGATACTACACAACCATCAGGCGTCCTCCTAACAGCGAGGACGCCTGAAATATACTAACCCCCGGAAGTGCGTCCACAGTCCAGCCCCTCAGCGCTGCCCACCGCTGGAGAGAGAGAGCGGGAGGAGGCATGCACGTGACTGGGGGCGGGTGCCAGGAGCCGCAGTGAGGACGAACGTGCGACGGGCGCGCGCCCGGACGGGAGCGCGCAGGTAAGGGAACGCTGCGGCGCGCGCAGCTGCAGGAGGGGCATCGGCGGGCATAGCCGCCGATGTCACATCAAGACAGATTGGAGAGGGGAGAGTTTGGAAAGAGGGAGACCGATTAGAAGAGAGTTACAATAGTCGAGACGAGAATGAATAAGAGAAACAGTAAGAGTTTTTGCAGAGTCCAAAGTAAGAAAAGGTCAAATTCTAGAAATGTTTTTGAGGTGCAGATGACAAGAGCGAGCCAGTGATCGAATGTGGGGGGCAAAGGAAAGCTCAGAATCAAGTATGACCCCAAGACAGCGGGCCTGTTGCTGGGGAGTAATAGTGGAGCCACCCACAGAAATAGCAATGTCGGGTATAGGTACATTAGTAGAGGGAGGAAACACCAGGAGTTCAGTTTTTGACAGGTTCCGTTTCAGATATAGTGAGGACATGATGTTAGACACAGCATTTAAACAATCGCCGGTATTCTCTAGAAAGGCTGGCGTGATGTCAGGAAAAGAAGCGTATAATTGGGTGTCATCAGCATAGAGATGGTACTGGAACCCAAATCTACTGATTGTTTGACCAATAGGGGCAGTGTACAAGGAGAAGAGGAGGGGGCCTAGAACCGATCCTTGGGGAACCCCAACAGTAAGGGGAAGGTGAGAGGAGGAGGAACCGGCAAAAGATACAGTAAAGGAGCGGTCAGAGAGACAGGAGGAGAACCAGGAGAGAACGGTGTCCTTGAGGCCAATGGAACGGAGCATAGTGAGGAGGAGCTGATGATCCACAGTGTCGAATGCTGCAGAGAGATCCAAGAGAATTAGCATGGAGTAATGACCATTTGATTTAGCTGTTAGCAGATCATTAGAGACTTTAGTGAGGGCAGTTTCAGTGGAGTGTAAAGAGCGGAAACCGGATTGGAGAGGGTCGAGAACAGAGTTTTCTGAGAGATAGCGGATAAGACGGGAGTGGACCAGGCGTTCCAGGAGTTTAGAGATGAAGGGAAGATTAGAGACAGGTCTATATAGTTAGCGGCACAGTTTTGGTCGAGGGATGGTTTTTTAAGTAGTGGATGTATGATGGCATGCTTAAATGAGGGAAAAATACCAGAAGAGAGAGAGAGGTTAAATATTTTAGTTAGGTGAGGGGTGACAGCAGGGGAAAGGGACTGGAGGAGATGTGACGGAAATGGGTCACTGGTGCAAGTAGTTGGGCGAGAAGATGCAAGGAGCCTGCTTACTTCTTCTTCTGTGACTGGTTCAAAATCAGAGAGTGAGCTAGATGCAGTGGGGGAGGGAGGACAGTGCGTGGTATGAGGTGATTGGGAGATAATTTCCTGTCGAATCTGGTCAATTTTTTCTTTGAAGTAATTGGCCAGATTGTCAGCTCTGAGCTCTGTGGTTGGGGCCTGTACTCTTGGATTGAGTAGAGAATGAAAAGTGTCAAAAGAGACGTTTTGGGTTATTTGACAGTGAGGTGATGAGGGTGTTGAAATAGGTTTGTTTGGAGAGGTGAAGGGCAGTGTTGTATGTTCTAAGCATAAACTTAAAATGTATGAAATCTTCATGTAGATTGGATTTTCTCCACAGATGTTCGGCGCACCTGGAGCACCGCTGCAGGAAACGTGTTTGCACCGTGTGCCAGGGTTGTCGCCGTCTGCGTTGTGGTGTTCTATTTATAGGGGGTGCAAATTCATCCAGGACACATAGCGGCGACCGGCCCCCCGTTGGATATCGCTGATCGTGCTCGAATGTCCTGGGCCATTTTTTGATCGTCGGTGTCCCACTGGCCAGCATGCATCGCTGTATTTGACACCGACAAGTGACCTCGTTGGCGATGCAGAATTCAGGAACGCAGGCGTGAGTCGTCAGATAAGCTGCTGTGTGACAAGGTACCAACGTCCGCCGAGGTCGTTATACGGATCACCGTATTGTTGCTGCGTCGTTAAAGAGATCTGCCTGTTTGGCAGCTTACTAGCGACCATGTAGCGATGCACCAGCGATCCTTACCAGGTCGTATTGTTGTGGGGATCACTGGTGCGTCGCTATGAGAAACGGCACCGTTAAGGATGGTTGCTGCAAATAATTGGCTACTGATTGCCTGCAGCATTCACCTGACCTCCCTCCAGGGAAAGGAAGCAGGGAACATTGGAAGCAGTACTGTCAGGTAGATTAGGTAGTCTTTTTTTTTTTCCTTTAAGGCTACTTTTACACTTACTGCATTTTTTGCGGTCCATTATTGCCACCCGTTTTTGCGGGCAGTATCGCCGCATTTTTTGTGGTCTGCCATAATAACGAACCGCAAAAAAGTTTGCAGATCGCCGTTTTTTTTTCCCCAATACTATGGAAATAGTATTGGAGAAAAAAAACTGCGTTCCACAAAACCGAAAGTCACGGTGCGCCGCAAAAACAAACTTACGTTTGTTTTTGCAGCCCCATTGGTTTACAATGGGAGCCGTGTCCTTATGCCGTATAAAAGATCAAGCAAGCTCGATCTTTTATCACGGTCGCAAAAACGGCCCTCACAGCCGTACGGCACACCCTGGAATTGTTGCGGGCCGCAAAATTGACTCGAAAAAACACGGCAAGTGAAAAACCAGCCTTAAGCACACACATTGTTCAAGAGGTGGCCGCTGATGGAACAGGAGACATCGCTGCTATGGGTAATTAACACTTGATCTATTACCTCTTGTTTTGTAACTTTGGCATAGCAACCTATTATAATTGATGCTACGTTTTTTCATAGTTTGACATAGCCACATGGTTTGATTAGGGTGGCTTTACTTGGTTCCTTGCATTAATTGCGGGTGAATGGCTTAATACACCCCTTTTCTCTACCATGAGGTTTTATACACAGGATTAATAGCATATTAGATGTTTTTGCCTTGCCATCCTGATCTTGGCTCGCGGCTGCTATTTTTTGTCATTTTTGAGGAACACACTTTTTATCCATACATGTGTAATAGAAAAGAGAAAATTAGTTTACATATTGTATTGTGTATTTATCTAATGTATTTTGCATCAAAAAATATTGTATTTTCTAATATAGAGTGACTCAGGTTCTCTTATTATTTATTGCTATATTAGAGTCCATATATTTGCGAGTGTTGCAATTATTTGTAGCTGGTATTTGTATTTCTAATCCTATAGTTGTATTGTAAATAAAGACACAGCCAGAATAAAGTCCTTTATTTGAAAAAAATTACACAGACTCCTATATTACTTTCAATTAAACCCTACTTACAACCACGCCTAATCCAAGTGAAGCCCTCAATCTCATGTAATAAAAATAAAATAAAGAAAGCAACAATATACCATACCTGTCCGTTGTTGTGTCCCACGCCGTAATCCATGTCTGGGTGATAATTAGTTTTCAATCTGGAGGGTGCCAAGATGCGAAAGTCATGGCTGAAAATCACTGGTGAATGAGCTGCTTGGAATGCAGCGTCAGTGACAGGGGGTGATGTCATAGAGGTTACCTTCGGTCACTGAGCTCCATTCCCAGTCGGGCTGAACTGAGATCAGATCCCCGCTAGCACAGTGAGCACTCTTGGCTCACGGTGCTAGTGGGGATCTCACCAAAATCACCGCAGCTCAGCCCGGCTGGGAACACAGTGTCAGTAACCGAGGGTGATGTCATAGAGGTTACCTTTGGTCACTGGGCTCCGGTGACTTCATTAAGATCCCTGCTAGTACCATCAGCGCTCACTGTGCTAACGGGGATCTGACTGCAGATTAGCCTGGCTGGGAATGGAGCTCAGTGACCGAAGGTAACCTCTATGAAGTCACCCCAGGTTTCTGACGCTGCATTCCCAGCTGCTCATTCACCAGTGGTTTTCAGCCAGGACAATCGCATTTTGGCATCAGTGGTTTTTATGTTTGGCAGCGTTCACACGCTAAAAGACACTTTTTATTGCAAAAAATAGTTTTACCATCACCTCATTTTGAGAGCTATAATTTTTTCCATATCTTGGCCCACAGAGTCATGTGAGGTCTTGTTTTTTGAGGGACGAGTTGATGTTTTTATTGGTACAACTTTCGGGCACATGAGATTTTTTTGATCGCTTTCTATTCCGATTATTGAGAGACAGAATGAGCAAGAACCAGCAATTCATGAATTTCTTTTTTTTTTTTTTAGGGGGGGGGGGTTATACCGTTCCATGTGTGGTAAATTTGATAAGGCGGTTTTATTCTTTGGGTTAGTATGATTACAGAGATACCTCATTTATATTGTTTTTTTTACGTTTTGATGCTTTTATATAACAGAAACTCTTTTATAGAAAAAATAATTATATTTGTATCGCTTTATTCTGAGAGCTATAACTTTTTTATTTTTCCACTGACGGAGCTGTATGGCAGCTCGTTTTTGGTGAGACAAGATTAAGTTTTCATCAGCATCATGTTTATTTATATCCATCTTTTTGATCGCTTGTTATTCCACTTTTTGTTTGGCAGTATGATGATAAAGCATGATAAAGCATTGTTTTTTGCCTTGTTTTTTTTTTTTTAATGGTGTTCACTAAAGGGGTTAACTAGTGGGACAGTTTTACAGGTCGGGACGTTGTGGACGTGGTGATACCAAATATTTGTACTTTTATTGTTTAGATTTTTTTCGTTCAAATATTTATTTAGTGAAATAATATATATTGATTTTTTTATTATTATTATTTTTGATTTTATTTTTTTATATTTTTACAATAATTTAAAAAATTTTTTTTACTTTTTCCTAACTTTTTTACTTTGTCCCACTATGGGACAATCATTTTTTGCAGGCTGATCGCTTCTATAGCATGCAGATGAAGCAGAATCTGCATGCCATTGAAGCAGTCAGCGCTGCACTGACAAGGAGACTTGCTGATCATGCACTGCGCATGATCAACAAGTTTCCTAGCTCTGTTGACCAAGATGTCATCATGGCAATGATTGGGACCACGCGTCATGCCGCGGGGTCTCCGATCCAAAGGTAGAGGGGCTGTCAGCCCTGCGCCAGATGCCGGAATGCTGCGATCTTGTTTTATCGCAGTATTTCAGGGGTTAAAGTGCTGGGAGCAGTCTGTGACCACTTCTGGCACATAGTGCCAAGTGTCAGCTGTGAGAATAAGCTGACACCCAGCCGCAGTCGGCAGCGCACCCCCCGTAAGTGCGGCTGATCACAATGACGTAATGATCAGTCCATGGTCAAACTTGCCCAGGTCCATGGATGGATCATTACATCCGATGTTGGAAAGGGGTTAAACGGGAGATTTATGGTGAAGAAAAACAGTCACCCTTCTGAAGTGTCAGGAGGCTGTGGTTGGTGCTGCCCAAAAAGTTGATCTTCAACGGACTAAGAAGCTGACAGACTCCATGGATGGAAGGATTATGACTGTTATTGAAAAGAAGGGGGGCTATATTGGTCATTAATATTTTTCTTGAAATGTCAAATGTATTTTTGCACATTTTTAATTGTTTGATTATTCTCACTTTGACAGATGAAAATAAACAATAGATGGGGAAATTTAAGCTTTTCATTTAGTGGCATAATTCTGCACATTAATAGTTGTCCAGTAATTATGCAGACATAAATGTTGTAAAAAAGGCAAAACCTCACACTTCCTTTCATAAATATTCAGGTTTAGTAATCTTTTGGATTACCAACAGCACTGTAGTAGTTTAATGCACACAGTGTATACTGCATCAGCAATATCTTTCCTGAGCAACGATAATAAAGGCAGATTGGCGTCTCAATATATGCTCTTCAAGCTCTTATGAAGAGGTGTAAGGAGGAAGACCAGGCCACGGGTACTTGTTCTATGCTGGGTCCGTAACCGTTGAGGTTGTCTCCCCTGTTGCATGAGGGAAGGAGTGAAAAGGCGGACCAATCTCATCACTAGGGGAGGCGGGGTAAGATAAAAGCAAAAGCGCATGCAGCAGGGGGCAATATAGAGCCAACCAGCAGTAGCGCGCAGCGAGGTGTGCAGCGCACTCCGTCTCCCAAGTGCCAGCGCTGCATCAGGCCGCAGAGATTAGCTCCTGTTAGGAACGGCGGAACGTACTAAATAAAAATAAATAATAAAGTGCATTCACCGCTCGGGGTCCACCGTGCAGTAGGTGTTAATAATAGAGCTAGTTCTGCCACTTTGATGTCACCTTTTTTTTGTAACTTTGGGTTTCATCCTCGATTTTCTTCAGGGCAGGTGGAGCCCTCTGCCTGCCCAGGTGTTGACACTGTGGTGGAGAGAATGCACCAGATCTGGGACCAAGTGGTGGATAAGTTATCTCTCTCCCAGGAAAAGGCCCAGCGGTTTTCCAACCGACATAGGACCATTGGTCCCCAGTTTAAGGTTGGTGATATGGTGTGGTTATCATCAAAAAATATTGCTATGAAGGTGGCTTCTCCTAAGTTTAAGCCTAGATTTATTGGACCTTACAAAATTTTGGAGATTATTAATCCGGTCTCTTTTCGTTTGGCTCTTCCTGTCACATTTAAAGTCCATAATGTGTTCCATAAATCTTTGTTGAAGAGGTTTGTTGAACCTGTTGTTCCGGGGGTGGCACCTCCAGACCCTGTATTGGTTGAAGGTAACATGGAATATGAGGTAGAGAAAGTACTGGATTCCCATCTGGGTAGACGGAGACTCCAGTATTTGGTTAAGTGGAAGGGTTATGGTCAGGAGGATAATTCCTGGGTCTCTGCCTCTGATATTCATGCCAAAAGATTGGTGCGTGCCTTTCATCGGGCTCACCCGGATCGCCCCGGTGGCATGGATGAGGGTTCGGTGACCCCTCCTCAAGGGGCAGGTACTGTTGTGAGTTCATTTTCCCCTTCACTACTGAGGCCCGATGAACTCCCTCTTCTGGTAAAGAAAGGTAGTGAGCCTGTTTATCAAACACCTGAGCCTAATGATGATGACTGGCTGAGTGGAGTTACTGACTGGATATAAGGCCGCCGACGCCCTTCTGCCCTGCGGGTGATTTCTCTGTGGGATCCTTGGAGACCAGTCTGAATTCCTGCTCTTCTAAAGCTAAGTTTTCTGCTCGGCTTTTTGCATTTGTGCTTTGACTTTGTTTTGCTTTGTTTTTCTGGATTTCTGCCATTCCCTGCTGGGGTGAGCTGAATTCCTTTAGCTCTGTCTTCTGAAAATACCTGAGTGATGATTTAGTTTTTGAAGCCTAGCTGCTTCAGGGTCTTTTTCCATATCAGCTTGTTGGCTTATGTTTTTGATAGGGTTTTGGCAGATTGCAGACAGCAACCTTCCTTTCCTGTTCTGTTTAGTTAGCTTGGGCCCCATCGTTTGCTCAGCCTATCTTTCTGTGTGAGTGTTTTTTCATCTTGCTTCACCATCATTATATGTTGGGGGCTGTCTTTTACTTTGGGGTCTGCTCTGGGGCAGTTTAGATTTCCTTTTCTGTCTTTAGGCTATTTAGCTCTCCGGCTGTGATCGAGGGGTCTAGGGCACCGTAGGAACCCCCCACGGCTACTGCTAGTTGTGTTGATAGGTTCAGGGGTCTGCAATCTGATAGTTGCCAACTTCTCTGGTTTTCTGGATGTAGCTTCTATTTTTGCGTCTGCCTCCTACGGTGACTCAATCATAACAGAAGGGGTTTCATAAGTCAGTCACCAGAATCATACATCCGTCACCATTCACACATAGCAGTATAGTCTATACTAGCGCATGGCGGAACGGCCATGCGCACTTTTTATAGCCGTGCGGGACCTTCCAGATCTCCGACATGGACCAATGAGATCTGGAACAGGACCTGGGCACATGACTCCCGATTTTCAATGGGAGATCGTCTCGTGAGCATGCCCAGTAGGAGCACAGAGGAACTTAGTCTCTGGAGCGGTCTGCTGCAAAGTAATCTCCTCTGCAGTAGAAAGACAACAGGAGACCGCAGAATGTGAGGCTCTGGATTCCTGCAGAGCAGACGCAGAAACCTGACGCCTAACAAGCTCCCGCTGCTACCGGCAGGATTGTTGAGGAGAAATGTGCTGTGCACTCGAGGACTATGAGCACAGCAAGTGTACCAAGTAGAGAAGGCCAGTTACTGAAGAAATACCTGCAGCCCTCCTTGTCAGTGGACCTCAGTAGGCGCACTCTGGATTTAAAGAGATGCTGTGGCCCTGTTTGCTTCGGCCGCAGCTATTCATGGACTTATGGCTCAGCGGAAGATACCGGAGAGCGACCACTGCCGCCAGAAGATAGACTGCCATGTACAGGACCTCTTTGTAGACATTTCTTCATCCATGACTGATACTGCCACCCCCTGTGGGATTATCTGCCGTGGAGGAGCATAACGGATATGATAAGTTTACAAAAAGACTGCCTTTGTTTTGCATTAATTGTTCTACATGTTTCCTATTTTACCATTTATCTCCCTGCGAGGAGTTAACCCCTTGTTAAATTAAATTGTTCATTTGGTTAACCCTTGCTCTGCCTTCTCTGTCACTGCATCCCGCAACCTGTTTACAGAGGCACCAAAAAATTGTAAACTTTGAGGACCATACACCATAGATGCAGTGGTTGACCAAGGAAACTTAGTGCAAGAGATGAAAAACACATCATGCTTACTTCTCTTTGAAATCGGATAATGTCCAGTATTACCATCAGTTCAGATTTGGCAACAACCAATGGAACCAAGCAGTACCCATCTACTGTTTGAAGAAGTGTGGCCAGAAATGGTTTAGTAGAAATGTGGCCAAAAAAGGAACTGTAGTGCAGAAAAATGGCAGCAGGTGCTCTAGAATGAGGAGTCCAAATGTGAAATATTTGGCAGTAACAAAAGGCGGTTTCTTCTCCAAAGGGCTGGAGAGCAGTATAACATTGCGTCTCTGCAGGCAACAGTGAAGCATGGTGGAGGTTCTTTGCATTTACAGGGTTACCACAGGGCAATAGAAAAAAAATGCATGATTACAGCAGGGCAAAAGAAAAAGTTAAATTACTCATTTGGAATCAGAATCTCTTTTTCATTTTACAAATTACTGTTGTCTAATTAGAGTTTCTCTAAAGATAGTGAGGAAACACTTAGCTAACCTAAATGAATTCAAGTCTCCAAGTCCAGATGAATTACACCCCAGAGTACTGAAGGAGATAGCAGAAGACATTTTTGAACCCCTCTCCATAATCTTTGAAAATTCTTGGAGAACAGTAGAAGTCCCAGAAGACTGGAGAAGAGCAAATGTTGTTCCTATCTTTAAAAAGGGGAAGAAGGTGGACCCAGGCAACTATAGGCCGGTGAGTCTGACTTCTATACCAGGAAAGATCTTTGAACAAATTATTAAACAACATGTATGTCAGTACCTGGATAAGAATGAAGTGATTAAACAGAGTCAGCATGGGTTTGTAACTAATAAGTCATGTCAGACTAACTTAATTTCCTTCTATGATGGAATCACTGATTGAGTGGATCAAGGAAATGCTGTAGATATAGTATATCTTGACCTCAGCAAAGCATTTGATAAAGTATCTCATACAATCCTTATTGAAAAAATGACTAAGTATGGAATGGACAAGGCAACTGTTAGGTGGATTCATAACAGGCTTAGTGATCGGACCCATAGAGTGGTCGTAAATGGCTGCACATCCAGTTGGAAGAATGTCTCAAGTGGGGTACCACAGGGCTCGGTCCTGGGCCCTGTATTGATCAACATCTTTATCAATGATTTAGATGAAGGAATTGAGGGTAAACTGATTAAATTTGCTGATGACACAAAGCTAGGAGGGATAGCTAATACTAGAGAAGAGAGAGAGAGGATTCAAAAAGATATAAATAAACTGGAGCAGTGGGCAGCAACTAACAGAATGGTTTTTAACAGGGAAAAATGCAAAGTACTACATCTGGGCAATAAAAATGAAAAAAGCATATACAGAATGGGAAGAATAGAGCTAAGCAACAGCACCTGTGAAAAAGACTTGGGTGTACTAATAGATCACAGACTGAATATGAGTCAACAGTGTGATGCAGCAGCAAAAAATGCAAATGCAATTCTAGGATGTATTAACAGAAGCATACAGTCTAGATCACGTGAAGTCATTATTGCCCTCTACTCCTCTTTGGTCAGACCTCATCTGGAATATTGTGTCCAGTTTTGGGCACCACATTTTAAAAAAGACATCAACAAACTGGAGCAAGTTCAGAAAAGAGCGACCAGAATGGTGACCGGTCTGCAAACCCTGTCTTATGAGGAAAGGTTGCAGGATTTGGGAATGTTTAGTTTGCAAAAGAGAAGACTGAGAGAAGACTTAATAGCTGTCTACAAATATCGGGCTGTCACATTGTAGAAGGATTATCTTTATTCTCATTTGCACAAGGAAAGGCTAGAAGCAATGGGATGAAACTGAATGGGAGGAGACACAGATTAGATATTAGAAAAAACTTTTTGACAGAGTGATCAATGAGTGGAACAGGCTGCCACGAGAAGTGGTGAGTTCTCCTTCAATGGAAGTCTTCAAACAGAGGCTGGACAGACATCTGACTGGGATGATTTAACGAATCCTGCTTTGAGCAGGGGGTTGGACCAGATGGCCCAGGAGGTCCCTTCCAACTATACGATTCTATGATTACTGTGAAATATGTCATTAATATATCTGGCTGTAATTCTCAGTTAATAATAGAAGATTCCAATCCAAAGTAACAGTGAAAAATAAAACCAAATACATTTAACATACAGGTTTAGTACAATATTATGCAGTGGTGGGCAGACAGTTCTGTGAAACCTAATGTATGATGAAGATGGTCAAACGTATACTAGAACAAACTAATCCATTTATATATACATTATAATAACATGCTGATTGTATAATAGAATGTAATATACAACTAAGGTCCTTTTTCACATCCAGAAAAGGAAAACAATTAATTAGAAAATTGGAGAAAAAATATACTTTGGATAATTATTCTTCTAAAGGTAAACCCGGTTACATTTGATGTGACAAATATGAAGGAAATAATCCAATTATTGCTTTCTGGAGTTTCCTGGACCCTAACGACTGAAGATGCTAATCAAAAGAAAATAGAACTTTGAAGTCAATTTCAGAGGAGCTAAACAGAGCTCCCAATGTTCTATGACCTGTCAACGTATGGCGACCTTTGTGATTTCTGTCATTACATAGTGTCTAATCTGCCTTCACCTCTGATCTGTGATTCTGTCTGTTTTAACAACTTAATGAACATGTACCTATTATGCTGGCATTACATCTGTCAATTTGCTAAAGATCTAAGCAATTAGCAATGTCATATGTTTCACACAGCAAAGCAGAAATTGACAAAATATCATTAAAACAAATGCCAATATAATTGTTTGCATTAATTAGCTGTGGGTGTGGGTAAAATTTTATAATATACAATATTTAATTAGGGAAATAGTCTTTTGCTCCCAGCTGCCTGCACTTCTCTATACCTGAATGTGGATTCTCTCTCTTTCTACCTGGGAGCCAGCTAAAGAACTGAAGACAAGAAGAATGTGAGGGGGATTAAAGGAAATTTGTCAGGTCCCGTGTCCCCAGAACCGCCAGCAGTTGTGTCTGCATATATATATATTCCCTGCCTAACACAAAAACAGGTCTTTAGAAAAAGTATTTATAAAGTCTGTTTAAGATATGTAAATGGGGCCTGTGTCTAGTTGATGGGTGTTCGTGTCTCCAGACTAGTTAGCCCCTATAGGCATGATAACATAACTTACAAGCACCGGCATCATTGCTAGCACTATGCATACCTTGAGCATACGTGCGGTTTATTTTCCTCACTGCGCTGATCCTCTGAACTCGGGTGTACATTTTCCGGCTTCAGAAAGGTGCAATGCGCATGATCAGAAGAGCAGAAGACGTCTGATCATATGCAGTGCACTTGCCTGAAGAGTGATAATATCTAAATGGGACAGCGGAATTTTTTTTTTTCTAACAAGCAAAGGGGCATACTCTGCAAAAGATCTGCAAAGATGATCTTAAATGTTTGCATAAAATGATTAAATGCTAGGATAATATTGTTTAAAATGGTTACATTATCACCGACAACCTTTAAAATATGGAATCAGAGACACTACTGGAAAAGCTGATTTTACAAGGGAAGGTCAGTTGGCAGTATTATAAGAAGTCCATTCATGTCAAAGAGCCTCAGAAGCTTAAGTCCACAGTGGGGGAACCCTCTATGACATCCATAAATGCTGATGGTATATAGACAGTGTTTGATCTGAAGCAAAAACCTTATTAAAAAGCAATAGTAAATTTATAAGTACATTTGAAAAGTGAGAAAGCGTGAACATGCACATATGAAAATTGTAGCACAGGTCTGCTACTTGAAACCTTTCTTATTAAGCCAGACTAAGAGCTGCCCTGCGAAAATCTCTTCCGTAGTGATTGACTCGGACCAAAATTGTAACGCAAAGATGACGATTCAGATGAAATACCTTGCTATGGCTACTACAGGGGAAATGCCAGACCAGCTGTGACTTTTCCCAGCAAAATTAGCTGTTTTCCAGCAATGACAGGAGAGACTCGAGTGAAATTTAGAAATTCATTGCCACTAACACTACTCATTTTAAACTGTTGCTTCTAATAGATAATATACTCTTCAACATTAAAATTACAGCACCAAGAAGGAAAAGATGTGGAACTATGAAAATGACAAGATCGATATGTTAATGATATGCAAATGATGAAAAGTGGAAACAAAATTTACAAAACATCTTGATTTATTAAGTTTCGAGTAAGAGCACCATGCGTAGAAATACTTACGCACATTGCCATGTTATATCAATGACATTAAGAATAGTAGTCTGAGAAAAGCGCTTTCACACTGAACGCACTTGGGCATGCAAACCATCTAGATCCACAGATGACAGCTCGCTTTGCAATTGCAGACCAATAAAGCCTCAGATGTGCTCGATGGGAGACAAATCTACAGATGCAGCAGGCCATGGTAACACATTTCGGCCACACTGGCAACAGGTAACATGTGGCCTAGTATTATTGCTTTGAAAAATGGCTCCTGGGACACTTTGGTCATACTAATGGATGGTTACATGACTAAATCAATGCAAAGCAGAGATGTTGGTGCACCTGTATTGAAGACTAGAGAGGCATACCAACTGTGAATTATGCCACCTCTCACCATAATCCTGGGAGTAGGACTGACATGATGTTTCCTAGTAAATGCCTTTACATGGCAGTGTCCACATGATCTCCAGACTAAACTCTGGCTATCACTGCATCCAAGACAAAAGTGAGATTAATCACTGAAAAAGACAGACCTTTGATCCAACCTCCACTGCTGCCTCTTGCCTTGCACCATGATAGCTTTTGAGAGAAGCGGCGTGAAGTCAATGAAACTCAAATAGTTTGAAATCTAGCTTCTAGCCCAATTTTGCGCAAACACTTTCTGATGGTTTATACAGACACTGTTTGACACCTTAAGTTTTGCATTTGATATCCATATTTACTTGCAGTACACAATGAATCAATCGTGGACCATTGCTATGGTCATCTACAAAGTGCTTCAACAGCCATTTTTAAACACGACAGCGAATGTTGCTCATGCTACTGTGAGCTGCCTGCATGACCTAAACATGCTACTGTAGGGTTCTGCAGGTTCGCAGGATGCAGTGACGAGACACTAGACGGATGGAGGTTGGTGAAATAACTTTTTATCAAACTAGCCGCTGGGGCTTAACTGAACAGACAGGAAATACAGGGACAAACAGTCCACGCAGGGACTCAACAATCTTAACAACACTATTGCATTACTTAGCCTTCCAAGGGCTGACAGGTTCGTGAACGTAGCCGCGTAGAGGTCGCTGAGGCGGCTGTCCTGACGCCTCGTTGCTCCTGGGAGGGATGGGGCTCAACAGGCCCTGAAGAAAATGATGACGATGGGGCGCAACAGGCCCTGAAGAAAGCAATACCGTTGGGGCGCAACAGGCCCTGAAGAAAGCGATGCCGTTGGGGCGCAACAGGCCCTGAAGAAAGCGATGCCGTTGGGGAGCAACAGGCCCTGAAGAAAGCGAGGACGTTGGGGCGCAACAGGCCCTGAAGAAAGCGCTGCCGCTGGGGCGCAACAGGCCCTGAAGGAAACGCTGCCGCTGGGGCGCAACAGGCCCTGAAGAAAGCGCTGCCGCTGGGGCGCAACAGGCCCTGAAGGAAACGCTGCCGCTGGGGCGCAACAGGCCCTGAAGAAAGTGATGCCGTTGGGGCGCAACAGGCCCTGAAGAAAGCGATGCCATTGGGGCGCAACAGGCCCTGAAGAAAATGTTGGAGGTGGCGCGCGGTGATGATGCAGTTCCCCAGATGACCTGTAGCCGTCCTTTATGAAGGAGTCTCTCCCAAAGCCAGGGTAGCGAGCCTTTTATCTCACCTGTGACGAGGTGGCGTATCTTCAGGCCGGTGACGGCCGGGTCGGCGTGATGGCGGAAGGCTGGGGGGAAGTGTCCAGGCCTCTGTGGCCTGGTCACGGGTACTCACGGCCACAACCTGAGGTAAAGTTCCTCTCTCGCCTAGGCGGGGGGTAGCGGGGATGCTTCTCTCAGAACGGGAGCGGGGAGCAGTCTCTGGGAACAGTCTCTCACGTTTCTCTTGTCGGTAAATGTCCAGCTTTTTCCTCGCAGGCTCCTCTCTGTGCCCCTGCAAGTCACTCTGCATCCTGCCTTCACTCTCTCTCTTCCCCAACTGCCACTTCAGCGCGTCCCCTGCTCCTTTTACCCTAGCCCCGCCCCCCATTTCCCTGACAACCTCAGTCGCATGTCTCCCTTTGTAATCCTCCTGATGTGATTCCTTCAATAACTCTGATGGCGGTCCCCTTGGTTCCGGCCCAATCACTATATGGGGGTCCTCCTCCCCACATTCCCCCACCCTGTAAGCTCGCCAGTCCTCGGGCGAGGGAGTTAGTCTATTGAGATTGGCCTGTAAAGGTGTCAATATTCGTTGCCATACGAACTGGTCTTGTTCATACCGTTCGGGGGGTTTGCCGGCTGTTGACCGCTCGGAGCGTCTAAGTTCGACTGGGGTGGAATCTTCTGGGGTGGTGGACGTCGGTGGACTGCATGATGCCCGTGGGTTAATTGTATCAACTGGCTCATTATTGGGTGAAGGGCCTTTGGGAACTGGAGGGAAATCCTCGTCGTCCGAGTCCCAGCATATGGACTCCGGTTCGGATGTCTTCGGGACAGGTTCCAGTTGCTTCGGGTCGGTGGAAATACACGGGCGTAACATATTACGATGCACAATGCGGGTGGGCAGTGTTTCATCCTGCTCGGGGTGTATTTCGTACACAGGTCCTTCTGGATGGATACGGCATAGTACCCGATAAGGATTCTCTTCCCAACATGACTCCAGTTTATCCTGGGGGCGTTGATCTAGTACAAGCACACGGTCCCCGCTTTGGAGATGGGGAGGGAAGGTTGTATTTTTCCCTGGGTGTTCCCAGTCTTGAAGTTTGGTATGTACAATTCGGTGAAGAGTTTGCAACCTGTGGCGATGATTTCGGACCCAAGACGACACTCCGGTCCAGGGCCGAGGCTCTTCGGGGTCCAACTCTACCTCCGTGATCCCTTTACCCTCTCGTCCGAACAGCAGGAAATAAGGAGTATAGCCCGTTACTCGATGTACCCGATTATTATAAACTCACACTAATTCAGAAACATATTCAGGCCAACAAGCTTTCTTGTCACTCTCCAGAGTGCGTAGCATTTGAATCAATGTCCGATTAAATCGCTCACAAGCCCCATTTCCTTGCGGGTGATACGGTGTGGTCCGGGATTTATCAATCCCATAAAGATGATGTAGTTCCTCCATATCTTTCCCCAAAAAACATGCTCCCTGGTCGGAATGTATACGTTGAGGACAGCCGTACACTTGTATAAAGTTTCTGCAAATTGCGGAGGCGGCTGACTCCGCGGTCTGGTCTCGAGTAGGGGTTACCACAGCGAACTTAGTAAAATGATCCACCATGACGAGGCAGTATTCGTATCCCTGGAATGCGGGACCAATGTGCAGATAATCCACCGTCAGGAGCTCAAAGGGTTCTGAAGTCACAATCGTCTGTGTTGCGGCCCTCTGAGCAGGCGGTTTGGCCAATTCACATAAGCGGCAGGTATGGCAGACTTCGTCCACAACAGCCGACAAGC
Organism: Dendrobates tinctorius; assembly: GCF_039654945.1. Taxonomy (NCBI): domain Eukaryota; kingdom Metazoa; phylum Chordata; class Amphibia; order Anura; family Dendrobatidae; genus Dendrobates; species Dendrobates tinctorius. The sequence continues at coordinate 59,046,017 of NW_027361829.1, forward strand.
GTGGGTGATAAACTTTCTGTTGTAACCATTGCAAAGTCTTTTTGACTCCAAAGTGGGCCCCTTTTTCGTGAGCCTCTCGAGCCAGTTCGTGTAGTTGTGCTCCGGTGTAAACACCTGCCAAACAGTCGTTGAGGTTGTTTGCAAAGTGATTTTACGGTACAGTAGTCCCTTTCGGATAATCAGTCTCTCCCATTGTCGCAGCATCAGCGACAGGTCTTGGGTCAAAGCTTGTCGTTGAGTATCAGTGGGTAATTGACCAGCGGCGACCCATGTCCGGAGAAGTCCAACTTCTTCATCTTCTTGTTGCTGTTGTATCCACTTATCACGAGATTGTTCCAGGATGCCCCTGTGGGCCTCTGGGGAAGATACTTTTGCATCAACATTGGTGAGCACGGCAGCGGTAAGAGTGAACGGTATTTCCTCTCCTTCTAATTCTTCGTCTCGATTCTGTCCGGGAGTTGTATGTCGAATCCTAGAGAGAGCATCTGCATGAACATTCTCGGCCCCTCTTTTGTAAATAATCTTGTAATTGTATTTCACCATTCGGGCCACCCATCGCTGCTCCAAAGCCCCCAACTTGGCGTTTTCCAAATGAGCCAGTGGGTTGTTGTCAGTTCGCACTACCACCTCGGACCTTCCCCACGGGGACCGCCATCCCCTGCTCTTGCTCCCGAACCCGTGCCTGACTTCCCACTTCTGAAAAGTCTATTTGGGGATTCATTCTGATCTGTTCCCGTAATGCCTGCTTTATCAGTGGATCTCGCAGTCCAATCACCAGTAGGTCACGTAGGGTAATGTCAACAGGTCCTACCCCTACCCCGTCTTTTCTTTCAATAACCGTATGCAACTCTTGGAGTACATTCATATACTGAGTAATCGTCTCCCCCTCTGCCTGCATCCGGCTAAACAGACGGGTCCTTAACTCTCCCACATTAGTGGGATCCCCGTGGGTCTGTTCCACTATCTGCAACACCTTTTCAAAAGTGTTGCGGTGCCCCGGAGGTTTCAACATCACTGACCTCCGCACCTCCCCGTCTAGGGCCATGAGTGCCACTTCAGCTTCCAGGTCAGGGGTCATTGGGTGCATCCGAAAGAGCCCCCGCATTCGCTCTGTCCAGCTCCATAGCATAGTATTGGAGCCGGAGAATATAGGCAGGTTGTTCAGCATGGCCCCCAATGAAATGCTAGTACGGGGGCCCTCATTATTTACAGAGTCTACAGCTTCCCCCTGACCTGCGCCACCACCGTCTATGCTCGGAGACTGCATCCTGCCAACTACGCCAAGTGTAGGGTTCTGCAGGTTCGCAGGATGCAGTGACGAGACACTAGACGGATGGTGGTTGGTGAAATAACTTTTTCTCAAACTAGCCGCTGGGGCTTAACTGAACAGACAGGAAATACAGGGACAAACAGTCCACGCAGGGACTCAACAATCTTAACAACACTATTGCGTTACTTAGCCTTCCAAGGGCTGACAGGTTCGTGAACGTAGCCGCGTAGAGGTTGCTGAGGCAGCTGTCCTGACGCCTCGTTGCTCCTGGGAGGGATGGGGCTCAACAGGCCCTGAAGAAAATGATGACGATGGGGCGCAACAGGTCCTGAAGAAAGCAATACCGTTGGGGCGCAACAGGCCCTGAAGAAAGCGATGCCGTTGGGGAGCAACAGGCCCTGAAGAAAGCGAGGACGTTGTGGCGCAACAGGCCCTGAAGAAAGCGCTGCCGCTGGGGCGCAACAGGCCCTGAAGGAAACGCTGCCGCTGGGGTGCAACAGGCCCTGAAGAAAGTGCTGCCGCTGGGGCGCAACAGGCCCTGAAGGAAACGCTGCCGCTGGGGCACAACAGGCCCTGAAGAAAGTGATGCCGTTGGGGCACAACAGGCCCTGAAGAAAGCGATGCCGTTGGGGCGCAACAGGCCCTGAAGAAAATGTTGGAGGTGTCGCGCGGTGATGATGCAGTTCCCCAGATGACCTGTAGCCGTCCTTTATGAAGGAGCCTCTCCCAAAGCCAGGGTAGCGAGCCTTTTATCTCGCCTGTGACGAGGTGGCGTATCTTCAGGCCGGTGACGGCCGGGTCGGCGTGATGGGGGAAGGCTGGGGGGAAGTGTCCAGGCCTCTGTGGCCTGGTCACGGGTACTCACGGCCACAACCTGAGGTAAAGTTCCTCTCTCGCCTAGGCGGGGGGTAGCGGGGATGCTTCTCTCAGAATGGGAGCGGGGAGCAGTCTCTGGGAACAGTCTCTCATGTCTCTCTTGTCGGTAAATGTCCAGCTTTTTCCTCGCAGGCTCCTCTCGGTGCCCCTGCAAGTCACCCTGCGTCCTGCCTTCACTCTCTCTCTTCCCCAACTGCCACTTCAGCGCGTCCCCTGCTCCTTTTACCCTGGCCCCGCCCCCCATTTTCCTGACAACCTCAGTCGCATGTCTCCCTTTGTAATCCTCCTGATGTGATTCCTTCAATAACTCTGACGGCGGTCCCCTTGGTTCCGGCCCAATCACTATATGGGGGTCCTCCTCCCCACACTACCATGGCCTGCAGGGTCTCTAGATTTGTCTCCCATCTAACACATTTGGGACACCATTGGTTGGTCAGCAATGGCAAATAGAGCTGCCAGCAGTGGATGCTGATGATTTGCATGTCCAACTGCAGTTAGCGTGGCAGAACATTCCTCAGACAATCATTAATAACCTCAATGATAGCAACCAAAGCATGCATATATATATGTTGAGGGCAGAGTAAAGTATTGCAGTGTCCGGCGCCTGCGCACTACAGTACTCTGCTCTGCCCTCAACAGGGCCGATAAAGTACGTGTGCGCAGGAGCCTAGGGAGAAGCAACGAGGAGGACGTCATCGTATGAAGATGGGAGGTGTCGGACCGGACCGCGACACCCATCGGACCGGACCGAACGCCGGGGTGAGGATAATCTAACTCTTTTTCTTATCTTTCAGGTTTCATCGGGGGCTTATCTACAGCATTACAGAATGCTATAGATAAGCCCCTGATGGCGGTGGCTGCAGCTGATAGGCCAAAAATGGGGTGACAGATCCCCTTTAAATTCCGCACCAATATCGCTGATTGCGGCAAATCTGTCCGGCAGGAGATGACCCGTGGCAGATCTCCCGATGGTAGCGGTGGTGTGCATCCTTCGAATTCCGCGCAAATTCGTGGTTGGACTGCGCCTGTCGCTGATTGGTCGAGGCCAGCCGAGTGCGACCAATCAGCGACGCGGGATTTCCGTTACAGACTGACAGAATTAGACGATTATATAGTAGATGCACTTCTGCATGTGGTGGTCATTCTTGATACTGGCTAAATCAAAATGTTATGCACATGATGAAAAAATGGAAATATCATTAACATGTTGATCGATCTTGTGATTTCCACAACTCCACAACTTTCCCTCCTTGGTGTTGCAATTTCCTTGTTGAGGAGTACATGTGCAACATTCAAGTGCTTTTTTTTCTAATGAACACAAAACTGTAATGTATAATTATTCTAGACATAATGTTAACATTTTTCCATACACACTAATGCCTTTTGCAAACTTAAAGAGCAATTTTCATTTAATAAATAAATACATGTGAAAATAAGAAACTTTGCAATACATCTTATCTGAGAAATCCGCTTATTTCACCTCCTTGACTAAATATTCATTCTCAAAATTCTCAATTCACAGATATAATATGAATTCAGTGAAGACAGATTTTTACATTACTGAGAAGAGTCTGGATGTACCTTATAGTATGGCTGTGGATGGGAAGGGGGAAAGGAAGAGTGGAAGTGGAGGGTCTAAGGAGTCTAGAGTCGGCTGCTGCAGCTAACATATCTGCCCGCTGTTAAAGAACATGAATATTCACTCCATGCCCATAGTAACGTCTACCTCTATGCACTGAAGCTGGTGCTGAGAGGTGAGAGGGACTTCAGGAGTGGACAACAGAGAATATTCATGTATACCTGAATTGGGGGCCATATAAACCTGAGTTGGAACATATATACTAGGATGGGGATCATATATACTAGGATGGGGATCATATATACCAGGATGGGAATATATACAGCTCTGGCAAAAAATAAGAGACCACTGCACAGTTTTATAAAAATCAGTTTCTCTACATGTCTGACAGCCATTCCATTCCAGTGTCAGTTGAATTCCAACCAGAGTAAACCTCATTCTACTTAATGTGATTCTGTTTAGGTGATCACCTGAACCAAATCTTATTTAACAAAGGACAAGCTGAATGGCAAAACAAGTGCTAGTAATATCCCAAAAATAATAGGAATGAAAAATAACTTTTAACCTTGCCAAAGGAATTGAAAAGAAAAGTCTTGAGTGAGGAAAAGAAGGGCTCAATTCTGGCTTTACTAGCAGAGGGATACAGTGAGCGTCTTGTTGCCTCCATCCTTAAAATTTCTAAGATGGTAGTCCATTACAACAAGGTCAAGCAGCAAACATTGGGGACAACAAAGCTACAGTCTGGCAGAGGGCGAAAACGACTATCCACTGTCTGGGATGACCATCATCTTATTCTAATGTCACTCAGCAACCACAGGATGACATCAAGTGACCTACAAAAGGAATGGCAAATGGCAGCTGGAAGAGTTCATAACATTCTCCTGGAGGCAGGGCTGAAGTCATGTAAAGCTAGAAAAAAGCCTTTCACCAACGAAAAGCAAAGGAGAGCCAGGCTGAAGTTTCCAAAGACAATAAGGGTTGGATCATAGAGGACTGAAGTAAGGTAATCTTCTCTGATGAGTCTAATTTTCAGCTGTGCCCATCACTTGGTCATCTAATAGTTAGACAGAGACCTGGAGAGGTGTACAAGCCACAGTGTCTTGCACCCACTGTGAAATTTGGTAGAGGATCGGTGATTATCTGGGGATGCTTCAGGAAGGCTGGAATTGGGCAGGTTAATCTTTGCGAAGGACTTATGAATCAAGCCGCATACAAGGTTATCCTGGAAAATCAGTTGATTCCTTCTGCTCAGGCAATGTTCCCCAACTCTGATGATGTTTTTTTTTCCAGCAGGACAATGCACCATGCCACTTCGCTAGGTCAATCAAAGTGTGGATGAAGGACCATCACATCAAATCCCTGTCATGGCCAGCCCAATCTCCAGACCAGAACCCATTGAAAACTTGTGGAATGTAATCAAGAGGAAGATGGATAGTCACAAGCCATCAAAGAAGAACTGCTTGCATTTTTGTACCAGGAGTGGCATAAGGTCACCCAAAAGCAGTGTGAAAGACGAATGAAAGCTGTGTTTAAAAATCATTGTTATTCCACAAAATATTGATTCCTGAACTCTTCCTTAGTTAAAACATTAGTATTGTTGTTTCTAAATGATTATGAACTTGTTTTCTTAGCATTACTTGAGTTCTGCAAGCACTGCATTTTTTTGTTATTTTAACCATTTCTCATTTTCTGAAAATAAATACAAAATTAGTGCTTGGAAATCCGAAGATATGTTGTCAGTAGTTTATAGAATAAAAGAGCAATTTACATTTTACTCAAAAATATTCCTATAAAAAGAAAAATCAGACAAACTGAAAATTTTGCAGTTGTCTCTTAATTTTTGCCAGAGTTATATATACCAGGATAATGGGGGACATTACCCCTATAAGAGTGTTAGCAGCAGATCTCTTCCCCCCACCCTGTGTGTCATGACCATATTCTTTTGCTTCAAGTTTTTTTTCCTCCTCTAAAACCAAGGTGCGTCTTATCGTCCGGTGCATCTTATAGTCCAAAAAATAGGGTATTACAAATATTCTTATTTTCATGTGTACTATTGCTTTATTAAATAAAAATTACAATGACAGTTACTCTGTAAGAAAGGAAGATATGTTATAATACCCCATACAAGTAGTAGCAGTGGATATTTTTGCTTAAAGTAAAGCCAAACTGTTCAGCTTACAAAATAAAATATTGCTTCCAATCATCGGCACTAAGTGAGACTGACATTTGCTTTGCAGAGAACAGCAGAGAGCTTCTAGCTGGCACAAAATTGTCTTTATTTCTTTATTGACATGGAAATCAGGGCATTTAAATGAAATGCAGCCAAATAAAGTTTTTGGCAGGCGGAGACACAGGATGCCCAGATAATTACCTGTACTGTAACACATATTTTTCAATTATCGATTTTTTTATTTTTTTTTTTAAGCCAAAAAAATTATACCAGTCAAGATATATAACGTGCTGGATATCCAGTAGAGTAAAGCACAAGGCTGATGAGTAATAATGACTACAATGATAAGCAAAGGGGGTATGTAATAAGACCTGGAAATCATAACATTTTTAATTGTAATGCCACACAGGCATCATAGACGGTGGATATGGTCATGGGAGAGGAAATTCCTCATAACACATTGCCGAATCTAGGCATAGAATTTTTATACGACTCACCTAGGATAATAAAGGAACAACAGCTATAGAGCATATTTTTAGTGGACCTGTCAGGTGTCCGGTGTAGTAGTCTACCTAAGGAAAGCAAAGCATAAAGGGGCAATATACAGTTTTATAGTATTTTCAGCTTTTATAAGGATCATAAAGTCTTATGTCTGTAAGTTCTGCTTTCACTGCTCATAGGAGTAAATAGTCAGCATTTCCAGTATGAATATCCATACAGGGAGAGCGGTCAATGAATGAAATCAAACTATAAGCTATATCAGTACATATTGTGTTACACAAAAGCACAAACCTCATCCTTTGCTATCCTTAATTAGGGCAACTTGGAATACCTGAGTCTTTAAAGTTATTTTCCACAAAATAGTAAGTGATGGCATGTTACTAGGATTGAGTTATGCGAATGTTTCATTTTTTTCTCAACAGCCATTCTTCTGGTCACCGAGTTTTCAGGCAATTGTAGGACAGGCCCAGATAATTGTATAGAGCCGCATTTCTGCTTCCTACAAAACATTTTGTCAGGAGCTCTGCTACATATACTTTTTCTGGCAGTTTCAAAAAGCCAGGCTCATTAATTAGAATGTCATGTTGCTTTCTAATGGAACCCGAAATTGTTCAAGGATCAGCAACACTGCAGTCAAGGTTTCCTACTTTGTAGGAAAGGATGGTGGTCCCAGCACATTGCAATAGATAACCTCAGCACTGAAAAGGATACGGCATAGGTGAAATTGATTTTGTCCAATGTTTCGATCTACTAGGAGTCCTTTTTCATAGACATCTATATGCAGTAAGCACCTGGTGTAGGAAGGTGTGGAGCATTAAGGCAACTGAGTGTAACCGCCAAACAGGTGAAACCATTGGATCAGATCTGTTTTCCTATGCTAGATCCTAATAAATATTCACCTTTTAAGCAAGCATCATAGTCTTTGTTTCATTGTGAAGCGGTTATTCATTATGACATTCCAATTGAACACCATACCATTATACTACAGGATATATCTCATGGTAAGAGACTGATACGAGCAATAATACAGGTGCGTCTCACAAGATTAGAATATCATCAAAAAGTTAATTTATTCCAGTTCTTCAATACAAAAGGTGAAACATATATAGAGTAATTGCAAACAGAGTGATCTATTTCAAGTGTTTATTTCTGTTAATGTTGATGATTATGGCTTACAGCCAATGAAAACCGAAAAGTCATTATCTCAGTAAATTAGAATAATTAATAAATAACATCTACAAAGGCTTCCTAAGTATTTATAAGGTCACTTAGTCTGTTTCAGTAGGCTCCACAATCATGGGGAAGACTGCTGACTTGACAGATGTCCAGAAGGCAGTCATTGACACACTCTACAAGGAGGGTAAGCCACAAAAGGTCATTGCCAAAGAAGCTGGCTGTTCACAGAGTGCTGTATCCAAGCATATTAATAGAAGGTTGAGTGGAAGGAAAAAGTGTGGTAGAAAAAGGTGCACAAGCAATCGGGATAACCGCAGCTTTGAAAGGATTGTTAAAAAAAGGCCATTCAAAAATGTTGGTGAGATTCACAAGGAGTGGACTGCTGCTGGAGTCATTGCTTCAAGAGCCACCACACACTGAAGTATCCAGGACATGGGCTACAAGTGTCGCATTCCTTGTGTCAAGCCACTCATGACCAATAGACAACGCCAGAAGCGTCTTACCTGGGCCAAAGAGAAAAAGAATTGCACTTTTGCTCAGTGGTCCAAGGTGTTGTTTTCAGATAAACGTAAATTTTGCATTTCATTTGGAAATCAAGGTCCCAGAGTCTTGCGGAAGAGTGGAGAGGCACACAATCCAATCTGCTTGAGATCTAGTATGAAGTTTCCACAATCAGCAATGGTTTGGGGAGCCATGTCATCTGCTGGTGTCGCCGTTATACGGTTAGTAACCGCGATTGCAAAAGCGGGGTTGGTAAAAACTGAGTTGAACCACCATAAAGAAAACCCAACACTTTTAAAAAAAATTTTTTTTTTGATACAATAGAGTAAATATGTGTAGACAAATATAACTGACTAGAGTTGAGCGACTTTTGGTTTTTTAGTGTCGCGTTTCGTTTCGTGAAACCCGACTTTTCCAAATGTCGGGTCGAGCAAGATCGTCCGATTATAGGGAAAAGTCGGGGTCGTCCCGAAACACGAAACCCAATGTAAGTCAATGGGGAATAAAAGTCGGCAGTGAGAGGAGGACAGGAAACACACCTACAGTGCCCATTTGAATGCCAAAAGCATCAATTCTTCTTACTTAAGCTTGTCAACCTTAATTAACTTCATAATACAAGTTACGCACTGAAAAATGGGGGTTATTTGGCTAAAGTTGTGGGGGGGGGCTGGCTCCAGGTTTTCATGTGCCCTGGGCGAAAGAGCGCCCCTTTAACACATACCAAAACTCATCATGCTCCGATACAGCAGAGAAATAGCGGTATAGTACAATGAAAAATACTTCACTTTTTACATCTCATGACGAGGCCCATCTATTTCTCCATACAGAATCATTGGTCCCATATAATGTTTGAAACAGTATATGATGAGCTCCACATAATGCTACAGTATATGTTGGTCCCCATGGATGAAGCTCCACTGTCTTATGGGCCCAAATAATGCTCCAAACATAATGGGCCCCATTTCTAATGCTCTAGTGTATAATGGGCCCTGTAAATGCTGCTCCAGTGTCTGATGTCCACCTTTGGAATGTTCCAGTGTATGGTGGGCCCCATCTATCATTCTCCAGAGTATAGTGCTCCCCAAAAATTGCTGTCCCAACATTGAAAACAATCAAATAAGTCTCCTCGCTAGGGAATCCCTGTACTTGTCTGGACAGGTGCTGTAGCTTGCTTAACAGCTCGCCAGCCGTTCTCACGCCCAGTATGGATTGCACGTGATTGCACAAAGGTTAGAAAGGGTACCGTATCCCTGGATAACATGTATGGATAGCGTACACATTCAAAATATATGTCTCAGGAGGCAGGCTCAGACGGTGTTAGGCCCAGTATGGATTGCACGTGATTGCACAAAGGTTAGAAAGGGTACCGTATCCCTGGATAACATGTATGGATAGCGTACACATTCAAAATATATGTCTCAGGAGGCAGGCTCAGACGGTGTTAGGCCCAGTATGGATTGCACGTGATTGCACAAAGGTTAGAAAGGGTACCGTATCCCTGGATAACATGTATGGATAGCGTACACATTCAAAATATATGTCTATACAGCATGAGGCAGGCTCAGACGGTGTTAGGCCCAGTATGGATTGCACGTGAGTGCACAAAGGTTAGAAAGGGTACCGTATCCCTGGATAACATGTATGGATAGCGTACACATTCAAAATATATGTCTCAGGAGGCAGGCTCAGACGGTGTTAGGCCCAGTATGGATTGCACGTGATTGCACAAAGGTTAGAAAGGGTACCGTATCCCTGGATAACATGTATGGATAGCGTACACATTCAAAATATATGTCTATACAGCATGAGGCAGGCTCAGACGGTGTTAGGCCCAGTATGGATTGCACGTGATTGCACAAAGGTTAGAAAGGGTACCGTATCCCTGGATAACATGTATGGATAGCGTACACATTCAAAATATATGTCTCAGGAGGCAGGCTCAGACGGTGTTAGGCCCAGTATGGATTGCACGTGATTGCACAAAGGTTAGAAAGGGTACCGTATCCCTGGATAACATGTATGGATAGCGTACACATTCAAAATATATGTCTCAGGAGGCAGGCTCAGACGGTGTTAGGCCCAGTATGGATTTGACGGCCCAGATTACACAGCGGAGGAGCAGGGAGAGGTAAAGATTGCAAATGCTGGGGCCCTGCCCAAGCAAGGGGGGCCCACTCGTGGGCGTCGGTACTGGCACTGGGCCCCTCATAGTACAGCGGTGTGTCTGACGGCGGGTGTGCACCACCACTGTCAGAGACACTTGATTGCACTATGAGGGACCCTGTGCCAGTGCCCGCGCCCAAGAGTCGGCCTACCCACCTGTCCAGGGCAACGGCACTCGCACGGTGTCGTGCGCTAGGTGTTGACCCCGGCCATGGGGGGGGAGGCAGCACAGTTAGGGAGTTTTAGAAAGTGGCATTTGTTGATGTTGATTCAATAAGGAATATATTCTTGGACTTTGAGTGCGCTGCCAGACGAATTCAATAACCACACAAGGTTAAAAAAGTTAACCCTTTAATCCCTACGCGTTTCGAAGCGTAACGCTTCTTCTTCAGGGGTAGATACATTTGTTGATGTTGGACATTCAGCTGATGCAAAAGGCGAAATAAGTGAAGTACCAGGAAGAGGTGGACCAAAGCAAGCCATTTTTCTGTCACCCTATGTGTCATCAGGGGAAGGTGGGACAAAATCCTTGGAAACCCATGCGTGGTTCATTTTAATGAAGGTTAGATCATCCACATTTTGGGTTGACAGACGGGTCCTTTTTTCTGTCAGGATTGATCCAGCTGCACTGAAGACTCTTTCCGATAGCACACTTGCAGCTGGGCAAGCGAGCTCCTGTAAGGCATATTGGGCCAATTCAGGCCAGGTGTCCAGTTTAGTGGCCCAATAGTCAAAGGGGAATGACCTGTGTGGGAGAACATCGATATGGGAGGAAAAGTAGTTTGTAACCATAGTTGACAACTGCTGTCTCCTGTCACTTTCCATCGATGCAGTATTACCAGTTGTGTGAGCGGTATTTGAAAAATCAGTCCACAACATTGTCATGAAACCCCTGTCTCCAACGCCACTTCTGCTGTGTGCACCACGAACACCTCTGCCAAGCTGCCCCTGGCCCGTACGGCTCGTGTGAGAACCATCACCGCTGCTGTGTTCTGGGAATGCCTCAAGCAACCGATTTACCAGAGTTGCTTGTTTATTAGCCAATATTAGGTCAAGGTTCTCCTGTGGCATGATGTTTTGTAATTTGCCTTTATAGCGTGGATCCAGGATGCTGGCCAACCAGTAGTCGTCATCGTTCATCATTTTGGCAATGCGGGGGTCCCTTTTTAGGATCCGCAAGGCATAATCTGACATGTGGGCCAATGTTCCCGGTGTCAATGATGCACTGCGAGTGCTGGGTGGAGGAGCACTTTCTGGCAAATCCACATCCCTCCAGTCACGCACAAACCCTGTACCAGACCTTGCCACGCCAACATTTTCACTTGCCCCACGAGATGCATCCTCCTCCCCTAAGTAATCATCCCCATCATCCTCCTCCTCCTCCTCTTCTTCCTCCACCTCGTCCAGGAGAGGTCCCTGAGCAGACAATGGCTGAATGTCATCAAGGACTCCCTCCTCCTCTTCCTCCTCATGAACATTGGCTGCAGACGCCTGCTCCTTAAGGTGCGTCAAAGTTTGCATGAGCAGACGCATAAGTGGGATGCTCATGCTTAGGATGGCGTCGTCTGCGCTTACCAGCCGTGTGCATTCCTCAAAACACTGAAGGACTTTACAAAGGTCTTTCAGCTTCGACCACTGCACGCCTGTCAACTCCATGTCTGCTCTCAAAGTACCTGGCCGTGTATCCTCCCACAAATGCATTATGGCCTGCCTCTGCTCGCACAGCCGCTCCACCATGTGCAGGGTGGAGTTCCACCTTGTTGCAATGTCTGTAATGAGGCGGTGGTTGGGAAGGTGGAGCAATCGCTGCAGCTTCTGCATACGAACGGAGTGTACAGGCGACCGGCGGATGTGCGCGCACAGTCTTCGCACCTTCTGGAGCAGGGCTGTTAACTCCGGATAATTTTTGAGGAAGCACTGCACAACCAGGTTCAAGGTGTGAGCCAAGCAAGGTATGTGGCTGAGTTTTGAAAGGGCTAAGGCTGCAACAAAATTACGGCCGTTATCACTAACTACCTTGCCTGCCTCAAGATGTACACTGCCCAGCCATGACTCAGTTTGTCGCTTCAAGTACTCGGCCAGCACCTCGGCGGTGTGTCTGTCGCCCAAACACATCATCTGAAACACAGCCTGCTGACGCTTTCCACTAGCTGCTCGATAGGGGGACACATCGTGTGCAACAGTGGCAGCTGCAGATGGAGTGCTCGTACGACTGCGCTCTGTGGACGAGCTTTCGCTTCTGGAGGAGGAGGAGGAGGAGGAGGGTCGAACGCCTACAGCCAACTGTTTCCTATACCGTGGGCTAGGCAGCACTGTCCCACCACCGCTGTCCCCTGTGGACCCTGCATCCACCACATTAACCCAGTGCGCAGTGATGGACACGTAACGGCCCTGGCCATGCCGACTGGACCATGCATCAGTTGTGAGGTGCACCTTTCCGCTCACTGACTGCTTGAGTGCATGGACAATGCGGTCTTTCACATGATGGTGGAGGGCTGGGATGGCTTTGCAAGAGAAGTGGCGACTGGGTAGGTCATAGCGTGGTACTGCATAGGCCATGAGTTCGCGGAAAGCTGTGCTTTCCACCAACCGAAAGGGCATCATCTCAAACGAGATTAGTCTGGCAATGTGGGCGTTCAAACCCAGTGTACGCGGATGAGAGACTGAGTACTTTTTTGACCTACTCATAGTGTCTGGGAGGGTGAGCTGGACTTGAGAGCTGCATATAGTGGAAGTAGCGGTGGACAGGGCGGACTGAGAGAGGGTTGATGATGGTGATGGAGTTGGTGTTCTTTCTGATGGCCTAGAATCAGTCTTTCGTTGATATAACAGTGGGATTCCCTGACTGCTGTGGTCTTGCAACGACACCTCAACATTTGCTGCTGTGCTAACCGGTGGGCTTACAGTGGGGGAAACAATGTAGCGTTGCTGACTACCTTCGTTGTGATCAGTTGCACATGTGGCACTTGAGGTTTGGTGTTGTGTCCACGCTTGCAAGTGCATGCTGGTTAAATGTCTAAGCATGTAACTGGTATTCAAATTTTTCAGATTTTTCCCTCGGCTAAAGGTCTTTGCGCACTTCTTACAGATAACCTTGGCCTGATCATGAGGATTTTGTTCAAAAAAGTGCCACACTGCGCTCTTCCTACTTTGGCAGACATTTTGCGGCCTAGCACGCTGTGATCTTTTGACCCTCTGGACAAGCTGTCCAGCAACTCTTTTGATGTTTGGAACCTGTCTTTGGAGTGCTCCGGGCCTGCCAGATAACAGCTGTTGCGATGTCGATGTCTGCTGTGGATGCTCCTCATCTGAGCTATTGGAAGCAGCACCCTTTTCCCCAATGGATGCCAATCTGGGTCAACAACTGGGTCATCCATCACCTCCTCTTCTATGTCATGTGCACCTTCCTCTGTGTCACCGTGTATGGTGGTATAGTGTGCGGGAAGGGGCTCCTGAGTCTCATCAGGGTCAGAATCTGGCTCTGTACACTGCGAGGACAATGTAGTGCTCTGAGTGAATGTACCAGCAGAATCATCCATCAGCGGCTGTGCATCAGTGCACTCCATGTCAGATTCATCTTGGCCTGGGTAATTCACCATTTCACTTGATAATCCAGGCATGGTATGTGAAAACAGCTCCATGGAGTAATCAGTAGTATGGCCTGCGTCATCCTTCAATCTTGGTTGGGGTGAAGGACACAAGGAAAGGTGTGGTTCATGAACATGAGCCTCCAATGACGACTCAGTGCTTTTACTTTTTACAACTGAAGAAGAGGAGGCGATAGAGCTGGAGGCTGAGTCAGCAATGTAAGACAAAACTTTTTCCTGATGCTCTGGCTTTAAAAGCGGTTTGCCAACTCCTAGAAAACTAAGCGTTCGAGGCCTTATGTAGCCAGACGATGACGCAGGGTCAGCACCTCCTGCATTCGGTCCTATTTTGCTCTTGCCACTACCATCAGATCCACCACCAACACCATCATTACCAGCTGCCAACCCCCGCCCAATTCCACGGCCTCTTCCACCAGCCTTCCTCATTTTTGGTAGAAATGTAGACAAAATCCAACAAACTCAACAAACTAACAGAATGGTTTTTAACAGGGAGAAATGCAAAGTACTACATCTGGGCAATAAAAATGAAAAAAGCATATATAGAATGGGAGGAATAGGGCTAAGTGACAGCACATGTGAAAAAGACTTGGGTATACTAATAGATCACAGATTGAATATGAGTCAACAGTGTGATGCAGCAGCAAAAAAGGCAAATGCAATTCTAGGATGTATTAACAGAAGCATACAGTCTAGATCACGTGAAGTCATTATTTCCCTCTACTCCTCTTTGGTCAGACCTCATCTGGAATATTGTGTCCAGTTTTGGGCACCACATTTTAAAAAAGACATCAACAAACTGGAGCAAGTTCAGAAAAGAGCGACCAGAATGGTGACCGGTCTGCAAACCCTGTCTTATGAGGAAAGGTTGCAGGATTTGGGAATGTTTAGTTTGCAAAAGAGAAGACTGAGAGGAGACTTAATAGCTGTCTACAAATATCTAAAGGGCTGTCACATTGTAGAAGGATCAACTTTATTCTCATTTGCACAAGGAAAGACTAGAAGCAATGGGATGAAACTGAATGGGAAGAGACACAGATTAGATATTAGAAAAAACTTTTTGACAGTTAGAGTGATCAATGAGTGGAACAGGCTGCCACGAGAAGTGGTGAGTTCTCCTTCAATGGAAGTCTTCAAACAGAGGCTGGACAGACATCTGACTGGGATGATTTAGCGAATCCTGCTTTGAGCAGGGGGTTGGACCAGATGGCCCAGGAGGTCCCTTCCAACTCTACGATTCTATGATTCTATGATTCTATGAACTATATAGTAATGTAAAGCAAGGTACAAGGTGTCTATAGGACAGGGGAGATTTAGAATTTCTGCACACACTTGTGGACAGTGGACACTTTTGGATTGTGTGAGGCCCACTGATATCTGAGCGCTATGTGACAGGCTCGATGGCACAGCTGTGACCAAAGTGACGAGAGGATAAGGGAGATTTTGAATCTCTGCGCACACTTTTGGACACTGGACACTTGTGGATTGTGTGAGGCCCACTGATATCTGAGCGCTATGTGGCAGGCTCGATGGCACAGCTGCCTGTGACAAAAGTGACGAGAGGATAATGGAGATATTGAATCTCTGCGCACACTTTTGGACACTGGACACTTGTGGATTGTGTGAGGCCCACTGATATCTGAGCGCTATGTGACAGGCTCGATGGCACAGCTGCCTGTGACAAAAGTGACGAGAGGATAATGGAGATTTTGAATCTCTGCGCACACTTTTGGACACTGGACACTTGTGGATTGTGTGAGGCCCACTGATATCTGAGCGCTATGTGACAGGCTCGATGGCACAGCTGCCTGTGACAAAAGTGACGAGAGGATAATGGAGATTTTGAATCTCTGCGCACACTTTTGGACACTGGACACTTGTGGATTGTGTGAGGCCCACTGATATCTGAGCGCTATGTGACAGGCTCGATGGCACAGCTGCCTGTGACAAAAGTGACGAGAGGATAATGGAGATTTTGAATCTCTGCGCACACTTTTGGACACTGGACACTTGTGGATTGTGTGAGGCCCACTGATATCTGAGCGCTATGTGACAGGCTCGATGGCACAGCTGCCTGTGACAAAAGTGACGAGAGGATAATGGAGATTTTGAATCTCTGCGCACACTTTTGGACACTGGACACTTGTGGATTGTGTGAGGCCCACTGATATCTGAGCGCTATGTGACAGGCTCGATGGCACAGCTGCCTGTGACAAAAGTGACGAGAGGATAATGGAGATTTTGAATCTCTGCACACACTTTTGGACACTGGACACTTGTGGATTGTGTGAGGCCCACTGATATCTGAGCGCTATGTGACAGGCTCGATGGCACAGCTGCCTGTGACAAAAGTGACGAGAGGATAATGGAGATTTTGAATCTCTGCGCACACTTTTGGACACTGGACACTTGTGGATTGTGTGAGGCCCACTGATATCTGAGCGCTATGTGACAGGCTCGATGGCACAGCTGCCTGTGACAAAAGTGACGAGAGGATAATGGAGATTTTGAATCTCTGCGCACACTTTTGGACACTGGACACTTGTGGATTGTGTGAGGCCCACTGATATCTGAGCGCTATGTGACAGGCTCGATGGCACAGCTGCCTGTGACAAAAGTGACGAGAGGATAATGGAGATTTTGAATCTCTGCGCACACTTTTGGACACTGGACACTTGTGGATTGTGTGAGGCCCACTGATATCTGAGCGCTATGTGACAGGCTCGATGGCACAGCTGCCTGTGACAAAAGTGACGAGAGGATAATGGAGATTTTGAATCTCTGCGCACACTTTTGGACACTGGACACTTGTGGATTGTGTGAGGCCCACTGATATCTGAGCGCTATGTGACAGGCTCGATGGCACAGCTGCCTGTGACAAAAGTGACGAGAGGATAATGGAGATTTTGAATCTCTGCGCACACTTTTGGACACTGGACACTTGTGGATTGTGTGAGGCCCACTGATATCTGAGCGCTATGTGACAGGCTCGATGGCACAGCTGCCTGTGACAAAAGTGACGAGAGGATAATGGAGATTTTGAATCTCTGCGCACACTTTTGGACACTGGACACTTGTGGATTGTGTGAGGCCCACTGATATCTGAGCGCTATGTGACAGGCTCGATGGCACAGCTGCCTGTGACAAAAGTGACGAGAGGATAATGGAGATTTTGAATCTCTGCGCACACTTTTGGACACTGGACACTTGTGGATTGTGTGAGGCCCACTGATATCTGAGCGCTATGTGACAGGCTCGATGGCACAGCTGCCTGTGACAAAAGTGACGAGAGGATAATGGAGATTTTGAATCTCTGCGCACACTTTTGGACACTGGACACTTGTGGATTGTGTGAGGCCCACTGATATCTGAGCGCTATGTGACAGGCTCGATGGCACAGCTGCCTGTGACAAAAGTGACGAGAGGATAATGGAGATTTTGAATCTCTGCGCACACTTTTGGACACTGGACACTTGTGGATTGTGTGAGGCCCACTGATATCTGAGCACTATGTGACAGGCTCGATGGCACAGCTGTGACAAAAGTGACTAGAGGATAAGGGAGATTGGATTGCTTTTAAAAAAGCAGTTTGCGGAGCAGTGGGTAAACAGCAATGCCAGCGTGTCAGGAAGCCTTAAAAGGCAGCCCAACAACCAACACCACTGATACACCACTATATAGCCTCCCCTTGCACTGCACACACAGTGACTTGTGTGTTGTGCAGGCCAAATCGCTAGCAGCAGAAGCAGTTTTTTTGTCTTCTTCCCTGCCTAACGCTCTCCCTACAGAATCAGCAGCAACCTCTCCCTATACTAAGATCGGCAGAAGTAAGATGGCGGTCGGCGTGCACACCCTTTTATACCCCCTGTGACGCCCACCAAAGCAAGCCAATCACTTGCATGCCCTTCTGAAAGATGGTGGTGACCCGTGCCTAGGTCATCACGTTGCCCACAGTGTCCGTGGATCCTGATTGGCTGAAAAAGAGCGCAAAACAAACTTTTGAAACGCGACTTTGGCGCGTAAGTCGCCGACCTCGTGGCCGACCTCATCCTAGGGTCGGGTTTCGTTTCATGAAACCCGACTTTGCCAAAAGTCGGCGACTTTTGAATTTTTTCGACCCGTTTCGCTCAACTCTATAACTGACAGTACCTAGAACAAGGTAGGTTTTGAAAAAACGGTTCAAATCAGGGCTCATCAGGGGACCACAATTAAGGAGTAATCCATAATAGCATAGCTGTTGAATGTGGGTCACACATTCAACAGCCATGCCATTATGGATTACTCCTTAATTGTGGTCCCCTGATGAGCCGTGACACTGGGAGGGGGTGAAACGCGTAGGGACCATGCTATTGGGACTGGATTCAGATAAGTAACCTATTATGGTCTTTTCTGAGCATGCTTTTTGCTTTTTTTTGTGGTCTTGGGATTGATTGTACCAAAGACCAAAACTGTGATATAGGATTCCTGTATTTGATAGGGACTATAAATTACTAAGCATGTTCAGATATTTACTAGCTGAGGAGCCATAGCATGTTTGTACATCAAGCTTATGTGCGTTTCATTGTAAGAGCCCACTTTCAATATTGCTTGAGGGAAAGCTTCTAGACTAGGCATATTACATCCAGGTAGTGGAATT
This sequence comes from Dendrobates tinctorius, assembly GCF_039654945.1. NCBI lineage: Eukaryota > Metazoa > Chordata > Amphibia > Anura > Dendrobatidae > Dendrobates > Dendrobates tinctorius. The sequence goes on from NW_027361829.1 coordinate 59,064,494, forward strand.
CTTGGCCATCTAGTACTTTATATGGCCCAGTCTACGGGATGACTAGCTGGCGAAGAATACCTCTTATTGAGGGTCAGTTTTTTATGGGCATTTTTTGAGACAATGTTTTCACCAAGTTTAGTGAGCTATATTATAGTTCACACTGCTTCAATTTAGGAGCAGATGCTTTTTTCCTCAAAGACATATAAACTCTATTGGCTATTCAGCTGTTTTTTTGTGCTTTTTTGTGTGTTTCTGGTTGGGTGGTGATAGGTTGGTTTTGTTTTTTGTAATATAATATTAATTATGTCATCTTTGTAGCCCTTTATTGCAATAGGAGTACTTTTATATATTTTTGTCAAATAAAAATATGGTTTTTATTGGTATTCAAGAGGGCTTATATTTGATATTCCCCTCTTTTTCTGAGATGATCTGTACCATTTTTTCAAAACCTACCTTGTTCTAGGTGCTGTCAGTTATATTTGTCTACATATATTTACTCTATTGTATCAAAAAATTTTTTTTAATAAAAAGGTCTTGGGTTTTCTTTATGGTGTTTCAACTGAGTATACCCATATATTAGCAAATGCTTTAGGTGTTCTCGATAAAAACCGACCCAAATCATGTTCTCTGGGGTCTCGGCTACCCCCAGCAGCCGAGACCCCAGATAAAATCTGACTCTGGGGGGCGCTATACACTTTTTCCACAGCGCCGTTAATTAACGGCGTTGTTAAGTACCCTTAACTACCGCCGTTAAAAGGGGTTAAAGGGAATCTGTCACCACATTTGACCAATCTGAAATTAATATGGGAATACTGGTTATAGAATACTGAAAACAGTCCTACCTGTCTCATCAGATGCCTTGTTGCTGAGAAATCACCTCTTATCACTTAATATAAATGATTTCTTCCCAGATCTGGGGAGGATGGTGCTTGGAAGATAACTCCAGAGGTTATTATACATGAAGGAGGAGTTACCAACGTGATGAGAAATGGCTACTCTCTGCTCTCCTTATCTCACTGCAGAGCTGTGTGTGATTATACCTGACACATGTGCAGGTTCCTCTCATCTTCAGCTTCCAGCTCACAGGCAGCCAGGGCTGCAATATTGTTGCAATACATCAGAGCTGGGAGAGAAGCAAAAAAGTGCTTGCATTAAGAAAAATTTAATTTCTCCTGTGTTAGTTACATGTCTCACTCTGGTAATTCCTCCTTCACGTAAAAACAACTCTGGAGGCAGAGTTATGCTCCAGTCACCATCCTCCCCATAGCATGGAAGAGGTATTTATATAAAGTGATAAAAGATTATTTCTCAGCAATAAGGCTTCTGATACGAGATACACAGGAAAGACTTTTTTTCAGCATTATGTAGCTTGTATGCCAATATTAATAGTTTAGATAAGTCAAATGTGGTGACAGATTCCCTTTATGTTAACTTCAGTCAGCTTGTTATTCTAATTATGGACACCTCAGACTGTATGTTTGGAGCTAGTAGTATCATGTTAAAAAAACAGAGAAACGCAATGTTAAACTAATTCTTGCACTTTTGCTTATCGGTGCATCACAAATTAGTAACATTAGTAAATAGTTATAGTACAGAAAACTTGTTATCTAAATGATCACTAGGGTACTATCATATATCGAATAATTATCTAAAAGTAAACATAGTTTCACTTAAGGGAGAGGCACAGATTTCCCTAGGCTGTACTGGAGACAAACAATGTGTACATCACAGTCCGGTAATGCTCGCGCGTTCAGATTTAGAGAAACCGTCACTCCTCGGAATGTGTTCTGTCCTAATGTTCCTCATGGGCTTTCAACCACCATTCCGGTTATTTGTAATGCAATAAATTGTCCTTCCCTACAGAGCCACTTCAAATAAACCAAGCCACAAAGGGTAACTAAATTCACAGAAGGGTTTGTGTCCTGCCACCAGCTGTAGATTCTAGGACACAAGACTCCAAATTACAACTCAAGACAAAGTTTCTTGTTCAGAAAAAACAATTGTACTGAACTCAAAAGTACAAATTGTTTCTATGCCAAATTACATGTTTTGAAAAAATAACCTGGGCAAATTGTATACATTGGGGCAAATTTAGAAACTTTTAATTTATATAATCTTTTGGTTGGCTTACTTCTAGACCAAATTTTTGCACCAAAATTTTAGTTTACGTTTGAGACACCTTGTCTGACAAAGCCACAACCTTTTTAGATAGCCTTGTTCTCTTTTTCAGTAAACCTGGCTGGACGAAAGCCATGACTGGGTGACACACGTAGAGGGTTACACTACATTCAGAAAGGACAGGAAAGACAAAGAAAGGTGGAGGGCAGTGTGCTCAATAGCAATATTGGAGGGAGCTGCAACAATGTACATTTATTATGGGTAAATGTACATGGGGATGGCATTAATGGAGTGCTGCTAATTGGAGTTTGCTACAAGCCTCCTAATATAGCTAAACAGGTAGAGGATGAAATGATGCAACAAATTAAAAAGGCAGCATATAATAATAGGGTCCATATTATGGGCAAAACATCCAGGGGCGAACTGCTGGGGGCAAAACATCCGGGGGCAAACTGCTGGGGGCAAAATGGGTGAACTACTGATGAACCACAAGGGTACAAACATCCGGGGGCGAACTGCTAGGGGCGAAACATCCGGGGGCGAACTGCTGGGGGCGAAATGGGTGAACTGCTGATGAACCACTATGGTACAAACATCTGGGGGGCGAACTGATGGGGGCAAAACATCCAGGGGCGAAACATCCAGGGGCAAACTGCTGGGGGCAAAATGGGCAAACTGCTGGGGGCGAAATGTACGGGGGTGAAATGTGCGGGGGCGAAACATCCTGGGGGCCAAATGCTGGGGACGAAATGTGCAGGGACGAAATGTACTCATGGGTGAACTGTTGGGGGCGAACTGCTGGGGGCGAAACATCCAAAACCCACAAAATATAATAAGACAAAAATATAAAGCATTCAAAATCTTGAAGGCTGAGAATACAGAAATAAGATTTCAGGAGTATAAACATCTAAATAAAAAAATATTAAAAACGAAATCAAGCTAGCAAAGGTATCTACAAATAAACAAGTCATCAGTAACATTAAAATAAATCCTCAAAATTTTTATAGATACATCAAGGCCAAAAAGAAAAAGCATGGTATCGGCCCCTTAAAAGACGATAATAACAAGATAATTATAGAGGACAAAGAAAAGGCTGAGCTATTAAAAAGGCACTTTTCATCTGTGACTGTCCCAGGGTTCTTTCAACAAGGCAAAAAGTAAAGTACACCACCTGATATAACTAGTTTAACACAAAAAGTACACCTATGTCTAAGTAAATTAAACGTTGACCAGTCCCCCGGCACAGAGGGATACTGTGGGAATTAAGCTCAGTAATTAACATACTGATGTATCTCATGTTGTTAGACTCTCTTGTGACAGGGGTGGTGCCACAGGATTGGAGGATGGCTGATGTGGTACCGATATTTAAGAAAGGTAAGAAGGTGGATCCACGTAACTACCGTCCGTTAAGACTGACATCAGTAGTGTGAAAAATTTTTGAGGGCATTATAAGAGATGATTTGCAAAGATATATGGCAGAGAATAATATAATAAATGACAACCAGCATGGATTCATTAAAGATAAGTAGTGTCTCACCAACATGTTGGATTTCTATGAGGAGGTAAGTGTAAATCTGGATGTTGGTAAGGCATTTAATACTGTACCACATAACAGCCTTATACTGAAGCTACAGAAGCAAGGACTGGAGGAAACTATATGCAGATGGGTAAGGAATTGGCTAAAGGACAGGAAACAAAGTCATCATAAATGATGCGTTCTCTAAATGGGATATAGTCAGCAGTGAGGTACGACAAGGATCTGTACTAGGACCGATTGCTTTTAACCTGTTTACTAATGACCTAGTGTATGAGATTGAGAGTAAAGTGTCTTTGTTAATGACTCCAAACCATGAAGGATATTCAAATCTAATCTTGATTTTACAATATTGCAAAATGATCTGGATCAGATGACTGAATGGGCAAACACTTGACAGATAAGGTTTAATGTAGATAAATGTAGCGCAGTGCACCTAGGGTACAGTAATCCTATTGCTGCATATACATTAAATGGGAGTATACTACAGAACAGGAGAAGGACTTGAGTATTATGGTTACAAGTAAGCTGAGCAGCAGAACAAGATTTTTGGGTGTATGAAAAGAGATATAAAATCTTGAAATTCCAAAATATTGTCACCCTTTTAGAAATCACTTGTGAGGCCACATCTAGAAAATAGGATCCTGTTTTGGGCTCCACATTTTAAAAAGGATATTCAAAAGTTAGAATCAGTTCAAAGACGGGCAACTAGATTATTACAAGGAATGGAACGCCTCTCATATGAGGAGAGTTTGAAAAAGTTGGGCTTGTATAGCTTAAAAAAAGATGCCCCAGAGGAGATCTCATTTACCTGTACATGTAATATGTGTGTGATCAATACAAAGTACAGGCACATGACTTATTCCTTCCAAAGGCCACACTAAGGACCAGGGGGCACTCATTACAGGTGGAAGAAAGGCGATTCTGTCAGCTGAATAGGAAAGGGTTCTTTACAGTTAGAGCAGTCAGACTTTGGAATGCCCGACCACAACAGGTAGTAATGGCAGACTCTATAACAGCTATTAAAAAAGGGCTGGATGATTTCCTAGACAAACATAACATTGTGGGTCATAGTTAAAATAGTGAAAAAATGTCCAATTGGTGGAGGAAGGTTGAACTTATTGGGCCTAGGTATTTTTTCAACCTATGTATCTATAACTATGTAATACATAAATAATATGTTTTAAACTAGGCATGACAATTTACAATGAAATGTGCCAAGAAATATGTGCAAAGTTTAGGCACACTCACAGTAGCAAATCTGCCCCATAGTGTTGTGCCAACTCTAGAGCCCTACGGATTGTGCAAAACACATCAACTTCTTCTTCCGTGATTTTGGAATTCTTGTGTCATACCACGCCCTGAAATTAGGCATTATATATTGCATAAGTTTTACCAAGAGAAATCACTTCGTTTGGTACACCGATATTGCTGATTCGGAAATGCAATAAAGAGAAGGAGGGCACCACCAACAATGCCTGCGGAGATACACCAATAGTCAGTATAAAATATCAGTAAAGAAACAAGAGAAAGCTACTGACCATAACAATGGGATCACACACTGAATCAAAATAATGTAAATTTTATTAATTGTCAAGACAGACCAAAACACCATAAAAACAATTAAAAGTCGCTATATGACAGTGAAATTGAACCCTGAGGGGTTAATAATATAACCCTACAACAAACTCCCCTCGTACATAGATATCATGATAATAATGGCTGATCAATGTAATGATGGTGTACTTAGGCTATGGTACAGATCATAGTGCATATACAGTACATGGATATAGTCATTAATAGCAACAAAACCAATCATGAAATACAGAATGCTAAACCATAAATCTGTACACCGATGGATCAATATTCCATTTGAAATGATCATATAATAAAAAGGTAGAAAACCCGAAGGTACATCAGGGCCCCGATTGCAATGATTCGGAGCCTAATGACGTTCCTCCAAAATAAGCGCTAAAAAAATAATAATATACAAGCGCTGGGTGCAGAGCCATTACCATACCAGGGGGAGCCTGTGGATTGCCCGACGCGTGTTGCTACCGCTGTGTAGCTTCGTCAGGGGCTGAAGAGTAAGCCTGTCAGACATGATATTTATATGATATATACAAATAGTTTATAAGTAGCAGCTGCGGTAAATACCTATGCAATTGCGTGTGTAGAGAGGCGGGACCAGGAACTCTGTTTCAGCCCACAGCCCTGTAGTGTCATCACTTCCGGTGGAAGGAGGTCAATCCGGTCTATGTGTCCAGATACTGACAATGCTGCTGCGCAGACAAATCAGCGTTGTATACGCCGCTTTCCTATACAACAGCGGAAGAAGGTCATTTGTCTTGAAAGCGAGCACAGCGCATGCGCCAGACATATGAAGGGAACAATTAGAGGATTCCCTAATCATGAGGGTTATTTATTTTTAAATTCGTATAGACCTCACAGTTATCTAAGTAGGCAATATGCCAACAATTAAAGAACTACCGGTCGCTAACATATAGACATAGTTTTAGCATAATGCCAGTAACAGCGCGATGTGTTAACATGAAAACTATGCAAACAAATCCCTTTTTAAGAAAACAAAAAATAAACAGTGGATCAAACATGTAACATAATATGACATTATTATATGTCTCTTAGAAATTAGTACTCCGCATGCGCTCACATATCAATAGATTATATAAAAGAGTCGTTGTTCATGATAACAAAGGAAGCATTGTGAAATGTCCCTAGAAATCGATATAAGCTAGATATATATATTATAGAAGTACACTACATGATTTTTATGCTAGTTATAGCCTGTCTAAATCAATAGCGCAAAAAATGAATGAATGGACACATAAAGTCACTGTCAAATATATATGGTAGGTTTATGACATAACAATAACACAACCCCCCACCCCCAAAAAAATATTGGTTGTGTGGATGTGATATATATCCAAAAATAAAGCCAAATTATAGGCATATTGTGAAACACTTGCTCCAATTCACCATGGGACATAAATGAGATCATTACAGGTATAGAATAGTTAATCAAGACCAGCTGGAGCTCATAATACATTGGTCAAGTGTAAAAAAGAGTAATTAGAGGGTTGTCCCAGTTCAAACACTTACATCAACACCACATACGCAACGCTTGTACAATATTGGATCAGAGAAGGAAAAAGCATAGCTGGCACAGTTGTCCTATATGGAGTTCTTTTTAGAATAGTCAAGGCAATGGTAATGTATGACGGAGAAAGTATAATCAAGTGCAGACATGAAAAACCGTCATGTATGCCAAATATTCTCAATAGTCCACATAGAATTGCACTTATACTACTATTCCACAGGCTCCACCCTGCTAAACCAAGCTTACATATAATGAGAGTTTCATCATGCAAAAAAAATGTAACCAGAGACGAAAAGGACATAGCTAGCGCGATTGTCCTATATGAGGTTCTTTTTGGAGCAATCAAGGCACTGGTAGTGTGTGAAAAAGAAGTACACTCAAGTGTAGACATGCATAGCCATCATGTATGCCCAATTATTCTCAATAGTCCATATCAAATTGCACTTATGCTACTATTCCACGGGCTCCTCCATGCTACCCCAGGCTTGCATATTGTGAAGGTTTCAACATGCAGAAACATCAACCAGAGATACTCTTTAGCACCGAGACAAAGTGTGATACTAGATCAAACCCAATAAAGATATTTGTCCCTCATGAACCTTAATAATTCAATCAAGACCATGGTGGTGTATAACAAGATGATATACAACATGAAGAGGCTTACGGATGATGGTATAGTTCTAATCATCACTGCACTGATACTCGGTTTCATTTATCGAGTGCATCTAATTAGTGAGATTGTGTTTTTTGTTCTCTGTCATTCCAGGGCTGTGCTCGCAGATCATGCACAGCCTGCACCATCCAACATGGATTTGGGTCCACTTTTGGTTTCCCACTCCTGTCTTGATGGTGGAGCAGTTTCCCCTCTTTTTGACTTTGACCATTGTGCAGTCATTATCATGCCTTTTTTCTGGCTGCTTACATTAAATCTTGAAACCCCTATTTTGGGCATTTCCGAATGGGGCTGCCTTTATAAATGGGGTGGAGCCTGTGGATTATTTCATATAGTCAAATTCGATCCTGATTATTGAGAACCATGGGTTGCGTTTGACGTCATGCTTTTTTCGTTTTTGAATTCATCTCTGTATGACCTACATCATATTGTCTATAGACCTGCAATATAGCAGGTTTTAATTAAAACTGATGGGTCTTTTTGATTACCCATATTATACTTTGTCGTTTATATCCCTTGATACACTACATGCTTTTGTCGTGAATTGAGGGGTTGATGATTAGAACTATACCATCATCCGTAAGCCTCTTCATGTTGTATATCATCTTGTTATACACCACCATGGTCTTGATTGAATTATTAAGATTCATGAGGGACAAATATCTTTATTGGGTTTGATCTAGTATCACACTTTGTCTCGGTGCTAAAGAGTATCTCTGGTTGATGTTTCTGCATGTTGAAACCTTCACAATATGCAAGCCTGGGGTAGCATGGAGGAGCCCGTGGAATAGTAGCATAAGTGCAATTTGATATGGACTATTGAGAATAATTTGGCATACATGATGGCTATGCATGTCTACACTTGAGTGTACTTCTTTTTCACACACTACCAGTGCCTTGATTACTCCAAAAAGAACCTCACATAGGACAATCGTGCTAGCTATGTCCTTTTCGTCTCTGGTTACATTTTTTTTGCATGATGAAACTCTCATTATATGTAAGCTTGGTTTAGCAGGGTGGAGCCTGTGGAATAGTAGTATAAGTGCAATTCTATGTGGACTATTGAGAATATTTGGCATACATGACGGTTTTTCATGTCTGCACTTGATTGTACTTTCTCCGTCATACATTACCATTGCCTTGACTATTCTAAAAAGAACTCCATATAGGACAACTGTGCCAGCTATGCTTTTTCCTTCTGTGATCCAAAATTGTACAAGCGTTGCGTATGTGGTGTTGATGTAAGTGTTTGAACTGGGACAACCCTCTAATTACTCTTTTTTACACTTGACCAATGTATTATGAGCTCCAGCTGGGCTGGATTAACTATTCTATACCTGTAATGATCTCATTTATGTCCCATGGTGAATTGGAGCAAGTGTTTCACAATATGCCTATAATTTGGCTTTATTTTTGGATATATATCACATCCACACAACCAATATTTTTTTGGGGGGTTGTGTTATTGTTATTGTTATGTCATAAACATACCATATATATTTGACAGTGACTTTATGTGTCCATTCATTCATTTTTTGCGCTATTGATTTAGACGATAAAAATCATATAGTGTACTTCTATAATATATATCTAGCTTATATCGATTTCTAGGGACATTTCACAATGCTTCCTTTGTTATCATGAACAACGACTCTTTTATATAATCTATTGATATGTGAGCGCATGCGGAGTACTAATTTCTAAGAGACATATAATAATGTCATATTATGTTACTTGTTTGATCCACTGTTTATTTTTTGTTTTCTTAAAAAGGGATTTGTTTGCATAGTTTTCATGTTAACACATCGCGCTGTTACTGGCATTATGCTAAAACTATGTCTATATGTTAGCGACCGGTAGTTCTTTAATTGTTGGCATATTGCCTACTTAGATAACTGTGAGGTCTATACGAATTTAAAAATAAATAACCCTCATGATTAGGGAATCCTCTAATTGTTCCCTTCATATATCTGGCGCATGCGCTGTGCTCGCTTTCAAGACAAATGACCTTCTTCCGCTGTTGTATAGGAAAGCGGCGTATACAAAGCTAATTTGTCTGCGCAGCTGCATTGTCAGTATTTGGACACATAGACCGGATTGACCTCCTTCCACCGGAAGTGATGACACTACAGGGCTGTGGGCTGAAACAGAGTGCCCGGTCCCGCCTCTCTACACACACGATTGCATAGGTATTTACCGCAGCTGCTACTTATAAACTATTTGTATATATCATATAAATATGTCTGACAGGCTTACTCTTCAGCCCCTGACGAAGCTACCCAGAGGTAGCGACACGCCTCGGGCAATCCACAGGCTCCCCCTGGTATGGTAATGGCTCTGCACCCAGCGCTTGTATATTATTTTTTTTTAGCGCTTATTTTGGAGGAACGTCATTAGGCTCCGAATCATTGCAATCTGGGCCCTGATGTACCTTCGGGTTTTCTACCTTTTTATTATATGATCATTTCAAATGGAATATTGATCCATCGGTGTACAGATTTATGGTTTAGCATTCTGTATTTCATGATTGGTTTTGTTGCTATTAATGACTATATCCATGTATATGCACTATGATCTGTACCATGACCTAAGTACACCATCATTACATTGATCAGCCATTATTATCATGATATCTATGTACGAGGGGAGTTTGTTGTAGGGTTATATTATTAACCCCTCAGGGTTAAATTTCACTGTCATATAGCGACTTTTAATTGTTTTTATGGTGTTTTGGTCTGTCTTGACAATTAATAAAATTTACATTATTTTGATTCAGTGTGTGATCCCATTGTTATGGTCAGTAGCTTTCTCTTGTTTCTTTACTGATTCTGAAATGCATTTTAAGGAGTCATCACAATAGCTTTCACTTGTAAAGGAAACAACATTCATAATAAAAAGTTTTTTTTCGTCATACTCTGTATGTGTCATGATCTGAATTTGATCTGACAGTTTTAAAAGCACAGAGTGAACTTTTTTTCCCTTTGGCAAGTTGCCAAAGTGACTTGACTGTCCCCGGTGGTGGTTAGTGGTATCGCACTTTAGGTTTAATGCACACATAATTATGAATCAGGTGTGGGGCTCTATAAATGAGTCTCAGGGTGTGTAATCACGGCTGGTGATATTCATTCATTGATTCTGAGTTGGTGAGAGCCTGGTGGAAGGATGGAGCTGAGGAGGAGTCCTGCGCAGCTTAGCCAGGGGGGACGTGTGTCAGCTATGGTGTCTGGACGAAGGGCTGGCATGGCGTGGTGGGGTCGCAGTGATGGTGTCGGCAGGAAGTGTCTGCATGGACTGGTGGAGTGGCGACTATGGAGAGTGGCACTCACCATGTGGGACTTGGCTGCTGAGCTGGACTCAAGCATGCTTGCCTTTGTGGCAGAAGCTGAACTCATCTTTGGGACTCTGTTACTAAGCAGCAGCAACTGGTGGTGGACTCTGCTCCAAGGCTGCACTATGGTGATGGATCCGGGTGGAGGAGAAGACGCACGCAGGTGGAGGGCTCTGTTGCAGGAGCATAAGCACAGAGCATAAAGCTAAGTGGTGTTTCCCCTGTATTGTCTTCTTTCCTCATGTGTGTTGTTAGTGCAGTGGTGGGATTAGTTTCCGCACCAACCAATTCCCTAGTGAGGGTTTAGGGTCAGGGCGAGCAAGGGCTTTGAGGTACGCGTGCGGCGCCCGGTGCGGAACCGGCATAGGGAACGTTAGGAGTGCAGGGACACTGGCTCAGGGGAGCTCAGGAGGTCTACACTTCCCTTTTCCCTATCGCAGGGCCCACCATTGTTAATGTTTCCCAGGTTCCCCTTATTATTTAAATTCGCCACTGGAGGCGCTGTATCCAGGGTCACGTGTGTTATGGGTCTGCCTTGCGGTATCATCTGCGTCCAGACACACGTTGGCCGTGACATTATCACCAGCCCTACAGTTTTTTTTTTCTGGTGAGCTTTTGGCCATGTGGAGTCCTGTGAGCAATTGTTAGGGTCTAGGGCCTTTGGCCATGTGGAGACCTGTGAGTAATTGTCAGGGTCTGGGGCCTTTGGCCATGTGGTGACCTGTGAGCAGTTGCTGCTGGGCTTCACTGAGGTGACTGGGAGCGGCATGGTGTGTTTAAGCTGCTGCAGCAGCAGTTATCTGGGTCTGGGGCCTCTGCTGAGAAATAAAAAAATGGCGGCTGTGATCTGGCTAAAAGCCCCTAGAGTCGCTGCTGGGGAGTGGGACTTGCTCATGCACGCGGGCGTACCCAGGCAGGTGGGAGGAATGGTGCCCCACGGAGCTGCTTGGTATTCCCCGAGGTGAAGGGGTACGTTCCAGTGATGAGCAGACTGGTGTAGAGTCCGCGGGGCTCACGCCAAATCTTTAATGCCGCCCCCTCCTGGTCGTGTGGAGGTGACCAGCGAGTGTATGTTCCTCCATATTCGGTCCCTTCTCCTCCTGGTGTGAGCAGCAGGTGTGCTGGGGGGGAGTAGGGACAAATCTCAACCCTCGCCATTAACCAACCCTGGGAGGTGCAGACCTCATGGTGAAGAGGGTTGGAGGGTGGTGACCCCTTGGTGAATAGCGGGGGTGTGAGTGTGGTGATGCAGGGGGACGCCTCTGCTGTCTAGTTCAGAATGAGTTCACCAATTGTGACAAACAAATGTGTGCTATGAACGTTTAGGTCCGGACCTGTGTGTGAACGAGCGTGTATGGGTGCCACCAAAAAACATCTTGTGGAAGTGTGTTGTGGAGCCTGATCAGCTCATAACAAACATACACATACATAAACTCATTCCCCAGGTCGGCGCTGTGGAGATGAGTGGTGCCTCCAAAATGAACTGTATTGCCAATACCAGCGGTGTGTTTGCCATAAACCTGAAGTGTCAGGTAGTGGTGGGGTGAACTCAGGATCTGGGCGTCCCCGCTGTAGGTGTTTCCCTAATGAGGAGTGGTCTTGAGGGTCCAGAGGCCCCTCATTAAGGAGGGGGTACTGTCACGATCTGAATTTGATCTGACAGTTTTAAAAGCACAGAGTGAACTTTTTTTCCTTTTGGCAAGTTGCCAAAGTGACTTGACTGTCCCCGGTGGTGGTTAGTGGTATCGCACTTTAGGTTTAATGCACACATAATTATGAATCAGGTGTGGGGCTCTATAAATGAGTCTCAGGGTGTGTAATCACGGCTGGTGATATTCATTCATTGATTCTGAGTTGGTGAGAGCCTGGTGGAAGGATGGAGCTGAGGAGGAGTCCTGCGCAGCTTAGGCAGGGGGGACGTGTGTCAGCTATGGTGTCTGGACGAAGGGCTGGCATGGCGTGGTGGGGTCGCAGTGATGGTGTCGGCAGGAAGTGTCTGCATGGACTGGTGGAGTGGCGACTATGGAGAGTGGCACTCACCATTTGGGACTTGGCTGCTGAGCTGAACTCAAGCATGCTTGCCTTTGTGGCAGAAGCTGAACTCATCTTTGGGACTCTGTTACTAAGCAGCAGCAACTGGTGGTGGACTCTGCTCCAAGGCTGCACTATGGTGAAGGATCCTGTTATGGTGATGATCCGGGTGGAGGAGAAGACGCACGCAGGTGGAGGGCTCTGTTGCAGGAGCATAAGCACAGAGCATAAAGATAAGTGGTGTCCCCCTGTATTGTCTTCTTTCCTTTTGTGTCTCTAGTGCAGTGGTGGGATTAGTCTCCGCACCGACCAATTCCCTAGTGAGGGTTTAGGGTCAGGGCGAGCAAGGGTTTAAGGTTCGCGTGCGGCGACAGGTGCGGAGCCTGTATAGGGAACGTAAGGAGTGCAGGGATACTGGCTCAGGGGAGCTTAGGAGGTCTCCATGTCCCCATTCCCTATCGCAGGGCCCACCATTGTTAATGTGATCCAGGTTCCCCCTTGTTGTTTAAATTTGCCGTACTGGAGGCGGGGTTTCCAGAATTTATATTAACGTGTAATACCTAAATTCACCAGGTGGAGGCGGTGTATCCATCTGCACGTATTATTATTTAAATTCACCACTGGAGGTGCTGTATCCAGGGTCACGTGTGTTATGGGTCCGCCTTGCGGTATCATCTGCGTCCAGACACACGTGACCATGACAGTATGTAATAGTATTCTTATGACAATTTTCATTCTCTAGGCAAGTGTTTCCCAAACTCCAGTCCTCACAGCCCCCAGTAGGTCATGTTTTCAGGATTTCATTGGTATTGCATAGGTGATGGAAATATCATCAAGGCATCAGGAATTCACTCACCTGTGCAACACTATGGAAATCCTGAAAACATGTCTTTTTGGATGCTGTGAGGACTGGAGTTTGGAAAACAATGTTCTAAATCAACAGTTGATTCATAATCTCATGTAAGACTAAATGTTACTTTTTAATATACAAGTGCATATCACCAGCGGTGAGATGATCCTCCAGTCTCCTAGTCTGGGAGATTGCTGCCTGTACGTTTAAATTAGACATTGGTTACCAAGTGCTCTTACCTCAATAAGGTTTCTGAATATTGCCTTCCTTTCACCAGTCAGTTTAAGCTTACCTTTCACTCTCTCAGTTTTATCATACTTAAGAGAAGCAGGACACCTAAAGACTACTAGACCTGAGAACTGAGGCTCTGAGCTTGCATCATCCGGAATAACCACTACATATATAGACTCCTATTATATTACTCCCTACCAGGTATCCCAAAACTGTTACTCAGAAATCCACACATGGTTTGCGGGCCCAAGATGTATTGCTCACGACTGTCTTCCAGCTTGGTGCAGTAACACCAAGTCTAGCAACCGCTAAATTGGCAAAAATTATTACATTTATGTTTTTTATGTCAAGATGGGGTGCAGAGTGTACATTAATGAGAAAAAAAATGAATTTTTTTGAATTTACCAAATGGCTGCAATGAAACAGAGTGAAAAATTTAAAGGCTTGTGAATACTTTCCGTACCCACTGTATGTGATTCTTAAATCTAACCTGTCAGCAGGATTTTGCTAAGTAAACTACAGGCATTGTTAGGTTGTTACACTGATTAAAATGATGCGTGGGGTGAAGAAATCCATCTTGTGCTTCTTATGTTCTTGATGCTCTAGGCTAGAGAAACCAAGAGAAAAACTTCCCACAGGCCCACCCCGAAGCAGACAGTCTGTCTCCTTCTATAATTAGGAACATGTTTATGTTTGGAGCAGGACTTTAGGCAGGTCTTTTTTGGTTTCTCTGGCCTAGAGCATCAAGATAAGACCTGCCTACAGTCCTAGCCCATAGCATGAGCATCTCATTAACTGAAAACTTGTAATACTGATTACACAAGAACCACAAGACTGATTTCTTCACCCCAGGTGTCATTTTAATCAGTGTAACATCACCAACATGACAATGCCTGTAGCTTACTTTGTAAAATCCTTCTGACAGGTTCGCTTTAATTATTTACTGTCCATTAGATGGGCTTCAAAGGCGGCTATCTCATGTATGCATATATACAAGATATCTACAAGTCGTATTTACATTTAAAGAAAAAAAGTCTGTTTCCTTATCTTTTCATGCACTCAGTGCTCTAAACATTTCTAGTGTAATGAATATAGAATGGTCACCACAGGTAGTGTGGTCATGGAGGAATTGCTTTTGATTAGTGCATTCCTATGAACTTTTACTGGTATTGAGAGTTGCAGTGATTCTCTCTGAAATTCCTTTATTATAGTAAAAGCTCATTTATGTAAACGTAACTGCATTGAAGTAGGCACCAAGCCACAACTTAAATGGCCACAATTGCTTTTTGAAGCTTTTCTGCCATGATTTATTGATGCGACCTATAAAGAAACTCATTGATAAGAAAAAAATTTAGAGAGTCCTCTCATCCTTTCTGAAAGTGGATGTCTTACAAACAGCATAAATTGTCCATTTGAAGAATCATTTTTTTCTCTCAAAAAATGTTCTTTCAGATAAGTATGTTAATATTTCCTGCTCTTCCAGCAATTTTTGCATGACACTCTTCAAATACAGATACCATGTATACCCTTTACTATTAATATTCTTCAGAGTGTATCTTCATAAAAAGTAGGTACAGAAGGCCAGGCAATTAAACACCACATATGGAGGCCAAAAATAATATGGATATTAGAACTATGTGAGAAAGTGTAAAAATAATTGGGGCGTTTAGGAAAATTACGGCACTACTCCAACGTTTTTTTTTTTTTTATTTCAACACTCAACTGGTACCATCAATATAAGTTCCTTGTCTATAATCATATACTTACCAGCTGCTATCTCCAGCTTGTTCACAGAACCACTCCAGCCCAAATCTGCCATCTTCCTGAGTGATGCGAAGGTCACTTTTCAATGAAAATCTATGAAAGCCAGAATGAGACTCTCATGATCTTACACTAAGTGCATGTGATAATTTTCTTTGACTTACTAGAATTCAGAATTTGCAGTCACAAGATGGCGGATTTGGGCTGGAGCGGCACTGTGAACAAGCTGAAGGCAGTGGTTGGTAAGTATATTACTACAGTCAAGGAACTTATATTGATGGTACTAGTTAAGTGCTGAAATTAAAAAAAGCAGCACCGATAGCAGATAAAGATGGCGGCTGATGAGTACAGTACTAGGGGCAGGGAAATTAGATTAGCAATATCATTCCAGCTCTGAAATAAAACACTGCAGTAGTGCTTTATAAGGGTTGTCCACTAGTAGAACAACCCTTTCTCGATCTGAATGTTTGCCCTGGTGAAAATAGAAAAGATTTTATTCACCTCCCGTGTTGGCACCATTTCAGCGATGTAAGAACTCGCCTTCCCGGGATTCATGTGTGATTGTAATGTCACGTGAGTCATGTGCCCAATCAGCGTTGGCGTCACTAACCCTGCCTTTTGACCTACTGGTAATCAAAGTTTACCAAGGGTCAGAGAGGTGTTAGCTAATGTGAGTACTACTCCCATCAGCCTTTGACTGCTGTAGCTGGAAACAGCAAAAGTAGACGCCTCTGATTGGAGTATTCATCAGCTGGCACCTGCTCTAAAAATAAATATTTAAAAAAATGACCTGGGGTCTGTTCTATTTTTGATAACCAGCATAGCAAAACTGACAGCTGCAACCCTGAAGAAGGAGTCTCTGTCACGGGGCAGTAGGGAAAAACAGGAGACATGGAACCTGGGCCCCTGAACTGCCCCTCAGGCTAAGGGGGTGCCCTGACTTTCCTTAACTTGGGGGTAACACTTGATGGGAGTGAGGCCCAAGTCCCTAACCTGTCCCTATCTCCTGTTAAGCCCTGAGCTAAACCCCCAACCCCCTCCCCAGGAGGTGAGACAGGGAATAAAGTGAACTGCACCGCAAACCAAAGGAAAGATAAAACAGACACCACGGGGTTAAAGCAACTAAAAAACAATACTTAGCTTTGTCTCCTGCTAATGCTCCAAGCAGCAGAGTAAGGCTCCTGAACTCAGCTTTCAGCAGTAACACCACTGCTCCCGGTCAGCTGCAAACAGCACTGCTCAAGATAGCTTCTCTCTTCAGCACGGTTGGCTTCCAAATGACCAGTATTACCCAGAGTGAGCTACAGAACCTAATGATCTTTTAAAGGAAGGAGGGGGCTGTCACCCCCTGCTGACTAATTAAACATGTAGTAACACCAGCGGGCACCAGGGGGAAACCCAGCAGCAGACTCACTAAACTTGTAGTAACACCAGCGGCCACCGGGGGGGAAACCCCAGAAGCAGACTCATTAAACTTGTAGTAACACCAGCGGCGACTGGGTGCAAAAAACCCATATTAACCCCTGAGGGCCTGATAGGAAAAAGGTTTATACAAGAGAATTCAGACTCTGACACAGATTCAAAAATGGATCGTGACTGTAAGTTTTCACAAAGAGACTAACATACCTTTACTGGCAGAGAAAAAGATATCACTCTGAGATTACTTTTGCCATAGTTGATCATAAAAGTATTTACATTGACCAGTTTTAAAAATTTTTCCCTCCTTTTCAAAAATACCCGGGCATCAGGCCCTGGACGCTATGCTGGTGTCATGAAATTGGCCCACGCCTTTGACAGTGTATCTCTGCCTCTGCTGTGTGTCTCTCTGGTCTCTTCTCCTTAGTTGGCCAAGGAATCTTTCCCCCTGCCACTAGCGTTGTCTGATGGGTATTATTACAACATATTTTCCACATTGGCCTTCTGATATAGAACTATTTTAGAAGATCTCTCCATCTCAGGAAGAAGAGATACAAAGTTCTCCTTGTAGCGTGGCAGGATGAAAAACAGTACTAATTTTTGGCCAAGATGAATGTAACATGTGGGTCACGGGAAAGGAAGCAGTACATAAACGCAGCCCCATACAGCCAAAACTTCCCTGTCTCCACCATAATGACGACTCTCTAACTCCTCCTCCTCTTCCTCCCTCTCTTCACAAAGCCTTGCCAGCATGTGCAGTGTGGAGTTCAAGAGCATGGCGATGTTGCACACCAGATGGTGAGCTGGCACTTGCATGTGCTGCTACAACACTGCCAGAGCGGCGGCACCTGTAGCAGACTAGCAGAAATGGGCGCTGATGCAGTGTACCTTGTCCAGAAGCTCTGGGAAAACCACTGAAAAACCAAATTGAGCACATGTGTCAAGCATGGAACGTATGTGACCTTGCCATGCTTCACAGCCGCCACCAGGTTACTTCCATTATCACACATGACCATGCCTGGTTGGAGGTTCAGCGGAACAAAACACAGATCTGTCTAATCTGCTGTTCCTTTAAGTAACTCTGCAGCGGTGTGTGGTTTGTATCCAAGACAAATCAGCTTCAGCAGAGCCTGTTGCCGCTTCACTGAGGCAGTTCTGCAAAGCTTCCAGCTGATGTGGATGACGTGCTCTGAGATAGCACATCGGAGATGGAGTTTGAGAAGGACCAGGAGGTGGTGCAGGGACTGCTGTAGGAGGTGGAGGAAATCAACATAGAAGTCGGGCCAACAATCCTCGGCATCAGGAGCACATGCACCGTGCCAGGATGTAACTCAGGCCCCAGCTTCCACAGTGTTCACCCAGTGTGCACTCAGGGAAATGTATCATCCTTGACCACAAGCGCTGGTCTACATTAAGTGAACAATGTTAGCAAGTGCGCTGCTAAGGTCACGGGTGATGTTCCTGGACATGTGCTGGTATAAGGCTGGGATGCCACACCACGAGAAAAAGTGATGGCTGGGGCCTGAATACTGAAGGCCGGCTACCGCCATGAGCCACCAGAAATTCTTCATGCCTAAATGGCAACATTCGCAATGCAAGTAGCCTGGAAATGTGCCCTTTTAGCATTTTTGGCCTGTGTGTGGGTGGCTGGGAACTTTCTTTTTCATTCCAAGGCCTGGGGTAGGGATAGCCGTACGCTGTGCTGGGACAAGGATTTGGAAGCGTCTGATAATGGTAAATCAGAATGTGCAAGGATAGGTGCAGGACAGGAGGCATCTGTACCAATGTTTTGGACAGAGGGATTGGGAAGCACCTATGACATGTGAAGAGGGAGGGGTGTCACCCGATGTCACCATTCGTGTACCCAAGCATGTCATCTAAGCACCTGGGTGTCAACGGGCGCTTAGATGACATGTGCCAGATCATGCTGGTGGTGGTTAGGTACTTAGTGAACATGGTCCTGCTGATGTTAAAAGAAAAAAAGGGGTTTGGTACCGTGTTAGCCAGTTGTAAAAATAATGGTCTCAGTGTGAAAAACAAGATAATCTTGTAGTTATGATACATTTTAATGGCTAACAAACATAAAATAAATGATGCTACAAAGCAAGCTTTAACCTCAGAATTCCTGAAACCTTGCTTTGTAACATCATTTATTTCATTTTTTGTTAGTCATTAAAAGGTATCATACCTTCTGACCTTAGTGTAGCACAGGTTGCCAATGGCCATTTTTTAATTCTCAGAACTCACTTTCAAAAAGTCCCAAACTGTAGAACACCTAACTCTTTGACGGAGAAATGCACAAGTGTTGGTGTTCTGCGGAACAGTTATCCACCTTGACCCTCTGGCACCCCATTGCCTCTTCCTGTCTGTTTCTGTGCTGTCGATCTCTCCCGCTCAGCACTACTGGCCTTGCTTTGCATGGCAGCTAGTGATGAGCGAGTATACTCATTGCTCGGGTTTTCCAGAGTATGCTCGGGTGTCCTCCAAGTATTTTGGTGCGCTCGGAGATTTAGTTTTTGTCGCCTCAGCTGCAAGATTTGCGGTTCCTGAATACATGTTGAGATTCCCTAACAAACAGGCATTCCTCGAATGTATTCAGCCTGTCCAGCAGCTGCAAATCATGCAGCTGCGTCGACAGAAACTAAATCTCCGAGCACGCCAAATTACTTGGAGGTCACCCGAGCATGTTTGGAAAAACCCGAGTAACGAGTATACTCGCTCATTACTAATGGCAGCTTCCCAGATTGGGTAAGTGACTTTGTCATCCACCACCTCATCTTCTATCATCGCATTTAACATCAACAAGGCATAGCGACAACTGTGTCTCATCATCATCTTCCTCCTTATCCCAAATTTGCCGTTCCCCACCGTCATTTTTTGTGGCTGTGTTTTGCACCACTAAACAGCATGTACTCGTGTCTCTCTTGGAGCATGCAGGTTTAGAAGCCACAATCAGGAAATGATGTTGTAAAGACCACCCTGGAGGGTCCTAGTGTGGTATCACTAGTCTCCTGAAACTCAGCATGGTGGGAGTAAGGAGGATCAGGATGAGGATTAAGTAATCCAGGCTGGTTAAACTGGACTGTGTGAAAGACTGTATGGTGCTGGCAATCCTGCTGGAAGCATTATCTGCTATCCAACCAACCACCTGTTTGCACTGCTCTGGCATTAGAAGTTGAGTACTGTGCCTCCCTGCAAAGTGAGACAGGAACCTGTGTCACGGATGGGCGTGTTTCTTGCGCTCCAGCAACAGATGTAGTTGCACATGCCCCATGTCCTTGCCATCTGCGTGCACCATCATCAACACTTCCCCATCCCTTAATGCACGTCTTCCGCATTTTGTAATTGCAAGGTCTCTTGAAACCAAGTTTATTTTTAATAAAATAAAAAATAATGGTCACCTGCAGCAATCAAAGCGGTATTTGGGAGACGACTCCACCGTAAACTAAGAGAAAGAATGCAAAAGTGTATGGTTGACAATCAAATTCAATCAGGAAAAATGTTTCAATGCTTATTTTCAGTTTTATAGATGACAGAAATGTGCACAGACCACATAACACTGTATGGCTGACAAATGGAAGCCTACAAAATTTTTAAAAGCTTTTTCTCAGTTTTAGAGTTCACAGAAATGTACTCCACACTACGGAATGGTGTATGGCTGAGAAATGTAGCCCAGGAAAACATTTAAATGATTTTTGGATGTATTGCATAACACAAAAAAGGACCGCAAAGCACATAATACTTGATTGATCAAAGTATAATCCATTTTTTCAGACCCCACAAAAAAAGCTGTAGCAATATATTTGCCAACAGACTGCAAAGGCCAAATCACTGTCTACAAACTGTATTCTGTCATTCTCCCTGTTTCTGCGACTCTCTCTCCCTAGTTAGGCTCAATGCAGACTGTATGTGATACAAACAGCAAAGGAAACGATTAGCCCATGAAAGGGCTGTTAGTATCATGACTCAGCTTTAGCAGCAGTAATCAACACTACAGGCCTCTGATTCGTTATACTGTGCATACAAAGTTTCTCAGAATGGTGCAATGGTGTTAGTATGCCGAGCTGGACGGTGCCTGTCCTTTTCTAATCCCTGATAATGTCAGATGGCCAGCCAATCACAGTAATGCCACAACCAAGATGGCTATGGCATTAGTGTGACTCACAGGCAATCACCGCATACTTATTGGTTACGCAAAAGGCGCCAAAGATGCGGGGCAGGGATTCAAGTTTTACATCGAGCACCACCCAATGCTCACTGAGCAACTAGCACATCTGAGCACCATGATACTCGAATTATAACAGAGTATCACCGAGCACGTTCGTTCCTCCCTTTTGTCCTCTCTATTACTATTTCACTTCTTGGAGTATTTGTTACTCTGGTTCATATGCAGTAATTCTGTGCAACTAGAAGACTCTGAATACAAAAAGTCTCCTCTGTAGTCAGGTTCAAGCGATTAATTCTGCAGCTGCAACCTGTCTTTTTTTATTTCATAATGTCAAAAACAATTTTTCATATGACATAATTTAAAGCAAAAGTGTCAAACTCATGGCCCGCCATGTGATTTTATGTAGCCCACAAGGTCATGACACAGAAAGAATGACTCTCCACTTTCTCCGTGTGGAGATCTGATCAAAGTAGTGAGGAAGTGTGCGCCGGAGCTCAAAATCTAAGTTGTCATCCGCCTCCCGTGTTGGTGCAACTACTCTCTACTAAGTACTAGCTGCATTGTATGTTGACACAGCCAGTGCTTAGCAGAGGGAACAGAGCCAACATAGGGAGCTGGTGTCATCTTGAATTTTGAGCAAATCCAGGCAGTGTTTAATAGAGGTGCCAGCTGAAGGAGATTGTACCATCTTTGTAAGTGACAGAGTAAACTCAGTCAGCGAACACAAACGGTGAAAGCAGTCAGACAGCACAAACAGTGAACGCAATCAGCCAGCACAAACACTGAATGCAGTCATCCATCAAAAACAGTGAACACAGTCAGCCAGCACAAACGGTGAACACAGCCAGCACAATCAGTGAATGTAGTCAGCCAGCTCAAATGGTGACACAGTCACCCAGCACAAACCGTGAGCCCAGTCAGCCAGCACAAACCGTGAGCCTGGTCAGCCAGCACAAACCGTGAGCCTGGTCAGCCAGCACAAACCGTGAACCCGATCAGCCAGCACAAACCGTGAATGCAGTCAGCTTGCACAAACAGTGAATGCAGTTAGCCAGCAATTTTGTGTGGTTCCATTTTTTAATTAGAGCAGACACAGCCAGTATTTAGCATATGAAGCAATCCATCTTGGACTCTGATGTCTGACACAGCTGTTTTAGCTCTATTACCGAGGTGGAGCGCTCTTATCCCTATTAATTACTCAGGGACATATCTTTCAGCCCCATCACCCAGAGACACCTCTCGTAAGCCCTACTGCCCAGAAACAGCTCTTTTAGCTCTAATACCCAGGGACAGATCACTTATTGCCCACTACACAGGGAGCGCTATCTTAAAGCTCACTACCCAGGGAGAGCTCTCTTATAGCCTATGGCCAATTCATGGATTGCAGTTCGTGCTCGTACCGTGTTGCATGGATGTCTGCATGAGCCCTTAAAATTACAAGTGGCCCTTTTAAGGCAACCATAATGCAGATGTGGCAGTCTGTGAAAATTAGGTTGACACCCCTGCTTTAAATAAAACTGCCTTATTTTTTGAAACTTCCTGGTATTTGGCTTTGACACAACTTTATTGATAAGCCACATTTGTATTACATGTGCTTTTAGTGCGTTTTCACAACTTATTATTATTGCATTTTTTATCTGTGAATTTTCTGCATCTAATGCAATTATATGGGGAAAATCAACACATAAAACTCAGGGTACTCAAGAGAAATTAACATGTTGCAGATTTTAAACATGTACCGTAGGTGAGTCTACACAAAGTACATTCAATCACAGGGTGCATGAGATTTCTACAAATCTCAATCATTTTTCTAGAACTGTAAGGGTCCCGTTACATTTAGCGATGCACCAGCGATCCCGACAACGATACGACCTGATCAGGATCGCTGGTGCATCACTAAATGGTCGCTAGTAAGCTGCCAAACAGGCAGATCTAACCAACAATGCAGCAGCGATAAGCGATCCGTCGGCGGTCGCTCTTGCCTGTCACACTGCAGCGATGTTGACGACGTCAGCTTGCGTCCATGCGTCTAGTCGGCGCCAGCGAGACGCCAACGAGGAAAAAATGGCCCAGGACATTCGAGCGCGATCAGCGATATCCAGTGTGGGGGTCGGTCGCAGGAAAGTGTCACAAAAAGCGAGATCGCCAGCAATATCGCTGTTGCATTACAAAATCGGTGACGCTTTAGCGACATCGCTAGCAATCTCGCTATGTGTAAAAGGCCCTTAAGACTCTGCATTTTTAACACAGCAAAAAAAAAACAACATCAAAAACTCAACAAAACCTCATCGTGGGAACCTAACTTTATAGTACAAAAGTTGTTATTGATTGTTCCCATTTATCTTTCTCTCAGTTCATATGTGTTTACATGCAGGGGTGTACATAGAAATCATGGGGCCCCATAGCAGAAGTTCTAATTGGGTCCCTTGCCCGAAAAAATAAACAAAAAATATAAATAAATAATTGCTGGGGTCACAGAAGAGCATACCTCACAATTTTCCAATATTTACATAGTAATTTTTCTCCTGCTGAAATCCTAGATTCCTCTTTCATAAAGTATGATATCAACAAAAGTGCCCCCAAAACACAGTATGATAGCAAATTAGTGAATTCCTCCACATTAGCCTCCACATGCACAGTATAATGACCCTACTGTACCCCATCTCAACTTCGAAAGCAAAGTATAGCTACCCCAACACCGTATGATCCCCCAACTGTGACCCTCATACAGTTCTTCATGCAATATAACGAATCTACATACAGTAAAATGGCCCAACACCTCTCCACACTGTATAATTTGCACTATATAATTGCTTGCATACAGCATAATGGCCCACATAGCCTTTCATATAGTATAATGGGCCCTATATGGTTCTCCACATAGTATAATGCGCCCACCATAATCCTCCATATAGTATAATATACTCCCCATGGTCCTCCATAGAATATATTGCACCTCACATAGTCCTCCATAGAATATAATGCTCCCCCCGGTTGTCTGTAGACTATAGTGCACCCTCATGGTCCTCCATACAATATAATGCACCCCCCATCGTCCTTCATACAATATAATGCACCCCCATGGTCCTCCATACATGCAGCCCCTGTCGTCCTCCATATAATGTAATGCACTCCCATGGTCCTCCATACAACATAATGCACCCCCATGGTCCTACATTTAATATATTGCACCCCCATGGTCCTGCATACAATATAATGCACCCCATTGGTCCTACACACAATATAATGCACCCCCATGGTCCTCCACACACTATAAAGCACCCCCCATGGTCCATCACAAAATATAATGCACCCCTCTTGGTCCTACACACAATTTAAAGCAATCCCCGTTGTCCTTCATACAATATAATGCACTCCCCATGTTCCTCCATACATGCAACCCCCTGAGGTCCTCCATACAATATAATACACCCCCATGTTCCGCCACACAATATAATGCACCCCCCATGGTCCTCCATACAATATAATGTACTCCCATGGTCCTCCACACAATATAAAGCACCCCCCCATGGTCTTGCATACAATATAATGCATCCCCCATGGTTATTCACACAATATAATGCACCCCCCTTGGTCCTACACACAATATAATGCACTCACCATGGCCTTCCATACAATATAATGCAACCCCCATGGTCTTCCATATAATATAATGCACCCCCCGTGGTCCTCCATACAATATAATACACCCCCATGGTCTTCCACACAATATAATGCCCCCCCCATGGTCCTGCATACAATATAATGCACCCCCATGGTCCTTCACAAAATATAATGCATCCCCCTTGGTCCTACACACAATATAATGCACCCCCTATGGTCTTCCATACAATATAATGCACTCCCCATGGCCCTCCATACAATAAAATGCACCCCCACTGTCCTTTATATAATATAATGAACCCCCTATGGTCCTCCATGCAATATAATGCACTCCTATGTTCCAACATACCATATAATTCACCCCCATGGTCCTCCACACAATATAATGTAACTCCTGTGATCCTCCCTGCAATATAATGTAGTCCCCATGGTCCTCCATACTCTATTATGGCCACCAGTAACTGATTAAAAATATAAATACAATACTCGCCTCTCCTCGTTCCACCCGATGCTCCAATTTCCTGAGCTTGTGGTGTGAAGTGCCGCACTAATGATGTTATAACTCCCGCTGCTCTGTCACGTCAGATGTCAAGGCAGAATGATGGGGGAGGTGGCGTCTGCATCATCATTGCTTGTGCTGACATCCAGAGGGGAGACCTGGTGCAGGTCCTGACAGATGGAGTGGGGCTCGGTTCGGGCGCTGACACTGGGCTCCCCAGCTCACCGGTCCCATAGCATAGCCACTCTTTACATGTTCACCAACCAAACTGATTCTTATTCATACCATTATTCAAATCTGTTCTTGACAAATCCCTGACATCTTACTCATGCAATTTGAGCTCATTCAAATCTACTGTATTTCAAGTCCAATTTGACAATGCTAATATATGCATATGATATAGAGGTAAAGCAGGAGGTAAAGTCCTGGATGGCAGGTATGTGTCACGGACGTGCCTGACCTCCGTTATATCAGCAACAATAAGTTACAAAGAAAAAATTTGGTGAACCGGATTTTAAGTCTGGGATTTAGTGTCCCACGAAGTGGGAATCTTACATTATTTTTATTATACTTTATTGCTGCTGTCCAGTAAGGTTTGACTTTAAGAAGATTGTCCTCCCTGTCTGCCTCTCTTGCTCTGATGTCAGCAGCTCTTTTCTTCTTCCTCATTGTAGATTTGGCAGCCATCTTAAGTAGCCATAAGTCTGGCAGCTCTGGTTCACAAGTCTTTTTTACCTAACTGTACCTGTTACAAGAATTCAGCTTGAAAATAAACTTTCTTCTAGAATCTTCATATGTGTCTCCTGTGGTTGAGATCAAGATATCTGATAATATACCTAAGTGTGAGTACTAATTCATACTGAGGCAGCCTAGAAATAGTGTCTCAAGCTCCCTACACCTGCAGCCTAATTATGGAGTCAGAATATTTAGGAGCGACCAAAAGAGCTTTGGTGGGAATGGTTGCTCCCATGCGTTCCAATGTGGGGCTTGCAGGTCCTATAAAAGGCAGTTCTGTTGGCTCAGATGGTTGTGTCATGTTGGAGTTGGAGAATAACCAGTAATAGTGATCACACTGAGCTCAAAGCAGGATCTGTATTGCTGTCTGGGTGAGACCCTATTGTTGCTTTCTCTTCACTGAGAAAGGACTGTGATTTTTGCCATTTTGTTTGTTCCAGAACAAGCTGTTTTTCATTTGAGAACTGTGAAAGTTTCTGGAGCTTAAAAAACCTCACACTGTTTAGACACAAGAACTCAGTGCTTGTGTGAAGTGTGGTGCTTACCCGAGAAAGTGAATCTCTAACAATAATACAGGGTGGGCCATTTATATGAATACACCTAAATAAATTGGGAATGGTTGGTGATATCAACTTCCTGTTTGTGGCACATTAGTATATGATAGGGGGAAACCTTTCAAGATGGGTGGTGACCATGGTGGCCATTTTTGATCCAACTTTATTTTTTTCAAAGGGAAGAGGGTCATGTGACACATCAAACTTATTGAGAATTTCACAAGAAAAACAATGGTGTGCTTGGTTTTAACGTAACTTTATTCTTTCATGAGTTATTTACAAGTTTATGACCACTTATAACATGTGTTGTGTTGAATTGTCAATGCAACCCTCTTCTCCCACTCTTGACACACTGATAGCAACACCGCAGAAGAAATGCTAGCACAGGCTTCCAGTGTCCGTTGTTTCAGATGCTGCACATCTCGTATCTTCACAGCATAGACAATTGCCTTCAGATGACCCCAAAGATAAAAGTCTAAGGGGGTCAGATCGGTAGACCTTGGTGGCCATTCAACTGGCCCATGACGACCAATCCACTTTCCAGGAAACTGTTCATTTAGGAATGCTCGGACCTGACACCCATAATTGATGGTATGGTGTGGTATATGGGGTATGAAGATAGTGGAAACCTCAATGCCACTGGATATCTGAAATTGCTACATGATGATGTGTTGCTCTCTTTATGCACTGAAGATAGCACATTCCCTGAGTTTTTCCAGCAAGATGGTGCACCACCACATTATGGGTGTCAAGTCCAAGCATTCCTACAAGGAATCTGACCCCCCTAGACTAGCATTTCTTCTGCGGTGTTGCTATCAGTGTGTCAAGAGTGGGAGAAGAGGGTTGCATTGACAATCTAACACAATGGGCAGCACTTTGAACACATTTTATAAGTGGTCATAAACTTGTAAATAACTCATGAAAGAATAAAGTTACGTTAAAACCAAGCACACCATTGTTTTTCTTGTGAAATTCTCAATAAGTTTGATGCGTCACATGACCCTCTTCCCATTGGAAAAAATAAAGTTGGATCCAAAATGGCCGACTTCAAAATGGCCGCCATGGTCACCATCCATCTTGAAAAGTTTCCCCCTCTCCCATATACTAATGTGCCAGAAATAGGAATTTGATATCACCAACCATTCCCATTTTATGTAGGTGTATCCATATAAATGGCCCACCCTGTAGAGATGATTGCTATAATCGTGATTGTATTGATGTAGAGAATCATTTTACCGTGTCATTTTCATAGCTCAACATCAAAACCCTAAAAACACTGGCAGAATTGTACTCTTTCACCACTTCACCCCGCTTGGAATTTACCATATTTTTTAGTAAATTGGAAAATTTGAGATGAGGCTTATGGAAGTGTGGGGGCTCAGGGCTTTCACAATGTTGGCGGAGCACCCGCACCACCGAAAACCAGTTTCTACCAGACTGGGACTCGCAGCATCACTCAGCGTCGCACCTCCAATCACCCCCTCCTCCCAGTTCAGGTCCTCCAGCATCGCCCGACTCTTTGATGTGTCACATGACCCTCTTCCCATTGGAAAAAATAAAGTTGGATCCAAAATGGCCGGCTTCAAAATGGACACCATGGTCACCACCCATCTTGAAAGTTTCCCCCTTCCATATACTAATGTGCCACAAACAGGAAGTTGAGATCACAACCATTCCTATTCTATTTAGGTGTATCCATAAAAATGGCCCACCCTGTGTGTATATATATATATATATATATATACATACACACACACTAATATATACATATATATATATATATTAGATGGAGGCCCGATGCTATCGCATCGAGAGGGCACAGTGCTCTGCACACAGGATTTCCGTTACAGAGAGATATACTCACCTTCCGACGGCCCCCGATCTGCTCTCCACGCTCTCAGCATCTTCCGGTCCCAGTAATTCTTAGCACGAAGGACCGGAGATGACGTCACTCTCGCGAAAGCGCGACATCATCAGCGGTCTTTCGCGCAAAGCATTACTGGGACAAGAAGATGCCAGGAGCGAGGTGAGAGGAGGGAAAGAATCTGGGGGGGGGGGGGCGGCGTCGGAAGGCAAGTATATCACTATTTTTTTTTATTTCTATTTTTTACAGGTTTATGATACCCAGGGCCTGGAGGAGAGTCTCCGCTCCTCCGGACCCTGGGTACCATCCGCACATTGAGCGCTGCGCTGGTCATCTCCCGACTGCGTTGCCGCTGACCTCCGTGCAGCAGGAGATGCCCCACGGCAATGCAGATCTCCCGATGGTAGGGGTGGCGTGCGCCGTTCAAATACCGTGCCAATTAGCTGCGGACTGCGCCTGTCGCTGATTGGTCGCGCCCGGCCGGCCGTGACCAATCAGTGACGTGGGATTTCCGTTACAGACAGACTTAGACGATTATATAGTAGGTATATATATATATATATATATATATACACAGTATATATATATATATATATATACACACACACACACACACGCATATACACATGAGAATTGTACTTTTTATACAAATAAAAACTTACCTGAATTATTTTACAATTGGAAATTTATTGTTTAAAATACATAAATATAAGTCCTCCCATGATCTTCTGTACTCATAATTTTGGTGTGTACTTAAAGAATTAATCACTTGACACCTACAAGATCTCCCTTCTTAGGGTTCTGGAACTATTTTGGAATTCTGACACATCACATTTATTTTGGCTGTTTCGGGGCAATGAAAAAGGAAAACAATTAACAGCATATTTACAGGATAAATGACAAATGAGTACATACAGAGAGGTCAATTATTCATTGGCTTCAGCTATGTCAGACTCCTTCCTATATTTTCTGCCTGTCTCCTTGCTTGTCAAAATGAGACGATTTACCACATTTCGTTCGGAGAGGATGAATGATGGGAAATAATTATGCTTATAAAATGAAGAGTATGTACTAGCTGATGCTTAGTGTAGATTTGCCAGATATATTTGTTCTTTATAAAACTTTCCAGGCTTCCTTAATGCTATAAATGCAGCTGCTATACAAAGTTCCATCACAAAGTCTACAACCTGACGAGTGCTCTATGCAGCCAGATGGAGGCCATCGTCTTGAATTTAAATAAACATTTATAACTTTATTATTTTATTTAGTTTTACCAAAAATAGATCTGAAGTTTCTGGTATCTGAGATTCTGGAAACTCCTAAACTCCATTATGTTACTATTTTTGTGAAAAGTTACAGCTCTTAAAGATTTACAGCATGCCCTCTTGGACCATTGAGAGCCAGTAATTTTTCAAATAAGTCATGACAATGTAAAAAATGTACCAGTTTGTCATTTAATGCAAAAAATACAAACACTCCACAGACCATGTCACTGCTTATACACATAAATATTCCTGCCATGAACAAAGTTGAAATAGGCTTCATAAACACCCCATCTACCACCTTGTTAACCCTGGAGGGTTCCAGCTTTTATTATTTTGCATTTTCTAGTTATCATACAAGGCTGCATGTAGACTTTGATGCTGCCATAAGGTGAAAGAAAAATCACACCACATATGCATTGAATAATGCCACCATACACTTAATTAATTTAACCACTATACAGAAACCAAAGTACCGTATATTCCTATATAAAACTGAATGATGCCAGTAAGTGAACCATACTGCCTAGCGTTGCAGATACTGTTTATTGTTAAGGACAGCAATAAATGACTTTACATGGAATCGGTCAGTAAGATTAACCCCCCCCAAACTGCATAGATGGGCATGCAGGTCTTTGAAAAGTAAATCCATTGACATGTTTATGTCGCCTATCTGCTGCTGCATTACAAAGAGATTATCATTTTAATTTAAATTAAAATTACACTTTATATGCTTTAATTGTAGCAGAGCACTTTAGGATTCTTTGCCTCCAGAGGTTGATTCCCTGCCAAACGCCAGCCCCTTTAGCTTGACTGATAGTTTACTGTCCATGTATTATCAGGCAAGGAAATCAGGCAGTGAGTCATCAATCAAGTTAAAAGGGCTGGTACCTGTGGAGGCAAGGCTCTTTAACCCCTTCACACCCGAGCCTGTTTTTGCCTTCGTGACCGGGCCAATTTTTTCAATTCTGACCAGTGTCACTTTATGAGGTCATAACTCTAGAACACTTCAACGGATCCTACTGATTCTGACATTGTTTTCTCATGACATATTGTACTTCATGATGGTGGTAAAATTTTTTAGATATGAGCTGCGCTTATTTGTTAAAAAAATCAAAATTTGGCGAAAATTTAGAAAATTTTGCAATTTTCAAACTTTTAATTTTTATGCCCTTAAATCAGAGAGTGATATCGCACAAAATAGTTAATAAATAACATTTCCCACATGTCTACTTTACATCTGCACAATTTTGGAAACATAATTTTTTTTTTAGGAAGTTATAAGGGTTAAAAGTTGACCAGCGATTTCTCATTTTTACAACAAAATTTGCAACACCATTTTTTTTAGGGACCACCTCACATTTGAAGTGAGTTTGGGGGGTCAATATAACAAAAAATACCCAAAAGTGACACCATTCTAAAAACTGCACCTCTCAATGTACTCAAAACCACATTCAAGAAGTTTATTAACCCTTCAGGTGCTTCACATGAATGAATGGAATATGGAAGGAAAAAATAAACATTTAACTTTTTTTCACAAACATTTTACTTCAAAACCATTTTTTTTTTATCTTCACAAGTGTGAAAATGAACCACAAAATTTTTTGTGCAATTTCTCCCGAATACGCAGATACCCCGTATGTGGGGCTAAACCACTGTTTGAGCACACGGCAGAGCTCAGAACGGAAGGAGCGCCGTTTGACTTTTTCAATGCAGAATTGGCAGGAATTGAGATCGGATGCCATGTCGCATTTGGAGAGCCCCTGATGTACCTAAACAGTGGTGACCCCATTTTGGAAACTAGACCCCTTAAAGAACTTATCTAGATGTGTTGTGAACACTTTGAACCCCCAAGTGCTTCACAGAAGTTTATAACGTAGAGCCATGAAAATAAAAAATCATTTTTTTTTTCCACAAAATGACCTTTTAGCCCCCAATTTTTATTTTCACAAGGGTAACAGGAGAAATTGAACCCCAAAAGTTGTTTTCCAATTTGTCCTGAGTACGCTGACACCCTATATGTGGAAGAAATCTACTGTTTGGGCACACGGTGGGGCTCGGAAGGGAAGTAGTGACGTTCTGAAATGCAGACTTTGATGGAATGGTCTGTGGGTGTCATGTGCGTTTGCAGAGCCCCTGATGTACCTAAACAGTGGAAATCCCCCACAAGTGACCCCATTTTGGAAACTAGACCCCCCAAGGAACTTATCTAGATGTGTGGTGAGCACTTTGAACCCCCAAATGTTTCAGTAAAGTTTATAATGCAGAGGCGTGAAAATAAAAAAATCATTTTTTTTCCACAAAAATGATCTTTTAGCCCCCAATTTTTATTTTCACAAGGGTAACAGGAGAAATTGGACCCTAAGAGTTGTTGTCCAATTTGTCCTGAGTACGCTGGTACCCCATATGTGGGAGAAAACTACTGTTTGGGCTCACGGTGGGGCTCGGAAGGGAAGTAGTGACGTTCTGAAATGCAGACTTTGATGGAATGGTCTGCGGGCGTCATATTGCATTTACAGAGCCCCTGATGTACCTAAACAGTGGAAACCCCCAATTCTAATTCCAACCCTAACCCCAACACACCCCTAACCCTAATCTCAGCCCTAACCCTAACCACAAACCTAACACCAACACACCCATAACCTTAATCCCAGCCCTAGCCCTAACCCTAGCCCTAACCTGTGTACCTGCTTTTTTCTTTTTTTTTCTTTACTTTTTTTTATTTTTGTGACAAGATCGCTGCGCTGCGATCTGACTCATAGTAACGCCACTTCTCCTCTGATCTCACACTGACAGATGATCAGAGGAGAAGCAGCGTTACTATGTGACAAGATCGCTGCCTGGCACACTGTAACGTGACTTCTCCTCTGATCTCACAATGACAGATGATCAGAGGTGAAGCAGCGTTACTGTGCGACAAGATCGCTGCCTGGCACAGCTGTGCCAGGCAGCGATCTAGTCACACAGTAACGCTGCTTCACCTCGGATCATCTGTCAGTGAGATCAGAGGGAGAAGCCGCGTTACAATGAGGGAGATCGCCGGGAAACAAGCAGCTTTCCCAGCGATCGCTCCCATTGGCTGCTGTGACGCTGACGTCATCAGGACCTGAACCAATCAGGTCTCGATGACGTCAGGGGTCCCAGCATGCATTGTGCACCGGGATCCCCGCGTTGTAAGGTATGTGGGGGTCCCGGGGGGCACAAAACCGCCGACAGTAGATAAACGTCGGCGCTGCACAAAGCCCAGCAAGCGCCAACGTTTATCTACTGTGGGCGGTCGGGAAGCGGTTAAGTTCTCTGTCACACCAAGAGCACCTGTATTAAAATCATGATTTCTCATAAATGCAGCAACAGATAGAAGATATAAAGGTGTTGATGGATTTAAATTTTAAAGACCTGTACGTCTATATGTGCGGTTTATTGGTAAATTCACTTTAATCTTTCAGTTTTTAAGGGGAGTAGATAAATAGTTTAAACAATAACTGTTTCTAGTTCTATGGATTACTTATATTAATTAGGGTGCATATCGTAGATCATAATGTAAAATCGTGTGATACACTACTTAAAAATACAAGTAACACATTTTCTTACAAGGAAACAGCAGGCTTAGCCCGTAAACCACAGCGAGTTAAATATCAAATGACTGCACCATGCAGCCGAATATGCGGCATGATGGGAAATCTCATAATAAAGTTAAACCATGATGTGCCCAAAGAGGTTTTCACTGATATATTTCTGGATTACAATGATAATCTTTTTCTGTTGCATACAATTTTGTATATAAATTTAATCACTTCGCTTCCCGTACTAGATGGTATAGACATATTTTATTTTGACTAACCCATTAACAATATGCCAGGCCAGCGGCTAGAGAGTTTATAAAATTCATAGTTAAATCTGTCACAATGAGAACTTCTGAATAGTCTGTCTGAATGATCAATCACTGGAAATGTTAGACTTTTGCCAGAAGAATAAAGAAAAGAGGTCATGATCATAACCATATCTATATTGAAAATACATTATAACTAGATTTTACACAATGTAATATGAAGCCCTCACATAAGGAGCTTCGAATAAATTTTGATTACATAGCATTACCTTGCACGGCTGATACAGGAGCTTATGGAGGTGTTAGTCAGGAGGACAAGGGACAAATGGAATTCACTGAAACATCACAATGAGCATTGAACAAATACAAAAGAGGTCCAATATCTCTCTGTATCGTTTCATAAGACGTCTTGTGCCTTATCCAGAAGATATGTTTAGCAACTAAATCAAAATCATTCTGATATTCCCCATAAGCAGAAAGCTGCTAAAGATGGATCAAAATCAATTGACAAAAATTATTTTAAAGCCTACCCTTATGTTGTGAGCACCCAAACTTGATATAATAGAGAAAATTGTTTTTTTTTATATCTCTAAGGCCTGTTTCACACTTGCTTTTTTTTGCAGCGCGTTTTTCCTGCAAAAAAACGCATTGAAAAACGCATACAAAAGCATACAACTGCTGCGTTTTTTTCAAGCATTTTTATGAGCATGCATGAAAAAAACGCAGCGTTTTTATGTGTTTGTATGCGTTTTTAGTGCGTTTTTACCGCGTTTGCGTTTTTTTCCAACATTAGGTGGCCCCTCACACTAACCCAAACTATGACTTTACTAACCCTAACCCTGACCCTAACCCTAACCCTAACCCTAACCCTGACCCCAACCCTAACCCTGACCCTAACCCTTAACCAAACCATACTTAACCCTAACCCTGACCCTAACCCTTAACCAAACCATACTTAACCCTAACCCTGACCCTAACCCTGACCCTAACCCTAACCCTGACCCTAACCCTAACCCTGACCCTAACCCTTAACCAAACCATACTTAACCCTAACCCTAACCCTAACCCTGACCCTAACCCTAACCCTAACCCTTAACCAAACCATACTTAACCCTAACCCTGACCCTAACCCTGACCCTAACCCTAACCCTAACCCTGACCCTAACCCTAACCCTGACCCTAACCCTTAACCAAACCATACTTAACCCTAACCCTGACCCTAACCCTTAACCAAACCATACTTAACCCTAACCCTGACCCTAACCCTTAACCAAACCATACTTAACCCTAACCCTGACCCTAACCCTGACCCTAACCCTGACCCTAACCCTAACCCTGACCCTAACCCTTAACCAAACCATACTTAACCCTAACCCTGACCCTAACCCTGACCCTAACCCTAACCCTGACCCTAACCCTTAACCAAACCATACTTAACCCTAACCCTGACCCTAACCCTAACCCTAACCCAGACCCTAACCCTTAACCAAACCATACTTAACCCTAACCCTGACCCTAACCCTAACCCTGACCCTAACCCTAAACCCCCTTAACTAACCCTAACTTTACCCAAACCCCTAAATTCCATTGTCTAAACTAATGGTAAAAAAAAAAACGCATGTGCAAAAAAACGCATACATAAGCATGCCAATGCGCACATATGCTCACCATAGACTTATAATGGGTGTCTTGCTGTAAAAAAACGCATTGCGCGCGCATGCGTTTTTTTGAGGCAAATCGGACGCACAAAAAATGCAACAAGTTGCATTTTGTGCGCCCGAGCGCATACCGCAAAAAAACGCATGCGCGGTAAAACGCGTACAAACGCATGTGTAAGCGCACATAAGCGCATCCCATGCAAAGTATAGGAAAAAAAAACGCATGCGCTATTTAGCGCTAAATTACCGCGAAAAAAACGCAAATGTGAAACCAGCCTAACTTTTTTTTTTCACGCGTGGGAGTATGGTAGGTTTTAGTGGAAGATCGGGGGCAAAGTAGGCCACCTATGTGTCTTTTTTGCTACACTTTGTGGTGATTACATAGGGTTAATTCCCGAAAAACAGAAAGCGTTATAGAATATTTTGTTCTTCGTTTACTTTGCAGTTTAACATCGTGGGTATAACTAAATACATTTTCATGATGTCGTGTAGAGGGCATCTGTTATCCACAGCTAGTAGAATTTGAAAAAAAAAGAGAATGGAAGGGATGCCTTCAATTTTTGGGTTTAAAGGGGAAGTTCTCAAGTTTAAAACGTATCCCCTTTTCTAAGGATAGAGGATAACTTTCCCATCGTTGGAAGTCTAACCACCATGTACGTCACCGATTCCAAAAGCTGAAAAAGTGCAATGGAGTAAAGTTCAATCATGTGCACTTCCAATCTAGGGAATGCTAGAGACTGCAAAACATATTCCTTGGTTGATCCTCAGCGCCCCCATTAGAATTAATGAAGCAGTAGTGGCATGATCAACCTCCGCTCCATTCAGATAGAGCTCTTAAGAGTCCTATTTCTTGGAATAGGGAGGAGCCATGGCAGTCGAACCCCAGTGAATAGGGATAAAATTTCAAACTTGGGAAAGCCCCATTAAGTCTTTTAAGTTACGAAAAAAGTGGATTAGGAAGGCAAAATTGAGTGATGCCACTTCTGCAGTTCTCATTCCAGTTCTGTTTTATATTTGTCACATCAGGTTGTCAGAATGCCAATCTCATCCATGTGACTGCAGGATTAATTTACTGTAGGTGTAATATGCCATACAATATAGGAACTAAATATTCAGATTGCAGACTTGAAGTGCTAAATAAACGATAGGATAACTGACTAACCAAATGAAAACAGCTACAGCATAAAATAGGTCATAAAAAAAAAGCTATGCCAGAAACATTTCTTCAAGCATAGAAGAATGTTACAGGGGCAAATAACCTACCAATAATGTCAGTGTTTTTTTTAACCCCTTCAAGCCCTATAACAGATCTATAAAATAAATGTAAAAAAAATCCTCGATTAAAAAAGACATATTTGGTATCACCACATCTGTAAAAATCAACAAGTGCAGTAAAAAATGTAAAAAAAAAAAAAATAGAAATACCAAAGTTGAGATTTTTTTCAGACACCACACTTTCCTAAAAAATGCAATAAAAAGAGATCAAAACATATTTTCCCAAAAATTCTATCAATAAAACTATCAGCTCGCAACACACCTCCATAGAGAAAAAAAATTATATATATATATATATATAAACAACGACAAAGCAAAGTCCAGCAATAACGTGAGCAATCCAGGATGCTGTTAAAATTTTTTTTCTTTTTATTCATAAATCCATTAAAATGCAATGGTCCAAGCAGTTCAAAACAGCAATAACGCAGGAAAGTCATGCAGATAGGACTACGCGTTTCACGGTCCAGAATCTGGACCGTGAAGAAGGCGGGTTCTACCGCTGAAACGCGTAGTCCTATCTGCACGACTTTCCTGCGTTATTGCTGTTTTGAACTGCTTGGACCATTGCATTTTAATGGATTTATGAATAAAAAGAAAAAATTTTTTAACAGCATCCTGGATTGCTCATGTTATTGCTGGACTTTGCTTTGTCGTTGTTCACATTTGTATGGATGGACTCCTACATCCAGATCCGGGCACAACGGAGTTAACCAGGTCAGCTGAGGTTCCAGGTGGTTCACAGGAGTGAGCTGGTCTACATTGTTGGATATATATATATATATATATATATACACACACATATATATATATATAGTAGGTATTCAACTCGCTCAGGAGCCACGGGAGTCAATCAGGAGGCACGTTCCTTTAAAAGTTCATAGGGTTTATTGCTTCAGAACCCATAAAGCAGAACATAACAAATGAATAGCCTTTAGCTCAGGCAAAAGCAAGCATAAGTGTCCATTATTTCAGGCTCAGTCCTGGAGCCTCAGCAAACACAGGAGGCTTAGGCTACTTTCACACTTGCTTTTTTTTGCAGCGTGTTTTTCCTGCAAAAAAATGCATGGAAAAAACGCATACAAATGCTGCGTTTTTTTTCAAGCATTTTTATGCGCATGCATGAAAAAAACGCAGCGTTTTTATGCGTTTTTAGTGCGTTTTTACCGCATTTGCGCTTTTTTTTTCAACATTAGTTGGCCTCACCAAAAAATCAAGATAGGGTTAGGATTAACACTAACCCAAACCATGACTTTACTAACCCTAACCAAACCATACTAACCCTAACCCTTAACCAAACCATACTAACCCTAACCCTTAACCAAACCCTAACCAAACCATACTAACCCTAACCCCCCTTAACTAACCCTAACTCTAACCCAAACCCCTAATTTCCATTGTCTAACTAATGGTCAACAAAAAAACGCATGCACAAAAAAACGCATACATGAGAATGCGTATGCGCACCCATAGACTTACAATGGGTGTCTTGCTGTAAAAAATGCATTGCGCGTGCATGCGTTTTTTTGAGGCAAGTCGGACGCCCCAAAAATGCAACAGGATGCATTTTGTGCGCCCGAGCGCACACCACAAAAAAAGCATGCGCGCAAAAACGCATACAAACGCATGTGTATGCGCACATAAGCGCATCCCATGCAAAATATAGGGAAAAAAAGCGCATGCGTTTTTTAGCGCTAAAATACAGCGCAAAAAAACGCAAGTGTGAAACCAGCCTTATTCGTCCTCACTTACAGCCAATATCCACAGGCCTCACCGGGTCAGCAGCCTCAGAACGTGGTCTTCAGGAAGTTAGCACACCTTCCTCCACATAGGCCTGCCGGGACCTTCCACATGGCCCAATCAGATCCATGCGCTCTCTCTCATGTGACCTACTCTGGTTACCTTATATGGTCCGTAGCCACGCCCAACGGGTCACATGACTATGACCTCATCACAGGTCCTTCAAGCATTCATACACAAATACTTTATTATGCCACTCTTAAACACACCCCTGGGTGGATTTGTAGATGATTGATCCCTCCCGTCTCATCAATCATCTGAAGGCTTCTCCTTGACACATTGGAACGACAGATCAGCTCTGCTGATCAGCACATAAGCAAGCCTTCATCTCAAGGCCACCTGTTGTGAGCTCATTTTCGGGTTTGCCTCTGGCTTCTGGTGAGGGTTATGGAGCTGGCTGTGATGACAGAGGAGTAGTGAGTCCTCTATCTGGACTCCCTCTGTTGGTGAAGGGAGGTAATGAAGCTGATCTAAATGGCAGAGACCGGCCACCTGAGGAAGAGGACTGCGATTGGACATCAGGAGTTTCTGAATGGATTTAAGGCAGCCGACTCCCTAGTTTCTTGCTGGTGATTTCTCCTGACTGTGGCTTCTGGTTTCCAGTTTGGTTCCTGCCTTCTTCAAGGTAAGTTTTCTCTGCTATTGTTCATATGAGTGTTTTGTCTGGTTTACTTAGTTTTTGTGTTTAGCCAGCCCTGGCTGGGACTGGGCTGAATCCCCATTTTGTCTCTGATCAGTTGATCTATTTTGCTCTGTCTTCAGAATATACCTGAGTGCTGATATAGGGATTTGCCTTTTTCTATCAGACGTGTTGGACATTTTTTGGCAGGGTTGTTTGCGTGATTGCATACAGCAGCTTTTCTTTCCTGTCCTTTCTAGTTAGTGAGGGCCCCATCGTTTGCTCAGCCTATCTTTCTATCTGTTTGTGTTTTCATCTTGTTTCACCGACAATACATGTTGGGGGCTGTCTATTGCTATGGGGTCTGCTCTGGGGCAGTTTAGATGTTCCCTTTCTTTCTTTAGGCTTATTTAGTTCTCCGGCCGTGACGAGGCATCTAAGACCACCGTAGGCACGCTCCACGGCTACTGTAAGTTGTGTGGATAGGATCAGGGGTCTGCAATCCACTAGTTACCAACCTCTCCAGTTTTCTGGGCTTAGCTTGCTTTTTGTTTTTTCCTCCTCGGTGACTCATCCATAACAGCCACCCACCTTCAGATACATAACGATCCGTCAGCATCCTATACCCATTACCACAATGGATATGACTGTAGGCCCGTCCTGGGACACCCACACAGCACCCCCTAGCGGACATAGTGGCCACTACACCACAATATATATATATGTATATACATATACACACTGCCATCAAAAGTTTAGGGGGTCACTTAGAAATTTCTTTATTTTTGAAAGAAAAGCACAGTTTTTTCCAATGAAGCTAACATTAAATAAATCAGAAATACACTATATACATTGTTAATGTGGTAAATGACTATTCTAGCTGCAAACGTCTGGTTTGTAATGCAATATCTTCATAGGTGTATAGAGGCCCATTTCCAACAACCATCACTCCAGTGTTCTTATGGCACTTTGTGTTTGCTAACCGTGTAAGAAGCTTAATGGATGGTTAGATTACCCTTGAAAACCCATTTGCAAGTATGTTAGCACATCTGAAAACAATTTGGCTGATTAGAGAAGCTATAAACCTGACCTTCCTTTGAGCTAGTTGAGAATCTGAAGCATTACATTTGTTGTTTCCATTACACTCTCAAAATGGCCAGAATAAAATTCGACAGTCTACTCTTGTTCTTAGAAATTAAAGCTATTCCATGCGAGAAATTTCCAAGAAACTGAAGATTTCCTACAATGGTGTGTACTACTCCCTTCAGAGGAGAGCACAAACAGGCTCTAACCAGGGTATAAAGAGAAGTGGGAGGCCCCGCTGCACAACTGAGCAACAAGACAAGTACATTAGAGTCTGTAGTGTGAGAAATCGATGCCTCACAGATCCCCAACTGGCAGCTTCATTAAATAGTACACGCAAAACGCCAGTGTCAATGTTTACAGTGAAGAGGCAACTCCGGGATGCTGGCCTTCAGGGCAGAGTGGCAAAGAAAAAGCCGTATCTGAGACTGACTTGTTGTGAGCTCATCTGTTCATTCACCTTTTGTGTCCAAGGATCTCCCTCTTCTGGTGAAGGAAGGTAGTGAGGCTGATTTGGATGAAAGAAACCAAACACCTGATCAGGTGGATTGTGACTGGGTAACAGGAACTTCAGACTGGATATAAGGCAGCCGACGCCCTTCTGAGTGGCTGGTAATTTCTCTGATGGATTCTTGGAGACCAGTCTGATTCCTGCTTCCCAAAGATAAGTTTTTGCTCTGCTATTGAACGTATTAGTTTTGGTTTTGTTTACCTTGTTTTGGAGTTCAGCCATCCCCGGCTGGGGGTGTGCTGGATTCTTATTCCTTGATCAGTGTTCTCTTTTGCTCTGCTTTCAGAATATTCTGAGTGCTGATATAGGGTTTGAAGTCTAGTGACTTCAGGGTCCTTTTTGCTTATCAGTTGTGTTGGTAATATTTTTAGCAGGGTTTTCTCGGATTGCAGACAGCAGCTTTTCTGTCCTGTCCTTTTTAGTTAGCTTGGGCCCCATCGTTTGCTCATCCTATCTTTCTATCTGTGTTAGTGTTTTCATCTTGCTTCACCGTCATTATATGTTGGGGGGCTGCCTATTGCTTTGGGGTCTGCTCTGGGGCAGTCAGTTTTTCCCTTTTCTCTCTTTATGCTTATTTAGATCTCCGGCTGTGACGAGGTGTCTAGGCTCACCGTAGGAACACTCCACGGCTACTGCTAGTTGTGTGATAGGATTAGGGGTCTGCAATCCACTAGTTTCCAACCTCTCTGATTTTCTGGGCTGAGCTTGCATTTTTGTTTTTTCCTCCTCGGTGACTCAATCATAAAACTGACTAATAAAAGGAAAAGATTCATATGGGCAAAAGAACACAGACATTGGACAAAGGAAGATTGGAAAAAAGTGTTATGGACAGACGAATCCAAGTTTGGGGTGTTTGGATTGCACAGAAGAACATTTGTGAGATGCAGAACAACTGAAAAGATGCTGGAAGAGTGCCTGACGCCATCTGCCAAGCATGGTAGAAGTAATGTGATGGTCTGAGGTTGCTTTGATGCTGGTAAAGTGGGAGATTTGTTCAAGGAAAATGGATTTTGAATAAGGAAGGCAAACCCTCCATTTTCCAACGCCATTCCATACCCTGTGGACAGCACTTGATTGGAGCCAATTTCATCCAACAACAGGACAATGACCTAAAGCACACCTCCAAATTATACAAGAACTATTTAGGGAAGAAGCAGGCAGCTGGTATTCTATCTGTAATGGATTGGCCAGCGCAGTCACCAGATCTCAAACCCATTGAGCTGTGCGAGCAGCTTGACCGTAAGGTACACAAAAAGTGCCCATCAAGCCAAACCAACTTGTGGGAGAGACTTCTGGAAGCATGGGATGAAGTTTCTCCAGATTACCTCAGCAAATTAACTGCTAGAATGCCAAAGGTCTGCAATGGGAGCATTCTTTGACAAAAGCAAGTTTGAA
This sequence comes from Dendrobates tinctorius, assembly GCF_039654945.1. Classification (NCBI taxonomy): domain Eukaryota; kingdom Metazoa; phylum Chordata; class Amphibia; order Anura; family Dendrobatidae; genus Dendrobates; species Dendrobates tinctorius. The sequence goes on from NW_027361829.1 coordinate 59,106,409, forward strand.
GAAGAAAATTATTATTTCAGATAAAAATCTTTTTTTTGAACCTTGTCAATGTCTGGACTAGATTTAAAAATAATTTGGCAACTCATTTTATTAATAAAGGTATGAGTTTTCATGGAAAAAGAACATGCACATACACTGCTCAATAACAACGGAAAGACTTAAACAACACAATGTAACTCCAACTGCTCAATGAGATCAACCTGTCCAATTATGAAGCAACACTGATTGTGAACCAATTTCTACTACTGTTGTGCAAATAGAACAGAGAACAGATAGAAATGATAGGCAATTAGCAAGACAACCCCTATAAAAGTAGTGGTTCTGCAGATAGTGACTACAGACCATTTCTCTGTTCTCATCCTTTTTTGGATGTTGTTTTGGTCATTTTTGCATTTTTTTCATTGCTTTCACTCCTAGAGGTACTGTACAGTACCATGAGGCGATTTCTATAACCCACAGAAGATACTTAGGTAGTGCAGCTCATCCAGGATAGCACATCAATGTGAACTGTTTTCAAGAAGGGTATCTATGACTGTCAGCACAGTGTCCAGAGCAAGGAGCACATACCAGGAGACAGGCCAACACACGAGGAGACATGGAGGGAGTTTTTCAAGGGCAACAACCCAGCAGCCGGACCGCTACCTCCTCCTTTGTGCAAGGAGTAACAAGAGGATCAGTGCCAGAGCTCTGTAAAATGACATCCAACAGGCCACTAACATCCATGTGTCTGCTCAAACTGTCAGAATCAGACTCCATAAAGGGTAGTATGAGTGTATGATGTCCCCAAGTGGGTGTTGGGCTTGCAGCCCAATACCGTGAAGGGAGATTGGCACAGAACACAAGATTGGTAGAGAAAAGGGATGAGCGAATATGTTCGGGAAACGATCACCAAACAAAAATTCAGCACGAATATGGTAAATTCAGATTCGTTATCATTAAAATGAGCATTTTTCTTAAAATCGGAAAAAGTTGGTAACATTCAGTAATAGATAGAATAAAAGCCGGCAATTCATGTGTCGCATTCACAGCGTGAAAGATTAGAATAGATAGAACAGATATATACACATCGAATACATAGAAAGATGTCAGTGACATGTATATACATATACACAGTATGTGTGTTTGTACACACAGTATATATACTCGCGTATAAACACAGTGTATATATTTGTATATATACAGCTCTGGCAAAAATTAAGAGACCACCAAATCAAAACCCTGTCATGGACAGCCCATTCTCCAGACCTGAACCCCATAGAAAACCTCTGGAATGTAATCAACAGGATGATGGATAGTCACAAGCCATCAAACAAAGAACTGCTTAAATTTTTGTGCCAGAAGCAGTGTGAAAGACTAGTAGCAAGCATGCCAAGACGCATGAAAGCTGTGATTAAAAATCATGGTTATTCCACAAAATATTGATTTCTGAACTCTTCCTGAGTTAACACATTAGTATTGTTATTTCTAAATAATTATGAACTTGTTACCTTTGCATTATTTGAGGTCTGAAAGCACTGTTTTTATTTTTGTTTGTTTTTTTTAATTTTGACTATTTTTAGTTTTCAGAAAAAAACCCAAAATGTATTGCTTGGAAATTCAGAGACATGTTGTCAGAAGTTTGTAGACTAAAAGAGCAATTTACATTTTATATACCTATAAAGAGAAAATTTGGAAGTGGTCTCTTAATTTTTGCCAGAGCATATATACACATATATACACATATATGTAATAGCATGGTCGCCGGGGGTAGCCCCATCAGACACTCCAGTACTCACTGTGCTGGAGGCTGCTTCAACCCTGGTACTTTGCCCACTTCTGGGGTTCAAAAGACTGTTGGCAGAGGCTGCAATAACTTTAAACAGTTCAACTTTATTTTCCTCAGGACACAGCATGTCCAAAATGCCTTTAGGACTCTCAACACGGTACCAGCAATACATATTCATCTTCAGCAGCACACAACTTCCTCAGTTACACTTGGGTGGACCACACAATGACAACGGAACGAGGAGCCCAGTGAATACGACACTTCGACCTCTCTTCTTGCGACCGACTTCAGCCCACGAAGGTACCCGTCTACTAGGTCATTTACCCCTTTATGGTAATCTTGTCCGTGCACTCTGCTGGTGGCCAACTCGACTACTTGGTCAGCCCCCACACAGTGGCTGTCATCTCCACAGGGACGCTTCTTCTTTACACTGTGTCTCAACAGCTCCCAGACTCAGGCTGACTTCTTACACAGACTGGCTTCACTATCACATCAGCTCCCAGTCCCAGGCTGACGGCTCTCCAGTGGCTCTCCCACTGGCTGCTGCTGTAGGCAATACCCTCCACACAACAAGAAAGCACAAAAAAAGTTCAGGTTTTAAATACATTAGATAGGGACTGCTTCGTGAAGGGTTATCGTGACGTGGTGATGCGGCTTGGTATACATTTTTTGCAAAAAACGTATCGACTAAATACCCTGTATTTGTTATACAGCACTTGTTGATTACTGTCATGTTTTTTACTGCAGAGTATTTTTGCAAATTTGTTATTTTGTGCTTTCTTGTTGTGTTTCAGCCATTGGGTGGTGTGAGCATTGTCTTACCGACTTGTTCACACACTTGTGCATGTCACATATGTTTTTAATCTATTTTTTCCATGCTCAGCATGGTTTGGGAGACCCCACCCCTCTCCTATGTGACATGCACATAAATGAGCTGTCTTACACTACAAGTCCATATACTAGGAGGCGCCTGTCTGTATCCTGTTCATTTAGACACTGTTCACATGTTCAGGTTTTAAATACATTAGATAGGGACTGCTTCGTGAAGGGTTACCGTGACGTGGTGAAGCGGCTTGGTATACATTTTTTGCAAAAAACGTATCGACTAAATACCCTGTATTTGTTATACAGCACTTGCTGATTACTGTCATGTTTTTTACGCAGAGTATTTTTGCAAATTTGTTATTTTGTGCTTTCTTGTTGTGTTTCAACGTGTGCACATACCTTTCTAGACACCTGGCATTCGCTCAGCTCTTCTCCTGACACCATACAGTGCATACAGTATGTGAATCAAGACCTGAACTCTGCATAATGGTTTAAAAACAAAACAGAAAACAAAATATTCTAAAATCTGAAAAACTCCTCAAGTATGGTCGTCAAAATGAAAACAGATCAGGCAAGTGATAAAGTATAATATTTTAAATAATGATATTGATTTTAAGAATTTGAAAGTTTAGAAGACCTGTAAAGTATATGAAAATAAAACCAAAGTGACAGGAGAAAAAACAATGTAGGATTGTAATGTTCTATGTGACAATATCATTAAATCACACAACTGTTTCTAGTAAGCCAGTAAACATTTTGTGACGTGTAATTTAAAGATTTAAAGCTTCTCTCCATTGTTTTGTTTTTTTTTATTTCAGTGCTGGAGTAGTGCTACTAATGTAAGTTCCCGAGTGTTATACTTACTAGACACCATCTGTTATCGGCAACGTTCTAGTCATCTTCTGCAGGCTGTGACCTGTCGGATCGCTCCAGTGTTTGCTGGACAAGCTGGAGGTCACTACTCAATGTAAGTCTATGAGAGCCAGAATGAGGATCAAATAGACTTACACTGAGTTTTTAACCGTTATCTCTGACTTCCGGTCAGTCAGAAGTTGCGGTCACAAGATGGCGGTGCAGGACAGGAGTGGTGCTGGGAACAGCTAAAGATGGTGGATGGTAAGTATAAGCCTATGGTAAGGGAACTTAAAAGGAACCTGTCAGCAGGATTGTGCACAGAAAAGGAGCACCCCTAGGGCCGTGGGATACTCGGTACCGGGTCGGTACTTAAAGGGGAAGTGTCACAGTAGTGGGGACCAGGTCTGTGGGCCTAGTGTCCAACAAAATAAGGTTTTATTAGGAATAAAGTTTATGTGGGGATAAGTTTGTGACGCCACCTGTGGTTTCTAGTCAGAGGTGACCAGCGCTGCAGTGCAGATCCTCTGGGACTGGTGGTGATGCAGCTCTCCACAGGCAGAGCTTAGTCCCTGGGCAGATGTAGAATGTAGAAGATGTTGTATTTGATGGTGGCAGATGTAGCTGAGTTGGGTAGGTGACGCAGGAAGAATTAGGGGACACAGCTGGGTGCAATTCCAAAGGTTTACTCACAGTTCTTATGGGCCCAAGTGCCCACTTGGTGCTGCATCCTCCAGGTGAGGGGCTCAGCAAACTCCCAGGTAGATCAGGATTCACCTTCCCAGGACTCCCTTCAGTGTGTGCTTTTCCTGGCTGTCTCACTGTGTTGGTTTCTCACCTCTTCCTGCCCAACACCTCACAGCCAGTGTCCCAAGCCAGCAGCCTTGGACCTTGTCAGGTATCGTTCTCTGTGTTCTCTTGCTCATATGCGGCTGCCTTTTCAGTGATGTAACCGTGGCTTGTGTTGAGACACCTACAGGTGCCTCTGCCTCCGGCTTTCTAGCTGAGCCCGATGATCACTCCACTAGGCTAGGGGGGCCAGTACCCCCACTGCGACCGGATTCCTCCTCCTGACGTTAGCCGGCATGGAACTAGCCCCACAGGCAGTATGGTCGCTGCGCTGTGCCTCTGGGATCCCTTCCATCTTCAGGGATTTTTCTTCTGTCTGTTTCCTTCCCTCCAGCAACTCCTGACAGGGAGTTGCTTCACACACGTCTTTCCACTTCCTCCCCTCCTGACGTTCTCCCGAGTAAACTCTCTTCTCTCGCTCTCATCCTACTAAATCCACCCACTTCCCAACACCCTTTACTACCCAGACAGGGTTGAGATACTCCTCCCATAGGGTACATCCAGATGCCCTGCTGCTATAGGATGTGTGTTGGGTGCAGGTGTTTGAGTCCTATGAGGTGCTCCCTCCTTACCTAAGAGTGGGGTACCACACCTCTGGGTGAGGTGCAGCACCTCTGTGGCAAATGACCCTCAGGGGCGCCACAGTATCATACAGAGAGTATCAGGTTGGCGCCATTATACTGAATAATATGATACCTTGGTTGATGAAATCCATCTTATGGTTGTTCTTTATTTTCAGTTTTGTGTTAATGATATGCTCGTGCCCCGGGGCAGCCTGGAGGAGGGGGTCTGCATGTGGTGCTCTGATAAGATATTCATAATGAAGACTGCTGACAGGGCAGGGATTCTTCATTATGAATATATAATCAGAGCACCACATAAAGGGGCATGAGCATATCATTAACTCAAAACTGAAAATAAAGATTAAAGAACAACCCATAAAATGGATTTCATCAATCAAGGTATCATCATTTTAATCAGTATAATGGTGAGTACCTGACAATGTCTGTAGGTTACTGTGCACAATCCTACTTACAGGTTCCCTTTAAGCGCACCACCAATAAAAAAAAAACATGCTGGAGTGGTATTTTAAAGAATGTTGTACTTATGGCTGATAGCGTAAATGTCCATTAAAAAGGGGTCCACTTCTGTAACCTTTATAGTCATGTATTGTGTCAGGGACGGACATACTGCATGTGCAGCCAATACTTCTGCATCGGAGCCCAGAGGCTCCTGGGGGCCCCTGCAGGGCTGCTAATAATGAGGGCAATCTGGCCTGTTTATCCGGCCCTGAGGCTCTGGGGGGCCCCTGGCCAGATTGCCCTCAGGTGCGATGGGCAGGGAAAGATCCCTGCAGCTCGGCTGCTTGCAAGAGAAAATGGCAGCAGAGCTGTAGCAATCCGTCCTGCTTCCTGCCCACAGTGTGGCTGCATGACATAATCATTCAGTGCTGCGGCCGCTGTGCCAGAGAGAAGAAGCTGACAGTGATGCTGCAGGACAGCGTGTGGAGAGGTGCGAGGTGCTGTGTGTGTGTGTATATGTGTGTGTGTGTTGCTGCGGGGGAATGTGCAGAGAGGTGAATGGTGCTGTGTGTAGGTGAAGGAGAGGGCAGTGATGTGGGAGAAGGCAATGATGTGGGTAACGGAGAGGGCAATGGCAATGATGGGGAGAAAGCAATGATGGTGGCAGTTGAAAGGACAATGATGGGGGTGGTGGGGGAGGAGGAAATGATGGAGGTGGTGGATTGGGCAATGATGGGGTGGTAGTGGAAAGGACAGGAACGGACAATGCTGGTGGAAAGGGCAATGATGGGGTGGTGGGGGAGAAGGAAATGATGGAGGTGGTGGAATGAGCAATGATGGGGCTGGTGGGGGAGAAGGCAATGATGGAGGTGGTGGAGGAGAGGACAATAATGGGATGCGGGGGAGGAGGACAATGAGGGGTGTGGGGGATTGGGATGGGAGGAAGGGGGATTTATAATGGATTTAGCAACAGGGGGAGGTGGAGGAAGACGTTTTCGCTTATTATGTCTAACACAGTCCCTTAGTATATAGTATACTTGCTTATTATGTATTGCACCATCCCTCAGTATAGAGTGTAGTCACTTTTTATGATGCTGCCGTCCCTTATTATATAGCTTCCTCTGCTGTTATGTACAGTGGCTGTCACTTACATAGTGTATTCTTGTTATTTTTGTTATTCGCAGTGCCCTCTTATTACAACCCCCATTTCTTGTTAGATATAAAATGACTGCTGATGGAGGAGCCGGTGACACGACGACCAGTCCATAAGCTCTTCCAGTAGAAAAGAAGCTTTCCTATGCTCCATCAGCAATCATTGCATTACACAGCTAACAAGACAGGATGGTATGTAATAAAAAAACAGGGCTCTATGTAATCCAATATGTAAGGGACAGTGCTGTACATAACAAGTGAGGGTAATGTTTAATAAGGGATGACAATATGCATAATAAAGGAGAATATGTAATTTATATACATGTATGTGTGTGTGGCTATATATATATATATATATATATATATATATATATATATAGCTACACACACATACATGTATATATATATATATATCTTTGTTGTCATAGAAGGCGAGTGGCCCAGACACATTTCTTGAACAGGGGCCCTAAGCTGTCAGTGTCCACCCCCGTGGCTTTTGTTTTAATGGCCTTGGCTCATTCAGCTATTACATGGGCAGCTACATTATGTAAATTTGAGCTATTTAAATACCGTAATTGCCCAATACCACTCCCAGCATAAACTGCTGTTTAAGGGCATGCGCACACAACATCTTTTTTCTGGTGGCAGAGCTGCGGAGTTTTTCCATACCATGCTATAGAAAAATACTATAGAAGTGAGCGGCTTCTGCTTGGTATAACCCTCTTTAAACCACTTTGTGGTTTCCGAACACTATAGTTGTAAAATACAGTTGTGCTCAAAAGTTCACATACCCAGACAGAATTTTTGCTTTCTTAGCCTTTTTCAAAGAATATGAATGATAACACAAAAACATTTTCTTCACTCATGGTTAGTGGTTGAGTGAAGGCATTTATTGTCAAACTACTGTGTTTTCTCTTTTTAAATCATAATGTCAACCCAAAACGTCCAAATGACCCTGATCAAAAGTTAACATACCCCATATCTTAATACCGTGTATTGCCCCCTCTATCATCAATGACAGCTTGAAGTCTTTTATGGTAGTTGTGGATGAGGTTCTGTATTTTCTCAGATGGTAAAGCTGCCAACTCTTCTTGGCAAAAAGCCTTCAGTTCCTTTAAATTCCTGGGCTATCTAGCATGAACTGCGCATTTGAGATCTCCCCAGAGAGGCTCAAACATATTGAGGTCAGGAGACTGACATAGCCACTCCAAATCCTTCATTTTGTTCTGCTGTAGCCAATAACAGGTTAACTTGGCCTTGTGATTTGAATCGCTGTCATGTTGGAACGTCCAAGTACGTCCCATGGGCAGCAGTATTTCCTGATACTGCATTCATCTTTCCTTCAACTTTGACCAAGTTTCCTGTGCCTTTGTAGCTCACACATCCCTAAAACATCAGAGATCCACCTCCATGCTTTATAGTAGGAATGGTGTTTCTTTCATTATAGGCCTTGCTGACCTCTCTCCAAATGTAACATTTATGGTTGTGGCCAAAAAGTTCAATTTTGGTCTCCTCACTCCAAATTACCTTGTTCCAGAAGTTCTGAGGCTTGTCTTGTCCCAGTAATGGCTTTCTTCTGGAGACTCGACCATGCTGTCCATTTTTCTTCAAGTAACTCCTTATTGTGCATCTTGAAACAGCTACACTGCTAGTTTTCAAAGAGTCCAGTATTTCAGCTGATGTTATTTGTGGGTTTTTCCTTGCATCCCGAACAATTTTCCTGGCAGTTGTGGATGGAAGTTTTGTTTGTTTACCTGACCGTGGTTTTGTTTTTACAGAGCCCCTTATTTTCCATTTGTTAATCACAGTTTGAATGCTGCTGACTGGCATCATCAATTCCTTGGATATCTTTTTGCATCCCTTTCCTGTTTTATACAGTTCAATTACCTTTTCCCGTAGATCTGTTGACAATTCTTTTGCTTTCCCCATGACTCACAATCCAGAAATGTCAGTGGCTGGATGAAAGATGCAAGAGTCTGTCTGGATCCAAGAAACTCACTCAGCTTTTATGCACACACAATGATTACAAGCAAACAGGTCACAGGTGTGGATGTTACCTTTAGTAGCCAGTCAAACCCATTTGTGTCAACTTCTGTCTATCATTCATATTCTCTGAAAAAGGCCAACGAAGCAAAAATTCTGCCGGGGTATGTAAACTTTTGAGCACAACTGTAAGTATCTTAAGGCGGACATGCGAACAGCAAGGTTGTTTTTACTTCGCTGTGCACTACTGTTCATTTTTGGCGACAATTGTGTGATGTTTTTTCAAGCGGACGTAGTGTCCAAATACTCTAAGAGGGTTTTCAGAAACTAGACCTATCTCATTCAGATGCTTGACGTTGTGAGCCAACACCTTTAACAAACCATGACATATTGAAAGAGTAATATACATTTGAGGATTAGGAAGCAGATTAGGAAATATTGGTTATGTGTAGGCATTAGTAAGAGAGATTTAAATAAAACATTTTATATATTATTAAAATAGCACAGTCAGGGCTGTCAAGGTGTTGGACCAGCAGTTTTACTGAATTGGGCAGGTTATAAAGGCCATTTTACACATTACTCAAAGTCAGCTGAATTCATCAATATCAGTGGGATAATCACACAGCCTAATGTGTATTGGGGCCTCCAAATGTTTTAGATGTTCTGTCTCACACATTCCTACAAGGTGAGCGGTTCTACTTATCTATTATTACTTATTGACTGGATAAGACCCTATTGCACTTTTGCATCTCTTTCTAGTATATTAAGAAATCGGTATTTTTGTATAAATCAGGTTTTTCTACTTTTGAGCTGTAGAGTAGATTTGAAAGAACACATTGATGCATTGTGAAAAGATGATTATAGTTTATCACTGTTCTTGTAAAGAAACAAAGCAGTCAGTATAAAAATATATATTTATAGTAATGTAATAATCTGTAAACTGCTCACAGAGCTGCAGGAAAAAAAATGACTCCCAGTTCACATATCCAGTAATCACACATTTTGGATCGAATCCAAAAGAAAAAAAAAATAACTAGATCATTAGATCATTTGAAAAACTGATGAACTTTAAAACAGACCTGTTAACATTGCTACTTGATCTGTTTGTTAAATTAATGAGATCAATCAATTTTTTCTCAGCTGGACTAAAATTTAAGCAGACAACTTTTTTTACCCAGTTAAAAATCTGATTGCAGCTGGATCGGTTTGTTAAAACATTGAAATCAATGTGAATGAATTCATTTAAAGGCCCCCAGTACCACCAGCAGTTGTGTCTGCATATGTAAATACCCTGCCTTAAGCCCCCGTCACACACAGCGAGATCGCTAGCGATATCGCTGCTGAGTCACAAGAGATATCACAGAGATATCGCTGTGTTTGACACTTATCAGTGACCGACCCCCCCCCCCCCCCGCTGGGTATCGATGACCGTGCTCGAATGCCCTGGACCGTTTTTTGATCATTGAGCATCGCTGTGTGTGGCAGGGGGGAGACCAGCGATCAGCGAGCTGGTTTCCAATGTAAACCGCGGGTAACTAAGGGTGCACGTCACTTAGTTACCCGCTGTGTACCTTAGATACCAGCATGATGGTGCAGGGAGCTGGTAACCAAGGTTAGGCTAGTTTCACACTAGCGCTTTTGAGCGCAGCGACGGCCTGGGCACGGCCGCCGCTAAGCCACGCCCCCTGCCGCGCCTCCATCGGTAGCTCCGCCTACCGGCACATAATGCTGCATGCGTCCTGCGTCCCCTATCTTTATCACTGGGGGCGCAGGCCGTGCGCAGTATGCGTTTGGTGGCGCATGCGCCTTTTTGACGGTACGCCGAGCGCAACCAAACTGCAGCAGGTTGCGTTTGGCGCAGGTCGGCGCACCGTCAAAAGGACGCATGCGCCGCCAAATGCATACTGCGCACGGCCTGCGCCCCCAGTGACAAAGTGTCATGATCCAGTGTTGGATCTGGCGGGTTTTAAAGCACAGAGTGAACTTTTTTTACTTTGGTTAAGTTCAAAGGTGTTTTGACTGTCCCCGGTGGTGGTTAGTGGTATTGCACCTTAGGTTAGGTTGCACTTAATTATGGTTCAGGTGTGGGGGCTCTATAAATGGGTCTCAGGGTGTTCACTCACTGCTGGTGATATTTCTTGCTGAGTTATTGGAGAGCCTGGTGGAAGGATGGAGCTGGATAGGAGTCCTGCGCAGTCGGCCAGAGAGAACGAGTGCCAGCTAATGGTGTCTGCAGGAAGGACTGGCATGGCCTGGTGGAGTCGCAGTTTATGGTGTCGGCGGGAAGTGCGGGCATGGCTTAGAGGAGTGGCGACTAGGAAGAGAGTTGCACTCAGCATGCTCGACTTGGTTGCTGAGAACTGGACTCGTGCATGCTTGGATTCTTGGCAGAGGCTGGACTCATCTTGGGACTCTGTGTACTGGACTGCTGCAAGTGGTGATGGACTCTGCTCCCAGGCTGCACGATGGTGATGGATCCAGTTATCCTGATGGATCAGGGTGGAGGAGAAGATGCACGCAGGTGGTGGGCTCTGTTGCTAGGAGCGTACGCAACAGAGCAAAGCTAAGTGGTGTTCCCCCTGTATTGTCTCTTTCCTCATGTGTGTTATTAGTGCAGTGGTGGGATTAGTCTCCGCACCGACCCATTCCCTAGTGAGGGTTTAGGGTCAGGGCGAGCAAGGGGTTAAGGTTCGCGTGCGGCGACAGGTTCGGAGCCTGTATAGGGAATGTTAGGAGTGCAGGGACACTGGCTCAGGGGAGCTTAGGAGGTCTCCATGTCCCCATTCCCTACCGCAGGGACCACCATTGTTAAAGTTACCCAGGTTCCCCCCTTATTATTTAAATTCGCCGTACTGGAGGCGGGGTTTCCAGAAATGTATATGTTAACGTGTAATTCCTAAATTCGCCAGGTGGAGGCGGCGTATCCACCTGCACGTTCTATTATTTAAATTCGCCCCACTGGAGGCGGTGTATCCAGGGTCACATGTGTTATGGGTTCGCCTTGCGGTATCATCTGCGACCAGACACACGTGATCTTGACCTTATCACCAGCCCTTACTTTTTTTTCTGGTGAGCTTTGGCCATGTGGAGACCTGTGGTAATTGCTGCCGGGCCTCACTGAGGTGCAGTGGGGAGTGGCAAGGTGTGTTTAAGCCGCTGCAGCAGCAGTTATCAGGGTCTGGGGCCTCTGCTCAGACAACCAGAGAAACAAAAATGGCGGCTGCGGTCTGGCAAAAGCCCCTAGAGTCGCTGCTGGGGAGCGGGACTTGCTCTTACAGGGGACGCACCCAGGCAGGTGGGAGGAATGGTGCCCCACGGAGCTGCCTGGTATTCCCCGAGGTGAAGGGGTACGTCCCTGTAGTGAGCAGATTGGTGAATAGTCCGCGGGGCTCATGCCAAATCTTCGATGCCGCCCCTCCTGGTCGTGTGGAGGCGACCAGCGAGTGTATATATTTTCCTCCATATTCCTGCGGCTATGGTACTAAAACCCCCTAGAGTCGCTGCTGGGGAGCAGGACTGGTTCATGCAGGTGGGCGCACCCAGGCAGGTGGGAGGAATGGTGCCCCACGGAGCTGCCTGGTATTCCCCGAGGTGAAGGGGTACGCCCCTGTGGTGAGCTGACTGGTGTGAAAGTCCGCGGGGTTTTACGCCAAATCTTCATACCATCGAAGAAGCCGCCCTCCTGGTCTTGTGGAGGCGACCAGCGAGAGTATATTTCCTCCATTTCCCGGTCCCCTTCTCCTCCTGGTGTGTGCAGCAGGTGTGCTGCGGGGGAGTAGGGACAAATCTCTACCCTCGCCATTAACCAACCCTAGGACGCGCAGTCCTCATGGTGAAAGGGTTGGAGGGTGGTGTCCCTTGGTGAATAGTGGGGGGTGTGAGTGTGGTGACACAGGGGGACGCCTCTGTTGAGTCCAGAGTGAGTTCACCAAGTTATGACATATGTATGTGTGCAATAAACGTTCAGGTCCGGACCTGTGTGTGAACGAGCATGTATGTGTGGCCACCAAAAAACATCTTGGAAATGTGTTGTGGAGTCTGATCAGCTCTTAGCAAAACATACATATGCATAAACTCGTTCCCCAGGTCGGCGCTGTGGAGATGAGTGGTTCCTCCAAAATGAACATGTATTGCCAATTCCAGCGGTGTTTGTCATAAACCTGAAGTGTCAGGGAATGGTGGGATGAACTCAGGATCTGGGTGTCCCCGCTGTGGGTGTTTTCCTGGTGAGGGGTGGTCTTGAGGGTCCAGAGGCCCCTCATTAAGGAGGGGGTACTGTCATGATCCAGTGTTGGATCTGGCGGGTTTAAAAGCACAGAGTGAACTTTTTTTACTTTGGTTAAGTTCAAAGGTGTTTTGACTGTCCCCGGTGGTGGTTAGTGGTATTGCACCTTAGGTTAGGTTGCACTTAATTATGGTTCAGGTGTGGGGGCTCTATAAATGGGTCTCAGGGTGTTCACTCACTGCTGGTGATATTTCTTGCTGAGTTATTGGAGAGCCTGGTGGAAGGATGGAGCTGGATAGGAGTCCTGCGCAGTCGGCCAGAGAGAACGAGTGCCAGCTAATGGTGTCTGCAGGAAGGACTGGCATGGCCTGGTGGAGTCGCAGTTTATGGTGTCGGCGGGAAGTGCGGGCATGGCTTAGAGGAGTGGCGACTAGGAAGAGAGTTGCACTCAGCATGCTCGACTTGGTTGCTGAGAACTGGACTCGTGCATGCTTGGATTCTTGGCAGAGGCTGGACTCATCTTGGGACTCTGTGTACTGGACTGCTGCAAGTGGTGATGGACTCTGCTCCCAGGCTGCACGATGGTGATGGATCCAGTTATCCTGATGGATCAGGGTGGAGGAGAAGATGCACGCAGGTGGTGGGCTCTGTTGCTAGGAGCGTACGCAACAGAGCAAAGCTATGTGGTGTTCCCCCTGTATTGTCTCTTTCCTCATGTGTGTTATTAGTGCAGTGGTGGGATTAGTCTCCACACCGACCCATTCCCTAGTGAGGGTTTAGGGTCAGGGCGAGCAAGGGGTTAAGGTTCGCGTGCGGCGACAGGTTCGGAGCCTGTATAGGGAATGTTAGGAGTGCAGGGACACTGGCTCAGGGGAGCTTAGGAGGTCTCCATGTCCCCATTCCCTACCGCAGGGCCCACCATTGTTAAAGTTACCCAGGTTCCCCCCTTATTATTTAAATTCGCCGTACTGGAGGCGGTGTTTCCAGAAATGTATATGTTAACGTGTAATTCCTAAATTCGCCAGGTGGAGGCGGCGTATCCACCTGCACGTTCTATTATTTAAATTCACCCCACTGGAGGCGGTGTATCCAGGGTCACGTGTGTTATGGGTTCGTCTTGCGGTATCATCTGCGACCAGACACACGTGATCTTGACACAAAGATAGGGGATGCAGGACGCGTGCAGCGTCATGCGCCGGTAGGCGGAGCTACAGGCGGAGGCGCATTAGGGGGCGGGGCTTAGCGGCGGCCGTGCGCAGGCCGTCGCTGCGCTCAAAAGCAGTAGTGTGAAACTAGCCTTAACAGCGGGTTTCTAAGCACCACGTGGCGCTTAGAAACCCACTGTTTACCTTGGTTACCAGCTCCCTGCACCAGCACGCTGGTATCTATGGTACACAGCGGGTAACTAACCGATGTGCGTGCTTGTTACCCGCGTCGTCGCTGTCCTGATCGCTGCTGAGATCTGCCTGTTTGGCAGCTCACCAGCAATATTGTAGCGACACACCAGCGATCCTGACCAGGTCATATCGTTGTCGGGATCGCTGGTGCGTCGCTATGTGTGACGGGGACCTAACAGTCCCTGTATTACATCACACACATAAACAGATCTTTAGAAAAGGTATTTCTAAAGTCCATTTATGATATGTAAATGAGGCCTTTGACTAGCTGATGGGGAGTTAGTGTCCCCAAACTAGTTGGCCCACTTAACATGTCATCATGCCCCTGTGGGTATGATAACATGGCTTAGGCTGGTTTCACATTTGCGTCTCTTTGCACAGCGTTTCATCCGCAGCAATCTGTATGCATCATGTTTCCCTATCTATAACATGGCGTAGGCAGGGGCATGCGTTTGCATCAGTTCGCATGCGTTGTTTTTCGGTGTGCGACAGTGTCTGGCAAACGCATCATGTTGGATTTTTGGAAGCAGCAAAAATCTGACAAATATGTGCATTCATGCACATGTGGAAGAGTGCATCAAATAAACGCATTACTGTCTATGGGAACGCATGCATACACAAGGACATGCGTGCGCATGCGTTCGAAACTCATGCGTTTTTCACATAATCATCATGTCCAGGAAATGAGACACGCCCATTGGGAGTGGCTTGTGTCAAGGAAATTCTCTGAACGCAAGCGCTGAAAAAACGCAAACGCATGCATATGCAAACGCAGCGTTTTTTTGCTGTCATGCGTAAGCTGATGCAGATAAAAATCACAGCGTAAACATGCGTTTGTATGCGTTTTGACATGTGTTTGCACATGAAGACTATACGCTGCGCACACAAAGGCTAATGTGAACCTAGCCTTACAATCGCCGGCGCATCGCCAGCGCTATACATACCTTGCATATGTACATGTTAGGGAAAGAAGCCACGCGCATGCGCAAGGTATGCATAATGCTGGCCATAGCGTCGGAGCTTGTAAGTCAAGTTATCATGCCCATTGGAGCATGATAACATCTAAGTGAGCAGCATGGTGGCTCAGTGGTTAGCGCTGCAGCCTTACAGTGCTGAAGTCCTGGGTTTGAATCCCACCAAGGACAACATCTGCAAGGAGTTTGTATGTTCTCCCCGTGTTTGCGTGGGTTTCCTCCGGGCACTCCGGTTTCCTCCCACACTCCAAAGACATACTGATATGGAATATAGATTGTGAGCCCCATCGGGGACAGTGATGAAAATCTGTGCAAACTGTAAAGCGCTGCGGAATATGCTAGCGCTATATAAAAATAAAGATTATTATTATTATTAAGTGGGACAACTATTCTGTTGACACTAACGCCCATCAATCAGTCAATGGCCTCATTTACTGTAGATATCATAAACAGACTTTAAAAATGCTTTTTCAAAAGAACTGTTTATGTGTGTGATGTAATACAAGGACTGTTAGGCAGGGTATTTACATATGAAGACAACTGCTCGGGGTTCTGGGGTCATGCAGGTTCCCTTTAAGTCAGATGGCCATTTAAATCAGATGAAGATCAGAACGCTGTGCACCGATTGGCGGGCAGCTTTCCTAAGCAGAGCGTGACAGTTTCACGTATTTCAATGCAGCTGTCACACTTGGGTTGGAGGAGCCGCTGGCCAGTCCATGCATTGCGTTCTGACCTCCCATGAAACATAACACAAATGTTAACCATGACATAACAGCACATAATGTTGATCTATAGTGATAACTAGCCATTAAGAAACTAAATTCTCCACTACTACATATCTGGCTTACTCCAGCACCTGTAGTCTAAATTGTGAAGATTCTCCTTGGGTAGAGTGCCAAGTTGTTGTAAAGAGATGTATAGGCCATGATATGGTCCACTAGAAATTTAACATGTTTGACTTTTTCCTGGGAGCTCCCCTTAGGCTGGTTTCACACTTGCGTTTTTTTGCGCTGTATTTTAGTGCTAAAAAACCGCATGTTTTTTCCTATATTTTGCATGGAATGCGCTTATGTGCACGTACCCATGCGTTTGTATGCGTTTATATGCGCATGCGTTTTTTGTAGTGTGCGCTCGGGCGCACAAAATGCATCCTGTTGCATTTTTTGTGCGTCCGACTTGCCTCAAAACGCAATGCGTTTTTTTACAGCAAGACACCCATTGTAAGTCTATGGGTGCGCATACGTGCGCATTGGCATGCGCATGTATGCGTTTTTTTGCGCATGCATTTTTTGTTGACCATTGGTTAGACAATGGTTAAGGGTTAGGGTTAGTGTTAGGGTTGGTTAGGGTTAGTAGAGTCAGGGTTTAGGGTTAGGGTTTGGGTTAGTAGGGTTTGGTTAGGGTTAGTAGGGTTAGGGTTAGTAGGGTTTGGTTAAGGGTTAGGGGTTAGGGTTAGTTAGGGTTTAGGGTTAGGAGTTAGGGTTAGTAGAGTCAGGGTTTAGGGTCAGGGTTAACCCTAATAATTGTTATCTTGATTTTTTTGGTGAGGACATGTTGAAAAAAAAAATGCAAACGCACTAAAAACACACTAAAAGTGCATACAAACGCATAAAAACGCTGCGTTTTTTCCTGCATGCGCATAAAAATGCTTGAAAAAAACGCAGCATTTGTATGCGTTTGTATGCGGTTTTTCCATGCGTTTTTTGCGCAAAAACGAGCAGCAAAAAAACGCAAGTGTGAAAGTAGCCTTACATTGACAGTTCTGGTGAGGAGCTATATTCTGCTACTACACATTAATGGTCTGTTACCGCTTTTTCTGAGTCTACACTGTTTTTGCTGTATTTATAAATAGAGATAATAGGTGCTTTGAATCTGCACTCAGAACAGGAAAGTAAGAGCCATGATTAGGAGATTTGCCAATGTTGAGTAACAGGGGATTGTGATTCTACAGGAGCTAAAAGAGCCCTGTCAGGAGCTGAGAAGGTAGGAGCTGAGAAGGTACGAGGTGAGCAACAAACTGCTCTACTGAAATTAATGAGTTGGAGAAAGGTGACTGGTATGTTAGGAGTTAACTCATCTCCTGGAAAGTAACTAATGCACATTCTGGCTGGCCAAGCTCTGTGGAAACAAACTATGCAGTATTTAAGATAAAAGCTCTCACAACAGGAGAATGAAAACAGAAAAAGCAAATCAATTGCAAACTTATTACAAAAGGATCTTAACATTATTCTATACAACTCTATGAGAAACATCTTGCAGAGGTGCCACAGAATAATAACTCCATTACAACAATGATGAGGAGGATATGCAGTTCATTACTTCAACAAAATGTTTGGGCTAGTGTAGATTTAGTGAAAGCATATAGTCCCTCACCCACTCATGAAGTCCTGCTTGTTATATACTTCACCTTTCTGCACAAAACAGGTGCACTGCACTCCGCACACTTAAACCCATGTTCCGAAGTATATACTGTGTTTTTTCCTAAACCTCTCCTCTGTTTCAGTCTACTTCTTCTCCTTGTATCCAATAATCCAACTAACCGATTGGACTTAAGTGTGGGGAGTACTTCATTACACAGAGGATAAGGTGTTCTAGCATGACAAAATACTGTAGAAAAGCTGTCAAGAAGACTCTACAAGCAGTGAATAAGCAAATGCATTATTTTTGGGTGGGGAAATTGGTAGGTAGTGAATAAACTAATTTATTTAAGGGAAAAGTTTTCTTTCATCTATTAATCTATATAAAACCAAATACAAAATCTTATTGGCCTAAAGTTTTTTTAAATAAGGACTAAAAAAATCCAGTTAATATAGCAATATTGGTTTTTAATAATAGATTAAGCTTCACGTTAAGTACCGGTATATTATTTTGAGTACGTGTTCTAATAAAAACTGACATGTTTTATACACTGCAGTTGTTTTGATAGGGAGGTAACCTATACACCCTGTATGACGAACTCGACTCCATGGGTAGCACACTGAATTTGTTTTAAACATAGCATCGCAAACTCAAATAAGAACTGCGGGTGGCATAAAAGAAAATGTTATGAAAAATGAAAGAAAGACATAGCAAATGGGATCTAACTGTGCTTATGATCTGCTGTACTTTTCATATCAATTATCAAAACCAAGCCAAATGTAGCCATTTAAGGTGTTATGAAATAGAAATACAATATTTTCACTAAAATCTTGGAAAACCCATGAAGAATCATATCAGAGCTCAGGTTTTAAATTATTTAATTTCCTTTAAAATTTTGTTCAGATTATTTCCAGTGAAGCCTCAGGATGCTACATAAATAAAATTGAATTCTATATTTTTCTCCCAGACCAGCGGGGCCCGTGCAGTCTCCACAGTGATCAGTGGCCTCTGATCAGCTTCAGTCTTCACAAATCTGTCCAAGTGAAAGAAAAAATGTTTCATCTGATTAAAGAAAAACGCGAAGACCGGAGGGGAGAAGTTGCGTGAATTTCCTGAGCTTCCAGTTCTGTGGGACGGTGTTCGCTACCGATCTGGTGTGACGTCACCTGTACACAGGTAACATCTCACCATTCCGGCTAATCATGAGCCAAGACTGGGATCCCGGATGGTAAGGAAATTTGCTAAGCTCTTGTCTGTGACCAGAGAGCACTGACCTGGGCCATGGACTGTGGATGCTCAAAGTGATCCACTCATCTCTAGTGAAGACCATAGTCAATCAGCAACCACTGATGCATACATGCATACAAGTATGATACGATACAACTCAGAATAGTGGCCATGTTTTTACACATGGTTGCCAGTTTGGGGAAAAGCTTCTTCATACTCTTTAAAAAAAAACCCACAATATTATATTTACAAAAAAATTTAATAAAAAAAAAGAAGATCCCAGTTTACTCACAGAGATTCCATTTCAGGCCAGTCGTAGTTACACAGTTGCAAGGTGATCCCACTGGGATAAGGCCGCACCATTTCCCTTCTTCTCCTGTTGCCACATGTAACTTATGTTTACCCTGTGGAAGGTACACCAAGAAAATGATGACATAAAAATATTAAGCAGTAATACACTTTACAAAATGCAACTTTTCACGAGTCATAGTTCTGCGTCTGCGGAGTTCAATCCTTGGAATTTCAACTCCAATTGAAACTGAATAACTTGTTCGTAGCTTTGCTTTCTTATCGCCTGAACCCAAAATGAACATAAATCAGCTATGATGGAAGAAAGTCATGGACTGCTACAAAATCATTCCATATCCCTAAAATATAAATAGCTACATGTACTATCCTGCCATATACCTATTTCAGTATGAGGGACTTTTTTGGTCACCATGTCTGGGTGGCTTTATTGCAATTTTACTGCAGACACTGAGTACTCTATAGCAGCTTCAGAGAGCTCATGTCCTGAAGATATCAAGTGATTAACCAGCTTTCACCAGCAATTTTTGGCCTTTTCTAGTTATAATCTACTAATTTATTCTGTAATCTTGTTTTGGGGTTGATATTTTAGCTACATTGGAACCAATACCAATTTTCCCTACAGTTATTAGCACAAACACAACAAAACTCAAACCATTTGGCACATCTTGCCCTTCATAAAGACCCAATAATAAGGGTGTAGTGTGGTAAGATCCTCCAAAATTATTAAGAGACATTTGTTTTTAACGAATTTGGAGAATCTTTTAGCTGCCATGTGCCAAAAGTCAAGGACTGGAGTAAATTTCTTTAGAAACTTAAGCCACAAATTTAAGCATAAATTATGATGATTTGTCGGGCGTGCTTGGTTACACCACTACAGCTAAACTCCACCCATATTGCACAAAAGGTGACAATGGTGCCTGGGCTGGGACTACTATAAGTTGAATAAATCTTTTCAAGCAATTTTTCAACAAAATTCTGGCAAAAATCATAGGGGCTATTGTCTCAACTTACAAATTTTTCAAGTTTCAATTTTCTTTGCAAACATAATACGGGGAGAATTATAGTTTAGGGAAGAAAATGCCCCATCTGTGTGCCAACTGCTTAAACTGTGGCCTTTTTAAGTAAAATACATCCAAAAGTTGCATTTCAAAATCCATTTAAATGTCTGATATTTTTAATGTGTTCTATCCATTTTTTTTTTTTTTTACTTTGGACAGATAAACCAGCACATGTACGTATATGTGTGTGTGTATATATATATATATATATATATATATATATATATATGTATGTGATCTAACACAAACTCACCCATTAAGGTGAATGCATCCACCAAAGAAACCCATAGCAAACAAATGCAATCAGTGCTGCATGCTAGTGCTGTCCATTTTCATTGATTTTGTAAACCTTAATAATTTATTTATTTTTGCAAACTTGAAAAACAGATACCACAATAATGGCAAAAATAGACATATGAGAAAAAAATTGGACATAAAAATAACATGAACAAAAATCGACCAATTTTTTTTGCATGCCGAAAAACTGGCGTGAATGAGGCTCCCGCTGAAAATCCTATAATGAGGGGGAGAGTTGTCTTTTGTTTTACAATGTTTCTCTAACACAGCCTTGGCATTTACAAACTTGTCATGCAGAAGTTTGTAGGGGATGTGATCCCTTTGAATATGAAGCTTTACATTTGTCATCTAGAAATAAATTGATTCTTATTTCCAGACTAACCTGTTGAGCCACAATCTCTCCAACAGCATTAGTTTCAGATGTGGAATCAAACAGTCACATTTAAAATCTGCGTTGGCTCTTGCCCAGGGAAATTGCTGTTTGAATAGGCAATTTCCGACATGCTTTTGCTTTTAAATTCAACTTGTACAAACCAGTGTGATAGAACTGATTCCAGAGTACAAAAGGGATTATTTATAAAAGTCATGGTGCTGTATAACTGGGGCAAATCGAAATTTGATTGATGAAAAGAATTCCCGCTACTGTTTTCCAAGTAACTCGAATTTCTCACTAATAATAATTTAAAGCCCCCCATTCTCTTACAAATTGCTGATCTCTTCTGTTTTTTTTTCTATACAGGACAAGCTTTGAATTGGCTTCTTTCATGGTGGTATAAATATACAGTCGGATAAACAGCAACATTACTTGTAATATTCTAAGTTTAGAAAATATTGTCCAGGAGGAAACAACATAGAAACATATGATACTGATGGCCTTTTCTTAGATCTTTCCTTATCCTCATCAATATCAGATCAGTAGGCATCCGACTCCCACGACCAAAGCCGCTGCTGGCATCTTTGGTGGCAGCCAAATATAAACATTGAATGGATCGGCACAATATAATATGTAGAACCCTTTAAATATAAGATACTCAAAGAGTCACAAATTTTCATGGATTGCATGATTTCTTTATTTTGCACTCACAATACAGATAGTATTTTTTCTAAACCATTCAAAGTACAGTAGTCACGTGAAAAAAACAGTCCATTGTGCAGGGAGTATGTTACTTTTGTAGGAAAAGATTAATTATAACTTAAAATTTAATTAATTCCAATGCTTTTTCTAACTTTAGAGGGTCCAATGGACGATTTGTGATACCAGTAACGTGGAAGCCCCATATATTTACATTATCAGATTACTCACCTGAGTGGGAACTTTTTTTTTCATTTTTTTAATGCTGTTCCCAGTGTAGTAAAATTGTAGAGGCAGCTTTACTCTACGGGTCAGTATGATTACAGTGATACCCCATTTATATATTTTTTGTTTTAGTGCTTTTACACAGTAAAAACAATTTTATATAAAAGATAATGATTTTTGCATTGATTTATTCATGGAGCTATAACTTATGTTCTGAGGATGGAGCTGCACAGCGGCTTAGAATCATAGAATCATAGAATCGTAGAGTTGGAAGGGACCTCCTGGGCCATCTGGTCCAACCCCCTGCTCAAAGCAGGATTCGCTAAATCATCCCAGTCAGATGTCTGTCCAGCCTCTGTTTGAAGACTTCCATTAAAGGAGAACTCACCACTTCTCGTGGCAGCCTGTTCCACTCATTGATCACTCTAACTGTCAAAAAGTTTTTTCTAATATCTAATCTGTGTCTCCTCCCATTCAGTTTCATCCCATTGCTTCTAGTCTTTCCTTGTGCAAATGAGAATAAAGTTGATCCTTCTACAATGTGACAGCCCTTTAGATATTTGTAGACAGCTATTAAGTCTCCTCTCAGTCTTCTCTTTTGCAAACTAAACATTCCCAAATCCTGCAACCTTTCCTCATAAGACAGGGTTTGCAGACCGGTCACCATTCTGGTCGCTCTTTTCTGAACTTGCTCCAGTTTGTTGATGTCTGTTTTAAAATGTGGTGCCCAAAACTGGACACAATATTCCAGATGAGGTCTGACCAAAGAGGAGTAGAGGGAAATAATGACTTCACGTGATCTAGACTGTATGCTTCTGTTAATACATCCTAGAATTGCATTTGCCTTTTTTGCTGCTGCATCACACTGTTGACTCATATTCAGTCTGTGATCTATTAGTATACCCAAGTCTTTTTCACATGTGCTGTCACTTAGCCCTATTCCTCCCATTCTATATGTTTTTTTCATTTTTATTGCCCAGATGTAGTACTTTGCATTTCTCCCTGTTAAAAACCATTATGTTAGTTGCTGCCCACTTCTCCAGTTTATTTAAATATTTTTGAATCCTCTCTCTCTCTTCTCTAGTATTAGCTATCCCTCCTAGCTTTGTGTCATCAGCAAATTTAATCAGTTTACCCTCAATTCCTTCATCTAAATCGTTGATAAAGATGTTGAACAATACAGGGCCCAGGACAGAGCCCTGTGGTACCCCACTTGAGACATTCTTCCAACTGGATGTGCAGCCATTTACGACCACTCTTTGGGTCCGATCACTAAGCCAGTTATGAATCCACCTAACAGTTGCCTTGTCCATTCCATACTTAGTCATTTTTTCAATAAGGATTGTATGAGAGACTTTGTCAAATGCTTTGCTGAAGTCAAGATATACTATATCTACAGCATTTCCTTGATCCACCCAATCAGTAATACCGTCATAGAAGGAAATTAAATTAGTCTGACATGACTTATTAGTTACAAACCCATGCTGACTCTGCTTAATCACTTCATTCTTATCCAGGTATTGACATACATGTTGTTTAATAATTTGTTCAAAGATCTTTCCTGGTATAGAAGTCAGACTCACCGGCCTATAGTTGCCTGGGTCCACCTTCTTCCCCTTTTTGAAGATAGGAACAACATTTGCTCTTCTCCAGTCTTCTGGCACTTCTCCTGTTCTCCAAGAATTTTCAAAGATTATGGAGAGGGGTTCAAAAATTTCTTCTGCTATCTCCTTCAGTACTCTGGGGTGTAATTCATCTGGACCTGGAGACTTGAATTCATTTAGGTTAGCTAAGTGTTTCCTCACTATCTTTCTGTTTATAGATATCCTGGATTCTTCTATTGTTTTTGTTTGACAAGATGACGTTTTCAGCTATACCATTTTTATTTACATTTGCCTTTTTGATCGTGTTTTATTCTATTTTTTGATTGGCGGTATGATGAAAACAGTTTTTTTGACTACCTTTTTTTATGGTGCTCATTGAAGGAGTTAAGTAGTATGAAAGTTTTATAGGTCAGGTCGCTCCAGATATGGCGATAGTAAATGTGTACCTTTTATTTTTTTTAACATAAAAATACTTGTTTATGTGTACAATATATTTATTTTTCATTATTTTGTCATTGTTTTAACAACTATTTTTACATTTTTTTTTTTTACTTTTTTCTTAGTCCCTCTATAGGACTTTAGCTTTCATCACTCTGATCACTGGTATAATGCAGTGCAATGCACTGGCATTGCAATGCTTTATACATGTCAGTACTGCACTGACACTGCGCATCGTCTAAGGGGTTTGCCGTAGCCTGGTGACCTGGATGTGGTCATGACGACCTCAGGTCACCATGGCAATGATCGGTCCCTTCTGATGACGTGGGGGCCTCGCTTTCCTTGCCTTCTAAATTCTGCGACTGGCATCACATTTAGGGGGTTAATCTGACGAGAGTGGAGCAGATACTGCTCCTGGCAGTGAGAGCCAGTTGTCTTCTGTGATGTCAGCTGAACAACCGGCTGCGACCGCCCGCTCATAGCTCCTATGAGCGGGCGATTGCCATGACATATATACACTGGGCACGGTAAGTATTCAGACCCCTTTAAATTTTTCACTCTTTGTTTCATTGCAGCCATTTGGTAAATTCAAAAAAGTTCATTTTTTCTCATTAATGTACGCTCTGCACCCCATCTTGACTGAAAAAAACAAAATGTTGAAATTTTTGCAAATTTATTAAAAAAGAAAAACTGAAATATCACATGGTCATAAGTGTTCAGACCCTTTGCTCAGTATTGAGTAGAATCACCCTTTTGAGCTAGTACAGCCATGAGTCTTCTTGGGAATGATGCAACAAGTTTTTCACACCTAGATTTGGGAATCCTCTGCCATTCCTCCTTGCAGATCCTCTCCAGTTCCGTCAGGTTGGATGGTGAACGTTGGTGGACAGCCATTTTCAGGTCTCTCCAGAGATGCTCAATTGGGTTTAGGTCAAGGTTCTGGCTGGGCCAGTCACGAATGGGTCACAGAGTTGTCCTGTAGCCATTCCTTTGTTATTTTAGCTTGTGCTTAGGGTCATTGTCTTGTTGGAAGGTGAACCTTTGGCCAAGTCTAAGGTCCAGAGCACTCTGGAGGAGATTTTCATCCAGGATATCTCTGTACTTGGCCACATTCATGTTTCCATCAATGGCAACCAGTCGCCCTGTCCCTGCAGCTGAAAAACTCCCCCATAGCATGATGCTGCCACCACCATGTTTCACTGTTGCGATTGTATTGGGCAGGTGATGAGCAGTGCCTTGTTTTCTCCACTCATACCACTTAGAATTATCACCAAAAAGGTCTATATTCATCTCATCAGACAAGAGAATCTTATTTCTCATAGTCTTGGAGTCCTTCATATGTTTTTTTTAGCAAACTCTATCAGGGCTTTCATATGTCTGGTACTGAGGAGAGGCTTCCGTTGGGCCACACTGCCATAAAGGCTCAACTGTTGGAGGGCTGCAGTGATAGTTGACTTTGTGGAACTTTCTCCCATCTCCCTACTGTGAAGCTCAGCCACAGTGATCTTGGGGTTATTCTTTACCTCTCTCACCAAGGCTCTTCTCCCACAACTGCTCAGTTTGGCTGGACTGCCAGTCTAGGAAGACTTCTGGTGGTCCAAAACTTCTTCCATTAAATTATTATGGAGGCCACTGTGCTCTTAGGAACCTTGAGTACTGCAGAAATTATTTTGCAACCTTGGCCAGATCTGTGCATTGCCACAATTCTGTCTCTGAGCTCCTTGGCCAGTTCCTTTGGCCTCATGATTCTCAATTGGTCTGACATGCATTGTGAGTTGTGAGGTCTTATATAGACAGTTGTGTGCCTTTACAAATCAAGTCATATCAGTTTAATTAAACACAGCTGGACTCCAATGAAGGAGTAGAAACATCTCAAGGAGGATCATAAGTAAATGGACAGCTTGTGACTTAAATATGAGTTACTGAGCAAAGGGTCTGAATACTTATGACTATGTGATATTCCAGTTTTGCTTTTTTAATAAATTTGCAAAAATTTCTACATTTTTGTATTTTTCTGTCAAGATGGGATGCAGAGTGTACATTAATGAGAAAAAAAATGAACTTTATGGAATTTACTAAATGGCTGCAATGAAACAAAGCGTGAAAAATGTAAAGGGGTCTGAATACTTTCCGTACCCAATGTATACCTCATTGAGCGGGAAGTACTTCCCAACCATGATGTGTTTATACTACAAATGTTGGGAAGGGGTTAAATTACACCACTCGCTTCCATCAGTGTCTTGCAGTGTCTTCCCCTTTGCTCTCCTCACCGATAAGTTTATACATAGTTTGCCAAGTTCATTGTGGTGTTTATGGGAATACGGCAGGGTTGCCAATTTGATGTTTTATTTTTTTGGACAGCTTACAAAAATCTCATGGACAGACAATATTTTTACAGACACATTGGAAAACCTATAATAAATCATTATGACTATAAGTGATAAATGTCTACATCCCATAATTCTGATATATAGACATTTGCTGTATTCACCATAAATTGTAACATGATAACTACAGTCAAAATAATCTGTATAATTATCTCCAGCTTGAAAAATATCACAAACACCTTAATTTTTTTTTTTACTGACAGGACAAAAAAGTACCCTATTTTTACAGACAGTCCTGTAATTTCTGGAAGGCTGGCAACCCTGGAGTGAAGAAAAACATGTTGGCTGAACCCTAAGAAATATGGATACCTTAAATGGGATCCTCCAGTACCATGACATTGATAACCTATCCTTTGAATAGGTCATTAATATCAAAGGGGTTTGAAGAACAAACACCTCCCAATTAGCTGTTAGCAGGTTCTGCAGCTGAAATAATTAGAGTAGACAGCCTGAACACCATATCCCCATTCACTCTGTAATTCAGAGCACATGGAGCCAAAGCAATACAATACTGTGTAAAACAGGTCTTTGCAAGTTATCCTCTATCAATAGGATAGGGTCTAATTTTAAGATTGCTTGAGTCCAACAGCTGGGACCTTGATGGGTCTATGGCAGGGGTGCACAACCGTTTTTGAACCAAGGGCCAACATCATCATACTGAATAAAGGGCCACAAAAAATCTAGAGTATTTACATGAATACATCAGCAGAACCAAGTTTTGAGTATTTGGGAAGAATGTGGAGAGTTTTGGCTCCAAAAAAAACAATGTGAGAACACAAAAACTTATACTGAGTACTTTGTAGCAGAAAATCCATCAAATCCTCCTTATATTCTCAAAACTAAGTTTTGAGGACTTTTCAGTTTTAACAAGAAGCATGTTATGGATTGCTACAAGATCAGAATCACTGTCAGTACATGAAAGCAGAGCCTGAATCACAGGAATACATTATGGAGACACAGGGGTCTGCGGGCGCCCCAGTCAGCTAGTCAAAACCACATGGACCAGGGATCGTCCCACTGAACGACGGGCTCCCTTTAATGTGGACATAACACTACTTAAACAACACAGAGTGAGGATAAAACAGTGTGGAAATGCTTTATTGAACCACAAAACCAGCAGATAACACGTAGAACAGTCCCAGCAAAATACCCCAAGATAGTGCACATTACAGAGTCTCACCCTTCCGCTGACTCGTCAGGATAATGGCAGCTGTTACTTCAGAGCATCCAGGGTCAACTACCCCACTTGTGGCATGCACACAGAGAGGAGGTAACAAAAAGCATAGGAAGATGACAGTCCATTGAGGTACTAGGCCAGTTGACCTGAGGGTCACAACCTAGCTTCTCTGAACATCCCCATGGAGCCAGGCGAACGGCAGGTCCCATTCCTGGCTTACTCAAAACGAATACATGGTTTAGCAATGGTCAGTGGAGCAGATCTGTATTCTTCCAACCAGGGCCGAAAATCCCTAGGTTGTTTACTGTAGAATGATAGATCCATGTCACTCGTGATGGAGCAATGATGAATTGGCAGCAGTTCTCTAGGATTCCCTGGATGTTTGGATGTCTTGGCAGAATCTCTGGCTGTCTATCTATCTCTGTCAGTCTATACCAAAGCATGTAACCTGTTTTTATATTTAACAAGTGTCCTTCATTCAGTATTTACATAAAGGGTAAGAATGGAGATGAGATCAAGTAGCATTACTTGATTATTTAATCTAGTTGCATAGTTTTTCCTCCTCTGCTTTAACCCCTTCATGACCAAGCCTATTTTGACCTTAATGACCAGGCCATTTTTTTCAATTCTGACCAGTGTCCCTTTATGAGGTAATAACTCAGGAATGCTTCAATGGATCCTAGCAATTCTGAGATTTTTTCGTGACATATTGGGCTTCATGTTAGTAGTAAATTTAGGTCGATAATTTTTGCATTTATTTGTGAAAAAAATCAAAAAATTGGCGAAAATTTTGCAATTTTCAAATTTTGATTTTTTATTCTGTTAAACCAGAGAGTTAAGTGACACAAAATAGTTACTAAATAACATTTCCCACATGTCTACTTTACATCAGCACAATTTTGGAAACATTTTTTTTGTTAGGAAGTTATAAGGGTTAAAAGTTGACCAGTGATTTCTCATTTTTACAACAAAATTTACAAAACCATTTTTTTAGGGACCACCTCACATTTGAAGTCAATTTGAGGGTTCTATATGGCAGAAAATACCCAAAAGTGACACCATTCTAAAAACTGCACCCCTCAAGCTACTCAAAATTACTGCCAAGAAGATTATTAACCCTTCAGGTGCTTCACACGAACTAAAGCAATGTGGAAGGAAAAAATGGACATTTTAATTTTTCCAACAAAAATTTTCTTTTAGCATCAATTTTTTCATCTTCACATGGGCAACAGGAAAAAATGGATCCTAAAATTTCTTTGGCAATTTCTCCTGAGTACACCGATACTTCATATGTGGTAATAAACCACTGTTTGGGCGCATGACAGGGCTCAGAAGGAAAGGAGCGCCATTTGACTTTTTGAATGGAAAATATGCTGGAATGTTTAGCTGTTGCCATGTCGCATTTGGAGAGTCCCAAGTGACCCCATTTTGGAAATTAGACCCTCCAAGGAACTTATCTAGATTCATAGTAAGCACTTTGAACCCACAGGTGCTTCATAAATTGATCTGTAAAAAAAAAGTACTTTTTTTTCACAAAAATTTTCTTTTAGCATCTGTTTTTTCATTTTCACATGGGCAACAGGATAAAATGGATCCTAAAAATTTGTTGGGCAATTTCTCCTGAGTTAACAGATACCTGATATGTGGTCATGAACCACTTTTTGGGCGCACGGCAGAGCCTGGAAGGGAAGGAGCACCGTTTGACTTTTTGAATGGAAAATTGGCTCCAATCGTTAGCGGACACCATGTCACACTTGGAGAGCCCCTGTGTGCCTAAACATTGGTGCTTCCCCACAAGTGACCCCATTTTGGAAACTAGACACCCAAAGGAACTTATCTAGATGTGTGGTGAGCACTTTGAACCCCAAAGTGCTTCACAAAAGATTATAACATAGAGCAGTGAAAATAAAAAAATAATTTTTTTTCCTCAAAAATTATTTTTTAGCCCGCTATTTTTTATTTTCACAAGGCTAACAGGAGAAATTGTCCACAAAAGTTGTTGTGCAATTTGTCTTGAGTACACCTATACCCCTTATATGGGGGGGAACCACTGTTTGGGCGCATGGGAGGTGCTCAGAAGGGAAGGAGCACCATTTTGGAAAGCAGACTTTGATGGAATGTTCTGCGGACATCATGTTGCATTTGCAGAGCCCCTAATGTGCCTAAACAGTAGAAACCCCTACAAGTGACCCCATTTTGGGAACTAGACCCCCTTTCTAACCTTTGTGCAATCACGTGCAATCCATACTGGGCCTAACACCGTCTGAGCCTGCCTCATGCTGTATAGATATATATTTTGAATGTGTACGCTATCCATACATGTTATCCGGGGATACGGTACCCTTTCTAACCTTTGTGCAATCACGTGCAATCCATACTGGGCCTAACACCGTCTGAGCCTGCCTCCTGAGACATATATTTTGAATGTGTACGCTATCCATACATGTTATCTGGGGATACGGTACCCTTTCTAACCTTTGTGCAATCACGTGCAATCCATACTGGGCCTAACACCGTCTGAGCCTGCCTCATGCTGTATAGACATATATTTTGAATGTGTACGCTATCCATACATGTTATCCGGGGATACGGTACCCTTTCTAACCTTTGTGCAATCACGTGCAATCCATACTGGGCCTAACACCGTCTGAGCCTGCCTCCTGAGACATATATTTTGAATGTGTACGCTATCCATACATGTTATCTAGGGATACGGTACCCTTTCTAACCTTTGTGCAATCACGTGCAATCCATACTGGGCCTAACACCGTCTGAGCCTGCCTCATGCTGTATAGACATATATTTTGAATGTGTACGCTATACAT
The DNA here is from genome assembly GCF_039654945.1 of Dendrobates tinctorius. Taxonomy (NCBI): domain Eukaryota; kingdom Metazoa; phylum Chordata; class Amphibia; order Anura; family Dendrobatidae; genus Dendrobates; species Dendrobates tinctorius. Next base: position 59,136,430 of record NW_027361829.1, read on the forward strand.
ACATGTTATCCGGTGATACGGTACCCTTTCTAACCTTTGTGCAATCACGTGCAATCCATACTGGGCCTAACACCGTCTGAGCCTGCCTCCTGAGACATATATTTTGAATGTGTACGCTATCCATACATGTTATCTGGGGATACGGTACCCTTTCTCACCTTTGTGCAATCACGTGTAATCCATACTGGGCGTGAGAACGGCTGGCGAGCTGTTAAGCAAGCTACAGCACCTGTCCAGACAAGTACAGGGATTCCCTAGCGAGGAGACTTATTTGATTGTTTTCAATGTTGGGACAGCAATTTTTGGGGAGCACTATACTCTGGAGAATGATAGATGGGGCCCACCATAGACTGGAACATTCCAAAGGTGGATATCAGACACTGGAGCAGCATTTACAGGGCCCATTATACACTAGAGCATTAGAAATGGGGCCCATTATGTTTGGAGCATTACTTGGGCCCATAAGACAGTGGAGCTTCATCCATGGGGTCCAACATATACTGTAGCATTATGTGGAGCTCATCATATACTGTTTCAAACATTATATGGGACCAATGATTCTGTATGGAGAAATAGATGGGCCTCGTCATGAGATGTAAAAAGTGAGGTATTTTTCATTGGACTATACCGCTATTTCTCTGCCGTATCGGAGCATGATGAGTTGTGGTATGTGTTAAAGGGGCGCTCTTTCGCCCAGGGCACATGAAAACCTGGAGCCAGCCCTCCCCCCCACAGTTTGTAGCCAAATAACCCCCATTTTTCAGTGCGTAACTGGTATTATGAAGTTAATTAAGGTTGACAAGCTTAAGAAAGAAGAATTGATGCTTTTGGCATTCAAATGGGCACTGTAGGTGTGTTTCCTGTCCTCCTCTCACTGCCGACTTTTATTCCCCATTGACTTACATTGGGTTTCGTGTTTCGGGACGACCCCGACTTTTCCCTATAATCGGACGATCTTGCTCGACCCGACTTTTGGAAAAGTCGGGTTTCACGAAACGAAACGCGACCCTAAAAAACCAAAAGTCGCTCAACTCTACTCACTACACATCTAGTTCTAGTGCACTATGAGGGACCCTGTGCCAGTGCCCGCGCCCAAGAGTCGGCCTACCCACCTGTCCAGGGCAACGGCACTCGCACGGTGTCGTGCGCTAGGTGGTGACCCTGGCCATGGGGGGGGAGGCAGCACAGTTAGGGAGTTTTAGAAAGTGGCATATGTTGATGTTGGACATTCAGCTGATGCAAAAGGCGAAATAGGTGAAGTACCAGGAAGTGGTGGACCAAAGCAAGCCATTTTTTTGTCACCCTATGTGTCATCAGGGGAAGGTGGGACAAAATCCTTGGAAACCCATGCGTGGTTCATTTTAATGAAGGTTAGATCATCCACATTTTGGGTTGACAGACGGGTCCTTTTTTCTGTCAGGATTGATCCAGCTGCACTGAAGACTCTTTCCGATAGCACACTTGCAGCTGGGCAAGCGAGCTCCTGTAAGGCATATTGGGCCAATTCAGGCCAGGTGTCCAGTTTAGCGGCCCAATAGTCAAAGGGGAATGACCTGTGTGGGAGAACATCGCTATGGGAGGAAAAGTAGTTTGTAACCATAGTTGACAACTGCTGTCTCCTGTCACTTTCCATCGATGCAATATTACCAGTTGTGTGAGCGGTATTTGAAAAATCAGTCCACAACATTGTCATGAAACCCCTGTCTCCAACGCCACTTCTGCTGTGTGCACCATGAACACCTCTGCCAAGCTGCCCCCGGCCCGTACGGCTCGTGTGAGAACCATCACCGCTGCTGTGTGCTGGGAATGCCTCAAGCAACCGATTTACCAGAGTTGCTTGTTTATTAGCCAATATTAGGTCAAGGTTCTCCTGTGGCATGATGTTTTGTAATTTGCCTTTATAGCGTGGATCCAGGATGCTGGCCAACCAGTAGTCGTCATCGTTCATCATTTTGGCAATGCGGGGGTCCCTTTTTAGGATCCGCAAGGCATAATCTGACATGTGGGCCAATGTTCCCGGTGTCAATGATGCACTGCGAGTGCTGGGTGGAGGAGCACTTTCTGGCAAATCCACATCCCTCCAGTCACGCACAAACCCTGTACCAGACCTTGCCACGCCAACATTTTCACTTGCCCCACGAGATGCATCCTCCTCCCCTAAGTAATCATCCCCATCATCATCCTCCTCCTCCTCTTCTTCCTCCACCTCGTCCAGGAGAGGTCCCTGAGCAGACAATGGCTGAATGTCATCAAGGATTCCCTCCTCCTCTTCCTCCTCATCAACATTGGCTGCAGACGCCTGCTCCTTAAGGTGCGTCAAAGTTTGCATGAGCAGACGCATAAGTGGGATGCTCATGCTTAGGATGGCGTCGTCTGCGCTTACCAGCCGTGTGCATTCCTCAAAACACTGAAGGACTTTACAAAGGTCTTTCAGCTTCGACCACTGCACACCTGTCAACTCCATGTCTGCTCTCAAAGTGCCTGGCCGTGTATCCTCCCACAAATGCATTATGGCCTGCCTCTGCTCGCACAGCCGCTCCACCATGTGCAGGGTGGAGTTCCACCTTGTTGCAATGTCGATAATGAGGCGGTGGTTGGGAAGGTGGAGCAATCGCTGCAGCTTCTGCATACGAACGGAGTGTACAGGCGACCAGCGGATGTGCGCGCACAGTCTTCGCACCTTCTGGAGCAGGGCTGTTAACTCCGGATAATTTTTGAGGAAGCACTGCACCACCAGGTTCAAGGTGTGAGCCAAGCAAGGTATGTGGCTGAGTTTTGAAAGGGCTATGGCTGCCACAAAATTACGGCCGTTATCACTAACTACCTTGCCTGCCTCAAGATGTACACTGCCCAGCCATGACTCAGTTTGTCGCTTCAAGTACTCGGCCAGCACCTCGGCGGTGTGTCTGTCGCCCAAACACATCATCTGCAACACAGCCTGCTGACGCTTTCCACTAGCTGCTCGATAGGGGGACACATCGTGTGCAACAGTGGCAGCTGCAGATGGAGTGCTCGTACGACTGCGCTCTGTGGACGAGCTTTCGCTTCTGGAGGAGGAGGAGGAGGAGGGTCGAACGCCTACAGCCAACTGTTTCCTATACCGTGGGCTAGGCAGCACTGTCCCACCACCGCTGTCCCCTGTGGACCCTGCATCCACCACATTAACCCAGTGCGCAGTGATGGACACGTAACGGCCCTGGCCATGCCGACTGGACCATGCATCAGTTGTGAGGTGCACCTTTCCGCTCACTGACTGCTTGAGTGCATGGACAATGCGGTCTTTCACATGATGGTGGAGGGCTGGGATGGCTTTGCGAGAGAAGAAGTGGCGACTGGGTAGGTCATAGCGTGGTACTGCATAGGCCATGAGTTCGCGGAAAGCTGTGCTTTCCACCAACCGAAAGGGCATCATCTCAAACGAGATTAGTTTGGCAATGTGGGCGTTCAAACCCAGTGTACGCGGATGAGAGACTGAGTACTTTCTTGACCTACTCATAGTGTCTGGGAGGGTGAGCTGGACTTGAGAGCTGCATATGGTGGAAGTAGCGGTGGACAGGGCGGACTGAGAGAGGGTTGATGATGGTGATGGAGTTGGTGTTCTTTCTGATGGCCTAGAATCAGTCTTTCGTTGATATAACAGTGGGATTCCCTGACTGCTGTGGTCTTGCAACGACACCTCAACATTTGCTGCTGTGCTAACCGGTGGGCTTACAGTGGGGGAAACAATGTAGCGTTGCTGACTACCTTCGTTGTGATCAGTTGCACATGTGGCACTTGAGGTTTGGTGTTGTGTCCACGCTTGCAAGTGCATGCTGGTTAAATGTCTAAGCATGCAACTGGTATTCAAATTTTTCAGATTTTTCCCTCGGCTAAAGGTCTTTGCGCACTTCTTACAGATAACCTTGGCCTGATCATGAGGATTTTGTTCAAAAAAGTGCCACACTGCACTCTTCCTACTTTGGCAGACATTTTGCGGCCTAGCACGCTGTGATCTTTTGACCATCTGGACGAGCTGTCCAGCAACTTTTTTGATGTTTGGAACCTGTCTTTGGAGTGCTCCGGGCCTGCCAGATAACAGCTGTTGCGATGTCGATGTCTGCTGTGGATGCTCCTCATCTGAGCTATTGGAAGCAGCACCCTCTTCCCCCAATGGATGCCAATCTGGGTCAACAACTGGGTCATCCATCACCTCCTCTTCTATGTCATGTGCACCTTCCTCTGTGTCACCGTGTATGGTGGTATAGTGTGCGGGAAGGGGCACCTGAGTCTCATCAGGGTCAGAATCTGGCTCTGTACACTGCGAGGACAATGTAGTGCTCTGAGTGAATGTACCAGCAGAATCATCCATCAGCGGCTGTGCATCAGTGCACTCCATGTCAGATTCATCTTGTCCTGGGTAATTCACCATTTCACTTGATAATCCAGGCATGGTATGTGAAAACAGCTCCATGGAGTAATCAGTAGTATGGCCTGCGTCATCCTTCAATCTTGGTTGGGGTGAAGGACACAAGGAAAGGTGTGGTTCATGAACATGAGCCTCCAATGACGACTCAGTGCTTTTACTTTTTACAACTGAAGAAGAGGAGGCGATAGAGCTGGAGGCTGAGTCAGCAATGTAAGACAAAACTTTTTCCTGATGCTCTGGCTTTAAAAGCGGTTTGCCAACTCCTAGAAAACTAAGCGTTCGAGGCCTTATGTAGCCAGACGATGACGCAGGGTCAGCACCTCCTGCATTCGGTCCTATTTTGCTCTTGCCACTACCATCAGATCCACCACCAACACCATCATTACCAGATGCCAACCCCCGCCCAATTCCACGGCCTCTTCCACCAGCCTTCCTCATTTTTGGTAGAAATGTAGACAAAATCCAACAAACTATATAGTAATGTAAAACAAGGTACAAGGTGTCTATAGGACAGGGGAGATTTTGAATATCTGCACACACTTTTGGACACTGGACACTTTTGGATTGTGTGAGGCCCACTGATATCTGAGCGCTATGTGACAGGCTCGATGGCACTGCTGTGACAAAAGTGACTAGAGGATAAGGGAGATTTTGAATATCTGCACACACTTTTGGACACTGGACACTTTTGGATTGTGTGAGGCCCACTGATATCTCAGCGCTATGTGACAGGCTCGATGGCACTGCTGTGACAAAAGTGACTAGAGGATAAGGGAGATTTTGAATATCTGCACACACTTTTGGACACTGGACACTTTTGGATTGTGTGAGGCCCACTGATATCTCAGCGCTATGTGACAGGCTCGATGGCACTGCTGTGACAAAAGTGACTAGAGGATAAGGGAGATTTTGAATATCTGCACACACTTTTGGACAGTGGACACTTTTGGATTGTGTGAGGCCCACTGTTATCTCAGCGCTATGTGACAGGCTCGATGGCACTGCTGTGACCTAAGTGACTAGAGGATAAGGGAGATTTTGAATATCTGCACACACTTTTGGACACTGGACACTTTTGGATTGTGTGAGGCCCACTGATATCTCAGCGCTATGTGACAGGCTCGATGTCACTGCTGTGACAAAAGTGACTAGAGGATAAGGGAGATTTTGAATATCTGCACACACTTTTGGACACTGGACACTTTTGGATTGTGTGAGGCCCACTGATATCTCAGCGCTATGTGACAGGCTCGATGGCACTGCTGTGACAAAAGTGACTAGAGGATAAGGGAGATTTTGAATATCTGCACACACTTTTGGACACTGGACACTTTTGGATTGTGTGAGGTCCACTGATATCTCAGCGCTATGTGACAGGCTCGATGGCACTGCTGTGACAAAAGTGACTAGAGGATAAGGGAGATTTTGAATATCTGCACACACTTTTGGACACTGGACACTTTTGGATTGTGTGAGGCCCACTGATATCTGAGCGCTATGTGACAGGCTCGATGGCACTGCTGTGACAAAAGTGACTAGAGGATAAGGGAGATTTTGAATATCTGCACACACTTTTGGACACTGGACACTTTTGGATTGTGTGAGGCCCACTGATATCTCAGCGCTATGTGACAGGCTCGATGGCACTGCTGTGACAAAAGTGACTAGAGGATAAGGGAGATTTTGAATATCTGCACACACTTTTGGACACTGGACACTTTTGGATTGTGTGAGGCCCACTGATATCTCAGCGCTATGTGACAGGCTCGATGGCACTGCTGTGACAAAAGTGACTAGAGGATAAGGGAGATTTTGAATATCTGCACACACTTTTGGACACTGGACACTTTTGGATTGTGTGAGGCCCACTGATATCTGAGCGCTATGTGACAGGCTCGATGGCACTGCTGTGACAAAAGTGACTAGAGGATAAGGGAGATTTTGAATATCTGCACACACTTTTGGACACTTTTGGATTGTGTGAGGCCCACTGATATCTCAGCGCTATGTGACAGGCTCGATGGCACTGCTGTGACAAAAGTGACTAGAGGATAAGGGAGATTTTGAATATCTGCACACACTTTTGGACACTGGACACTTTTGGATTGTGTGAGGCCCACTGATATCTCAGCGCTATGTGACAGGCTCGATGGCACTGCTGTGACAAAAGTGACTAGAGGATAAGGGAGATTTTGAATATCTGCACACACTTTTGGACAGTGGACACTTTTGGATTGTGTGAGGCCCACTGTTATCTCAGCGCTATGTGACAGGCTCGATGGCACTGCTGTGACCTAAGTGACTAGAGGATAAGGGAGATTTTGAATATCTGCACACACTTTTGGACACTGGACACTTTTGGATTGTGTGAGGCCCACTGATATCTCAGCGCTATGTGACAGGCTCGATGGCACTGCTGTGACAAAAGTGACTAGAGGATAAGGGAGATTTTGAATATCTGCACACACTTTTGGACACTGGACACTTTTGGATTGTGTGAGGCCCAATGAATATCTGAGCGCTATGTGACAGGCTCGATGGCACAGCTGTGACCAAAGTGACTAGAGGATAAGGGAGATTGGATTGCTTTTAAAAAAGCAGTTTGCGGAGCAGTGGGTAAACAGCAATGCCAGCCTGTCAGGAAGCCTTAAAATGAAGCCCAACAACCAACACCACTGATACACCACTATATAGCCTCCCCTTGCACTGCACACACAGTGACTGGTGTGTTGTGCAGGCCAAATTGCTATCAGCAGCAGAAGCAGTTTTTTTTTCTTCTCAGCAGGACAAAAAAAAAAAAATTGGGATTGCTTAAGCAGTTTGAGGCCCAATGAATATCTGAGCGCTATGTGACAGGCTCGATGGCGCAGCTGTGACCAAAGTGACTAGAGGATAAGGGAGATTGGATTGCGTTTAAAAAAGCAGTTTGCGGAGCAGTGGGTAAACAGCAATGCCAGCCTGTCAGGAAGCCTTAGAAGGCAGCCCAACAACCAACACCACTGATACACCACTATATAGCCTCCCCTTGCACTGCACACACAGTGACTGGTGTGTTGTGCAGGCCAAATCGCTAGCAGCAGAAGCAGTTTTTTTGTCTTCTTCCCTGCCTAACGCTCTCCCTACAGAATCAGCAGCAACCTCTCCCTATGCTAAGATCGGCAGAAGTAAGATGGCGGTCGGCGTGCACGCCCTTTTATACCTCCTGTGACGCCCACCAAAGCAAGCCAATCACTTGCATGCCCTTCTGAAAGATGGTGGTGACTCGTGCCTATGTCATCACGTTGCCCACAGTGTCCGTGGATCCTGATTGGCTGAAAAAGAGCGCAAAACAAACTTTTGAAACGCGACTTTGGCGCGTAAGTCGCCGACCTCGTGGCCGACCTCATCCTAGGGTCGGGTTTCGTTTCATGAAACCCGACTTTGCCAAAAGTCGGCGACTTTTGAATTTTTTCGACCCGTTTCGCTCAACTCTAGTAGTGAGCACTTTGAACCTCCAAGTGCTTCACAGAAGTTTAGAAACACAGAGCCTAATCTTAACCCTAATTCCAACCCTAACCTTAATTCCAACCCTAACCCTAATTCCAACCCTAACCCTAATTCCAACCCTAATTCCAACCCTAATTTCAACCTTAAGCCTTAACCCTATTTCTAACCCTAATTCCAAACCTAACCCTAATTCTAACCCTAATGGAAAAATAAAAATATTTTCTTTATTTTATTATTTTGTCCCTACCTATGGGGGTGATAAAGGGGGGGGTTATTTACTTTGTTTTATTTTGATCACTGTGAAAGTTTATCACAGTGATCAAAATGAATGAATCTGCAGCTTTGCAGATTCGATGGGCGCACTGCCCATGCGCCCGCCATTTTCCAAGATGGCGGCGCCCATGATCCGAAATGGAAGGACACCGGGATGGCCAGAGGGACATAAGAGGTACCAGGGGGGGTGAGGGGAAGCGAAAAGGGGGAGGAGAGCAGATGGTGATGGCGGCGGCAGATCACCGCCGTCCATCGGTGTGGGGGGTCGGATCTCTGTCTCCAGCCATGGTAGATACTATGGCAGCATCGGCCATGGCTGGGTTGTAATATTTCACCAAATTTCATTGGTGAAATATTACAAATCGTTCTGATTGTCTGTTTCACTTTTAAGAGCCAATCAGAGCGATCGTAGCCATGGCGGGGCAAAGCCACCCCTCCGGGGTGAAGTACAAAGCCCCCTGTACCTGCGGGTCAGGTAACCTTTCATTGACCCTGGTCACCAACCCAAAGGGGGGCTATCAAGTCATGACACAGCATATGCATCATTGGTCGGATTGGCACCGACTTTCATGATGCATACGCTGTGTCACTGGTCGGGAAGGGGTTAAAAGTCAACTAACTACCTGGCCTAGAGAGTGATTAATTAGCATATCAGTAAATATGACTAGTCATCAAGGAAAACTACACAATACAAGTCAATATTACATGCTTACACAAACAAAAGTCTGCTTTCTTGACCAGCCAAAAAGAAATGCTTAACCATATATACTCACGTATAAGCCGAGTTTTTCAGCCCATTTTTGGGGGCTGAAAGTCTCCCTCTCGGCTTATATGCGAGTGATATACCAGGGGTCAGCGGGGGAGTGGGGGTGTCAGATCATACTGACCCCCCAGCACGTCTCTGCAGCCCCCCGCTTTTCCTATGCTCTCCCTTAATTTCTTCAGCGGTCACGTGGTACCGCTCATTAAAGTCACGAATATGCGCATATTCATGACTTGAATACCACGTGACCACTGAAGGAAGGAAGGGAAACAGTGGAAGAAGCGAGGCTGCAGAGACCATGCCAGGAAGGGGTATTTGCAGTATTCACCTGTTCCTGTTCCAATGCTGTTCGCCGCTGTCTTCCGGGTCCTCTGTCTGTGATGTTCAGGCAGCAGAGGGCGCAATGATGTGGTTAGTGCATGCTGTGCCCCTTGCTGCCTGAATGTCATTGACAGAGGACCCGGCAGACAGTGGTGAGCAGTGATGGACCGGCGACAGGTGAATATCTCAGGTGCCAGGGCCCTGAGCCAACGGTGACACCGGCACCTGGCCCCCAGCAACGAGAGGTATGTAATTTTTTTTCTTATTTGGCATAAGCATATGGGGCCTATTCTATGGAGCATTTTATGGGGGCATAATCTATGGAGCATCTATGGGGGCATAATCTACGGGGCATTTTATGGGGGCATAATCTAGGGAGCATCTTATGGGGGCATAATCTATGGAGCATCTTATGGGGGCATAATCTATGGAGCATCTTATGGGGCAGCATATGGGAATAATATATGGAACATCTTATGGGGGCATAATCTATGGAGCATGTTATGAGGCAGCATATGGGGAATAATCTATGGAACATCTTATGGGACCATAACCTTTATGGAGCAGTATATGGGGCATATTATTCTATGGAGCATCTTATGGGCCATTATTAACCTTTGTGCAGCATTATAAGGTTGTGTATTTTGTATGGAGCATCTTATTAGGCCCATCATGAACTGTATGGAGCATTATATGGGGCTCCTGATTCAATATGGATATTCAAAAACATTTAACCTATTGATGTCTCAATTAATTTTACTTTTATTGGTATCTTTTTATTTTTGAAATTTACCAGTAGCTGCTGCATTTTCCACCCTAGGCTTAAATGCAAGTCAATAGGTTTTCCCATTTTTTTGTGGCAAAATTAGGGGGGGTCGGCTTATACTAGGGTCAGCTTATGCACAAGTATATACGGTAAAGTCAAAAGCCAACATAAAGTTAACAGCCGATTCTTCATACATCATCAAGATTAGTACAGTGATCAATTGAAGTGTCAGCCCCATAAACATTTGCATCACATAAACCTGCAACTCCCAGTATGTCCTTAACAATGTTACCAGCCATCACCACACCATACCATAACCATTTACATCCTGGTACCTTATATGTGACATATTCTCTGATCATTCCCATCCCTTTTATCTCCACATAATACAGATGCCATGATGAGATTTCATGTTCAGAGTTTCTCTCTGCAGACTTCCCACTTCGCAATCTTCAGCAGCACTTCCCAACATGGTGCCCTTAAAACTAAAAGTAGAATTATACTGCCCCTTAAGTATAAATATCTCCCATGTGGTGACCCTGAACAAATAATTGCCCCTCAATGTGCTTCCTGCACAAAATATCCTGCCCACACTGACCCTCTCTGTAAAGTCCCCTCCACACTGACTCTCTCCATAATGTCTCTCCCACACACAACTTCTCTCTGTAATACTCCTCCACACCACTTGTCTGTCTTATTCCCTCCACGCTGCTCCTCTCCATCATATCCCCCTCACACAGCTCCTTTCCACAATATTCCCTCCCACACAGCTAATCTCCATCATGTTTCCCCCACACAGGTCCTTTCCGTCATACACCCCCAACACAGCTCCTCACCGAAATATTGCCCACCACTCAGCTCATTCTAATATTGCCCCCAAACAGCACTTCTCTAATATTTGCCACCACACTGCTTCTCTCTCTCTAATGTTCCCCCCACACAACTCCTTTCCACAATATTGCCCCCCCACACAGCTCCTTCTCTTCATACTTCCATCACACAACTCCTCTCCATCATATTTCCCCCACACAGCTTCTTTCCATCATATTCCCTCCTTTACAGCCTCTCTCCATCATATTCCCCACACATAGCTCAACTTTGTCATTTTACCCTTAAACAGCTTCCCGGAATATACCCCCACAACACCGCTTCTCTCAGTCATATTCACCCCCGCACAGCTCCTCTCCATTTCCTTGCCTCTTCTGTGGCGCCGGCAACAGCAGCAATAGGATGAGGTCACTGCGTGGTGTGATGAATTCATCACGCTGCGGCACGTCGGGGCCGGGGATGATGAGTGCTCCTCTTCTCTGCTCCTATCTCGGCACTTAAGTGTTTAACTGTATTCGTGTCTGAAAGACACAAATACAGTTAAACATTCAAAAGGTGAGAACAGTAGTCTCCCAGTTCTCCGCAGGCCGCACAACAACCTCCAGCGGGCCGCATGTGGCCAGTGGACAGTATGTTTTGCAGGCCTGGTCTATTGTATTGTTCAGTATATGTATTATCTAATTTTATGTAATGGTTTTTAACTATTTTCTATAATGACGTAATAAAATATATTTTCCTTCTGGGACTTTCTGGTCGTTTTTCTTTATGTAAATTTGGTATTGCTGGAGAAAGTAGAGGTAGGCAAGTTTTTTCCAGGAGACAATGAATGGACATGGCATAACTTCTATTCCTTGGAATAATCCTTCAACCATCAGTTAAGCCTGGTGGTGAAGCAGTGAAAGTTTGGATAAAATCTGTATTAAACCTGGATCAGGTGTTTTTGTGTTATTTTTTACAGCATCATAAATGCTAATAAACACATTTGTATAGTATAGAATAACCCCTGGAAAAGTGTTTTTTTGAGTTAAAAATCAATCTACATTACAGTAATAACTCCAAGAACACTACTGTGAAGATTAAGACTAAGCTACCAATCAAACAAGTTGGTGAAAAAGAACTAGAAATTGCATAAATGAATCCCTAAGACAACCAATAATAAAGGAAATTGATACATAATACATCAGTTCTCTTCATTTTTTCAACTTGCTTGGTAATATTCTGGTAAATAATATATTTCCAGCTAATGAGGAATAGATAGCCTGTATTTGGCCGGTGGTCACACTGAAACAGTAGTTAGCTTCCAATCATTTAACCTTTAATGGTAATTCAGTTTGCAGTGCCTCTGTTTTATGATAGAGGTGTATTACTTTGCACATTTTAAATAAATCAGCCTGAAGGAAATTTAAATGAATTAGGAATTCTGTTTTGCATCATTTTCTACATTATAAACTGTTCCAATGTATCATTAAGAATTAGGCCACTTTGTTGACAGAACGAGGGGGCAGAAGCAGTGGCAGGGATTGTGCTAGTCCCCCAGTAGATCAATAAGACAAAGTACAGTATTGTACAAAACTGAACTCTGCTCACACCTAATAAATTAACCAGCAGAGTTCAAGTTAACCTGGCTGTGCTGCAGTACTTTATCTTCTTTAAGTACGCAGCTCAGAATGAAAGAAAATACGTTAAGAAACTTAATACTCTAGTTTGCTATTATAAAAGTTTTTAACTAGATAACCAGAATACATAATTTTCTTTATTTAGGGAAGGATGAAAACAAAGCTTTCAAATTGGTACAAGTGGTAATAATGTGTGAAACTACGAAACTAATCAAGTGTAGATATGCAAAAGAGCATATTATTTTTATCACTGATGGTGGTTAATGTATTTTGGTCTATGTGTCCCAAGACTCCAAGGAAAAAAAGCAATGCGTTTTAATAGTAGAGAAAAATTAAAGCAAAAATATCTAATAGTATTAAATAAAGCACTTCAAAAGAATTTTGCAACTTCGATAAGTCAAAACTAGTGATAAGAGTGTGTGCTCGCCACTGCTCAATGATTGAGCATCGGAGTGCTCGGGCACGCTTGCTACTCGATTGAGGATCACAAATGTCTGAGCGCCATGCTCAAGAAACCGCCTCACATGTTTGGCACCTGTTAGACAGCTAATGAACATGCAGGGATTGCCCCACCATATACGGTTATGCCATAGCCATGTTGGATACTGGCATTACGGTGATTGGTTGGCTGCATCACATCATGGGGTCTTATATAAGACCAGGTGACAAGATTCTCTGCACACTGTGTTCAAGAAGCAATTCAGGGACAGTTACTATAGGTCGGAGAGCACAATTTAGAACAGGGATATAGTCAGAGTTTAATAAGATTGTATACAGTGGGGGGAAAAAAGTGTTTAGTCAGCCACCAATTGTGCAAGTTCTCCCACTTAAAAAGATGAGAGAGGCCTGTAATTGACATCATAGGTAGACCACAACTATGACAGTCAAAATGAGAAAACAAATCCAGAAAATCACCTTGTCTGATTTGGCAAGATTTATTTTGCAAATTATAGCAGAAAATAAGTATTTGGTCATTTACAAATTCATCTCAATATTTTGTTATACATCCTTTGTTGGCAATAACAGAGGTCAAACGTTTTCTGTAAGTCTTCACAAGGTTGGCACACACTGTTGGTGGTATGTTGAACCAATCCTCCATGCAGATCTCCTCTAGAGCAGTGATGTTTTGGGCCTGTCGCTGGGCCATACGGCCTTTCAAATCCATCCAAAGTTTTCTGTGGGGTTGAGATCTGGAGACTGGCTAGGCCACTCCAGGACCTTCATATGCTTCTTAAGAAGCCACTCCTTTGTTGCCCTGGTGGTGTTCTAGGGATCATTATCATGCTGAAAGACTCATCCACATTTCATCTTCAATGCCCTTGCTGATGGAAGGAGGTTTGCACTCAAAATCTCATGAAACATGGCCCCATTCATTCTTTCATGTACATGGAACAGTCCCTTTGCAGAGAAACAGCCCCAAAGTATGAAGTTCCAACCCCCATGATTCACAGTAGGTATGGTGTTCTTTGGATGCAACTCAGCATTCTGTTTCCTCCAAACATGACAAGTTTTGTTTCTGCCAAACAGTTCTACTTTGGTTTCATCAGACCATATAATATTCTCCCAATACTCTTCTGGATAATCCAAATGCTCTCTAGCAAACTTCAAATGGGCCTGGACATATACTGGCTTAAGTAAGGGGATACGTTTGGCACTGCAGGATCTGAGTCCCTGGCAGCATAGTTGTGAAGACTCCTGAAGTGGACCTTCTGGGTCATAGCAACCCTCCTAGGGCAAGCTGACCTAGTGACGACCACCCCCTATACAGAGAGTGTCAGGGGCAAGCCCAAGGGGGTAAAATACCACGACTGCTGGTGCCAGGTGGCCGGCTCACAGGAGACATGAGAGAGTGTGTCTGCAGGAACGTGCAAAGGATGGACACAGGAACACGCAGGGTACAGGTCGGTACAGGACAATACAAGGTGTGTACATGGGAGTGCGCTAGATACAGGACAGTGCAAGGTGGGTATACAAGAGCACATATGGCGTGCACAGACAAGCACACCCGGGTGCAAGCAAAGCAGGGCACGTGCTCAGGAGCACCCCTGAGTATAGAGTTAGACAGACCGCGTGCAGAGAAGCATGCCAGAGTGCAAAGCTAGGCAGAAAGTGTGCTAGGAGGCACAACTGAGCATAGAGCAGAGCATGTGCCAAGGGGCACGACAAAACACAGTGCAGGAACAGAGCTTGTGCCAGGAGGTACAACAGAGCACAAGGCAGCATACAGGGACTGAGCATGTGCCAGGAGGCAAGACAAAGCACAAGGAGAGTACAGGGACAGAGCATGTGCCAGGAGGCACAACAGAGCACAAGACAGAGAATAGGGACAGAGCATGTGCCATGAGGCACAACAGAGCACAAGGCAGAGTACAGGGACAGAGCATGTGCCAGGAGGCACAACAGAGCACAAGGCAGAAGACCCGAATACAGTGCACAGCCAGGCAAGGACAAAGCAGACCAAGCCAGGAAGCACAACAATAATCAGGCATCTCCCATAGGAAGAGGTAGCCTGATATAGCACATGAGCACTAGGACTTCCAGGTCAGGTCTTCTAATACCATAGAGAGGACATGACCAGAGGCAGAGCAGAGAAGAGCGCATGTGCGCACAAAGAACCTTGTGCAGACATAGAACTAAGTACGAGAAGTGCGCGTGCGCACCAGACTGGACCCCCGGAGCGGCCGCAACACCAGAAGACGTGATGTCGGGCCCAAGGTCCCGCTCCCAGGTCAGAGCTACATGACAGGCGGCACGACATTATTGTGTTACTGATGGTAGCCTTTGTTACTGTGGTCCCAGATCTATGCAGGTCATTTGCTAGGTCCCCAGTGTGGTTCTTGGATTTTTGCTCACAGTTCTTGTGATCATTTTAACCTCACGGGGTGAGATCTTGTGTGGAGCCCCAGATCGAGGGAGATTATCAGTGGTCTTGTATGTCTTCCATTTTCTTATTATTGCTCCCACAGTTGATTTCATCTTGCCAATGCTTTCCTATTGCAGATTCAGTCTTCCCAGCCTGGTGCAGGGCTACAATTTTGTTTCGGGTGACAGCTCTTTGGTCTTCACCATAGTGGAGTTTGGAGTGTGACTGTTTGAGGTTGTGGACAGGTGTCTTTTATACTGATAACAAGTTCAATCAGGTAATGAGTGGAGGACAGAAGAGTCTCTTAAAGAAGTTACAGGTCTGTGAGAGCCAGAAATCTTGCAAGTTTTTAGGTGACTAAATACTTATTTTCCACCATAATTTGCAAAATAAATCTTGCCAAATCAGATAAGGTGATTTTCTGATTTTTTTTTTCTAATTTTGACTCATCGTTGTGGTCTACCTATGATGTCAATTACAGGCCTCTCATATTTTTAAGTAGGAGAACTTGCACAATTCATGGCTGTCTAAACACTATTTTTCCCCACTGTATACAGTACTTGAATACTGCTCCTGCAGCATTAAAACAACATTTTCAGGGCTAAACATTTTACTTTCTGTAGTAAAACCACTGTTACCTGCATTCAGTGGAGCAAAAGTTTAGGATTAGAGGCATCTAAGTAGGGTTTAATAATGCTACTGCAGTACTTGATCACTGCTGCTGCACCATTTTCTTTTCCCTATCAATGACAAAAAGTTACAGGCATATATACCTAACTTAAAATGCGCAAAGCGTGCGGTAAGAGATGGGGAAGTGGACATGCTGCTAATGGTACACACAAACGCCGAAGCCATGGCAGGTGAAACCAAACTGTCTTCCACATGGTCCAGTCTAACAACCCAAGAGTATGAACCATATAATCCTCACCCTGATCCTCCTTCCTCTCGACATGGCGCGTCCAAGGAAACAAGTGATCCCATACTCGGACACTCCGAGGAGCTCATTTTTTAATTTATTGATTCTGGCCTCAAGTCATGCATGTTTCAAGAGGTACATGAGGAGCTCGTGTGTGGTGATGCCCAATATTTGAGCAGCCACAGTAAGAAGACGACGGTGGGGAAAGGCAATTAGTGTCTCAAGAGGTAGATGATGATGAAACAGAGTTGCCAACAAGTGATGTTGTTAAGTCAACAAGTCCAGAGGACTAGAGTGCAGAAGTGGTAGACTAGGTGGTAGACAATGAAGTCACTGACCCAACCTGGGAAGGTGCCATGCAGAGCGAGGCCAGCAGCGCAGAGAGGAAGGAATCCACAGCACCGCAAGGAAAAGGGTGGGAAATTGTTCCCAAAGGAACCCACACGCATCAAGTTCTAACCCAATGGATAGGTGTCCCCCAGTATGGTGCTTTTTTAAAGAAAGTGCAGACAATATAAGAATGGTTATTTGCATCTTGTGCTGTACCAAGATCAGCAGGGCCTGACCATTACCAGCCTGACCACCACCAGATGCATGCTCAGGCACATGTCATGAAAGCACCAGACTAGGTGGGCTGAAGGGCTAATTGCCTGGGTCCACAATCAGTGTCTATGAGTGACCACTGCTCTTCCTCTGTGCTCCATGCTTGCCAATGCCATCAATAAAGCAGGCACGGATGCCTCCTGCCCTGCACCTGCCGTTGCACATTTGCAAGCACCATCAGCAACCACATCCAAATCTTTGTGCCAGCACAGAGTCCAGATATCCCTACCCAAGCCATTGGAATGCCAAAGAAGATAAAAATAACCAGCCACCTACCCACAAGCCCAAATACTAAACAAGCACATTTACAGACTGATTGGAAATGTTTCAGTTTAGGCTTGTGGACACTAAGGCTATACACAACCTCATGGAGGCAGCCGCCCCTCGGTACTATTTTTCCTGGTGTGCTGTTCCTGCCGTTCACCAGCAATTGTTCTATAACATCACTTGTGCCCTGACCAACACAGTAATTGGGAAGGTTTATTCAATGACCGACACACGAAGATGCGCTTGTGGTCAGGTACGCTTCACTTCCCTGATCGCATACTGGGTGAACCTACCTAGTGGAGGCCAGGACCGAGTCGGACCCTGGTACTGCACATGGGCTACCGACATCGAGGAATGTGGGGCCCTAGTTCCATCAGAGTTTCCTCCACCTCCTAAACCAGTTCCTGCAACCACTCCTCCTCCATCTTCAAATTGACATCCATATCAGTCGCAAGCTGGAAGCACTGCAGCCTCGGTGAAGCGGCAACAAGCTCTGCAGAAACTAATTTGTTTAGGTGACAAACAGCACACTGCCGCACAGTTGCTGAAAGGTATAACAGACCAGACAGATCTGTGGTTGTGGCCGCTGAACTTACAACAATACACATACATGTCTGGCCCACGTGCTCAACTTTGTGGTTCAGCAGTTTTTGAAAACCTACTCACATTTGACTGAGCTGCTTGTGAAGGTATGCCGCGTGTGCGCCATTTCCGCATATCGGCTACAGCTGCTGGTGATCTGACAAACCTGCACCAGCGCTTGAAAGTGCAAGCTCACTAACTGGTGTGCAACGTGAACATGCACTGGAACTCCACATTACATACGTTGGCAAGGCTTTGTGAGCAGCAGATGGCAGTAGTTGAATAACAGCTACAACATGCCTGTTGGTATTCCGGTCAGCCTTCGTACATAACAACCGACGAGTGGACATGGATGTCTGACATCCGTGAAGTTCTCCAAAACTTTGAGGAATCAACCAAGATGGTGAGAGGTGAGGATGCCATAATAAGAGTAACCATCCTGCTTCTGTGTCTACTCACACGCCAACTGCTTACAATTAAAGTGGAAGCTTTGCATGTGAACCAGGTGCAGATGGAGGAAGAAAGTACACAGCACGATACCACCGAATTTGGGCAGAGAGCTTGAGATGAGAATGAGCTGGGTAGTATGTTTATCATTCATGTGCATGTGTTTAAATAAAGTGTGTGGTGTGACTGGTGATCGCATGTTTAATGGTAGGTATATGTCACAGGGATGGATGCTCCCTGTGATGCAACCCGGAGTATTTTGTCTCTAGTGTACATGAGCACTAAAGATGTCATTTAGTGCACCTAGGTCTGGGTTGCGGGTACCTATGGGAGATGGGAGGGTCTGGATACCCATATTACCTCACCTCTGGGTGAGGGTGTTGACTGAACCCCTGTTTTCTTTCAGGACCTGCAGATGTTTGAGAACCTGCAGTGAGGTCATGACCATGTGACCAGTCCATGTGATCCATATCTCACCTGTTGGTGTGGTTACAGCCTACATAATGGAGACTGTGGTTTGACACATAGTCTGTGACTTGAGCAGTAGAGGGCCTCCCGTGTGTATGGCTCAAGAAGGAGCCTCCGGGCTGGACATTGCCCTAGCCTGTGTGCTTACAGGGCCCTGAGGGAACAAAGTCCAGCTAAAGACTGTTTTGTGTTGCTTTCGCCTGCTGTGAAGACCGGTTACCTTGTGTTGTTGCTTTGGGGTCTATGGAGCAAATAAACCCACACGGACTCTTTTAAAAGGAATCTGTCACCCTATTTTTCGCCTATTAGCTGCCGGCACTGCCATCAGGGGCTTATCTACAGCATTTTGTAATGCTGTAGATAAGCCCCCGATGTAACCCGAAAGATAAAAAAAACAAGTTAGATTATACTCACCGGGGGCGGTCCAGTTTTGGTCTGATGTGTGTTGCGGTCTGGCGCCTCCCTTCTTCTAACGGTGATGTCTTCTTCTTTGCTGTCTGTCGTGGCTCCTGCGCAGGCGCACTGCTCTGCCAAACGCCACGACAGGCAGCAAAGAAGAGGACGTCACCGTTAGAAGATGGGAGGCGCCGAATGGGATGGCGACATCCATCGGATCCGACCGAACGCCAGGGTAAGTATAATCTAACTTTTTTTCTTATCTTTCAGGTTACATCGGGGGCTGTAGAATGCTGTAGATAAACCCCTGATGTCGGTCCCGGCAGCTGATAGGCGAAAAATAAGGTGACGATTCCCTTTAAAGAAGCACGCCTCCTGTTTTTCCTTCTGCTGCACCTAAGTGAGTACAATCCTTACAAGTGATAAACGAGTTCAAATGTCTGTTTTATTTCTCTGTGTTTTGTCTGTATGCTCTTTTCAGGTTTCTATTTGCTGCATTACATTGGATTCGCTGGATTACTTCGGACCTGTGTGGGATTGTTTTTTTAATAAAATGGTTGTTGAGAAGTGTTTATTTAAATAAAGTATTTTTGCGTGTGTTTCCTTTTTATTACTGGGTTAGTAATAGGGGTGTCTGACAGTCACCCATCCATTACTAGCAGCAGGGTTGATGTCAGCTGTGCTTTTGGACACTTCAGAACTGACATCAACCCCAAGCCCCATTACCCAAATTACAAATGCACCAGAGCATCGGGAAGAGCAAAGGCAAAATATCAGAAATGGAGAATTTCATGTGATGCACCACCTCTGGGGTGGCTGTTGGCCAGTATTTTTAGGTTGGGAAGGTTTCAATAACCATGGATCTTCCCAGCCTGATAATATCAGCTCTCAGCTGTCTGTTTTACCCTTGCTGGTCAGAAAGCATGTGTGGGACACCACACCTTTTTTCATTTACTTACTAGGTTAATACAGGTATAATAAAATATACATGCAAGACAGGCACAAATTATATATCTGATGGATGTCTATTATCTGTTATCTTTGCACATCTATAAAACACATAAAAACAAGAATCTTGTGAATGCATTTTATTCCGGTATGTGTCACACGATTATCGTTGTGTGCTGTATGTGTTTATACGGACCCTCAGACTTTTATTGGCCCTTGTCATGCGTGCTGTCGGTAAAAATCGTACATGTATACAAGTGGGTGACATGGACAGATGGTCAGCGTGAAAACATGGACATATGAGCAGCCCCAAAGGTAATAATGGGTTTACGTATCTCCGGTACATGTAAAAACGGATGCCACACGTACCGGAGACAAGTACATGTAACGGAGGCTTTATAGGAGTTATCCCTTCTGGTATATTTAGGTCACATTGATTAGTAATTCCATATATGTCTCACCGGTGGGACCTCATGTACACCTCTTCATTAAATTCTATTGGAAGTAGGGCTAAAAAATTTCCCGAATGAGCAATAGGACTTGCATCTATCATAGATTTATGGCGTACTTTATTGGTTTGTCACAATTGTCCAGATTAGGTCATGCTTGTAATATTATGGATCTTATATTTAATTCTAAATCACCTTACTAGCATGCAAAAATCTGCATAAACTGCATCATATAACACTGATGTGTTATGAAGTTCTCATTATTAACATATAACTCTACTCTCTACACAACTCTGCAGTCACAGTTTTGGTTTCAGGGATAGATTTTTGTGTCCTTTTCCAAAATTACTTCTGTATTATGTACTGACATATAATATCACTGGACAGGAGGCAAGAGAAAATGCATTTACCGCTGTACAGAGTTGCCTTAGTTTCTCGTTGTCACCTGCTTGGGTCTGTGCCAAGTGTTTTAGAATCTATGGCGTCGATTGTCATACCAGCCTTTGGGGGTACAAACCGCTGTACATAAAATAGGCGGATGGTCTTATTTGAGTATTTACAAAGTGACAGGTGGAGTCACAGATCACAGCATTACAAATCTTCCATTCATTCAACAGTTTCATCTCCACTGGATATTGGAATAATTCAGACTCTACCGTGACTTCAGGTTTAACAATAAAAACATTTGCAAACATTTCACAGGGTCAAAGTCGCTCTGCGGTGCGAATAAATAAAAAGCTCTGCAGGACAGATCTAGCAAGTCAGGTTACCAATTAAACGCAAGCTTTCTATTTTTTGCAAGATCTTTATGTGCAAGATAAAATAGAAAAAATTACAATGGTGACACTCACACTGGCACAGTATGTGTTGGGCAACTTCATCTCTGCAGGCAAGCTTTTGACTTTCACCAGTAAAAGCATCCCAGAGAATAAATCTGGAAATAAATAGCACAGAATCCTTTTTTAATTTTCCATAGAGATAGAGTTATGAGGGCTTGTAATTTTGAATGACACTATTCATTTCACCATATAAATGTACTGAAAAAAAAAATCTGAAAAAAAATTCCAAGCAGGATTAAATAGTGAAAACAATAAATTCTGCCATTATTTTTTGGGTTTTTCTTTTACGGCATTCATTATGCTGTAAAAAAGATTATCTGGAAATATCAATCTCCAGGTCAGCATGATTACGGTGGTACCAAACATGCGCTGTTTTTCTATTTAAAGTGATAAAAAGGAGGTTAGATGACCCCACCTGATGTGTATTCCGCACAACATGGTTTGTCAGAGGTTAGGGTTAACTGTTGACAAAGCACGTAGTTTGAAACACGCTTCGGGTGAGGTGGACATTCTTATTACCTATATGTGGTCAGTATTAGAGTTGTGCTTAAAAGTTTACATACCCCAGCAGACTTTTTGCTTTCTTGGCCTTTTTTCAGAGAATATAAATAACACCAAAACTGTTTCTACACTCATGCTTAGTGGTTGGGTGAAGCCATTTATTGTCAAACTACTGTGTTTCCTCTTTTTAAATCATAATGACAACCCAAAACATCCAAATGACCCTGATCAAAAGTTCACATACCCTGGTGATGTTGGCCTGATAACATACACAGAAGTTGACACAAATGGATTTGACTGGCTACTAAAGGTAGCATCCTCACCTGTGACCTGTAATTGCATCTTACATCCAGACACTGACATTTCTGGATTGTGAGTCATGGGGAAAACAAAAGAATTGTCAACAGATCTACAACAGGAAAAGGTAGCTGAACTGTATAAAAGAGGAAAGGGATACAAAAAAATATCCAAGGAATTGATAATGCCAGTCAGCAGCTTTCAAACTGTGATTAACAAATGGAAAATCAGGGGCTCTCTAAAAACAAAACCACGGTCAGGTAGACCAACAAAGATTTCGTCCACAATTGCCAGGAAAATTGTTCGGGATGCAAAGAAAAACCCACAAATAATATCAGCTGAAATACTGGATTCTCTGAAAACTAGTGTTGTGGCTGTTTCAAGATGCTCAATAAGGAGGCTCTTGAAGAAAAATGGGCTGCATGATCGAGCTACCAGAAGAAAGCCATTACTGTGCAAATTCCACAAAGTATCTCAACAGCATTCCACAGCAGAATCGCCAGAACCCCTTCCGTCTTGATCTTTTTGATGACTCTCGGAAGTAGTGGCAGCGGGGGAAATAGATATGGGAGGCTAAACTGGTTCCATGGCAGAACCAATGCATCCACAGTGATTGCCTGCGGGTCCCTGGCCCGAGCGACATATGTGGGCACCTTGGCGTTCACTCTGGAAGCCATCAGGTCCACGTCCGGAGTTCCCTACAGTTGACAAATCTGCTGGAAGACCTCGGGATGTAGTGACCACTCTCCGGACGCAAGACCTGGCTGAGAAAGTCTGCCACCCAGTTTTCCACGCCCGGGATGTGGACTGCCGAAATCACCGAGTGGTTTGCTTCGGCCCACTGAAAAACGTGCCCCACCTCGCGCATGGTTGCTCTGCTGCGGGTGCCCCCTTGAAGATTTATGTAAGCCACTGCCGTGGTGTTGTCTGATTGGATCCTGACGGGGCGGACTGCTAAGAAGTGATGAAACTGTTGCAGAGCCAGCCGGATTGCTCGTATCTCCAATAAGTTGATCGGGAGGTGGGCCTCCTGCCGAGACCACCACCCCTGAGTCGTGTGGTTAGCGAAACACCGCTCCCCAGCCGAGGAGACTGGCGTCGGTTGTCATCACCAACCAATGGTCCGGGGGAAAGGGTTTCCCCTGGGTCAGAGAGGAGCCGGTTATCCACCACCCGAGCGACTGCCTGACTTGAGAAGACAGTCTGCACCGCCAATCGAGCGTGAAAGGATTCTTGTCCCAGGCTGACAAGAGGGCGAAGATGGAACTGGGCGAACGGTATTGCTTCCATTGCTGCCACTATTTTCCCTAGAATCCTCATCCCGGAATGAATGGTATGAGGGACTGGTTGGCGAAGTGTCCGGACTCCCTGCCGGAGAGCTAGCGCTTTGTCCTGCAGGAGAATTACCAACTCTTGGCAAGTGTCGAAGATCATTCCTAAGAAGGAAATCCTCTAAGGCTAATTTCACACTAGCGTTTATTCGACGCAACGCATGGCGCCACTAAGCCCTGCCCGCCCCATCCGGTCATCGCCACCTACTATCACACATGGACGCTTGCGATCTGCACACCCTATCTTTAGCATAGGGTGCGCAGATCGTGCGCTGGCCGTGCGCTAGTAGGATTTTGTCGTGCGCTGCGCAACATGCTGCATTCTGCGCGCATGGGCGCACCTTCAAAAGTGCGCAGCGCACGCCAAAATCCTACTAGAGCTCTTCTGATAGAAATTGCGTTAGCGGCAGCAAGTGCTGAGCAATTGGCCACATCCAAAGATGCATTGATTACGTAGTCTCCGGCCATCACCATCTGACTCGCGATCTCCGATATCTCTGCAGGTAGATCTTGCTCCTGCACGACCTTGTTTAATGATTCTGACCATGAGATCATGGCCTTGGCTACCCAAGTTGCTGCGAATGAGGGAGAGAGTGCTGACCCTGATGCTTCATATACTGAGCGAGCTAAGCTCTCTTAGATCCTTAGATCCGTGGGATCCTTAACAGAAGAACCACTAGGTATGGATAACAGAGTTTTAGTGGCTAGGTGCGAAACCGGTGGATCTACCATCGGAGATTCCGTCCATTTTTTACGGAGGTCCGGGGCAAATGGATATCTTGCTTTGAGTGCCTTTTGACCCGAGAAACGCCTGTCTGGCCGTTCCCTGTGTCGCTGCACTATGTCCTTAAACTCAAGGTGAGAAGAAAAAACTCTGTGCGGCCGCTTCACTTGCTTAAACACCACCTTATGCCCCGTGGCCGCTGCGGGATCATCCTCAATCCCCAAGGTCTGATTGACAGCTTCTATGAGGATGTCCACTGTTTCACGTGACCCTGGAGCATCCAGGTCAAGGGGCTCGTCTGAGTGAAATCTGAGGTCTGCTCGCTATCAACCACTGGTGACGGGGAGCAAGAAACAGAACATACGGATGCCAAAGCACCGGATGGACTGGGCGACACCGCGTGGATTCTTTTCCCCCAGGTCTGCCTGAAATGAGAGCGGCTCCTGCAGGCCGAAGGCTCTAGTGAGGTGGAGGGTCCCTGTAAGGCCGGCGAGCCACTGCCCCTGCCCCTATCTGGGGCCTAAAGGAACTCGATTGCCCTCGTAAGCGACGCCATGGACTGTGGCAGTGATAGAGCCCACTCCGGGGGATCTGGCACATTGGTCTCGGTCGCAGGGGAGGGCTCCTGGGCAGGTTCAGACTCGCAGGCTTCGCATAATCGCTTGCTCTGTGTCAGCGGAAATGCAGCCCAAAAAGAGATGCATGCAGCGCAAAAAAAGTGTGCGTCTTTGTTTTCTCGGACATGCTGTATCTGACCGGACGACTGGGGAGGGAGGAGGTAGCACTTCATTTTTTTTTCCCATAGCGTGGCCTCTCGGGCAGCACTTACCCCAGTCCTGTGCCCCCACAAGTCCTGGACATCTTTCTCATCCAAAAATGCGCACCACAGCTGTGGGGTGTGCCGCAGCAGATGAACCGCTCTGGGGGCGGTACTTCTGACCTTGTGGCCTAGCCGCACTCCAAAGCCGGGGGCTAAATTTTCTCCCACCGCTGCTCAGGCATGAGGGGCGGGCCGCCAGAAGTGACGAGTGGGCCGGGAGGTGGGACTTCCGGCCGCGGCCTAGCTCCAGCTAAAGCCGCGGCCTCAATTAATCGTCTGCCCGCGATGGGGAGGGGGGGGCGGGCACACTCCCATGGTGCAGAAAATGGTGCTATTCACTGCCAGGGGGCTGCTGCTGTTGCTGGCCACCGGCTAAGGGCTCCAGCCCTCGGATTCCTGCCGCAGGAGCCCTCCCAGGCCATCCACCTCTGACGCTCCTCTTCAGCTTCCCAGCTCAGGTATGTGAGGGGGGGATTGAAAATAGGATGGTGCAGGCACCCTAACTCCGTCTAAGCCCTTCAGGGGGTGAGCAGAGGGACCGTCCGCCGCCTTGCAGCACCGCAGTCTAAGCATTGGTGGAGCAGTGGGGGCCGCACAGACCAGTCTTGGGCCTCTGTACAGACCATGGTTTCAATACCTAGGGGTGGTGAGGGCTAAGTCCGACATTGTGTCCCACGTCACGGGAGAGGATACGTGGAGGCGACACTCGCACGTGCTCGCCCGTTGTTGGTTTAGGGAAATCGGACCCTTTCAATAGGTTCCGTTGCCCCTGTCTAATCTTCATGGGGAAAAAAGCAAAAAAAAAAGTCTGGAGAAAAAGACAAGACATGTGCCTACATGGACACTAAGCAAAAAACTGATTTCCGCCCGTAATAGGGGCGAGGGTGTATACGGCGGAGGAGGGGCTAACCTCTTTTTTTCCACTTAGTGTCAGCCTCCAAGCGGCAGAAGCATACACCCACAGTATCTGTGTCCCCCAATGAGGTGGAGAAAAAGCATAAGTGACTGGTGCATAACTTGGGGCTCACACTGCTTGCCTGATTTGCAAGGCAGTGAAGTGGAAGACAAATTCCCATGGGCCACAGATGCAAAATCTGCACTGTCAGCAGGGGACAGGGTGGAAAAAGCGAAGGAACTGAAGGCACTCTCAGACAATCAATCTAAAACCACCTCTTCTTGTTCTGACCTCACCACTTATCCAGCGGTACTCGAGCCTACGAAGTTATACAGAACGTCCTGTTGCCTGCAAGCACCAGAGGAACATGTTTCATTTAGGCGCATAGCACACACTGATCGACCATGAACTCTCTTCTCCTTGCAGCAGCTACATCACCAGCAACAGGTTCACATTTCCTAGTTGATGTTCTCCTCATTGTTTTGACCCCCCCATAAAGTGCAGAGTATTGTACGGCCTATAAAAAGAGAGTGGCCAGCAGATAATTATACTGCCTGTTTTCAAAGTCCTCCCAAAAAAATCAATAAAAAACAAAACACAGAAACAGTGTTGGCTACCTGCTCCACCGATTCCTCCTACACCAACAACTCCTGATTCAAGATTATACATTTCTATTTTATTTTAAGTAATTTCCCTATCCACATTTTTTGCAGGGCATTTGTCCTGCTCTTACGTCCATTTAGCTTGTTTTTGCAGCCCTCTAGCCCTTACTATAACCATTTTACAGCCATTTTAATGCACTGAAGTTTGGATCACCATTGCCTTGGGTTCGTAAATCGTGGTCAAGTCCAAATACATTACAGAACTTTGAACGAACGCGAACATCCACGGGTCCGCTCATCCCTATTTCTGGGCCTCAAACCTTGCACATAGGGATATCGGTCACATTCCTACTGTGTCCA
The DNA here is from genome assembly GCF_039654945.1 of Dendrobates tinctorius. Lineage (NCBI taxonomy): Eukaryota > Metazoa > Chordata > Amphibia > Anura > Dendrobatidae > Dendrobates > Dendrobates tinctorius. Next base: position 59,163,196 of record NW_027361829.1, read on the forward strand.
TCATCTCAATTTTGTAATCCATATCTGATGAATATCCAAGTTCTAGAACCGAAACTTATATACTGATGCACTTTTTTGGATTGCCTATAACAATAAAAGAAACCTGCATATACCTTTGTCTATTTTCAATCATCTTTTGGTGTGTCAAGTACTTCTATATTTTCTTACGGAGTGGAAACTTTCTTGACTACCTTTATGCACAAGTGCCAGATATCTAACGCATATTCCTCAGGTTAAAAAGCAGAAGGTGATGTCAAAATATGAGTAAAACCACCTGGCTTTCCCATCCATAAAATATGGTAGTTTATACTGGTTGTCAATTTTTTGACTATATCTTTGGTCTAACTACATCTACTTGTAATACTGGTTATGAAGCATAAAGAAACTATTCGGTGTGGAAATGCTCCAATAAGACCGTGTCTTTCAGAATAAATTAGCTTACCCTTCAGGTAATAGGTTTGATTTGGTAATAAGGCAATGTTTCTTGTCTATTACACTGCATGCTTTAAGATCATTGGGGGCAATTCTAACCTCATCACAGCAGTCTTATAAGTCAGATGTTTCTTTACATTATTTCCTCAAGGGAAATATAGGATAGCTTTTGTGTCTTTCATACAAGATTGTGTGTCCTCTGCTGTCAAGATTAGACAATGATTGGTTAGATGTCAGAAATGATAAGAGTTAAGAAGGTTCCAGTCCCTAGAGATAAGCATCTGTTAGTAGTGTGACGGAAGTCACTCCAGAAACCGATATGCAATGTCTGAGAAAGACATTTTAAAAAAATCTCTTGCTATACACGTTTAGAGCAAGTATTTAATGAATATAATCGTTCAATATAAATGCAGTAAGATCAGATGTAGAAAAGCTGAGATTATAAATGTAGCAGAGCCAAAATCTGTATGTGACATCTGTGGCTTTTTCATTGAATTCTAGGTAAACCTACTGTCATCTAGGCCAAATAAGTTATGACTGTGCACAAAAGAAAAAAAATCAAATCCACTGCCACTTAGCAATAGAACTAGAGTCAAGCTGAAAGGAAGCATATCAGAAAACATCATAAGACTTTGCCCCTTTCTTTAAGCAGAAGATCAAAAACATCAGAGAAAGCTTTGGTCTGCAGCCCCTATTGCCCCTCCCCTTGACTGCTCAGCCCTGTTCTTCCAAAACCAGCATCTCCACCATGACAGACGATCAGCTCTCCACCCTTCTGTTAAGATCACGTCACCACTTGCACACTTGACCCGCTCCCGTCCCACCTCATCCCTAACCTCTCCAAAGTCTTCATCCCAACCCTAACACACCTCTTCAACCTCTCACTTACAAACGGTGTCTTCACCTTATCCTTCAAACATGCCTCAATCATAAGAAAAATTGGTACAAAATCAAAGCCAGCTCACCAACCAGACCATCAGGTGCAAGGAACTCCATCTTGTCGTGAATAATAAAAGATTGAAGTTTTTTAAGGAGCTGGAACATTTTTTCTCTTTATTGTTGGAAACATGCCTCAATCATACCTATCCTCAAAAAAGGAAATTGAAGACCCACCTCTTCCATCTACCTGCAGCGATCCTCACTCTGCTGAACCGCCGCATGACCAACTTTACCCTCTCCTAGTGTATCCTTACCCATCCCCTATAGACTGTGAGCCCTCGCAGGCAGGGTCCTCTCTCCTTCTGTACTTCTGTGTGCCTTGTTTTGCTCCTGTTTAATTGTACTTGTTTATATTTGCCCCGTTCACATGTAAAGCGCCATGGAATAAATGGCGCTATAAAAATGTATAATAATAATAATAATAATAGCTTCTGTAGTGAGTTTGCTGCACTGAAAGTATACAGTAGAATCTCATTGATTCTCATCACTCACAAACCAGTGAATTAAATTCTATAATGAAAGGAGTAGGTGACAGAAACCACTTATGGTAGATGTTTTAGAGTCAAATCTAAAGACTAAATTTATAGGAGTGGGTGTCTCCAAGAAATCAGTCGGTCAACCTTCTATTCACATGATGATTATTTAAAAGTGGAAATACAGAGTAAATTATGAGAGTAAGTTTTGTAGATTTTTAAAAATGTCTTACTAATTCAGAGGTGGAATATGTTGTACTTTGCTTTTAAATAACTTACTGATCTGCGTCTGTTCAGTGAATACATGTTGCAATGACATTTTATGCCAGGCATCATTAATACCACTTAGAACAACTGTCAACCTAGGTGGTAAAAGTGTCCGTCTTCATGAAATCCCTTGAAGTGCTGCTTTTGACCTCTGAAAATACGCCATTCATTATCTAGTATATTATTTCTAAGGATACTCTACCACCTCAACCTGTCATGTCAAATTACATCACGGGAATGATATTTAGAAAAGAGAGCCATTTGTGTGTTCCCCTAAAGAAAGTGTGGCTTCCCGCTCCACAGGTATCTTTTATTGCTAAAGGATCTCATCAGCTTTTATAACAAAAAAGTCCTTGTAGAAGCCTTTCTTCAGAATTTAACTCACAAGGAAAAGTCTGGAGTAAGAAGCGTAGAATGTAAATATTTAACATCACGCAAGATTGTAAGGCCAAAATGAGTTTCTGCAAATACGCTATAAATTTCACCGTTTTGCCTTTTATCAAAATACACAGCTATAAAGCAATGGAAAAACACTGAATGTAAGCTCACCATAAAGATAGGCATGCATCCTAACTGGGTCATTTGCAGTGTTTGAAAATTGAACCTGATGTTTGACAATTCTGAATCTCACTTCTGAAGATGAGTAGTGCTACTCTACAATTCTATTATTTTTTTTAGACATTTTTTAGATGTGTGTATATGTTATACTCCAAAGACATACTGATGGGGAATTTAGCACCAAAAGAGAAACAACGAAGGAATAAATAGATCCAAAAAATATATAGTTTTATTTATACAAAAAAATTATTAAAAAGTATTTCATAGCAACACAATACCACTCAATGAGATACAGGATACATAAGGGGTGGTAAATCCCTAACCCTAATTAGTTGCTCATAGCTGTGAATACCTGACAACTGTGAAACGTCACATAGACCAGACCATTAGGCAGTAATAAATGATTGGGGTATTGTTCACACTATATATCACATAACGGGGACCAATGCCCCATATCTGAACCCCCAATGATTACTGTTGTGAACTCATTTTCTGGTTTACCTCTGGCTTCTGGTGAGGGTGGTGGAGCTGGCTGTGTTGACAGAGGAGTCGTGAGTTCTCCATCCGGGCTCCCTCTAGTGGTGACAGCAGGTAATGAAGCTGATCTAAATGGCAGAGACCTGCCACCTGAGGAGGAGGACTGTGATTGGACATCAGAAGTCTCTGACTGGATTTAAGACAGCCGACTCCCTAATTTTGTGCTGGTCATTTTTTCCTGCCCTGAGGTTCTGGTTTCCAGTACTGGGGCTTTGCTGAATTTCCATTTTTATGTCTCTGTTTATGCCAGTTTGCTTTTTGTCCCTGATCAGATTGGTCTCTTTTTGCTTTGTCTTCAGAATATACCAGAGTGCTGATATAGGCGGCGCTCAGGACGCACGTCACACAGTGACACGATCTGGTTATGTGACCGGGCATGTTGCCGGGCAACGCAATGCCCACTAGAGCGCCAGTCACCACACCGCAGCACAGTGCATGCGTGGTGCGCGCTCAAGCCTATAATGCTGGAAAGATTTGTTATTTAGACATAAATAGAAAAGATAAAGGGGATTCCTCCCACATAAGTGTTAGTTACCTAATGCCTCACTCATAAGTTCTTTAACGGCAGAACAGACATTGCCATGAATGTTAAACATACAAGATGCATATTGACCATTAAAAGGCCACTAATATCCAAAAATATAATATAATTGTTATAAGAAAGTTGCCTAACCTATATTATCAGACCCATGAATCTCAAACTAGGGGACATATAATACCAAAAATCTACTAGATACTCATCAAAATATATTAAATTGTCAATCATATGACTGGATATACATTGTAATATTAACACAAATCGTATACATAGTTATTTAAGTCCTTTCCAAGAACTAACATATATATTTACATTATATATCCAAAAAACTGACATATATATTCACATTGGGTACAACATATTACAACAAACATGTATAGATTATCAGTATATATGTAAATTCCATCAGAATAATGCATCATGAATTCTTCCTTGTATTCTTCAATATCTGATGATCCAATAAGTGAATAGGATTAGTTGGCTTTGATAGGTAGTCCTCAAAGACCATTCCCCACAGTTTGTCCATAGGCCAATATGTTCATAGGTTAATATCTCTAAAGGAACAATAAATAGTGAGTGAGCATACATGCATGGGGGGGAGAGGAGGGGATCATAAGACCCAAGTGTGCAGATATTACTAAAGATAAAAGCACTACTACATATAAACACACTATAAAATTAAAATTTGCGCTTACTATAAAAAGGGCTTGAAGCTCAATGTCTCATTAAGACCTCTAGGGGCACATGTATCTAACATCACAATCCACTTGGTTTCTCTTTTAAGTAGTTCTTTTTTATAGTCACCTCCGCGGATCCCTAACTGTACTCTATCTATACCTTTAATCCTTAACCATTTGGGGTTACTGTTGTGACATGCCCAAAAGTGCCTGGGTATAGTTTTCAGACTGCTTTCATCTTAAAAGGTTACTGCATTTTTGATATCCCTCACATGTTCTAAAATTCTCGTCCTAAGTTGTCTAGTTGTCATTCCCACGTAGATGAGCTTGCAAGGACAATAGGCATAATATATAACCATTTCCGTAGTACACGTAATATGGTATGTAATAGTATATGTTCTCGTTTTTTCACTATTGTCAAACGTAAATGCTCTATCTACGTGCTTACATGCTGAGCAGTTACCACATTGAAAGCTCCCCCACTTGGGACCTGTTTTTTCTGAAAAAAATGATTTTTGTGGAGCCACATAATGGCTTCGTGTCAACAAATCTTTTAAATTTTTAGATCGCCTCCATGTAACACTAGGGTTAGCTGGTAAAAATTTGCATAGATCTTCGTCTGCCCTGAGGATTGACCAATGTTTTCTTAGTACAGCCATGATATCTGTTCACCTAGAGTTGAATGTTGTAGTAAGACGCACTGGTTGTTCTGATGTTTTTGCCTTTCGTTTTTGCATCAACAGTTGATTTCTGGATGTATGTTGTGCTCTCCTATACCCGGCCCTAATCATTTTGTGATTATACCCCTGTTGTTTCAAATTGGAAGTAAGGGTTTGGGCCTGTTTTTGGAACTTGTCATTATCAGAACATATGCGTTTCATGCGCAAAAACTGACCCAACGGTATCGTCCTCACCGTCTGTGGGTGATGTGCCGAAGTGGCATGCAAGAGAGTTTGTGGCCGTAGCCTTATGAAATACATCTGTTGTGATAAAGTTAGATTCATCGATCTCCAACATTACATCCAGAAACTCAACCCTCTTTTTACTATATTTGAAAGTTAGTTTTATATTGAGATGGTTGTCATTCAGTTTCTTTATGAATGAATTCAACGATGTTTCGGAGCCCTGCCATATAAACAGTATATCGTCGATATACCGGGACCATGAGATCACGGCAGCAAAGTCCTCCATGTTGTAGTCAGTCTCTCTTTCCCACAGCCCCAGGAACAAATTAGCATACGAGGGCGCACAAGTCGCCCCCATGGCTGTGCCCTGGAGCTATAGGAAGAATCTGTCCTTGAAAGTAAAAAAATTATGCGTCAAACTATAATCAAATAATTCCAATATAAAATCAACCAAAGCACCATCCAAATCAGTCATGTGTGAAAAGGACCTTGATGCTGCGATCCCATACTCGTGGCATATCGACGTATACAATGACTCTACATCATACGTCACTAAGAACATGTCATGTTCAAGTTGTATATTATTGAGTCGTGTCAATATGTCCGTTGTATCTCTAATGTACGAAGGCAAGGTTTCCATGCATCGCTGTAAATAGAAATCGATGAACCTACAAACTCTCTCATTAAGACCACCTATCCCTGAGACGATAGGGCGACCCGGTGGATTGTTCATGTCTTTATGAATTTTTGGTGTCAGGTAGAATGTTGGGACTACTGGTGCTGTAGTAGTTAGTCCCTCTACCATTTTACCTGTAATGATGCCCTCATGTTGTGCCCTCTGTAAAATACCGTCCAACTCCTCCTTGTATTTTCCAAGTGGGTTAAAATCCAATTTTTTATAACATTGCCTATTATTTAATTGCTTAAAGGCCTCATGTTTATACATACTGCATGGCCAGACCACAACATTACCCCCCTTATCAGCCGGCTTGATGACAACATCTCTCATTTTTTTTAGCTCAAAAATAGCCTTATTTTCAGCAGATGTTAAATTGTATGATGCTCTATTTTCTGGTATTGATAACAAGTCTTTCATAACCAATTTAATAAAAATGTCAATATTAGCACAAATACCTGAAGGGGGGAAATGTTGTGATCTTGCGTGCAAATGCGTGGGAAATCGTACATCATCCATATCTGTTTGTTCCGCGAGTAATGCTTCCAAATCGGCCAAAGCTTGTTGCTCTAAATTAGTAGGAAAGATATTTTTAGATTGATTAGAAAAATATTTTTTGAAAGCTAATTTTCTCGCAAAAGGCTCAACATCCTTAACCATAGTGAAATAATCAAATTTCACTGATGGGGAGAAGGTAAGTCCCCTCTCCAATACTTTAATTTGTGTGGGAGACAAAGCGACATCAGATAGACTGATTACCTTCAAGCTCATCGTGTCTTTTTGTACTGCTTCTTGTGGTAGTTTCGTGTATGTATCGGAGGGAATGGGGTCATGGATTTGTGGGGAGGCTGTTCGCCACTTGTTCCCTCTCCTACCCCACTCCGTTTTCCTAAAAAAGATTCTCCACATTGTTGTTCTTCAGTTGTACTCGAAGTAATTGATGAAGATCGTGATGCTGATTTAAATTGTGGCCTACTATATTGCCACTTAAACACTTTATTGGTAGAGTAATCTTGCAAATCTCTCTGAAACTTGCGTATTTTAGTCGCCTGAATTTCTTTCTCCCACTTACTAAGGTCGATTTCTAATTCCTTATCAAATTTAGCACAATCCTCAGATGTGAGAGCGAGTTGGATTTAATTTCTAACATCTATTTCCTCCTCTATTGTTTCAAGTGCCTTGCGGTCAGAGCCAATAAGTAGCTCTAATAGTGTTCTAGAGCATTTGGTAAGTGTTTCCTCCCATTTACTCATAAAAATGGGATCACTTGTTTCCAATGTGGGGTAAATTTTGATCCTTAATCCTCTTGGAAGAATATCTTTTTGGAGGTAGTTCTCCAGAGATACTTTGTTCCACCACAGTTTTGTGCGCTTTTTTAATAAATCTTTAACACTGAGCTTCAAGTCCTTCACATCACAGTTCTCTGTCTCCACAGCTACCTTGTTACCAAATAAGGATCCTAGTTGGGGGATCCAGTTTCTATCACGTTTCCTAAAATCCATGTATTCTGTAGTTGAGGCATCTGCAACACAGATAAATTAGACCAAAACCAATCCAAACAATTACTACCTCAAATCACCATAATTAATGATCCCTTCAAAAAAATCAGATCATAGCACCAAAAGAGAAACAACGAAGGAACAAATAGATCCAAAAAATATATAATTTTATTTATACAAAAAAATTATTAAAAAGTATATCATAGCAACACAATACCACTCAATGAGGTACAGGATACATAAGGGGTGGTAAATCCCTAACCCTAATTAGTTGATCATAGCTGTGAATACCTGACAACTGTGAAAGGTCACATAGACCAGACCATTAGGCAGTAATAAATTATTGGGTTATTGTTCACACTATATATCACATAACGGGGACCCAATGCCTCATATCTGAACCCCCAATGATTACAATGGCAAATGTATTAACAAACAATCACTGACTAAGTCATTCAATGCACAATATTTAGTGAAAACAGCTTGATATGTAGCTATCCATTGTAGTCAAAGCTGATTGAAAATAAGCATAGTGGTCAATATTAAGCCCGTTTACCTGCAGTCATATTGCCGTCTGGTTAACTGGATGTAGTGACCATGACCTCTGAGGGAGACCCAGCTTTCTCACACTGGGCCCTACATTATGCTGCAAAAATTGTTGGTAGTCTTCTGACTTCATAATGCCATGCACACGGTCAAGCAGTCCAGTGCCAGAGGCAGCAAAGCAACCCCAAAACATCAGGGAACCTCCGCCATGTTCGACTGTAGAGACCGTGTTTTTTTCTTTGAATGCCTCTTTTTTTCTCCTGTAATCTCTATGTTGATGCCTTTGCCCAAAAAGCTCTACTTTTGTCTCATCTGACCAGAGAACATTCTTCCAAAACGTTTTAGGCTTTTTCAGGTAAGTTTTAGCAAACTCCAGCCTGGCTTTTTTATGTCTCGGGGTAAGAAGTGAGGTCTTCCTGGGTCTCCTACTATACAGTCCCTTTTCATTCAGACACCGACGGATAGTATGGGTTGACACTGTTGTACCCTCGGACTGCAGGGCAGCTTGAACTTGTTTGAATGTTAGTCGAGGTTCTTTATCCAACATCCGCACAATCTTGCGTTGAAATCTCTTGTCAATTTTTCTTTTCCGTCCACATCTAGGGAGGTTAGCCACAGTGCCATGGGCTTTAAACTTCTTGATGACACTGCGCACGGTAGACACAGCAACATTCAGGTCTTTGGAGATGGACTTGTAGCCTTGAGATTGCTCATGCTTCCTCACAATTTGGTTTCTCAAGTCCTCAGACAGTTCTTTGGTCTTCTTTCTTTTCTCCATGCTCAATGTGTTACACACAAGGACACAGGACAGAGGTTGAGTCAACTTTAATCCATGTCAACTGGCTGCAAGTGTGATTTAGTTATTGCCAACAGCTGTTAGGTGCCACAGGTAAGTTACAGGTGCTGTTAATTACATAAATTAGAGAAGCATCACATGATTTTTCGAACAGTGTCAATACTTTTGTCCACCCTTTTTTTTTATGTTTAGTGTGGAATTATATCCAATTTGGCTTTAGGACAATTCTTTGTGTTTTTTCATTTAAGACATATTAAATGAAGATAATAATACAAAAGAATTTGTGTTTGCAATCATTTTCAGGAAGAAACTGACTATTATCTGACAGAATTGCAGGGGTGTCAATACTTTTGGCCACAACTGTATTTGGATGATATTCTGATCTTTTCCAGTGATTGAGATTCTCATGTGGAACATGTTCGGACTGTGTTCCGGATTTTGAGGGAGAACTCCCTGTATGTTAAGGGATTGAAATGCCTTTTTGGTGTACAGAGGATTTCATTTTTGGGATTTATTTTGTCTCCGTCAACTATTGAAATGGACCCGGCCAAGATACAGGCCATTTATGATTGGGTTCAGCCCACTTCTTTGAAGGATCTCCAGAAGTTTTTGGGTTTTGCTAATTTTTATCGTAAATGTATAGCTAATTTTTCTGGTATTGCCATACCACTGACTGATCTGACCAAGAAGGGTGCTGATGTGCTGAATTTGTCTCCAGAGGCTGTTTTGGCATTTCAGGAGCTGAAGCGGAGTTTCACTTCTGCTCCGGTTTTACGGCAACCTGATGTCTCACTTCCATTTCAGGTAGAGGTAGATGCTTCGGAGATTGGAGCAGGAGCTGTTTTGTCCCAAAGTGGCCTTTTAATGGTTAATATGCATCTTGTATGTTTAACATTCATGGCAATGTCTTTTCTGCCGTTAAAGAACTTATGAGTGAGGCATTAGGTAACTAACACTTATGTGGGAGGAATCCCCTTTATCTTTTCTATTCATGTATAAATAACAAATCTCTCCAGCATTACAGGCTTGAGCGCGCACTGCGCATGCACGGTGCTGCGGTGTGGCGGCTGGCGCTCTAGTGGGCGTTGCCCGGTCACATGACCGGATCGTGTCGCTGTGTGACGTGCGTCCTGAGCGCCGCCTACCTCGCCGCATTGCACCATGGTGGGGATGCGCCGGACACAGCCGCTGATGATTGGAGACACATGCGGGGGGTATTTAAAGGGGCCAGACCCTATGCTTACCTACCTCCTGATGTAACTGCAGAGGCGGTGAAACGCGCGTTGGGGTGCGTTACAGGTCACTACATTCAGTTAACCAGACGGCAATATGACTGCAGGTAAACGGGCTTAATATTGACCACTATGCTTATTTTCTATCAGCTTTGACTGCAATGGATAGCTACATATCAAGCTGTTTTCACTAAATATTGTGCGTTGAATGACTTAGTCAGTGATTGTTTGTTAATACCTTTGCCATTGTAATCATTGGGGGTTCAGATATGGGGCATTGGTCCCCGTTATGTGATATATAGTGTGAACAATACCCCAATAATTTATTACTGCCTAATGGTCTGGTCTATGTGACCTTTCACAGTTATCAGGTATTCACAGCTATGATCAACTAATTAGGGTTAGGGATTTACCACCCCTTATGTATCCTGTATCTCATTCAGTGGTATTGTGTTGCTATGATATACTTTTTAATAATTTTTTTGTATAAATCTAATATATAAAGCTCAAAGTGTGTACGTATGTATGTATGTATGTATGTATGTACTGTATGTATGTATGTATGTATGTATGTATGTGTGTGTGTGTGTGTGTGTATGTCCGGGATAGGCATCCGCACCGTTGCAGCTACAGCCACAAAATTTGGCACAATCACACGTCTGGACCCCGAGAGCGTCCTAAGCTATGTTGTGAGGCGAAATTTTAACCCCGCGCGTTCCAATTCACCAAACAATTTTGCCCCTATCTACATACTGGGGAAAAAGTGTGCGTGCGTCAAGCCCCGCCCCTCATTATGATGTCATAATGCCTCTATCTACATACTGGGGAAACAGTGTGCGTGTATCAAGCCCCGCCCCCATTATGATGTCACAATTTTTGCCATGGCGACGCTGATGTCAACATAGGTTGCAAGCCCCGTGGCTCATTTTGATGTCATAATGGTTGACTATGGAATGGAGGATGTGTGATGGGTATATGGGCACTGGACTATTGGATCGAGGATATGTATGATGGGTATATGGGCACAGGACTATGGGATGGAGCATGTGTGATGGGTATATGGGCACTGGACTATGGGATGGAGGATATGTATGACGGGTATATGGGCACGGGACTATGGGATGGCGGATATGTATGATGGGTATATGGGAATGGGACTATGGGATGGAGGATGTGTGATGGGTATATGGGCATGGGACTATGGGATGGAGGATGTGTGATGGGTATATGGGCACTCGACTATGGGATGGAGGATATGTATGATGGGTATATGGGCACAGGCCTATTTGATGGAGGATGTGTGATGGGTATATGGGCACGGGACTATGGGATGGAGGATATGTATGACGGGTAAATGGGCACGGGATTATGGGATGGACGATATGTATGATGGGTATATGGGCACGGGACTATGGGATGGCGGATATGTATGATGGGTATATGGGCACTCGACTATGGGATGGCGAATCTGTATGATGGGTATATGGGCATGGGACTATGGGATGGAGGATGTGTGATGGGTATATGGGCATGGGACTATGGGATGTAGGATGTGTGATGGGTATATGGGCACAGGCCTATGGGATGGAGGATGTGTGATGGGTATATGGGCACGGGACTATGGGATGGAGGATAATTATAATTTCTTATAACGAACCACAGTTAGTTACTATGCCCGGGCAGCGCCGGGCTCTTCAGCTAGTAAAATTATATATTTTTTGGATCTATTTGTACCTTCGTTGTTTCTCTTTTGGTGCTATGATCTGATTTTTTTGAAGGGATCATTACTTATGGTGATTTGAGGTAGGAATTGTTTGGATTGACAGGGAATTTAGATTGAGCCCCATCGGGGACAGTGATGAAAATGTGTGCAAACTGTAAAGCGCTGCGGAATATGTTAGCGCTATATAAAAAAATAAAGATTATTATATATATATATATATATATATATATATATATATATATATATATATATACACTCACTGGCCACTTTATTAGGTACACCATGCTAGTAAGGGGTTGGACCCCCTTTTGCCTTCAGAACTGCCTCAATTCTTCGTGGCAGAGATTCAACAAGGTGCTGGAAGCATTCCTCAGAGATTTTGGACCATATTGACATGATGACATCACACAGTTGGCGCAGATTTGTCGGCTGCACATCCCTGATGCGAATCTCCCGTTCCACCACATCCCAAAGATGCTCTATTGGATTGAGATCTGGTGACTGAGGAGGCCATTTGAGTACAGTGAACTCATTGTCATGTTCAAGAAACCAATCTGAGATGATTCGAGCTTTATGACATGGCGCATTATCCTGCTGAAAGTAGCCATCAGATGTTGGGTACATTGTGGTCATAAAGGGATGGACATGGTCAGCAACAATACTCAGGTAGGCTGTGGCGTTGCAACGATGCTCAATTGGTACCAAGGGGCCCAAAGAGTGCCAAGAAAAAATTCCCCACACCATGACACCACCACCACCAGCCTGAACCGTTGATACAAGGCAGGATGGATCCATGCTTTCATGTTGTTTACGCCAAATTCTGACCCTACCATCCGAATGTCGCAGCAGAAATCGAGACTCATCAGACCAGGCAACGTTTTTCCAATCTTCTACTGTCCAATTTCGATGAGCTTGTGCAAATTGTAGCCTCAGTTTCCTGTTCTTAGCTGAGAGGAGTGGTACCCAGTGTGGTCTTCTGCTGCTGTAGCCCATCTGCCTCAAAGTTCGACGCACTGTGCGTTCAGAGATGCTCTTCTGCCTACCTTGGTTGTAACGGGTGGCAATTTGAGTCACTGTTGCCTTTCTATCAGCTCGAACCAGTCTGCCCATTCTCCTCTGACCTCTGGCATCAACAAGGCATTTCCGGCCACAGAACTGCCGCTCACTGGATTTTTTTTCTTTTTCGGACCATTCTCTGTAAACCCTAGAGATGGTTGTGCGTGAAAATCCCAGTAGATCAGCAGTTTCTGAAATACTCAGACCAGCCCTTCTGGCACCAACAATCATGCCACATTCAAAGGCACTCAAATCACCTTTCTTCCCCATACTGATGCTCGGTTTGAACTGCAGGAGATTGTCTTGACCATGTCTACATGCCTAAATGCACTGAGTTTACGCCATGTGATTGGCTGATTAGAAATTAAGTCTTAACACACAGTTGGACAGGTGTACCTAATAAAGTGGCCAGTGAGTGTATATATATATATATATTGTGGGGAACAGATAGCTCAGCTGGGATCTTTGCTTTGGCACAAGCGTGTGGCTATGAAGTCACTTCAGCAGACTAGCAAGTTCCACATGAATATGGACACGGCATATTTATTGTGCACACTTGTTATTCAATGTTACACATGCCAAACATGAAATAAAACATCTAAGGCCGTCTGGCCACTAACTAACAATAGCAGGCTAACTACAAAATAAACCTATATAACAGCAAAGAAGTAAATGTAATCTTACTGTGTCAGCTCCCAGCTCAGCAGACGAGATAGACTGAGAGATCCCAGCTCCTCCTGATTATATCAGCTGGACCGGTCAGGAAACCAAAACCCAAAACCTGGATTGAATAAGAGGAGGGGGAACTATCAGTCCTTTCCATGCTGATCACTAAGGAAACCAGGACTGGATTACAGTGAAATAAACTGGCTTCATCATCAGTACAGGGAGACATATGAAATGAAATGGGGAGAAATATACCTGTTTTCTAGTACCTCTCCCCTTGGCACCTCACACACCCCCCTCCTCTGTTCGAGCCCGTGGGGTCGGACACGACGAGTCACCAAGCAGTGCGTTCTAGACAACGCATCTGCATTTCTGTGCGCTGTGACCGCCCTGTGCTCAACGGAAAATTTAAACCCTTGTAATGCTAAGAACCAGCGTGTCACCCGTGCATTGCCTTCTTTTGCCCGGGACATCCACGTTAGGGGCGAATGGTTCGTCACTAGTCTAAACTGGCGACCTAGTAAATAATAGCGCAAGGTGCACAGGGCCCATTTCACAGCCAGGGCTTCCCGCTCAACTACACTGTAGTTCTTTTCTGCTCTCGTAAGCTTTCTGCTTAGATAGGCCACTGGGTGTTCCTCGCCATTTACTTCTTGAGACAAAACCGCGCCGAGGCCCACCCTAGAGGTGTCCGTTTGGACAATAAACTCCCGTTTAAAGTCTGGTGCAACCAACACTGGTTGGTCACAGAGGACTGTTTTCAATCGCTGAAAGGCCTCCTCTGCTTCTGCGTTCCACTTTATTGTGGCAGATTTCGACCCCTTAGTAAGATCTGTGAGAGGAGCTGCGATGGTCGCAAAATGTTTGATGAACCGCCTATAATAACCAACGATCCCTAAAAAAGCTCCAACCTGTTTTTTGGTTACCAGTCGTGGCCAATTTTGAATAGCGTCCACTTTATTGGCTTGAGGCTTCACGACGCCTCTCCCTATGCTATATCCCAGATAGCGAGCCTCTTCCAATCCCAACGTACATTTATTGGGATTGGCAGTCAACCCAGCTGTTTTTAGGGAGTCTAAGACAGCTTGTACTTTTGACAAATGCGTGTCCCAGTTATCGCTAAAGATAATGATGTCGTACAAGTACGCGGATGCATACTGGCCATGGGGTTTTAGGACAATATCCATTAGACGTTGGAAGGTGGCTGCGGCACCATGCAACCCAAATGGCATATCTCGGTACTGGAATAATCCCTGGGGCGTAACAAAGGCAGTTTTCTCTTTGGTTGATTCCGTGAGGGGAATCTGCCAATAACCTTTTGTTAAGTCAATAGTGGATATGTACCTGGCTGAACCCAGTCTCTCTATCAGTTCATCGACTCTTGGCATCGGGTAGGCATCGAATTTCGATACTTCATTTACTTTCCGAAAATCGTTACAAAATCGGATAGTCCCATCGGGTTTGGGCACCAGTACGATAGGGCTAGCCCAATCACTCCGGGACTCCTCAATGACCCCGAGCTCTAACATCTTCTTCACTTCCCGGGCAATGGCTTGTCTCCGAGCCTCCGGAATTCGATATGGTTTTAGCCATACCCACGCCTGTGGATCAGTAACAATGTCATGTTTAATTAGGTGAGTCCGGCCACGAAGTTCCGAGAAAATATCTGCGTTCCTCTGTATGAACTCCCTGGTCTCTCGTTTTTGGCTTTCGGATAGCGTGCCTGCAATACCCACTTCTGGCGGAGCTACCTGGGGGTCCTTTACCTTAGAAGGTGGTGCCCCTCGAGGCCCATCCTCAAGGGCAGCTCCTGCCACCAGACTCTCCCTGTCCCTCCAGGCCTTAAGCAAGTTTATGTGGTATATTTGTTCGGGCTTTCTCTTGTCTGGTTGGTGTATCTTATAATTTACTTCACCTATTCGTTCCAGCACTTCATATGGTCCCTGCCATTTCGCAAGAAATTTATTCTCTACGGTAGGCACCAATACCAACACCCTGTCTCCAGGTTGAAAGACTCGTGTTTTTGCCGCTCAGTTGTATACCATGCTTTGGGCATGCTGTGCGCGCTCTAAACACTCTTTAACTATTGGTATAACTGCTGCAATTCGGTCCTGCATAAGTGTTATGTGTTCAATTACACTGCGATAAGGAGTCACCTCTTGTTCCCAAGTCTCCTTGGCAATATCTAACAGGCCTCTAGGACACCGCCCATAAACCAACTCAAAAGGTGAAAAGCCTGTGGAGGATTGGGGTACCTCACGTATAGCGAACAGGAGGTATGGTAGTAGGGCATCCCAATCTCTCCCGTCCTTATCCACCACCCTTTTCAACATTCCCTTTAAGGTTTTGTTAAAGCGCTCCACCAAACCGTCAGTCTGAGGGTGATATACTGAGGTACGCAAATGGGAGATTTTTAGTAGTTTACATAAATCCTTAAGTATACGAGACATAAAGGGGGTCCCTTGATCCGTAAGTATCTCTTTCGGAATGCCGGTGCGGGAAAACATATTAACCAGCTCCTTTGAAATTGATTTCGCATTGGCATTCTGCAAGGGCACTGCTTCGGGATAACGCGTGTCGTAATCCAATACTACCAAAATGTACTGATGACCCCTGGCAGATTTAACTAATGGACCGACTATATCCATTGCTATCCTCTCGAAGGGCACCTCTATTATTGGTAAGGGCACTAAGGGGCTTCTAAAATGTGACATAGGTGCGGTCAATTGACACGTAGGACATGACCGACAATACTGGGTCACGTCTCCCACTAGACCCGGCCAAAAGAAACGTTGCAGAACACGGTGTTTTGTCTTTTCTACTGCCAGGTGTCCTCCCAAGGGATGTTTATGTGCCAACTCCAAAACTACCTGGCGAAAGGACTTAGGTACCACTAGTTGTTCTGCCACCACCCCTCGCACATTGTCTATGTGATACAACATATCCTGCTGCACCGCCACGTGTGGGAACTCGTTTTGAGTCCCTGGGTACAATGGTCTTCCCTCGGAGACCTTTATGTTTTCCCACGCCCTTGCTAGAGTAGGATCCTGGTGCTGAGCGGTCCCGAACTTACCACGGGCCACATCAAGATCAGGCATTTCTAAAACATCATCTAGCTGGTCAGCCTCGCCTGCACACACAGCCAGAGGAGAGTCCGCAGATTCTAGTACTTCCTCTGAGATGGGTTCTCCGTCGTCTTGCTGCAATGGTTCAGGGGCTAGCTCCGGAGTACCGTCTTCAACTAGAGGGTTCATGCCACTTTTGAAGTTCCACAAGTCCCAAAATAAAGGAAAGTCTCTCCCCAGGATTACACTGTGTCCCATAGACTTTATGACTGCCGCCTGATGTCTTTTGGTCCCTACTGGCGTGGCAAGTGTAACCCAGGCAGTGGGGTAGTTCTTACTATCCCCATGGATGCAACTAATGCCCATGGTTAAGTTCGTTAGGATGCTAGAGTCCACCAAACTGGCATGTACCAAAGTTATTTGACTGCCGGAATCCAAGACGGCTTTCACACTATAACCATCAACCTCGACGTGGCACACGTGTTGTTCATTTCCCGTGAGGGTCTCCGCCACACAGACTGACTGCACATATAACGAAAGACGCCTCATAGCGTTACAGTCCATTGGCTCTGTAGTCATTGGGCAGTTAGCAGCTACATGGCCAAGCCCGCGACATCGCCAACATTGTATAGGCCTTTGTCTCCTCGATGGAGATCCCAGACGAGGTCTGCTGGCTTGATGTGAGCCCGTACCACCTCAAAGATCTCCACATTTACGGGTACCTAACACTAATAGGTTAGTGTTAGGTACCCGTAAACCTGGAGATCTTTGACGCAGGTTACGGGCTCACGTATTTTGGCCAAAATATCAGCTAATACTCCACATTTTTTTAAATGTGTTTTCTTTGCACTTTTTTTCAGGGTGCAGCTGGGCCCATTTGTTTTCAAACACAAGTTTCATGTGCATCTATATACCAGATAACCGCCCCCTCCATATATTGGTAGGATGTGAGCAGGTTATTTTGTTGGTATTTTTGCACCTGTGTTGCTATCCTAATTATATGGGTCCACTGCACCCTGATAGTGCATTGTCTGGAGGCCTGTACGGGTAAACCTTGTTGTTCCTTTGCTGTGTATCATTATTGGAGGATTTTTTCCTCTTTCTGTGCTTTGCTGTATTAGTATATTAGTGTTAGGTACCCGTAAACGTGGAGATCTTTGACGTAGGTTACGGGCTCACGTATTTTGGCCAAAATATCAGCTAATACTCCACATTTTTTTAAATGTGTTTTCTTTGCACTTTTTTTCAGGGTGCAGCTGGGCCCATTTGGTTTCAAACACAAGTTTCATGTGCATCTATATACCAGATAACCGCCCCCTCCATATATTGGTAGGATGTGAGCAGGTTATTTTGTTGGTATTTTTGCACCTGTATTGCTATCCTAATTATATGGGTCCACTGCACCCTGATAGTGCATTGTCTGGAGGCCTGTACGGGTAAACCTTGTTGTTCCTTTGCTGTGTATCATTATTGGAGGATTTTTTCCTCTTTCTGTGCTTTGCTGTATTAGTATATATTAGTGTTAGGTACCCGTAAACGTGGAGATCTTTGACGCAGGTTACGGGCTCACGTATTTTGGCCAAAATATCAGCTAATACTCCACATTTTTTTAAATGTGTTTTCTTCGCACTTTTTTTCAGGGTGCAGCTGGGCCCATTTGGTTTCAAACACAAGTTTCATGGGCATCTATATACCAGATAACCGCCCCCTCCATATATTGGTAGGATGTGAGCAGGTTATTTTGTTGGTATTTTTGCACCTGTGTTGCTATCCTAATTATATGGGTCCACTGCACCCTGATAGTGCATTGTCTGGAGGCCTGTACGGGTAAACCTTGTTGTTCCTTTGCTGTGTATCATTATTGGAGGATTTTTTCCTCTTTCTGAGCCAGTGGGGTGCTAACGTCCCTTAGGCTTTCAGAAGCATTGTAGCGTTCGACCATATTCACCAACTGGTCAGCGGTAGTTGGGTCACCCTGTCCAACCCACCTCTGGATCTTAGCGGGTAGGGACCGCAGGTACTTGTCTAGAACAACACGCTCCACCATCTGTGCGGACGTCAAATCCTCTGGTTGCAGCCATTTTTTTACTAAATGGATGAGATCATGCATTTGTGAGCGGGCTGGCTGATGCTCCACAAAATTCCATAAATGCACCCTCTGTGCGCGTACATACGTGTTTACTCCCAGCCTTGCCAGGATTTCGCCTTTGAGTTTGATATAGTCCATAGCATCCGCTCCACTCAGATCGTAATAGGCCTTTTGTGGATCTCCGCTCAGAAATGGAGCAACTACCTCAGCCCATCTGTCCAGCGGTAAGTGCTCACGTTCTGCAATACGTTCAAACATGGTGAGGTATGCTTCCACATCATCGCCTGCAGTCATTTTAAGCAAAGTCTTCTGTACGGCTTTCTGCGCACTAGCAGGGCTTTGTGCACGGTCTCCCTCATATCGGGGTTGCCGAACCAAGGCCTGTTTTATTGCCTCCAACTGCTCTTTCTGCATCTGGTGTTGCTGCTCCAGAGCCTTCTGGAAGCAAGTATTAGTCTGCTGTTGTTGCACATTTGCTTGCAATAACTGCTTCACTAGTTCCTCCATATTACTGGACTCTTGGCTCTTCAAAAGCGCAGAAGCTTTCAGCCAGGACATACACATCGTTTTCTCTGCAGTCACAGTCCAGCAGCCACAGTTGCCCGCATTCGAAACACCATTTGTGGGGAACAGATAGCTCAGCTGGGATCTTTGCTTTGGCACTAGCGTGTGGCTATGAAGTCACTTCAGCAGACTAGCAAGTTCCACATGAATATGGACACGGCATATTTATTGTGCACACTTGTTATTCAATGTTACACATGCCAAACATGAAATAAAACATCTAAGGCCGTCTGGCCACTAACTAACAATAGCAGGCTAACTACAAAATAAACCTATATAACAGCAAAGAAGTCCATGTAATCTTACTGTGTCAGCTCCCAGCTCAGCAGACAAGATAGACTGAGAGATCCCAGCTCCTCCTGATTATATCAGCTGGACCGGTCAGGAAACCAAAACCTGGATTGAATAAGAGAAGGGGGAACTACCAGTCCTTTCCATGCTGATCACTAAGGAAACCAGGACTGGATTACAGTGAAATAAACTGGCTTCATCATCAGTACAGGGAGACATATGAAATGAAACGGGGAGAAATATACCTGTTTTCTAGTACCTCTCCCCTTGGCACCTCACAATATATATATATATATATATATATATATATATATATCTAATATATAAAGCACAATGTGTGTATGTATATGTGTGTGTGTGGTGTGTGTGTGTGTGTGTGTGTGTGTGTGTGTGTGTGTGTCCGGGATTGGCATCCGCACAGTCGCAGCTACAGCCACAAAATTTGGCACTGTCCCACGTCTGGACCCCGAGAGCGTCCTAAGCTATGTTGTGAGGCAAAATTTTAACCCCACGCGTTCCAATTCACCTAACAATTTTGCCCCTATCTACATAATGGGGAAAAGTGTGTGTGTATCAAGCCCCGACCCTCATTATGATGTCATAATGGTTGCCATGGCGACGCTAATGTCATAATAGGTTGCAATGGCGAAGATGCTGTCACAATGGTTGTTATGGTGACGATGATGTCTTAATAGGTTGCAATGGTGACGGTTATGTCATAAAGGTTGCCATGGTGATGATGATGTCATAATGGGTATATGGGCACGGGACTATGGGATGGAGGATGTGTGATGGGTATATGGGCACTGGACTATGGGATGGAGGATATGTATGATGGGTATATGGGCACGGGAATATGGGATGGCGGATATGTATGATGGGTATATGGGCACAGGACTATGGGATAGAGGATATGTATGATGAGTATATAGGTATGGGACTATGAGGTGAAGGATGTGTGATGGGTATATGGGCACTCGACTATGGGATGGTCAATATGTATGATGGGTATATGGGCATGGGACTATGGGATGGAGAATATGTATGATGGGTATATGGGCTCTCGACTATGGGATGGAGGATGTGGGATGGGTATATGGGCATGGGCCTATGGGATTGGTTTATATGTATGATGGGTATATGGGCACAGGACTATAGGGATGGAGGATAATTATAATTTGTTATAACTAACCACAGTTAGTTACTATGCCCGGGCAGCGCCGGGCTCTTCAGCTAATATATATATATATATATATATATATATATATATATATATATATATATATATATATATATATATATACATATATATATATATACATATACACACACAGCTCTGGCAAAAAATAAGAGACCACTGCACTATTTTATAAAAATCAGCTTCTCCACATGTCTGGTTGAATTCCAACCAGAGTACACCTCATTCTACTTAACCCCTTAACGACCGGGGTTATTTTCGTTTTTGTTTTTCACTTCCTTTCTTCCCAGAGCCATAACTTTTTTATTTTTCTGTCAATATGGCCATGTGAGGGCTTATTTTTTGCGGGACGAGTTGTACTTTTGAACAACATCATTGATTTTACCATGTCGTGTACTACAAAATGGGAAAAAAATTTCAAGTGCGGTGAAATTGCAAAAAAAGTGCAATCCCGCACTTGTTTTTTGCTTGGCTTTTTTGCTAGGTTCACTAAATGCTAAAACTGACCTACCATTATGATTCGCCAGGTCATTAGGAGTTCATCGACATCAAAAATTTCTAGGTTCTTTTTTATCTAAGTGGTGAAAAAAATTTCCAAAGTTTGCTAAAAAAACAAATAAAAACAACACCATTTTCCGAGACGCATAGCGTCTCCATTTTTCGTGATCTGGAGTCGGGTGAGGTCTTATTTTTTGCGTGCCGAGCTGACATTTTCAATGACACCACTTTTATGCAGACACGTTCTTTTGATCGCCCGTTATTGCATTTTAATGCATTGTCACAGAAATAAAAAATAAGTAATTCTGAGGTTTTGACTTTTTTTCTCGCTACTCCGTTTAGCGAACGGGTTAATGCTTTTTTCTATTGATAGATCGGGCGATTCTAAATGCGACGATACCTAATATGTGTATGTGGGATTTATTTTTACTGTTTTATTTTGATTGGGGCAAAAGGGAGGTGATTTGAACTTTTAGGTTTTTTTATTTTTTTATTTTTAATTAAACATTTTTTTTAACTTTTGGCATGCTTCAATAGCCTCCATAGGAGGCTTGAAGCATGCACAACTCGAACGGCTATGCTACATATGGGCGATGAGCAGATCGCCCATATGTAGCAGATTTACTCCTGTGCTTTCAGCTATGACCACCGGGCGGCGCAGAAAGTCATCAGCCTGGAACAACCATAGAGGTCTCTATGAGACCTCTAGTTGTCCAGGCAACATGACGCCGACCCCCGATCACATGACGGGGGTCGGCGATGAGCTCACTTCCGGCCCGGCGGCCGGAAGTGCTTTTTAAATGCCCGCTGTCAGCATTGATAGCGGGATTTAACTAGTTAATAGGCGCGGGCGGATGGCGATTCCGCTCGCGCCTATTGCGGGCACATGTCAGTTGTTCAAAACAGCTGACATGTCCCGGCTTTGATGCGGGCTCAGCGCCGGAGCCCTCATCAAAGCAGGGGAGATGTCTGATGACGGACTGTGTCCGTCATTGGACATTAAGGGGTTAATGTACTTCTGATTAGGAGATCGCCTGAACCAAATCTTATTTAACGAAGGAAAGTATAAAAAACTCTCCTGTGGAGTTCACAATCCTCTTGCAATAGGACAAGCTGGATGGAAAAACAAGTGCTAGTAATATCTCAAAAGTAATCGGGATGAAAAAAAAAATACTTTTAACCATCCCAAAGGAGTTGAAAAGAAAAGTCTTGAGTGAGGAAAAGGAGGGCTCAATCCTGGCTTTACTAGCTGAGGGATACAGTGAGAGTCATATTGCCTCCATCCTTACAATTTCTAAGATGGCAGTCCATTACAAGAAGGTCAAGCAGCAGACATTGGGGATAACAAAGCCACAGACTGGCAGAGGGTGAAAACGACTCTCCACTGACCAGGATGACCGTCATCTTATTCGAACGTCACTCAGCAATGAAAGGATGACATCAAGTGACCTACAAAAGGAATGGCAAATGGCAGCTGGGGGTGAAGTGCACAGCAAAAACAGTTCGTAACATGCTCCTAGAGGCAAGGCTCAAGTCATGTAAAGGTAGAAAAAGCCTTTCATCAATGAGAAGCAAAGGAGAGCCAGGCTGGTTTTCCAAAGACCATAAGTATTGGACAATAGAGGACTGGAGTAAAGTAATCTTCTCTAATGAGTCTAATTTTCAGCTTTGCCCGACACCTGGTCGTCTAATGGTGAGACGGAGTCCTGGAGAGGAGTACAAGCCACAGTGTCTTGCACCTACTGTGAAATTTGGTAGAGGATCGGTGATGATCTGGGGATGTTTCAGAAAGACTGGAATTGGGCAGGTTACTCTTTGCAAAGGACATATAAATCAAGCCGCATACAAGGTTATCCTGGAAAAACAGTTGATTCCTTCTGCTCAGGCAATGCTCCCCAACTCTGAGGACTGTTTTTTCCAGCTGGGCAATGCGCCATGCCACACAGCTAGGTCAATCAATGTGTGGATGAAGGACCACCACATTAAATCCCTGTCATGGCCAGTCCAATCTCCAGACCAGAACCCCTTTGAAAACCTCTGGAATGTAATCAAGAGGAAGATGGATAGTCACAAGCCATCAAACAAAGAACTGATTTAAGTTTTGAACTAGGAGTGGCATAAGGTCACCAAAAAGCAGTGTGAAAGACTGGTGGAAAGCATGCCAAGATGCTTGATAGATGTGAATAAAAATCATGGTTATTCCACAAAATATTGATTTCTGTATTTTTCCTGAGTTAAAACATTAGTATTTTTGTTTCTAAATAAATATGAACTCGTTTTCTTAGCATTATTTGAGGTCTGCAAGCACTGCATTTTTTTTGTTATTTTGACCATTTCTCATTTTGTGAAAATAAATACAAAATTTAGTGCTTGGAAATTTGAAGACATGTTGTCAGTAGTTTATAGAATAAAAGAGTAATTTACATTCTACTCAAAAATATACCTATTAAGAGAAAAATTAGACAAACTGAAAATTTTCCAGTGGTCTCTTAATTTTTGCCAGAGTTGTATATATACTGCTCAAAAAATAAAGGGAACACTAAGATACCACATCGTATATATCACTGAATGAAATATCGCATCTGCAAATCTTTATTCATTACATAGTGGCATGCATTGAGAACAAGGAAACATAAAGATAAATGTAAATCAAAATTAATATCCCTTGAAGGTTTCTATTTGGAAGGATACTCAAAATGAAAGTGGAAAATCAAATTACAGGCTGATCCAACTGCAGTAGAAATGCCTCATGACAAGGAAAAGATGCTCAGTAATGTGTGTGGCCTCCACGTGATGAGTCTGCAGATGTTGTCATGAGGGATCTCCTCTCAGACCTGGACTAAAGCATCCACCAACTCCTGGACAGTCTGTGGTGCAACATGACGTTAATGGATGGAGCGAGACATGATTTCCCAGATGCGCTCAATCGGATTCAGGTCTGGGGAACGGCCGGGCTAGTCCATAGATTCAATTCCTTCATCTTGCAGGAACTGCTGACACACTCGAGCCACATGAGGTCTGGCATTGTCCTGCATTAGGAGGAACCCAGGGCCAACCGCACCAGCATATGGTCTCACAAGGGGTCTGAGGATCTCATCTCGGTACCTAATGGCAGTCAGGCTACTTCTGGTGAGCACATGGTGGACTGTGTGGCCCTCCAAAGAAATGCCACCCCACACCATTACTGACCCACTGCCAAATTGGTCATGCTGAAGGATGTTGCAGGCAGCAGATCACTCTCCACGGCATCTCCAGACTCTGTCACATCTGTCACATGTGCTCAGTGTGAACCTGCTTTCATCTGTGAAGAGCACAGGGCGCCAGTGGCGAATTTGTCAATCCTGGTGTTCGGCGGCAAATGCCAAGCGTCCTGCACGGTGTTGGGCTGTGAGCACAACCCCCTTCTGTGGATGTCGGACACTCAGACCATCCTCATGGGGTCGGTTTCAAACCATTTGTGCAGACACATGCACATTTGTGGCCTGCTGGAGGTCATTTTGCAGGGCTCTGGCACTGCTCCTGCTGTTCCTCCTTGCACAAAGGCTGTGGTAGCGGTCCTGCTGCTGGGTTGCTGCCCTCCTATGGCCCCCTCCACATCTCCTGGTGTACTGGCCTGTCTCCTGGTTTTGCTTCTAGCCTCTGGACACTACGCTGACAGACACAGCAAACCTTCTTGCCACAGCTCGCATTGATGTGACATCCTGGATGAGCTGCACTACCTGAGCCACTTGTGTGGGTTGTAGAGTCCTTCTCATGATACCACGAGTGTGAAAGCACAACCAACATTCAAAAGTGACCAAAACATCAGCCAGAAAGCATTGGTACTGAGATGTGGTCTGTGGTTCCCCCTGCAGAACCACTCCTTTATTGAGTGTGTCTTGATAATTGCCAATAATTTCCATCTGTTGATAATTCCATTTGCACAACAGCATGTGAAATTGATTGTCAATCAGTGTTGCTTCCTAAGTGAACAGTTTAATTTCACTGGAGTTTGATTTACCTGGAGTTATATTCTGTTGTTTAAGTGTTCCCTTTATTTTTTTGAACAGTGTATAAATATCTACAAGCCTCCACATTTAAAAGGCAGTTAGGATCCAGAGCACTAATTAAAAGCAGCCTCAGGACTTGCTGACACCACCATGTAAATTGGACGAGTGTTGTCCGATTTTTTTTTTTTTATTATAAAGCACTCACACCAATGTTTATAAATGCTGATGCATAAGTTTTTCACTGACAGAATTTGAAAAAACGTATGACAGAATATGACAGCTGAGATTTTTAAGGATACATTACAATTCTGTAGTACAAGAAATTGTAAATTGTCCCGTAAATGATTAATAGTTGCTGAGTGGAAAAAAAACAGACAGAACATGGATGACAAGTAAAAAAAGAAAATAGTCTCATTCTTCTGCATCGATGTGTTCAAAGTGCTGCCCATTGTGTTGGATAGTCAATGCAACCCTCTTCTCCCACTCTTGACACTGTTAGCAACACCGCAAAAGAAATGCTAGCACAGGCTTCCAGTATCAGTTGTTTCAGATGCTGCGCATCTCGTATCTTCACGGCATAGAAAATTGCCTTCAGATGACCCCAAAGATAAAAGTCTAAGGGGGTCAGATCGGGAGACCTTTGTGGCCATTCAACTGGCCCACGACAACCAATCCAGTTTCCAGGAAACTTCATGTATGAATGCTCGGACCTGACACCCATAATTGATGGTATGGTGTGGCATATGAGGTACAAAGATAGTGGAAACCTCAATGGCACTGGATATCTGAAATTGCTACATGATGATGTGTTGCCCTCTTTATGCACTGAAGATGGCACATTCCCTGAGTTTTTACAGCAAGATGGTGAACCACCAGAATATGGGTGTCAGGTCCGAGCATTCCTACAAGGAATCTGACCCCCTTAGACTAGCATTTCTTCTGCAATGTTGCTATCAGTGTATCAAGAGTGGAAGAAGAGGGTTGCATCGACAATCCAACACAATGGGCAGCACTTTGAACGCATTTTATATGTGGTCATAAACTTGTAAATAACTCATGAAAGAATAAAGTTACACTAAAACCAAGCACACCATTGTTTTTCTTGTGAAATTCTCAATAAGTTTGATGTGTCACATGACCCTCTTCCCATTGGAAAAAATTAAGTTGGATCCAAAATGGCCGACTTCAAAATGGCCGCCATGGTCACCATCCATCTTGAAAAGTTTCCCCCCTCCCATATACTAATGTGCCAGAAATAGGAATTTGATATCACCAACCATTCCCATTTTATGTAGGTGTATCCATATAAATGGCCCACCCTGTAGAGATGATTGCTATAATCGTGATTGTATTGATGTAGAGAATCATTTTACCATGTCATTTTCATAGCTCAATATCAAAACCCTAAAAAACACTGGCAGAATTGTACTCTTTCACCACTTCACCCCGCTTGGAATTTACCATATTTTTTAGTAAATTGGAAAATTTGAGATGAGGCTTATGGAAGTGTGGGGGCTCAGGGCTTTCACAATGTTGGCGGAGCACCCGCACCACCGAAAACCACTTTCTACCAGACTGGGACTCGCAGCATCACTCAGCGTCGCACCTCCAATCACCCCCTCCTCCCAGTTCAGGTCCTGCAGCATCGCCCGACTCTTGCCCTCATCGCTCCCCCTGCAAGCTGCATTCAGACTATAAGATGCACACCCATTTTCCCCAAAAAATTGGGACTAAGTGCGTCTTATAGTCCGAAAAATACAGTACGTTGTCAGGACCATTCAGAAATATATCTTATCTTGCATAAAAACAAACCCTCTTTTACGGTAACTATGTTGATGGAGAAATAAAAAATTCATGGCTTTTGAAAGAGAAAAAAAATAAAAAATTGCTAGGTCATGTATGGGTTAACCCCTTAATGTCCAATGACGTGCACAGTATGTCATCAGACATCTCCCCTGCTTTGATGAGGGCTCCGGCGCTGAGCCCGCATCAAAGCCGGGACATGTCAGCTGTTATGAACAGCTGACATGTGCCCGCAATAGGCGCGAGCGGAATCGCCGTCCGCCCGCGCCTATTAACTAGTTAAATGCCGCTGTCAATGCTGACAGCGGGCATTTAAATAGCATTTCCGGCCGCCGGGCCGGAAATGACGTCATCGCCGACCCCTGTCACGTGATCGGGGGTCGGCGTCATGTTGCCTGGACAACCAGAGGTCTCTATGAGACCTCTATGGTTGTTCCAGGCATATGACTTTCAGCGCCACCCGGTGGTCGGCGCTGAAAGCACAGCAGTAAATCTGCTACATATGGGCGATCTGCTCATCGTCCATATGTAGCAGAGCTGATCGGGTTGCGCAAGCTTCTAGCCTCCTATGGAGGCTATTGAAGCATGCCAAAAGTAAAAAAAAAAAATGTTTAAAAATAAAAAAAAAATTAAAAAAACCTAAAAGTTCAAATCACCCCCCTTTCGCCCCAATCAAAATAAAACAGTAAAAAAAAAATCCCACATACACATATTAGGTATCGCGGCGTTCAGAATCGCCCGATCAATAAAAAAAAAAGCATTAACCCAATCGCTAAACGGCGTAGCGAGTAAAAAATTCAAAACGCCAGAATTAAGTTTTTTTGGTCACCAAGACATTGCATTAAAATGCAATAACGGGTGATCAAAAGAACGTATCTGCACAAAAGTGGCATCATTAAAAACGTCAGTCCGGCACGGAAAAAATAAGCCCTCACCCGACCCCAGATCATGGAAAATGGAGATGCTACCGGTCTTGGAAAATGGCGTAATTTTTTTTTTTTTTTTTTTTTTAGCAAACTTTGGAATTTTTTTTCACCACTTAGATAAAAGAGGACATAGACATGTTTGGTGTCTATGAACTCGTAATGACCTGGAGAATCATAATGGCAGGTCAGATTTAGTATCTAGTGAACCTAACAAAAAAGCCAAGCAAAAAACAAGTGTGGGATTGCACTTTTTTTGCAATTTCACCGCACTTGGAATTTTTTTCCCGTTTTCGAGTACACGATATGGTAAAACCAATGATGTCATTTAAAAGTACAACTCGTCCCGCAAAAAATAAGCCCTCACATGGCCATATAAACGGAAAAATAAAAAAGTTATGGCTCTGGAAAGAAGGGGAGGGAAAAATGAAAATGTAAAACCAAAAATACCCCTGGTCATTAAGGGGTTAAATTAATAATTTACTAGGAAAGAAAGCCTGCTGACATGAGTGTGAAGTTTTTACACTCAGTATTATTTATGGCATGTACATATGCACAGAGAATAGTGATTTGGGCAGGGAACTCTGGCTACAGCTGGAAGCAATGAGACACACTGATTCCTTGTCAATCAGTATATACACACTCGCAAAACTGTTAATAATTGCGCTTCAAGAAAATTATTAACGCTTTTGTGACCATGTACTTATGCAGGAGGTAAGTCTATATTTTTCTTCATCATCAGGTACGTATTTTAAGTATGATGTAAGGAAGAACAACTCCCAAAATGCCAGGTTCTCACCAATATTGTTTATGTGACCAGTCCATGGACAGTGAGTCCAGAACTCATGTGTTAATTAAAACAATATTCCACCCCTGCACATAATAGTTCCCATGTGCAGTCACAATACTGTTGCCCTTTGTTCTACAGCCACTGGTTCTCTTTGTCTGTTCAGCAGCAGTTTTTCCTTTTCCCAAAAATAACTGATAGAGAGGAACGGGGAAAGCTGTTGAAAGTCTGATCCAAGTCTCCACTGCCGGTTCTCTGCCATGGGATGGACAAAGTATCACCGTCATCAGAACTGGCCAATCAATGGGAAGGTGGGAGGAACCATGGTTTCTACAGCACTCCCTCCAGCAGCCATTTTGGAGAAGAGAACAGGCCACCAAACTCACTAAAGAAGGCAACAGTTTCGGAACGGAAATTCGCTTTAAAACAATAAGTTAAAATAAAAATTAAATAATAATTAGTATCATATTTTAAAGGGTACAAATCATGTCAATGGAATAGAATGGGACCAGCAGTTTACAGTGGATGTCCAAATGGATGGCATTTCATTATGGCAACAGAAGGAACATCCAACTATAGATTTTGGCTGCTGTAAGTATGTAAGGAAGTGGAGGTGCTACCCACACCAAACCTTGAAAATAAGATGTTGTTATACAATGCACTGCACTGTTAAAGTGTGATTTTAGCTGTTAGATACTTTGCCTCACCTAGTTGGGGAATAGAGTTAATAGTTGGGACTAGCCCAGATGGGAGGGGCTATGTGAGACGACAGAAGACAACTTCCTGATAGTGGGTTAGATACACCTTAGTGTTCAGCATTGTAAGACCTAAGGTTTGACATTTGACAGACTGACATGCTACAGAGTGTTTAGGAGAGGGAGTGCCACTACACATCAGATAATATGTCCTAAGGACCAAGGAAACATACAGAACTTTGTCCAGAGGAAAGTAGAAGGCCCACTTATAGGGGATTGAACAAGAAGGAATTGTATCAGTAGCACTCTAGTGAATAGTTGTCTACAGTGAAAGGAAGCTCAGTTGTCTGTATTGAAAGAAAGGCATGGTCATCATATTGGGACCTTAATTCTGCTATGGAGAGCAGTGGACTTTCAGGGTTCTAGTGAGGAGTGGTACTGACCTGGGAGCAGCTACCGTAACTGGGAGCAGCTACGAGCGGTCCATATAGCCCTCACAATAAGATGAATTCTCCCGCGATAGTGTGAAGGATTGTCATGAGATTAAAAAAGTATGAAGTGCAAGGAAAATGAAGTGTCATTAAATGTAACCAAGAAGTGTCCATTTCTGCTTAATACAAGTGAAACATTTCTGAAGAATTGTGACTTATCTGATATATGCATATATACATAGATTTTATCAAGTTCATGTTCAGTAAAAAGAAGCTTCATTGTTAGATTTTCGTTTCCTTCACTCCGCCTTGTAACATCTGGTCCTGGCCTGCCCGGTTCAAAGGCAGCATGCGGTCTGCAGAGGTCTATCAACCAGTTAACACGAGAACACACACAACCAGAACCAGGAACCCCATTTTCATGTAGCATGCTATGTTTCAAGTGCCACATTACAAGTAAAAGAGATACAAGCTATGAAAATGAAGGGTTTTATATACTGTAAAATAACTCTACCAAGACTTTGAAATGGATGTATCCCTAGGACAGGTCATCAGCATCAGATCAGTTGTCTTCAGTTGGAGCTGAGCTGCAATATTTGAGGTAAATACAAAAAATATAGAGCTTTGGTATTTTGGCTCTGTACACTATTTAATTCCGGCTACTATGGGACCAGCTACCAGTCGTTTGAGGTTGTGACTGGTGTTCGATCTCCACTAATCTGATATTGATGATCTATCCTAAAAACAGGTCATCAATATCACAGCCCAACCTTAATAATGAATGATGATAAACATAGATGCATATTTTTACATGCATAATTAAATATTAATTTAAAAAGTGTCATTTATATGAATATTTTTATGTAAAAAAGCAGCGATATTTACCAACACAGGTCACAAAAACCAATGCACTTACAGAATGCAGAAACCTCTCTTGATAAAGTTAGAGGCAACACTGGGGCAAAATAATGATGTAACAAAAAACTCACACACCTACCAATTGATGAAGGGGGTGGTCGCTTAGTTTTAGAATAGTATTGGCATCACTAATAAGCTGCTAAGTATTTTTTACCAGCGGCAATGGCTTTCATGTAAAATGTAGTTATTTATGCCTAAATATGTTAACATAGGAAGAAAGACTTGTGATAATAGCATTTTCCATTCAAAATCCCCAAAATTGTAATTATTAATATTCTTCCCTGTGTATTTGGCTGCAGTGCAGCTATTGCTTGAGTACAAGTACAGTGTCAGGTTTTCACATTGTGATTTATTACTTGCAGCTAGTGGCAAAATAGCATTGTCTTATAGACTGTTTACTTCTATTAGCTCAAATCAATATTTGGTTCACGAAGCAATGTATTTGTTTCTCCCTCTGTTTAATATGTACTGATCTTTTGTCCTATTAAAAAAACGCTGTTCCGTACAAGGTTTCAATCACTCTCAAACTGGCTACATTCATCTCCATGACAAATATTTCCTTTTATGTAGCGCCAACATATTCCGCTGCACAGTAAGGAGAATGCATTCACAGAAATCAAAAACTACAGGGTGATTCACTCGCTATTTTACCCAGAAAAATTACTCTAACTTCTAAAATAGATGATCTATCGCACTGAAATTTGGACTGTACATACTTTCATTCATGAGAAACTGAGGTTTTAAAGCAGGAGTTGAACATGTCCACCGTTCGCATTCACGAATGCTTGCATGCACCGTTCCATCTTGTTGAATGTATTCTGCAGGACATCTGGGGTCGTAGCCTGAATTTCTCGCTGTAAGTTCTTTCTGAGCGCATGTAATGTTTGGGGTTTGTTACTTTATACCCAACCCTTTACATAGACTCAAAAGAAAAAATCCAACAATAACATTTTTTTCTCTTGATCAAGCCCTTTCAATTCCTGAACAACAGTAACTCTGTATGGTTGAACACGACCTTCCTTAGCCGCTCGTTGACATGTGAAATAAGACATGCCTGTCTCCTGGGAAATCCTGTGCAATAATTTACGTGGACATGCCATAAGTCGCTGTTTCACATGTTATATTGCTTCCTCAGACATCTTTGGACATCCTCCTTCATGCCTATCCAGTAATGTTCCTGTAGGTTTCAGCTTATTCACCAATGAGAGAATATACTATTTGTATGGCAAATTTCGACCTCCAAATCTACTTAGAAACTCACTTTGGCACCTTTTAAAGGAGTTTTCCAATAAGTTTTCACAATGAAAACATGCTGGTCCAAACTGTATTTGTATATTGTTAACAAACAAATAAGGAATTTGGCAGGAATCAAATGCAAGGACCACTCAAACTACAAACGCACAGAAAGGAGTGCCGCAAGTCTATCTGGAAGTGGAGACAACCAGCGTTGTGACACGTCGGCGAGACCACTCGGCGAAATGATGCTTCTCATTGCTGTCATTGAGGTTCATAGCAGTAGTATACCAGAGAGCACAAAAAAGGGAAAACCCCTAAAATATAACTTTTAATTAAATGATTAAAAGAGAACAAGCATATGTGAAATCACACAATACCAGGGGGTCAGAGAAAATACTCTTGTATACTCTATATATGTGAATAAGGTATATATACAGAAGGGGCAAAAAACTATAAATCCCTATTTAGCCCTAATAAGGCCCTTCCTAACCGCAGAGGTTGGCACCCTAGCTGTTGACGACATGGCGCCCCCGCTCAACGTCGGCGTCCCTAATAACGCCCTAGACCACCCTACGTAAACAAAAAAGGACACAAAAAATAAAAACACACTCACACTTGAATACCGAAAAAACTAATATAAAGTGCTATAGTGCTGTATAACTTATCTCGTAGTATAATATCCCTCCAAAAAATTGGATTCTTATCATGGAGTAATACCAAGGTACAAAAAAGCAGCTTACTGACACTTATCTGTCTACTTTCCCTTAGCTGGTTATTAAAATTAAGGGGGTTCCCACACCATTTTTTCTTTAGTTAGGTAAAAACAAGTATAGAAATCTACACACGCAAAGTACTCATTAAATGTATCACTGACATCTCTCTCTGTATATAAGATTGCTTTATTAGTTTGTAAACTAGCCCCACCACAGAGTTGCAGCTTTATGTCATTATACAATGTACAAAAGAAGCTACTAATCAATGGTGTGGGTGGTGTTACACAGGGCTCCACATTCTGAGTTCTGATACAGGAGATCTGCAAGAGAAAAAACTGTGATTCTATCATATCTGCACTCCGTAAACTAAATGATACCCATAGTGAAGAAAGCGGATAGGCACTGACCGTACCGTGCAAAATAATCCTTTATTGTGGCATCATCATACCAACAGCAGGCAGATAAAACTATGGAGCAGAAAACAGATGACGATCGTTTCGCACTACATAGCGCTTCTACAGGTCATATGTAGGACAAGGCTCACAAAGTATATATAAGCAACCATTGCCCTTGTCCCTCCCACCTCACATCAGGTAAAAACATTCCATTAATTATGAGCAAGTCAACAGCAAATACATGCAATAAAAAAACTGCTAAAAACAATACAAAAAAAAAAAAATCACAAAAACACAACCATGTCGATTTTGTCATTGAAACCAGATGGACCTTGAGCACGAGTCCGAATAATCCATCTAGCCTCCTTTCTTAATAATAATTTATTTCGGTCCCCTCCTTGTGCAGGCATTTTAACGGTTTCAATGCCAGCAAACCGCAATACTTCAGGATTGCCTGCATGTTTTTTCCTGATATGTTCAATTAGTCTAGGGACCCCTTTGCCCGAGGTGTTGGAATTAAAGTGCTCACGGAAACGTTCAAATAAGGGACGAATAGTCTTTCCGATATAATGAAAACCGCAAGGACAAAAAAACAACGTATACAACGTAATTTGTGCGGCATGTTAAGAAATCTTGGACTTTATGTGAAATACCTCCCATCTGTAAATATTTAGCGGTGAGATGGAAGGAGCAGAAAGAACAATTACCGCACTTATGATTACCTACAGGAATATTTTTTTGCAACCCATTGTTAGATTCACTTTTAACACGATTCTGGACTAGAACGTTTTTTATATTCTTTGTCCTCCAATATGTAACAAGTGGATCCCTAAGAGGGGTCAAGGAGGGGACCTAAATAAATTATTATTAAGAAGGGAGGCTAGATGGATTATTCGGACTCGTGCTCAAGGTCCATCAGGTTTCAATGATAAAATCGACATGGCTGTGTTTTTGTGATTTTTTTGTATTGTTTTTAGCAGTTTTTTTATTGCATGTATTTGCTGTTCACTTGCTCATAATTAATGGAATGTTTTCACCTGTTGTGAGGTGGGAGGGACAATGATTGCTTATATATACTTTGTGAACCTTGTCCTACATATGACCTGTAGAAGCGCTATGTAGCGCGAAACGATCGTCGTCTGTTTTCTGCTCCATTGTTTTATCTGCCTGCTGTTGGTATGATGATGCCACAATAATAGATTATTTTGCACGGTACGGTCAGTGCCTATCCGCTTTCTTCACTATGGATATACAGAACTTTTGTCATTGGAAGTGGCACCCGTAATCCCTGGTGTGTGTGCAGCTTCATTATCCCGAAGTTATACAGCTGTGCCAGATTCCTGTTTCCTCTCTATGGTACGTGATTTAAACTAAATGATACTTCGCTGGAATTAGGATCTCTGTCCCTACACCATGCTGCTGCTAGACTACATAAGAAAAACCTGCTGATAGATTATGTATAATTACATCAACTTTTAAAAAAGGATTTCTTGCAGTGTAAATAATAGAACTATACTATAACAAACATTTACTACAACTGTATTTTTTCCATTGTGTGACCCTTAATAAACTCATTTATTACTCTTATGCAATTCATCTAATTGAGTCTTTGGAGAAAAAAAAATTAAAGAAAAATATGTTTGAACGGTAAACACCCACACATCACTCACACAAAACTCTCTTTTATAGAACTCTACAAAGTTTGCCTTTGAGTTCCATTTACTGATTTTTGTTACTTACAATGGGCAGCATTATTGGTAATGTGTGTTCACTTCAATGAATAGTTTTTGCCTACAGTGCAGACTGTGTGTTGATGACATTACAAAAAACGGTTTTTATCACACATGAACAAGAAAAAAGGTCATTGTTCACATAATTTTTATAGTCTTTAAAATTGAATTTGATATTTCACATGTCTATGAGCAGGAATCGCTCAGAAAACACCTTAGGCTCTTATCTTGGCTCCCCATTTCCAACTCACATCAGCAAGGTTTTCTGAAGGTCAAGAGCAATGAGTGTCGACGTACTTATTCCATTAACAGCTCTACTGAGAGCATTTTCTCTAAATGAATTTGACGTCACCTTCACTAAATGTCTGTTTTCTTCAACCAAATGAAATTGTTATACCGTACCTATTAGACTGCAATTCTAGGATATCTGCTACAAAATATTGATTAAAATTACAGATTTAACAATGCAGAAAGACACCTGTACCATTTCTATGGAAAGGCAATGCAAAGGAAACGTCATGCATCCCTAAAAGTGGACCTGTCATGTATACAATCCCACTAACTTATTTCATTGACCACTGGAGGCTGGAACAATTAATTTTTTTTTTACAGTGCTATTAATTTCCACAGCAATTTACAGACATTATCATCACTGTCCCCAATGGGGATCACAATCTAAAATCCCTATGATTATGTCTTTGGTGTGATAAAGGAAACCGGAGAACTCCGCAGAAACCTGCAAAAACATGTGGAGAACATACAAACTCCTTGCAGATGTTGTCCTTGGTGGCATTTGAACCCACGACCCCAGAAGTGAATGTGCCAACTACTGAGCCACTTGAGCCAATGAGGTGCTGCCTCATTGAAAAATCAATTTTAATTCTGCCCCCTCACCCAGCGATAGCATAGAGACAGCATAGTTTCTTACCATTGATGGAGAAGGCACTGTAGGAGGAAGAATAAGAGCTGCAAAGGACTGTAATTGGGCAGAAGGAGCTCAAACCTGAGTGGGAGCTGTGTTGGGAGAGCAGCGAGAAGCTGTTTGCTCATTGTGAACTCCCAGAGATGCAAGAGGGGAGGTGTGTAAAAGATGTGGCATGCTGCTATAGCTTTTTTATTTCTCCACTGATAGGCCACAACAGAACTCTATTTTTTGTGGGTCAAGATGACATTTACACTGATATTATTTCTTTTTTTTACATTTGTCGTTTTTGATTGATTTTTATTCCACTTTTTTGAGCATATACGATGAAAAACCATAGTTTTTTGCCATGCTTATTTTGTTTTACTGTGCTCACTTGAAAGGGTTAACTAACGACAGTGTTTTAGATTAAGTTGTTTTGGAGGCGGCGATACCAAATATGTGCACTTTTTTTGCTTATTTTTGTTTTTACATAAATATACAAATTTATTGGCATAATTTTTTTTTATTATTTTGTGATTTTTTTTCTACTTTTTTACTTAGTGCTTCTATAGGACTTTAACTTTTGTTACTCTGATCACTGGTATAATGCATTGCAATGCACATGTACTATACCTTTCAGTGATTCACTGAGAACGCCTTTAAGACCATGCTCACAGGCCTGGAGGTCATCATTTTGACCTCTAGTTGCCATGACAATGATCGATGATATTGCCTGGGGGCCAATCACGTGGGAGAGAATGCTCAATCCTTCACCTAGCTTTCTAAATGCTGCAATTGTTATTGATCACTGCATGTAGGGTAGTAAACAGTCAGGGGTCGCAGGCTTTGACAGCTGGAGCTTAGCTATCACTTAAGCCGAGCTCCAGCAGCAATCGTGTGGGCACAGCTCAAGTGTATCAAAGGTAGTGAAGGGGTTAAAGAGAACCTGCCATCATGATTTAGCATGTTAAAAGTAAAAGGCATGGAAATAATGGTGCTGCTTTACAGATTCAATAGATAGCTTTAGTGAAGTAATCTGCATGGTGGTGGTTCTATTATCAAAATTTGAAGTTTGGAAGTACCGGTAAGGCTAGTTTCACACTAGCATTTGGAGGCGCAGCGCAAGCTTGGTGTGAAGTTCCGCCCCCTGCCATGCCTCCTCTGGTCAGCTCCGCCTATGGGTGCATGACGCTGCATGCGCCCTGTGTACCCTGTATTTAGCATTGGGTACGCAGGCCATACGCAGGTATGCTTTTGCCGGCGCATGCGTGCTTTTGACGCTGCGCTAACCAGCGCCAAATGCACCGTATTGCGTTTTGGTGCGCCAGGTGCAGAGTCAAAAGGACGCATGCACCGGCAAAAGCATATCTGCGCACGGCCTGCATACCCAATGTAAAATATAGGGTACGCAGGTCGCATGCAGCGTCATGTGCCCATAGGCGGAGCTGACCGGAGCTTCACGCCGCTGCGCCTCCAAACACTAGTGTGAAACTAGCCTAATAATCTTTCAGTGAAGAGAGCCAGGACTGTGGGAAGGGTCTTCGGCTCTGCTCAAGCCTCTTTTCATGCCTCTGGTGTCTTATCTGCCTCCTTCTTTAAAGTTTCCGCCTGCAACATCTTTTCCGGCATTTGCACAATTTAATTTCCCAGCGTTCTTCACTAAAACGGTGGCGCATGCTCAGAATTCGATTTCGGCTAAATTCTCATCTTTTTTATTTATAGGAGATACGCATACACTCACAGTAGTTATGTGTTAACACAATGTGTTAACATCCAAAAACCACAACATTTTCTCATGTCATTGTCAC
Source organism: Dendrobates tinctorius (assembly GCF_039654945.1). NCBI lineage: Eukaryota > Metazoa > Chordata > Amphibia > Anura > Dendrobatidae > Dendrobates > Dendrobates tinctorius. The sequence goes on from NW_027361829.1 coordinate 59,200,753, forward strand.
AATAAAATATATCATTTAAAAACATCTTAGAAAGTACAACCAAGATATTACTGTAAAACATTTGTCTCACAGAAGCTGATATTCTACTGGTGTCTCTATGTGTTTTTTCCCTGGGAACCCCTACTTGTCTCCATTTATATATTTGGCCTAGAATAGATCATAGAATGCCATACCTTTTAGTTTCGCATTTATGCTGGTGACACTCAAATTTACATCTCTGGCCCAGGTAATGCCTCTCTGCTATCTGGGATCCACTACTGGCTAACAGACATGTCTTCCTCAGGCTTTCTAAAACTCATTAACCTACAGTTACTCCACCCATAAAGAAGGGTAGATTGGATTTTCTCAACAGACGTTTGATGTACCAGGAAATGTGTTTGTAGCGTGTGCCAGGGTTGTTGCCGTCTGTGCCGAGTAGTTTAGGGAGGAGATAGGGGCCAATGATGACTGCAAGTTCTTCAGAAGTTTCTGGGTGTTAATGGCCTGTATGTTTCTATAAGTGTGGAAAGTGGGGGTGACCAGAGTGGGATGGTAGTTCTTGATAGAGAATGAAAGAAGGTTGTGGTCAGAGAGCGGGAGAAGGGAGGTTTGTGAAATCATCTACTGAGCAAAGCCAGGAGAAGACGAAGTCGAGGGAGTTTCCATCTTCATGCATAGGAGAGTTAGTAAACTGCGAAAGGCCAAAAGAGGAGGTTAAAGATAAAAGGTGAGTAGAAAATGGGTAGAGGGGAAAAGCAATGGCGATGTTGAAATCACCCATGATGAGGGTGGCGATGTCACAGGAGAGAAAATGTGGATGCCAGGTGGCAAAGTGATCCAGGAACTGATGGGAGGGGCCCGGAGAATGATACACCACCACCACTCGCATGTAGAAGGGGATGTAGAGTCTGACAGCATGGACATCAAAAGAAGATAAGACAAGTGAGGGTACTTGAGGGATAACCTGAAAGGTACATTTGGGTGATAGGAGCAGACCAATGCCTCCACCTGCTCTGTTGCACGATCTTGGGGTATGATAGAAGTGTAGTCCACCATATGAGAGAGCAGCAGCAGCGGTGGTGTCTGACTGCTGGATCCAGGTATCAGTAAGAGCCAGAAGGTTAAGAGAATCAGAAAGGAAGAAGTCATAGATGAAGGAGAGTTTATTACACACTGAGCGAGAATTCAATAGGGCACAATTAAAAGAGACAGAAAGCAAGCAGGGAATATTAATGAGATTTGATGTGTTTCTGAGTGTAGCAGTTTAGGGGCTTGACTTACTATAACATGGAGGGCCAGGGTTGAGTGAGATATCTCCTGCGACTAGGAGAAGCAGGATAGATAGAGTAAGCAGATGGTTAAGTGATTTGTGAGAGTGTCGCTTGTGCTGGATGGAAGGACTGAATGGATCTGTGCAGTTTAGCAATGTGAAAAGAGCATGAGTGATATACATAGAAGAGGAGAGGACTGAGGGGGCCGATATGGATGGAGTATAAAGAGTTAATGCAAGGATAGTGGATGTGAGTGAATGCAGCAGCCAGAATATAAATTATACAAATGCAAATAGTAAATATTTGTTGTAATCCAAATGTACTGAGAATAGATTTGTTTAATTGTCTTTCCTGTCTCCTACCCTGTCTAAATGCCATGAAATAACTGCCAGGTACTTTGATAAATGTACTTAGATTAAATGTACATAAATGCTACTCCTGCATAAATGCTTCCCCAGACTATGTCTGGATATGTAGGAGTCTAGCTCTAAGATCTCATTATTTTACCATGCTAGCAATCTTGTTGTCATAAAAAAAACAATCTCAGGCCATGTGCACACATTGCGGATTCTGCTGCGGATCCATAGCATTCTTGGCCCTGCGGATCCGCAGCAGATTTTGCTGCATTGTACAGTACCATTGTATTCAATGGAAATTAAAAAATGCAGTGCACATGCTGCCGATTTTTCAGGGCGGATTTGCTGTGGTTTCAAATCCGCAGTATGTCAATTCTTTGTGCGGAATCCACAGCGGTTTTACACCTGCTCCATTGTACAGGTGTCAAACCGCAGGTAAAATGCAGGTCTTCTGACCTGCGGATTTACCTGCGGATTTTTCCAAATCCGAGCGGAAAAATCTGCAGCACCATCCACAATGTGTGCACATGGCCTCAGAGTCAGTGGGATCCATTGAAGCATTCCAGAGTTATTACCTTATAAACTGACAGTGTGCAAAATTGTAAAATTTTGCCTGGTATTGAAGGTGCAGTCTGGGGGGTGGTAAAGGGTCTAATTTGCATTTGTGGCATTTAAATTGAATTTGATGCAAAACCACTTTTTGGTGAAAATTCGTCCACTTAGATTTTGAAAACTTGCTAATCTCAAGAATAAAATTTGGCTATGAGACATTTCCAAATTATTGCACTCTTGTTTTCTGTACATGTTACAGAGCATCTAAACTTTTTGGGAATTGGGGTTGTAAAAAATATACATAATATAGTAATAAAACATTATTTTACTACTCATTTTAATGTTGGCAGCATAGAAGCAGTGAACACTTGAGAACCACCAAAAGATTTAAAAACTTTTAAGAATATTGCAATAGAGTAAGGCAATGGTGCAACATTAAGAAGTTTCTTCTGTAATGTGGAGGATATAGCAGCCAGGTGAATGATAGGTGGGATGTCAAAGCTGGGCATTCATTCAGTAAGTAACGGCTAAACAAAACAAGGCATTCCATTATCAGTGACACCTGAAGAAATGCAGGGTTTCATGAAATTTTGTGCATTTTTCTAAACTATAGCAACAACTCTACAAGTGAAGTAGGAATGTTGCACTACAAAAAATGGCTAAAAGCAGACCCAACCTACTTCTGCACAGTCAATGCCTGTCTAAAGTAAATTTTTGTTGAAATTATGAAAATAAATTGACAACATAAAATAATTGGTTAAAGGTGGATTTTTCTAAAATGGCTCATCTTGAAGCTTTTTCAATAATTTATGAAAAAAACACAGAAAACAAACAACACAGAATTGGTTGAGAATTACCTCTAAACTAAATGCATTTACTGTGGTTATGACACAGAGCAGCAATGTGATTTCTATAGTAAAGTGCCTTTTCAAGAACAAAAGACTTTGAAATGAAATATTTCATACATGCTGCAGCTTTGGTCCCAGAGAGTCTAGTTTTACTTTTCTCTATTACGGCATTTTACAAATTCCCACTCACGGGCTAATATGTCGGTAGAAAATGGAGAGGCTCTTATTAAAATGGCACCCACCATAACATTCTGTAATGAATGTAACTGCTGAACAGTGGGGAATTATACATGAAGCTACATTAGCTGTGTCTGCCTTTGCTGCGTGTCATAGAATATGACAGAATAGAGGGAGAGATCCTGTCAGTGAAGATGTAAAGCCTTCCCAAAGTCCATCAGACGTCTGAATCTTCATGCAAATTTCCATCAGCTTACACAAAGTAATTTAAAGCTTTGCTGAACAATTGTCTATATAATACGCAAGAAGGAGCATTATTTTCTAAATGTGTTGATGCCAAATTCTGGTATGTTCTTTTCAAGATTAAGCTACATTCATATCATTTGTTTCATCTTTCAATAGTTTGTCTATGTGCTGTAATAAAAGCATCTTGAAAAACAACATTATACAATGTACCAAGCAAGGGTTAAAAACACCTTATGTGGTGTTAAGCCTGCATTACAGTATGTATTTTTTCTGTGAGCCTACTCATCACACTTTTTTTAAATTTACATAGTACTTAGTAAAGTCATGTTATGTTTAAATGCAAATGTACCTTTATATTTTCTAATTTCTTGCTGCATAGTGTATTCATTCATATGTAAATGAGGAGAAGTGCTTTGGGTGTGACCAAGCACTTCCTGACCATCTATCTTCCCAGGTGGTTTCCCACCTGGCACCAGCCTCTTTAATTTACAGCTCACTGTCTGATTTCCTTACCCAATGCCTCATGTCAAATAGTGAGTAGAGATGAGTGAACCTAAACTGTACAGTTCGGGGTTCGTACCAGACACCCAGTGTCCGATGCAGACCGTCGAACACGGACTTCTCCTGGAAGTCCGTTTTACAGTTCGGGAAGGAGGGGGAGAGGGAGAAGGGGTTAGTGAGAGAGGGAAGACGGGAAAGAGAGAGTAAGAGGGAGAAAGATTTTCCAGCTCCAGAGTTCAGGTCCCATGGATTTCACTTTCTGGTAGTTTTCTGGTAAAGGAACTGAACTTTGGAATAAAGTTTGTTCAAACCCAACTAACCTGATCTTTCATGGGTGTGCTCATCCCCAATAGGGAGCTATCAATCAAGTTAAAAATGCTGGTGCTGAATGTGGAAACTACACATGGAGGAAGTGGTTTGGGAAGTGCTCTTTCATGCCAAGAGCACTTAACACCTCATTTGCAAATTAATTAAAACAATAATTGCTCAGAAACAGATAAAAGATATAAAGATGTTGATGAATTTATATGTCAAAGGCCTGCATACCTATGTATGCTATCTGAGTGGATTGATCTTAATGACAGTGAAGTTCACTGTGAAGCTCGAGTCTAGAGGATTATGTGCAAACTTTTTTTAAATGGGCTGTCCATAATTAAAGAAACATTACTTCTTTCTTCCAAAAGTCCAACACCAACCCTGGCCAAGGGTTGTGTGTGGTATTGAATCTAAAGGCCCCGTCTCACATAGCGAGATTGTTAGTGAGATCGCTGAAACGTCACAGATTTTGTGACGCAACAGCGATCTCGCTACATGTGACACATAGCAGCGACTGGGCCCCTGCTGCGATCTCACTGATCGTGCTCGAATGTCCTGGGCCATTTTTTGATCGCTGGTGTCCCGCTGGCCAGCATGCATTTTTGTGTTTGACGCTGATGAGCGACCTCATTGGCGACTCAGAACTCAAGGACGCAGGTGGGAGTCGTAAGAATAGCTGTTGTATGACAAGGCCCCACGACCGCCGAGGTCGTTATACGGATCTCCGTATCGTTGCTGCATCACCGAGTAGATCTGTCCGTTTGACAGCTTACTAGCGACCATTTAGCGATGTACCAGCGATCCTTACCAGGTCATATCGCTGTCGCGTCGCGTAGTGTAACGGTACCCTAAGCGCCTTTGAACTGAAAGGGGCGGAGCTGCAACACAATACACAACTAGCTGACAAACAATAGCGCGGTTTGAAGAAGAGGCATAACTAAAGTTTCAAAGCTTCTGACCTCTTGTTTTCACACTATTATATATTTTGTAAGGATTAGGACAAGAAATAGAGATAATAAGCATCAGTCTAGGGAACTGTTAATGGATTTAAGTTTGTGAATATAACAAAAAAACTGTTTGCCTTCAAAGGAACTCTCACGGAATATCGTAAGTGATACAAGTATGATTGCTGAAGGTCAGACGACTCCTTTCACTGTCCAACAGTCAATGATGAAGATATCAAGATTGCACACTACTGGTCTTTTCACATTGGGAAGTCGAGGACTCCTGTCCTCTTGATCTTTAGGTGTCACAGAAGTTGGACTTCCACCACTTATACATTTATTGCTAAAGCTCTATTTACAATGCAATATTATTGTAAATGAGCATTTCTAGCATAATCTGGCAGACTAAAAAGGCTGCCTATCACCTAATGAATTAGCAAAATGCTATTTTGTAATGCACAAAAGAAAACTGTTCTCAGCAGTACATTGTTCTATGTAAACATGACTTGCACTGCTGAGAACAATGGCAAACTATGCAATCTGAACAATCCATTACAGAACTTTTAGTGTGCATCTGCAGAGTGGTCTGCTTGTATAAACCGGCTATTAAATAATCACAAATCAGCAAACAAGCAGCTGATCATCAATCTTTAATTGCCACAATAACTTTGTGTAAACGGATCTATATCTTATGGATAGGCGACAAATGTATTTAAATGAAAACATCTTTAAGTTAATTTGTACAACCTATTGAGTGTTTGGATATGATAGTTCATAGGTTCTGAGGTCTTTAAGAGTAAGGGCCCCGTCACACATAGCAATCTCGCTAGCGAGATCGCTGCTGAGTCACAACTCTTGCGACACAACAGCGATCTCACCAGCGAGATCGCTGTGTGTGACAGCGATCAGCGACCGGCCCCCCTGCCGGTATTGCTGATCGCTGCAAGAAACCTCTGGACATTTTTTTCGTCGCTGATCTCCCGCTGGCCAGCACGCATCGCTGCGTGTGACAGACGGGAGACCAGCGATCAGCTGTAAAGTAATAAAAAAAATAAAAAATATTGTTATTATTCTCACCTTCCGGCGTCCCGCGCAGTCTTCCCACCTCTCTCCACGCTCCCGGTCCCAGTAATCCTTTGCAAGAATGACCGCGAGACTTCGCGATCCCGCGAGAACGGACCGGAGCGTGGAGAAAGGCGGGAATGCTGCGGGGGACGTCGGAAGGTGAGAATAACAATATTTTTTATTTTAATTCTATTTTTGACATGAATATGGCATCAGCGCTAACTAACACAGCGATGCCGGGCGCTCGGCGTCGCTGTGCTAATCGCTGGTGAAGCTGTCTGTGTGACAGCTCACCAGCGATCACATAGCGACTTACCAGCGATCCTGACACGTTGATATCATTGTCGGGATCGCTGGTAAGTCGCTATGTGTGACTCCAGCTTTAGTGCCATATTTAGAAGGCATCAACTATGCTTAAGATAGGTGATAACTTACTGATCGGTGGAGGTCTGACCGCTGGAACGCACATCTAGAGAAAGGACCTCTGAATTTCTATGTTTGAGTGGTGGCCAGACGTGTACCACCGGTCTTGTCATTCTCTATAGGACTGACAGAAAAAGGAATGAGTTTTACTCGGCAGTCCCATTGAGAATGCATGGAGGGATGATTATAGATCCCCATTTTTGGAATGAGTGGGATGGTAGATAGGTAATAACTTCTAAATCAGAAACCATGAGAATGACATGTTAGATAATGCAGGACCACATTTTGAAATCCATGGCAATGCATCATAAGATTTTGTCCCGCCACTTCCACATTTCTATATAGGCAGCATTGATGGATGAGATACATGAAATGCACAGGGATCTAGGTGGTTATCCAGTGGATAGGTAGTGTGAATTTTAATTTTAGCTTAGCTTTTACATATGATTAATAAATACAAGAACATGAGATGTTAATCTGTCTTGTACATGCACTTAAATAACTTTTTTCCCGCGGACAAAACCTCTCCCACATTGTAAGTAATATCTCGAATGGACATATGCCTTAAATTATGCATTAAAAGGACAATTGCCATCAGATTTGTGGCTTCAAGCAATGTCAGCTCTTACATGACTCCTTTCTAACAAAAACGATAAAAATTGGGGTTCGGATAGTTAATAATGTTCCATACCACACTACTTTCATTTTAACACACTTCAGCTCTACTTTATAACTCATAATTTCCCTAATAACACCCCAGGCTTTTAAAGAAAATGAAGTTGCTGTCATTGCTATGCCAGAATTTCTAAAAGCTGATAGTTTAAGTACAACTGTAGTAAAGTCAACTCCTACATCTCTGTATTAGAACCTGACGTGGGGAGAGCTCAATTCAGTTCAGTATAATGTAAAAGACAAGCCTCATTACCTCCTGGACATCTTCTCATTTCTTGGTCATAAATCCTATTACCGTGTATTACAAACTGCCATAAAAATCAGAGATAAAATATAATTTATGCTCAGTGTACAGAAGCTAATGTTTTCCCACTCCTGAGAAGCAGGTTACCAGAAAATGAGAAAGTGGGTATGCAAAATCGAAGCTATTTATATCGATAGAGTATAAAGTACATGATAAACAGAGGAGGGAGAACCGAGACCTTATAAGATGGTATCAGGCTTCAATTTGGAACAAGAATTACATGTCTGATCTCTCAGAGATAACGTAGATGTCCAAAGCACAGGAATAACTACTAGTAATTTGTTGGGAAAACGATCACCAAACATAAATTTGGCACAAATATGGCACATTCGGATTCGTGATCAGAAACACGAGCAAAATTTTATAAAATTGTTAACATTCGGTAAAAGTGTGAAAAAATATTTGTGTTGCCACAAAAATATTTTCAGCACTTTAGCAATGATAATGGTGGTGTATCTTGAGCGTTTGGCACGTGTTTGATGAGGGGAGGGGGTTTTCAGAGCTCAGAGGGGCGGTGTTCTTGTAAGCACAGCAGTCATTTTTTCCCCTAACTTTATGTGTGCACATTGCGGCTATCCAATCAGGGAGCAGGAAACACCCACAATGTCCTGAGACAACAGCTTGTGTCATTGGCAGCTGAAATCACATGTCCCTCTTCATATAAATAGCATACATCTTGTTTTAGCGCCATTTAGACACTAACAGCACAGAGAGTCTGCTCCTGATGCTGGTACTGTTAACAGCAAGATTTTAAGCACATTAGTTAGGCGGTTGTATATCAGTCAGATAATGTAGCTAGATAGTGCCAGTGTGGCTGTAAAATTTACCTTCCGTAATTTTTGGGCCATTACTTCCTTTTTTTACATTCTTCTTCTTTTTCTTACATTCTTCATATTCTTCTTATTCAACAATTATTATTCTACATATTCAACTTCTTCATCTTCTTCCTATTCTTCTTCATCATATTCTTATTTGTGTCAGGCATTCCTGTAGTTGTTATCTAGAAAAGTTAGAAGTTTACACCTTCCGTTCTGCCTGTCACAAAAGATTTACAACAGGATTTGTCCGCGTTCAGTTTGGCCTGCAGCAGCAGGCCTTTTCCAGGGGCACCACGAGGAGGAACGGACTCACCCCCATACACTGCTTAGTCTTCTTCTGCTTATAAATAAGATAATATCATTTGCTCAGAGTATTAGTCTTATGCTTAATGTTCTTCTGCTTTGTTTTTTTATGCTTCTTTGTCTTCTCTCTCTTGTTGTTATGCATCTTGGTGGTTGTCTTCCTGTTCTTTGTCCTCTTGAACCAGCTGACGGTACTGGCACCCGGAGGGGCAGCAGAAGGAACAAGAGCCAATGGCACTACCGAGGACCAGCTGACGGTGCTGGAACCCGGTTACTAAGCAGGAGGTACCTGTGCTACAAAGCACTACCAAGGACCAGCAGACGTTGCCGGAACTCGGATACCGAGATGGAGGCACCTAGGCCAAAGGCTCTGACGAGAACCAGCTGACGGTGCTGGAACCCGGATGGGTAGCATAAGCTGCAAGAGCAAATGGAAATAGCGAGGACCAGCTGACAGTGCTGGCACCCGGAGGGGCAGCAGAAGGAATAAGAGCCAATGGCACAAACGAGGACCAGCTGATGGTGCTGGAACCCGGTTACTAAGCAGGAGGTACCTGTGCTACAAAGCACTACCAAGGACCAGCAGACGTTGCCGGAACTCGGATACCGAGATGGAGGCACCTAGGCCAAAGGCTCTGACGAGAACCAGCTGACGGTGCTGGAACTCGGATCGGTAGCATAAGCTGCAAGAGCAAATGGAAATAGCGAGGACCAGCTGACAGTGCTGGCACCCGGAGGGGCAGCAGAAGGAATAAGAGCCAATGGCACAACCGAGGACCAGCTGACGGTGCTGGAACCCGGTTACTAAGCAGGAGGTACCTGTGCTACAAAGCACTACCAAGGACCAGCAGACGTTGTCGGAACTCGGATACCGAGATGGAGGCACCTAGGCCAAAGGCTCTGCCGAGAACCAGCTGACGGTGCTGGAACCCGGAGGGGCAGCTGAAGTTACCCCTGAAAAGCAAAGTTGGCATGCCAAAAGCTGGCCGCAGTTACCGAATAACACAGTCCTACAGGGGGTGCTTGTCCTACTGGCACTACGGAACAAGCCTTTCTTACCAGAACCCGCAGTCCACATAGGAAGCACCTAAACTGCTGGCACCCTAGCCTCGGCTAACCCAACCGCAACACGACATGGCAACTTGGGGTGGCAAACTTACGTTGACACTTCCCGGAAACAGCAGGCAGGGCTGGAACCAAGCTGGGCAGGAGGGAGTACCCGTGCCAAAGTCAGTTATGAGCAGCAACTGGCGATTTTGGAGCCCAGGGACAAGCACTTAGCAGGCTGAGGCCTGATGTGCTGTCAATTGGGAGGCAGCAGGACAGATTGCCATCAAAACAGCAGGGGAACAGCTGACGTTACTGAACCCCACAAACACAGGAGCTAGTGTTTAACTCTGTGAAGACGGCACTTCCGAGCAACAACTGGCTGTGTTGAAGCCCAGGGACAAGCACGGAGCAGGCTGAGGCTGCATTGAAGAAATTTTAAGATCGGTTGTAGACTTCTACTAATTTTAACCAAGCTCCACTTAGGCCTGTGGCTTCACTGATTTTCGTATTTCCCCTGTCCTCCAACCCCGCCAGTTACAGCTCCGAAGTGGCGTCTGCACAATCCACACTTGTTCCTGTGTTCCAGGTGTTCAGTCCGGTCAGTTAATCCCCTGTTGTGTGTCCGGCAATGTCGCCTGCTCTGTCCACATTCCCATAACTAGTGTCTCTTTCCGTGTGGATGGCACTTCCGAGCTACAACTGGCTGTGTTGAAGCCCAGGAAATAGGAGGGTGTAGGCAGAGGCCTACTGTCTTTGGAATGCAGAGACAGCAGGAGAGACTGCCATCCACACAGCAGGGGAACAGCTGGCGTTACTGAACCCCACTGAGACACGGGAGCAAGTGTCTCTTTCCGTGTGGACGGCACTTCCGAGCTACAACTGGCTGTGTTGAAGCCCAGGAAATAGGAGGGTGTAGGCAGAGGCCTACTGTCTTTGGAATGCAGAGACAGCAGGAGAGACTGCCATCCACACAGCAGGGGAACAGCTGGCGTTACTGAACCCCACTGAGACACGGGAGCAAGTGTCTCTTTCCGTGTGGACGGCACTTCCGAGCTACAACTGGCTGTGTTGAAGCCCAGGAAATAGGAGGGTGTAGGCAGAGGCCTACTGTCTTTGGAATGCAGAGACAGCAGGAGAGACTGCCATCCACACAGCAGGGGAACAGCTGGCGTTACTGAACCCCACTGAGACACGGGAGCAAGTGTCTCTTTCCGTGTGGACGGCACTTCCCAGCTACAACTGGCTGTGTTGAAGCCCAGGAAATAGGAGGGTGTAGGCAGAGGCCTACTGTCTTTGGAATGCGGAGACAGCGGGAGAGACTGCCATCTCCACAGCAGGGGAACAGCTGGCAGTGCTGAACCCCATAAACCAGTAGTGGGAATGAGGACAGAGCTGGCGAACTTGCCGGACAAACATCAGGGGATCAACTGACGGGACTGAGCACCAGTAACACAGGAACAAGTGTAGATTGTGCTGACGCCACTTCAGAGATGTAGATGGCGGGGTTGGAGGCCAGGGGAAATAGTAGAGACAGTGGAGCCAGAGACCTAAGTTGGGCACGGTTAAAAATCAGTAGTGGTTTGAATGTTGATGGAGCTGGTGACTTTGCCGTCCACACAGCAGGGGATCAGCTGGCGTTACTGAACCCCACTAACACAGGAGCTAGTGTGTTTCTCTGTGCAGACGACACATCTGAGCGACAACTGGCTGTGTTGAAGCACAGGGATTATAGTTCAGGTGGTAGAAAAATGAACACACCAGCAGACCTGGATACAGTTGCCAAACACTAATTTAGTCTGTAAGAGGAATGGCAAAGTCTTTTGAGATCCAGGCCTTGTTCATTTTCAGAAAAGTCAGCCGGTCAACATTATCGGAAGATAGTCGCGTGCGACGGTCTGTTAGTACACCACCTGCGGCACTAAAGACGCGTTCCGATAATACACTGGCAGCAGGGCAAGCCAGCACCTCCAATGCATACTGGCTAAGCTCTGGCCATGTATCCAGCTTAGAGACCCAAAACTTGAAGGGGGAAGAGCCATCTGGGAGTACAGTGACAGGGCAAGACATGTAGTCTGACACCATCTGACGGAAGCGTTGCCTCCTGCTGACTCGAGGCGTCGCTGATGGTGTAGACAATTGTGGTGGACACACAAAACTTTGCCACATTTGGGCCATAGTGGTCTTGCCTTGTGCTGCGGCGCTGCCTCTGCTCCCTCTTTGTGCAGAGTTTCCTCCACTGCCTCGACGCACAGAGCTGCTTTGTAAAGCACTAGCAACAATGCTGTCGGGTGGAATGGAAAACATTATGGACTGCACCAGTGACTCTTCGTACTCCAGCAGTTTATGCTCCCGGTTCAACGTTGGTATGAGCCTTTGTACGCTGTCCCGGTAGCGAGGATCTAGGAGGGTGTACACCCAATAATCAGCCGAGACGAGAATGTGGGCGATGCGGCGGTCGTTTCTCAGGCACTGCAGCATGAAATCAACCATGTGCTGCAGACTCCCAACTGCCAAAGAACCGCTGTCCCCTGTTTGAGGCGTGACCTCGGCCTGCTCTGCATCACCCCACCCTCGCTGTACATACTGAGTAGAGGTTTGTGTACCTCCCTCCTCTGGAGAGATGTCTTCCTCCTCCATCGACTCCTCCTCATCCTCCTCACAAAGTGTCCCCTGCCTAGGCCTTTGTGAGGAAACACGTAGCGCAGACTGTCCAGAAGCAGATGGCATTTGGGACTCCTCATCCTCCACCTCTTCCGAAACCTCATCCCTTAGTGCTTGCAGTGTTTGTTGAAGGAGGCCGATAAGGGGGACAGTCATGCTGACTAGTGCATCATCTGCACTCGCCATCCGCGTGGATTCATCGAAGGCACGCAAAACGAGGCAGATGTCCTTCATAGAGGCCCACTCAATGGTGCTGAAGTGTGAACGGCGCACAGTGCGACTTGTTTGCGCCTGATGCAGCTGGTACTCCATGACTGCTGCCTGCTGCTCACACAACCGCTCCAACATATGTAACGTTGAATTCCACAGGGTGGGTACGTCACATATGATGCGATGTTCCGGAAGGCCAAATCGTCGCTGCAGAGCAGCGAGGCGCGATCTTGCCGTGCTGGAACGTCGCAAGTGAGCGCACTCTATGCGGACCTTGTGCAACAGTGCATCAAGATCCGGATAGTCCCTCAGAAAGCTCTGCACGACCAAGTTAAGCACATGTGCCAGACATGGGATGTGTGTGAGCTTGCCTAGGCCAAGAGCTGCCACCAGATTTCGGCCATTGTCACACACTAACAAGCCCGGCTGGAGATTCGCTGTCCCAAACCACACATCGCTCTCCTGCTTGATAGCATTCCAGAGCTCCTGCGCTGTGTGGCTTCGATTCCCCAAAGAAATTAATTTGAGTACAGCCTGTTGACGTTTGGCCATGGCTGTGCTCATATCGGTCGTAACAGGCTCCTGCTCTGCTGTTTCTGAAGAACTTGAGTAGGAGGAGGAGTCTATGTGTACAGACTGGAGTCCTGCAATCCGTGGCGTTGGAAGAACACGTACAGCGCCACTCTCAGATCTGTACCCGGCTCCACAACATTGACCCAGTGGGCAGTGAGGGAAAGGTATCGTCCCTGTCCATGGTTACTGGTCCACGCATCGGTGGTCAGGTGGACCTTGCTACTAACGGCGTTTAGTAGCGCATGTTTTATTTTGCCCTCAACATGTTTCTGCAGGGCAGGGACAGCTCGCCTGCTGAAATAAAAGCGGCTGGGCATGTTGTATTGGGGGACTGCCAATGCCATGAAGTCCCGGAAGGTGTCAGTGTCCACCAGCCTGAATGACAGCATTTCAACTGCCAGAAGTTTGGCAATGCCAGCATTCAGAGACTGTGCTCGGGGATGGTTTGCCGAGTAAGGGCGCCTTTTATCCCATGCCTGTGCTACCGATGGCTGTGATGGATGGGAACGTGCTGCTATGGGTGGAATCTGACAGGGTCTCCGGACAACAGTGGCAGAGGTTCTTCCTTGGCGATCCTGTGAGGAAGCCGAACCAGCAGTGTGTGAGCTGGAGGAAGAGGCCCCAACACGAACTCAAGAGGTGGTAGGTGGTGCTGTACGTTGGCCTACGTCTTCAGGGTGTCTCTGCAACTCCAACTCGTGCTTGGTGCGCACATGTTTCCACATATTTGTGGTATTGAGGTTGCTGACATTTCTCCCTCTTTTGACTTTCTGATGACACAGCTTGCATTTGACAAAGCAAATGTCATCTGCAACTGTCAAAAAAGGACCACGCACTGCAAGTCTTGGGAGCGCCCGTTTTGCCTTTGGAATGAGGAATGCTCCTAACGGGTGCCGAAGTGGAGGGTACAGGCAACCAAGTCTTCCCCCTCCCTCTGCCTCCTGTTTTGGCCGGTAGGGGAATCTCTTCCTCCGAGCTGCTCCCACCACCTTCCTGTTCCTCATGCCATAATGGGTCAAGGACCTCATCATCTTCCCTCCCCTCTTCAAACAGCTGCTTCTCCGGGGTTGTCTCGCCAGCACAGTACGCACCAGAAAGTGGCAACTGAGTCTCGTCATCATCTGATGCGTACTGAGGTGTGCTGACCATAGGCACTGGCCCACTCGCCTCTTCAGATTCAGAGGGACAAAGAAGTTGCGCATCACTGCATACTCCCTCTTCTTCACATTCAGGAATGCTGCTTGGCTGGCCCCCTCTTTCCAAGCAAACAGATTCCGAGAACAGAAGTAGAGACTGTGATGGCTCCTGTCCATGTCTCTCTGACTGCCTGGGCACTTTGGCAGGTGGTGAAGAGACAGATGGTTGCTCTTCGGTGCTCTGCTCCTGAGAGGCTGTGGAAGTAATTGAAGTCGATGCGTTAGCTGCCATCCATCCGACAACGGCTTCAATTTGTTCCTCCCGCAGCAGTGGGGTACGTTGAGGTCCTACAAAGCTGCGCATAAAGGACTGTTGCCTGATAAAACTGGGGGATGCTGACTCACTGGTGCCCGCAGCAGGCCCAGAATCCCCACGTCCTCTACCTGCAGAATCCCCACGTCCTCTCCCTGCTGAAACTCCACGCCCCTTACTCCCTGCCTTCTTCATCTTGCCAGACTGCTTAAGATAGGCAGAAAAGTACAAAGGGGGGCCTTAGTGTGCTTATTCCTGAACAGCTGGTTACAGGTACAAGAAACACTAATTTTATGAAGTGTGTGTGTGTGGACTACACTTTAATAGGAGCTGATGTGGCCTACACAAGTTCCAAATGTAGTGTTTGGTGAACTTTTTTTGTGGTTTCTTTGTTGGAAACAAACTCAAAGTATGTGAACAAAGAATTGAAACTGATAGTATCACCAACTTTTTGGAGCTATTACAATGCAGGCAGGTAACCTACAATGCAAAAGATGAGGCTCCAAAAAAATTGGGTAATACTAATCTTGCTGCGCCGGCAGGGCACAGGCCAGAAAAAAAGGCTCCTCTATCTACTCCTATATAGTGTTTGCAACCAACCAATGTTGATGGATACGGATGGATGCACACTAATAGGAGAAGAAAAAATGAGCTGCACTCAAAGACAAATATGTGTGAGGCAGTGACGCACGTTGAGCGTCCTACAACCAGACGTAGCTGCAGGACACTCTACTCAGCGTGAGCTGCACTCACACACAGTCAAGAGACCTCTCAGACAGCCGTGAACAGTGC
This sequence comes from Dendrobates tinctorius, assembly GCF_039654945.1. Lineage (NCBI taxonomy): Eukaryota > Metazoa > Chordata > Amphibia > Anura > Dendrobatidae > Dendrobates > Dendrobates tinctorius. The sequence continues at coordinate 59,216,262 of NW_027361829.1, forward strand.
AGCTAAGTGGGCACTGGCACTGACAGGCTGCAGAAAGGCTCCGCTGTGTACTCCTATATAGTGTTTGCAACCACCGTAGATGGAGACGGATGGATGCACACTAATAGAAGAAAAAATGAGCTGCACTCAAATAAAAATATGTGTGAGGCACTGACGCACGCTGAGCGTCCTACAACCAGACGTAGCTGCAGGACACACTACTCAGCGTGAGCTGCACTCACACACAGTCAGAGACCTCTCAGACAGCCGTGAACAGTGCAGCAAAGTGGACACTAGCACTGACAGGCTGCAGAAAGGCTCCGCTGTCTACTACTAGTGTTTGCAACCAACGTATATGGATACGGATGGAAGCACACTAGATTGAAATTATGTAAAAAATGCAGCTCAAAAATTAAAAGATGTATGAGGCAGCAGTGAGGCACGCTGGGCAGCCTACAACCTGACGTGGCTGCAGGACACACTCCACAGCGTGAGCTGCACTCACACAGCCCTTGCAGACAGCTGTGAACACTGCTGCTAGGGCAAAGAAGGCTACAGTGGTGGTTTATGTAGCCTGGGTAAAGCACTAGATGTTTGGTGGAATCACTATTTCTAACTGTCCCTCACAGTCTTCTACAGCAGCCTGTCCCTAACTGAATTCACAGCAGAGTGAACCAGAAATGGCGGCTGCGGTGGCTTTTATGGTGCATCATGACATCATTTCGGCAGCCAATCACAGCCATGCCAATAGTTAACATGCCTACATGCCTAACAGGATGTGCCCACACTTCGGAGGATTCCCATTGGCTTAATCAAAGCAAGCAGGCTCATAGTATGATGGGAACTTCCGATTCCGGTATCCGATATGACGAAAGTATCGGAAGTCAGTATCAGAATTCCGATACCGCTAATATCGGCCGATACCCGATACTTGCGGTATCGGAATGCTCAACACTACTGACGATCTGTTTATAATTTGGACTGGCTCGGAATTGGAAACTATTGAATTTACCCAGTCTTTGAACCAGAATACTTGGGGTCTCCATTTTTCCTCTAATACATCCACTACAGGAATTCAGTTCCTGGACCTTATGATCAATGTTGATCATTCTGGTAAAATTTCGACATCCACCCATTTCAAGAAAGTAGATGTGAATAGTTATTTGAACTTTTCAAGCGGCCATCTGCCGAAATGGATTTCGAATATTCCCTATGGGCAGTATTGGAGAATTCGAAAAAACTGTACAAATAATATAGAGTTTTTAAAAGAGGCTAAAATTTTGGAGGATTGGTTTGTAGACAAAGGCTATCCCAAAACATTATTGAAAGATGCCTTTAATAGGGCTAATAATCTTTCACAAAAAGATTGCATTGAAAAAATTAGCAACAGAAGTAAAAATAAAATTGAACTTCAGAAAAAGGCTGAACCTCTAGATATGGCGAAATGGAGCCTGGTTACCATCTATAACCAGTCCCATGCATCTATACGTAACCTGATAAAGAAATACTAGTTTATATTGAGAGGGGACCCTGTCTTGTCAGATAAGATACCAGTACAACCGATGACTATTTTTAGGAAAAACTGTACTATTCGTAATTTTATAGCTCTGAGTAATACATCTATTGGACACCCTCCCCTATCCACCTTTCAACATTCATCCAACCCAGGGTGTTTTGCATGTTAGACCCCTAAATGCTTATGTTGCACATCAATTATGAATGGGGTAAAATATTTTGAATCCTGGACTACTGGCGCAAGTTTTAAAATCAAGGGTCACGTCACCTGCCAATCAAGCTATGTCATCTACTTGACTGAATGCGACTGTGGGTTACAATATGTGGGGAGTAGTGTTGAGCATTCAGATACTGCAAATATCGGCTATCGGCCGATATTCGCTGTATCGGAATTCCGATACCGAGTGCCGATATTTTTTCAATATCGGATACTGGAATCGGAAGTCCCCATAATACAATGAGCCACTGTTGTGGCTGTGATTGGCTGCTGAAATGATGTCATCATGATGCGCGGTCTGTGCGCATCATGATGCGTGGTCTGTGCCGACAGCCGGGGGTCTGTACGGGCCTGGCGGGGGCCTGTGCCGGCTGCTGGGGGTCTGTACAGGCCTGCCGGGGGCTTGTGACGGCTGCCGGGGGTCTGTACGGGCCTGCCGGGGGCTTGTGCCAGCTACCGGGGGTCTGTACGGGGGTTTGTGTCGGCTGCCGGGGGGGTCTGTACGGGCCTGCTGGGGGCTTGTGCCGGCTGCCGGGGGTCTGTACGGGCCTGCCGGGGGGCTTGTGCTGGCTGCCGGGGGTCTGTACGGGCCTGCTGGGGGCTTGTGCCGGCTGCCGGGGGTCTGTACGGGCCTGTTGGGAGTCTGTGCGGGCCTGCTGGGGGGTCTTGTAAGTGTTCAGGCATCGTCCGATGGGACTACAAGTCCCATCGGGCGATGCCTGCTACAATGACAGTGATTGACACATTAGCCAATGATGGGACAGTAGTGGTCCTATCATCCGGCTAATGTGTTGAATGTAAAAAAATTATATATATATATACACACATATATATATATATATATATATACACACATACATACATACACATACATACATATATAAAACATTCATACATACTACATGCATACTACATATACAACATTCATACTACATATATACTACATTCATACAACATACATACATACTACATATATACTACATTCATACATACATACTACATATATACTACATTCATACAACATACATACATACTACATACATACTACATTCATACAACATACATACAGTTGTGGCCAAAAGTATTGACACCCCTGCATTTCTGTCAGATAATACTCAGTTTCTTCCTGAAAATGATTGCAAACACAAATTCTTTGGTATTATCTTCATTTAATTTGTCTTAAATGAAAAAACACAAAAAGAATTGTCCTAAAGCCAAACTGGATATAATTCCACACCAAACATAAAAAAGAGGGTGGACAAAAGTATTTACACTGTTCGAAAAATCATGTGATGCTTCTCTAATTTGTGTAATTAACAGCACCTGTAACTTACCTGTGGCACCTAACAGGTGTGGCAATAACTAAATCACACTTGCAGCCAGTTGACATGGATTAAAGTTGACTCAACCTCTGTCCTGTGTCCTTGTGTGTACCACATTGAGCATGGAGAAAAGACAGAAGACCAAAGAACTGTCTGAGGACTTGAGAAACCAAACTGTGAGGAAGCATGAGCAATCTCAAGGGTACAAGTCCATCTCCAAAGACCAGAATGTTCTTGTGTCTACTGTGCGCAGTGTCATCAAGAAGTTTAAAGCCCATGGCACCGTTGCTAACCTCCCTAGATGTGGACGGAAAAGAAAAATTGACAAGAGATTTCAATGCAAGATTGTGCGGATGTTGGATAAAGAACCTCGACTAACATCCAAACAAGTTCAAGCTGCCCTGCAGTCCAAGGGTACAACAGTGTCAACTCGTACTAACCGTCGGCGTCTGAATGAAAAGGGACTGTATGGTAGGAGACCCAGGAAGACCCCACTTCTTACCCCGAGACATAAAAAAGCCAGGTTGGAGTTTGCCAAAACTTACCTGAAAAAGCCTAAAACGTTTTGGAAGAATGTTCTCTGGTCAGATGAGACAACAGTAGAGCTTTTTGGGCAAAGGCATCAACATAGAGTTTACATGAGAAAATAAGAGGCATTCAAAGGAAAGAACACGGTCCCTACAGTCAAACATGGCGGAGGTTCCCTGATGTTTTGGGGTTGCTTTGCTGCCTCTGGCACTGGACTGCTTGACCGTGTGCATGGCATTATGAAGTCTGAAGACTACCAACAAATTTTGCAGCATAATGTAGGGCCCAGTGTGAGAAAGCTGGGTCACCCTCAGAGGTCATGGGTCTTCCAGCAGGACAATGACCCAAAATACACTTCAAAAAGCACTAGAAAATGGTTTGAGAGAAAGGACTGGAGACTTCTAAGGTGGCCAGCAATGAGTCCAGACCTAAATCCCATAGAACACCTGTGGAGAGATCTAAAAATGGCAGTTTGGAGAAGGGGACCCTTCAAATATCAGGGACCTGGAGCAGTTTGCCAAAGAAGAATGGTCTAAAATTCCAGCAGAGCATTGTAAGAAACTCATTGATGGTTACCGGAAGCGGTTGGTCGCAGTTATTTTGGCTAAAGGTTGTGCAACCAAGTATTAGGCTGAGGGTGCCAATACTTTTGTCTGGCCCATTTTTGGAGTTTTGTGTGAAATGATCAATCTTTTGCTTTTTGTTTCATTCTCTTTTGTGTTTTTTCATTTAAGACAAATTAAATGAAGATAATAATACCAAAGAATTTGTGTTTGTAATCATTTTCAGGAAGAAACTGAGTATTATTTTACAGAATTGCAGGGGTGTCAATACGTTTGTCCACAACTGTACATACTACATACATACTACATATATACTACATTCATACATACATACTACATACATACTACATATATACATACTACATACATACTACATATATACAACATCCATACAACATACATACTTACTACATTCATACAACATATATACTACATATATACTACATTCATTCAACATACATGCATACATACTACATACATATATACTACATTCATACAACATATATACATACTTCATATATACTACATTCATACAACATACATACTACATATATACTACTTTCATACAACATACTACATACATACAACATGCTACAGACATACAACATACATACTACATACATACTACATACCACATACATACTACATACAATACATTCATACAATACATACATACTACATTCATACAACATACATACATAGTACATACTACATACATACTACATACATACAACATGCTACAGACATACAACATACATACTACATACAATACATACATATAGACATACAGTACATATAACAGAATACATACTCACCATCACGTGTCACTTTGATCCCCAAAGCCAGTGTCATCTGTGGAAAAATATGAAAATAACAAACAAGCAATATACTCCCTGATCTGCAGAAATCCACGAATGTCCCACGCCGATCTCCCGTGGAGAACAGCAGCATCAGCTGATGTGACCGCTCTCTAGCGGAACCAGGAATACAATGACGGGAGGTAGGTATCCTTCCGCGCTGTATTCCTCCGCCACTGTAAAAAAATAGTCCCTGATGGTGGCATATAGGCACTATATGGCAGTATGTGAGCACTATATGGCAGTATATGCTGATATGGTGGTATAGCAAATGTAGAGGAAATATGTATATATATATTATATTCACTTATATTTGTTTTGTGTGTAAATATTATAGTTGAACATGGTATGTAATGATATTAAGGTCTTCAATGGAGAGTGTAAAAGAAAAGGTTGGACAAAGAAATGACATCACAATTCTATTTTTTTTTTTTGTTAAATAATATATCATTATTTAGCTTGCAAATCTGCAGACAAAATCGCTTGAAAAGCCGCATCAAAATCGTGCAGATTTTCAACTGCACTTCCTGCCAAGAGAGGCAGAATCCGCTCAGAATTTTACAAAGGCAAATCCGCAATCCTTTGGGCCATTAGTCTGTGTGTGGTGGTCTTTGGAGGCCATTATACTATCTGTGGGAGGCTTTAGATGTGAGTGGGGTTTAGGGGGCTATCATAGTACATGGTGGTAGGGGCCTCATACTGTGTGTGGGACAACTGTGGAGGCCATCATACTTTGTATTGAAGGCCGTGGGGGCGATGGATATATCTCATACTGTGTGAGGGAACTGCAATGGTGGAACAGGAAGCTAACATCTGCGATGAGTTACAATGACAACACTTGTGCGCGCCTGCTGCACGTAGCCTGATTCTGCACAGAATAGATCCATGCATTGGGAAGAACAAAGCAAGTAGTTTTTTTATATATATATTTTGTTAGTCAGGACATGTGAGGGTGGACTGTGGGGGCCATCATACTGTGTGTGGGAGGGCTGTGGGGACCATCAGAGGGTGTGTGTATTGAGTGGCTTTGCGAATCATACTACATGTGGAGATTGTGGGAGTAGCATGTTTTTGTGTAGCGACTGTGTAGGCTGTGGGAGCCATCATACTATATTTGGGGGGGGGCATCATAATAGTATTTGTGGCTGTGGGGGCCATCAGACTGTGTGGGGACTGTGGAGGTGATCTTTTTATGCATTTGGAGGTTGTGGTAGCTATGATATTGTGTAAGGGGGTTGTGGTGTCCATCACAGCGTGTGGCGTTGTTAGTGTTATCACGAGTGTGTGTATGATGCGGTTGTGACCATGATAATGTGTCTGTGAGGCATTCGGGGTTATCACACTGTTCATGTATGTGTGAGGGCTATGGGGAAAATCATACTGTCATTGCAGGAAGCTATGGAGGCCATCATACTGTGTGAGAGTGGAAGCTGTGGGGGTTTCATACTGTTTATAGCAGAAATGTCATCCGTCACAGCACGTATTAGAACTAAATGATGGCATATTACAGTGCCAAGATGTCTACATGGAAAAGATAACCACTTCGGTACAGGTTAGATATATCAAATAGAAATAAATGTACACCAGAATCATGTATACTGAAAATAGAACAAATTTTACTAACTACAAAATTATACAAAATGCCAAGTTAAAAAAACAGATAAAAAGTGGGACACAAGAGAATTGCACCGCAAACAATCCCACATACAGTTGAGTATGTACTAGGAGGCAGGTAAAAGTGAACAAATGATGAAGATCAATTTCTATTGTGTTGTTGAGTCCCAACGCGAGTTTCAGCACACTGCCTTCTTCCTCAAAATGTGCACCGGGAATTGGCAACACAATCCCACTGGTTATTTGTTTTTTTTCTATACATATCCCTGTTTTTTTGCACTTTTAGATTGTTCTATCCTTATTGATCTTCATCACTTGCTTACATGGTATGTGTTTGACACAATTTGAAGGATTTAACAGTTCGCTTACCATCAGGGAATACTGAATAGTCATGCGAGGTTTGTTATTTCATCATCTTGTGCTGCTCCCAGTAGGTTAAACTACTTGTTCACATGGTGTGTCATTGACACTACATAATGTATATGACTGTTCATTTACTGTCAGGGAATGAAGTTTAGACTTTATGTACAATATAGACATTTATGCACTTTGACCTGCCTCCTAGTACATACTTTATGTGGGATTATGGTGCCATTCTGTAGTATCAAACATTTTTGTCTGTTTTTTTAAGATAGTATTTAGTTTAGTACTGCAATTTAAAAATATATATATATATATTTATTATACATTGTTCTGGTCTACAATTCTTTCTATTTGCGTTTCCTACTGTGTAAAAATGGCAAGCTGTGGAAGTAGAATTCTGTGTGTGAGGTGAGTTGTGGGGGTATAGTACTGTGCGTTGGAATAAGATACTTTGTGGGGGAGATTGTAAGGATAACTTCATACTGTACGTGGGGGCTGTTGGAGCATCACAATGTGTGTGAGGAGACAGTTGGTACATCTATATTGTTTACATATACATAAAGCTGAATAATAAAAGTATGATTTCTGGCTTCTTTTAATAAAAAAATAATAAATAATATGGTTTTGATTAGATGGTTCAACCTTCCAGAACAGTCACAGTCTTTCATGAGGCCTCTTGGTAAACTTATTTGCTTACCACCGATGTTCATCATTGGTGGGTGAGTGCCTTGAGACTGTCTTTGATTGCTCAAACCATGGAGGGAAAATGCTCATTTTATGTTAATGTGCATGCAGACCCATAGATTTTCTACTAAACCCATTCTGAGAAGTGGAGTACGTTTGCCCCTTGGTTTGTGTGATGAATGCAAGTCTCAAAACCGGCAACCCCCCTGACAAACAGTAATAAAAATTGGCTATAAACCATCAACACTTATTTAAAACTTAGTTAGCTTTAAATAAAGTCAATTGTCAGACAATTTATCGCTAAGTCTGAAACTTGGGACCTTCATGGACAGCTTAAATAGGATCTGATACATCGCTACACAGGGACATTCCCCAAGGGATCAGACCACAGCGGGAGGGAACTGAGTAGAGAGTTGGGGGGACAATTCACGTAGATGGACTGAAAAGAAAGGGTTGCTTTGAAAGGAGGGGCATAGAGGTTGGGAATTGTGGGAGTTATATTTTCCCAGTTGCACTCAAGCTGATTGGGACTGCCCCTTACTTGGCAGAAGGGTATGAGGGCAATAACACAGTTGTCTAAAGTCGGCAGACACTTTTTATGAAAGACGGATAACTCTTTAAATAAAATTCTGGACAAAATCTAATTCTTTGAGATCTTTCCAGTCACCGAGTAATAACTACCTTCCCTACCAGAGTTATTTCCTTCACCGCTTCATGAACACCAGCTATTTGGTAACATAAAGCAAGCAGAGGTCTAAGGAGAAGCATCTCAATAATGGCAGTAAGCAGATAAGTGAAACCTGGTTGTAGCATAACATTAAATCTGATTTTCCAGCTTTTTCACGGAGTTACAATGTTTGTTCAGCCATTGTTCAGCCATTACAATATTCTACATCAGTTTCTCTTGTGGTTTTTGAAAAATAAATCACAGAGAAAGAACAACAGTACAGATTTAATAGGGGTTGTTACCAAGATTTTAGAAACCGAACGGTAAATCTGCATTTTCCTGCAGTGATAGATGATAGACCCAATGTTAGCATGATAGCAATCCTTATGTTTGACTAATGGGTGTCATACATGGAGTACAGTTTAAGAGGCATATTTTTAGGCATATCAGTTTTCAGGTTAGCCAATGCGATCTAACATTTATATCAATCATTTCTTACACTAATGATGTTCTGAAAATATTATGCTGCTTTTCGAATAAGCAATGCCGTTAAATTTCTTGGTCGTGCCTACCATCATCGATCACAGAGAGTACGTGTGAACTGCTGCATGCTTGTGCCAACGTACCCGCCTTAGGTATCTATGGCTCATTAGTCCCTCAGCTGACTATACAAGGTTAACTTTTAAAGAAATAGTTTTCAGCACTAGAGAATTATTAAGCTGGTAGATAGTGTTACTTGTACCAGTTACATTGTCAACTGACTGGTAAATGAGAGTCTGGGAAACAAAATTCAAGGTGACACGTATTCTGAAATATCCAATATAATAAAAAAGAATGAGAACATTTTGAATGCTTCATTGTTTATTACCCTCACTGAAGTAATCAATACAATTTCAGCAGACTCTCATGTATAGATGCATTTTGCTCAGTCTTAACAATAACTATTCAGACTTTTTGCAGATGATGAAAATAGCCTTACATCAGTATTTTTCACTGCATCATCTTGGGTGGTGGGTTGAGAATATGATTTACGATATCAATACACTTACAGTGGGGAAAATAAGTATTTGATACACTGCAGATTTTGCAAGTTTTTCCGCTTACAAAGAATGGAGAGGTCTTTAATTTTTATTGTACGTACACTTCAACTGAGAGAGACAGAATCTAAAAATAAAAACCAATCACATTGTATGATTTTTAAATAATTAAATTATATTTTATTGCATGAAATAAGTATTTGATCACCAACCAACCAGCAAGAATTCTGGCTCTCACAGACCTGTTAGTTTTTCTTTAACAGCTTCGTGACTGCCAACGGTAGATAAAAGTTGGGGCTAGCAGGGCTTTGTGCACTGCCGAAGTTTGTCTACGGTCGGTGGTTTTGTTCGGATTGGGACCCCTATGTACCTTATAATGCGGGGATTACGGCGCACAATGCTGTCTGCGACCCCTGACCTCATCGAAACCTGATGGGTTCAGGTCCTGATGACGCCAGCGTCACATCAGCCAATGAAACAAATCACTGGGAAAGTTTGTTGTAGCAAGAAACTTTCCCGGGCGATCGGCTTCATAAAAACGCTATGTCTCCTCTGATCTCCTGTCAAGTACTGCTGGCAACAGCTGTGCCAGTCAGCAATCTTGTTATAAAGTAAAAAAAACCAAATAAGGCAGGTTACGATAAATATAGTAAAAGCCGCCTGATGGCCCTCTACAAATAGTGCTAAAGTTAGGGTTAGTGTTAGGCTAAAGTTAGGATTTATTCTAAAGTTAGGGTTACGCTAAAGTTAGGGTTAGGCTAAAGTTAAAATTAGGCTTTTCTCAATTGTTTCACCAATAATTTGGTAATAGTCATGTCAGTCAGTCAGGTCACGTCAGTCAATTTGTTAATTATATAGTATATTTAATTACATATAATTTGATAGGAAACTAGTTTGTAATATATCGCAAATATTGTTGAGTTTTCCATTTCCAGAAAAAAAAACCCAAAGAAATAAAATGCCCCGTCAGTATTATAGTGCAGATGAGGCTTATGCACTTTTATGTTCTGACAGCGAAGAAAGTGCAGTGTCAGATGGTGATGTGGATTTCGAGGGCTTTAGTAGCGGCGACAGTGATAGCTCAGAAAGTCTAGTTATTTACCGGTTAACGGTATTTTTCGAAGTCCATGACAGCACCACCTGAGAGAGGAGATCCGCCCTGTCTTATTTCCTCCCCCAGAAATCTGGTCAGCAGAGTTCTGGCCAAGGGCACCTCCCACCTGGGACCCTCCCCATGACCTCCCTGCCCTGCGCTCCGGCCCCCCCTCCCCCGGCCACTGCACGTGACCCAGAACAGCCGCACTCCAGCGGCACATCCAAAAAAGCGGTGTGCACCCGACTTCCCGGCCTGCACGTATGACTCACCACCATCATGACCAGAGTTTTAGACACTGTTGAGCCTCCTCCACCAAAAGAACATGCGGCATCACTGACTGCAAAGCCAACTACGGAAAAAGTAGATTTTGCCCCAGAGGATTTTTTAGCCGCTTGTCACCTATGTTGTGTATAGCCGAGGCCACTTTCTCATTTATCATACAATGTGCATAATGCTTACAAAAAAAAATAATTACACTTAGCCATTGCTGGAAAAATATGGAACTAACTAGAAATGCTGGGTAGAGTACACATGATGGCCAAAAATATTAATGCATCACCATTCTGCCTATAATATCGGTGTGGCAAATAAGTGTCTCCAATTTGTCAACATAAACAGGTATGCCAGAACAGACCAGAAGAGTTAAATGTCTCAATTTAGTGTAATAATTTATTTTGAGATTTTTGGTTAAGGTACCATGCCAGCATTTTTTTATTGCACCACTGGAGTGTTTTTTTTTTAAATGCAAGACCCCTACCCCGTCTGATACTCACCTTTTGGAGTTTTCATCCATTTTCTCCATCGCTACCTTGTGTTTCCACCCAAAAGTGACCTACCTGCAGCTCCAGTGCTTCATGAAGCGCGCTGGAGGTCACTTTACAATACAATACAATACAAGTCAATGAGAGCTTCATTCTGGCTCTCAGACTTGCATTGAGCTCTTGTGATGTAGCTTCTGACTTATGGACAGTTGAGAAGCTGCGCTCACATGATGGAGCAGGGGACCAGAGCGGAACTGAAAAACTGATAAGACGCTCAAGGGTGGGTATATGACCAGGGGCAGTGGACTTAGATTTAAAGCGCCACTACAGCGCTGAAAAGAAACAAAACGCTGGAGTGGTGCTTTGAGCAAAAAGGTTGTTACAAAAAATACCAGGAGGTAGTTACATGGCTTTCAAATTCGGCAACAGCCCAAAGTATAGTTGTGAGGCATATGTTTGCCAAACTGGAATAGTAAACTCTTTCTCAACTTGATGAAAATTACATAACTTTATAAAGCTACATTGCTAGGCAAGTACATGCATGGAAAGGAAACTGTGGAAAAAAACAGAAGTATAACTGTGGCTCTTACAGTTGCTAAATTGGACTAGTAAAACAGGTATGCAAAGATTAAAATATGCCATTTTTTTCTACTTAAAAATAAATGAATAAATAACATCGTATAATGGTTTGTGTTTTGTGAGTCGGGTTGTTGTTTTGCATAGCACCATACATTTTGCTATTCAATGTAATGGAAAAAGTGAAAAATATTCCAAGAGAAATTGCTCAAAAAACTCAACTCTGCAATAGTTTTTTAGGTTTGCTTTTACTTTGTGCTGTAAAAAGATATGGAAACAGGATTCTACAAGTCAGAACAATCATGATGATGTCAAACTTGTATTATTTCATTTTTTATTTCAGCAAACATTGAAAGTTCATAAAAAATGTTGCTTCTCTCATCATTTTCCGAGATCAATCTAATTTTTTCCAGCGAGGTTGAGGGTTTGCTTTTTGTGTGGTGAGCTTATATTTTCAGTGATACTATTGTACATACAATGCTTTGATCACTTCCAAACACATATTTCCCAGCATTGCAAATGCCCTGAAAAAAGCCATTCTAGATTTTTTATCTTTCACTCATTATGGTAATCCATTATATATTTCGATAGACTGAAATTTTTACAAACATGGCGATATCAAATATGTTTATTTTTGTACTTTTATTTCCTTATTTTGTGAAAAGGATTAAATCAAATTTACATTTTTTTCATATTTAATTTTTTCTTTTCATTATTCCTTTATTTTTTAGACTAAGTTAAGTTTGCATGATGAGTTTTCCTCAAAGATTTGACACTGTATATTTTTGCTGTGCCAACAATGCAGTATCTTATGGTTCCAGCGAAGTGTAAGGACAAGTGCAATGCAGACTTTCCTAGTATTAGATGCGGAAAATCTGTAAAAGCACTAAAAACGCATGAAATCCAAATTTTACTGTAAAAATTAAAGTTTTGCCAAGCCAATTACTAGGAAGTATCAAAAACAAAGCAGCTTTATTTTAAAAATTGCATCCCAAAAAAAAAGAAAAAACTACAGCCTCAATAATGTTATAAAAACGCACGTTAAAAAAGTACTCAAAAATGTAATGAAAAAAGCAAGTAACTTATTTTATCTAATAGGTGCAGAAATGTTGAACCATCAAAAACTCAGCAAATACTTATGCAACCAATGTCTTAGGGCACATGAACCTGTGATTGTCAGGTTGCTAATACAATATACTGCTATAACACAATATTGCAGTATGTAATGAAAAAGATATTCTCTTATGAAACCCACTCACAGGTTGGGCTTCACAGAATGATCATGATGGCAGCGACAGGGGCTTTTAGCAAGCCCCAATTAGGGGCTATAAAAGAAACAAAACAACACACCCTTCCCTTAGAAACAAATAAAGAAGCTCGCTTTTTCTGACAGACAAGCTTTGGTTTTGGTAATTTTCTTTAATAAGAAAATTAGGAGTGATGGAACTTAAATTGCCTTCACTCTTTGTAGTGCATCAAGAATGAAAACAAAATGGTGATATTAAGTTGCTGTGCTCATCACGGATCAATCAATTCACAGTCATACAGACGCTGGAAGTCCTCTAATCACTTGAATCTGTGTATTATTATTCAAATACTGAAATGACCTTTCCCATTTTCTATGTTTAGAAAGTGCTGTAGTAGTCCACCACACTCTAATTTAGGCCCTTTTATCCCTTTCTGTATTGATTAGGTGACCTCCCATCCCTAGGCTGTAAAACTTTAAAAGGGCCGCTGCGTTTCCTACCCAACATCGCTAATGCCTGTGATAGTCCACCTTAATAGGCTACAATAGACCATGCGATCTGATAAGAGCATGGCAAGAATGGCAAGTCTCAATGGCAGTGCCTGACATCACGTGAGCACACTCTAGCTGATGAAAACTTTAATCAGTTGTGAAACGACCTGAGAATTATTTTTCGCTTTTGTGATCAGCACAAATCAAATCATAAATTCTTTGAATTGCTCAGGATCTACAAGACATTTGACTATGTTGATTTGCATAAATGTCAGTTTTTCTATTAGTAGCATTCTCAAAAAAAGCTCTTAAGAAAAAATTCCAGGCAGCAGTCTTAGGCTGGTTTCACATTAGCGCTTTTTAAGCGCACGCACGGCCGGGGGTAGCTCCGCCCCCGAGCCGGCTCTCTGACCGGCGTGCCCGCCCCTTGCTTGTAGCGCCGCCTCCTAGCGCACAGCGGCGCCTGCAATCGGCGCACCCTATCTTTAGCATAGGGTGCGCAGATCGTGCGCAGGCCGTGCGCTAGTTGCGCTTTGACCTGCACTGCGCACTTTTGACGGTGCGCCGAGCACGCCGAAATCTGAAAAGTTTGATTTTGGCACGCACGGCGCACCGTCATAAGTGCGCAGCGCAGGTCAAAGCGTAACTAGCGCACGGCCTGCGCACGATCTGCGCACCCTATGCTAAAGATAGGGTGCGCCGATTGCAGGCGCCGCTGTGCGCTAGGAGGCGGCGCTACAAGCAAGGGGCGGGCACGCCGGGCAGAGAGCCTGCTCGGGGGCGGAGCTACCCCCGGCCGTGTGTGCGCTTAAAAAGCGCTAATGTGAAACCAGCCTCACTTCCAGTTATACTTTGCACTGACAAGGGGCAATACCCCAAAACACCTGTCTACAAATTGAGATTCTGATTTGTCTATTATCCTAAGTCATATTTGCAAGGCTCGTTAAAGGGTAAAAAGTAATTTTTAGGATTGCTACTTCCAATAGATGCCACTAGAGTTCAAGTCCTCTTCCTCTCTGAAGAGACAATTTGCATATCTTTTCAGTGGAAATTCTTTCTATAGTAAGAAGAAACAAATTATGATGTTGATTGATATTTGATGCTTTTGGAAGAGACTTTTATGAAGCTCCATGTTTCAAAATGCCTCCAGCAGTTTAATCCCCATGCTAAGACTTCTAGTTGAGCGCCCATATAAACCATATTTGCATTATGTATATTATGTCCACAATGTTTAGTTACAAAACTAAGCTTCCTTGAAATAAATTAAGTACCTCAATAGGGTCTGTTCTGCATTATTTATTATTTGAAACTGTGAAGCTAGGTACAGTACTTTCCATTTCAAGATATATTTCACGGATGAAAGCTGAGTAATAGCAGACACTATTTGATGCAAGCTTTGCATGTTTTCGCATTACTGCAATTAACAAATACAATTGAAATGTTCTTATTCAGCAATACAGATACAAATCTAATCAGAAAAATGCATAATGCTTAATTTTTCTTTATGAATCCAGCCTACTTTAATGGGCAATTTTATCCCAAATTCAGAATTTATGGCTAGATAGCAAAAATTGTGTAGTGCCATTGACAAACGCAATGCACCACTAGTTCAAAGCATTTTTTTTGTACTAATGGTAAGTATGCCTTGCTTTGGGATCAATACTGACTACCGTAATTTATATTGTGTGTATAAGATACTTAGAACTACCTGTTACTGGTACAGTGCGGAGAAAATAACTTACTTGATATGCAATGAGGCGGCTATGGTGCATCTTTGGCATGGCCAAAGGTTTGGTGCACGGATACACCTCCTCATTTGCATATTGGGGGCCTTCTCCTGCTTTTGATTGACAGTGTTCACTTCCTACTGCGAGCACTGTCTAAATGCTGACGGGATGGGTGTGCGCATGTGTACACTGAACAGGCGCATTCTGCTCTCCATTTTCTTTCGTCTGACGCCACTCACTTCACTAATACACCCGGAAGTGTAGCAAGTGGCTTCACCAGAAAGAAGACAGGGAGGAAATCGCGGCTGGGCACACGCTGTCAACATTCAGTCATTGCATGCTCTGGGAAGTGAGCACGGTCAATCAGAAGGTTCCCAATATCTAAATAAGGCATAATGGTGCACCAAACTTCAGGCCATTTCAAAGGTGCACCAAAGCCCCCACATTTGCACATCATTTAAAAGTTTTCTCAGACACTGTACCAGTAATAGGCACAGTGATCATATGGTTTTTAAAAGTGATAAGTCGCCTATAACACTGTACCGCGCATTAAAAATGCATTTTGGGCGTGATGCACTCCTTTCAAGAATTTTGTGTTTTAGATCTAGTGACTTCCAACCTTTACTGAGCAGGTCATCAGCGCATTCTTAGTGAAGGTCAGAAGTTAGTAGTGCACACTGACAGCGCTTAGCATGATGGACCCGTGGAAGCGCTAGAACAGCGCGAAACGGCTGTTGTCAGCTTGTGAACACTCTTGCCACTCTACTCTGACCTGACATGTAACTACGTGTCAATAAAGGAGCTATATTTCATCCTGTCGAGTGCGACCTTTTTCTTCATATGGATTTAATTATTTGATCACTGCGAGGTCAAGCACCCAGGAGCATTGGATGACAGCTTGCTGCCAGACGCATACCATCAGCTGATATATGGTAATAGCGGTGCCGTCCGCGACTTCTGTTTTTTAACTCATTGTGAATAATAATAATAATTGCCCAATAATGTCCCCCATTGCCTCATAATGTACCATAGTGCCCCAATATGTGCTCTTGCAATAAATCTGACCCTTTCTTCCACTGCCTCCTCATCTAAAATGAAAGCACATATCACCTTCAGCTCCTCCATGAAGTGCTTACTAGGGCCCAAAATTTCCATTTTTGGTGCAGCCTTGGCATCGGCAGCAGTTTGCTGCATGTCAGGGCGGGGCTGACGGGTGCTCTTCAGCCCCAGTGTTCATATGTATTCATATCTGAAAGACACAAACACATTTGAATATAGGGAAAAGGGAGCAGCGTCTCCCAGACAGCTCTACAGGCAGCAGCAAAATCTTTGAAGGGTCGCATGCAGCCCGCAAGTTGTGCAGTCCTAACTTAGAGGAATAGGAATTCTGGTTTGGGTTAAATAAAAGATATTACTATGTGAAAAGAAACGCTGCACAATTTCTTTTTTGTGTGCTAAATCTTCAGATTAGGATTTGAGCCACAGAAACTATCTGGATAAGATGTCTGAATGGGCAAACACTTGGAAAATTAGATTAAACGTTAAAAAATGTAGAGTATTGCACCTAGGATGGATTAATCCTATTGCAGAATATACATAAAATGGAAACATACTCAGGACTACAGAACAGGAGAAAGACTTGGGCATTCTGGTTACAAGTAAGCTGAGCAGCATTACTCAATGTCAATCAGCAGCCGCAAAAGCAAAAAAGATTCTAGGGTGTATGAAAAGAGAGATACTATACTGTGATCCAAATGTATCGTTATGTCTCTATAAATCACTTGTAAGGCCACTTCTAAAATATGGGATTCAGTTTTGCCTCCACATTTTAAAAAAGATATTAAGAAATTAGCGTCAGTTCAAAGGTGTGCAACTAGATTATCACAAGGGATGGAAAGCCTTCCATATGATGAGAGGTTGGAAAAGTTGGGATTGTTTAGCTCAGAAAGAAAACATCTCAGAGGAGATCTCATTTATATGTATAAATACATGTGTGGTCAATACAAAGAACCATCACATGACTAATTCCTTCCAAAAGACCAGTGGGCACTCATTATGGGTGGAAGAAAGGAGGTTCCCACAGCTAAATTGGAAAGGGTTCTTTACAGTTAGGGCATTCAACAGTCTGACTGCTCTATCACAAGAGGAAGTAATGGCAGACACTAACAGTTTTTAAAAAAAGGCTGGATGATTTCCTCAATACACATAATGATGTGGGTTACAGATAATTTAGGGACAAAAAATTTATAATTGGTGGAAAAAGGCTGGACTTGATGGACCCAAGTTTTTTTTTCCACATATGTAATTATGAAACTCTGAGACTGGAATCTGATAAAACTGCAGTTTGGACATCGGTCCCGGTTCTGGAAAGCTTGTATGCTAATATTGGCGTAATAAGCTTTGAAAATCACAAAATTTTGCCAAAACTAAAGGCTGCAGTAAAATTTTGCATCTTTTCGCACAGTTTCAACCAAGTGGGCATAGATGAGGCGGGGCAGAGGCAGCTTTAGCCATGCCGCAAATCTCACTCGAGTAATTCCCATTCTCTGATGACACCATATCTTCAGTGAAACATGTTGGGGGGACAAGTGCTTCAGCAAAAACTGTCCTGGAATCTGCCTTATAGTATTGACACCCCAGGATTTCACAATAAGATATTTTGGCAATCGCCTTTACAGTATATTAGAATAATTCAGGCAATATAGGGAAAGAATGTTTCATGTCTTGTATTACTCCACTATTTTAATTTGTAACAAAAGTTAAGTTTTAAGAATTGTTAGTGAGGATTCTTTTTGGGTTATCCCAAATTGTAAATACCGTAACTTTGATATGGTATAACAATCCCTCAAATCTTCCCTATCAAAAGGGTAAGGTGTTTTTTAACTTCTGAGAAAAATATTCTTTTTTGGGTTTATTCAATCCGGCTTTGATTCATTTATGAATGTTATCATGATCAGGAAAAAACATCTCTCTGTCATTCACCAAATACCCCCAAAATTTGTTTTTGAACAGATCTAGTTTTGGGGGGGTTTATACATACAGTGGGAAAAAGGTATTTAGTCAGCTACCAATTCTGCAAGTTCTCCCACTTAAAAAGATGAGACAGGCCTGTAATTGACATCATAGGTAGACCACAACTATGAGAGTCTAATAAGAAAACAAATCCAGATAATCACCTTGTCGGATTTGGCAAGATTTATTTTTCAAATTATGGTGGAAAATAAGTATTTGGTCACTTAAAAACATGCAAGATTTCTGGCTCTAACAGACCTGGAACAACTTCTTTACGAGGCTCCTCTGTCCTCCACTCATTACCTGTTTGAACTTGTTATCAGTATAAAAGACACCTGTCCACAACCTCAAACAGTCACACTCCAAACTCCACTATGGTGAAGACCAAAGAACTGTCGAAGGACACCAGAAACAAAATTGTAGCCTTGCACCAGGCTGGGAAGACTGAATCTGCAATAGGCAAGCAGCTTGGTATGATGAAATCAACTGTGGGAGCAATAATAAGAAAATGGAAGCCATACAAGACCACTGATAATCTCCCTTGATCTGGGGCTCCACGCAAGATCTCACACCGTGAGGTCAAAATTATCACAAGAATGGTGAGAAAAAATCTCAGAACCACATGGGATGGACCTAGTAACTGACCTGCATAGAGCTGGGACCACCAAAACAAAGGCTACCATCAGTAACACACTACACCGCCAGAGACTCAGATCCTGCAGTGCCAGACGTATCCCCCTGCTTAAACCAGTATATGTTCGGGCCCATCTGAAGATTGCTAGAGAGCATTTGGATTATCCAAAGGAGAACTGGGAGAATGTCATATGGTCTGATGAAACCAAAGTAGAACTGTATCATGGAAACAAAACTCGTCATGTTTGGAGGAGACAGAACGCAGAGTTGCATCCAAGAACACCATACGTACTGTGAATCATGGGGGTGGCAACATCATGCTTTGGGGCTGCTTCTCTACAAAGGGACCAATGACTGAGCCGTGTACATGAAATAATGAATGAGGCCATGTATCGTGAGATTTTGAGTGCAAATCTCCTTCCATCAGCAAGGGCATTCAAGAAGAAACCTGGATGGTTCTTTCAGCATGATAATGATCCCAAGCACACCACCAGAGCAAAGAAGAAGTGGCTTCGTCAGAAGCGTATGAAGGTCATGGAGTGGTCTAGCCAGTCTCCAGATGTCAATCTCATAGAAAACCTTTGGAGGGATTTGAAAATCCAAGATGCCCAGCGACAGGCCCAAAACATCACTGCTCTAGAGGAGATCTGCATGGAGGAATGGGCCAACATACCACAAACAGTGTGTGCCAACCTTGTGAAGACTTAAAGAAAATGATTGACATCTCTGTCATTGCCAACAAAGGATATATAACAAAATATTTAGATGAACTTTTGTTAATGACCAAATACTTATTTTTCACCATAATTTGAAAAATAAATCTTGCCAAATCACACAAGGTGATTTTCTGGATTTGTTTTCTCATTTTGACTCTCATAGTTGTGGTCTACCTATGATGTCATGCGTGTCTGCCACTATCTATGTTCATTTCAAAGATATCAACTGAAATCATAATAATCTTGCATTGAGAAATAGTAAGTTTGTGTGAGTTTCTAAACAATGTGCATGTTTCTACTCAATGACAGCAAGCAGCGCTTCTGAAAAAGGTAAAACATTGTAACATAAAGTATGTTAAAAAATACATAACTTTATACAATAAATAAGTTAATAGCTGAAAAATCTATTCAAGTGCAATAATTATTTGATATATTAATATAAATTTACTACACAATAAACATTAAGAAAGCATTTTAGCACAAAAGCGCTAAATATGTCAACCTGTTAATGATAAAACTACTTTAAAATATTTTCCCGCAGTATTTTCAGCTCCTGCTTTGTTTATATAACCATAGAAAAAATGAAGTGCACTTTATGGACCAATCTATTCAAGTGCCATAATTATTTGATATATTAATATAAATTTACAAGACAATAAACATTAAGAAAGCATTTTAGCACAAAAGCGCTAAATATGTCAACCTGGTAATGATAAAACTACTTTAAAATATTTTCCCGCAGTATTTTCAGCTCGAGTTTTGCTTATATAACCATAGAAAAAATGAAGTGCACTTTATGGACCTATAAACACAAATGTCAAATAAAAATAATTAAAATCCTATAATATGACAAAAATGCCAGTGTGGTACTTACAGGCTGCAGAAGATAGATAAGAGATGATTCTTGAATTACTATTACTGGGATGGAGGAGATTTTGACAGCATGATAGAGTGTCTCCACTGAAGCCATAATCTGGTCAAAACGTCCCCCAAGTCCACCTAATGCCACGATGACATCAACCTAAAAAAGCAAAGGAGAAATAATTTAAGATTTATAGAAAATAATATTCTATCTGGAACACCACTAACATTGCAAATGGAAAAATATACAGGAGACCCCAGCGATATTAAAAGCTAGGGAAATGAATTACAGTAATGGACCCAGGGCCAGATAATGATTGGAGCTATAGGAGGGATGGCCCCAGTACCCTGCTATTTTCTTCCCTGGATGACTAAATAACCCTTTTAAAAAGTGTTATTTACATTATTTGGCCTTCTCCATGTTGAATCGGTTTATCTGATGATAGGGGACGATGTGGAGATTTATATGTCTTTGGCTCAGCAGAGTCCCAGAACCATCTTGGTCTGGATATATTTATACTAAATGTACACTTCCCCATAGGCTTTATAAAAAATCTCATAGGGGAACAAATATATTTTCCTATTGACACCTATGACTCAGAGTCACAGTGCCTTTCTAAACTTGATAAGTGCCACCTATCAAGTCCAGAATGGAAGGATAGTCCTTCTCGAAAATACCAGATGGGCTGGTCTGGCAGTGGGCTTCTTGGGTCAACATTACTTCTAAAGATCTTGACAACCTCAAGAAGCAGACACTGTTACAAAATGTGGCAGTGTAGTCCCAGTCCAGTCCTGGCTACATATATAAAACAAATGCAGGTTTGGATCAAGCCAAGACTTAGGCAGGTAAAAAAAGGCTGCCTGGTAGTATATGACTTACAGAAGTATTGCAGTGTATGATAACATTGTCACAAGGTTGATGATGTTGTCCGGTCTAAAGTTACAAGTGAATCCTCACAACGCATGCACTGAGGATTTTCCACTGCTGATGCCTTGGGCGATAGACATGTTACCGCAAGTTCGTGATATGCATACTTGCGGTCACATTCCAACTAGACTATTTCCGGCCTCGATCAATACACTTGCACTAAGCAACGCCACACCTATCTATCTAGAATGTGGTAAGGGAGCATGCATGTAAATAGCACCAGCACTGGAGAATCCTCATGGCTCACAGTGCGCGCAATGTGAGGATTCACAAGTCTGCAGTCACGATTATAGCTTCAGGCAGGACAATTCTTTTAAAGTCTCACAGGTGGTTTATAGAAAAAATGGTAAAAAAAAATCCCTTTACAGTACAAAATACATTGTCATAAATTGTCATTTTATACTGATGAACATTGCTATTTGATTGTATAAAACATCACAATCTTTATTGAGAAATATTTGAAAACAATATGGTGACTGTGAAAAAGCAGAGAGTGAGTATTAAAGCACTTGGAAATGTGAACTACAAGGACTATATAAGATTGTAATCAGCCTTTTACCTCCCATGTAAAAGAGAAAAAGTGGAAGAGAGACAGACATTTATGCTACATAACAGTGCTTACAAAGGCAAGGATTATCAAAGGCTTCCAAGCTACTACAATTATCGGAGATGACTACTTTCATGGTAAACTAGCACTGTAGCTAGGGGCCTACATAAATTGCATAAAAGCAAAAATTCAAAATGCAACTCCCCCCTTAACAACCCAAACAACAATAATTATTGGCAGAGGACTGTTGTGAACTCATTTTCTGGTTTACCTCTGGCTTCTGGTGAGGGTGGTGGAGCTGGCTGTGTTGACAGAGGAGTCGTGAGTTCTCCATCCTCTAGTGGTGACAGTAGGTAATGAAGCTGATCTAAATGGCAGAGACCTGCCACCTGAGGAGGACTGTGAGTGAACATCAGGAGTCTCTGACTGGATTTAAGCCAGCCGACTCCCTAATTCTGTGCTGGTGATTTTTCCTGCCCTGAGGTTCTGGTTTCCAGTTCTGTTCCTGCCTTCTCAAGCTAAGTGTGCTCTGCTATTTTTTTCTCATGAGATTTGGTCTGGTTTACACAGTTTTTGTGGTCAGCCAGCCCCTGCTGGGGCTGTGCTGAATTTCCATTTTTATGTCTCTGTTTATTCCAGTTTGCTTTTTGTCCCTGATCAGATTGGTCTCTTTTTGCTCTGTCTTCAGAATATACCTGATTGCTGATATAGGGAATTGAAGTCTAGCGACTTCAGGGTTTTTTGTTATCAGAAAGTGTTGGACATTTTTTGGCAGGGTTTTGTGCGTGATTGCAGACAGCATCTTTCCTGTCCTTTCTAGCTAGTGTGGGCCCCATCGTTTTGCTCAGCCTATTTTTCTATCTGTGTTTGTGTTTTCATCTTGTCTCACAGACAATACATGTTTGGGGGCTGTCTGTTGCTTTGGGGTCTGCTCTGGGGCAGTTTAGATTTCCCCTTTTCTTGCTTTAGGCTTATTTAGTTCTTCAGTTGTGACGAGGCGTCTAAGATCATCGTAGGTACGCTCCACGGCTACTGCTAGGTGTGTGTATAGGATCAGGGGTCTGCAATCCGCTTAGTTACCAACCTCTCTGGTTTTCTGCGGCTTAGCTTGTTTTTCCTCCTCGGTGACTCATTCATAACAGAGTACGAAGCGTCACAAGAGAATTGCAATCACAGAAGAGCACACTTCCCAACCTTTTAGGCTGTGGGCACACGTAGCGTTTTAAAACGCTTACTAAAAACCGGACTCCTTCCCAGAAATCGCGCGTTTTTTTCCCGTGCGATTTCACCGCGATTTTACCGCGATTGTGATCGCGATTTTGCCACGATTTTCGCGTGCGATATTCAAGCACTTTCCAAGCGATTTGAAGCATCGCTTGGAAAGTGATTGACAGGTTGGTCACACTCGTCAAACATAGTGTTTGACAAGTGTGACCAGGTTTTTACTATTGATGCCGCCTATGCGGCATCAATAGTAAAAGATAGGATGTTAAAATGCTAAAAAAAAAAATAAAAAATCGGGGTATATTTACCTTCCGGCGTCCCGCACTGCATTCCCGGGCCTCAGCGTTCCCAGTAATGCCTTGCGAGACCTGTGATGACGTAGTCTCGCGTTGCTTTAGCGATCTCGCGAGACCGCTAGAGTCACGCGAGACTACGTCATTACAGGGCCTTGCCGCAAGGCATTACTGGGAACGCTTAGGCCGGGAATGCAGCGCGGGACACCGGAAGGTAAATATACCCCGAATTTTTTATTTTTTATTCTTTTTTTACAGGGGTATGGTACCCAGGGCCTGGAGGACAGTCTCCTCTCCTCCACACCGTGTGTACCAACCGCACATGAGACGCTTAACTTCCCGCATGGTGGGCATAGCCACATGCGGGAAGTAAGCGGTTCTCATGCATTCCTATGGGTGCGGAATCGCGGCAATTGTTTGCAATTCCGCACAAAAGAATGAGCATGCTGCAATTTTTTCCGCGATGCGATTCCGCCACGGAAAAAAGCGCAGCATTAGCACAGCATGTGCGGAATGCCATAGGAATGCATGGGGGGCGTTCTGTACACGATTTTTAAGCGTTTTCGCGCTGAAAATCGTGGCAAAAACGCTTAAAAATCGCTACGTGTGCACATAGCCTTAAAGTAAGCAAAAAATAACAGTGGCTTGCAAAAGCATTTATTCCCTTGGCATTTTGGGGGTTTTGCAACCTGGAATTTTACTTTTTTTATGGTTTGCATCAGTTCATGCAAATAAAATTCCTACAACTGTGACATTTGTTTTCATTTTATTGTGAAGCAAACAATGAATATAACAAAATAACTGGAGACTTCAGTTTGTCTAACTTTCACCCCCCTAAAGTCAGTACTTTGTAGAGACTCCTTTTGTGGCAATTAACACTGTCAGTCACTTTGGATAGGTCTCTATGAGATTTCCACATCTTGACACTGGGAATTTTGCCCAATCCTCAAGGCAAAACTGCTTCAGTTCCTTCAAGTGAGATGGTTTCCTTTGGTGAACAGCAATCTCCAAGTATGACCACAGATTCTCAATTGGATTAAGGTCTGTGATTTGACTAGGTAACTCCAAAACATTTACATGTTTCCCCTTAAACCACTCAAGTGTCGCTTTAGTAGTATGCTTTGGTTCTGTCTTCTTGGATGGTGAACCTCCGTCCAAGCCTCAAATCACTGACAGACTGAAAAAGGTTTTGCTCAAGAATATCCCTATATTTCGCACCATCAATCTTCTCCTTGACTCAAACCAGTTTACCTGTCCCTGCTACCGAAAAACCATCCCCACAGCATGATGCTAAAACAAATAAGTTTCACTGTGGGGGTTGTGTTCTTGGGGTGATGGGCTGAGTTGGTTTGGCATCAGACATAGCGTTTACCTTGGTTGCCAAAAAGCTTAATTTTGGTCTTGTCTGACCATAGCCCCTTCCTCCATACATTTGGGGAGTCTCCCATAAGTCTTTTGGCAAACTCAAAACAAGCCTTACATTTTTTGTGTTTAAGTAAATTCATTTGTCTGCCCACTCTTCCATAAAGGCCACCTCTATGGAGTGTATGGCTTATTGCAGTTGTATAGACAGATACTCCAGTTTCTGCTTGGGAACTCTGCATCCTCTTCAGAGATAACTTTGCTCTCTATGCTGCCTTTCTGATTAATGACCTCATTGCCTGGGCTGAGAGTTTTCATGGGCAGCCCTCTCTTAGAAGGTTTGTTGTGGTACCATGTTCTTTTCATTTGATAATACAGTAGATTTGATGGTGCTCTGGGATATCATAGATTGGGATATTTATTTTTTTACACTTCAAATCTGACTTTTACTTCTCAACAACTTTGTCCCTGACTTGTTTGGAGATCTCCTTGGTCTTCATGGTGTAGTTTGGTTAGTGGTGACTCTTGTTTAATGGTATTGCAGCCTCTGTGGATTTTCAGAAAAGGTGTGTATATACTGACAGACCATGTGACACTTAGATTGTACACAGGTGGTCTTCACTTCAATACACATGTACTGTATTTTTCGGACCATAAGACACACTTTTTTTCCTCCAAACTTGGGAGGAAAGTGTGCGTCTTATGGTCCGAATGTAACATGTGGGGATTGGGATCGCATTCGCAGGAGGCAGGACAATGTCGCCACTGCAGTAATCTGGCGCTGGGGAAAAAACCACGTGGTCCCGATGCTTAAAGTGAAGGAATATTCATTAGCCGCTTCTCCGCCCACCTGTCAGTGCCGAGCAGTGGGCGGGGAGCAGCAAATGAATATTCCTTCACTTAAACAGCAGACCCACATGGTTTCCCCAGTGCCGGATTCCTACAGGAGTTGGGGAGATCGTGTGTGTCCGGTGAAGGAGGCAACAGGAGCAGGGTGCCACAGGAGAGTCGCCGCAGTCACATACCTGACAGCACAGCGTGGGCTGTGCTGATGCTGAGTGCTCCAGTCATTATAGGACCTGTATTGAGGTAATGAAGAGGGCGAGCTGGAGCATCACATGACAGCACAGAGCCCTCCCTCTTCATTATGGCACCACAGGCCCTGCAGACACTGCACTAGAAACAATGCAGCTTCCTCTTACAGGACCTGTGGTGAGGTAATAAGAGGGAGGGCTCTGTGCGGTCATGTGATGCTTTAGACCTTTTTTACCTCACCACAGGTCCTTTAAGCTGTAGAGAGAGATATTTTCAGTTTTATAGCATGGCTGGCTGGCTGCAGAACCTGCACTGATGTGAGCTCAGCCTGTACAAGTATGAATTAATTACAAGTTTAGTAATTACAACACAAAAAAAGCACTCTGCCACTCCTGTGGTGAATTATAACTCCCAGCATGCTATAGGATCTGCAGGACATGCTCGGAGTTATAGTTCTCCCATGGGATCTTATGCAGCAACCCAGTGTAATTTTTCAGTGCTGGAATGGTGCTTTAAATATAAGCCCTGTGTGTCTTCATATACGAGGGGGTGCTGATAAGTCTTTGGCTTTACCCAGAAAGAGACAAGATAGGAAAATGAAACTTTAAATTTATTCCACATACTCTCCACTGATGTCAATGTATGGGAGAGAGCCCCGGAAAAAGGACCTGCTGTGTATCCGGGCCAGAACTAGGGATCTGTCACCCGGGTTCCCAGGGGTTACGTTCCCTGGGGAAATGATTGCAGGCCAGGACCGACAGTCGATCAGGAAACGTGGGGGTGGGACAAAGAAAGGGGGCAGGGCAACAATAAAACGAGCAGTGGAGACCAGCACCGGACACTCGGAGGGGAGAGAGATGTGGGAGACAAGAGACAGGAGGGAGGAGTCTAAGTGGCATCCCAGAGTGAGAGTGAGTCAGCGCTTTCAACACAGGAGAGACGGGGGCTCACCTGACCAGGGGAGAGAACGGTGGCGAGTAGCACGAGGAGGAGATCCGCCGAGACCCGCGGCCACCACTGCTCCCCTCCATACTGTGGCTGCGGCCTGTACAGCGAGACCCACGGCCACCACTGCCCCCACTCCATACCACGGCTGTGGCCTGTACAGCGAGACCCGTGGCTGCCACTTCCCCACTCCTCATTGTGGCTGCGGCCTGTACACTGAGACACGCGGCCACCTCTACCTCGCCTCCCAACGAGGCATCCCCGGTGGAGGGGAACCGGTCAGGGGCCTGTATCATTCCCCCAGCACCAGGGCGTAGGAACGCCCAAAGCTTGCGACAACTTTTCTTTGGCTGGACCTGGCGGCAGAGGCGCCAACCAGACATCTCCCAGACAGCAACTCTGCAGGACGTCAGAGATCGATAAGTGACACTTTGTTTCCGTTCTTATTTAGTCCAAGGACCTGTAGCTGGCCATATCATGGCCATATAGTTACCGTCTCTCGCCGTACTGTTTAGCATTGTGTACTTGTGTATTTGTGTCTGGCTTCCCTGCGTGGAAAACTGTTGTTAGCTTTGCTCTTTATCCATATATAAAAGTTAAGCTTAACCCTTGCTCTGTCTCTGGCTCGTCACTGCATCCTGCGTACCTGTGAGTACCACATCAACACACTTCATACATCGGTATTCCAAGTTCTGTAAACCTTGCAAAATGAAGGATTTTGGTTGTGCCTCAAACCAGGCATCCGTAATAGTCATGGCATCAGAAATGGTGTGAAATTTGGTACCCTTGAGGTGTCTCTTCAGGTTTGGAAACAGATGACAGTCTGAGAAAGCTAGATCTGGTGAATAAGGTGGGTGGTCAACCAGCTGGAAGCCCAGTTCCACCAGTTTTGCCTTGGTCGCTTGTGCAGTGTGAGCTGAGGCATTGTCTTGCAGGAACAAGATTACTTTGAACAGCTTGCCGCATCTTTTGGCCTTCAGAGCTGCCTTAAATTGGCCCAAAAGTTCAATGTAATTCCTTGCATTGATGGTGGAACCCTTTTTAAGGTAGTCCACTTGAGAGAGGTCTGCACTTGAGACCGAAACGTTGCCAAATGGGCTATTAAAAAGCACTTTTTTTCCAATTCCATATGGTGTGGTGTGCTGCCTCTATCTTTTTTGATTTTATATATATATACACACATACACAGTAAATGTGGTCTTTTATTGGAGAGGTAAATCCATGGTGCAGTAAAGACATGATGCTGAGTGTTCTGACAGCTCACACACAAAGTAAGAAAACGTGGATTGTTTCAAAATGTGATTAAAATATTCCATGGCCAGAGTAGAACAATTAAGTTCTGCGGTCTATCAATTGGTGTTTCTAAAGCAAAGAATAGAGGCCGTTTCTGGGGTTGAAGAGGAGAGAAGTAAGTTAATCTGATCTAACTAAAAGCAAAAGATCTGACAAATGCAATAATAGCAAAGAACATTTTAATAAGCCAGTAAAATATAACCCCAGCAAATGCAGAAAAGTACAACGAGCGATTGGAGAATAGGACTGTGAAGTTTTATATCCTTTCCTTGCAATAACAGCACAGAGGGGGGAAAAAAAACAAAGAATTTGCCTGCTACCTGACAGGCAGCGTAAAATATCCTGTTGGGATCCCCAGTGCCAAGTCATTTTAAATTTTAATACATTACTAATAAATTGTAACTAAAAGAAAGCCTGCATTCCGTAGGGTTGTGTTTCTCGATGGGACAAAGAGAAAAGACAGGTTGTCATGCAAACTTTAAACTGAAAGGAACACTGCACACATCCTGAGTAGCTCTTTCTAATAATTTTCAGATCATTGATACAAAAATGCTGCACAACGTAGTGTAGGGAGTTCATTATTTTTACACATAATGGAACTGAATAAACAAGAACATGGTGTACAGAAACTGGTGCTGAAATATTCCACTGAGAGGATTAAAATGATGGTGAGGTCAACCAAGACTGGAAAAACTTAAGCTGACCATACACATCAGATGGCTGTCAGCTCCGATAAGGTCTAACCCAGTATCTTTGTCGTTGAAAAATATGTCAAACAGCCACAAGACATGTAGCCACATGGACTCAAACATATTATTCAAGCACGCCGAAGACACTTGGTTAGAACCCAAGCACGTTCGTTTATCACTACCCCCCAACCATTAGTCAGCCATATGCATTAGATCATCGGCTGAACACGTTAATATCAGCAAATTTGGCAGAAATTAGAATTAAAATTGCTTTCACATAGGATGCAATGCCTTGGTTTAAATCTTCATTGAGTAGGCAATGTTAAGATTTGAGACAGTTCACCTAAAGCCATGGGCTTGGCTTTTAGATGTCGAGAGCCACCATTGAATGGCCTAATTGGAGCCTTCATTAACATAACATTTATGGCACAAGTCATGTCAATATTACGAAGCACATACTGTCTATCTCTGCAAGGAAACAGTGTTCCAGGGACATGCTTGGAAGATGTGTCATGTATAGATATTGATTCCTAAAGTATTTGAGCATTTACTTGGTGCCCTACTATGCCGCGTCAGTATTTCTATCCAGTTAAACTGCTGCAATATAAAGTTAACAGGCATTCTCAAAATGGAAAAGGTGACAAAGAGGGGTTAAAAGCATTTGTAAGCTTCCCTTGCTTTTTTGGATTTTCTAAAGACAATACCTAGTGTATACATAGGGTACCACTAAGCAACAAATACTGAAGACTGCATTTATGATTAAGGGTCAAATATGATCCGAAACGCGTAAGCCTACACATGCTTTTATCATCACTGGAATTGCATTTTTTAATTATGGACTAAATAAAGGCTTTTCTTAATTTTTTCACATCATGTGCTGGAACCATAAAAAACTTTTTTTCATTGAGCATTTCTCCCAGATGGGGATGGATCCACTCCGTGCACCGAGATTATGGAAAGGAGGACTGGGCAGGCTGAACCAGGTGAGCTGAAGATCAATTCTGCATTTATGAGGTCTATCACAAGGTGATCTACTTTAATTTCATAACTGGCTAGGGAATCGATTATAGGATAAGAGCAGAACAAGTCAGCTGATTAAACGATGCACACCGTTTTTGAGCTCCAAAAAACACCAATTAATTTAAACGTCTGTATCATTAGCATCCTTATAGTGAAGGTGATAATCTAAAGAATGGTCATTTATCATGCAGAGACTTTCTCATTATACCTAAGTGATAATTAAGTGGGGGCGGCAGTACAGGTCAGCATAAGTAAATGGTATGTTCCATGCACATGGGTACAAGGGTACAATACTGTGCAGAAGACTAGGTTCAGCATAGGTATTAAAGCAAATGTAAAAATCCCCCCTTTACTGTTTGGCATTCTGATAACATGCAGACTTACTGTCTTGTCTGTGTAATAATCAGGAAACTACATGGACTGATCTCATTTACGGTATTTACCTTTTACTTGCTTATAAAACACCATTAATTCCACAATGCTTTACAGACATCATTTATGTCCTCACTGGATGATGGGAGGAAACTAGAGTACCCAGAGGAAATCCACGCAAACACAGGGAGAACATGTCCTTGGTGGGTTGGGTGGGTTCTATGACTTGCTTATTGTGAGTGTGATATAGATGGTCAAAAAAGTCAAGAGAAAGAGTGATCACTTCTGCAAATAGGGAACACAGACCCAATGTGAACATTACATCGCTCAAAGGGGCTGTCCCATTATGAAAATCCCTATCCACATAAAGGGCTGGCATTAGGTGGGGGAAACAGAAGCAAACTATGCAATTGCCCAGGGCCCACTCTCCCCTAGACCCCCCAGTTTCTACAGAAGGAAATTACATTGCTAATAGCTGTGTATTATAAATGTAATTTCTGATGTTGAGGCTACTTAAGGACCTTTGTTGACATCACAGTTATGTGCCTGTGATGTAAGAACAGGTCCTATATTGTGCGGAGTTTAGAAGAAGTGAAGAAGAGGAGACAGACTAGTAAGTATTCTATGGTGTGTGTTTGCATTGTAGTATTGCCAGGTAGGTTATGGGCAATGCTACTATAATATATATATACTTATACACACACACAAATTCACTTGCTCCGTGCATGCATGTTTCTGTATGTGCTCCGTGTATGCATGTCTCCGCATGTAGGTGCTCCGTGTATGCATGTCTCTGCAAGTAGTTTCTCCATGCATAAATTTCTCTGCATGTGCACCGTGTATGCATGTCTGTGCATGTATGTGCATGTGTCCGTCTGCATGTATGTGCATGTGTTTGTAAGTAGATGTTCCGTGCATGCATGTCTCTGCATGTATATGCTCAATGTATGCATGTCTCTGTAGGTAGATGATCTGTATACATGTATCTGCTCTGCGTGCACATGTATCTGTATGTATATGCTCTGTGTACACATATACATGTTTGCACATGCTCTATGTATACGTGTTTGTGTGTATATGCATATGTGTGTAACATGCCATTTGTGTATACGTGTGTAACACACAATGCTTGTGTTGCATACTTTGCATTTAGCATCCACATTTACAAATACCAGCACAGCAGCAAGCTCATAGGTGTAAACATTAGCAATTGCCCAATGAGCAATCAAAAGGCTGCTTATTCTTTGGGTGACTGGATGGTTTATGGCTCAACAAAAATCATCGATTTTCATCACCAAATTGCCCTATGTAAACTGCAGATGGGCTTCTAATAATATGATACTGTATGGAGACAGATGTATCTACTAGTGATGGCTCTGTGCCCATCATTCTTCATTAGCTGATGTAAAGAGGCTGAGAAACAAGCAGCAAACGACTTAAATGTTGCTGATCACGCTCGTTTAATGGCCGGCATTCAGCAAATGTAAATCCAACAGAAGTGTTTCTATGTGGTGGTGCAATATGTTAGCATTTGTGGCCCCACTCTGTCTAAAACAGGACCTGCCCACATGTCCTATTTAGTTGCCAAGATCTCAATCTGCATATGCGCCAACTTCGGCGTCCATTTTCCCGGAGGCGACAGCATCGAGGCAATGGAAGAGCGCAAGCTCCGGGCTTTCACAAAATGTCGCCGGAGCCACCCACACCACCGAGCACTGCCGAACCTGCTGCACCGGGACAAGAGTGAGATCATCGCCCTACAGGTTCGGACCACAGGAAGAATTGTCTGACTTCTGCTGCCACCTCGCGAATTGTAAATAAGGTATATTCCGACTATAAGACGCACCGCCATTTTCCCCAAAAATTTTTTTACAGAAAAAAGTGTGTCTCATAGTCCAAAAAATATGGAACATATAATAGCCTCCTAACAGAGGAAGAGAACATGGACTTTAGTGCAACCTATTAAAAGTAGAAATCCTATGAGTCAATATAGACCCTTAAAAGAGCCTTGCCACATGACTTAAGTTATACAGCCAAAACAGAATCTCCATTTGAATTGGAGATTAAGGGTTTCTGCACTTGATTAGTGCAAGTATCAAAGGCCTCTATCCAACCAATCTCCTACTATTTATTGATGAGGAGCAAGAGTCCCCTAGACCAGCAATATTCAAATGAAGATTCAGGTCAATAGACTAGACTCTGATGGATGCAAATGGGTCTGGAAGAAACAAGGAAAATAGGGATCAAGAAAATGAAGGAACTGTCAAGTTCTGTGGAGGAAGCCTGATGATTTTGGGTTGATTCACAGCCAAAGGCATTGGATCCTTGACCAGTATCGATGATGGTCTCGATGCTGAGCTATACAGTCATGGCCAAAAGTATTGACACCCCTGCAATTCTGTCAGATAGTACTCAGTTTCTTCCTGAAAATGATTGCAAACACAAATTCTTTAGTATTATTATCTTCATTTAATTTGTCTTAAATGAAAAAACACAAAAATAATTGTTCTAAAGCCAAATTGGATATAATTCCACACCAAACATAAAAAAGAGGGTGGACAAAAGTATTGGCACTGTTCGAAAAATCATGTGATGCTTCTCTAATTTGTGCAATTAACAGCACCTGTAACTTACCTGTGGCACCTAACAGGTGTTGGCAATAACTAAATCCCACTTGCAGCCAGTTAACATGGATTAAAGTTGACTCAACCTCTGTCCTGTGTCCTTGTGTGTACCACATTGAGCATGGAGAAAAGAAAGAAGACCAAAGAACTGTCTGAGGACTTGAGAAACCAAATTGTGAGGAAGCATGAGCAATCTCAAGGCTACAAGTCCATCTCCAAAGACCTAAATGTTCCTGTGTCTACCGTGCGCAGTGTCATCAAGAAGTTTAAAGCCCATGGCACTGTGGCTAACCTCCCTAGATGTGGCCGGAAAAGAAAAATTGACAAGAGATTTCAACACAAGATTGTGCGGATGTTGGATAAAGAACCTCCACTAACATCCAAACAAGTTCAAGCTGCCCTGCAGTCCGAGGGTACAACGGTGTCAACCCGTACCATCCGTCAGCATCTGAATGAAAAGGGACTGTATGGTAGGAGACCCAGGAAGACTCCACTTCTTACCCTGAGACATAAAAAAGCCAGGCTGGAGTTTGCCAAAACTTACCTGAAAAAGCCTAAAACATTTTGGAAGAATGTTCTCTGGTCAGATGAGACAAAAGTAGAGCTTTTAGGGCAAAAGCATCAACATAGAGTTTACAGGAGAAAAAAGAGGCATTCAAAGAAAAGTACACGGTCCCTACAGTCAAACATGGCAGAGGTTCCCTGATGTTTTGGGGTTGCTTTGCTGCCTCTGGCACTGGACTGCTTGACCGTGTGCATGGCATTATGAATTCAGAAGACTACCAACAAATTTTGCAGCATAATTTAGAGCCCAGTGTGAGAAAGCTGGGTCTCCCTCAGAGGTCATGGGTCTTCCAGCAGGACAATAACCCAAAACACACTTCAAAAAGCACTAGAAAATGGTTTGAGAGAAAGCACTGGAGACTTCTAAGGTGGCCAGCAATGAGTCCAGACCTGAATCCCATAGAACACCTGTGGAGAGATCTAAAAATGGCAGTTTGGAGAAGGCACCCTTCAAATATCAGGGACCTGGAGTAGTTTGCCAAAGAAGAATGGTCTAAAATTCCAGCAGAGCATTGTAAGAAACTCATTGATGGTTACCGGAAGCGGTTGGTCGCAGTTATTTTGGCTAAAGGTTGTGCAATCAAGTATTAGGCTGAGGGTGTCAATACTTTTGTCCGGCCCATTTTTGGAGTTTTGTGTGAAATGATCAATGTTTTGCTTTTTGCTTCATTCTCTTTTGTGTTTTTTCATTTAAGACAAATTAAATGAAGATAATAATACCAAAGAATTTGTGTTTGCAATCATTTTCAGGAAGAAACTGAATATTATCTGACAGAATTGCAGGGGTGTCAATACTTTTGGCCATGACTGTATGTGAGTATCCTACAAGATTAGTTACTTCGTACACTCAAGTACTATGGGTATGAAATGGATGAAATTGTGTTCCAGCAGGACAGCAACACAAAGAAACCATCAAGATTGGTGAAGAAATGGTTCAATGACAATGAAGTATAGGTGCTGGACTGGCACCAACAGTTCCCGAACACTTGTCGGTAGAGTTGAAGAAAAAGCTGTATACATTTCTAAATGAGTTGACCAGCATGCACCAACTTTAGGAACATGTAAAAGAGACCTGGGATCAGATTTTTGGTCAGGGTATGCTTGAATCTGATAGAGAGCATGCCCAGAAGGATTCAAGAAGTGTTGAAAGAAAAAGGTGGATTTACAAAACTGTATATAATGTCCACGGCTATTATTGGTGAATAAAGTTTGTCACTAGACCAGCAATTTACTGTCAGTGGATTCAATATAGAAAAGCCACATAAAAAGGGAGGGGCAAAGGGAGAGTCAGCTCACCAGATCTGCTGTTAGGAGAATCACAATGAAAACATCGCATGTAGTCGCCCAGGTCGGCGCTTCAAAAGTCACGAGAAAGAAAAATCCTCCAGTGCTGAAGCAAGGCAGGTAATAAAACTTCACATTTATAGGTGCGTTAAAAAGTTTACGGCAACCTCATATCACATGCTAACATTCTAAACATATGCATTTTGGCTAAGCAATCTTACTCATGGTCTACACAACTGCTGGTGAACCGCCATTAAGTACCATTGGCTGTAAGCCACGTGTTGTTCACCAGCCACTGAAAAAAGACATGCATGTGATTAGTTCACCTGGTAAAAGAAATGCACACACATAATGGGGACATTTCCACTTTAAAATTTGATGGTATAGAACGGGTCTATAGACCAACTAAGGGTGGTAACTTGAAAAGGAGATTCTTAACAGGGAAACATTTTGGATTTTCAAGTTAAACACCAGAACCCCAATGGGACTAAATACGAGACAGGATCTTATCCTTCAATATATGCAATTGATTGTACGTTGCTTCTTTCTGTTCACAGTTTTTAGCAGTTTAACATGTATTTGTTTTACCAGGTGAACTAATCACATGTATGTCTTTTTTCATTGGCTGGTGAATAACATGTGGCTTACAGACAATAGTACCTATTTGTGGTTCACCAGAAGTTGTCTAGACTGTTGTGAGTTCATTTTCCCCTCCGTCACTGAGGCCTGGTGAACTCCCTATTCTAGTGAAGGAAGGTAGTGAGCCTGATTATCAGACACCTGGGACTAATGAAGACGATTGGCTGAGTGGAGTCACTGACTGGATTTAAGGCAGCCTACGCCCTTTCTGCCCTGCGGGTGATTTCTCTGTGGACACTTGGACTCCAGTCTGATTCCTGCTCTCCTAAAGCTAAGTTTTCTGTTTTGCCTTTTGCATCTAAGATTTGTTTTTGTTTTTCTTGCTTTTTGGATTCTGCCACTCCCTGTTGGAGTGTGCAGTGTTCCGTGAGCTCTGTCTTCTGATGGTACCTGTGTGTTGATTTAGTTTTTGAAGCTTAGTTGCTTCAGGGCCATTTTTATATCAGCTTGTTGGCTTTGTCTCTGATAGGGTTTTGGCAGATTGCAGACAGCAGCCTTC
The DNA here is from genome assembly GCF_039654945.1 of Dendrobates tinctorius. Classification (NCBI taxonomy): domain Eukaryota; kingdom Metazoa; phylum Chordata; class Amphibia; order Anura; family Dendrobatidae; genus Dendrobates; species Dendrobates tinctorius. The sequence continues at coordinate 59,252,046 of NW_027361829.1, forward strand.
CTATCCGTTCCTATCTAGGTAGTTTTTGGGCCCCGTCTTTGCTCAGCCTGTCTTTCTGTCTGTGTAAGTGTTTTCATCTTGCTTCACCGTCATTATATGTGGGGGGCTGCCTATTGCTTTGGGGTCTGCTCTGGGGCAGTTAGATTTCCCCTTTCCTTCTTTAGGCCTATGTATCTCTCCGGCTGTGATCGAGGGGTCTAGGTCATCGTAGGAACCCCCCACGGCTACTGCTAGTTGTGTTGATAGGTTCAGGGGTCTGCAATCTGATAGTTGCCAACTTCTCTGGTTTTCATGACTTAGCTTGCATTTCTGTTTTTGCCTCCTACGGTGACTCAATCATAACACTAGACCATGATATGAGTAAGGCTCCTTAACTGAAATGCCTTGGTTTAGCGTGTGATATGAGGTTGCTGTAATCTTTTTAACGCACCAATAAGTCTGAAGTTTTAATATTTACCTTGCTTCATCGCTGGAGAATTTTCTTTCTCAATTAAGAGATTTACAGTACTTTAAGAATCAGTCATGCAATTATCCAATATATTACCTTTGGTTGAGAAAAGCTAAACTTACTTGATAAGCAAAATGATTACATAAAACTGAGCAGAAACTCCAAATGAAATAAAGCAAGTGTGAACAGGTGCATGACTGCATAATATACAAATAAAATAATACAGCAGCACTCTATAAGAGCTAAGATGCATGATCGTTGAACTGCACTACTGTTTTATAAAATATACTTATAAAAAGGAAGATACTTCGAACATAAATTTGCCAAATCATGAGAGCCCATTAGCCAAGTCAAGGTGTACCTTTCTTTGATGGGACCCTAACCTAATATTGTGCATCTCCCGGGCTAAAAGTATATAAATTTAAAGGACAGTACGAATGATCAACCTCCACTCTATTCAGCCAACGCTCTTCACAGCCCTCGTTCTTGGCATCAGTGGGGGCCACGCCGATTGGACTTCCAGCGATTGGAAAGTTAGCCCCTAATGTATGGATGGGGACAACTTCTAACCTTGAGAACACATTTGTAGTGATCATACCACATAATAATGTATACAACATAGTCAGCACAACATTATACTCTGCCGTCAGTAAAAAATTTTACGAACTTTTTTTTTACTTTCCCTTTTACCTTGAAGTCATTTGTGTTTTACAATCATAAAAATGCTATTCATCTATACTGTTGTGTGTTGGTACGTATGGCTGATGGCATAGAAATGTAGATCACGCATGAAGACAATCGGTAAGAAACAACGTTACTGCATTTGCTTTGTAAATGCTTTGCTTTATAACTCCAGGCAAATATATTTATCCTTGATTTCTTCTTGTATACAAATAAGCAATAAAACACATATCAGGTACAAACAAGTCACAAAGCAGCTAATGAGGAATAACAAATGCAAGAAACAAAGGGTTGCAATATCTTTATGAATCAGAGCAAAAAGCTTCCAGAATCGTTTCTTGCTTTGATTTATGTATCTTGTAGAACAAAAAGGAATGGTGTACCTTGATTTATACAGATCACAGAACATGTGGGGAAATAAACCTTGCTGAAAAAAGAATACATTGAAGCTCTAAATCACATCTTACAATGCCTTTCACGGGCTTTTACATTTATATATTGCTTAAAGAAGTGACCATGGGAAATACAATGAGCTAATTAAATAAATATATGCACCACGGCGCAAATAAAGTTTGAAGAGAGCATTAGAATATAAATGACAATAAAGATGGGAAAATACAAGGGCCTGGGTGAAAATATAAATGCAAAGCAAAGAACATTTTCCTCCAAGGGATACGATAGAAATACAGATAAGCTAAAGGGTCTCTATTACCCCCTCCCACACTTGAAAAGCACATGTCATCTATACAAAACCTGCTATCATGGTGTGGATTTAAAAGGCTTGTAAACAAAAACAGCCCCATAGAAAACTAAACGGGAACTACACATCGCACAAGACTGAAGGATTTTATATTATTTATCAGTATTTTCAGGTTCCCCTAGGCAGCAGACAAAAAAAGACCACTTTGCTCAAACATTGACAGAGGGCATTGAATGTGCTATCTTTGCCTGGCAGGAACAATTTCAAGTGCCACTTAAAAAAATTATCGCTTAAAAAAAGGAACAGTTCAAAATGTTATAAAGTAACTATATGAACAGTATCGCCTCTTCTTTCCTCAGTTAATCCAACACTGACACTCCGGCAATCCTACCAGTCTTTGTTTACAAGCAGTCAGTACGTGACCGCTGCAGACAAACAGTGGCCTCAGGGCTCAAGTGCTGTGCTACTGCCTTCATGGCTCCTATCTGTGGCACAGCACATGTCCCAGAGGGCATTGATTGGCTGCATCGGTGATATGCTGACCGCTTCTAAACAAACTGTAGCCATAGCAATTACATGCCTTACTACTTGCCTCATTGCTCAATGGTAAGTTACTACATGATGCCAGTAGTATGGCACCTGACGACTAAGACCACAGACTGGCTGCAGGGGTCAAATACTGACTGATTATAAACAAAGAAAAGGCAGCCATTGTATTTTTTTTGCTGTTTTATAGACAAAAGGGATAAAAGTTGTATAACCCTTTTAAGGAGGACCCATCAGCCTTTTGGGTGAGTCTTCATAAATACCTGTATTCCCTATAAAGGATATTGTCTTGAAACTTAGAAGTGTTATACTGCTGCTCTGTGATTGCTCCTACAAATTTATAAGTAAATCCACAACTGGCAATTGACATTCCACTTTTGTAAATGGGTGGCGCTCACAGCGTATCATTGTCAGCAGTAATTTAACATTCTTAGTGCAGGTGTAGATGGCCACAATATTGTTTCAAGTGAAATCTGACAACATCGGATCGTATCCAGACCAATTTTAGTCTAGGGGGTCGTGCACATGTCCAATTTTTTCCTCAGTCTGTCAAAAGCAAAGAAAAAAAAATAAAAAATTGATGCATGCCCTCTGCCCACGTTTGATTCAAAATTCGGATCGCACTTGGTCATGCAAGACAATATGTGCGTGGAATGCACTCTGCACTCGGTTGACAGTACAGTCTAATTTCTGTGTACAGGCAATGGAGAAATTTTGTTTTCCATCTTCTCCTCACAGTGTGCTCCGATTCTCTCAACCAAGAGAATTGGACCACATTAAGCTGACACTCTGATCAGCGTTTGATCAGTGTTATTTGCATAATTATCCGGATTCTCTCGAATTACAGAATCTATGGCTGTCTGCACCTGCGCTTAGATAGTATAAAAACACAGCCCCACCTAACACCCAGTTGTCAAATTATTTATACATCTTCAGGATGAATAACAGGAAAGATGCTTCTGAAACAGACATGCCAGGAAATATGAAAAGGTCCTCTTTAATCAGCTATCTGAAAACTAATAGATCTACAACTGATAAAGTCCCTAAAGATCGCTTTGATGTTATGTTTATCCTCAAACTTGGATATGTGTTTGTATCAGCTCATCCGTTCGTGCTGATGCGCTTGTGTGCAAAAATAAAAAAGAAGATTAACTGAAATTTACAGAAATCATGAGTGCTGTGGATTTCTTCTCCCAACTGAATTCTATTTTCATAGTTGTATTTAGCAGGCTTCATTTCAATACAAATCCAAGAGAAACTAGTGAAGTGCCCGAAGGAGCAGTACAGGGATTTTTTCTTCTGTGCTCTTTGATGCTCTATACCATGCACCAGCCACAAAGGTTAGGCTCTAGGCATAACACAGGGTTTTAATTTTGCTCACAATGATCTTTTAAAGGGCTTGTCCCATAGCTATTTTTTAATACTAGTCATTAATTCGAATGAGGAGACAGATCTGTCGAATGAACTGGACACAACGAAACTCAGTGCACTGTATGGTCTTGTATTCGGCAACATATAAGCTGAACTGTATTTGCGCTGTTTACAGGTAGCCAGGGTTGGACTGGCCCACCAGAGAACCGGAGAATCCTCCGATGGGCCCTGGCTTTTCTTAACCCCTTAGTGACGGGGCCAATTTTTTAAATTCTGACCATTGTCAGTTTATATGGTGATAACTCTGGAATGCTTCAACAAATCCCATTGATTTTGAGATTGTTTTTTCGTGGCACATTATAATTTATGATAATAGTAAATTTAGGCTGATACGTTTTGTGTTTATTTATAAAAAATATCAGAAATTTGACAAAAATGTAAAAAAAAATTGCAATTTTCAAACTTTGAATGATTATCCCTTTAATCCAGATAGTTATTCCATACAAAAACATTAATAACATTTCCCACATGTCTGCTTTACATCAGCACCATTTTTAAAACGCTAATTTATTTTGTTAGCCTTTTAGGAGGTTTACAAATGTAGCAGTAATTTTTCATTTTTTCAAGAAAATTTACAAAATTTATTTTTTTGAGGGACCTATCAATGTTTGAAGTGACTTTAGGAGTGCTATATGTTGGGAAACCCCAAACATGATAACATTTTAAAAACGGCACCCCCTGACTCATTAAAAAACTGCTGTCAGGTAGTTTATTAACCCTTCAGGTGATTTTCAGGAATTAATGCAAATTGGTATAGCTGGAATTAAAAAGTGATTGTTTACCACCTAAATGTCGCTAACTTCTGAACTGACCGCTAGAGCTGGCAGACTCTAAGGCCACTATTTGGCCATGAAATGCTATGGCAAACATCAGGACCACACAATGATGATCTCGGTGTGCCAATTAGATTAAAGCGGAAGCCCCCACAATCTATTAACCATTTATTTGATGTAGTCACTTTTGACAGCAGCAACTAAGGGGTTAAACAGATATGGACGGTGTCAAAACTGATCGTTTGTGATACAGCAAGTTGTCAGCTATAGTGTACAGCCGACAGCTGCTGGATCGTCACCTGTATGGGGATGCTATTCTGTTAGATCTGAGGTCAGTTAAAAGACGTATTGGCTGTCATTAAGAGGTTAAGGAGAGTTCATAGTTCAAGCCTTGCAGCTGCTGTGGGACTTTTGAGTGGGGGAGAAAAGTGGGCCCTCAGAATAAAATCCTCTGGTGGTCCCAATGTTTTACAGTCTGACACTGCAGGTAGCCATGGCCAGCATAGGAGCTAGAGTTATCATAAAGGTTGAATTATTTTAAGGAAAAATCACCATGACTATCTGTATTAAAATAGCCACTTACAGCTAGAATGAAAAAGAAATTTAATCCCAAACAGCTTAAAGTTTTTACTCCCTTTTTTTCTTTTTCTGGAAACCAACATACTATATAGTCAGGGCTAATGCCAGTGTGCGGGGGTAATGTGTGAAGGGGGTAATGTGTGAAGGGGGTGATAGAGTAGCACAAACTGGGCAACTGCCCAAGGCCTCCGTTCCCAAAGCAATCCAAGTAATAATAACTAGTTAGGGTATGTGCACACTTTGCGGTTTCTGCTGCGTTTCCGCAGCGTTTTTGGCTCTGCAGAAACACAGCAGATTTTGCTGCGTTGCACAGTACCTTTATTTCCTATGGAAATAAAAAAAAAAAAGCTGTGCACATGCTGCGTTTTTTTCCGTGCGGTTTTGCTGCGGTTTTCAAAACGCAGCATGTCAATTGTTTGGTGCAGAAACGCTGCAGTTTTACACCTCATCCATTATGAGGTGTAAAACCGCAGGGCAAAACCGCAGAAAAAAACGCAGATAAACCGCAGAAAAACCGCAGCACTTTGTCCTGTGGATTTCCTGCGGTTTTCTCTACAAAATCTGCAGAGACAAAAAACTATGTGTGCACATACCCTTATGATCAGACACTAAGATGTTCGGGTGCTAGTTACTCAAGTTGAGCACTTTGGACTGCTCAGGTGCTCGACTCGAGTAATGAGTATAACCAGAGTCAATGATTAACTTGATCATTTTTCCAGCAGACCCTCCGAGGAGGTGTGGTGGTGCATTAAAATCGCTGAAATGGATGGAAAAAGTGCTCAAACGGAAAAGTAAAAGCATGGGAAAGATGACTGGATGCATCACTGACTCACAGGTTGCTGCTGCAAACAATGATGTCAGTATATTATGCCACTTTTATGACAATAAAACATAACAAACCAAAGCTAAAATGGATTTTACAGGAAAAAAGGTCAGGAAACATTATTTCCAAAATAATGTGTCATATATAAGGCAAAAAAAAGAGAAAAAAAAAACACCACCTACACTACTTAGGATATGTTCATACAGCGGTTTTGCACTTTCTTATTGCATTGAATGGTGACAAAATGCTGCAAAAACACTGAAACAATTGACATGCTCCTTCTTTCATAAATGCAGCAGTTATCGATTTCAGTGAGGGGAAAAAAAAAGGAATAAAGAATCGTGTGCATGAGATTTCTGAAATTTTTTCCCATTTGTAAGGAGTGGAACTCCTAGACTGGTGAAACCTATGCACTAAGTGCAAGGCCTATAAAAACGAACAAAGCATGGATTGGCCAAGACTTCACAATCCCACCGTATAAAAGCAGGAGAACATACAGGCAATGCAAATGTTTTTTCTTTTTTTCTGGTGTATTCCCATACGCCCCTTTCCCACCTCAAAATGGTTATACAGTTTATGGTTTATTATTTTTCTTGTCCTCCTACATCATATCAACAGAGTTATCATGCTGCCCTCACTCCAAGTTTTTTTTTTAAGGGCCATAAGGAGGATCTCCGTCATATTTTGGGGAGCTATCCGGCAAATCTCACTCATAAATTTGGAGGGCAAGCAGGCGGCTCACACGCCGAATTAATTTCCAGACTGCTTGCTCTAGAAATGTTGTGTTAAGGCTTGTGACCACTGAACCTTTCCGCAACCTCATGGGGGCAGCCGTCTCCCGTTACTCGGTACTCAGCTGACACTTTTTTTTATCTGCCTTACACCAGCACGTGTCCCATAACATCACCCTTGCCCTGACCAATGCAGTAACTGGGAAGGTCTACTTAACCACTGACATATGGTCAAGTGCTTGTGGCCACGGATGCTACATTTGCCGGACAGCACACTGGGTGAACCTTGTTGAGGTCAGGACCGAGTCGGACCCTGGAATGGCACACATTCTACCGACACTGAGGATTGCGGGGTCCTAGTTCCATCAGGGTTTCCTCCACCTGCTACAACAGTTCCTGCACCCCCTCCTCCTCTTCTTCCATTTCTGAATTGTCATCATGGAGCAAATCTTCCAGATCAGTAGCAAGTTGAAAGCATTGCAGCACTGCCTCAGTGAAGAGGCTAAAGACTCAGCTGAAACTAATTTATGTGACAAAACGGCACACCTCCGCACAGATGCGCAAGTATATAACAGACGAGACAGATCTGTGGCTCTCTCCGCTGAAGCTACAACCAGGCATGGTCGTGTTGTGATAATGGTAGTAACCTGGTGGCAGCTCTGAAGCTTGGCAACCTTTCACACGTACTATGCTTGGCCCACGTGCTCAACTTAGTGGTTCAGCGGTTTCTGAAAACCTATCCAGATGTACATGAGCTATTTGTGAAGGTACGTTGCGTGTGCGCCTATTTACGCAAGTCAACTACAGCTGCCGCCGATCTGCTAGGGCTGCATCAGTGCTTGCAAGTGCCAGCTCACAGACTGGTGTGCAACATGAACACACGCTGGAACACCACATTACATATGTTTGCTAGGCTTTGTGAGTAGCAGAGTACAGTAGTTGAATAACAGCTACAACATGCCAGTCAGCATTCTGGTGAGCCTCCACATATAGCATGGATGTCTGACATCTGTGAGGTTCTCCAAAACTTTGAGGAATCATAGAATGTTAGAGTTGGGGTTTTCTTGTCCAACTCCTTCCTCAATGCAGGATACACTAAACCTTCTCAGACAGTTTCTCTGCTGGAATTTTAGACCATTCTTCTTTGGCAAACTGCTCCAGGTCCCTGATATTTGAAGGGTGCCTTCTCCAAACTGCCATTTTTAGATCTCTCCACAGTGCTTTCTCTCAAACCATTTTCTAGTGCTTTTTGAAGTGTGTTTTGGGTCATTGTCCTGCTGGAAGACCCATGACCTCTGAGGGAGACCCAGCTTTCTCACAATGGGCCCTACATTATGCTGCAAAATTTGTTCGTAGTCTTCAGACTTCATAATGCCATGCACACGGTCAAGCAGTCCAGTGCCAGAGGCAGCAAAGCAACCCCAAAACATCAGGGAACCTCTGCCATGTTTGACTGTAGGGATCGTGTTTTTTTCTTTGAATGCCTCTTTTTTTCTCCTGTAAACTCTATGTTGATGCCTTTGCCCAAAAAGCTCTACTTTTGTCTCATCTGACCAGAGAACATTATTCCAAAACGTTTTAGGCTTCTTCAGGTAAGTTTTGGCAAACTCCAGCCTGGCTCTTTTATGTCTCAGGGTAAGAAGTGGGGTCTTCCTGGGTCTCCTACCATACAGTCCCTTTTCATTCAGACGCCGATGGATAGTACGGATTGACACTGTTGTACCCTCGGACTGCAGGGCAGCTTGAACTTGTTTGGATGTTAGTCGAGGTTCTTTATCCAACATCCGCACAATCTTGCGTTGAAATCTCTTGTCAATTTTTCTTTTCCGTCCACATCTAGGGAGGTTAGCCACAGTGCCATGGGCTTTAAACTTCTTGATGACACTGCGCACGGTAGATACAGGAACATTCAGGCCTTTGGAGATGGACTTGTAGCCTTGAGATTACTCATGCTTCTCACAATTTGGTTTCTCAAGTCCTCAGACAGTTCTTTGGTCTTCTGTCTTTTCTCCATGCTCAATGTGGTACACACAAGGACACAGGACAGAGGTTGAGTCAACTTTAATCCATGTCAACTGGCTGCAAGTGTGATTTAGTTATTGCCACACCTGTTAGGTGCCACAGGTAAGTTACAGGTGCTGTTAATTACACAAATTAGAGAAGCATCACATGATCTTTCGAACAGTGTCAATACTTTTGTCCACCCTCTTTTTTATGTTTGGTGTGGAATTATATCCAATTTGGCTTTAGGACAATTCTTTTTGTGTTTTTTCATTTAAGACAAATTAAATGACGATAATAATAACAAAGAATTTGTGTTTGCAATAATTTTCAGGAAGAAACTGAGTATTATCTGACAAAATTGCAGGGGTGTCAATACTTTTGGCCGACACCTGTATACTATATCTACCGCCTTTCCCTGATCCACCCATTCAGTGATTCCATCATAGTAGAAAATTAGATTAGTCTGGTATGACTGGTTTTCCTACAAACCCATGATGGCGCTGGTTAATTATAGTATTCTTAAGTACTTAAAAACATGATGTTTAGTAATTTTTTCAAAGATCTTTCCTTGAATAGAAGTCAGGCTCACTGGCCTGTAATTTCCTGGTCCTCTTCCATTCATTTTTTGAAGATAGGGACATTAGCCCTTCTCCTATCTTCTAAGACTTCTCCTTTTCTCCAGTCTTTTTCAAAGATTCTGGCTAGTGGTTCTGCAATTTCCTCTGCTATTTCTTTCAGTACCCAAGAATGTAATTCATCTGGATCAGGAGATTTAAATTCATTTAAACTAGCTAAGTGTTCCCTCACCTTCTCTCTGTTTATAGATAATGTAAATTATTTTATTCCTTCAATAGCACAGTGAAGATCAGTTGGTGTTATATTTGCTTTTTTAGAGAACACACACGCAAAATAGGAATTTAAAAGTTCAGCCTTCTTAACATCATTTTTGACCACTTCACCCTTTTCATCCTGTAAAAATCTTATAGCATCTTTGACTTTTCACATACCCCCAAAATCCTTTTTATTGCTTTTTTTTCCTCTTTGCATGCTTCACTTCACTACTGGCTTTACCTCTTCTAATGCTTGCCCTGAATTCCCTGGACACAGGGATTTCGGTATTGTTACTGAAGGTGTAGTGAGAATTTCATTTAGCAAAATCTTCCATCCTTCTTGGACTTTTCTGTCCTTTAGAACATCCAGCTGTCAACCAAGATGGTGAGTAGAACTGACACCATAATCAGCGTAACCATCCCGCTTCTGCACCAAAGTGTGCTTTACGTTGCTCCTGGGGACAGACACTCTGTGGTCATTTTTCAGGTAAACAGAGTTTGTGTGAATGGGCAGTGCCAGAAGAGATGCAAAGGTGCTTCCTCAGAGAAAAGGTGTCTCGGGCAGCACCTAGTCTTACATAATTCAAGGGCATTCATGAAAGTTCTCAGAGGCAGACCCCCTGAATAGCCATCCATTTCAGGTCTTTGTGCCCATTGGTTTAAATTCTGGAAGCCACGTTTTTCAACACAATCTCAACTGTGGCAATGGGGAGCCCTGGAATATCCTCCCTTGACTCCTTTGTTTGGATAAGCTTGTGAATGATCTTTGGTCTCTTTTCACAAGTAGGACTTGAATCCCTCCAGTTGGTGTTTCCTGAAAAACTTGAGCACCACCTGATAGTACAAGTGGATGTCTCAATTGTAAATATAGGAGCTGTCACACTTGTCCCATCTGTTTAGCGTGGATGGGCTGAAGAGGAGGAGAAGATGGAGAGTTGTTGCCCTGATAGTCAAGGAAGACTTGCCTGTTCGGAGTATGGCACACATGGTTTACTTTATGTCCCACTGCCTTTCCCATGACCCTCGCATTATACGCATATTGGTGAACAATGATTACTGGTTGTTCATCCTTCTCGATCCACGCTACAAGGAGAACTTTCCATCTCTCCTTCTTACGGCAGAGAATGCTAGTAATATGGCGCAATACTAGAAGGCCCTAGTCAAACAATTAGTACAAAAATTCCTATCTAACAATGCTGGTGGCAGAAGTCATTGCTCCTTGGGCAACCAAGGGGGAGAGATGAGGGAAATACACACCAGGTCCAACAGAGGCAGAGGAACACTATCAAAGGTTTAGGATGCTTTCATTAAACCCTCCCAGTGACCAGGCCCAGATGGTCTGACAAGGAGGGAAACGTTTTTACACCTAGCCGACCATAACAGCATCCTCTGGGATTCCTATGTGCCGTAAAAGCATTGGGTATCCAAGCTGGACACGTGGCATGAACTGTCCCTCTATGCCTTGAAGGTGCTGGCCTGCCCTACAGCTAGCGTTTTGTCAGAGCGGGTTTTTAGGGCCACTGTGGGCATAATAACTGATAGGTGCATCCGCCTGTCAACTGAAAATGCTGATAGGCTGACTCTTATCAAAATGAACAAGGCCTGGATTGGCCCAGACTTCTCAACCTCACTGGATAACAGCAGCGGAACAAAAAGCCACTTCAAATGTTACTACTGTAATGCAATCAGCCCTGCCTAAATGTCTCTAATATGCTATCCCTACTCCGCCAGCTAAGCCTACATGACTTGCATATTATTAGAGAATAGAATTTATTTAAATTGTCACTGAAAGTACTTTTTCTTGTGCGTAGCAGCACCAATGACTGTGATGCAATCAACCCTGCTCTAAGTGCCTCTACACGATGCCTACCCCAGCTGCAAATCCTACCCTTATTGCAGTTGAAAGCCGTGTTATAGAATATAATCTATTTGAATTAGCCAAGAAAAGGGCTGTTTGGAAAAGCAGACACTGAAACGTTATATAACACATTGTCCCTTCTGCAGCAGCGACTCTCCCTACACTATTTTTGGGTACAAAGCGCCCAAGATGGCATTACCGGGTTTTATATAGGCCCGATGATGCCATGTGTCTGGTCAATCACAGTAATGCCAGTAGCCAACAAGTTTACAGCTTTACCATGATTGACAGTCAATTCCTGCATGTTTAGTGAATGAAAATAAGTCACAAAACATGGGGGGTGGGGAATTGGGCAGTACCCGGATGCTTGATCGAGTGCCGAGCAAGCTCGCCCTTCACTAATAATATCACTTCGGTCCTACACTGAGACCTTTGTTAGATAAATGAATTGCATTGTAGAAATGAAAAGTTAAAAGTTCACAGTGAAAGACAAATATATAGTTTTGTGAGAGTGCCTCACCATGCACTTTTAACTTCTTTTTTTTGTTACATGTCTTTCCTTTGCAATCCAAGTGCCAAGTTCCTTTTCTACATTATATTGGGTAGGACCTTGAGCAACATTACCTAGGAATGTTAAATCATCAGAGAAGCTGCTGCAGCACTAGCCGAAGCAGAATCGCTAGAAGACGCGCACAACCCTGAGCTGCATAGCCGAAGCAGTACGCCAAGTCTGAAGTTGCCACTGCAAGATTCGCCACAATGCACATCTCAGCATGTTAATGAACTTCCTGATCCAAACTATAACCAAGAACACGACACATCCACTGAAGCAAATGAGCATCATCATGAGGTTCAGCTTCAGGAAAACGTGGAGCAAAACAATTCTGCTAATGACTACCTTGCCCCTCACCAGGTAACCAACGTGAATCACCTTGCTGACCCACCGCACATCAGACCGAAGCAACATGACATCGACTGGAGCCACCCTGAGGATACTAACAGGTATGAATGCACCTCACATCACTATCAGGGCAGCCCATCACCAGTATACTCTGCTGACAATCAGTTCACAACAGAATTTGCTAAGTTCTTCACACGACGTGAACTGGTTGCCAAGGGACTCATGAAATTCACTGAACATGCTGAAGGTTACAGAGCTTGGAAAGCTTCCTTCCAAAATGTCACTAGAGACTTGGGGCTACAACACAGGTAAGAGATAGACCTCTTAGTCAAATACCTAGGAGAAGAGTCAGTCAAACATGCAGTAAGGATCAGAGACATTAATATAAATCACACTGAGATCAGCCTCAAAGAGATCTGGAAGAGGCTGAGGTAATAGAGAGAGTCTTGTTCAAAAGAATCAATGACTTTACTAAAATATATAAAACAAAGGTCTCTAGAAACTTAGAGAACTAAGTGACCTGCTAAAGGAAGTCCTAGTTGCCAAATGTGAAGGTGACCTACAAGGACTTGCATTCCTTGACACAGCCAAAGGTGTTAACCCTATAGTCCAAAAGTTGCCCTACAATCTACAGGAGAGGTGGCTCACACATGGTTCCACGTACAAATACAAACACAGTGTTCCATTCCCTCCCTTCTCCATTTTTATAGACTTTATACACAAACAAGCGATAATCAGAAATGATCCCAGCTTTGATTTTGCAATGTCACATGCCACACCGTCACCAGCTGCAAATCCATGCAGAACATATGTGGCATTGCACAAGACTTCTGTTTCTTCTCCAAGTTCCAGTTACAGGTGTGCTGGCTGCTCCCAATCAGAGGCTCAGATGCAGGACCCTGAAAAGCAATGCCCGCTCCATCAGAAACCTCATCCTCTCCTGAAATGCAGAGCCTTCAGGGGAAAATCTATGCCAGATCGCAAAAGCTTACTGAAAGAGAACTGTATCCGCTACAAGTGCTGCTCATCCACCACTCACCTCGCCAAGGATTGTAAGGTCAGTGTAAAATGCTCAGAGTGTGGCACCACAGATAATAACACTGCTCTACATCCTGGCCCAGCTCCATGGAATGCACAAAACATGCCAGCTGACAGTGAGCATGGCGGGGAGGAAAGGAACACTGATGCAGCTATGCCAGAGATCACTTCACAATGTACTGAAGTCTGTAAAGGGACAATAGACAGTAGGTCCTGTTCAAAAATATGCCTCGTCAGAGTGTACAAAAAGGGTCATAGCGAAAAAGCTTTAAGACTGTATGCTATCTTGGATGATCAAAGTAATCGATCCTTGGCTAGATCAACATTCTTTGACCTATTCAACATCAAAGGGCTAAGCACCCCCTACTCATTAAAGACATGTGCAGGTACTGTGACAACAGCAGGTAGGAAAGCTACTGACTACCAAATTGAGTTCTTAGACGGACAATTCTGCCTACCACTACCTGCAATCATCCAGTGTAATCAGATCCCAGACAACAGATCTGAAATACCTACGCCAGATGTGGCAATCCATCACGCTCACTTAAAACGCATAGCATACTTTATACCGGAACTTGACCATCAGGCTCAGATAATACTGCTGTTGGAAAGAGATATTTTACAGGTCCATAAAGTGAGATGTCATATCAATGGACTCCACAATGCTCCCTATGCCCAAAAGCTAGACCTAGGATGGGTCATAATTAGTGTTGAGCATTCCGATACCGCAAGTATCGGGTATCGGCCGATACTTGCTGTATCGGAATTCCGATACCGACTTCCGATATTTTTTCAATATCGGAATTCGGCATCGGAATCGGAAGTTCAGTTGATTGACGGCCTGACGTCATCATGATGCGCGGTGTGTGCGCATCATGATGCGCCGTCATTTCGGGCCTTCCGGGGGTCTCTGCCGGCCTGCCGGGGGGCTGTGCCGGCCTGCCGGGGGGCTGTGTGGACTGCCCGGGGTCTGTACCGGCCTGCCGGGGGGCTGTGCCGGCCTGCCGGTGGTCTGTGCACCCTGTGGGGGTCTGTACCGGCCTGCCGGGGGGCTGTGCCGGCCTGCCGGTGGGCTGTGCCGGCCTGCCGGGGGGCTGTGCTGATGTCCGGGGGTCTGTGCAAGCATCGTCCGATGGGACTACAAGTCCCATCGGGCGATGCCTGCTACCATGACAGTGATTGACACATTAGCCAATGATGGGACAGTAGTAGTCCCATCATCCGGCTAATGTGTTAAATGTTAAAAAAAAAAAAAAAAAATACTACATGCTACATACATACTACATGCATGCTACATATATACTACATACATACTACATACATGCTACATACATACATGCTACATACATACTACATACATACTACATACATACTACATACATACTACATATATACTACATATATACTACATACATACTACATACATGCTACATACATACTGCATGCTACATACATACTACATACATACTACATGCATGCTACATACATACTACATATATACTACATACATACTACATACATGCTACATACATACTGCATGCTACATACATACTACATACATACTACATGCATACTACATATATACTACATACATACTACATACATACTGCATGCTACATATATACTACATGCTACATACATACTACATATATACTACATGCATGCTACATACATACTACATACTACATATATACTACATACATACTACATATATACTACATACATACTGCATGCTACATACATGCTACATACATACTACATACATACTACATGCATGCTACATGCATGCTACATGCATGCTACATGCATGCTACATACATACTACATGCATGCTACATACATACCACATACATACTACATGCTACATACATACCACATATATACTACATACATACAATACATTCATACAATACATACATAGACATACAGTACATATAACATAGAGTAACATACTTACCAATACTTGTCACATTGTTCCCCGAAGCCATTGTCTATTCCGGGATAAATATTAACATAACAAACCACAAAAATACTCACCCACGATCCGAAGCAGTCCACGAGTGTGTCCCACGACGATCTTGGGTAGAGAACTGCAGCATCAGATGATGCTGCCGTTCTCTACGGGCTGTAGGAATCCAATGACGGAAGGTAGGTATCCTTCCGCACTGTATTCCTCCGCCACTTAAAAAAAAAAAGTCCCTAGTCTCACTTTATGCCATTGCTGTGTGGGAATTTCCCACACAGCAATGGCATAAAGTGAGACTAGGGACTTTTTTTTTTTTAAGTGGCGGAGGAATACAGTGCGGAAGGATACCTACCTTCCGTCATTGGATTCCTGCAGCCCGTAGAGAACGGCAGCATCATCTGATGCTGCAGTTCTCTACCCAAGATCGTCGTGGGACACACTCGTGGACTGCTTCGGATCGTGGGTGAGTATTTTTGTGGTTTGTTATGTTAATATTTATCCCGGAATAGACAATGGCTTCGGGGAACAATGTGACAAGTATTGGTAAGTATGTTACTCTATGTTATATGTACTGTATGTCTATGTATGTATTGTATGAATGTATTGTATGTATGTAGTATATATGTGGTATGTATGTAGCATGTAGTATGTATGTGGTATGTATGTAGCATGCATGTAGTATGTATGTAGCATGCATGTAGTATGTATGTAGTATGTATGTAGTATGTATGTAGTATATATGTAGTATGTAGTATGAATGTAGTATATATGTAGTATGTATGTAGCATGTAGTATGTAGCATGCATGTAGTATATATGTAGTATGTATGTAGTATGTATGTAGCATGCATGTAGTATATATGTAGTATGTAGCATGTAGTATGTATGTAGCATGCATGTAGTATGTAGCATGTAGTATGTATGTAGCATGCATGTAGTATATATGTAGTATGTATGTAGTATGTATGTAGCATGCATGTAGTATGTATGTAGCATGTAGTATGTAGCATGCATGTAGTATATATGTAGTATGTAGCATGTAGTATGTATGTAGCATGCATGTAGTATGTAGCATGTAGTATGTATGTAGCATGCATGTAGTATATATGTAGTATGTATGTAGTATGTATGTAGCATGCATGTAGTATGTATGTAGCATGTAGTATGTAGCATGCATGTAGTATATATGTAGTATGTAGCATGTAGTATGTATGTAGCATGCATGTAGTATATATGTGTTATGTATGTAGCATGTAGCATGCATGTAGTATGTATGTAGTATATATGTGGTATGTATGTAGCATGCAGTATGTATGTAGCATGCATGTAGTATATATGTAGTATGTATGTTGCATGTAGTATTTATGTAGTATGAATGTAGCATGTATGTAGTATGTAGTATGAATGTAGCATGTATGTAGTATGCATGTTGTATGTATGTAGCATGTAATTTTTTTTTTTTTTTTTACATTTAACACATTAGCCGGATGATGGGACTACTACTGTCCCATCATTGGCTAATGTGTCAATCACTGTCATGGTAGCAGGCATCGCCCGATGGGACTTGTAGTCCCATCGGACGATGCCTGCACAGACCCCCGGAGCCTGCACAGACCACCGGCAGGCCGGCACAGCCCCCCGGCAGGCCGGCACAGCCCCCCGGAGCCTGCACAGCCCCCCGGCAGGCCGGCACAGCCCCCCGGCAGGCCGGCACAGCCCCCCGGAGCCGGCACAGCCCCCCGGCAGGCCGGCACAGCCCCCCGGCAGGCCGGCACAGCCCCCCGGAGCCTGCACAGACCACCGGCAGGCCGGCACAGACCACCGGAGCCTGCACAGACCCCCTGGCAGGCCGGCACAGCCCCCCGAAAGGCCCGTACAGACCCCAGAGAGGCTGTACAAGGGCAGGAAAGGGTTTTTCTTATTCCGATACCGGAAGTCCCATAGACTTGAATGGGACTTCCGGTATCGGAATCGGCGATACCGATACTTTTTTTAAAGATCGGCCGATACCATCCGATACGATACTTTGAAGTATCGGACGGTATCGCTCAACTCTAGTCATAATAGGAAATGTATGCTTGGGACATATGCACACCCCATCTTCTGTGACAAGTATGCTAACAAATACATTGGAGAAAGGACGCCCAGCTCTGTTTCAACCTTGCAACAACGAGTTCCATATCACGGAACTACCACACAGCATCCAACTGCCAATCATTTAATAGACTTTACTCATGACAACAGTATGGTGTCAGGAAGCTATAAGGATCAGTTGGGGTGCACAGTCTTCCAGAGAACTAAGCAAGACAACCAAGTAGCAATGTCCATAGAGGACGTAATGGAGAAGGAAATTGTAAAAGATGAGACCAACAGCTGGGTCGCACCTCTTCCCTTCAGATCCCACAGACCACGTCTACTGAAGAACAGAAATCAAGCATTAAAACGTTTCTCATCTCTCAAACATAATCTGCAAAAGAAACCAGAGATGAAAGATCACTTTTTCTCCTTCATGTCAAAGATTTTTGAGCACTGCCATGCAGAACTAGCTCCCACTCTCAAAGACTCTGAAGAATGCTGGTTCCTACCCATGTTTGGAGTATACCACCCTAAGAAACCAGGCCAGATTAGAGTGGTGTTTGACTCCACTGCTAAGTTTGATGATTTCTCCCTGAATGATGTTCTACTGGCAGGACCAGACCTCAATAACAAACTACTGGGAGTACTTATGCGCTTCCATAACAATTCCATTGCCTTCATCGCTGACATCCAGCAAATGTTCCATTGTTTTCTTGTGAGAGAGAGAGAGACAGGAACTTCCTAAGATTCTTCTGGTACAGAGACAATGATCCTACTAAAGAGGTCACAGAGTACCGCATGAAAGTGCACATCTTTGGCAATAGCCCTTCACCTGCAGTCACCATTTATGGACTCAAAAGGTCAGCTCAAGAAGGAGAAACAGAATACGGATCAGATGTCAGACAATTCATAGAAAAAGACTTTTATGTTGACGACTGTCTGAAAGCCATGCCTTCAAATGAGACTCCCATCAGTTTTCTCAGGAGAGCCCAAGAGATGCTTGCTTGCTCTAACCTCAGGCTTCACAAAATAGCCTCAAACAGCCAAGAACTCATGAAAGCATTCCCTTCACAAGACTTGTGTAACCGTCTCAGAGACCTGGACCTGGGGTCAGACCCCACACTAATGCAATGCAGCCCCGGGCTCTCTGGAATCTACAGTCAGACACTTTTACCTTTCAGGTCAGCCAGGAAGAAAAGCCTTTCACACGCAGAGGTGTCCTGTCTACCATCAACAGTCTCTACGATCCCCTGGGGTTTGCAGCTCCTGTCACTGTACAAGGCAAAGCCTTACTAAGAGACTTAACTAAGGAAACATCTGACTGGGATGCACCTCTACCACCTGATAAGAGAATCCAGTGGGAAGTATGGAAGAACTCTTTAGCAGCCCTCTCCAACCTGAATGTGCCAAGACCATACACCCCTGTGCCGTCTACAGAAATACAAAGTCAAAGACTGTACGTATTTGCAGATGCTTTTGTCAAAGCAATTGTTGCTGTTGCCTATCTCAAAACTATAGACTCCAAATGTAAGAGCCACATCGGATTCGCTATAGGGAAGGCCAAACTGGCTCCACAACCAGAGAACACTATATCAAGGTTAGAGCTTTGTGCTGCAGTCTTAGCCATTGAGTTAGCAGAGTTCATTGCATCCGAGATCGATATTGACCTGACACAAGCCAAGTTCTATTCAGACAGCAAAGTAGTCCTGAGATACATCTACAATGAAACTAGACGATTCTATGTTTATGTCAACAACAGAGTGCTACGAATTAGGAGATCAGTTCATCCAAAACAGTGGCATTACATTCCTATGGAACAAAATCCTGCAGATCATGCCACTAGGGCAGTTGCAAGTCGACTAGGAAGCACAACATGGCTCTCAGGACCAAAACTATTGTACACTGCGGAACGTTGTCCAGACACCTTTGAACTAGTAGGAGAGGACTCAGATGCTGAAATCCACCCTCAGGTGTCTATACTCCATACAATGACTTCTGCTATCCAGCTTGGATCTCACAGATTTGACAAGTTTTCAAGTTGGAAGTCACTCATTCGAGCCATTACCTGCCTGACTCATATAGCTTGCTCATTCAAGACCACCAGAGCTGGTGACACAGAAAAATGTAAAGGGTGGCAGCTCTGTAAAAACACCTATGTTACCTCCGACTTGGAATTTTTCAGAAACCACATCATCTTCACTGTTCAAAGAGAAACCTAATCTGAGGATTGGTGACCTCGTCCTTGTGAAAGACTGCCAAGTCCACCGGAACCAGTGGCCACTTGGTCTAGTGACCGCAACATTCCCAAGTAAGGATGGCAACATCCGCAAAGTTGAACTGAGGATGGCCAAAGGAAATGAACTTAAAGGGAATCTGTCACCCTTTTTTTGGCCTTGCAGCTGCCGGCATAGACATCGGGGGCTTATCTACAGCATTCTGTAATGCTGTAGATAAGCCCCCGATGTAACCTGAAAGAGAAGAAAAACACGTTATATTATACTCACTGAGGTGGGCGGTCCAGTCCGATGGGTGGCGCCGTCCCGTCCGGCGCCTCCCTTCTTCATGCGATGACGTCCTCTTCTCCCGTCCTGTTATGGCTCTGGCAAAGGCGCATTGCTCTGCCCTGTTGAGGGCACAGCAGAGTCCTGCAGTGCGCAGGTGCCAGACCTCTCCCAATGCCTGCGCACTGCAGGACTCTGCTCTGCCCTCAACAGGCAGAGCAATGCGCCTGCGCCGGAGCCATTACAGGACGGGAGAAGAGGACGTCATCGCAAGAAGGGAGGCGCCGGATGGGACGGCGACACCCATCGGACCGTACCGCCCACCTCGGTGAGTATAATATAACGTGTTTTTCTTCTCTTTCAGGTTACATCGAAAGCTTATCTACAGCAGTACAGAATGCTGTAGATAAGCCCCCGATGTCTAAGCCGGCAGCTGCAAGGCCAAAAAAAGGGTGACAGATTCCCTTTAAGACATTCTCCAGACCAGTAACTGAGCTGGTCCTATTGTTGTCTTCTGAGAAAAAGAATAGTGGAATCCGTTTGATGCCAGACGGGGAGTGTTCTGTCGCCAACATTTGATTTATAATCCTTTATAATTATCTGCTTGTTAATGTTTACAGTGTTTTCTTTGGCTCCATCTAGTGACCAGAGTCATAACCGCAGTGTGTTTTACTTTCAGTTTGCTGTATTTCACTCCGTTGCAGTGCATCTTGGTAAGATTTGCAATGCACTCTGGTAGCCTTTTGCAAAGGATTATTGTATTTCCCTCCAGTCCACCATTTTCCTTCAGCATGCATTCAGGAAGCATCTCATTTCTCTTCTCCCCTTGTGATAGCATCGCTGGTATGTATTTATGTTTCCTGTATCCAATTCCTGTCTCATACTAGCCTGCTTAGTTAGTTCTCCCCTGATTAACTATTAGTGCAGATGATGTATTATGTATATATGAATCCCTGATGAACCCAGTATTGACTGTATACATATATGTTTGTATTGTAGTTTCACCGTGCCAATATACCATCACGTTCAATAAAGCACAGATTCAACCTACAGTCGCCTTATTGGATCCCGGTATAGTGGTTTAGCTGCCTGTATAAGCCACATGAATTCTGCTTCTTTTAGTGAAGAGGCTACAGCACTTTCATGAGTTTTACAATCCCTTCAAACAGCTTATGTTCGAGGTAGCCAAAAGTCAAATCCCCATTGGTCTAATATTGCTGACATATTCTAAAGGTAGACTATCAATATTGTCAAGTAATCTTGGACTGATAACTTTAATTACCTGGAGTTTCTTTTGCTGGATTTTGTCTTGTAGAATTGAAAGGCACTTTGTAAAATCAGTGAAGTCTTGGTCTGGTGTTTCCAGGAATTCACATCCCTATAAACATACAAAAAGATAGCAGAAAATAATAATAAAAAAAACAAATAACATTATTCAAGCCTCAACAGATTACTATAACACAAAAACAAAATAGTAGCACAAGAAAATAAGAATTGTACTGCAG
Organism: Dendrobates tinctorius; assembly: GCF_039654945.1. Lineage (NCBI taxonomy): Eukaryota > Metazoa > Chordata > Amphibia > Anura > Dendrobatidae > Dendrobates > Dendrobates tinctorius. The sequence goes on from NW_027361829.1 coordinate 59,273,436, forward strand.
CAATGCATTATAGTTTCCTATGAAATTCAGGAAGTGCTGGTCATAGAAATCGAAGCATTGCAATCAAAAAAATTCCTTTTCTTCAGTAAATGACAATATCTGATCTGTACAGTTATAAAGGCAGCACTTAAGGAAATTATATAATCAGAATATTAATTGGGTTCAGCCAGGAATAGGTTCTCTTTTAATTATCTTTTTTTATTTTAAAACAATACATTTTGTAGGTTTTTTTTTCAATACAATTTTTACTTTTGGCATGCAACATGTTCAAGTTATAAAGTAGTTCTAATGTTTACAAGTGTGATAGAATATAATTAATAAAAAGCTATGAAAACCTTTGCAACGATATTTTTTTACTGTTCACTTTCTTTCTAAAGAAATACATACATATGTAATAATCCAAACAGTATAATGGCCCCACAGTCCTACATACAGTATAATTGCCCTCACATAGCCTTCCATACAGTATAATGGGCCACCTATAGACCTCTATACAGTATAAAGGCCCTACATAGTCCTGCATACTGAATAATGGCTCCACATAGTCCTCCATACAGAATAATGGGCCCCACATAGACCTCTATATAGGATAATGGGCCCCATATAGTCCTCCATACAGTATAATGGCCCCACATAGTCCTCCATACATAATAATGGGCTCCACATACTTAGTCCTATATACAGTACAATGAGCCCCACACAGTCATCCATATAGTATAAAGGCCCCACATAGTCATCCATACAGTATAATAGCCCCACATAGTCCTCCATACATAATAATGGGCTCCACAAACATAGTCCTATATACAGTATAATGAGCCCCACACAGTCATCCATATAGTATAAAGGCCCCACATAGTCATCCATACAGTATAATGACCCCACATAGTCCTCCATATAGTATAATGACCCCAAATTGTCCTCCATACAGTATAATGGCCTTACATAGTGCTCCATACAGTATAATGGTGTCACATTGTCATCCATACACTATAATGGCCCCCACATACATAGTCATCCATACAGTATAAAGCCCCACCATAGACCTCCATACAGAATAATGGGTCCCACATAGTCCTCTATACAGAATAATGGGCCCCATAAAGTTTTCCATATAGTACAATGGCTCCACATTGCCCTCCATAAAGTATAATGGCCACGCATAACCATTTATACAGAATAATGAGTCCTACACAGTCATCCATACAGAATAATGGCTCCACATACTCCCCCATACAGAAAAATGGGTCCTACATAGTCCTCTATACAGAAGAATAGGCCCCACATAGACATACATACAGAATGTTCTGCCCTCTGAATATAGGGCAGCCTGTTGAGTTATGTGCTCTGAATAAAGCAATCTGTTTGTATTATGTGTTGGGTTAATTATAGCACCATCTAGTGGTGGCTGAATTTATAGCTTAGTCTTAAACAGCATTCACAGCCTGTGCCTTTAACAGATGCAATGCACTTTGGGATTGAAGCAATGCATGTGGTAACAAAGCAGTGTATTCTGGGATGAAGGAGACTCCATCTTCTTTTTGTGTATCTCATAGGATGCACATGTGAATTTTGTCCTCCTGTTTAATCCTTGTTTTCCTGTGACTTCTCTACTTGAGTCGCTATCTGGGTAAAGCATATCTGGTAAGAATCAGTGTTTTCTTGCAATGCAGTGATTTACAGAGATGTTATTTACTGTCTAGCAGCCTGGAGATGTCATTAACTGTTTAGCTACCAGTTCACAGTGAATGTAATAAGGGACTCATGTATTCTCACGTTATGTTTGCATCACTGTACACTTTCTATAAATGTATTAGCTGTGTTATCATCTGCCGAATACTTACCTATGTCATTTTGTATTCCTTGTAGTTTTACCACGCATGTTCTATACTGTTCACCAATAAACAAGATAGACTACAGTCTGCTTATTTGGAACACAGAACAGTGGTTTATGCTAGATGCGCAATTGCACACCGTGACAATGTGTATGAAGGCAGAACACAGAATAATGGCCCCCACATACATAGTCCTCCATACAGAATAATGGGTTCCTCATACATAGTTTTCTATACAGTGTAATGGGCCCCACAGTCATCCAGATAGCATAATGGCCACATATAGTCCTCCATACAGTATAATGGCCTTACATAGTGCTCCATGCAGTATAATGGGCACCACATAGTCCTTCACACAGCCTAACGTGCCTCACATTAAAAAAAAAATAAAACAAATCCTCACCTCTCCTCATTCCCTGCTGCTCCAGTCTCCTCAGCATGTTTTTTGAAGCTCTGCACTACAGCACAGAGAGTGTTAAATAGTGACATCATTGTGCTCGCTGCGCTAAGATGTCAGAGGCAGAATGATGGTTGAGAGAACACCAGCTGATGTGTCCTCTTCCATCATTGAAAGTGTGATACCAGGAGGAGAGGGGGCAATCTATGACAGCGGCATTTAACATGCACGCGCTGGAAGCAAGGTTGCAAACCACACCCATCAGCGCCCATGTTACATGACTGTGGGTCACCGATCGGTTCGAATGGCAACCCCTGTGGTTGACATTACCAGATAGCTAGCAAGCAAGCATTTCTGCTACACAGAGCAAGGCTGCTGTGTGTATCACAGGCAATCAAATGATTGCAGCTTCTAGTCTCACATGGAGGCTATTAAAGCAAGTAAAAAGTGGAAAAAAATGTTTTTAAAAATATTAAAAAAATAAGGAAAATAAAAAATACACATATTTGGTATCACCGCATTCAGAATCACCCGATCTATCAATGTATAAAAAGAATTACCGTATATACTCGAGTATAAGCCTACCCGAGTATAAGCCGGGGCACTTAAATTTGCCTTGAAAAACTGGGTAAGCTTATGGACTCGAGTATAAGCCAGGTATGCATTGTCCTCTCATCCCTATCCTGGTATGCATGGCTCCCCCCATCCCTGTCATGGTATGCATGACTACTTATCCCCTATCCTTGTATGTATGGCTATTTATCCCCTATGATTGTAAGCATGACCCCTGTTAAAAAAAAAAAAACAAAAAACCCAACATCCTATTTACCTGCCTGCGCGCCCTCGCTGCATCTCATTCTGGCGCCAGCATCTCTTCCGGCTGGGCCCCGCTCAATGTGCACTCCACGCCTATGGGAGTGGAGAGGCATGCATATTCATTACCTTAATGAGCGGGGCCACGTGATCGCTTGGCCGGAAGAGCTGCTGGTGCCAGAACGAACGAGATGCAGTGCCAGCGAGGGCATGCAGGTAGGCGAGTAGGATGTGTGCTGGAAGACTGTGGCTGCAGATGGCACTGTGCACTATTACAGCAGCGGCACAGACATTAGCCACATCCGCTGGTTCCTGCCCCTGTGACCCGCTGCTCCCCCTTCCCCGCCGTCTTTCTGGGACAGTTGACTCCTGTATAAGCTGAGGGGGGTTTTTTCAGCACAAAAAAAGGTGCTTATACACAAGCATATATGGTAATCCATAAACTGCGTAAAGCGAAAAAAAATCAAAACTCCAGAATTACGTTTTTTTGGTCGCCGCAACATTGCATTAAAATGCAATAATGGGCGATCAAAACATTGTATCTACCCCCAAATGGTGTCAATAAAAACGTCAGCTCGGCATGCAAAAATAAGCCCGCAACCAGCTCCAGATTATGAAAAATGGAGACGCTACGAGTCTCGGAAAATGGCAACTTTTTTTTTTTTTTTTTTTTTTTTTTACAAACTTTGGATTTTTTTCACCACTTAGATAAAAAGAACCTATACATGTTTGGTGTCTATGAACTTGTAATGAACTGGAGAATCATAATGGCAGGGCAGTTATAGCATTTAGCAAACCAAAAAAAAATTGTAGAATTGCATTTTTTTGTAATTTCACCGCCCTTTGAATTTTTTTTCCTGTTTTCCAGCACACTATTTGTTAAAACAAAGTGTGTCATTCTGTGTGTCGTAAAAAACAAGCCCTCATATGGCCATATTGACAGAAAAATAAAGTTATGGCTCTGGGAAGAAGGGGAGCAAAATTCAGAGACACAAAAACGGAAATACCCCTGGTCTATAAAGGGTTACCCTAATTATGTTTTGGTACCTGTTTATCGTAAGTGTGTACAAGTTCACGTTACTGATACCTTGCTGTTACTGATATTACTTGAGCGCTTTATACCTTACAATGGTTCTTTACACCATGGTTCCCCAACTCCAGTCCTCAAGGTCCACCAACAGATCATGTTTTCAGGATTTCCTTAGTATTGCTCAGGTGATAATTGCATCACCTGTGCAATGCAAAGGAAATCCTGAAACATGATCTGTTGGTGGGCGTTGAGGATTGGAGTTGGGCAACCCTGCTTTAGGCTATGTGCCCATGTAGCATTTTTTAAACGCTCAGGAAACGGGTTCTCCTTCCCAGAAAACGCATGTTTTTTTTCCACGCGTTTTTGCAGCGATTTTTCCGCTTTTTTTGTGCCAAAACACGCGTTTTTGATGCGTTTTTTCCGCGCATCTTTTGGACTATAGGAAATGGCCAAAAACACGGACCTAAGCAGAAATTAATGAACATGCTGCGTTTTTTACCGCTACGCGTTTCCTTAGCGGTAAAAAAACGCATCCATTGGCACAAAAAGGCCAAAATGCATTTAAATGAATGGGATGCTTCTTTTAAGCGTTTTTGATGCGGTTTGAACCCGAAAAACACATTAAAAATGCTTAAAAAAACGCTACGTGGGCACACAGCCTTACACTGTTTTTCACCAACAGTACTTCTTGCTTCTCTAGTCCCAAATTAAGGCTGTTTTACACATATCTTTTTGCCTTTTTCCCAGAATCACATAGCCTTTCCCATATTTCTTGGTCATTCTAGTTTTACTGCAGTATGCTGTGTTTTCTAATGAATTTACATATCAATAAAAATCTGTATTTTATTTTTCAATTTATCTTGCTTTGCTTTTCATTTGAGGTTTAGCAAACATAGGAGACTGCCAATTGAGAGGTATAAAAAGGTGTTCACTGATGTAATAATAGCAAGTCCTTTACAGAAAATGTACTTTCTAGAAAGTCTGTGGGTGCAGTCCTCCAAACGCAAAGTACTTTTTAATATTTTATTAGGGTGACTTTCCAATGAGAAGTCATAGTGATTGAGAACTGTGTATAAAAAAAAGTCCTGAACATACTATAGATCTTTGACTATACTGTAGTATTCTGCTTCTGCCAAAAATTGTGAAGAGTGATATACATTGGACTTTGGAATGGTTTTACTGTTCATCTACTTTAATAGACTGAAACTCTACACAAATCACTGTCCATCATTATTGGAAAATTTGTTGTGTACGCTTTCACCTTGGTAGAAATGAACAATCAATTAACAACCTTTGTGTGCAAAGAGCTCTATGAATATTAGATGGCACACATATCTCATTTAAGCAAGCACACAAGCACCATGACTGTGACCAGGGGCCGCCAAGACAGGTAAATAGTGCTTACTGTATGAAGGTGATTACATTGAAAACCTAATTTTAATATCAATTAGAAGATGTTCATACTATTGTTGTTAGGCGTCGGGTTCCTGTCGCTGCACAGCAGGAATCCCGAGCTTTACTTCCGGTGGTCTCCTATTCCTCTCCAGCCGCAGAGGAGGTTGCTCAGCAAACTCGTCGGTCCCGGTGCTCTGCCCAGACCAGCTCCATGGGTTTGCTTGCTGCTGCCACCTCTGGCACAGCTATGGCAATGCATGCTGCTCAGCAACGAGATTCTCCAGGGACTAAGTCCCCATGTCGGGTCACTGAGCATGCCTGTGGAGTGATCTCTCATTGGAGATCAAGGGTCACGTGCTCAGGTCCTGCTCGTGTTCGGATTGGTCCATCCGAGAAGGAAGGTCCCAGACGCTCGCGGCTATAAAAGGTTCGCATGGCCGCTCGGCCATGCGCTAGGATAGCCTGTATTTTCAGACTTTTAAGGAGTGAGTGGTGTATGCATGTATGAATGTCTCTGGTGACTGACTCATTATGAAACCCCTACCCTTGGTATGCATGTGTTGTGCAGCCTAGACTGCTAGCACCCAGGCTTAGGTGTAGGTAGGTCAGAGTTTGAGTCAGGCATTAGCCATCATCAGTGACTCGGCATGCCTCAGTGCCCCGTGCTCCACACTCCATAGTCAGCGTTTATAGCGGCGCTCGTGGCAGCGACGCAGTGCGCTCAGTGAGCCTAGAAAGACTCTAACCCCGTGTCCTTAGGGTAGAGTTCTGTGGCCGCTTGCTGTGAGCTCTTTGGCCGGGCTCTGTGAGTTAAACAGGCTCCGGCATCCACGTTCAGCGGCTGTGCGGCTCTGTGAATTTACAGAGTCAGCTCCTGTTCACATTGGGTGACGTAACCCACGTGTGACTGTTTTTACGCCGCTCTATTCTTCCACCATTACTTAGCAACAGTGTACCACCTCTGTACGGTGGACCCCGGGCTGCGAACGCACCTACTATTATTTTATAATTTGGTGCGTTCCGCCAGTCCTAACATTATCCTAGCGCCAGGGTCTGGCTAGTAACAGCGACTGCTGCAGAACATTCAGCAAATGCAGGGCAGATTGGCGGCTCTCGAGCATCCAGCCTCAGCTGCGGATGTTACTGCGGTCGCTGTTCAGGCAGCCACAGAGGCTGTCTCCCGTGTGACCACTGCCATCCCTGCCCCGACTTTGTCCCGCCTCCCACTGCCCGAGAAGTTCTCGGGTGATATTGCCTCTTGTAGGGGTTTCGTGAGCTAGTGCTCGATACAGCTGGAGCTGCTGGCCGCACGATTCCCCTCCGAGTGGGCCAAAGTGGGATTTATTATTTCCCTCTTGTCGGGCAGGGCTTTGGAGTGGGCCACACCGCTGTGGGAGCGTGGTGATCATGTGGTGCAGAGTGCCTCTCAGTTCTTGGACACTGTGAAGCATGTCTTCCTGGGACCGCGAGTCACCCATGACACCGTGCTCCGGCTGCTGGCATTGTCACAGGGTTTGTCCATGGTCAGCCACTTTGCCATCCAGTTCCGGACGCTGGCCTCGGAGTTAGAGTGGCCAGATAAGGTCCTCATTCCGGCATTCTGGAGAGGTTTGGCTGGCCATGAGGACGCTCTGGCCACCAGTGAGATTCCTGCTACACTGGAGGAGCTTATCACCGTCTCCACCCGTATAGACCTTCGCTTTGCCGAGCGAAGGTTGGAGCGGTCCCAGTGTAGGCAGAGGTTTAGGATGGCATCCAGTTTTGCTAAACCTCTGGAATCTCCCGATCGGGCATCCGAGCGTCAGGTGGCTTCCCGCAAGGGATCCAGGCCCCGGCCCGCTCGACCCCTGTGATCTGTCATGGTTGCCGACAGTCCGGTCACTTTGCCAACCAGTGCCCACAGCGGCTGGGAAGGCGCTCGCCCCTAGTGGCCGTAGGAGGCGGCTCACTAGAATCCGCTGCATTTTCCTCCAAGTTGTCCTTTAAGGGGACACTTGGGTTTGGTTCTTCCACTCTGGCGGTGGAGGTTTGCGTGGATTCCGGAGCGGAGGGTAATTTTATGTCATCTGCTTTTGCTCAACGGCACACGATACCACTGCTTATGATGTCCAAGCCAGTCACCATCAGTGTAGTGAATGGCGCGACTCTGCCCTCACAGATTACCCACCAAACCGCACCACTGTTACTCTCGGTGTCTCCATCTCATCAGGAGACGATACCCTCGGGCATGACGAGGAGGGATATCAACCAGGTCCTTCTAGGGATCCCCTGGTTGCGGTATCACTCTCCCCATATAGAGTGGTCCTTGGGGAGAATTCTTGGTTGGAGTAAGTCATGTGAAGGTAGAGGTCTGAAGGAATGCGTCCAGGTTGCCTCCACCGAGGTCCCCGCAGATCGTTCCTCACTTCCCAAACACTATCGACAATATGCGGACGTGTTCTCCAAAAAGGCGGCGGAGACACTTCCACCGCATTGCCCCTATGACTGTCCTATTGACCTCTTTCCTGGTGCTGAGCCTCCCCGGGGTCAAGTCTATCCCCTCTCTCTCCCGGAGACAGAGGCCATGTCTCAATACATCAGGGAGAATCTGGCAAGAGGATTCATTAGGAAGTCAGTGTCACCAGTGGGGCGGGATTCTTCTTCATCCAGAAGAAGAGTGGGGAACTACGTCCTTGCATCAATTACAGGGGTCTTAATGCCATCACCGTTAAGAATAAATATCCTCTACCCCTGATATCGGAGCTGTTTGATAGGTTACAGGGAGCGAAAGTGTTCACCAAACTTGATCTGTGGGGGGCTTACAACCTGATTCGCATCCGTGATGGGGACAAATGGAAGACGGCATTTAACACCTGACACAGGCACTATGAATATCTGGTGATGCCCTGCGGGCTCTGTAATGCACCAGCCGTCTTCCAAGACTTTGTGAACGATATCTTCTGGGATATGCTTACCACCTCAGTAGTAGTCTATCTGGATGATATTCTCATCTACTCTCCAGATATTGACTCCCACCGGAGAGATGTTTGCAAAGTTTTCGACCTCCTGTGGGGAAACTCCCTCTATGCCAAGTTGGAGAAGTGTGTGTTTGAGCAGGAGTCCATGCCTTTCTTGGGGTATATCATCTCTGCCCAGGGTTTGGCCATGGATCCTGCCAAGCTACAGGCGGTGATGGATTGGCAGGAACCCCATTCTCTCAAAGCGGTGCAGCACTTTATGGGGTTCATAAATTACTATCGCCAATTCATTCCCCACTTCTCAACTTTGGTAGCGCCCTTGGTAGCCCTCACCAAGAAGGGTGCAAACCCCAAGTTGTGGTCAGAACCTGTCTCCAAGGCCTTCTCCTCTATTAAATCCCATTTCGCTAGCGCTCCCATTCTACATCGCCCTGATGTGGATAAACCCTTCCTTATGGAGGTGGATGCCTCTTCCGTCGGTGCTGGAGCGGTCCTGTTCCAGAAGGACTCGCAAGGTCGGAAGCACCCATGCTTCTTCTTCTCCAAGACCTTCACACCAGTGCAGAGGAATTATTCCATTGGCGACAGGGAGTTGCTAGCAATGAAGTTGGCCTTTTCAGAGTGGAGACACCTCCTGGAGGGGGCTCGTCACCCTTTGCAGGTGTTCACCGACCACAAGAATTTGGTCTATTTACAAACAGCCCAGCGGCTGAATTCTCACCAGGCCAGATGGTCCTTGTTCTTCTCCCGATTCCACTTCACCCTGCATTTTCTCTCCAGGGAGAAGAACGTCTGGGCCAATGCTCTCTCCCGCTCCATGGTGTCATTGGAGGAGGAGCAGCCCTGGCTGATAGTCCCGTCTGAGAGCCTGAGGACCGTGGCTCCGGTCTCCCTTGAGTCTGTACCTCCGGGCAAGACTTTTGTCCCTGCCCAACTGCGACCGGAAGTCATCTCTTGGGCTCATTCGTCCAGGCTGGGTGGACATTTTGGGACCAAATGGACCTCTGAGCTTCTGGCGAGGATGTACTGGTGGCAGCATATGGCCTGTGACGTCAGGGACTATATACGGGCATGCGTCTCTTGCGACCAGAATCGGCCCTCTCGGCAGCGGCACACTGGGTTACTCTATCCTCTGCCGGTTGCTGACAGGCCCTGGGAGATGGTCGGTATGGACTTTGTGGTGGATCTTCCCAAGTCCAGTGGCAGCACCGTCATTTGGGTGATCACCGATTATTTCTCCAAGATGGTGCATCTGGTACCACTCTCTCGGCTACCTTCGGCACGGGGCCTGGCAGCGTTGTTTATTAAATATGTTTTCTGCCTGCACGGCATGCCGGATAAGATTGTCAGCGACCGGGGTCCTCAGTTTGTGTCTCGGTTCTGGAGAGAGCTCTGTTCTCTGCTCAGCATAGAGCTAAATCTCTCCTCGGCCTATCATCCCGAGACGAACTGGTTGGTTGGGAGAGCCAACCAGACCCTGGTGACATATCTGCGACATTTTGTCTCGGCCAGGCAGGATGATTGGGCACCCTTGCTGCCGTTGGCGGAGTTCGCCTTGAACAACCCGGTGGCCGACTTCACCGCTCAGACCCCATTCCTCTTAAATTACGGCCAGCATCCGCGCGTCCCCGTACCCATGCCCGTGTCGTCCACCGACTCTAGGGTGGCAGACTGGGTGGTGGAGGCACGTGACATTTGGGATCGCATGCAGGATGCTATCCGGGCCTCCAATGAGAGAATGAGGTCCTCCGCTGACACTCGTCGGCGCCCGGCTCTAACCTTCGCCCTTGGTGACATAGTGTGGCTCTCCGCTCGAAAAAAATCAGGCTGCGGGTGGAATCCGCTAAGTTCACACCGCGCTATATTGGCCCTTTCAAGGTCCTCGAGCAGATCAACCCTGTGGTCTACCGCCTGGCTCTTCCACCACACTTGACTATCTCGGACACGTTTCATGTGTCTCTCCTTAAGCCGGTGCACATGTCCTGGTTTTCTGAGCCATCTGCTGGAACCATCAGACCTGTCGTCAGACGATTTTGAGGTCAATGCCATCGTGGGATGCGGGATGCAAGATGATGCGGGGCAAATTTTTTTTTACTTAGGCTGGTTTCACACTTGCGTTTTTTGCGCTGTACTTTAGCGCTAAAAAACGCATGCGTTTTTTCCTATATTTTGCATGGGATGCGCTTATGTGCGCATGCACATACGTTTGTATGCGTTTTTCCGAGCATGCGCTTTTTTGTGGTGTGCGCTCGGGCGCACAAAATGCATCCTGTTGCATTTTTTGAGCGTCCGACTTGCCTCAAAAAAACGCATGCGCGCGCAATGCGTTTTTTTTACAGCAAGACACCCATTATAAGTCTATGGGTGCGCATATGTGCGCATTGCCATGCTCATGTATGCGTTTTTTTGCGCATGCGTTTTTTGTTGACCATTAGTTAGATAATGGAATTTAGGGGTTTGGGTTAGAGTTAGTGTTAGTTAAGGGGGTTTAGGGTTAGTGTTAGTTAAGGGGGTTTAGGGTTAGGGTTTGGGTTAGTATGGTTTGGTTAAGGGTTAGGGTTTAGGGTTAGTTAGGGTTTATGGTTAGGGTAGGGTTAGGTTAAGGGTTAGGGTTAGTATGGTTTGGTTAAGGGTTAGGGTTAAGGTCAGGGTCAGGGTTAGGGTAAGATTTGGTTAAGGGGTAGGGTTAGGGTCAGGGTCAGGGTTAGTAAAGTCATGGCTTGGGTTAGTGTGAGGGGCCAACTAATGTTGGAAAAAAACGCAAACGCGGTAAAAACGCACTAAAAACGCATACAAACGCATAAAAACGCTGCTTTTTTTCATGCATGCTCATAAAAATGCTTGAAAAAAAAAGCAGCATTTGTATGCATTTGTATGTGTTTTTTCCATGCTTTTTTTGCAGGAAAAACGCGCTGCAAAAAAAGCAAGTGTGAAGGTAGCCTTAGTGGATTGGAAGGGTCATGGTCCAGAGGCGCGGACCTGTGAGCCAGTGGAAAACATCCACGCTCCTCTTCTCATTGCGGAATTTGAGCGGAGCGAGGCTCAGAGAGGAGGGGGCCCTAGGAGGGTGGGTAACGTTAGGCGTCGGGTTCCTGTCGCTGCACAGCGGGAATCCCGAGCCTTACTTCCGGTGGTCTCCCATTCCTCTCCAAAAAACATGAAGTATGGAGGGCACAGCTAGCAGTAACACGGGTTCACCACGGATGTACAAGGAAACATTATGCGAAAAAGAAGAAAAAGAGGTACATCCAACAAGGGAACTCCAGTACAAAAATATCAAAGTGAAAAACATGTATAAATTTTATTGAGAGCATGTACACAACACAGCAAGATAAAAACACTTAAACACACAAGAAGCATGTCACAATCATATGATGCTGAAAAAGTGACTTTCCCACAGAAGATACCCCTATTAAACAACAATTTGATTTAGGTATGAATGCAGCAGACAACTGGGCAAAAAAGAAATAAAAGAATATCTATGACGCTCAACATATGAGCATAGATCATATATTGTGAAAAAGCCCCAAAAAGGGCAACACATTAAACACAGCACCATGCAGCAAAGGAACCCAGTAATTCAGAACAGCCAAGAGATTATATTGAGGCTGTTCAAGGATTGATAACCTTTAAGTTGGAGAAAGGGAAATGGGAAACCCTTACATATCCAGAGGTGAAGTGTTGGCAATGGACGGTCAAAAGGAATAATAGCCCAATTACAAATGAAGCCAGTAGCCTGCGGGGTAAATCAAAGAGGGAACCGCACCCAGTCGCAGAGGAGGTTGCGCAACTCTGGCACAGCTATGGCAATGCATGCTGCTCAGCAACGAGATTCTCCAGGGAATAAGTCCCCATGTCGGGCCACTGAGCATGCCTGTGGAGTGATCTCACATTGGAGATCAAGGGTCACGTGCTCAGGTCCTGCTCGTGTTCGGATTGATCCATCCGAGAAGCCAGAAAGGTCCCGGATGCTCGCGGCTATAAAAGGTTCGCATGGCCGCTCGTCCATGCGCTAGGATAGCCTGTATTTTCAGACTATAAGGAGTGAGTGGTGTATGCACTTATGAATGTCTCTGGTGACTGACTCATTATGAAACCCCTACCCTTGGAATGCATGCGTTGTGCAGCCTAGTCTGCTAGCGCCCAGGCTTAGGCGTAGGTAGGTCAGAGTTTGAGTCAGGCATTAGCCATCATCAGTGACTCGGCACGCCTCAGTGCCCCATACTCCACACTCCATAGTCAGTGTTTATAGCGGCGCTCATGGCAGCGACGCCGCGCATTCAGTGGGCCTAGAAGGACTCTAACCCCGTGTCCTTGGGGTAGAGTTCTGTGGCCGCTTACTGTGAGCTCTTTGGCCGGGCTCTGTGAGTTAAACAGGCTCTGGCATCCACGTTCAGCGGCTGTGCGGCTCTGTGAATTAACAGAGTCCGCTCCTGTTCACATTGGGTGACGTAACCCACGTGTGACTGTTTTTACGCCGCTCTATTCTTCCGCCATTACCTAGCAGCAGTGTACCACCTCTGCACGGTGGACCCCGGGCTGCGAACGCAACTACTATTATTTTATAATTTGGTGCGTTCCGCCAGTCCTAACATTTGTGTCATTAGAAATACTGCTAATTTCCATGACTCTGTTGTACTAGCAGCCATTTATTGATTTTTTTTCTGTCTGCCATATTTATCCCATGCCACGAAGTGCACAACAAATAGCATATGAAGCATGACTTTTAACCAAGAGGTAGGAAAAAATGGGTAAAACATGGATTTATTCTGCACTGCTGAATAACTAGAAGTCCAAATGTATTTTCATAAAGATATGTGGTTTTATTCAATGAGTTTCAAAGTTCTTAGACTTCTTCATCAGGAAATACAGCAAACATTTGTGGCATTTCCTGATGAAGAAGTCTTAGAACTTTGAAACGCGTTGAATAAAGCATATGCCCGGACTTCTAGTTATTCAGCAGCGCAGAATAAATCCACGTTATACCCATTTTTTTTTCCTACGGTTGGTCATCAGTGGACCTGTGGATCTGCTGTAGCGAATATTCCTACAAGCTATATTATAGCTCCATATGGTGAGTACAATTCAATTGTGTTAACCATTTGTGTCTTGGATAAGACCCTATTTTGCGCTATTTTCTCCAGCATCACTCATTGGATTTTACCTAGAGGTGAGAGAATTTATTCGAAGGAAATTGAATTAACAAATTTCACAAGAATATGGATTTTTTGCTATTTTGTCTACGTGAATTCAGTAAGCAAAATGGGGGCAGTTGCGATTGCCATTTTGTTGAAGCATAAACTGCAAGGTAATCAGTTAAAAAAAAAATAAAATGAAATAAATCAAACCTCACCAATCACCTTGTTCTTTTCTTTTCCCCTTCCTTTGTTGCATGTATCCTCTAACAGCTTAACTCCATGCCATGGCCTCAATTTCTCACTAGGCCTCTGATGTAACTTTACACTGTGCCATTGTGGCCCACATCATGAGGTCAGATATTACGATGTGTGTTTTCCAAGGCACAGTCAATGCAGTGACGTCAGAGGCCTAGCCTGCGATTCAAGACAAGGAGTGAAGCGGCCAAAAAGATGTGCGCAACAAGGGAAAGGAGAAAAGAAGAGGAGTGGACATCCAATAGTGGGCTGCGAGACATGTGAGCATTATTTCATTATTATTATTTTTTTTTTAACTCCTAAACGCTGGGGTTACTTAAGAGTGTAATAAGGAATATTTAATCCCCAGGAAATACCTTTGCTCTGCATCAAGTTTACCTATAAAATTTGCAGTGTTTGCCAAATTTTATCTTGCAGATTCGATCATCTCTAGTCTATTATAGTTGTCTGTCTTCTTGCAGGTTCCCATTAACCGCTTCACCCCCAAGGGTGGTTTGCACGTTCATGACCGGGCCAATTTTTACAATTCTGACCACTGTCCCTTTATGAGGTCATAACTCTGGAACGCTTCTATGGATCCCGGTGATTCTGACATTCTTTTCTCGAGACATATTGTACTTCATGATAGCGGTAAAATTTCATTCAAATAACTTGCGTTTATTTGTGAAAAAAAATGGAAATTTGGCAAAAATTTTGAAAATTTTGCAATTTTCCAACTTTTAATTTTTATGCCCTTAAATCACAGAGATACGGCACACAAAAAACTTGATAACTAACATATCCCACATGTTTACTTTACATAAGCACAATTTTGGAACCAAAATTTTTTTTTGTTAGGAAGTTATAAGGGTTAAAAGTTGACCAGCGATTTCTCATTTTTACAACACCATTTTATTTTTAGGACCACATCACATTTGAAGCCACTTTGAGGGGTCTATATGATAGAAAATACCCAAAAGTGACACCATTATAAAAACTGCACCCCTTAAGGTGCTTAAAACCACATTCAAGGAGTTAATTAACCCTTTAGGTGCGTCACAGGAATTTTTTTGAATATTTAAAAAAAAATGAACATCTAACTTTTTTTCACAAAAAAAATATTTCAGGTTCAATTTTTTTTATTTTACCAAGGGTAACAGGAGAAATTGGACTGCAAAAGTTATTGTTCAATTTGTCCTGAGTACGCTGATACCTGATTTGTGGGGGGGAACGACTGTTTCGGCGCATGGCAGAGCTCAGAATGAAAGGAGCGCCGTTTGACTTTTTCAATGCAAAATTGGCTGGAATTCAGATCGGACGCCATGTCACGTTTGGAGAGTCCCTGATGTACCTAAACAGTGGAAACCCCCTACAAGTGACTCCATTTTGGAAACTAGACCCCCCCAAGGAACTTATCTAGATATGTGGTGCGAACTTTGAACCCACAAGGGCTTTACAGAAGTTTATAACGTACAGCGGTACAATTAAAAAATCATTTTTGTGGAAAAAATATGATCTTTTCACCCCAATTTTTTATTTTCCCAAGGGTAACAGGTCCCTAAAAGTTATTGTGCAATTTGTCCTGAGTATGCTGATACCCCACATGTGGGGTAAACGACTATTTGGGCGCATGGCAGAGCTCGGAAGGAAAGCAGCGCCATTTGACGTTTTTGGCTGGAATTGAGATCGGACACCATGTCGCGATTGGAAAACCCCTGATGTACCTAAACAGTGGAAACCCCCCACAAATGACACCATTTTTGAAACTAGACCCCCTAAGGAACTTATCTAGATGTGTGGTGAGAACTTTGAACCCCCAAGGGCTTCACAGAAGTTTATAACATAAAGCCGTACAATTAAAAAATCATATTTTTTCCACAAAAATGATCTTTTCACCCTCAATTCTTATTTTTCCAAGGGTAACAGCACCCTAAAAGTTATTGTGCAATTTGTCCTGAGTACGCTGATACCCCACATGTGGGGGTAAACCACTATTTGGGCGCATGGCAGAGCTCGGAAGGGAAGAAGCGCCATTTGACGTTTTTGGCTGGAATTGAGATCGGACACCATGTCGCGATTGGAAAACCCCTGATGTACCTAAACAGTGGAAACCCCCCACAAATGACACCATTTTGTAAACTAGGCCCCCCAAGGAACTTATCTAGATGTGTGGTGAGCACTTTGAACCCCCCAGTGCTTCACAGAAGTTTATAACGCCCGGGCGTGAAAATAAAAAATTTGTATTTTTTCCACAAACATGATCTTTTAGTCACCATTTTTTCTTATTTTCCCAAGGGTAACAGGAGAAATTGAACCCCAAAAGTTGTTGTCCAATTTGTCCTGAGTATGCTGATACCCCATATGTGGGAGAAAACTACTGTATGGACACACGTCAGGGCTCGGAAGGGAAGTAGTGACGTTTTGGAATGCAGACATTGATGGAATGGTCTGCGGGTGTCATGTTGCCTTTGGAGAGCCCCTAATGTACCTAAACAGTGGAAACACCCACAAATTACCCCATTTTGGAAACGAGAACCCCTAAGGAACTTATCTAGATGTGTGGTGAGCACTTTGAACCCCCAGTGCTTCACAGAAGTTTATAATGCCCGGGCATGAAAATAAAAAAATCGTATTTTTTCCACAAACATGATCAATTAGTCGCCAATTTTTTCATTTTCCCAAGGGTAACAGGAGAAATTGGACCGCAAAAGTTGTTGTCCAATTTGTCATGAGTACGCTGACACCCCATATGTGGGAGAAAACTACTGTATGGACACACGTCTGGGCTCGGAAGGGAAGCAGTGCCATTTTGGAATGCAGACTTTGATGGAATGGTCTGCGGGTGTCATGTGCGTTTGGAGAGCCCCTGATGTACCTAAACTATTGAAACTCCCCACAAGTGACCCCATTTTGGACACTAGACCCCCCACGGAACTTATCTAGATGTGTGGTGAGCACTTTGAACCCCCAAGTGCTTCACAGAAGTTTATAACGCTCGGACGTGAAAATAAAAAAATCATTTTTTTCCACAAAAATGATATTTTTGCCCCCAATTTTTTATTTTCCTAAGGGTAACAGGAGAAATTGGACCCCAAAAATTGTTTTGCAATTTGTCCTGAGTAGGCTGATACCCTACATGTGGGGGTAAAACACTGTTTGGGCACATGGCAGAGCTTGGAAGGGAAGGAGCACCATATGACTTTTTCAACTCAGAATTGGCTGGAATTGAGATCAGACGCAATGTTGCATTTGGAGAGCCCCTGATGTGCCCAAACAGTGGAAACCCCCAATTCTAACTCCAACCCGAACCCCAAAACACCCCTAACCGCAATCTCAGCCCTAACCCAAGCCCTAACCCTAACCCTAACCCTAACGGAAAAATGGAAATAAATACATTTTTTTAATTTTATTATTTTTCCCTAACTAAGGGGGTGATAACGGGGGGTTTGATTTACTATTTATGGCGGTTTTTATGTTTGGCGGCTGTCGCACGCTAAAAGACGCTTTTTATTGTAAAAATAGTTTTTGCATCACCACATATTGAGAGCTATAATTTTTCCGAATTTTGACCCACCGAGTCATGTGAGGTCTTATTTTTTGCGGGACGAGTTGACGTTTTTACTGGTACCATTTTCGGGCACGTGACATTTTTTGATCGCTTTTTATTCCGATTTTTGGGATGCAGAATGAACAAAAACCAGCGTTTCATGAATTTCTTTTGGGGGAGTGCGTTTACACCGTTCCGCGTGCGGTAAAATTGATAAAGCGGTTTTATTCTTCGGGTCAGTACGGTTACAGCGATACCTCATTTAGGTCTTTTTTTATGTTTTGGCGCTTTTATGCAATGAAAACTATTTTATATAAAAAATAATTATTTTTGCATCGCTTTATTCTGCGAGCTATAACTTTTTTATTTTTTCGCTGATGATGCTGTGTGGCGGCTCGTTTTTTGCGGGACAAGATGACGTTTTAAGCGGTACCATGGATATTTATATGCGTCTTTTTGATCGCGCGTTATTACACTTTTTGTTTGGCGGTATGATAATAAATCATTATTTTTTGCTTCGTTTTTTATTTTTATTTTTTAAGGGGTTCGCTAAAGGGGTTAACTAATGGGACAGTTTTATAGGGCGGGTCGTTACGGACGCGGCGATACCTAATGTGTACTTTTATTGTTTTGGGTTTTTTTTTACTTTCAAAAAATGAATTTATTGGGGAATATTTTTTTTTTTTTTACTAATTTATTTGGCGATTTTTTAAAAATTATTTTTACACTTTTTATTTTTTTTTACTTTATTACATAGTCCCAGGTGGGACATCACTGTCCTGTGACAGATCGCTGATCTGTCACATCACAGATCACTGTGACAGATCAGCGATCTGACACAGGCACTGCAGAAGGCTTCCTCATGCTTGCGCTTTGCAGGCACTGAGGAAGCCAGCTTCCTGCAGGCCCCCGAAGGCCCCCGTCGCCATCTTGGATTCGGGGGCCTGGAGGAAAGGAGTCCCCCGCAGCAGCGCTGCACATTGCGCTGCCGTGGGGGGCTCAGGGAAGCAAGGAGGGAGCCCCCTCCCTGCCGATGCTTCCCTTTAACTCCCGGTACACCGCGATCATGTTTGATCGCGGTGTGCAAGGGATTAACGTGTCGGGGCGGTCCGTGACCGCCCCTGACACATTGTGCCGGGTGTCAGCTGTGATAATCAGCTGACACCCGGCCGCGATCAGCGGCGCTCACCACGTGGGCGCCGCTGATCGCGGTGGACGTACTATCCCGTCCATGGGCATAGGGGCCCGGGTCCCATGGACGGGATAGTACGTCGGATGTCAGGAAGGGGTTAAAAAGTAGCAAAAAAAAAAAACCCAGAATAAACATACCTTCTTTGTGTAGAAATCCTTCACCATTGACTGTATGGAATCAAAGTCTCCACTTATGAAATCTGGTAGGTATCTAAACAGGAAACAAAAACATTGTGAGTGAATCCATATTTAGACAATGTAATAATTAGATTACATACCGGACAAAGCAGATAATATATGTCAACTAAAAGGTAAAAAGCTACATACAGTTAATCATAAATATGTCACGATTCATTTTTGGATTCGTGGCAGATCTGGTTCTGCTATAATTTAAATGCAGCTTTTTTCCTTTCAGACAAGCAAGGGTTAATGTCAGTTTCCTTGCTGGCAGCTGCTGATGTGGGTGGTGACCACTCCCACCATCCTTTAAATAGTCATCTGACGCATCAGCTGACTGTTGGTGATAGAGTTTTTTTCTGGAGACCAGCCGATGAGTGAGGAGCTCTTTGGTGTCAGCGTGTATCAGCTGCTTGAGGTCCTGGTTCCGAATCCTCTGCTGTGTGGAGCATGCAGCAGAAGCTTGAAAGCTAAGTTTCTTTATTCCCTGTCTTTGTCTGTCTCATGCTTGTTACTACCCCCTGTGTTTACACCATCTGCAGTGGTGATGCTAGTGTCTTTGCCAGCCAGTGCACTAGCTAGAGCATAGTGAGATGACAGCTAGGGACAAGGCACGTGAGAGCAGCGGGGGGAGGACCCTCATAGAACGTTAGGGGAGCTTAGGGATAGGCACAGGATGTGTTAGGAGGTGCCCCATCCCTCATTCCCTATTGTTAGGGCCTTCATCTCCCTCTTTCCATCTCCATTGTGGGTGTTTGTTGTGCCATCCGCTGATCTGACCCTAGTGGGTCGTGACAACAGATAGTTATATTGACATATAACTGCGAGCGGATAAATGGTTGACCATTCGTAAGGAAACATGAATGCCTAAGGAAGAAAAACCGAACATGAGGTCACAGAAGAAAACAACCCATAAACTAAAAAAAAAAAAACCTTCATTGACAAGCACTGGTTAAATGGTGGCACTGTAGAAGACAGGTGCACACACGAGTACAAAACAACAATTATTATTGTGCATGTTTAAATACAAGGATATATAAAAGTAAAAAATATAAAAAAGACCACACAGGGAACAAGGTAAGCCAAAAGGGAACAATAGAGTAGGCACAGGACACAATAGGAGACTTTAGGAATGTCTCTCCCAGACATTCACAGTACTGTGGCTCAGAGACATGAACTACCAATGTATCTGCTGGGTTGGGGTCCTGCTAATTTTTTTACTATGTAAGTGGTGTGTGTGGTAGAAAAGATCCTAAGAGGCACTGAATTCAGTGAACTATTTTTTTTTTGTTACTGATCTAAACACAGAGGTAAAGACATTGATAAACATTTTAGGTGATAACATGGCTGTCATCTCTAATAAATACATTTTTAATTCTAGCTACTGTAATATAAAATAATATGCAGCTGAAGGTAAACCTGTCAGCTTGGAAATAGAACAATTATTAGATTCCGTATAAGTTGTATTTTACGCAGTTAATTTCTGCTTATTCTGAACAGCAGTCAGGTGGGAGATTCTAATCAGTGATTGATTACCTTTCCTGCATAGACACAGCTGTCAATCATTGATTAGGTCCACCTACTTGACTTTCAAGCACAGACGGAGCAGAGATTTCAATGAATAAAATACACAATATGGAAAGTTCTCCCATAAAACTATACATCAATTTGTTCAGCTTCTCCTGTTTTTACTAGTATGGCAGAACAAACACCATGTTCATTTAAACAGGAACCTTTTAAGTTATTTCTGTGCTCATACTATTCGGGAATCTTATGCAGTCCCAGAAAGCTACTGTTACAAAGTAATTTTATATTCAGTAAATACTGTAGAAAGATTAGCACATGAGTACAGAATAGACTTTATGTACACTATGCGTAATCCTGCTTTCCATTTAGCTCATCAACCTAAAAAAAAAAGGAAACACACGAAGCAGCCAAAATATCAGCCACTTAAAATCACAAACACCACTTACATCCTATCACTTTGTGCTTCAAGGATGGAAGAAGAGGAATGAGTGTTTGATGTGCTGCATTGTACGCACCAAGTAAAAGACCCTGTTTCAATTTACAGCTGACTATGAAGGCGAGCTTGCTTGCTTGATTTTCATGACGGAAAATTACAGGTTATGCATCTTTCAATTACAGAGAATTGTCAGATGAGCCACATATTCTGATTACTGAATCCTTTGACAACAGCCTCATTTCATGTCATTGTTGTATACACGTAAAACATAAGAACTACAGCAATTACTGGATGCAAACAAACACAGGCTGCAGAGAGCACAAACTTCTCTTCTGGTCTGGAGAAGAATTTATTACACAGCTGATTACAATCGATTCCATGTAGCACACAATTTATATCATGGATTTGTTTTTCTTAGTTTATTTTCAATTGTTTTCACATATTGTTTTCATATACAAAAAGAATATTGACTGGCCAGTTTCCTACTCCACACTGATGAGGGGCAATACCCCGAAACAGCTGTCTGTGGATGGATACCATGTTTTGGCATAGGTGGTTTCCTTCATTGGAGACTGCCCTTCCCATGGTTGTTCCTTCCCGGGGAAAGACCTGGCTAGTCATTGCTTGCGTTGAGAAACATGTGATGGTGTCTCCGCGGGTTGTGTTTTGCCTATTTTAGAGTGACTGCAGACGTGTAGCCTATGTGACTGTAGACTTTTGAATCCTTGCATTGCGCTCACTGCATGCTGTGAGCATTCTGTAGGGCCGGCATCAGGAGCAAAAAGTCTTACGTCTTGATATGTGTACTCCCAGCCACATTCCGACTAGACTGTGTCCGGCCTCAATCAATACATTTGAACAAGACTGTGCCCATTTAGTTGACACATGGGCACATGACCACATGTATGCAAATCACATTCTCGTCAGCACTAGAGTATCCTCAAAACACTCAGTGAGTGCAATGTGAGGATTCACAAGTCTACACTCACATAAAATGACTACATAGTCCAAGGTCGAATAAACTTTTCAAACGTCTATAGTTAGAGTTCTAATAGACCTCTAACAAAGTATATTGAGCATATTCTCCTCTAGAAGGAATCCTATATCCAGAACCCAATGGAACATGCTACAATTTTTCTGTTGGGTTCGTTCACAAACCTTTATAGAGTTCAATAAAAAGGCATGTGTGAACGCAACGTCTTTTTCAGGTGGATTTCAGCTGGAACTTGCTTAAAAAAGCGATCATCAAACATTAAAAGGAACCTGTCACCAGAAAAAAAAAAAAACACTATTAACCTGCAAATATGGGGTTCATTTACAGGTTAATAGCGTTATTATGCTGCCCAGCCTGCATGAAGCCTAACATTGTGCGGAGCAAATTAACCTCGCCCCAGCAACGTTCCAGTTTCAGTCATGGGGTTGGCACGGTGTTGGTTCAGTCACCACTCTGGGTATACCAAGAAGCAGCTATAAACGCGACCCCAGTGGTGACAGCCAGCCCCAATACCGGGGGTGCGGTTACAGCTACCACTCAGTATTCTCAGAGTGGTGACACTGCCTTCACGACTGAAATTGCACCTCTTACCCTGAATAACACTGGCTCTGCATTGGGGCTGGCTGTCAGTCAAGGATGGGGGTGCTGTTTCAATTACAGAGGTGTCGATGGTACGGGTTTAGTCATGGGGGCAGAACCAAGGGAATAGTGACATGCAAAGCCAGTGTCAGAGCCGAGGGCATACTCAGAGCAGTGACAGAACCAGCGCCATCCCCATGAGAGATAAGGGAACGCTGTTGGCAAGAAAAAAGTTAATTTTCTATCCACAGCATTAGGCTGCATGCAGGTACCAGGCAGCAAAATAACAATATTAAAGGGAACCTATCACCCCCCAGGCGTTTTTTTAAGTAAAAGAGCCACCTTGTGCAGCACTAATGCTATATTCTGTCAATGTGGCTCTTTTACTTAGCATCCCTTCCACCGCAGAAATAATTGTTTTTAAAATTGGTCAAAAATACCTGAATTTTGACAGGGGGACAGGTATTTCCCCCTCTGACAGATGCCTCGCATCCATCAGTCATTTCTTTCTTCATTATTTGGCGCCGCCTCCTCAGCTTCTTTTGAAATCATGGCGCCTGCGCTGTACTATATCTTCTTGGGCATGCGCAGTTAACACTGCCCGTGCTCTCACATCACATCCTGGCCTTCCTATCGCGTGGCCAGAGATCCCGCCCCGCAGTCGCTTATGATTTATTCACACTGCGGGGCTGGGAATCTTGTGCATGCGCAGAAGTTCTCTGCGTCTCTCATGCTCAAGAAGGGGAATAGAATGGGGCACATTACACCTGGAAATGGACCAGGATGGGCCACATTATATCAGGATGAGTCCTTGATACGGCGATTATACTACGATGGAGAACATTACCAAAGGAAAAGGACCAGGATGGGACATATTATATTAGGAAGGGGACCAGAATTGGGAATATATCAGGATGGGGAACCAGAATGGTGCAAATTATTTCAGGCAGGGAACTACGATGATGCACAATGAACTAGGATGGTGTTCATTATACAAGGAAGGAGACCAGGATGAATAATATTATACTACAGTAGAATGGGGAACATCACCATAGGAAGGAGACCAAGATGGGGCACATTATATCAGGAAAGAAATCAGGATGAGGCACATTAAACCAGGAAGGTGAACATTATACATAGAAAGGGACCATGACAGGAGATATTATCCCAGGGGACAAGTATGGGGAACATTATTACTTGAAGAGGTGTCCCTTATTATGTACAAATCCTTTCTAGTCCATTATTATAAAAAAACACATTTGAAAGGTTGACTCACCAAACCCTGACTAATGCACTAGCAGGATGCAGCAGACCTCCATTGATAAAGGCTGGGGCAGCACAGGTGCAAACCACTGATGAAAACAGCCAGTAACCCAAGATGGTCTGGCTGCCTAGTGGAAAAAATGCACACAAATAGGGCTTGCATAGGACATCAGTCACACAGATAAGTGTGGTGCAAAGTGTCTGAACAGCCTATTAATGACGCCCATAGTATTAGCAGGTGGGCTGCTCAGCACTATATATTTTTTACCACACTTATCTGTGTGACTGATGTCCTATGCAAGCCCTATTTGTGTGCATTTTTTCCACTAGGCAGCCAGACCATCTTGGGTTTCTAGCTGTTTTCATAAGTGGTTTGCACCTGTGCTGCCTCAGCCTTTATCAATGGAAGTCTGCTGTATCCTGCTAGTGCATTAGTCAGGGTTTGGTGAGTCAACCTTTCAAATGTGTTTTTTTTAATTTTTGGGAATTTTTTTCTTATGTGCGCTGTTCAGATTTAGTGTTAGGGACTTGCAAAATTTGGGGACCCTTGACATTGGGTTGCGAGTCTATCTGCTTTGGCCAAAATAGTAACTAATACCCCATATCTTTTTATCTTTTTGCACTTTTTTATCATTTTTGCAGGATGCAGCTAGACCTCTTTATGTTGGCTTGGTTTTTCCTGTGTGATGCATATATACATTGCTGAGCAGCCCACCTGCTAATACTATGGGCATCATTAATAGGCTGTTCAGACACTTTGCACCACACTTATCTGTGTGACTGAAGTCCTATGCAAGCCCTATTTGTGTGCATTTTTTCCACTAGGCAGCCAGACCATCTTGGGTTACTGGCTGTTTTCATCAGTGGTTTGCACTTGTGCTTCCCCAGCCTTTATCAATGGAGGTCTTCTGCATCCTGCTAGTGCATTAGTCAGGGTTTGGGGAGTCAACCGTTCAAATGTGTTTTTTTTGAATTTTTGGGAATTTTTTCCTTATGTGCGCTAGTCCATTTTTATGTAGCGTCCTCTATGTACAGTGCTTTCCCATTATTACAAAGTAATATGTCTTATATACAGCACTGCCCTTACTTACATTATTCTCGTTATTTTTGCTAATCACATTGCCTTTTCTTTATTATATAGAGTGCTCCCTTGTTAGATATAAAATCAAATTACTGCAACGTGTGTCCAGAAGACCAGTACATCAGCTGACTACATCAGAAAAGAAACTTTTCCATGTTACATCAGCAGTCATTTCAATTTATATCTAACAAGAGCGAACAGTACGTTATATAAATGGATAACAAAATAATAAGAGAATACAACATGTAAAGGATGTTGCTGTACATAAGAGATGATACTACTGTATGTAATAAGGGGGGGCAATATACTTAATGAGAAGAGACTATGTAATAAATATATATACATATACGCACTTATATACACACACATACATAGATACACATACACATTACATACACATGTATCTTGGTCACCATAAAAGGAGGGTGCCCAATCCCATTTCTTGCACAGGGGCCCCAAGCTGTCAGTGTCCGAACCTGGGGCGAGATACTTCAAAAAATTGCTTGTGGCCATAATATGGATGTGTGATAGAATCCTAGCTTTCCAAGGCGGGGGGAGAGGTATTCCAGCTACGATGCCCAGATTTGAGCTAACCGGTGTTTTTTTTTTATAAGAGACCTTTAAGTTGATCATTAAATGACTATGCATTACTATCAGCCCAAGATGCAGGTCTTACATGGTCATTCATGTAACTGCTTTTCAGTGGACACTATTGATATTAATTGCTGTGACTGTTCCAATAATCTAGGTAGATTACATACTTTCTCATTTTCAAACATATACTTAATTTACAGTACCTAACAATTTTTATTTCTCATTTTGAATATTTTATACCTAATTTATATTAAGCCATTTAAAAATTAAGCTAAAAAATAACTGCATCAAAAGTAATGTTATCTTCATTCTATAGACCTAAACTAATAAATGACTTTTTACATTTTATTATCAGTTTTGGTAACTTACATGAAAACAAAGAACATTAGTCAGCCCATTATGAATTACGGATGATCTCTATGAAAACGTAGCTACTATATACTCAATACAGCATTGCGGTAAATGTATTAAAAATGATAAAAGGAAAACTTTTCCGGACAGATTTATTGAGTTAAACACTACTGCATTTTGATATTATTAAAAATTAAATAAAGAAAATGAATTTGGCTCAAATACATATCATAATACATGAAAACTCAATAAAAATCAATACAAAAAATTCCAGTGGGGTTTAATACTAAAAGGGAAGATGTCAGGATTAAGGAGAAATGGGTAATTGCGAATGTAAAAAACACTATCAGGGGAGTTTCAATTAAAAGACAACAAGCCATACGTTTAATTAGAAAGAGGAAGCATTGCAAAGCCTACAGTTTTTACATAAATAAGATGTAATCCTTATTAACCTGCAGAGAGCATAATAGGCAATCCACCAATGTCCTGTAGAATACTAATGCATTCAGTTTCGCTCTACACATTCCATTTGGGATCTATTAACAGTAATGTTCACTTCTCAATCACTAAAGAAATAATGTTTGCTTTTTTAGATTAACCATTTATGTGCTTTCTTAATACGAATGTGTAAACTTACAAATGTTACATAAGGCAGAAACTAAAGCAATTCATATATTCTATGATAAATTAGCAATGTAAATATACTACAGTCAATACCTAAAGCAAAAGAGCATACTAATGAAAGTGATGAAACTAATGAAAATTACAGTACTTTAAATCAGTCTGAAATGAAAAAAATATATATAACACAACAATATCTAGCAAAAACAATTCGAGTGAACTATTCCTTGACTGAACTAAACAAGGAATATAATACTATTACCAGTACATAAAATTAAGATTATACAACCAATCACCCAGCAAGCTAATTGTGCAAACTAAGGCCATCAATTTGAAAGCAGTATGAGGAGAGTATCTATGAAATCAAATGGAGTACACTACTGCAAATGCTACTGTATAAAAGCCAGGTCTGTGGAGTCGGTAAGCCAAATCACTGACTCCTAACATACATGGCTCATGTTGAAGTAATATATTTACTGTAGTAAAATGGTAACATCAGGCTTTTCATCAGCATTATGATACCATAATCGAGCTATTTTTGGTTCACTCTAGCCGTTCTGAGATGAGTGCAGGCATTCCTTCCCAGTGTCTTTTTGCTCTTATCTTTAGAGGAGGAGTTTCAATACTGAGCATGTAAATAAAGTGCAGCACAGATTCATCTCAACTAAAAGTCTGTTGTTGAAACCACCTGCGTGCGTGCTGGTCATGAAAGTGTTATTCGCACATCTAAAATCCCTGCTCTGTATGGACTTGCTCTTTGTAGTTATTTAATGTCTATTTGTGATTAAGGCCTTTGTTAGAGGCTGAAACATGTTGGTTCTAGATATCCACTGGTTGATCTGACTGCATACAACTGTGCTCTTTTATAATTTTTTTCTAATATTCAATAAAACAAAAGTTTTATATACAAGACCTCTGAAAGTGCAGCGGATTCTTCATCGGCTGGTCATACATATTTTCTTGGATTTCATTTTATACTGACTCCACCAAAATGGACACTGACTCAGACTCCACGACTACAACTCCACAGCACTGATGAAGGCTACATGTAAGTACTGCCACACAAACAATATGAGTGTGTATACTAACATTGATATGCTGGAAATCTACTTATTTTTGCCACTTATCAAAACTATATACAGTGGGTAAGGAAAGTATTCAGACCCTTTTAAATTTATCATTGCAGCCAATTGGTAAATTCAAAAAAGCTCATTTTTTTCCTCATTAATGTACACTCTGCAAACCATCTTGACTGAAAAAAAACAGAAATGTAGAATTTTTGCAAATGTATTAAAAAAGAAAAACTGAAATATCACATGGTCATAAGTATTCAGACCCAGTGCTCAGACACTCATATTTAAGTCACATGCTGTCCATTTCCTTGCGATCCTCCTTGAGATGGTTCTACTTCATTGGAGTCCAGCTGTGTTTACTTAAACTGATAGGACTTGATAAGTAAAGGCACACACCTGTCTATATAAGACCTCACAGCGCATGTCAGACCAAATGAAAATCATGAGGTCAAAGGAACTGGCCAAGGAGCTCAGACAGAATTGTGGCACGTTACAGATCTGGCCAAGTTTACAAAAGAATTTCTGCAGTACTCAAGGTCCCTAAGAGCATAGTGACCTCCATAATCCTTCAAAGGAAGAAGTTTGGGACCACCAGAAGTCTTCCTAGACCTGGCCGTCCAGCCAAAATGAGCAGTCATGGGAGAAGAACCTTGGTGAGATAGGTAAAGCAGAGCCACAAGGTCACTGTGGCTGAGCTCCAGAGATGCAGTAGGGAGATGGAAGAAAGATCCACAAAGTCAACTATCACTGCAGCCCTCCACCAGTTGGGCCATTATGGCAGAGTGGCCCGACGGAAGCCTCTCCTCAGTGCAAAACATATGAAAGCCCACATAGAGCTTGCTAAAAAAACATGTGAAGGACTCCCAGACTATGAGAAATAAGATTCTCTGGTCTGATGAGTCGAAGATAGAATTATCACCAAAAAGTTCTAAGTGGTATGTGTGGAGAAAACCAGACACTGCTCATCACCTGCCCAATACAATCCCAACAGTGAAACATGGTGGTGGCAGCATCATGCTATGGGTGTGATTTTCAGCTGCAGGTACAGGACGACTGGTTGCAATTGAAGGAAACATGAATGCGGCCAAGTACAGAGATATCCTGGATGAAATCCTCTTTCAAAGTGCTCCGGACCTCAGACTTGGCAGAAGGTTCACCTTCCATCCTCATATCGTGCACACTGTGTGCGGTGAGGATTCTCTGGTGCCGGCCCGGGGAACAGGTGGTCTTGTAACTGCAAGCATGCGATATATATATATATTCCCAGCTACATTCCAACTAGACTGTTTCTGGCCTTGCTCAATACAGTTACATTAGGTCATGCAAGTCTAGTCAGCATGTGACCGCATGTATGCAAATCACAAACTTGCAGTCACACCGGCCGAATAACCACAGCACCATGAGCAATGTGAGGAATCACAAGTCTACAGTCACATAGAATGAAACAGAGTGAATGAACCAATGACACAGATGCACAGCCCCACTGTATAATGACAGACACACGCACAGTCCCACTGTATAATAAAATAATAATAATCTTTATTTTTATATAGCGTTAATATATTCCACAGCGCTTTACAGTTTGCACACATTATCATCACTGTCCCTGATGGGGCTCACAATCTAAATTCCCTACCAGTATGTCATTGGAATGTGGGAGGAAACTGGAGTACCCGAAGGAAACCCACGCAAACACGGGGATAACATACAAACTCCTTGCAGATGTTGTCCTTGGTGGGATTCGAACCCAGGACTCCACGCACCATGCTGCCCACGTGTATACTGACACACACGCACAGCCCCACTGCATAATCACATATCCACAGTCCCATTGTATAATGACACACACAGCCCAAATGTATAATGACACACAGATGCACAGTCCCACTGTATAATGACACACACAGCCCCACAGTATAATCACACACACCCAGGAAAAACACATACACCAAGGAAAAATACACACACACACCCAGGAAAATCACACACCTAGGAAAACACACACACACACACACACACACACACACACACAGGAAAACACACATACACACACCGAGAAAACACACACACACCCAGAAAAACACACACACGAAAACACACACACGAAAACACACACACGAAAACACACACACACACACACACACACACACACACAGGAAAACACACATACTCCCAAAAAACACAATCTAACCTGCCATACTTAATTTTTCAATTTCCCCCCTGCTACTTAGCACAGCAAAAGTTGAGAGAGGCAGCTGGGGAGAATACCTGGAATGTGCTGGGCAGTGGGCACACAAGGCAGCTACCTCTCATCTTGCCCTGCTGTCTTGGGCTGCTGTTCTGCACGCTGATGCTCCTACCCCTCCAGGTCCAAGCTGATGGGACATCGGAGACAAAGTTGCACATAGAATAGGAGGATGCTGCATGCAATCACTATGTAAGTAGCGCACCATCCTCTTCTTAGTTGTGTGGCAGGAGCCCCCTCTCACCACTGTGCCCCCTTCCCCGGCCTGCTCATCACATACTGCTGCAGCCTGCATGTCGGGTCGACTGGCAGGATGACGCAACCGCACACCTACAGGTGTGCTATGTATTAAAATCACTTCCAGTCCTCCAGCGGCCCTGTGCAGCTGTTTAGGCACCGGCCCGGGGAGAATGTTCATTACCACCAACCAGCCCAGCCCGCCCCTGTCTGTGACCATTCTTGACTGACCAAGCCAGCCAGAGCCCTGACCTAAACCCAATTGAGCATCTCTGGAGAGACCTGAAAATGGCTGTCCACCAATGTTCACCATTCAAACTGAAGGAAATGGAGAGGATATGCAAGGAAGAATGGTAGAGGATCTCCAAATCCAGGTGTGAGAAACTTGTTGCATCATTCCCAAGAAGACTCACAGCTGTACTAGTTCAAAAGGGTGCTTCTACTCTATACTGACAGCATGTGACTTAAATATGAGTGTCTGAACACTGGGTCTGAATACTTATGACCATGTGATATTTCAGTTTTTCTTCTTTAATAAATTTGCAGAAAAAATTCAACATTTCTGCTTTTTTTAGTCAAGATTGGGTGCAGAGTGTAAATTAATGAGAAAAAAAATGAACTGTTTTGAATTTACCAAATGGCTGCAATGAAAAACGAAAAAAGTAGTTTGGTACCATGTTAGCCAGTAGAAAAAAATATATAAAGTGCTCTCAGTCTCTCACTGAGAGCGCTGCAATGAAACAAACAGTGAAAAATGTAAAGGGGTCTCAATACTTTCTGTACCAACAGTAAGTACATTGAAGGAAATAATAATTTGATCCCCTGCTGACTTTGTAAGCTTGCCCACTGACAAAGATATGAACAGTCTATAATTTTAAGGGTAGGTTAATTTTATCATTGAGAGAAAGAATATCAAAAATAAAATCCAGAAAATCGCATTGTATTTATTTTATAAATTTTTTTGCATTTTGCAGTGAGAAATAAATATTTGATCCCCTACCAACCACTAAGAGTTCTGACACCTACAGACCAGTTAGACGCTAATAAACTCATTACCTGCATTAAAGACAGCTGTCTTACCTTTATAAAAGACTCCTGTCCACAGACTCAGTCAGACTCTAACACCTACAACATGGGCAAGACCAAAGAATTCATAAGGATGTCAGAGACAAGATCATAGACCTGTACAAAGCTGGAGTGTGCTACAAAACCATAAGTAAGAGGCGACAACTGTTGGTGTAATAGCAAAAAAAAGAAAAAAAAATGGGAGAAACACAAAATGACTGTCAATCGATATCAATCTGGGGCATCATGCAAAATCTCACCTTGTGGGGTAGCCTTGATCATGAGGAAGGTGACAGATCAGCCTTAAACTACACAGGGGAACTCTCTAATGATCTCAAGCTGGGGGGGCCAAGAAAACCATTGCTAACACATTACGCCATAAAGGTTTAAAATCCTGCAGTGCCCGCAAGGTCCCCATGCTCAAGAAGGCACATGTGCAGGCCCCTCTGAAGTTTGCCAATGAACACCTGGATGATTCTGTGAGTGATTGGGAGAAGTTGCTGTGGTCAGATGAGACAAAAATGAATTGATCTCTTTGGCATTAACTTAACTCGCCATGTTTGGAGGAAGAGAAATGCTGCCTATGACCCTAAGAACACCATCCCCACTGTGAAGCATGGAGGTGGAAACATTATGTTTTGGAGGTTTTTCTCTGCTAAGGGCACAGGACTACTTCATCGCATCAATTGGAGAATAGATGTACCATAAAATCGTGAGTGATAAGCTACTTCCCTCTGTACGACATTAAAAATGGGCTCTGGCTGGGTCTTCCAGCAAGACAATGACCCAAAACATACAGCCAAGGCGACAAATTAGTGGCTCAAAAAGAAGCACATTAAGGTCATGGAGTGACCTAGCCAGTATCCAAACCTTAATCCCATAGAAAACTTATGAAGGGAGTTGAAGCTCCGAGTTGCCAAGTGACAGCCTCAAAAATCTTAATGATTTAGAGATGATCTGCAAAAAGGAGTGGACGAAACTTCCTCCTGACGTGCGCGAAACTCATCATCAACTAGAAAAAAGGTAAATTAATTCTCTCCTACTTCTGTAATAAAACCAGGCTGGTGAAGAATAATAGTATTAATATGGGAGTACAGTCTAACAGCAGCAGTGTGAGCTACTAAATTAGTAGGTGAGACTGCTTGCACAGTATGGTTTCTCCTGCAGTAGTTTATTGCCGGCTTATAATATATAAATATATGCACAATGGCCACAGATGCAATGTTTTGAACTCACTGTTGGATGAACCCTTGACAAGATTAGGGCTGCCAGGGAGGGACACCAGCTTTTGAGCGTAGAGTGGTGGTGAAGGCGAACACGTTTGGATAAGACATTACCTTGCGATGTTCACAAGGTGAATTAAGTGAGGTGGGTTGCTGAAGCTACACTGCAGAGCCAGGAGTGCACCGGCCAACAGCGCTCCCTGGTACCAGGCAAAAAATGGCTGCTACTGTCTGGAGACAGCGTGTGATGTCAAAGTAGGAAAGTAGTTATATCTGGGCCAAAAAACCTAACCAAACCAAAGCGTTTCAAGAAGATCACGGCTCCTCTTCCTCAGGGTAACTTTGGCAACCCACCTCAATGAACTGACCTTGCGATCATCGCAAGGTAACGTCTTATCCGAACATGTTCAGAAGTTACCCGAGCACCTGGGAGTGTTCGAGTCCTTGTGGCTGCCTGATTTGCAGCTGTTAGACCGCATCAACATTTGAGGATTGCCTGCTTGTTGGCCTTTTTAACCAAAAAAATAAAGAAAAAGAAAAGCTAATTTTAAGAAGCAGTAGGACTAAAGTCGGAGCTAAAACTCACTGTGTTAGCAGTGATCTCACGAAGGTTAAAGTATTTCAGGGGTCCATCTGGGAATGCAGCTTCAGTGACCAGCAGTAAGCTCGATAACGTCACCGCTACTCACTGATGCAGCCCTCGCAGCAACTCAATCATCAGTGGTTCTCAGTCTGGACGATTGCATCTTGGCAACAATGAGGTTGAAAACTGTTCATCCACAGACATGGGTTAAAGTGTGGGACAAAACGACTGACAGGTGAGGAGTAAGGTGTTTTTTTATTTTTGCTTTATTACATGAGGCAAGGGCGTTAATGAAACGGGCATTAGGCGAGTATAACTGTTTGTTATTTTGAAATAAAAAAGAAAAATGTACGTTTTTTAATTTCAAATAAAATACTTTATTCTGGCTGTTTATTTACAATACAACTGTAGGATTAGTAATGGATAGGTGTCTTATAGACGCCTCTCCATTACTTAGTCGTGAGCCCGTGTGTATGAATATACCTACATATTATACTGTATACACTACCGTTCAAAAGTTTGGAGTCACCCAGACAATTGTGTTTTCCATGAAAACTCATACTTTTATTAATCAAATGAGTTGCCAAATGAATTTAAAATCTAGTCCTGACATTGACAATGTTTGAAAAACAAAGTTTTTTTATTTGAAATAATAATTTTCTCCTTCAAACTTTGCTTTCACCAAAGAATACTCCCTTTGCAGCAATTCCAGCATTGCAGACCTTTGGCATTCTAGCAGTTATTTTGCTGAGGTAATCTGGAGAAATTTCACCCCATGCTTCCAGAAGCCCCTCCCACAAGTTGGTTTGGCTTGATTGGCACTTTTTGCGTACCATACGGTCAAGCTGCTCCCACAAAAGCTCAATGGGGTTGAGATCTGGTGACGGCGCTGGACACTCCATGACAGATAGAATACCAGCTGCTTGCTTCTTCCCTAAATAGCTCTTGCATAATTTGGAGGTGTGCTTTGGGTCATTGTTCTGTTGTAGGATGAAATTGGCTCCAATCAAGCACTGTCCACAGGGTATGGCATGGCGTTCAAACTGGAGTGATAGCCTTCCTTATTCAAAATCTCTTTTACCTTGTACAAATCTCCAACTTTACCAGAACCAAAGCAACCTCAGACCATCACATTACCTCCACCTTGCTTGACAGATGGCGTCAGGCACTCTTCCAGCATCTTTTCAGTTGTTATCCATCTCACAATTGTTCTTCTGTGTGATCCAAACACCTCAAACTTGGATTTGTCTGTCCATAACACTTTTTTCCATTCTTCCTCTGTTCAATGTCTGTGTTCTTTTCCGATATTAATCTTTTCCTTTTATTAGCCAGTCTCAGATATGGCTTTTTCTTTGCCACTCTGCCCTTAAGGCCAGCATCCTGGAGTCGCCTCTTCACTGTAGACGTTGACACTGGCGTTTTGCGTGTACTATTTAATGAAGCTGCCATTTGAGGACCTGTGAGGTGTCGATTTCTCAGACTACAGACTCTAATGTACTTGTCTTGTTGCTCAGTTGTGCAGCGGGGTCTCCCACTTCTCTTTCTATTCCGGTTAGAGCCCGTTTGTGCTCTCCTCTGAAGGGAGTTGTACACGCCGTTGTAGGAAATCTTCAGTTTATTGGCAATTTCTCGCATGAAATAGCCTTCATTTCTAACAAGAATAGACTGTCGAGTTTCACATGAAGGTTCTTTTTTTCTGGCCATTTTTAGAGTTTAATGGAACCAACAAATGTGTTGCTCCAGATTCTCAACTAGCTCAAATGAAGGTCAGGTTTATAGCTTCTCTAATCAGCCAAACTGTTTTCAGCTGTGCTAACATACTTGCACAACGGTTTTCAAGGATATTCTAACCATCCATTAGCCTTCTTACACAGTTAGCAAACACAAAATGCCATAAGACTCTGGAGTGATGGTTGTTGGAAATGGGCCTCTATACACCTATGAAGATAATGCATTACAAACCAGAAGTTTGAAGATAGAATAGTCATTTACCACATTAACAATGTATAGAGTATTTACTGAATCATTTAATATTAGCTTCATTGGAAAAAACTGTGCTTTTCTTTCAAAAATAAGGAAATTTCTAAGTGACCCTAAACTTTTGAACGGTAGTGTATATACACATTTGTAAAAAAAGAAAATAACACCTATAAAGTAAAATGAAAGGTACAGTAAAATATTGTCTGGAAACAGATCAATCGTAGAACATAAGGTCACACGCAGGGATGGTACAAGCATGTGCATAATCTCAGTCTGTACCTCAGCGCTTCACTGCTGAAGCCGATGAAATAGCTCAACAAGATGAAGTGCTGTGTTTACAAGCCTTTATGAAGCTTGGATTTACTGTGCACTTCAGTCAATAGATGACTGAGTGCTGACTGATACTTTGCTTACCTCGCAGCCAGTGTAAATATGAAATGTTTTAACTCAAATTAAATGCAATATTTTTCCAAGATACATGCTGCGGTGATAAGTCTAATAGAATACTTCTATATTTGCACTCATCAGGAATCAAATTAAATGATTTTGCATGTTTGTAAACTTGACATTAATTTCAATGGTGAAACTGTTGACTTTAATAGCATCTCTGTAAGCTTTCATTTTCAACTTTTTTTTGGCAGTACAAACTAACAAGACAAAAAAAAAAAAAAACTAGGAGAACTACGTATATCAAAGTACATTGCTAAGACACATATCACAGGTAATAGATGAC
This sequence comes from Dendrobates tinctorius, assembly GCF_039654945.1. Taxonomy (NCBI): domain Eukaryota; kingdom Metazoa; phylum Chordata; class Amphibia; order Anura; family Dendrobatidae; genus Dendrobates; species Dendrobates tinctorius. The sequence continues at coordinate 59,308,735 of NW_027361829.1, forward strand.
ACACAGAAAAAGACTGATAATGACTAGAGATGAGCGAATATTTCAAAGTTCAGCTCGGATTACGATCGCCAAATTTGCAATATTCGCTGATTTATTCTTGGAATATTCACTGAACGCCATTCAAGTCAATGGTAGGCAAAAACAAGCTTATGCACACCTTCAAACGGCCCCAAAAGCTGCCAAAAGACATCAAATGAGGGAGAAACACCAGGAAAGTGGCCTCAATTCACCCACAGTACAAGCTGTAGCAAGGCACTGCAACAATCAGCCAGGCATGAGGTATTGGAGTCTGGGAGAGCCTTCACAGATTTCAATTGAACGTCAAAGTAAGACGAGGTGGGTGAGTGACCAACCTAGGCCTGCTGTGCTATAGTCCTGATACCACATGCAACACCTCTACCTGCTTTCATGCTCACCCACACACAGGTGGCACAAATACCAGTTCTGTAGACCACTATTGTCAGAAAAATCTAAGGATCGTAACACAAGTAGCTGACTCCAATTAAGTGGAGGCCTGACTGTCTCGGAGTCTACTGCTACAAGCAACACGCATGAAGGAGACCCAACCAGGAGCCTACACATTTACAAAAATTAGTGGCAGACACCAACAAGTGGCATCAATTTCACCACAGTAGAAATAGCATAATAGAAACTGTCACCTCTTACACTACAGTCAACCCAGCAGATGGAGACTGTGCTTGACAAAGTAGTGGAACTGTTAACGGTCACACTAAAGGTGTGTGATCATCTTAATTGTCTGTGGCCATAATTATACAGAAGAGAGATTTAGGTGCACATGGAGAAAAACTACTGGTGATTGAACAAACAGTCACAAGCAGAAAATGTGTCTATTGAATGGAAGGTACATCCTTTCATCACTTGTTACGCTAATTTTTAGTGAAACCCTCTAACTTCCCTCCCCTCATGAGGACTTTAATGTTGATTGGCTTTATGATTCTGTTCTTTTCTTAGGCATTACTTCATTCTTGATTAGCTCAGTGGACCACGCTATCAAGTCAAAGTCCACCTAAGTAATCTAAAACTTACTGACAGTTATGACTTCTAGCACGAATACATATAATCAATGTCATTGATTCATAATGTTCATTTAGGCAAGCATCCATTTTGTCTGTATGCACTCATTTTGGATATCTTCAATCAAAATACATATCCTTAGCAGAACCACTATGCAGTATCCCTTGGAAAGCCTGGAGGGGTGCAACTAAGTGACCTACAAAATCCCAACTCAAATAAGTGGCAGCAGGTGAAAACTGCGACCCAAGGAGGAATAAGGGGGTAGCACCAGGTGCTACTCCAGGGTTGACCTACAGAGTGTAGCAGCTGACCCCTTACAGCGGGTAGGCTGCTACGGCCCGAATGAGGGATTAAGAATGCAGTCAGGCACTGTAAGGACACTGGAACCACATGTGCAAATGGGACCGGCTGAGGAACAGAAAAGCACTGGAATGTGTGAGCTGGACCAGGTGACCACCAGATGGGGAATGGCAGGTGCGATCTGGACTGGCTGATGGACAGAAGAGCACAGACAGATACGAGAAGACGAGTACAGGGTAGACTAACAATGAAGCTCATGCACCTCTATAATGAGAAGCCTTAAATGAAAGGTAGTGCCCAGCTATAGGCTGGGAAGACCTTAGGTTGGTGGAAGCGGTCCCTTTAACCCCTTTCTGACATCCGACGTATAATTCCATCCATGTGACCTGGGCCTGTCTGACTATGCACGAAATAGTACGTCATTTCTTTAATGCGACACTGAGACCAAACTCGCGGTGATCGCATTAACCCCTTAACTTCAATTGACGTAATATTCCGTCCATGTGACCATGGACCTAATTACCATGGACGGAATATTACGTCATCGCGATCAGCGGTGCCCACGTGGTGAGCGCCGCTGATCGCGGCCAAGTGTCAGCTAATTATCATAGCTGACACCCGGCACAATGTGTCAGGGGCGGTCACGGACCGCCCCCGACACGTTAACCCCTTGCACACCGCGATCAAACTCGATCGCGGTGTACCGGGGGTTAAAGGGAAGCATCGGCAGGGAGGGGGCTCCCTCCGTGCTTTCCTGAGCCCCCCACGGCAGCGCAATGTGCAGCGCTGCTGCCGGGGGCTCCTTTCCTGCAGGTCCCCGGATCGAATATGGCGACGGGGACCTCCGGGGGCCTGCAGGAAGCTGGCTTCCTCAGTGCCTGCAAAGCGCAGGCATGAGGAAGCCTGTGCAGTGCCTATGACAGATCGCTGATCTGTCACAGTGATCTGTGATGTGACAGATCAGCGATCTGTCACAGGACAGTTATGTCCCCCCTGGGACATTGTAATAAAGTAAAAAAAAAAGTGTAAAAATAATTTAAAAAAATCGCTAATTCAAAAAAAAAAAAAAAAATATTCCCCAATAAATTCATTTTTTGGAAATAATAAAAAAAAACAAAAAACAATAAAAGTACACATATTTGGTATCGCGCATCCGTAACGACCCGCCCTATAAAACTGTCCAAATAGCTAACCCCTTAAGCGAACCCCTTAAAAAATAAAAATAAAAAACGAAGCAAAAAAATAATGATTTATTATCACACCGCCGAACAAAAAGTGCAATAACGCGCGATCAAAAAGACGCATATAAATATCCATGGTACCGCTGAAAACGTCATCTTGTCCCGCAAAAAACCAGCCATGATACAGCATCATCAGCGAAAAAATAAAAAAGTTATAGCTCGCAGAATAAAGTGATGCAAAAATAATTATTTTTTATATAAAATTGTTTTCATTGCATAAAAGCACCAAAACATAAAAAACGACCTAAATGAGGTATTGCTGTAACCGTACTGACCCGAAGAATAAAACCGCCTTATAAATTTTACCACACCCGGAACGGCATAAACGCACCACCCAAAAGAAATTCATAAAACGCTGGTTTTTGTTCATTCTGCGTCCCAAAAAACGAAATAAAAAGCGATCAAAAAATGTCACATGCCCGAACATGATACCAATAAAAGCGTCAACTCGTCCCGCAAAAAATAAGACCTCACATGACTCGGTGGGTCAAAATATGGAAAAATTATAGCTCTCAATATGTGGTGATGCAAAAACTATTTTTACAATAAAAAGCGTCTTTTAGCGTGCGACAGCTGCCAAACATAAAAACCGCCATAAATAGTAAATCAAACCCCCCGTTATCACCCCCTTAGTTAGGGAAAAATAATAAAATTAAAAAAATGTATTTATTTCCATTTTCCCATTAGGGTTAGGGTTAGGGCTAGGGCTAGGGTTAGGGCTAGAATTGGGGGTTTCCACTATTTGCGCACATCAGGTGCTCTCCAAACGCAACATGGCGTCTGATCTCAATTCCAGCCAATTCTGCATTGAAAAAGTCAAATGGTGCTCCTTCCCTTCCAAGCTCTGCCATGCACCCAAACAGTGTTTTACCCCCTCATATGGGGTATCAGATCAGCCTACTCAGGACAATTGGCAAAACAACTTTTGGGGTCCTATTTCTCCTGTTGCCCTTAGGAAAATAAAAATTTTGGGGCAAAAATATCATTTTTGTGGAAAAAAATTTTTTTGTTATTTTCACGCCTGGGCGTTATAAACTTCTGTGAAGCACTTGGGGGTTCAAAGTTCTCACCACACATCTAGATAAGTTCCTTGGGGGTCTAGTTTCCAAAATGGGGTCATTTGTGGGGGGTTTCCACTGTTTTGGTACATCAGGGGCTTTCCAAACGCGACATGGTGTCCGATCTCAATTCCAGCCCAAAAAGTCAAATGGCGCTGCTTGCCTTCCGAGCTCTGCCATGTGCCCAAATAGTCATTTACACCCACATATGGGGTATCAGCGTACTCAGGACAAATTGCACAAAAACTTTTAGGGTCCTGTTACCCTTGGGAAAATAAAAATTGGGGGTGAAAAGATCATTTTGTGGAAAAAATATGATTTTTTAATTGTACCGCTGTACATTATAAACTTCTGTGAAGCCCTTGTGGTTTCAAAGTTCTCACCACATATCTAGATAAGTTCCTTAGGGGGTCTAGTTTCAAAAATGGGGTCACTTGTGGGGGGTTTCCACTGTTTAGGTACATCAGGGGCTCTCCAAACGCGACATGGCGTCCGATCAGAATTCCAGCCAATTTTGCATTGAAAAAGTCAAACGGCGCTCCTTCCCTTCTGAGCTCTGCCATGCGCCGAAACAGTGGTTCCCCCCCACATATCAGGTGTCAGCGTGCTCAGGACAAATTGCACAATAATTTCTGCAGTCCAATTTCTCCTGTTACACTTGGTAAAATAAAAAAAATTGAACCTGAAGTAATTTTTTTTGTGAAAAAAAGTTAAATGTTAATTTTTTTTAAATATTCAAAAAATTCCTGTGATGCACCTGAAGGGTTAATAAACTCCTTGAATGTGGTTTTAAGCACCTTAAGGGGTGCAGTTTTTAAAATGGTGTCACTTTTGGGTATTTTCTATCATATAGACCCCTCAAAGTGGCTTCAAATGTGATGTGGTCCGTAAAAATGAGAGATCGCTGGTCAACTTTTAACCCTTATATCTTACTAACAAATAAAAATTTTGGTTCCAAAGTTGTGCTGATGTAAAGTAAACATGTGGCAAATGTTACTTATTAACTTTTTTGTGTGCCATATCTCTGTGATTTAAGGGCATAAAAATTCAAATTTGGAAAATTGCGGAATTTTCAAAATTTTCGCCAAATTTCCGTTTTTCTCACAAATAAACGCAAGTTATATGAATGAAATTTTACCACTAACATGAAGTACAACATGTCACGAGAAAACAATGTCAGAATCACAAGGATCCATGGAAGCGTTTCAGAGTTATTACCTCATAAAGGGACAGTGGACAGAATTGTAAAAATTGGCCCGGTAGTTAACGTGCAAACCACCCTTGGTAGTGAAGGGGTTAAACTTCCGGCGCCATCTTACCTGTGGGTAGATGGTTTTGGCATCCTGGGGGTGTCCCTGCCCACCCGGACTCATGAACACTGTGATAAGCTGTTCAATTCTGAACAGCCTATCGCAGCCTCTCTCATTGTTTCAGGCAATAAGATTGTATGAGAAAGTTGGGATATGTAGCTGGCAGATGAAGCAAAAGTTTGATCTTTCAGTGATTGTAGAGATGCTAAAAAGTTACAATCACCAAAGTATCCATGTATAGGAAAAATCAGGTGTCTGAAACTTAGGTTGGATTAACATTTGTGGTTGGGTCCGCAGCTTTTATGCCACATTCATTCGCATGCATCTTGTTTTCCTATCTCTAACGTTGTGGATGCAGGTACATGCGTTCGTATGCTTTAGGCTGCATTTCACTACAAATGCGTTGTTTTGGGTTTTGCGGCTAACGCAACATGTTGCAATTTTGGAGGTGGCAATTTGCCGCCGCCAGACGCATGCAGCCGCTTGCGGAAGGAATGCGTCGAAACAATGCATTACAGTCTATGAGAATGAATGTTTGCGCAAGCACACACGTTCGCTAGCATTTCCGTACGCATGTGTTTTTCCAGAGTAAATGTGTCTAGACACTGGTTAGCCAGCCCCCATGCCTAGAAAGATAAAAAGAGGGTGTGGGCACACATTGTCCATTACTCTACAGACACTGGAGACTGCAAGACAAGAGAAGACATCTGTGAAGACACTGAACTAAAGCCAAATGTGAGTATACAACCTAATATCTGTGTGTCTTTTGGAATTTTACTCTCTGCCGTCTGTAATATTCTGTCTCTTTCTTGCAGCATTCTTCAACATGCCCTCTTCAAGCCCTGAGCACACAGGACAGGATTCTAAAGTGTGTACCCTTGCAACTATGGTTGGTAAGTACCACTGAACATATGTGCCAAAATCATCTTTTTTCTTTTATAGAACACTTCATCAAGTGGCCAGGATCTGGACCAACAGGAGCAGGAGCAACAGAGGGAGGCAGAGATATCGGTGGTCAGACGGCGTGTAAGTTTTTTTGGTATTTTTTTGGTGATTAGCTATTTTTTCTGTTTTTTTTTTTGTTTTCTGGGAGTGTTGCAACTTTTTCTGCCGTGGTTTTTTTCTTGGATTTTTGTTGTTTTTTCTGGGTTTTTTTGGTTTTTTTTCTTATGGGATTGTGGCTAATTTTTCTGCCGTGGTTTTTTTTTCTTGGATTTTGGCTGTATTTTAGTGGGGTTTTGTTATGGGATTGTGGCTAATTTTTCTACAGTGTTTTTTTTATTTTCTTGGAGTGTTGCTATTTTTTTTTTTTACTTTTGTTGGCCGATTTTCCTTGTTTTATCTTGACAACAGTAAAGTTTTATTCATTTCTAGGTTCCACAACAGGAGGAGGACTACATAGATAATGACCTCATCTCCCTCGTTCAGGAGAGAGTAGCCCTGTGGGACATCCGTCATCGTGACCACTCGGACATGGTGGTGCTTCGGCGTGAGTGGAATGAGGTGACCAAAAAGCTGATGGATGACTGGGCCAACGATACACCAAGAGCCAGAAAGGACTTTCGTAAGTATTGCAATGTGGTCTGATGCGGCAGTGAACCTGTAAAGGCCGTGAGCACACAACAGTGTGTGATGCGATAAACTCCTGCGAGTTTCTTGCATCACAAACAGTTGTGTGCTCACGGCATGAAGTGCATTGTTTAAAACATTTCTTTTATCCTTCACAGTGACCAAAGTCAAAACCCATTGGCGTTCAATGAAGGATCGCTTCAATAAGGATCTCAGACACAAGAACCAGGCTCGCAGAGGTAGTGGTGATGGTGTAGCAAGGCTCAGGAAGTACAAGTATCACCATATGCTGGCTTTCCTGAGGCCCGTCCTTGCTCAGATAACGTAAGTATTTTTGTGTTGGATTCAATTGTGTTGTGTTACCGAATATGATTTTTTCTATTCCTCAGGAGCTGGCGCTTGTAAAATTTATTGTTTTATGGTACTAATGTTTGGCTTTTCTTTTCACAGCACATGGAGCAGCACCCTGGAGCCTGGTTCGTCCTCAGGAGCGGTCCTTCAATGAACAGCCTCGGAGCAGTCCCAGGCATCCACCAGCGATGCAGCAAGTAGGCCTGCGTCACAAGCTGAAGAACAGGCAGCTGGCCCATCAGGTCTTCACCTGTCCCAGGCCTCCTCCGTCTCTTTTTTTTAATGTTGAGTCTTCCCGACAGCAGCAGAAGGCCTTGGACAGGACAGTCATGCCTGTGTTTCTACACTTGAGCTCGGTTTTCCAAGATGGCATGAAGTCAATGGTAGATAGACTGGAAAGTGTTAGGAGCCATTTTGACACACCTTTCCAGTCTGTCCATCAGCGACTTGACTGTCTGAAAACCGACATACAGAGGCCAGCACATCATTTTTTTCTGGCCATTAAACGGGGCATGGCCGAAAACCTTACGCCTGAACTTCAGCTGAATGTGATGCAGGCCTGCAATACTGCATACGTTCAGGCTATACAGCAGACTCGTATGTACCCGCTGGCACCGGTTTTTCCCACTGTGCCACCAGTTACCTGTATGGCCACCACCGTGCCCAGGCCTGCTGCCATCCACTACAGTGCCTCCACCATGCCAAGTGCACTCAACCACCACGCCTACTCCTGCGCAGATTCCCACCGCCACCATCACCCGGATTCCTGATCCAGCAACACCGTCCACCGCCACAAGCACCGGGTCCTGCTTCCTCCACCACCACCACCACGCCTTCTTATCACATGAGTCAGAGGAGAAGAAGGACAAGCAGTCACCCAACACATGGGAGACAGAAGAAAAAGAGAAAGGAACCAATGTGGAAAAGGACAGTGGTGCTTCCTCCACCACCCTCATCTCCCAATGTTTCTGTTATGTCCAATTTGTCCCTCCCTTCTAATGTGTCTCCTCATCCCATATTTCCACTCCTAATGTGTCCACCTCCATCCTTGATCTCCCAGACCCCACACATCTTGTAGCTCCTTCACCCTGGCAACCCCTGCAGCGTCCACCCCCAGCCAGTCCTCCCATCTGCACACCCCCGTGGTCCGTAACATTTCCCCCTCAGTGTGTAAAAAAAATTTTTTTTTTGTAAATAAACCTTTTTTTCTTTTCCCCATACCACTGTTTGTTTTTTTGTCTCTTTCGTCGCCGGCAACATACACTGTGCGCCGTCAACACACAAATCGCCTTATACACACACTATTTTTTTTTCCACCTCATAGTTCCATAAAATACAATTTTTGTTTTATTTTTTGGATTTTTCTGTCATGTTAAATCTATGAGGTGTAAAAAAAACAGAGAGCTTATAATATTCACACCAAAAAAAAAAAAAGGTAAACAACAAAAATGGTCAGGGGTTTGCAATACTCAACTGTCCAGGTTTAAATACTTTTACAGTCAGGATGCTGTATTTTTCGGCATCCTGATTGCAGTAATTCTACACACGGGCTGGGGAGTAAATTTATGAGTTACATTTCCTCAATCATCTATTCAGTGTGCATTTATATTTGGATATATAATGCAGACTGAAGAGATGATGGAGATCATGAGAACGAAACATATGACTGACACAGATAACAAGTTAAGTTTAAAGCATGGGAACAAAAACAAAGGAAACAAGTGTTTTCAAAAAAATTATTTTATGTAACATCAAAACTATAAGGCTATGTGCCCACGTAGCGATTCTGAAGCAGAATAAACCTGAGCAGAATCGCACACCCTGCTCCCAGGAAAACGCCTGTGTTTTTTGACGCGCTTTTGAAAGCGTTTGTAAAGCGTTTTTGCATGCGTTTTCCTAAGCGTTTTTGCCAATATAATTGATGGTATGCGGAATCGCACGCGATTCCGCAAAATTAATGAACATGCTGCGTTTTTAATCGCTAAGCTTTTCTGCAGTGGTTAAAAACACACCATTGGCACAACATGTGCGTTTTTCATTAAAAATCAATTGGATGCTTTTCTTAAGTGTTTCTGCAGCAGAATCGCTTGCCTAAAAGCGCTGCAGAAACGCTTAAAAAACGCTACATGGGCACACAGCCTTAAAGACAGGTAAACTTTGAAAAAAACATAACATTACATAAAAATTATACATTAAACCATTGCATTTTGCCATGTCACACGTCCAACATCAGAAACAAAGTAGTCCTCGAATGCATCCCTCATTTCTGCAACTTCCCTTGTAGTCCTCAGAGGGTGATGCTGGTAATCTGGCAATGGGGTAGCAACTGGTTCGTCTAGTTCAAACGATGGTCGCTCTTTAGCCATTATGTAATTGTGGAGAACCACACAAGCCTTGAAGAACTCATTCACTGTTTTAATTTTCAGATTAATTGCTGTACCTAGAATGCGCCATTTTGACACAAGAATACCAAAGGCACACTCAACAGTTCTGCGGGCCCTGGTCAGTCGGTAACTAAAAATCCTTTTTTTGTGGTTCAAGTCCCGACTGGAGTATGGCTTGAGTAGGTTTCCACACATCTGAAAAGCCTCATTCCCCAAAAACAACAAATGACATTGGCGGTCGTGTTGTGAAGAGGTCGTGGGAGGGGGAAATGAAAAGTACTGGTACACAACCGTTGGCCCATGTCCGAGTTTTTAAAGGTTTGGGAGTAATTTCCACAGCCAAATGAACCGATGTCGACGGCAATGAAACTACAGTCTGCAGCTGCAATGGCCATCAGCACTATGGAGAAGTATTTTGTACAGTTAAAGTACTCGGATCCACTTTGAGCCGGTTTGGCTATCCTAATAGGTTTCCCATCCACTGCTCCCACACAGTTGGGGAAATTACAAACTTCCCAGAATTTTTCTGCATTTTCCAGCCAGATGACTGTGTTGGGTAGGGGGATAAATTCCTGACAAAGCACGTCCCACAAAGCCCGGAAAGTGTCTGCAACAATCCCAGAAAGTGTGGAAAGGCCTATCCGGAACGGGAAATGGAGCGATGATAGGCTCTCTCCAGTAGCCAGGAATCTGTCAAACAGAGAAAGCAAAATTTTTAAAGAATAATAATAACTACAAGGGTTTTTGAAAAAAAAAAAGGGACACTGCATACAATATGACAAGCGTGCGATTAGTTTTAAATATTACGTACCTTAGTGTCACCAACAGACGTTCCTCAGCTGGAATAGCTCTACGGAGGTGGGTGTCCTGTCTGCTGATTGCTCCCTCTACACGACCCAGCAATTCCTGGAAGCTCTGTTGAGACATCCTTGTGTATTCAAAATATTTGTCTGGGTTTTCACAAAGCTCACTGAATAAGGAGTGGTAGGCGCCAAGGCTCCCCCGGACTTCAAGAATGGGGTGTTGCCAAAAGTGCCAATGCCGTCTTCTGCTTCTTTCTCTTTCCCTTTCTTGGTCACAAGCAAAGGCAAAGGAAACAGCCAATTTGATATCCAAATCCAGTTTAAATAAGAAACTCTACTTGGAAATATCCATCTTGATGCAGGATACAGCCTCAAAATCTGCTGTTTTCAGCTCTACAAGGGTTTATATAAGGAAATGCCATGAGCTATGCCCATTGGGCATGGCTGGTGTCCCAGAATATCTCCTGGAAAAATGTTTCCAAATGGGAAGCATGCGCTTAAAATACACAAACGCATACTAACGCATAAAAACGCCGAGGTTTTTGGACGTCTTGCGTAAGATAATGCAGAGAAAAGCGCTGTGTTATTACGCATTTGCATGTGTTTTTGTATGCATTCATGAATGTGGACAATACTCAGCAGACTCAACCGCAAATGTGAACTTTACCTTAGAGAAAGTCATTATTCTTTAACCCATTCATGACCTGAGGTATTTTCGTTTTTTTCTCCCCTTCCCAGAGCCATAACTTTTTTTATTTTACAGTTAAAATGGCCATGTGAGGGCTTGTTTTTTGTAGGACAAGTTGTACTTTTGACAGACACCATTAGTTTTAACATATCTTGTACTGGAAAACAGAAAAAAAATTCCAAGTGCGGTGAAATTGCAAAAAAAGTGCAATACCACAGTTGTTTTGGGGGGTTTTGTTTTACCATGTTCACCAAGTGCTAAAACTGACCTGCTATTATGATTCTCCAGGTCATTATGAGGTCATAGATACCAAACATGTCTAAGTTGTTTATTTAAGTGGTGAAATAAAAAAATCCAAACTTTAATAAAAAAAAATGGCACCATTTTCCGAGACCTGTAGTACCTCCATTTTTTGCGATTTGGGGCTGGTTGAGGGCTTATTTTTTGCGCGCCGAGCTGACGTTTTTATACCATTTTAGTGTAGATACAATCTTTTGATCTCCTGTTATTACATTTTATTGCAATGTAGCGGCAGCCAAAAAAACGTAATTCTGGCGTTTTGAACTTTTTTCTCATCACGCCATTTACCTTTTTTTTTTTTACATTAATAGATCAGGCGATTCTGAGTACGGTGATACCAAATATGTGCATGTTTTTTATTATTATTTTATTTTGAATGGGGCAAAAGAGGGGCGATTTGAAATATTATAATATTTTCATTTTTTAAATGTTTTTTAAAACTTTTTTTTACTTTTTGCATGCTTCAATAGCCTTTATGGGAGACTAGAAGCTGCAGTTGTCTGATCAGCTCTGCTATATACGGGCGATGATCAGATCGCCTGTGTGTAGTAGAAAGGCTCATATGTTCTGAGCTCCGACCACCGGGCGGCGCTCTTAGCAATCTGGCTATGACAGCCATAGAGTTCTGCTGGAGATCTCTGGTTGTCATGTCAACCCATCAGTGACTAGCGATCACGTTCAAAACAGCTGACATGTGCCGGAAAAGATGTGGGCTCAGCATCAGAGCCCACGTCAAAGGGAGGGATTCCGAGGTGGGTGTATTATTACGCTCAATGCCGGAAAGGGGCTATTAAGATAAATAACATATTATTTGCAGATATAATGAACTAAGAAATAAGCCAGAGGTACACATTATGTAATATGCAAGGGAACTACATTATTATCTGAAGCACTGGTTTAAAAGGAAGAATTAACTGGTGTAATAAGAGAGGGCCATCGTAAGGAAGCAAGCATATGCTGTACGATACACTCATGGTCCCTGTGGAAGCCCACCTAATTCTGTGAAATATATTTTTATATTTTGTTCATAATATTTTAATATTTTCCATATAACTTCAAAGAATGTTTCATTTGTGAACAACTATACCAACTCAAGTTAGAATTACAGCTCACCATGGCAAAACTTAAATTGAGCACCTTCTCAAATCGGAATATTACTTGTTCATCAAGCCTTCTTTACTACTCTGTGGAAACAGCTTGGAAGCCCTTTGGCACTGGAGATGATACGAAAGATCACTGCATAACATTTTAATAACACATTCTCCTCTGCAGTATAGTATTAGACATAATATCGTAGCGGCACATTGCACTGATGTTCCACATATGCTGGTCATTATCTTTATGTATCAGAAATATAATTTAATACGTGTCCCTAGAGATGGTTATGGTGGTATATATGCTGATCAGTTCTTGTCACTTCATCTCGCTTCCCAGGAGGTATACACTAAAAAAAAAATTAACAATGAAATACCGTAAAATTTATAGCATCTGATTAAATAAAATGTTACATTTCCAGATTTTCCCATGATCAGAAGAGCAGTGCATCATGTGCCATATACTTCACATCTTCTCCTTCATTACTATTTAATTACATCATAATACTTCTCCTTTGGTTTTAATTAACCTTTGCAAGAGAAGTGACCTTGGGCACACATATACATTTCAAATTATATTAGGTTGACAGGAAGTATTTTATCTAATATGGGTGTATAATGAATACAAAAGTAATTCAGAGTACTGAGCAGGGTGGTGTGAGATTCTTTAAGAAGTTATAATAAGACACATAAAAAGACAACATTTCAAATGTAATCCGGGAGTCAGGAAGCAACACCTTTTCTCAGTTAATTACAGGAGTCTGTAGGAACAGGGGCAAATATACAGTTTAAATAATTATGGGGCTACTTATTCTGGGGCAGGTTACAATACACCATGCATATCATTGTATTCCAGAATGTGGATTCTCTAAACTACAGTTTCATATGTGTGGGCTAAATTAGAGTGGAAACTCTAAGGGTACTGTCACACTTAGCGATGTACCAGCGATCCAGACCAGCGATATGACGCGGTCAGGATCGCTGGTACATCGCTAAGTGGTCGCTAGTGAGCTGCCACACAGGCAGATCTCACTAGCGACATCGCTGGGGACGGGGGTCGCTACTTACCTGTCACACCAGGCGATCCTGCGTCCTCCCGCCCGGCTCCACGCGTCGCTCGTCGTCACAGCAGGAAGCGCCGCAGGAAGCTGACGAGAAACAGTCCAGGACGTTCTCGCGGGTCGTAGGTAAGTATCAGACACAGCGATATCGCTAGCAATATCGCTATAACGTCACAAGTTATAGCGATATTGCTAGCGATATCGCTTAGTGTGACATGCCCTTAAGGGACACTATGTTCCTCAACCTTTTGACACCACATAAAGTTGTGGACTTTGCAACAGATAATCCCCAGATCATGGTCCACAAAATAAACTGATAAGTAGTGGAGGCATAGTAGAAGAAAACATATGGTCAGGAGCATGCAAAGTTTGTCAGCAGAGGCTTAAGACCTCAATACATACAGGTGCTTTTAATTTTGTGAGAATATCATGAAAAAGTTAATTTATTTCAGTTCTTAAATACAAAAAGTGAAACTCATTATATAGAGTCATTACAAACAGAGTGATCTATTTCAAGTGTTTATTTCTGTTAATGTTGATGATTATGGCTTATAGTTAGAGTTGAGCGAAACAGGTCAGTCAGATTCAAAAGTCGCTGACTTTCGCCAAAGTCGGGTTTCATGAAACGAAACCCGACCACAGTGTGAAGTTGGCCATGAGGTCGGCGACCCAAGCGTCAAAGTCGGGTTTCGCCGAATGCTTGCACGTGACTTTTTTCAGCCAATGAGAGAAACGGAGCGTAGCTGAGTGGGAGTGGGAGAGAGAGGGAGAGATAGAAGAGAGAAGAGAGAGAGAGATTTCGCCACCTCTAGGGTTAAAATTCATGCCAGGTGTGTTTACAGTCCTCCACTCACTGCCGACTTTTCTCCCCATTGACTTGCATTGGGTTTTGTGTTTCACGACTTTTCCCTATAGTCGGCCGATTTCGTTCGACTCGACTTTTGAGAAAGTCAGGCTTCATGAAACCCCACTCGACTCTAAAAAAGGCAAAGTCGCTCACTCTACTTACAGTCAATGAAAACCCAAAAGTAATTATCAAAAAAAAATTAGAATAATTATCTAAAGTTACCTGCAAAATTTTCCTAAGCATTTAAAAAGGTCCCATAGTCTGTTTAAGTAGGCTCCACAATCATAGGGAAGACTGCTGACTTAACAGATGTCCAGAAGGCAGTTATTGAAACTCCACAATAAGGGTAAACCACAAAAGGCCATTGCTAAAGAAGCTGGCTGTTCACAGAGTGCTGAATCCAAGCATATTAACCCCTTTCTGCCATCCGACGTACTATCCCGTCCATGGGACCTGGGCCCCTATGCCCATGGACGGGATAGTACGTCGGCGCGATCAGCGGCGCCCACGTGGTGAGCGCCGCTGATCGCGGCCGGGTGTCAGCTGATTATCACAGCTGACACCCGCCACAATGTGTCAGGGGCGGTCACGGACCGCCCCCGACACGTTATCCCTTTGCACACCGCGATCAAACATGATCGCGGTGTACCGGGGTTTAAAGGGAAGCATCGGCAGGGAGGGGGCTCCCTCCGTGCTTCCCTGAGCCCCCCACGGCAGCGCAATGTGCAGCGCTGCTGCGGGGGGCTCCTTTCCTCCAGGCCCCCGAATCCAAGATGGCGATGGGGGCCTTCGGGGGACTGAGGAAGCTGGCTTCCTCAGTGCCTGCAAAGCGCAAGCATGAGGAAGCCTTCTGCAGTGCCTGTGTCAGATCGCTGATCTGTCACAGTGATCTGTGATGTGACAGATCAGCGATCTGTCACAGGACAGTGATGTCCCACCTGGAACTATTTAATAAAGTAAAAAAAAAAAAAAAAAAAAAGTGTTAAATAATTTAAAAAAAAAAAATCGCCAAATAAATTAGAAAAAAAAAAAAAATATTCCCCCAATAAATCCATTTTTTGGAAATAAAAAAAAAACAAAAAAAAACAATAAAAGTACACATATTAGGTATCTCCGCGTCCGTAATGACCCGCCCTATAAAACTGTCCCATTAGTTAACCCCTTTAGTGAACCCCTTAAAAAATAAAAAACGAAGCAAAAAATAATGATTTATTATCATACCGCCAAACAAAAAAGTGTAATAACGCGCGATCAAAAAGACGCATATAAATATCCATGGTGCTGCTGAAAACATCATCTTGTCCCGCAAAAAACGAGCTGCCACACAGCATCATCAGCGAAAAAATAAAAAAGTTATAGCTCGCAGAATAAAGCGATGCAAAAATAATTATTTTTTATATAAAATAGTTTTCATTGCATAAAACCGACAAAAACATAAAAAAACGACCTAAATGAGGTATCGCTGTAACCGTACTGACACGAAGAATAAAACCGCTTTATCAATTTTACCGCACGCGGAACGGTGTAAACGCACCCCCCCAAAAGAAATTCATGAAACGCTGGTTTTTGTTCATTCTGCGTCCCAAAAATAGGAACAAAAAGCGACCAAAAATTGTCACGTGCCCGAAAATGGTACCAATAAAAACGTCAATTCGTCCCGCAAAAAATAAGACCTCACATGACTCGGTGGGTCAAAATACGGAAAAATTATAGCTCTCAATATGTGGTGATGCAAAAACTATTTTTACAATAAAAAGAGTCTTTTAGCGTGCGACAGCTGTCAAACATAAAAATCGCCATAAATAGTAAATCAAACCCCCCGATATCACCCCCTTAGTTAGGGAAAAATAATAACATTAAAAAAAAAGTATCTATCTCCATTTTCCCATTAGGGTTAGGGTAAGGCTGTGTGCACACGCTGCGGATTAGGTGCGGATTCATCCGCGTGGATTTTGTAAAATCCGCAGGTGAAACCGCAGGTTTTACCTGCGGATTACTCTGCGGTTTTGTCCTGCGGTTTTTCATCTCCTCAATAGAGGAGATGGCAAACCGCAGGAGAATCCGCAGAAAGAATTGACATGTCAATTCTTTCTGCGGATTGAAAACCGCAGATAATCCGCGCGGAAAATTCCGCACCGTCTGCACTGCGGTTTTTGATTCCCATAGGGAATCATGGTACTGTACACCGCAGCAGAAACTGCTGCGGGTCCGCAGCAGCCAAAACCGCTGCGGAACTGCAGCAAAATCCGCAGCGTGTGCACACAGTCTTAGGGTTAGGGCTAGGGTTAGGGTTAGGGCTAGGGTTAGGGCTCAGATTAGGGTTAGGGGTGTGTTGGGGTTAGGGTTGGAGTTATAATTGGGGGTTTCCACTGTTTGGGCACATCAGGGGCTCTCCAAATGCAACATGGCGTCTGATCTCAATTCCAGCCAATTCTGAGTTGAAAAAGTCAAATGGTGCTCCTTCCCTTCCAAGCTCTGCCATGCGCCCAAACAGTGTTTTACCCCCACATGTAGGGTATCAGCCTACTCAGGACAAATTGCAAAACAATTTTTGGGGTCCAATTTCTCCTGTTACCCTTAGGAAAATAAAAAATTGGGGGCAAAAATATCATTTTTGTGGAAAAAAATGATTTTTTTATTTTCACGTCCGAGTGTTATAAACTTCTGTGAAGCACTTGGGGGTTCAAAGTGCTCACCACACATCTAGATAAGTTCCATGGGGGGTCTAGTGTCCAAAATGGGGTCACTTGTGGGGAGTTTCAATAGTTTAGGTACATCAGGGGCTCTCCAAACGCACATGACACCCGCAGACCATTCCATCAAAGTCTGCATTCCAAAACGTCACTGCTTCCCTTCCGAGCCCCGACGTGTGTCCATACAGTAGTTTTCTCCCACATATGGGGTGTCAGCGTACTCAGGCCAAATTGGACAACAACTTTTGGAGGTCCAATTTCTCCTGTTACCCTTGGGAAAATGAAAAAATTGGGGACTAATTGATCATGTTTCTGGAAAAAATACGATTTTTTTATTTTCATGCCCTGGCATTATAAACTTCTGTGAAGCCCTTGGGGGTTCAAAGTGCTCACCTCACATCTAGATAAGTTCCTTAGTGGGTCTAGTTTTCAAAAAGGGGTCATTTGTGGGGATTTCCACTGTTTAGGTACATTAGGGGCTCTCCAAAGGCAACATGACACCCGCAGACCATTCCATCAAAGTCTGCATTCCAAAACGTCACTACTTCCCTTCCGAGCCCCGACGTGTGCCCATACAGTAGTTTTCTCCCACATATGGGGTATCAGCATACTCAGGACAAATTGGACAACAACTTTTGGGGTCCAATTTCTCCTGGTACCCTTGGGAAAATAAAAAAATGGTGACTAAAAGATCATGTTTGTGGAAAAAATACGAATTTTTTATTTTCAAGCCCGGGCGTTATAAACTTCTGTGAAGCACTGGGGGGTTCAAAGTGCTTACCACACATCTAGATAAGTTCCTTGGGGGGTCTAGTTTTCAAAATGGGGTTATTTGTGGGGGGTTTCCACTGTTTAGGTACATTAGGGGCTCTCCAAAGGCAACATGACACCCGCAGACCATTCCATCAAAGTCTGCATTCCAAAACGTCACTACTTCCCTTCCGAGCCCCGACGTGTGCCCATACAGTAGTTTTCTCCCACATATGGGGTATCAGCATACTCAGGACAAATTGGACAACAACTTTTGGGGTCCAATTTCTCCTGGTACCCTTGGGAAAATAAAAAAATGGTGACTAAAAGATCATGTTTGTGGAAAAAATACAAATTTTTTATTTTCCTTCCCGGGCATTATAAACTTCTGTGAAGCACTGGGGGGGTCAAAGTGCTCACCACACATCTAGATAAGTTCCTTAGGGGGTCTAGTTTCCAAAATAGTGTCATTTGTGGGGGGTTTCCACTGTTTTGGTACATCAGGAGTTTTCCAAACGCGACATGGTGTCCGATCTCAATTCCAGCCAAAAACGTCAAATGGCGCTGCTTCCCTTCCGAGCTCTGCCATGCGCCCAAATAGTGGTTTACCCCCACATGTGGGGTATCAGCGTACTCAGGACAAATTGCACAATAACTTTTAGGGTCCTGTTACCCTTGGAAAGATAAGAATTGAGGGTGAAAAGATCATTTTTTTGGAAAAAATATGATTTTTTAATTGTATGGCTTTATGTTATAAACTTCTGTGAAGCCCATGGGGGTTCAAAGTTCTCACCAAACATCTAGATAAGTTCCTTAGGGGGTCTAGTTTCCAAAATGGTGTCATTTGTGGGGGGTTTCCACTGTTTTGGTACATCAGGGGTTTTCCAAACGCGACATGGTGTCCGATCTCAATTCCAGCCAAAAACGTCAAATGGCGCTGCTTCCCTTCCGAGCTCTGCCATGCGCCCAAATAGTGGTTTACCCCCACATGTGGGGTATCAGCGTACTCAGGACAAATTGCACAATAACTTTTAGGGTCCTGTTACCCTTGGGAAAATAAAAATTGGGGTGAAAAGATCATTTTTGTGGAAAAAATATGATTTTTTAATTGTACCGCTGTACGTTATAAACTTCTGTAAAGCCCTTGTGGGTTCAAAGTTCTCACCACATATCTAGATAAGTTCCTTGGGGGGTCTAGTTTCCAAAATGGGGTCACTTGTAGGGGGTTTCCACTAATTAGGTACATCAGGGACTCTCCAAACGTGACATAGCGTCCAATCTGAATTCCAGCCAATTTTGCATTGAAAAAGTCAAACGGCGCTCCTTCCATTCTGAGCTCTGCCATGCACCGAAACAGTGGTTCTCCCCCACATATCAGGTATCTGCGTACTCAGGACAAATTGCACAATAACTTTTGCAGTCCAATTTCTCCTGTTACCCTTGGTAAAATAAAAAAAATTGAACCTGAAGTATTTTTTTTATGAAAAAAAGTTAGATGTTCATTTTTTTTTTAAATATTCAAAAAAATTCCTGTGACGCACCTAAAGGGTTAATAAACTTCTTGAATGTGGTTTTGAGCACTTTAAGGGGTGCAGTTTTTAGAATGGTGTCACTTTTGGGTATTTTCTATCATATAGACCCCTCAAAGTGGCTTCAAATGTGATGTGGTCCTAAAAATAAAATGGTGTTGTAAAAATGAGAAATCGCTGGTCAACTTTTAACCCTTATAACTTCCAAACAAAAAAAAATTTTGGTTCCAAAATTGTGCTGTGAATTGTGCTAAACATGTGGGAAATGTTAGATATCAAGTTTTTTGTGTGCCGTATCTCTGTGATCTAAGGGCATAAAAATAAAAAGTTGGAAAATTGCGAAATTTTCAAAATTTTCGCCAAATTTCCGTTTTTCTCACAAATAAACGCAAGTTATTTGAATGAAATTTTACCACTAACATGAAGTACAATATGTCACGAGAAAACAATGTCAGAATCACCGGGATCCATGGAAGCGTTCCAGAGTTATGACCTCATAAAGGTACAGTGTCAGAATTGTAAAAATTGGCCCGGTCATGAACGTGCAAACCACCCTTGGGGGTGAATGGGGTTAATGGAAAATTGAGTGGAAGGAAAAAGTGTGTTAGGAAAAGGTGCACAAGCAACCGGGACAACCGCAGCCTTGAATGGATTGTTAAGAAAAGACTATTCAAAAATTTTGGGGAGATTCCCAAGGAGTGGACTGCTGATGGAGTCATTGCTTCAAGAGCCACCACACACAGATGCATCAAGGACATGGGCTAAAAGTGTCACATTCCATGTGTCAAGCCACTCATGACCAATAGACATTGCCAGAAGCGTCTTACCTGGGCCAAGGAGAAAAAGAACTGGACTATTGATCAGTGGTCCAAGGTGTTGTTTTCAGATGAAAGTAAACTTTGCATTTCATTTGGAAAGCAAGGTACCAGAGTCTGCAGAAAGAGTAGAAAGGCACACAATCCAAGCTGCTTGAGGTATAGTGTGAATTTTCCATAATCAGTGTTGATTTCTGGAGCAATGTCATCTGCTGCTCTAGGTCCACTGTGTTTTACCAAGACCTAAGTCAGTGCAGCCATCTACCAGGAAATTTTAGACCTTTTCATGCTTCCCTCTGCCGACAAGCTTTTTGGAGATGGAAATTTCATTCCCCAGCAGGACTTGGCATCTGTCCACAATGCCAAAAGTACCTATACCTGGTTTAAAGACAACAATATCACTGTGCTTGATTGGACAGCAAACTCGCCTGACCTTAACCCCATAGAGAATCAATGGGGTATTGTCAAGAGGAAGAAGAGAGACACCAGACCCAACAATGCAGACCAGCTAAAGGATGTTATCAAATCAACCTGGGTTTACATAACACCTCAGCTGATCGCCTCTATGGCATGCCACATTGATGCAGTAATTGATGCAAAAGGAGCCCCAACCAAGTACTGAGTGCATTTACTGAACATAAATTTCAGTAGGCCAACATTTTGGATTTTAACATCATTTTTCAAGCTGGTGTTATAAAATATTCTAAATTACTGAGATAATTTTGACTTTTGGGTTTTCTTTGGCTGTAAGCAATAATCATCAATATTAACATCAATTATTATTGTTATTTATTCATATAGCGCCATTAATTCCATGGTGCTGTACATGAGAAGGGAGGTTACATAAAAAGTTATATTGTTAACAGTAAACAAATTTACAATGAATAAACATTTGAAATAGATCACTCTGTATTAAATGACTATATATGAGTTTCACTTTTGGTTTTGAAAAACTGAAATAAATTAATTTTTTGATGATATTCTAATTTTGTGAGAAGCACCTGTATTAGGTGGTTAAGAGATACATGTTCTAAGGTAGGCATTGGGTAGCGTTCACACAGACAACGTGGTCTAGTGCAAATATGTGCTCTCATAAAACTCAGAGGTTCAAAACCAAAACAGAAAATAAATACTTAATTTAGCAGGGCACCTATATGTCAATATGGGCTTCCAAGTACAGATTACAGTCCATTCTCCTGGATCAAACTTTATGCACAGAATGGGAGCGGTCCTGTGGTAGGGGCCAGGATTGGGGGGTGGTCCACTGCTTACCGCGACCAGACGATGCAAAGACGAGACTGAGGCAGATTCCAATTTTAACAAGTCTGAGTTTATTGGCCGTCCTCCTGACGACCGTAGCCACACACCACAGCAACTTTACAGCTCTCTGTATCCAGGCCCGGGTACCTTCACCTTTCCTTCAGTCGTGGTGACATTCCTCGCGGATCTTTCGCTGGGGCTGTCCTAGACCAATCTACTGCCAGCGCTTCACCTGCCCGAGGACGTCGTCCAATCGGTACCCCCGGGGCCTCATCTGTCCTGCAGTATGTCATGTCAGGGCCACCCCCCTGACTGTCTTCTCCTGTCAGTCCCTTGGTTGAGCTCTCCACCGTCATCAGTCTTATGTTGTGAGTCTCTCCACCTGAGCTCCTCCCGGGACTAACCTAACCTGGAACCCTGTCCTGTCCTATTTATCCCCTCTCTCACTGGGAATTTCCCTCCTGGGTTCCTATCTCCCCGCCCCCCATGACTAAGCAGTTTCTATAGCCATAAACTGATGTCAAGTCCTGAACTACACTCCCCCCTGCCTTCTTGTCTTCAAATTTCGGTACTGCACTCCCTTTTCTATCTTTCCCTGCTGTTACCTTTCAGTCATTGCCAATCTCCGTCTATCGTGCACAAACCGTCCCCTCCTACTTCCAGTCAAGTCTGTCCATCAAGTCACCTTCCCCACAGTCCTACCAGTCTCATTATCACCCTCAGCCTGAGCTCTAACTATACCGAGTGCCAAACAGAAGTGTTGAAATTCAGGCACAGTTCCCATTGTACAGTATGCAGTTTCCACACGGTTCATTGCAGCTTCAACACACAGACTGCTCAGCTTTCCTAGCTGACCTGAGCAGTCTCCATTGAGAGAAAGACCCTGGCATGTCTATTTCAGCTATCTTTCATATTTTGGCTGGTCATTCACCAGAAGTACTAAATTCTGGTCAACATCGAAAAAACAGACATAACTAGGGAACACAGGTCTTGGTTCTTAGTCAAAGCTAGTCTGCTGCCCACTTATCTCAAAGAAAACAAGGTAAGTGGCAGACATGTATGATCATCGGATTTGCTGACAAACAATTGATGAGCACTCCCATACATTTTACAGTGTCAACAAAACTTGCCGATATCGATGGTTGTGGCTGAAATTAGTGTAATGTGCATGGAGAATCATAGTAATAATACACTCACAAGAGATAAGACAAGAGGGAAGTGAGAAACAAGGCTAAGGACAGAAACCAGAAAAGTACAAGTAAAATACAAACTATGTAAAAAGGTCAACAGGGGCATGGTCAGAAACAAAGTTGAGGTCATGAACAGAAATAGGATCTATAGCAATAGTGATATCACATAACAGGAATAGGCCAGAAAGACTCTAATCATCAGTTGTTGTCTATTGGGATGCCTAGTTTCTTCTTGTCATGATCTTCCTCTTATCTCAACACAATGACAGCAGCTAGATGTGGGAGAAGACAAGATAGATGTATCTAGTAGACAGGGAACTAAATACATATATCATCTAGAATAATGGCCAAATATCAAGACACAGTGGACAAGGGCTGCTGGTGTTCGGGTTTTTCTGCCATTCCAGATTTTAACATTTAGGCTGGATTCACAATTCCGCACAATAGAGCCGAAGTGTTATGCAATACTGCATAACACTCAGCCCAGTGTTACTCCACCACATCAGCGATCGGCATACGAGAACAATTGCAGCATGCTGCAATTGGCAACGAGACTTGGCTCACTCGCACCCATATAAGTCTATGGGTGTAAGTGACAACACACAGCACTCGAATATCACCCGAGTGTGGTTTGATATATGCCGACGTCGGCAGTAGAGGAGATGGGATAAATTTTCTCTGTCTCCTCCGCAGCTGTGCTGCGATCCTCCCTGTGCGAGAGGATCGAAGCACAGTAGCATGACACTTGGTTCCCACTCACAGCAAAGTAGGAGCCGAGGGTCATTAGCTTATTGCATTGGATGTGATATGCTGGTGTGACTCCATCCTTAGGGTCCCGTCACACCAAACGATGTACCAGCGATCCTGACAACGATACGACCTGGTCAGGATCGCTGGTGCATCGCTACATGATTGCTGGTGAGCTGCCAAACAGGCAGACACACCAGCGATCAGGACCAGCGAGGACACTTGTATCCAAGGTAAATATCGGGTAACTAAGAGCGCAATAGTTACTTACCCGATATTTACCTTGGATACCATCTCCCAGCATCTGCTTACAGCGTTGGCAGCTCACTGATTGTTGGTCTCCCGCTGCCACACGCAGCAATGCATGCTGGCCAGCGGGAGACCAACGATCAAAATATGGCCCAGGTCATTCCTGCACGATCAGCAATACCCGACGGCGGGGGGGGGGGGGTCACTGATACGTGTCACACACAGCGAGATCGCTGGCGAGATCGCTGAAGCGTCACAAAATCAGCGATCTCGCTAGCAATCTCACTATGTGTGATAGGCCCTTTAGACTGCATATTTTTAGTAACTACTCTGTAATCCCATTTCCACTACACATACAGTGGGTACAGAAAGTATTCAGACCCCTTTAAATTTTTCACTCTGTTTCATTGCAACCATTTGGTAAATTAAAAAAAGTTCATTTCATTTTTTTCTCATTAATGTACACTCTGCACCCCATCTTGACTGAAAAAAACAGAAATGTAGAAATTTTTGCAAATTTATTAAAAAAGAAAAACTGAACTATCACATGGTGATGGTACCCACTGTAGGTAATAATCATCTACTTTTCTACCACTTTATTCAATGTAGGGTGTATTTTGCATGTGCAAATAACTGAAAATCCACAGACACATGAATATACTTGTTATCAGTTGTGTTATGTGGTCCTAGAAATATTCAAAACTATATCCGCTTTCGTGTACAAGTACACCGTTATTTCCAAAGAAAATGATTAATATTTTGCCATATTACTACCCAGTGGAATGGTTTAACACTAATATTATTTAACCTCACCCAGAATTATGAATATAAAGCAGATTTGTTCTGAATAATTATCATTACAGAATAAAGTGGCATATTATTTTGTCACCATTTGGAAATGCCACCATTTAACTTTAGTTCTGTTTTTAAATTTGATTTATGATGAAAAACAAGATAAAGTATTTACTGAAAGGAACATTATCTAACTAATGAAGGGTGAAAGATGAATGGAAATTAAGGGATATTAAATGCATAGTTATGCAAATTGGACTCCGTTAATAAAATTAACAAGGGACTACTTCATATATTTTGATGCAGAATGGGAATATGTGTATTATATTTACTGCTATGTTTGGAAAAGTCTTTTCTTAATTTTAAAGGATAGAAATTGTGTAGTCAGCAAAAATATAATCTTTTTCATAATGATGGGAAAAAAAAAGACACAAAGTCAAAGTATGGTTTAAAGACCCGAACAGCCCATATCCCAAACATTTTACATACTCATGAGGAGATCAAAAGGGTCTTTTGGTCCGCTTTTACCTCCTTCATGATGTTGAAATTTACCATTGTTGTGCTTTTGTTTTTTTCTTCCCCTTCTTCCAGGATCCACAACTTTTTTATTTTTCCATCAACATAGCTGTATGTGGCCTTGTGTTTTGTGGGGCGAGTTGTCCTTTTGAATGACACCATTGATTTTACCATATGGTGTAATGGAAAATGGGAAAAAATCCAAGTGCTGTGAAATTGCCTAACAGTTGTAAATACACAATGTGTTTTGGTTTTTTTTATTTCCTATGTTCACTATATGGTAAAACAGACATAGCAATAGGATCCCCCAGGTCAGTATGAGTACACTGATTCCAAACATATTTGTTTTTATTTAAGTAGTGAAAAAAAATTCTTCTAAGAAAAAATAATTCCTCTTAGGGTGCCATTTTCCAAGACCCGTACCATTTTCATTTTTCGGGACTCGGGGCTGGGTGATGGGCTTATTTTTTGTGCCCTGAGCTGATGTTTTTATTGATTCCAATATGGTGTAGATCACCTCTTATTTCATTTTATTGTAATGTTGCGGCAGACATAAAATGCAATCCTGGCATTTTAATTTTTTTCTCGTTGAGCAGTTTACCGATTGGTTTAATTTTTTTTATATTTTGATAGATCGGACATTTCTGAAAGCAGCAATAACAAAAATGTGTATTTATAATTTTCAATGGAGCAAAATGGGGATGATTTGATGATTTGAATTTTTTTCTTTTTTCATATTTTTAAAAACTTCTATCACACTTTTTAGTGACATCAATAGTCCCTTTAAGAGACTTGAAGCTGTGATTGTCTACTCACTTCTGCTATACATAGCAGTGCATCAGCTCTGCTATGTATAGCAAAAATCACGATAAATGCGCCAATGGGCAGGATTTGTGATGTGCTTCCAGCTGGCGGGATAAAAGCTACCAAAAGATAAAGTGAAAAATGCAATATTAGCTCACTCAATCTAATTGACACAGACTGTAACAAAAGGTGTCTGTATAAATCTCACAACAGACGAGACGTATATACGTGTGACTATTCCAAGTCCCAGAATTTGAAAGACCAGACAAAAAATACCTTTGGTCAAAGAAAAAGGAAACTATGAACAAACACTGCCAATGAACCACTTTCTTGTTGGAGGTTATAATGTTACAATTTTCTAAGTCAGAAAAAGAAACAACCTCTGCCCTGTGTGGGTTATCAAGAAAAATTAATGTTCATGCACCTTATAAAGACGTCATAAAAGAAATCCATTAGCACAGATAGTAAATGTGAAAAATGGAGTGATCTCACCAAAAATGTATAGAAGTGGTCCGCTGCCAATTCACCCTATTTTGCCCTGTCAGAGCTAGCATATCCTGATCCCCATGACTCCTGCCCTTACAAGGGAAGTCCACATCTGACCCTCAAATGAAGCTCTATTATGTCCCTGTGCATCCCGACACGTTTCGTCACTAAGTGACTCTTCAGGGGACCTATTAGCACTGAATGGGCATACTGAATAGAATTGAGACTGCACGGGCTACCTCCTCTGATTACAATGGGGTAAAACAAACCCGATATAAGGGCCTTTAAATAAACTGCCAATCACAAAGCTGACACCCACCTGTGTCTGGTTGAAACGCATGCCATCCACCCATGCACGCCTTGGAACGCATCACGTGTCTCTTCGGGCATCCATACCGGAAGAAAAAGGTCCATTTGTCAATGACCACCATACCACCTCCTTAGTATCAGCCCGGAAGTGTATGTAACTGACACACAGGATCAGGCTGGAATGCAAAATAAAGATGGCCACGATACTTCCAGTATCAATGGGACGCAAAACCAATATGGTTATGCGCACTGAAATAAAGAGTGCGCCAAAATTATTGTCCAACTTCAGGACAGTGCAGCCTTAATATGAGTCCCTACACAATGCTGATACAACAAATTAGATCCAGACACTATACCATCATAATATCGAATCCGTACCAGGTTTATGTTATTCCAAACATAATGCAATGACTGCAAATTGCAAAAAGATTTGTTAACCCATAAGACCTAGAAATGAAAATATCTATAGGTGGGTGATAGTACAAAAACAGAAACTAAAAATAAAAATGGTAGCTGAAAACGATAAACTAGGTATAGGCTAGGTAGCTTTTATCACTTCTTAACATTAAAAGTTATGTTTTAAATTTATCTCTATTGCTGACCTTTTACATATGTGAGAGATTTGTAGTTTTCCTATCCACTTGTTGCTGTTTTTTTCCATCATACTTTATTAGTCAAGTATTTTTTACCCTTTGCGACTGCATATCTAAATTAGGATATTGGGCCATATGCTTTTTACTGCTTATTATTTTGTCTACATAACATTTTATATTACTTCAATATTTTATTCTAAGATCTATTAACCCCTTAATGTCTATGGACGCGCACAGTCCGTCATGGCAGGATGTAACTTCCCACACCAGGACGGACTCTGAAAGTCCTGCCTTTGAACTGTCACTGCTTGTAAACAATCAGTTTCAGTTCAGTGCTGACAGCTGTCAGGCACGGCAAGGGGGGCAGGGACCTAGTTAACCCCTTCAGTGAACACCATAAAAAAAAAACACAAAAAAGTAGCAAATTATACTTTTTCCAAGTGGTATCGTCATACCGCTTGGAAAAAGTGCAATAACACGCAATCAAAATGACGGATATAAAACATGGAACAGCTGAAAACATCATCTTGTCCCGCAAAAAACGAGCCACCATACAGCATCATCAGACGAAAAATAAAAATGTTATAGCTCGCATTCTGCGATGCAAAAATAATTATTTTTTCAATAAAACATGAAAAAAAGTTATAAATGAGGTATCGCTGTAATCGTAGTGACCCGAAGAATAAAGCTGCCATACTAATTTTACCACACGCGAAACAGAGGAAAAAACAAAACAAAAAACAATTCCTGAATTGCTTGTTTTTGCTCATTCTGTCTCCACAAAAATCGGAATAGAAAGCGATCAAAAAACATTACATGCCCGAAAATGGTACCAGTAAAAACGTCAGCTCTTCCTGTAAAAATCAGGCCCATACATGACTCTGTTGGCCTGAATACGGAAAAATTATAGCTCTCAAAATACGGAGATGCAAAAATTTCTTACAAAAAATGCGTCTTTGAGGCTAGTTTCACACTTGCTTTTTTTTGCAGCGCGTTTTTCCCGCAAAAAAACGCATTGAAAAAACGCATACATAAGCATACAACTGCTGCGTTTTTTTCAAGCATTTTTATGAGCATGCATGAAAAAAACGCAGCGTTTTTATGCGTTTGTATGCGTTTTTAGCGCGTTTTTACCGCGTTTGCGTTTTTTTCCAACATTTTTAGGTGGCCCCTCACACTACCCAAACCATGACTTTACTAACCCTAACCCTGACCCTGACCCTAACCCTAACCCTGACCCTAACCCTAACCCTGACCCTAACCCTTAACCAAATCATACTTAACACTAACCCAAACCCTAAACCCTAACTAACCCTAACCCTAACCCTGACCCTAACCCTAACCCTGACCCTAACCCTAACCCTGACCCTAACCCTAACCCTAACCCTTAACAAAACCATACTTAACCCTAACCCTGACCCTAACCCTAACCCTAACCCTGACCCTAACCCTGACCCTTAACAAAACCATACTTAACCCTAATCCTGACCCTAACCATGACCCTAATCCTTAACAAAACCATACTTAACCCTAACCCTGACCCTAACCCTAACCCTAACCCTGACCCTGACCATAACCCTAACCCTAAACCCCCTTAACTAACCCTAACTCTAACCCAAACCCCTAAATTCCATGGTTTAAAAAAAAAACGCATATGCAAAAAAACGCATACATGAGCATGCCAGTGCGCACATATGCGCATCCATAGGCTATAATGGCCATTTTTAGCGCAAAACGTGCGCATATGTGCGCAAAACGTGCGCATATGTGCGCATGCGCTTTTTTGCAGGGCCAAAAAATGCAACATGCTGCATCTGGAAAATCCAATCGCACACCGCAAAAAAACGCAGCGCATGAAAATCGCATACATGCGCTGACCAGTGCGCAGGTATGCGCACCCATGTTAAATATAGGGGAAAAAACGCATGCGCAGGTGTGCGTTTTTTTCCAGCGCTAAAAAACGCAAATGTGAAACCAGCCTTAGTGTGTGACAGAAGCTAAACATGAAAAAAGTATATAAATCTGGTATCACTGTAATCGCACCGACCCGAAGAATAAAGTCGCCTAATCACTAATACCGCACGAGGAATTGCGTAAAAAATAAAACCAATTCTTCACATTTTGTGGATTTGTGCATTCTGCCTCCCAAGGATCACAGTAAGGCGATCACAGTGGTTTACCCCCACATATGGGGTATCAGCGTACTCAGGACAAATTGTACAACAACTTTTGGGGTCCAATTTCTCCTGTTACCCTTGTGAAAATAAAAATTTGGGGGCAAAAAGATCATTTTTGTGGAAAAAAATATGATTTTTTTATTTTCACGGCTCTATGTTATAAACTTCTGGGAAGCACTTGGGGGTTCAAAGTGCTCACCACACATTTACATAAGCTCCTTGGGGGGTCTAGTTTCCAAAATGGGTTCACTTGTGGGGGGTTTCCACAGTTTAGGTACATCAGGGGCTCTGCAAACGCAACATGACGTCTGCAGACCATTCCATCAAAGTCTGCATTCGAAAACGGCACTCATTCCCTTCCGAGCTCTGCCATGCGCCCAAACAGTGGTTCCACCCCACACATGGGGTATTAGCGTACTCAGGACAAATTGCACAACAACTTTTGGGGTCCTGTTTTGGGGTCCTGTTACCCTTGGGAAAATAAAAATTGGGGATGAAAAGATCATTTTTGTGGGAGAAATATGATTTTTTTAACTTTACGGCTCACCACAGTGCTCACCACACATTTGGATAAGTTCCTTGGGGGGTTTAGTTTCCAAAATGGGGTCACTTATGGGGGGTTTCTACTGTTTAGGTACATCAGGGGCTCTCCAAACGTGACATGGCGTCTGCTCTCGATTTAAGCCAATTTGACATTCAAAATCTCAAATGATCCATTCTGACCACTGCTGTGCGCCTAAAGATTGGTCTTCCTCCACACATGGGGTATCGGTGAACTCAGGAGAAATTGCACAACAAATATTGTGATTCATTTTCTCCTGAAACCCTTGACAAAATAAAAAAATTGTGTCCAAAGAAAAATTTTGGGGAAAAAAAGTTAAGTTATTTTTTTTCTTCCACATTGTTTCAATTCTTGTGAAGTACCTAAAGGGTTAATAAACTTCTTGAATGCGGTTTTGAGTACCTTGAGGGTGCAGTTTTTAGAATGGTGTCATTTTGGGGTATTTTCTATCATAAAGACCCTTCAAAGTGACTTCAAATGAGATGTGGTCTCTAAAAAAAAAAATGGTTTTGTAAATTTTGTTGTAAAAATAAGAAATCGCTGGTCAAATTTTAACCCTTATAACGTCCTAACAAAAAAAAATTTTGTTCCAAAATTGTGCTGATGTAAAGTAGACATGTGGGAAATGTTATTTGTTAACTGTTTTTTGTGACATATCTCTCTGATTTAAGGGCATAAAAATTAAAAGTTTGAAAATTGCAACATTTTAAATATTTTAGCCATATTTCCGCTTTTTTCATAAATAAATGCAAGTCATATCGAAGAAATTTTACCACTAACATGAAGTACAATATGTCACGAAAAAACATTGTCAGAATCAGCGGGATCCGTTGAAGCGTTCCAGAGTTATAAGCACATAAAGTGACAGTGGTCCGATTTCAAAATTAAGGCCTGGTCTTTAACTTACAAAATGGTTTGGTCGTTAAGGGGTTAATTAAAATGTACTGTATTTGTGGGCAAACCCCTTTAAGTTTGTTTTCATATGAAAAAGTTAATTTTTATATTTGGCGAAAAGGAAAACGTTCTCAATTGTAGATACTTTTTTAATAAAAATCAAGGTTGGCCCATGATATAGTCCAAGCTTTTAACCCCTTTACCCCCAAGGGTAGTTTGCATGTTAATGACCAGGCCAGTTTTTACAATTCTGACCACTGTCCCTTTATGAGGTAATAACTCTGGAGCGCTTCCATGGATCCCGGTGATTATGACATTGTTTTCTCATGACATATTGAACTTCATTATCGTAGTAAAATTTCTTTGATATGACTTGCGTTTATTTGTGAAAAAAATGGAAATTTGGAGAAAATTTTCTCAATTTTCAAACTTAGAATTTTTATGCCCTTCAAACAGAGAAATTTGCCACATAAAGTAGTTAATAAATAACACTTCCCACATGTCTACTTTACATCAGCACAATTTTGGAACCAAATTTTTTTTTTTCGTTAGGAAGTTATAAGGGTTAAAAGTTGACCAGCGATTTCTGATTTTTACACCATTTTTTTAGGGACCATATCACATTTGAAGTCACTTTGAGGGGTCTATATGATAAAAAAATACCCAAAAGTGACACCATTCTAAAAACTGCACCCCTGAAGGTGCTCAAAACCACATTCAAGAAGTTTATTAACCCTTCAGGAGCTTCACAGAAATTTTTGGAATGTTTACAAAAAAATGAACATTTAACTTTTTTTCATAAACAATTTACTTCAGATCCAATTTGTTTTATTTCAAAAGGGTAACAGGAGAAATTGTACCCCAAAAGTTGTTGTACAATTTGTCCTGAGTATGCTGGTACCCCATATGTGGGGCGTCACTAAGGTCCTGTTTTGTCCTGTAAGTACCTATTCCAGAGACAAACGCATGTGTTCCCAGCTCTCAGCATAGTGAGCACTTGCCCTACTGCTGACAACGGACTACACACTGTTACAAGAGAGCTAAGTGACTTTATTTTCTTCCTTAGTTTTTGGAAATGTGCATCACCCTGCTGGATTATTTATTAATCATCTATTATTGCTATCTGAGGTGCTGTGAATTATGAGATCATCAAAGCTACCACTAACATTATTATCTACTGGAGGAACATTTAGTTTTATTTGACAGAGGTATTAATCTCTATACATCTTTACATAGCACAAGTCACTTTAAACTTTATTCATTTGCACTTTATATTTGATTTAACTCATTCTTAACACATAAGATATTCATCTACAGGTAACTATCACTATTCAGCATTTTGCACTTTGTAATCCTAGCGCAGATACATCATTTACATAAAAATAAATAATATTTTTTCACAAAAATGATCTTTTTGCCCCCAATTTTTTATTTTCCCAAGGATAACAGGACAAATTTGACAATTTGCTGTACAATTTGTTCTGAGTATGCTGATACCCCATATGTGAGGGTAAACCACTGTTTGGACGCATGGCAGAGTTTAGAAGGGAAGGAGCACCGTTTGACTTTTTCAGTGCAGAATTGGCTGGAATTGAGATCGGACACCATGTCACATTTGGAGAGCCCCTGATGTGCCTAAACAGTGGAAACCCCCAATTCTAACATACAAACCTAACCCCATAACTAACCCTAATACACCCCTATACACCCCTAACCCTAACACACCCCATAACCCTAATTCCAACCTTAACTTTAGCCCCAACTCTAAATTTAGCCCCCAAACCTAATGGGAAAATGGAAATAAATACTTTTTTTATATTATCATTTTTCCCTAACTAAAGAGATGATAAAGGGGGGTTTGATTTACTGTTTATAGCGGGTTTTTATAGCGAGTTTTCATGTTTGGCAGCTGTCACATTAAAAGATGCTTTTTATTGCAAAAAATTGTTTTTGCATCACCTCATTTTGAGAGCTATAATTTTTCCATATTTTGGCCCACAGAGACATGTTAGGTCTTGTTCTTTGCAGGACTAGTTGACTTTCTTATTGGTACCATTTTCGGGCACATGACATTTTTTGATCGCCTTTTATTCTGATTTTCGGGAGGCAGAATGAACAAAAACTTGAAATTCATGAATTTCTTTGGGGTGCGTTTACACCGTTCCGTGTGTGGTAAAACTGATAAAGCAGTTTTATTATTAAGGTCAGTACAATTACAGTGATATCTCAGATATATAATTTTTTTTGATGTTTTGGCGTTTTAAAAAAAAAACAAAAAACTTTTATATAAAAAATAATTATTTTTGCATCACTTTATTCTGAGGGCTGTAACTTATTTTTTTGCTGTATGGGGGCTTGTTTTTTGCATGACAAGATGACGTTTTCAGCGGTACTTTGTTTAGTTATATCTGTCGTTTTGATCGCGTGTTATTTCACTTTTTGTTCGGCGGTATGATAAAGCATTTTTTTTGGCTTGTTTTTTTTAATGGCTTTCACTAAAGCGGTTAACTAGTGGGACAGTTTTATAGGTCAGGTAATTACGGATGTGAGGATACCAAATATGTGTACTTTTATTGTTTAGATTTTTTTTAAATTAAAAAATTTATTTATTGCTGGAATAAATAATGATTTTTTTATTAGTATTTTTTAAAATATTTTTACAATTATTTAATTTTTTTTCTTCTATTAAATTCTTACTTTAACACTGTGTCCCACTATGGGACACTCATTTTGTGCAGGCTGATCGCTTCTATAGCATGCAGATCTGCGATCTGCATGCTATAGAAGCTGTCAGCACTGCATGCATTTTACACTGACCTGTGAGACTTCCTGACATGCACTGTGCATGACAGGACATCTCTCAGGCCTGAAGACCCGGATGTCATTATGACGATATCGGGTCTCCATGGCAGTGATCAGGAGCCTGTGTCACGCTGCGGGATCTCCAATCCAAAGGCAGAGGGGCTGTCAGAGCTGACAGCCCCTCTGCCTGCTCCCAGAACGCTACAATCATGTTTGATCGCAGTGTTCCAGGGGTTAAAGTGCCGGGAGTGGTCCGGGTCCGCTCCTGGCACTTAGTGCCGGGTGTCAGCTGTGAGAATCAACTGACACCCGGTCACGATCAGCCGCGCTCCCCCTGGAAATTAAGTCCCAGGGCACATTGACGGGATAGTATGTCATCTGCCAGAAAGGGGTTAATGTTGTCACACTGTGTATTTACAGGTTCTTCTCACAAAATTAGAATATCATCAAAAAGTTAAAGGGAACCTGTCACCTGAATTTGGCGGGCTATTCCTCCTCCCCATCCATGACCCCTGTCTGCAATATTTTCTGGAATTGGAGTAGGTGTCCACCAAAGTCCGCGCGTGCACAATGCAATCTTGCCTCGCGCACGCGCAGTATGCTTTGCCCAACTGCGGGCAAAGCCTAAAAGCATTACTGCGCATGCGCCGTTTAACTATGTCCCAGAAGTATTTCGCTGTGTTCTGGGACATAGTTAACCGGCGCATGTGCAGTAATGCTTTTAGGCTTTGTTTGCAGTTGGGCAAAGCATACTGCACATGCGCGAGGCAAGATTGCATTGCGCACGCGCGGACTATGGCGGACATACTGTATGTGCAATCTCTTGTAAAAGAGAAAAATGTTGGAGCTAAATCAACATTACAGAGGAAACATTGACATTATTTTTTAGTTACTGTTTGCATTAATTCTTGTGTGGAACCTGGAGGGCTAACAAATTTCTTGACAGCAGTTTTAAGGTGTTTGGATTTTAAAATAGTATCACTTTTTATGAAGTTTCCAATATATAGACCTCTCAATGTCCATTAAAATCTGAATACATCCCTGAAGCAAAAGGTTTTGTAAATACTTGAAAAAAATTAAAAAGTGCCTCTAAAATTACAACCCTTCTAACATCCTGACAAAATAAAATAACGTTTGAAAATAATGTGTATGTAAAGTAGACATATGAGAAATGTTATTTATTAATTATCTTGTACAGCATGACTAACCGGTTTAAGGATATAAAAATTTAAATTAGCTAATTTTTCAAAAATGTTAAAAATCCGGAAATTTTCACACGTCAATGCAATACATATTAACCTAAATTTACCACTAATAAAAGATACAATGTGGAATATGCTGAAGTATTCAAGAGTTATTACCACACAAAGTGACAAAAAAATAGGTTTAGTCTTTAATGTCAAAATTGGCTCTGTCACTAAGCTGTTAATCACTATTTGAAGTTTCCTGCTAATTAGATTAAGGTGCGCAGGGGCCGGATTGTACGCTGGGTCTTCTTGTCCGATTTCCTAGCCCTCTGCCTGCCTCCGGTCTTTGAATGACACGTCACTTCTGTGATTTCAAGCAGAGGTTGCAGATCATTCAGAGACCGGAAGCAGACAAACTATGTTATAAATGATAAATAGAGCAACGTATCCATAGTGTTTGCCAGTTGATGGATATATGAGACTTTGAGGTTTATTGTGGGTGGTCTATTGTGGTCACTGTGTTAGTTTAGGGCTCCTGTAACAATCAGTTCATTAACATCAATAGAGAGATGGAGAGTATGGCAAAGCTGAAAATCTTTCACAAGAAATATAGTGTAGATAAAGTGGTGGTCTATTCTTCTCAAAGTGGTGGTCTTAAGTAGAGGTTTCACAGCACAAGTAAATACACATGAATTTACTATGTACTGTAATTTACATATTTTTATGGTTAATTGCAGGATCTTAATAAGGCTAAACATAAGAAATATCACAAAGGAAAAAGCTAAATTAATTTATCTAATTATTACCGTAATCGAAAAACCAATAAACTTTGCCTACGTTTATATATGCTTTACTTGAAATATGCAGAAGGCAAAAATGTTCTCATAATACACGATATATTAAAATAAAACATATTATCAAGTTTTGGCTTTATATTTCCTGCTTTTCTGTGAGCATAATAAAAATCATGTCATTCACACTGTGATAAGCCGATAGGAGAATTTATAAAATTTTATATTTATGTAATAAACATCTACCGTTCGCAATAAACCTGCATAGTAAGAACACGAAAGAGAAACAACAGATTATCTGTAAAGATTATCGCTTCTGGGACAAAGACCTCAAAGTGAGTTGAGCTAACAACCATGTAATCAATCCTCCTTCGAGCAATATTAACATTTTATACAATAGCATGGAAAGATGGAAAAAAAACAGCATTATTAAATTCCTAGGACTGTATTGAAAAGTATTTCAATGCTCTGAAAACAATGTCTGCTTTTTAAAACATATCTATCATTTTTTCACTTAGCCTCATATGCAATTAAATTTGGAGTGCTAAAACTACTTGCAATCCAATTAATTGTCAGAGAAGACATTTCCTATATATAAGGAGAGAAGGGCACCACTATATAGTTCATTGGCACAGAACACAAAGATGTGGACTGGGAACTAAGGGTAAGTTCAAACTGCATTTGTTTCCGGCGGTAAAAAACAACTAAAACCATCACTGCTCCAGGTCACTCAGGCGTCACTGCTTTTCTCTGTATGGAGTTTTATAAACATTAAGTGCTTTAGCATTTTTTGGTATTTTCTTGAGTCGTTTATCAACATTTTTTTTCTTAACATTTATTTTGAATTTTTTCTGCATATATTTACTGTTTGAGATTTTTTCTTTCAATTCCATTAAAGTATGAAGACGATACAAGCTTTTTTGAAGCCAAAATGGTGAGAAAATGCTCAAAAATACAAAGGTGTTTTCTGGCCGTTTTTAAAGCCTTCCCATTGATTTCTAAAGTTTTGCAAAGTATTTAGCGTCTTCATAGCAGAAATAGCAAAAATAATGTTCATGATACTTTTAAATGGTGAGGTATCTTTTCAAAGTCTTAAAGGGAATCTGTCACCCTTTTTTTGGCCTTTCAGCTGCCAGCATAGACATCGGGGGCTTATCTACAGCATTCTGTAATGCTGTAGCTAAGCCTCCGATGTAACCTGAAAGAGAAGAAAAACACACCGAGGTGGGCGGTCTGGTCCGATGGGTGTCGCCGTCCCGTCCGGCGCCTCCCTTCTTCATGCGATGATATCCTCTTCTCCCGTCCTGTAATGGCTTCGGCGCACTGCTCTGCCCTGTTGAGGGCAAAGCAGAGTAAAGCAGTGCGCAAGTGTCGGGAGAGGTATGGCACCTTTGCACTGCAGAATTCTGCTCTGCCCTCAACAGGGCAGAGCAATGTGCCTGCGCCGGAGCCATTTCAGGACAGGAGAAGAGGGAGTCATCGCATGAAGGGAGGCGCCGGACCGGACCGCAACACCCACCGGACCGCCCACCTCGGTGAGTATAATAGAATGTGTTTTTATTCTCTTTCAGATTACATCGGGAGCTTATCTACAGCATTACAGAATGCTGTAGAAAAGCCCCTGATGTCTATGCCGGAAGCTAATAGGGGAAAAAAAGGGTGACAGATTCCCTTTAAAGGGAACCTGTCTTCAGTTTTGGCTGATATAAGTTACAGCCATCACCTTTCAGGGCTGATATACAGCATTCAATAATGCTGTATATCTGCCCCCAACCCATCCTGTAAGAGTAGAAAAATAACTTTCATAGAATCATAGAATCGTAGAATTGGAAGGGACCTCCTGGGCCTTCTGGTCCAACCCCCTGCTCAAAGCCTCAAAGCAGGATTCGCTAAATCATCCTAGACAGATGTCTGTCCAGCCTGTGTTTGAAGACTTCTATTGAAGGAGAACTCCTCACCTCTCGTGGCAGCCTGTTCCACTTATTGATCACTCTAACTGTAAAAAAAATTTTCTAATATCTAATCTGTGTCTCCTCCCATTCAGTTTCATCCCATTGCTTCTAGTCTTTCCTTGTGCAAATGAGAATAAAGATGATCCTTCTACAATGTGACATCCCTTGAGATATTTGTAGACAGCTATTAAGTCTCCTCTCAGTCTTCTCTTCTGCAAGCTAAACATTCCCAAATCCTGCAACCTTTCCTCATAAGACAGGGTTTGCAGACCGGTCACCATTCTGGTCGCTCTTTTCTGAACTTGCTCCAGTTTGTTGATGTCTTTTTTAAAATGTGGCGCCCAAAATTGGACACAGTATTCCAGATGAAGTCTGACCAAAGAGGAGTAGAAGGCAATAATGACTTCACGTGATCTAGACTGTATGCTTCTGTTTATACATCCTAGAATTGCATTTGCCTTTTTTGCTGCTGCATCACACTGTTGACTCATATTCAGTCTGTGATCAATTAGTATACCCAAGTCTTTTTCACATGTGCTGTTGCTTAGCCCTATTCCTCCCATTTTGTATATGCTTTTTTCATTTTTATTGCCAACATGTAGTACTTTGCATATTTCCCTGTTAAAAACCATTCTGTTAGTTGCTGCGCACTGCTCCAGTTTATTTATATCTTTTTGAATCCTCTGTCTCTCTTCTCTAGTATTAGCTATCCCTCCTAGCTTTGTGTCATCAGCAAATGTAATCAGTTTACCCTCAATTCCTTCATCTAAATCATTGATAAAGATGTTGAACAATAGAGGGCCCTGTGGTACCCCACTTGAGACATTCTTCCAACTGGATGTGCAGCCATTTACGACCACTCTTTGAGTCCGATCACTAAGCCAGTTATGAATCCACCTAACAGTTGCCTTGTCCATTCCATACTTAGCCATTTTTTAAATAAGGATTGTGTGAGATACTTTGACAAATGCTTTGCTGAAGTCAAGATATACTATATCTACAGCATTTCCCTGATCCACCCAATCAGTGATTCTGTCATAGAAGGAAATTAAGTTAGTCTGACATGACTTATTAGATACAAACCCATGCTGACTCTGTTTAATCACTTCATTCTTGTCCAGGTACTTACATACATGTTGTTTAATAATTTGATCAAAGATATTTCCTGGTATAGAAGTCAAACTCACCGGCCTATAGTTCCCTGGGTCCACCTTCTTCCCCTTTTTGAAGATAGGAACAACATTTGCTCTTCTCCAGTCTTCTGGGACTTCTCCTGTTCTCCAAGAATTTTCAAAGAATATGGAGAGGGGTTCAAAAATTTCTTCTGCTATCTCCTTCAGTACTCTGGGGTGTAATTCATCTGGACCTGGAGACTTGAATTCATTTAGGTTAGCCAAGTGTTTCCTCACTAACTTTCTGTTTATAGATATCCTAGATTCTTCTATTCCCTTAATAGGACAGTGAAGAACCGATGATGTTACATTTCCTTTCTGGGAGAAAACAGATGCAAAATAGGAATTTAAAAGTTTGGCCTTCTCAACATCCTGTCTTACCATTTCATCATTTTCATCTTGTAAAAATCCTATAGCATCTTTGACTTTTCTTTTACTTTTGACATATCCCCAAAATACTTTATTACTGCTTTTGACATCTCTTGCAAGCCTCAATTCATTGTCAGCTTTAGCTAATCTGATTTGTGCCCTGCAATTTCTGCAGACAGCATTATATTCTACTTTAGATATGCCTCCCTCTTTCCATTTTATAAACATTTCTTTCTTCCTTTTTAGCATGTGCTTAAGTTCTGTGTTCATCCATCCTGGTTCCCTTAAACGCTTCCTATTCTTTCCTCTTTTCGGAATTGTTAACGATTGTGCTTTGAGAATTTCATTTTTCAAGATTTCCCATCCTTCCTGGACATTTTTCTCCTTAAGGATATCCAGCCATTGGATTACTCAAATTCTCTTTTTGAATCCCTTAAAATCTGCCTTTCTGAAATCTAACCTTGACGTCTGAGTCTTCACTGGTCTTCCTCCTCTAGTTATCCAAAATTCTAAAATAGCATCGTCGCTTCCTCCTAGGGTCCCAGCCACTTTTACCTCCTCAACCATTTCTTCCCTGTTTATAATGATTAGATCCAAGGTAGCAGTTCCCCTTGTTTTCTCCCCTACCTTTTGGAAGATAAAGTTGTCAGCAAGAGAGGATAAGTATTTCCTTGACCTGTTAGTTTTGCCTGAGAGAGATTCCCAACAAATGTCAGGATAGTTGAAATCTCCCATGACAACTATGTCATATTTTTTGGAGAACTTGGCCATTTGATGCATAAAGAGTTCACCCATATCTTCAGCTTGCACAGGCGGCCTGTAGTAAATGCCTACAATGGTGTCCTTTCCATTTTTCTGTCCTTGTATTCTTATCCAAACAGTTTCCACAGAACTCCCAGTCTCTGAAGCTTCAATCTCTGTGCAGATATACTCATTTCAAACATACAATGCGACACCTCCTCCTCGTTTATCAAGTCTGTTTCTAGCAAATAAGTTGTATCCTTCTAGCCTTGTATTCCAATCATGTGTATCATCCCACCAAGTTTCAGTGATTCCAATTAAATCATATTTCTTTTCCTGTGTTAGTAGTTCCAATTCTCCTTGTTTGTTGCCCATGCTTTGTGCATTAGTATAGAAACATTTTAGTTTGTGATTGGTTTCTCTTTCACCAATATTTCTTATTATTTAGATTCTTTTGTCTTTGTTTTTCCTTTCCACTTCTATTAGCAGAGTTCTCAATAGCATTTGTCAGGTGTGTGGCTTCTTCTGGCCTTTTGCTTCCCTTCCCATATTGTTCTAGTTTAAAGCTCTCCTGATGAGTGTAGCAAGGCGACTTCCAAATACTTCCAAACTTTTATTATACTCACCTGAGAGACGGTCCAGTCTAAGGGGTGTCGCTCTTCTTGGTTCTGCACTTCCCATCTTCTTGCGATGCCATCCTCCTGCTTGCTTTGTGTTGCGCTCCTGCACAGGCAAATTTATCTGACCTGTTGAGGGCAGAGCAAAGTACTGTAGTGCGCAGGTGCCAGGAAAGGTCAAAGAGCCCTGATGCCTGCACACTGCAGCACAACAGGGCAGAGAAGCACGCATGCGCAAGAGCGCGATACCGAGGAGACTGTGTGGAAAATGCAGGGACATGTCATCCACACGAAGCAAGAAGGAGGACGGCATCGAATGAAGATGGGAGGCGCCGAACCAGGACCAGTGACATCCATCGGAGCGGACCGCCCTGCAGGAGAGTATAATAAAAGTTATTTTTCTTCTCTTCCAGGTCGGGTTGGGGCAGATATACAGCATTATAGAATGTTGTATATCAGCCCTGAAAGGTTGTGGCCGTAACTTATATTGGCCAAAACTGATGACAGGTTCCCATTAAGCAATGAAAAGAAGCTAAAAAACCTGAGCATAGGAATACAATTTGTTTTAGCATAGAAGCAGCAAGATTCATTTTGGGTGCGCTCTACTCTTCAACTGCCCTAAAAATATTG
Source organism: Dendrobates tinctorius (assembly GCF_039654945.1). Lineage (NCBI taxonomy): Eukaryota > Metazoa > Chordata > Amphibia > Anura > Dendrobatidae > Dendrobates > Dendrobates tinctorius. The sequence continues at coordinate 59,349,403 of NW_027361829.1, forward strand.
TCGTCAAAGAATCACTATATCCTCAATATGGTGGGAAAGGGGTTTCTAGGCTGCTAAAATTGAATTATGGCACCCTTGGCTGGCTCCTACATCATGACAGATTTTAGGACTCTCTCATTGTGCCACAGCATGATGAGGATGCATTTAACGCTAAGTAACTCATTTTGACGTTAAACAGCACATAGTCTTCTGTTAATTGAAAACCCTTAAAAGGATATATATTTTACATGAAACAGAAATTGTAAGTGGGAAGAACATACAGGTAGTTAGCAACTACCTGCCTGTTATTTGTCAGACCCATAGTAAAAAAAAAAAAAAAAAAAAAAATAGCCCCAGATAACCCCTGGCCATGCAATAATTCCCCACCATTGGGGCCGGCCAAGGAATGCCATTTTATACCTGTACTGTGTAGTAGACTGGGTTGCCAACGGCCCACCAGTAACATTGACTCTGGGGGGGGGGGGGGGGGGCACTTTTCACCTGCATGCAAATATTACACAACTCTCATTAACAAATTTACCTATATCTCTATATAATAATAAACTGGGTAGTTTGGCTAATGAATGATGAGATGCTGCTTTTTTCTTTACAGATTGAATCAAGTGAATTATGTCAAGTACTGCCCATACAGTAAGGTTGGGGGCCCAGATCTGCACAGGGGCCAACCAGGGAATTCCCATTACCCTATGGACCAGTCCGAGCCTGGTTTTAACAGTCTCATCATCACCACTGTGTATGACTGTGAATTATTAGAACTATGACACACTGCAGCAACAGCATCCTTTTTTTATTGTTTTCACAAAGTACCTGCTTGCAAGGGTAATATTACACCACTCATTGCAGATTTCGCAACTAAATCCAAATTTGGAATTCAAGGTTTGGTTCTGTTTGTTAAATAAATGATCCCTGCATTTTGAGATCTGACTTTTTTTTAAAAGAGAAATCTCCCTGATACTGAGACATAAAATTGTTTATATACAAACCTGTGCAGGCATGGACAGTGTGTAAACAAATGATATGAGGGACCAGATTTGTAGAAAAATCTTGTAAGGGCAAGTTGATTGGGAATAGATAGATAAGTGAGGCATTCGGCTAGTCTAAAGAATGCGCTTTTAGGGCATGCTTAAAACCGAGTACTGGGAATTTATTGAATTGTCCAGGGTAGTGGATTCCAAAGAATTGGAGCAGCACTGGAGAAGTGATATGTATTTTTGCATGTGACTGTACATATGACTTTACATTTAATTCTCACTCACTCTTTTTCACCATCATAATGTTCCAATCACATTTTTTCTTTGTTTTAATGATCACAAATTTGTATTTTGTCTCTCTTAGCACTTTAGGGTTTAATTAACGCTAATTATAATGAAAAAATAGTTTGTTTATTTTATTATTTATGTGTATTTTTTTCACATTATTACTTTTTTCTTAGTCTTCACAGTTTTTTCATTATTTTATACTTTTTTTCACCTTATAGGTGTGATGTGTTCACGTAGCACTATTACTATATTTATTTAGCAAGTGTTACCTTAGTTACACCATAAGACCAAGGCACTTGTTCGTATGTGTTGATAAGCACTGCCTGGGGTCACGTGATCATAAGTATACATGCGATTGTTACATGATAGGTGCACATATTACGTTTGCGCATACAACTGTGTGATCTTGCATGTGACTACGTCACATGGAATGAATTACAATTTGCACATGTGATTGCATCACGTGACAGCAGTTTCTAATACTTAGGAAGTGATTGGCGTTTTCCATTTGCATTCTCCACACATTGGTAGTAAATTAAAGGAGGCAATCGCCTACATGCCATTGGCCTTTGACAGCTTAAATAGTTACCTCACCAGCAGCCCATCGCCCATGGATGAAGCATTTCATTGCGAAATGCGTGTTGGGGGTGGTGGATCCCTGGACATACATGCTGTAGGTAATATGGATACTTTGAACTGGTATTAGCAGTTTATCATAAAATGTGGACTGTCAATACTGGATGGTTTAGTATATTGATACATAGGTAAATATCGGCTCCTACAGTGATGGAGAGATACAGTTGTGCTCTAAAGTTTCTATACTCTGGCAGAATTTTTGCTTTCATGGCCATTCTTCAGAGAATATGAATGATAACACCAAAACGTTTTCTCCACTCATGGTCAGCGGTTTGGTGAAACCATTTATTGTCAAACTACTGTGTTTTCTCTTTTTAAACTATAACGACAACCCAAAACATCCAAATGAGCCTGATCAAAATTTCACATAACCCATTTCTTAATACTGTGTATTTTCCCCTCTAACATCAATGACAGCTTAAAGTCTTTTGTGATAGTTGTGGATGAGGTTCTTTATTTTCTTAGATGGTAAAGCTGCCCACTCTTCTTGGCAAAAAGCCTCCAGTTCTTGTTAATTCCTGGGCTGTCTAGAATGAACTGCGCACTTGAAATCTCTCCAGAGTGATGTCAGGAGACTGAGATGGCGACTCCAGAACCTTGACTTTGTTCTGCTGCAGCCAATGATAGGTCAACTTGGCCTTGTGTTTTAGATTTTAGTCATGTTGGAACATCCAAGTAGGTCCCATGCAGTTTCCAAGCTGATGATTGCAAATTTACCTCCAGTATTTGCTGTTAATGTGCTACATTCAACTTTCCTTCAACTTTGACCAAGTTTCCTGTGCCTTTGTAGCTCACACATCTGCAAAACATCGGTGATCCACCTCTGTGCTTTACAGAAGGAATGGTATTCCTTTCATCATAGGCCTTGTTAACCTCTCTCCAAATGTAACGTTTATGGCACTGGCCAAAAAGTTCAATTTTGGACTCATCACTCCAATTTACCCTGTTCCAGATGTTTTGAGGCTTACCTCTGTACTGTTTTGCATATTGTAGGTGAGATACTTTGTGGCATTTCAGCAGTAATGGCTTTCTTCTGGCGACTCGAGCATGCAGCCCATTTTTCTTCAAGTGTCTCCTTTATTGTGCATCTTAAAACAGCCACACCACTAGTTTTCAGAGAGTCCAATATTTCAGCTGCTGCCATTTGTGGGCTTTTCTTTACATCCTGAACAATTTTCCTGGCAGTTGTGGATGAAATTTTTGTTGGTATACCTGACCTTGGTTTTGTTTTTACAGAGCCACTGATTTTCCATTTGTTAATCACAGTTTGAACGCTGCTGACTGACATTATCAATTCATTGGATATCTTTTTGTATCCCTTTCCTATTTTATACAGTTCAACTACATTTTCCTGCAGATCCTCTGACAATTATTTTGCTTTCCCCATGACTCACAATCCAGAAACGTCATTGGCTGGATGAAAGATGCAAGAGTCTGCCTGAATCCCAGAAACTCACTCAGCTTTTATGCACACACACTGATTACAAGCAAACAGGTCACAGGTGAGATGTTACCTTTAGTAGCCATTCAAACCTATTTGTGTCAACTTCTGTGCATGTTATCAGGTCAAAATCACCAGGGGATGTGAACTTTTGATCAGGGTCATTTGGATGTTTTGAGTTGTCATGATTTAAAACGAGAAAACACAGTAGTTTGACAATAAATGGCTTCATCCAACCACTAACCATGAGTGAAGAAAAAGTTTTGGTGTTATCATTCATATTCTCTGAAATAAGGCCAAGAAAGCAAAAATTCTGTCGGGGTTTGTAAACTTTTGAGCACAACTGTATACCTAAACCTAGGAAACACTAGATATCAAATGCAGGAAATCTGTCCATCCTCATAGTAACAGTGGAATAATTATAATCTACACAAGCTAATTCACCCATACAAACACTGAGCTATATGAGTCTCTGTAAGGGAAGGAAAAGATTTGTGGTTCTACAAAAAGATAACTTTCTTAGAGTGATTACATCTTTCTTCAAAAGAATGGAGTACAACTTGGTAGCATAGTTATATAAACCTACAGAGTTTAAGATTGAAGGAAATGTACATTTGCATATACAGTACATGCATGTGTAGGTAATTTTCATTTTGCATAGTAAAACTACATAGTTAAAACTTACTCATCTTCTTGCCCAGCGGTGATGCTGTGTAGCTGATTTGCTCCTCCATCGGCACAGGCTTTTATAGCAGCTACAACAAAACAGCATAATACAAATCATTGATATTGTGAGACAAAAAGCACAGAAATTACTTCTACATGTGCAAACCAAGTGGATAAATCAAGAACAGATTACCAGCTATCCAGCAATATTAACATTTTTGCAATTCAACCTATGCATATGCAGGGGTGGCATTTATGCACATGTAATCGAAGTACATGTATCAAAGTACTACTGGCAGTTATAACATGGCAGTTAGACAGGGCAGGAGACAGGTAAGGGTGGTTTCACATTAGCGCTTTTTAAGCGCACGCACGGCCGGGGTTAGCTCCGCCCCTGAGCCGGCTCTCTGCCCGGCGTGCCCGCCCCTTGCTTGTAGCGCCGCCTCCTAGCGCACAGCGGCGCCTGCGATCGGCGCACCCTATCTTTAGCATAGGGTGCGCAGATCGTGCGCAGGCCGTGCGCTAGTTGCGCTTTGACCTGCGCTGCGCACTTTTGACGGTGCGCCGTGCGTGCCAAAATCAAACTTTTCGGATTTTGGCGCGCACGGCGCACCGTCAAAAGTGCGCAGCGCAGGTCAAAGCGCAACTAGCGCACGGCCTGCGCACGATCTGCGCACCCTATGCTAAAGATAGGGTGCGCCGATCGCAGGCGCCGCTGTGCGCTAGGAGGCGGCGCTACAAGCAAGGGGCGGGCACGCCGGGCAGAGAGCCGGCTCGGGGGCGGAGCTAACCCCGGCCGTGCGTGCGCTTAAAAAGCGCTAAATGTGAAACCACCCTAAGACATTTATATACATCTACTTCCTGTACATTAGGAGTACAACAAATATATACCATATGCATTTGTGTAATTTTTATCCTGGCCGCTGCATTCACACACATCCACCGCCCTGCCATTAACTCTCTACACTCCATCCATATCGGCTCCTCGCTCCTTTCCTCTCCTATGTATAGCACTCACGCTCTTTTCACATTGTTAAATTGCACAGATCCAGTCAGTCCAACCATTCAACATCAGAGACGCTCTCACAAATCACTTAACCATCTGCTCACTCTTTCTATCCTCCTTTTCCTAGTCGCAGGAGACATTGCTCCCAACCCTGGTCCCCCATGTTATAGAAAGTCAAACCCCCCGACTGCTACACTTAGAAACCCCTCTAATCTTATTAATATTCCCTGCATGCCATCTGTCTCTCTTAATTGTGCACTTTGGAATTCGCGCTCAGTGTGTAACAAACTCTCCTTCATCCATGACTTTTTCCTTTCTAATTCTCTTAACCTCCTGGCTCTTACTGAAACCTGGATCCAGCAGTCAGACACTACCACTGCTACTGCTCTTTCATACGGGGGGCTACACTTCTCTCATACCGCAAGATCAGACAGTAGAGCAGGTGGAGGCGTTGGTCTGCTCCTATCACCAAAATGTACCTTTCAGGTTATCCCTCAAGTACCCTCACTAGTCTTCCCTTCTTTTGAGGTCCATGCCGTCAGACTCTACACCCCCTTCTCCATGCGAGTGGCGGTGGTGTATTGTTCTCCCGGCCCATCCCATCAGTTCCTGGATCATTTTGCCACTTGGCTTCCACATTTTCTCTCCTGTGACATCCCTACCCTCATCATGGGAGATTTCAACATCCCCATTGCTCTTCCCCTCTCCCCATCTGCTACTCACCTTTTATCTCTAACCTCCTCATTTGGCCTTTCGCAGCTTACTAATTCTCCAACGCATAAAGACGGAAACTCCCTCGACTTGGTCTTCTCTCGGCTTTGTGCAGTGGATGATTTTGCAAACTCCCCTCTCCCGCTCTCTGACCACAATCTTCTTTCATTCTCTATCAAGAACTGCCAGGCCGCTCAGGTCACCCCCACTGTCCAGACTTATAGAAACATACAGGCCATTAACACCCAGAAACTTATGAAGAACTTGCAGTCTTCATTGGCCCCTATCTCCTCCCTCTCATGTCCTGATTCTGCATTGAAGCATTACAATGAAACACTTCAAAGTGCCCTGGATGAATTTGCACCCCCTATAAATAGAACACCACAATGCAGACGGCGACAGCCCTGGCACACGGTGCAAACACGTTTCCTGCAGCGGTGCTCCATGTGCGCCGAACGTCTGTGGAGAAAATCCAATCTACACGAAGATTTCATCCATTTTAAGTTTATGCTTAGAACATACAACACTGCCCTTCACCTCTCCAAACAAATCTATTTCAACACCCTCATCACCTCACTGTCCAATAACCCGAAACGTCTCTTTGACACTTTTCATTCTCTACTCAATCCAAGAGTACAGGCCCCAACCACGGAGCTCCGAGCTGACGATCTGGCCAATTACTTCAAAGAAAAAATTGACCAGATTCGACAGGAAATTATCTCCCAATCACCTCATACCATGCACTGTCCTCCCTCCCCCACTGCATCTAGCTCACTCTCTGATTTTGAACCAGTCACAGAAGAAGAAGTAAGCAGGTTCCTTGCATCTTCTCGCCCAACTACTTTCACCAGTGACCCATTTCCGTCACATCTCCTCCAGTCCCTGTCCCCTGCTGTCACCCCTCACCTAACTAAAATATTTAACCTCTCTCTCTCTCTTCTGGTATTTTTCCCTCCTCATTTAAGCATGCCATCATACATCCACTACTTAAAAAACCATCCCTCGACCAAAACTGTGCCGCTAACTATAGACCTGTCTCTAATCTTCCCTTCATCTCTAAACTCCTGGAACATCTGGTCCACTCCCGTCTTATCCGCTATCTCTCAGAAAACTCTGTTCTCGACCCTCTCCAATCCGGTTTCCGCTCTTTACACTCCACTGAAACTGACCTCACCAAAGTCTCTAATGATCTGCTAACAGCTAAATCAAATGGTCATTACTCCATGCCAATTCTCTTGGATCTCTCTGCAGCATTCGACACTGTGGATCATCAGCTCCTCCTCACTATGCTCCGTTCCATTGGCCTTAAGGACACCGTTCTCTCCTGGTTCTCCTCCTATCTCTCCGACCGCTCCTTTACTGTATCTTTTGCCGGTTCCTCCTCCTCTCACCTTCCCCTTACTGTTGGGGTCCCCCAAGGATCGGTTCTAGGCCCCCTCCTCTTCTCCTTGTACACTGCCCCTATTGGTCAAACAATCAGTAGATTTGGTTTCCAGTACCATCTCTATGCTGATGACACCCAATTATACGCTTCTTCTCCTGACATCAAGCCAGCCTTTCTAGAAAACACCGGCGATTGTCTAAACGCTGTGTCTAACATCATGTCCTCACTATATCTGAAACGGAACCTGTCAAAGACTGAACTCCTGGTGTTTCCTCCCTCTACTAATTGCCATTTCTGTGTGTGGTTCCACTATTACTCCCCAGCAACAGGCCCGCTGTCTTGGGGTCATACTTGATTCCGAGCTTTCCTTTGCCCCCCACATTCGATCAGTGGCTCGCTCTTGTCATCTGCACCTCAAAAACATTTCTAGAATTCGACCTTTTCTTACTTTTGACTCTGCAAAAACTCTTACTGTTTCTCTTATTCATTCTCGTCTGGACTATTGTAACTCTCTTCTAATCGGTCTCCCTCTTACAAAACTCTCCCCTCTCCAATCTGTCTTGAATGCTGCAGCCAGGATCATATTCCTCACCAATCGTTACACCAATGCCTCTACCTTGTGCCAGTCATTACACTGGCTACCCATCCACTCCAGAATTCAGTATAAACTTATTACCCTCACCCACAAAGCCCTCCATGGCTCAGCAACACCCTACATCTCCTCCCTTGTTTCAGTATACCACCCTACTCGCGCCCTCCATTCTGCTGATGACCTGAGGTTAGCATCCTCAATAGTCAGAACCTCCCACTCCCGTCTCCAAGACTTTACACGTGCCGCGCCAATTCTTTGGAATGTACTTCCCAGGTCAATACGATTAGTCCCCAGTCCCCAAAATTTTAAGCGTGCCCTGAAAACACATTTATTCAGTCTGGCCTATCACCTCAACACATTAACCTAATCTATCCCTGTATGGCACAGCCAAAAGTTTTACCATAACCAGATTTCCCGCATCATGTTCCCACATGCTTTATGCATCCATTAGCCCTCTGTGTCTGTACTGTTACACACTTAACATTATGGCTGGTCCATACAATCAGGGCAACTGTTACCACCCACCTTTCGTGTCTACCTCTTTCCTCAGACTGTAAGCTTGCGAGCAGGGCCCTCTTTCCTCTTGGTATTTGTTATAATCTACTGTATGTGATTATTGTTATGCTGTAATGTCTATTGTCTGTACAAATCCCCTCTGAAATGTAAAGTGCTGCGGAATATGTTGGCGCTATAAAAATAAAATGTATTATTATTATGCATATTTATCGTGCAGAATCTCTTTGTAGATGATAGAAGAATACTTAGAATTGAGAGTCCTCAGTGGTTAATACCTTTTAGTGGCTAACTGAAAAGACAGTAAATTGCAAGCTTTTGAGACTACTTGGGCCTTTTCATCATTTCATTTATAGCTGATAGTCTTTACTTTCAATCCCTATTCAGTTACTTCAAAATAATTCATGACAAGGCATTTTTACTTAAAGGGAGTGTTCCTTTTGAATTAAGTTTCTACCCATGTTGCAGCTTAGAGGGAATGCCCAATTAACCCTTTCAAGATATACGACTTATTTACGTCATATGTCATGTCCCTGACTTTGATGCAGGCTTGCATGCAGACTCCGCATCTTTTCCAACAAATGATGGCTGATTTACAAACATGTTCCTTATTATAGAGACACAGAATGTGCTTCGGGGGTGCCTGTGGGCAGGTTTCTTCTTGGTTTCTGTGGCCTAGAGCAGAAAGATAAGACTCTGCCCACAGTCCCGCCCCGGAGCATGAGTATCCCATTAGCTGAAAACTTCTAACACTGATTACACAAGAACCACAGGATGGATTTATTCACCCCAGGTATCATTTTGATCAGTATAACAGTGACGATATGACAATGCCTGTAGTTTACTTAGCAAAATCCTGCTGACAGGATCGCTTTAAGAAAGAAAAAAACCTCCTCAAAAACTCGTTAGAACCACATCAGAAAAAATGCTTCAGTAAACATAAAAACTCCTCTTAGAAACTCACCAAAACAGGAAAGCTTCCTGAAGTGGTTTCTGCTTTCAAAAAACTCTGTGTGAACATAGCCTTAGCTTGCAGAAGCAATAGTGTGCAACGTACAATTTACATACATTTTTGTGGCAATTCTCATAATTCCCCAGTCATCTCTATCTATAATGGTCATCAATGATCTTCTTACAAAAAAGGAACAAAATAAAAACAATTCAAGATGTTAAAAAAAATTAAAGATTCTACATACTGAATAGCAGAACACCTACTGAGAGTACGAGGGACTCATGAATTTCCTGAATGCATGCAGTAGATGTGGAATGATAAAGTTTTATTCATCTGTCTGACTACAGTTCTGCCTCATATCTTCAATTTGTTTGTAGCACACTGTGATTTATAAATTAAACTGGAAGTGAAGGGACATTGATACCACTGCCAGAAGTTCACTGCATTTGATTTTGCACTTAAATCTCAAATGTTTCCACATCCAAGCTGCTCTGAAATGCAACTTTAATAAATCTGTCAAAATAAACATAACCTGTCGTGGATGGGGTTGTATCGCTTTCTTTTTCCTTCATTTTCTCTGAAGTGAATTGTAGAGAGTAATCAATTGGTCTCTGACAGAATGAAACCAAGCAGACAAATGCATACAGCAAAGTTTTTAGCGACCTGATGAAAATTCTGTTTACAGTACAATTCTCTGGTCAAAGCTATATCACTCGCTGAGCAAACTCAATAAACCGCAGAAGAAGAAAAAAAAAACTAACTTAAGGTGGAAAGGTTTGTACACATCGGGATGTGGATGATGGGAATACGAGATGTCAATATTTAGCAAAATTTTACATCTATAGTAACTAATCCTAAGTAATATTAATTGATCAAACAAAGGTACAGATTAGTGATTAGCAAATAAATTTGAGAGGAATTGATCTTGAATTTCATATAATCTGCATTAGCCAAAATGTTATTTTTTTGTTATTTTCCATTTGCGTGCATCAAGCAAAATGGCCACTACCCTCCATTTTTTTGAACCATAAAGGGCCACCAAAAGGTTAAAAAAAATCCTTATACTCTCCTTACCGCCCCTCTGCTCTTCGCCAACACCCATCCGGTCTTTGCTGCATCCTCGGCTCCCCCACTGCTCACACTAGGATTCTGGGGCCTCTCATGCTGAGCCAGGATTTTCGGTTTCCATGAGGCTCGAACTTGGAGGGTTCTTTAGAAAGTGTGCAGAAGCTCACGGTATAATGAGATCATGATGTGCGCCCTGATTTTCGGCACGCATGTGCAGAACCCTCCCAGGCTGAGCATGAGTGGCCCAGAGATTTAAGTGTGAGCAGTGGGTAATTGCAAGATGCAGCGAGGACCAAAAGGATGGCGGTGAGTACCAGAGGTGCTGGAGAAGTGAGCCGTAAGAAAAGTAAACAAATATTTTGATTTTTTTTTTTTTTTTACATATTAAAATGATTACACTCAAGTCCGGAGAGTGCTTAATTAGGGACATTAAAGTTACGAAGTATAACTCCTCCACAAACTAAATTTCCTAGGAAAAAAGGTGCCGACAGGTGACGTTGAATTTTGAATTTTGCCTGACCCACAAATCTCTTGTACAGATGCTTTGTGCTTTTACTCAATCACAGTAAACTATACCACCTATTGTGTGATTAAAATGAACTGGTCACACAATTCATGCTGCCAAATCCTGAATTGCAGCCTGGCTGTGTGATTGCAGCCAGGTATATTTTTCTCTGAAACATTCTGGCATTAGTTATATGATGTTATAATAGTGTATAACTTCATTGACTGAGACATATTAAATATATGTTGATCAGAAACAATACTTGTGTAGGAAGAAGGACCAGACAGGGGGTACCTGTCTTGCGTTGGGTCCGGAACTGTCGGGGATGACTCCTCTGTAGTCCGGGGGAAAGCTAAGAGACCCGGACCGACCTTTGCACTGCATAGCAGGGGGCGTGGCTAAGCGAGGGGAGCCACAGCAGCATGCGCATAGGCAATCAGACTTGGCGAGAACAAGCAGCGCGCGGCAGGGAGAAGTTAGATCTCCGTCTCTTGAGCACCGGAATAGTGCAGGCCTGCGCTCGTGCCTCCCTGCGACAACTCAGAGACTGTGACCAGCATCGTGCTGTATGCCCACTGGCTCCTGCAACGTGAGGTGACAGACGCTCCGGGCCGGTAACACGTGGATACCACTTAAGGAGGACCGGGTGACTCACTGTGAACTGTGCTCTTACTCCCCGGCATACATCTGTTGAGCCACGTTAGGCTCCGGTAGTGCTGTGGACTGTACCGCACCTCACACAGCAAATCCTGGACCAAGGAACCCATTAAAGACGTTGAGGACAAATCTCTGCCATCGGAATTCGGCTCAACAACGCCTTCAGGATGACACCGGATCTGCCACGTGCTGACCATGTTGGCGCCACCGTTCAAACTCTGGACTGTCCAGTCAGGAAGCCGACGGAGTGATAAGTTAACCCTTGAGAACTGTTGCTATCTCTATTACATTTTTTACCTCATCCTGTATACCAACTGTTATACCCCTGTTTGTCTCATCTCCTCCTTGCTTGGAGTTCAAGTTACCCCTGTTCAAGTAAAATAACATTATCTCTTGCTCTGTATCCTGTCCATTACTGCATCCCGCAACTTGTTCACACTTGTACAAACACAACGTAAATGCTTTAACAATCTTTATAACCTTCTATAAATTAGGACATAATTTAATGTTAAGGGTTAGTTCCCTCTTTTTAGATGGATATTGTATGATATTGCCTGTAAAAACAAGCATTTTTTAAAAATTCATGCTAATTAAAATTTGCAGCTGTTCTTGATATATTAATACTTTTCTGTAAAGCTCATTGCCTAGGAAACCGACCACCGCTGCGGTTTAGCTTGTAAGCAGTGCAATGAAGCTGGACAGAATTATTAGGTAACAGGACGCTCCAGCGATCCTCGCCATCTTCAGTGCAGTGCTTACAGGCTCAACAGAAAAGAACTTCTAAAAACTGTACATGCTCCACTGTTTACTTTGGAGACTGACCACTGCTGCTAAATTAAAAAAAAAGAAAAGTGTTAATATCTTAAGAATGACTGAAAATTTAAACAAGAAGCAAAATTGCTTGAATTTACAAGCACTAGCCAACAACACCCATTTATGAAGATGGAATAACTGTTTAAGGGCTTCTACATGAAAGAAATATACATTTTTATTGTATGAGAAATCCAAAATATTTTAATTAATATACAATGTATGAGCAAGAAACAGTAGAAAATCAATTTCTGCAGAATGTAATGTTAAGATTAGTTGAATGTTACTTTTAACATTAAAGGGAATGTGTCATGATTTTTACTTTTGTATTATTAAATAGTGATTACATAATGAACTATATATAATAAAACATAACATTTAATTTTGTAACAGTTAATTTATTAACTTTTTCTGCATCCGCTGGAAGCTGCCCTTTTTGATATGTTCAGACACTTACAAACCACAAATACGGCAGGCCAAATACGGTGTCTGTCCGAATCTCCTACACTGTGGCTGCCTCAGGGCTGTCCAGTTAACAACTGTGGGGGGCGCCAGGTGCCATTTTGGTATAGACGAGAGTGGTGCTGTGAACTAAAATTTCCTCCTGTAACCGCTTACAGTGTTCAGCAGAGTGGTGACAGGAGGTGCAGGGATGCAATGACTTGGTAGAGCCACCATTTACAGGATGGTTTGTGGCAGTGTGAGGAGCCCTGAGGTCATGGCGCTGAGTACAAGTCAGGCTTTCTGGTATTGTACCATTAATACCAACCTACCACGCTGTTCTTATGGCTGGAAAAAGTTACCACTGAGAGGCTGACCTGAACGATGAGAGCTGTGCTGCAATAGAGAACAGCTCTGTAGCCTGGGATAAGTAACTACAATGTCAAACTGCCAATCTGTGCACACCAGCATGTTCACAATAGTGTTCAGAGCATTGGCTCTACTATGTCAGCATATCGCCTCAATCAGACGTCTAAATGCAGGGATGCTTCAATGAACATTTACTGTGAAGTCTGCAAAGTATATGAGAAATAACAAAGATCAGAAAAACATACAGGGGTGTAGCTCCCCTTTTCACACTGAGCATTTAGTTTACATAGCTTTCCATGTTTTAAAACAATCAGGCCTTAGTCCTGCTTATCCCCATCTATTAAAGGGAATCTGTCACCTCATTGAGATGCGGCCACCGCCATTAGGGGCTTATCTACAGCATTCTGTAATGCTTACAAAACCTACAAAAGACAAAATGAAAAAAACCCTGTAATGCTGTAGATAAGCCCCAGGTGTAACCTGAAAGATAAGAAAAACGAGTTAGATTATACTCACCAGGGGGTCCGGTCCTATGGGTGTTGCAGTCCGGCGCCTCCCATCTTCTAGCGATGACGTTCTCCTCCTTCTGCCGCGGCTCCTGCGCAGGCGTACTATATCTGCCCTATTGAGGGCAGAGTAAAGTACTGCAGTGTGCAGACGCCGGACCTCTCTGACCTTTCCCGATGCCTGCGCACTGCAGTACTCAGCTGTGCCCTCAATAGGGCAGATATAGTACGCCTGCGCAGGAGCCGTGGCAGAAGGAGGAGGACGTCATCGCTAGAAGATGGGAGGCGCCGGACTGGACCGTGACACCCATCGGACCGGTCCCCCAGGTGAATATAATCTAACTCATTTTTCTTATCTTTCAGGTTACATCGGGGGCTTATCTACAGCATTACAGAATGCTGTAGATAAACCCCTGATGGCCGCATCTCATAGGGCAAAAATGAGGTGACAGATTCCCTTTAAGGTCTGCGGGCACAGAGAGGTTTAACCCCTTACCTACAATGGACGTAATATTCCGTCCATGTGACCCTGGACCTAACTACCATGGACGGAATATTACGTCCCAGCGATCAGCGGCGCCCACGTGGTGAGCGCCGCTGATCGCGGCCGGGTGTCAGCTGATTATCACAGCTGACACCCGGCACAATGTGTCAGGGGCGGTCACGGACCGCCCCCGACACGTTAACCCCTTGTACACCGCGATCAAACGCGATCGCGGTGTACCGGGGGTTAAAGGGAAGCATCGGCATGGAGGGGGCTCCCTCCGTGCTTCCCTGAGCCCCCCACGGCAGCGCAATGTGCAGCGCTGCTGCGGGGGGCTCTTTCCCTACAGGCCCCCGGATCCAAGATGGCGACGGGGGCCTTCGGGGGCCTGCAGGGAGCTGACTTCCTCAGTGCCTGCAAAGCGCAGGCATGAGGAAGTCTGCAGAACTGCCTGTGACAAATTGCTGATCTGTCACAGTGATCTGTGATGTGACAGATCAGCGATCTGTCACAGGACAGTGATATCCCACCTGGGACAAGGTAATAAAGTGTAAAAAAAAAAAAAAAAGTGTTAAAAATAATTAAAAAAAAAAAAAAAAAAAAATCGCTAAATAAATTAGTAAAAAAAAAAAAGAAATATTCCCCAATAAATCCATTTTTTCAAAACAAAAAAAACAAAAACAATAAAAGTACACATATTTGGTATCGCCATGTCCGTAGTGACCCGCCCTATAAAACTGTCCCATTAGTTAACCCCTTTAGCGAACCCCTTAAAAAAAGTAAAAAACAAAGCAAAAAATAATGAATTATCATACCACCGAACAAAAAGTGCAATAACGCGCGATCAAAAAGACGCATATAAATATCCATGGTACCGCTAAAAATGTCATCTTGTCCCGCAAAAAACGAGCTGCCATACAGCGTCATCAGCAAAAAAATAAAAAAGTTATAGCTCGCAGAATAAAGCGATACAAAAATTATTATTTTTTATATAAAATTGTTTTCATTGCAAAAAACCGACAAAACATAAAAAAACGACCTAAATGAGGTATCGCTGTAACCATACTGACCCGAAGAATAAAAACTCTTTATCAATTTTACCACACGTGGAACGGTGTAAACGCACCCCCCAAAAGAAATTCATGAAATGCTGGTTTTTGTTCATTCTGCATCCCAAAAATCGGAATAAAAAGCGATCAAAACATGTCACGTGCCCGAAAATGGTACCAATGAAAACGTCAACTCGTCCCGCAAAAAATAAGACCTCACATGACTCAGTGGGTCAAAATACGGAAAAATTATAGCTCACAATATGTGGTGATGCAAAAACTATTTTTACAATAAAAAGCGTCTTTTAGCGTCTGACAGCCGCCAAACATAAAAACCGCCATAAATAGTAAATCAAACCCCAAGTTATCACCCCCTTAGTTAGGGAAAAATAATAAAACTAAAAGAAAATGTATTTATTTCCATTTTCCCGCTAGGGTTAGGGTAGGGTTAGGGCTAGGGCTAGGGCTAGGGTTAGGGGTGTGTTGGGGTTAGGGTTGGAGTTATAATTGGGGGGTTTCCACTGTTTGGGCACATCAGGTGCTCTCCAAATGCAACATGGCGTCTGATCTCAATTCCAGCCAATTCTGCGTTGAAAAAGTCAAATGGTGCTCCTTCCCTTCCAAGCTCTGCCATGCGCCCAAACAGTGTTTTACCCCCACATGTAGGGTATCAGCCTACTCAGGACAAATTACAAAACAACTTTTGGGGTCCAATTTCTCCTGTTACCCTTAGGAAAATAAAAAATTGGGGGCAAAAATATAATTTTGCGGAAAAAAATATGTTTTTTTTATTTTCACGCCCAGGCGTTATAAACTTCTGTGAAGCACTTGGGGGTTCAATGTGCTCTCCACACATCTAGATAAGTTCCGTGGGGGGTCTAGTTTCCAAAATGGGGTCACTTGTGGGGAGTTTCAATAGTTTAGGTACATCAGGGGCTCTCCAAACGCACATGACACCCGCAGACCAATCCATCAAAGTCTGCATTCCAAAACGTCACTACTTCCCTTCCGAGCCCCGACGTGTGCCCATACAGTAGTTTTCTCCCACATATGGGGTATCAGCATACTCAGAACAAATTGGACAACAACTTTTGGGGTCCAATTTCTCCTGTTACCCTTGGGAAAATAAAAAAAAAATGGGGACTAAAAGATGATGTTTGTGGAAAAAATATGATTTTTTTTATTTTCACGCCCGGACGTTATAAACTTCAGTGAAGCACTGGGGGGTTCAAAGTGCTCACCACACATCTAGATAAGTTCCTTGGGGGGTCTAGTTTCCAAAATGGTGTCATTTGTGGGGGGGTTTCTACTGTTTTGGTACATCAGGGGCTTTCCTAACGCGACATGGTGTCCGATCTCAATTCCAGCCAAAAACGTCAAATGGCGCTGCTTCCCTTCCGAGCTCTGCCATGCGCCCAAATAGTGGTTTATACCCACATGTGGGGTATCAGCGCACTCAGGATAAATTGCACAATATCTTTTAGGGTCCTGTTACTTTTTGAAAAATAAGAATTGAGGGTGAAAAGATCATTTTTGTGGAAAAAATATGATTTTTTAATTGTACAGCTGTACGTTATAAACTTCTGTGAAGCCCTTGGGGGTTCAAAGTTCTCACCACACATCTAGATAAGTTTCTTGGGGGGTCTAGATTCCAAAATGGTGTCATTTGTGGGGGGTTTCCACTGTTTTGGTACATCAGGGGTTTTCCAATCGCGACATGGTGTCCGATGTCAATTCTAGCCAAAAACGTCAAATGGCGCTGCTTCCCTTCCGAGCTCTGCTATGCGCCCAAATAGTCATTTACACCCACATATGGGGTATCAGCGTACTCAGGACAAATTGCACAATAACTTTTAGGGTCCTGTTACCATTGGAAAAATAAAAATTGGGGGTGAAAAGATCACTTTTGTGGAAAAAATATGATTTTTTAATTGTACCGCTGTACGTTATAAACTTCTGTGAAGCCCTTGTGGGTTCAAAGTTCTCACCACATATCTAGATAAGTTCCTTGGGGGGTCTAGTTTCCAAAATGGGGTCACTTGGGGGCGTTTCCACTGTTTAGGTACATCAGGGGCTCTCCAAATGCGACATGGCATCCGATCTGAATTCCAGCCAATTTTGCATTGAAAAAGTCAAACGGCGCTCCTTCCATTCTGAGCTCTGCCATGCGCCGAAACAGTGGTTCCCCCCCACATATCAGGTATCAGCGTACTCAGGACAAATTGCACAATAACTTTTGCAGTCCAATTTCTCCTGTTACCCTGAAGTATTTTTTTTGTGAAAAAAAAGTTAAATGTTCATTTTTTTTTAATATTCAAAAAATTCCTGTGACGCACCTAAAGGGTTAATAAACTTCTTGAATGTGGTTTTAAGCACCTTAAGGGGTGCAGTTTTTAGAATGATGTCACTTTTGGGTATTTTCTATCATATAGACCCCTCAAAGTGGCTTCAAATGTGATGTGGTCACTAAAAATAAAATGGTGTTGCAAAAATGAGAAATCGCTGGTCAATTTTTAACCCTTATAACTTCCTAACAAAACAAAATGTTGGTTCCAAAGTTGTGCTGATGTAAATTAAACATGTGGGAAATGTTATGTATTAAGTTTTTTGTGTGCCGTATCGCTGTGATTTAAGGGCATAAAAATTCAAAGTTGGAAAATTGCGAAATTTTCAAAATTTTCGCCAAATTTCCGTTATTTTCACAAATAAACGCAAGTTATTTGAATGAAATTTTACCACTAACATGAAGCACAATATGTCACGAGAAAACATTGTCAGAATCACCAGGATCCATGGAAGCGTTCCAGAGTTATGACCTCATAAAGGTACAGTGGTCAGAATTGTAAAAATTGGCCCGGGAGTGAACGTGCAAACCACCCTTGGTAGTGAAGGGGTTAATACTAGAGATGGGTAGGGTACACCTTGTTGTGGTGGGATGGCTTTTACACTTCTTTGATCAAATAATGTCAACTAAGTGCACTTTACTTACATGTACTATTACCAATTACTTAATGCAGGGTATTTGTTCATTTTGTTTTTATCCAAAGCACATCAAAAGTCAGCAGTAAAGCTTCATTCAGACATCCTTGCATTACAGAGATCCACATGATGTTACACTGAATGATATGAGCTGTGCATCTAATTCTATAATCTGTAAAATGGGTCGCCTGGGACACGCATCCAGCCCCAACATGTGTGACACGGTCTGCTGGGCCACGCATCCAGCTCCATCATGTGTGGCACGGGCCACGCATCCAGCTCCATCATGTGTGGCACGGGCCACGCATCCAGCCCCATCATATGTGGCACAGTCCACAGAGCCATGTATCCAGCCCCATCATGTGGGACATGGTCCAATGGGTCACACATCCAGCTCCATTCATGTGTGGCATGGTCCACTGGGCCACGCATCCAGCCCCATCATGTGTGACACAGTCCGCTGGGCCATGCATCCAGCCCCATCATGTGTGACACGGTTCGCTATGGACCACGCATCCAGCCCCATCATGTGTTATATGGTCCGCTGGGCCACACATCCGGTCCCATCATGTGTGACATGTACTGCTAGACCATACAACCAATCACTTTATGTGTGATACACTACGCTGAGCACTCTAACCCCATTCTGTGTGTCACACTCTATGGTATCCCATCCCATTTGATACACTCCATGTATCTAATCCAATTCTGTATGATACATACTGTATATCTAATCCCAGCATGTGATACAGTCTGTGTATCTAATATCCCATCCTTGGTGATACACTCTGCTGGGCCCTGTACATTATCCTATCATGTGATACACTCTCATGAGACCTGTAATTAATGCCATCATGTGTGATACAGTCCACGTATCTAATCTCAGCATAGGATACAGTGTGTGTATCTAATCCCAAAGCGAGATACAGTCTGCATATCAAATTTGGTCGGTGTCTCACTTCTTTGACCACCACCTATAAGAGACTGAGTGACACTGAAGAGGAAACCATGCATGCATCCTCACAATTCCCTTAAATGCCACAAAAAGAAGGTCACTTTACTCCGTCCGAGTACATTAAACAGTGCACCTTTTAAGATTAGTAACATACAGTTGTACTGTTGACATAAAACAAAACCAAATGTTTCACATTGTAAATTTAAAAAAATTGATTTTGCTGAATAAAAATTTACCTTAAACATTTTAAGATGTGCCATTGTCACACAGCTAGATTTTCAGAACCCATTTTGTATAAAGCCATTTTTATATCACATTTTGGGCAGCAGTGTTAAGGGAAAATAAATGAGATAAAAGAACCTGTGGAAAATAGAGATAATACCACAATTGATTTTGGCTTTATAAATTGAAAACCAAGACTACAAACTTAATTCAGACAGATGGCTTTTATTATGATACGTGTGGACTGGGATAACTTGTACAAACAGAACAGTGCAGGAAATTATTTTAGTCATCCTTTCTTCACTTGTAGCAGCTCTGAAATATTGCTGTATGTTTACTAGGTAAGAATTCAGTTAATTAAAAATATACCGCATTCACGCTGCTTAACCCCTTACTGGCGTCCACCATTCTTCTACAGCACGTGTCATGTTCAGGCTCAGGATCAGAGTTTGTACCATACTAGGTAGATGATTGCTGTTTTACACAGCTGACATCTGCCTGTAACAGTGAACAAAGCAAGCTCCGATGGTTACTGTTAACTCCTTAAATGTTTTTAAATGAATGTAAAGTGTATGTTCCCTGGGGGGGCGCTATACCACGTAACCTTTGTCCAGCTTTCAGTGATGTGATTGCCCAGGTTTCTCTAGTGGGTACTCCTGTGAGGTCCAGAGAAAGGTTAGGCTTCAAAGGTAAACCACCGACAACCACTACCCCATATAATTGGTACTGTGGCATCCATAAAAAAATTGGTTCTATACAAATACAAAATTATTTAACCTGTATGGTAAATGCAGTAAGGTGAAAAAGAAAAATGAAACAAGAATTGCCACTGTCCGGTTGGCACACTTTAATATAAAATGCATTCAAAATGAATCAAAACATTGTATGTACCCAAATTTTTTTTTTCACAAATTTCTGCACTATTTTCACTACTAAAGTAAAAAAAAAAACCAAAAGCACAAAGTCCGAAACATGCGTTGGGGTGTGCGCCGCACCTGAGCCATCCTCCACTTCACTACTATGGCTTAGAGAATTTTCTACCTTTAAAGTAAATTTATAAGACTAATGGATGCTCATAAAGTGACCTGTTGCATGACTTGTCAGGTAATATGTGACCAATCAGGTGACCGGAGGGTCCCAGACTACCCTTAATTTGCTTGAAAACATTGGCGAAATTACTCATCCACCTTCATGTATAAAAAGCAAACATACATACAGAAACATTAAACAAACAAAATAAACAAATATCACACCACAACAGAAGAAAAGAAGTCATGGTGAGCAAAAATTGCAAGCTTTTGAGACTACTCGGGTTTTTTCATCAGGCATATAATGAAGAGACCTGAGTAGTCTCAAAAGCTTGCAATTTGGTACCATCTTTTCAGTTAGCCAGCACGGTGGCTCAGTGGTTAGCACTGCAGCCTTGCAGCGCTGGGGTCCTGGGTTCGAATCCCACCAAGGACAACATCTGCAAGGAGTTTGTATGTTCTCCCCGTGTTTGCGTGGGTTTCCTCCGGGTACTCCGGTTTCCTCCCACACTCCAAAGACATACTGATAGGGAATTCAGATTGTGAGCCCCATCGGGGACAGTGATGAAAATGTGTGCAAACTGTAAAGCGCTGCGGAATATGTTAGCGCTATATAAAAATAAAGATTATTATTATTATTATTATTATTAAAAGATATCAACCACTGAGGAGTCTCAATTCTAAATATATTTCTATCTACTGGCTAACACAATACAAAGATATATATCTTTCCTGTATCACATTTCTGACCAGTGTTACTTTATGTGGTAATAACTCTGGATTGCTCAATGTATCCCACCAATTCTGAGACTATTTTTTGTGACATATTGTAGTTCATGATAGTGGTAAAATATATTCAATATGACTTGCATTAATTTATGAAGAAAAATGAAAATTTGGCAAAAAGTTTGAACATTTTGCAATTTTTAAACTTTTGATTTTTGTATCCTTAAATCAGAAAGTTATGTCACACAAAATAGTTAATAAATAACATTTCCCACATGTGCTGATGTAAAGTAGACAATTTTGGAAACTTTTTTGTTAGGAAGTTAGAAGTGTTAAAAGTTGACCAGAGATTTCTCATTTTTTCCAACAAAATTTACAAATCCTTTTTTTTAAGGCACCACCTCACATTTGTAGTGACTGAGTGGTCTATATGACAGAAAACACCTAAAAGTGACACCATTCTAAAAACTGCACCCCTCAAGGTGCTCAAAACCACATTCAAGAAGTTTATTAACCCTTCAGTTGCTTCACGAGAACTGACACAATGTGGAAGGAAAAAATGAACATTTAACGTTACATAAAATTTACTTTAGACCCAAACTTTTTTATTTTCACCAGGGTAATATGAGAAAATGGAACACAAAATTTGTTGTGTGATGTCTAATGTGCACACCCATACCCCATTTGTTGGGAAAATCTACTGTTTGGGCATACAGCAGGACTTGGAAGGGAAGGAGCACCATTTGACTTTTTGAAAGAAAAATGGGCTGGAATCGAGAGCAGATGCCATGTTGCATTTGGAGAGCCCCTAATATACCTAAAACGTGGAAACCCCCCAAAAATGACCCAATTTTGGAAAGCACACTCATCAACGATTTCATCCAGGGGTATAGTGAGTATTTTGAACCCACAGGTATGACACATAATTTGATAAAATTAGGTTGTGATATTGAATATGTCATCATTCGTGTTGAGCGCAAGTGCTAGCTACTACAGCTTGTTCAGCTTGCTCGTGTATGCACCAAATATTGTGAGTGGTCGTGTGCCATGATCGAGTCCCTGCCCTGCATGTTTTGTGGCTGTTAGACATGCCAAAAACACAAGTGGGGATCAGCAGCACTCCATGCATACCACAGCACCTGATGTAAACTCAAGTAGCAAGCACCTCCAACCCTAACCCCAACCTTAACTGCAGAGAATGGAAAAAATTACAATGTTTTTATTTTATAATTTTTATTTAACTAACGGGGTGACAAAGGGGGATTTGATTTAATATTTTTTTATTATGATTCCCTATTGTTGCTGGGTACCGGTTGGAAGATTTTGGTGGGTGCACTGCGCATGTGATCGCAATATTTTTGTGAAGATGCGGAGGGTCGGGGAACGGAGCAGGAGGGACTGGGAATAACAGCAGTATAGGGGACCTCGGTGGGACCCCATTTCTCTCTTCTCTGATATCTTAGATCATATCAGAGGGGAGACACATTAATTTTAAATCAGACATTCTTGTGATTGCCAATATTCGGTGAATAACAGCAATCACGTGACAGGGGACAGTAAAAAAAACAGCAATGATCATGTTATCCAGGGTATCAGCTATTCCCGAGACCCGCCAGAGATTTTCTAAAGCTGGGGGGCGCTATACCCGTATTTCTCAGCGCATTAAAAAGCGGTGCTGGGGAATAAGTACCCTTAACTGCCGCCGTTAAAATGAGTATCGGCGGTCGTTAAGGGGTTAAAGCTAATTTGAACGCATGAACTGGATTTACACATATAAAATGGTCTTTAAGAAGAAGTATGGACAAGAAAACAGTAAATTAACTTCTATTAAAAGAAAAATAAGATGACCCCCGTGGCCATCAAAGGTGAGTATAATAAACTGTACAAAACATATTTAAACCTACATATTTATATAAATGGAGGCACTGTGGACAATTTTACATCTTCAGTGGACCATAAACTGCAATTAAGATGTCTTTTGAAAAGCTCATAAGCCCAGCAAATGCAGCACTGATAAATTAGTTCCTGAATGACACTAAATGAAGAAGCAAGTTATTTTTGCATGTGGTCTCCAATTTACTTTACATTAATTCAGTTTTATCTGTTTGGGCTCTAATAATTCTGCTTTCTCTTGCAGAAAACTTGTCTTCAGTTTTTTACAAGACTATTTTTCTAAGAGGTCTCAATCACTCCACAAATAATAATCAGTCTTGTACTTGAAAAATATAAAGTACATAGTTCCTTGCTTTTGGAAACATTTTGTTTGTTGAACAATTGCTCCTGAGAATAGCAGATATTTTTGGCAATCTTATCTAAATGTGCAATATTGTATCTGTGCATGGTCTCTCGGATTCATTTCTACTCCATTTCTGTAAGGGATTCATAAGTGAGTAAAATATAGACATAAAAATATGGCATCATTACTCTTGGTAATTAGACAATTTCTAATCATTACCTTGATTTGCCAGCATAAAATATGCACATAAAACAAGAAACAGAATAACATTTCAAAGCAAAAATTAGAAGTCAACGTAAAACGTTACCTATTGAAATTCAAGTGCAACTAAACTGTTACATGTGATTTTTAATAATATTTAGCCTCTGAGCACCTTCACAAAGTGGACAACTTCTGTTTTTGCATTTTCGTTTCTCCTCCCCTTCTTCCCAGAGCCATAATTATTTTATTTTTCTGTCCACATAGACATATGAGGGTTTAGCTTTTTTACTGGATGAGTTGTTGGACATCATAAATTTTACCACACAGTATACAGGAAAATGGGGGAAAAAATTCCATGTGGAAAGAAATTGTGAAAATTTTTTAGTTCTGACATTGTTTTTTGAGAATAGCTTTTACACTGTAAATTTTGTGGCAAAAATGACCATGCATATGATTCTCCTCATCAGTACAATTATGGAATCTGTTTGTGAAAAGAATAGCAGCATTCACTTTGAAATCAAAAGCCTCTCACCCATTCAAGTCTATGGGTGTGTGTGGAAAACATCGGACTGCAGTCGGTCAAAATTTTTAACCCCTTTACCCCCAAGGGTGGTTTGCACGTTAATGACTGGGCCAATTTTTACAATTCTGACCACTGTGCCTTTATGAGGTCTTAACTCTGAAACGCTTCCATGGATCCCGGTGATTCTGACATTGTTTTCTCGTGACATATTGTACTTCATGTTAGTGGTAAAATTTAATTAATATAACTTGTGTTTATTTGTGAAAAAAAACAAATTTGGCAAAAATTTAGAAAATTTTGCAATTTTCCAACTTTGAATTTTTATGCCCTTACATCACAGAGATATGGCACAAAAAAAAACTTAATAAATAACATTTCCCACATGTTTACTTTACATCAGCACAATTTGGGATCCAAAAATTTTTTTTGTTAGGAAGATGCCACCTGTGGTATTCTAGTCAGAGGTGACCAGCGCTGCGGTGTTGCTTCTCTGGGATGGATGTTGGGCGCAGCTATGATGTTGTAGCCCTCCACAGGTAGGGCTGTAGTCCCAGGGCAAAGATGTTAAATATATAGTAAAAATGGCTGTGAACGTTGGGGTGCAGAAAAATGAGAGAAAGACACAGAGACGTGCTGTTTCTTTACCTTTTACTGTAATTGGTGGTAGTCCGGAGAACCACATACAGGTGATGGAATGAGTCGGGCTCGCCTGGAGGCATTCAGGGGATCCACCTTGCCAGGTGGGGATTTAGGACCTTCCTTTCTGCGCTATGTGTGTGGGTCTTCGCTGTATATAACTATGCTGCGACCCTCTATTCGTGATGGTTTCACTAACCTGTATGGCTGTCACCGTGAGCCTATTCCACGGGTACCATCCTTTTCACCATCAGCCCCGGGCTCCTTATCCGCTGACGTGCCCTGAGGTGTTCAATGTGCACAGGAATTTACAATCCCCTTTACTTTCAGATTCGGCTATCAGGGCTTACAGCTCTTGTCAGCCTAGGACTCTGATGTCCATATTCTCTTTATTAGCGCTTCACTCAGGGGTCTGCTATATGCAGTATTTTAGCTTCCCTAGAGTCTCTCAGTCTCTGCTCGTGTCCTTTTCTTCTTCACAGATCAGCTGCCTGTCTTGAACTGACAGGATCTTCCAGAAAGATCCCTTTACCTCACGTCCTCACGTTTAACGGTCATCATTTTTCCTCACAGCTGCTTCGTTTCCATGACAACCCCCTCAGCCGATTTCTAGCTGACTCACCAACCCCCTCTGCTGGCCAGAATATATAAGGAAGCTCCCTTTTCTGACCTGCAGCAGGAAATTGTGATTAAATCTATGCTGCCTGGCATAGGGGTCCCTTTCTGCCTCCAAGCATGACTTTACCCATTAGAGGGAGGTAATGTCACTGTGACAACTGGACTCTGGGGTGTCACACTTGCATTGGGGTCGGGTTTCGGACGAAACTCCGACTTTTTTTTGCCCTAGTCGGACCAGTTTCATCCGACTCAAATTTTGATTCATTCGGGTTTCACGAAACCCGATCCAACCAAAGTTGCTCAACTCTACTCAAAACCACATTCAAGAAGTTTATTAACCCTTCAGGTGCATCACAGGAATTTTTTGAATGTTTAAAAAAATGAACATTTAACTTTTTTTCACAAAAAAATTACTTCAGGTCCATTTTTTTATTTTACCAAGGGTAACAGGAGAAATTGGACTGCAAAAGTTATTGTACAATTTGTCCCGAGTACGCTGATACCTGATATGTGGGGGGGAATCACTGTTTCAGTGCATGGCAGAGCTCAGAAGGGAAGGAGCACCGTTTGACTTTTCCAATGCAAAATTGGCTGGAATTCAGATCAGATGCCATGTCACGTTTGGAGAGCCCCTGATGTGCCTAAACAGTGGAAACCCCTCACAAGTGACCCCATTTTGGAAACTAGACCTCCCTAGGGAACCTATCTAGATATGTTTTGAGAACTTTGAACTTCCAAGGGCTTCACAGAAGTTTATAACATACAGCTGTGCAATTAAAAAATCAATTTTTTCCACAAAAATGATCTTTTCACCCCCAATTTTTATTTTCCCAAGGGTAACAGGACCCCAAAAGTTACTGTGCAATTTGTCCTGAGTACGCTGATATCCCATATGTGGGGTAAACGACTATTTGGGCGCATGGCAGAGCTCGGAAGGAAAGCAGCGCCATTTGACTTTTTTGGCTGGAATTGAGATCGGATGCCATGTCGCGTTTGGAAAGCCCCTGATGTGCCAAAACAGTGGAAACCCCCCACTGTGGTGAGCAGAAGTTTATAACGCCAGGACGTGAAAATAAAAAAAATCATATTTTTTCCACAAACATGATCTTTTAGTCCCCAAATTTTTTTATTTTTACCAAGGGTAACAGGAGAAATTGGACCCCAAAAGTTGTTGTCCAGCGTACGTTGATACCCCATATGTGTGAGAAAACTACTCTATGTGCACATGTCGGGGCTCGGAAGGGAAGTAGTGACGTTTTGGAATACAGACTTTGATGGAATGGTCTGCGGGTGTCATGTTGCCTTTGGAGAGTCCCTGATGTGCCTAAACTGTGGAAACCCCCACATGTGACCCCATTTTGGAAACTAGACCCCTCAAGGAACTTATCTACATGTGTGGTGAGCACTTTGAACCCCCAAGTGCTTCACAAAAGTTTATAACGTAGAGCCATAAAAATAAGAAAAATAAAAAATTCCACAAAAATGATATTTTTTCCCCCAATTTTTTATTTTTCCAAGGGTAACAGGAGAAATTGGACCACAAAATTTGTTGTGCAATTTGTCCTGAGTAGGCTGATACCCCATATGTGAGGGTAAACCACTGTTTGTTAGAATGGCAGAGCTTGGAAGGGAAGGAGCAAGGTTTGACTTTTTGAATGCAGAATTGGCTAGAATTGAGATCAGACGCCATGTTGTGTTTGGAGAGCCCCTGATGTGCCCAAACAGTGGAAACCCCCCAATTCTAACTTCAACTCAAACCCCAACACACCCCTAACTCTAGCCCTAAACCTAAGGATGTGTGCACACGTTGCGGATTCTGCTGCGGATCCGCAACGGATTTGGCCCTGCAGATCCGCAGCAGTTTTTGCAGCGTTGTACAGTATCTTTATATTCAATGGCAAATGAAAAACGCAGTGCACATGCTGCAGATTTTTCCACGCTGATTTGCTGCGGTTTTAAATCCGCAGCATGTCACTTCTTTGTGTGGAATCTGCAGCAGATTGACAGCTGCTCCATTAACAGGTGTCAAAACGCAGGGGAAAACCGCAGGCTAATCCACACTAAATCCGCAGGTAAAACACAGGTCATTTGACCTGCAGATTTACCTGCAGATTTAGCCAAATCTGCGCTAACCCTAAGCCTAATGGGAAATTGGAAATAAATACATTTTTTTTAATTTTATTATTTTTCACTAACTTAGGGGGTGATAACGGGGGGTTTGATTTACTATATATGACGGGTTTTTATGTTTGCCAGCTGTCGCACGCTAAAAGGCGCTTTTTATTGTAAAAATAGTTTTTGCATCACCACATTTTGAAAGCTATCATTTTTCCATATTTTGACCCACCGAGTCATGTGAGGTCTTATTTTTTGCGGGACGAGTTGACGTTTTTACTGGCATCATTTTCGGGCACGTGACATTTTTTAATCACTTTTTATTCTGAATTTTGGGACGCAGAATGAACAAAAAACAGCATTTCAAGAATTTCTTTTGGGGGGTGCATTTACACTGTTCTGTGTGTGGTAAAATTGATAAAGCGGTTTTATTCTTCGGGTCAGTATGATTACAGCGATACCTCATTTATGTCCTTTTTTATGCTTTGGCGCTTTTATTCAATGAAAACAATTTTATATAAAAATTATTTTTGCATCGCTTTATTCTGCAAGCTATAACTTTATTTTTTCGCCGATGATGCTGTGTGGTGGCTAATTTTTTGCGGGACAAGATGAGGTTTTCAGCGGTACCATGTTTATTTATATCCGTCTTTCTATTCACGCATTATTGCATTTTTTGTTCGGCGGTATGATGATAAAGCATTATTTTTTGCTTCGCTTTTTTTGAAGGGGTTAGCTAAAGGGGTTAACCAGTGGGAAAGTTTTATAGGGTGGGTTGTTACGGACGCGGCGATACTAAATATGTGCATTTTTATCATTTTTTTATTTACATAAAAGAAGAATTTATTGGGGAATTTTTTTAAAATTTATTTGGGGATTATTTATAAATTCTTTTTACATTTTTTTTTTTTTACTTTATTATATTGTCCTAGGGGGGGACATCACTATAAGGTGTCAGATAGCTGATCTGACAGTTTAGACAGCACTCTGTCAAATCAGCAACCTGACAGGCGCTGCTGCAGGCTTCCTCGTGCCTGCTCTCAGCAGGCACTGTAGAAGCCGCCTCTCTGCAGGCCCCCGTGGCCATATTTGATCCGGGGGCCTGCAGGGAGGAGACCCTCAGAGCGACGCAGCACATCACGCTTCTCCGGGGGAAAGTTTCAGCCAGTTAGATCTTACCCTAAGGTTAAAGGAGTTTTCCAAGAATGTAATCAAATGGCCCACATCATATACAGTAGTTCAAACAGCAGCTTGTAATAGTAAGGGGTCAGGAAGGGCTTCAGTCAGAAGAAACACATCCCCCAAGACAAGTGTCTCAATTGACTCCTTTATGGCTGACTGAGCATGAAAATAATCCTTTACGTTCAGCTAGCCATGAGAAGATGTATTTCTTCTCCTATCACACATTTCTCTGGCACCTCACTGATATGTTTACTGCCAATGTGTGCTTCTTTCATTAAAACACAGGTCTCGGGAACTGTATTTTTTCAGATTGTAACCCATCATAACATGTGACTAGAAAGGGGTGCTGTTTCAATTATGGGATGGAGTCCATTTTATTATATTCTTTGACAACCATGTTAAGTTCCACAATGTGTTTTTGATGAATTTACAGTTAGAGCAAAGTAAATGGGATTTATAGAAATCTCATGCCCCTTGAGCTTATAGTAAACTGACCTGCGGTGCATGTGTCAAACCTGGAACATATCAATTTCTATCTGTAGATACCCTGCATTACTGCATTATGTGTGCAGCTATTCCCAAATGAATTGCATTAGATGCGAAAAATACGCAGGTTAACATCGCACGTGTTTCCACTGAAGAAAAGCATTAAAAACACATGTAATCCACACATGAGTGTATCAGTAAAAGTTTTGACAAAGTCAAATACCGGGACGTATGAACAAAGCAGCTTTATTTAACCATGATATAACAGAGATATAAGACAAAGCAACAAAAATACGATGAAGACGCACGTTGAAAAAAAACAAAAATAATTAAAAAAAACTAAGTAAACTTATTTGTCTAATAAGTGAATAACTGCTGGAGAAAGTCTACTACATCAAAAAATAACTAATTCTCATCTTGTGAACATAGCTACATGAACTGCCAAATCACATACAGGTTGTACACAACTTACAATAAAACATATGGAGCAATGTTGAGGGCCAACATATGATTAGAGAGTGGCATACTTGGAAGCTTACATTGGACATATAAAATGAAGACTATTCTGGAAAAAAAAACAGTATATCAAAGGAATTTTTTATGCAGATTGAAAACTATAAAACAATGGAAAATGCAGTTCAAACATGGACTTTCCCTTTTACGAAAGATCACTTACTGCATGAGTATCACATATTTTGAATATAATTTCGGCAACATGGTCAAATGGGTGCATTTCAATGAGAATGTGCATTTTAAACAAATACCTGAAATGTTAAACCAAATAAACATAATTAAAAAGTAGCTGCTTTCAAATGTATTGCTTTAATGCTTCAATAGAAACTTGTCTAGAAAGTTAATAGTTTGTTGCTTTTGCAATGCAAAATGGCCATTTTCATTCCAGTTAATTAAGTGAAATTAATTTGTTATTCCTTGCAGTATTTATAGAATGGTTTTCTTAAGACACATTTTTATTTCTCTTGGGATAAGTTTTAAAGATATCTGGAATGAAGACAAAATAATCCCAGTTCTAATTTAGCTGCTTAAGTAGATGCAAATTAGCCTAGTACCTGAAACATTAAAATATTTCGAAATTCTGATGAATACATGGCCATAGAGAAAAAGGATTACAGAGTAGAGTTTGAAGACAGATTAAAAAAAAGTGCTCTACATAAATGACCAAGTACAATTCTGAAAATTATCATTAGCTTCCTGATGGACTGCTTCAGAATCCAATAGGGAATGGAAATGTGTTTCTTTGTGTACTAAAAAAGCCTTATTCACTTTAAGCATTCTGATTTGAAAAGTTTCTATTCAACAACTATAAGCAAGAATCTTCTATGGCTTTGTACATCTGTGTTCCCCTCCAACTTTACTATCTGCCTCCGCACAGTCATTTACTTTTTGATGGGAAAATAGAATTTTGTAGATTGTGTTATGAAACCAATCATGCATAGCTTTACTAAAGCACATCACTTTCAGGAGTGTACAATAAACACTTTTTATCACAAAATGGGTCAAGATATAAGTTAATGCTGTGACCCAAACTAGTAACAGTTCATAGGTTAAGGGTTTTTTTTTTTTTTAAATTAGCCCAAAGCAAGTAATGCTTAAAAATAAAATTAGCAATACTTATCCTCTAGAGCTTCTGCCACTTTAGTGCCACCTCTATGCTGTGCCTTGGTGTTGCAAAACAATGGCGGTTCTTGGGTAACAAGAGTACCAGTGAGTAAGTAATCCTAATTTTTTTTCATTACCTACTCATAGCCAATTTATCTCCTTATATAGTACATAGAACAGTAAACACTGGTATTGAAGACAAATAGCTAAAGATCAGTTAACTGAAATTTTCTTAAAAACCACTTCCATCACAGAATTGGCTATGCCCATGTAGACTGTGCTATTTTCCATTAAGACTTGAATTACCATCTTCCAGATATTTCTCCAACAGTTTTTCAGGGTTTCCCACTATCACAGTTTTCCTATTGTCATCAGGTACTTTGGCACTTGCGCATCAATAATATAGAGTGGCTTTGAGGGGCCTATATATCAGCAAACTTCCCAAAATGATAACTTTTTAAAACCTGTACCCCTTTAATTTTTACAGTGGGGAAAAAGTATTTAGTCAGCCACCAACTGTGCAAGCTCTCCCACTTAAAAAGATGAGAGAAGCCTGTAAATGACATCATAGGTAGACCACAACTATGAGAGTCAAAATGAGAAAACAAATCCAGAAAATCACCTTGTCTGATTTGGCAAGATTTATTTTTCAAATTATGGCGGAAAATAAGTATTTGGTCATCTAAAAACATGCAAGCGTTCTGGCTTTCACAGACCTGTAACTTCTTCTTTAAGAGTCTCCTCTGTCCTCCAACTCAATACCTGTAGTAATGGCACCTGTTTGAACTTGTTATCAGTATAAAAGACACCTGTCCACAACCTTAAACAGTCACACTCCAAACTCCACTATGGTGCAGGTCAATACAAAATGTATTTGTTTGTGCATTACCATATTCTAAGAGTTATAACTTTTTTTTCCCACTGAAAAGTGCCAAGTCAGACCTTTTTTGGGGTTATGAGTTGGAGAATTTACTTATACCATTTTGATTGACATAACTTTTTTGTATTACTTTATCTTCCAATTTTGGATTGCTAAGTAAATAAAAACTAGCAATTGATTGTTTTACATTGCTATTTTGTAATGCCATTCTCCTTGCGGTAAAAATGATATCATAGCTTCATTCTTAAGCTCAGTACAATTACAGTGATACCAAATGTATAAATGTTTTTTTCTATGCTTTGCTATCTTTGTATACAAAAAGTAATTTGTTTTTGCTTTGCCTTATTCTGATAACTATGATGCTTATATTTTATTTTGCGGGACAAAATGACATTTTCAGTTGCACCATTTTTCTTTACAAAACACTTTGATTGCATTTTATTCCTTTTTTGTGTGGCGATATGATAAAAAGCAACATTTTCTTCATGTGACAAATTTATTGCTTGGTTTGTTAGTTTGGTCCGAAGGCTCGATCATAGAGACAACCACTCTTTAGTCATCAGCAAAAAAAAAAATCCTCGTTCTCCAAGACTGGTGGAAAATGCAGATTGCCCAAAATATGGTACATTGAGGAGGATTGAGGTAAGATTTGAGAGTGGACTGTGAGGTGAGTGCAGCAGGCAAGGGTATCCCCAATAGTAGGATATGTTTAAAGTTCTTTATCGATAGCCAGGTCCAAGGTCAATCCAGGGGGTAACAATGAGAGTGATATTTGTAAAGCCTTCCTCGATCAATCCTGACCCAAGCTTTTCCAGCACTGTTCCTGCACCAATCCAGTATCTTACAGAGGTGAGGTGCTATGTAATAAGACCTGAAATTGGGCAAGGCTAAACCCCCCAAAGGTATTAGAATGGTACAATATAGATCTACTGATGCAGGGATGTTAAACAGACCATATAAACTTGGTTTAGACTGAAGCAAGACTTTTTAAAGATGATGGAACCTCAATTGGAAGGGCTTGAATAACTGTCACTCACGTGGATCGTGGACCCACTGTGCCACGGTTCAGAATTACCCCTGGAGGGGTGTGGCTAAGCGGCCACCTGGTTTTTGCTATAGCTCTTAATGGAGTAAAGGCCCGTCACACACAACGATCTCGCTAGCGAGATTGCTGATTTTGTGATGCCACAGCGATCTCGCCAGCGAGATCGCTGTGTGTGATGGGAATCAGCGACCGGCCCCCCTGCCGATTATCGCTGATCGTGCTCGATCGGCCTGGGCCGTTTTTCGATCACTGGTCTCTCGCTGGCCAGCACGCATTGCTGCATGTGGCAGCGAGAGACCAGCGATCAGCGACGCTGGTTTCTAATGTAAACATCGGGTATCCAGGAGGCGCGGCTCCTGGATATCCGCTGTTTACCTTGGAAACCGGCGTACACGCTGGTTTCCAAGGTAAACAGCGGGTATCCAGGAGTCGCGCAGCTCTTAGATACCCGATGTTTACCTTGGAAACAAGCGTGTTCGCTGGTTTCCAAGGTAAACAGCGGGTATCCAGGAGCCGCGGCTCCTGGATACCCGATGTTTACATTAGAAACCAGCGTCCAGCGTCGCTGGTCCTGATCGCTGGAGTGGCTGTCTTGTGACAGCTCACCAGCGATCATCCTAACGATGTCCCAGCGATCCCATCATGTCGAATCGTTGGTGGGATCGCTGGGACATCGTTATGTGTAACAGGGCCTTTAGGCTTAAGTTGTAGTTGGCCACCAGGTTCCACTCGAAGGGCTGTCCGTGGTAATGCGGCAGCTGACCCCAACCGTCAAAATCACACACACAGACTCTGAGACTAAAGCAGGAGGGGATACTGATGCAGGTTCAGACAGTGCAGAACTTGGGACACTTGACAGATGGGCACTGGTGCTGGTTCCGCCAGAGTGGCTGCAGGCTCATGTACCACCGGAAAGTTTCAGGCTCACATACAGCCGGAGCAGGTTCAGGTTCAAGTAACATGGATAGTAGGAACAGGTTCTGGGTTAGACAACACAGGTCACAGGTTCAGACTAACTGGGTTCTGCAACAGGGTCAGGAACTAATAGAATAGATTCAGGGAATGGTTCAGGTACCTGACAACTAACTTGCAGGGACAAACTCGAACCTTAAGGAGGGCATTGAACAGGAACATCACTACAGGGGAGTGAGCCTTAAATACCAGATACCTCCCAGCTATTGGATGGGAGCATTTCCAAAGTATGCACGCTGCTCCCGTAAAATCAGAGAAGCGCCACCGGGAGACAAGTGCAAGCCAAGGAAGCCGTGTAGGGAACAGAAACATCACTGAGCAGCTGGGGCATTAGCATTACAACACATAAAATCTGAGGGAGGGTTTTCATTTTAAAAATTGCGCTTCTACCAAACCACATAAAGGAATTCCTCAACCATCCTGAGCAACCCTCCTGTACCGATCTGAGAATTTTAGATAAATTGAGAAAGGTATATTATTACCAAGGGACATAAGTTCTAAGTATTTATAGCTGAATTAGCCCATTTGAAACTAAAGGCTACTTCCAGGGGTGCTAAAATAGAAGGAGGTGTATTGATATTTAGAGTCTCTGATATGGAAAGATTTTAAAGTTTGCTTCGCCATTGCATGTACTGAATTTTGCCATCAAATTTGGAAGAGAAGTAGTTGGGTTGTTGAAGAAAAACAGTAGATCATCTGAATAAGCAGCAACCTTATAGTGCAAGACACAAATTAATGCAAGGACCAATAATATTTCTGCTGTATTGTACGTTCCTGAGGAAAGGTTCCAGGGTGAGTATAAAAATCAGAGGGGAAAGTGGCCACCTTTGACGCGTGCGATTCCACATGGCAAACACCTGTGATAGGACCCCATTTACCTTTATGCTGGCTGGTTTTGTGTTTAAAGTTGATATCCACCTTAACATATTAGATTTTAAACCTGAGCTATGTGGTGTCTTGTTCATAAATGTTCAGTTTACCGTATTAAAGGCCTTTTCCACATCTGCAGACAAAAGCATTAAGGGGCGGAGATTTAATCCTTGCTCTGTGAATGAGGTTCAATGCTGGAGTTATATTGTCCCTGGTCTTTCTGCCCCTCATGGAACACACATGGTCTGGGAGAATAATCTTCATTAAAAGCAGAGATAACCTGGATGCAAGCATTTTCGCAAACCGCTTAATGTCCACATTGAGGAGTGAGATCGGTCTGTAGCTCGCAGATTGGGATGGGTCCTTCCTCTTCTGGATAACTGATATATGGGCATGTAGGAAATCTCCTGGGAAGAAGGCTCCCCTAGATATTGCAATGAAGCTCGAAATAAGATGTGGAGAACGATATTCCAAGAACAGTTTGTAATATGGTCATGAGAAGCCAAAAGGGCTAGGGATCTTCCCTGATTTAGACTCTTTAATAGCTATTGTTAATTCTCCTTCGATGAAGGGCAATTCGAGAGAATCTGTGTCTGCTTCGGATGGAAGTGGCAAACCTGAGTCTTCTATGTTCATTTGCATGCGCAACCTAAAGTCCGCAATGTGTGTGTCAAGGTTAGCTGAGTCCACAGAATACAGGGAAGAGTAGAAATTTTTAAATACATCAGTAATGTCAGGTAAGCGGTGCCTACTTTGTTGCGGCTGGTCCATAATTAAAGAGACATAAGTAAAAGCTCTCTGTTTTGTTAGGACTCTAGCCAATGATGTACCACTTTTATTGCCATGTTCATAAAAATGGCCACGGCACTTGGGAGAGATGCACCTTCATTTTGTGTAAGAGTAAGGCATTCAGTGACTCATGTTTGACATCAGGGATTTCCTTATGTTGTCACGCTTTTTCCCCAAGCAGGCAAGCAACTTCTTGAGCACATTTAAGCTTTATTCAGGTTCCAAGCTGAATAAACCCTCCCCTGATCATGCATTTATGTGCCTCCCACACAATACAAGGGTGTTTCCTCAATTAAGTTAAAAACAAATGTGTCAAGAGTATTCTGTATGTCAGCTTTCATGATGGTGTCACCG
The DNA here is from genome assembly GCF_039654945.1 of Dendrobates tinctorius. NCBI lineage: Eukaryota > Metazoa > Chordata > Amphibia > Anura > Dendrobatidae > Dendrobates > Dendrobates tinctorius. Next base: position 59,384,886 of record NW_027361829.1, read on the forward strand.
CGAAGGGTACCGGACAGAGAATGGAGTCCCGGACCGAAGCACGGAGTACAGGACGGAGGTACGGCGTACAGGACGGAGGTACGGCGTACAGGACGGAGGTACGGCGTACAGGACTGAGGTACGGCGTACAGGACTGAGGTACGGCGTACAGGACTGAGGTACGGCGTACAGGACTGAGGTACGGCGTACAGGACTGAGGTACGGCGTACAGGACTGAGGTACGGCGTACAGGACTGAGGTACGGCGTACAGGACTGAGGTACGGCGTACAGGACTGAGGTACGGCGTACAGGACTGAGGTACGGCGTACAGGACTGAGGTACGGAGTACTGAGGCACGTAGTACAGGACAGAGGTAAAGAATACAGGACGGAGGTACTGGGTACAGGACTGGGATACAGAATACAGGACTGGGGTACGGAGTACAGGACTGGGGTACGGAGTACAGGACTGGGGTACGGAGTACAGGACTGGGGTACGGAGTACAGGACTGGGGTACGGAGAACAGGACTGGGGTACGGAGAACAGGACTGGGGTACGGAGTACAGGACTGGGGTACGGAGTACAGGACTGGGGTACGGAGAACAGGACTGGGGTACGGAGAACAGGACTGGGGTACGGAGAACAGGACTGGGGTACGGAGAACAGGACTGGGGTACGGAGAACAGGACTGGGGTACGGAGAACAGGACTGGGGTACGGAGAACAGGACTGGGGTACGGAGAACAGGACTGGGGTACGGAGAACAGGACTGGGGTACGGAGTACTGGACAGAGGTGCAGAGTACAGGACAGAGATAGAGTTGCAGGGAGAGCCCCTACAGCTTGGTCAGAATACCGCAGGAAAAGCAAACGATAATCAGGCGTCTCCTCCATCTTGGAGATTCCTGATATAGCATGTGCAGCGGTCTGATTGGTGGCCAGCGCTCTGGGCGGGTGCTGCAGGGTTAAAGAACCCGCAGAGTGCGCGCCCGCACCCTAGAGCGAGCGCACGTGGACCGCAGGCGCCGGGGGGACGGGAGTGAGGAGGAGGAGGCAGCCATAGTACGGCGAGGCCAGGACGGGTGAGTGTCGGCAGCAGCGGGCCCCGCCGCTGCTGGAACGGCGGCGGCTTCCGCCGCAGCCTGACAGTACCCCCCCTTTACGTCTCCCCCTCCTGAGGTTGGACAAAAACTTTTTTAAAAGAAGAGGAGCATTAACATTCTCCCTGGGTTCCCCAGACCTCTCCTCAGGACCAAAAACCCTTCCAATCGATAAGGAAGAGGGTTCGCCCCTGAACTCTTTTCATGGCTAAGATATCCCTTACCTCGAAGATGTTATTGGCCCCTACTGGCTGAGGGGAAGGAGGTGATACAGGACGATACCGATTAAGAACAACAGGTTTAAAGAGCGAGACCTGGAAGGCGTTAGGGACCCGGAGTGAAGCCGGCAACCTCAATTTATAAGCCACGTCGTTAATGCGCCCCAGAATCTCGAATGGACCGATGTATCGTGGACCCAGTTTGTTAGAGGGCATCTTTAGGCGAATATGCTTAGTTGACAGCCAGACTTTGTCGCCAGGTTGGTATGGTGGAAGGTCCCTGCGTCTCTTGTCAGCATGTCTCTTAATCCCAGATACTTGATTTTTCAAGTGCTTCTCTAGTCTCTCTCCAGACTTGCGAAAACTCAGACGAAAGCGCATCTGCTGCGGGAACACCAGAAGACGAGGAGAGAGGTAGCGGAACACCCGGATTCTGGCCAAAAACCACGAAGAAGGGTGTTTTAGTGGTGGACTCATTAGGATGGTTGTTATGGGCGAACTCTGCCCATGGCAGGAGAGACGCCCAGTTGTCTTGATGGGCGTTGGAAAAGTGATGCAGGTAGGCTGCCAGTACCTGGTTAATCCGTTCCACTTGTCCATTGGACTGAGGGTGATAGGCAGAGGAGTAGTCCAGAGATATACCCATGAGTTTGCTGAGCGCCCTCCAGAATCGGGAGGTGAATTGAACTCCTCGATCGGAGACAATTCGTTGAGGAAGTCCATGAAGCCTGAAGATCTGGTCGATAAAGACCTTGGCCAATTCAGGTGCGGTGGGTAATCCGGGCAGTGGGATAAAATGGGCCATTTTGGAGAAGCGGTCGACCACTAGGATGGTAGTACACCCGGAAGAGCGAGGTAGGTCGGTAATGAAGTCCATACCAATCTGTCGCCAAGGGACCTCAGGAGGAGGCAGAGGGTGAAGCAGGCCGGCCGGCAAACTTCTGGGTACTTTGTCCAGAGCACAAGTCGTGCAGGAGGCTACGAAATCTGTCACATCTTGGTGAAGAGAAGGCCACCAATAGTAGCGAGAGAGAAGGTTGAGGGTTTTCTTGACCCCGACGTGGCCCGCAATCTTGGAGGAATGCCCCCAGTCTAGGACTTCCAACCTCTTATTCTGTGGGACGAAGGTCTTGCCCGGCAGAATGGGGGAGAGTGTCACGGGTGCCACGGAGATAACTTTGGCAGGCTCAATGATGTGAGAAGAAACCTCCTCTGTCTCAGGTGACTGCAAGGACCTGGATAGGGCATCTGCCGTGATGTTTCTGTTTCCAGGTCGAAAATGGAGCTTGAAATCAAACCGGGAGAAATATAGAGACCACCTGGCTTGCCTGGTGTTGAGCCTTTGTGCCGACTGAAGATATGCCAAATTCTTGTGGTCCGTGAAGATTATGAATGGATGGACTTCCCCCTCCACAAGGTACCGCCATTCCTCCAAAGCCATCTTAATGGCCAGTAACTCCTGATCTCCAACTGAATAGTTGCATTCTGCGGGGGAGAATGATTTCGAGAAGAACCCACAAGGCACCAATTGACCAGAAGAGGTTCGCTGGGAAAGGACCGCCCCTGCCCCAGTAGAGGACGCATCCACCTCTAGGATGAAGGGCCTATTAACTAACGGCCGGTGTAAAATCGGGGCGGTAGCAAAGGACCGTTTCAAGGCAAGGAAGGCCTCTTCAGCCTCCAGAGTCCAGGCATTTGGTTTGGTCCCTTTCCGGGTCAAAGCGGAGATGGGCTTGGTCACCGAAGAGAAGTAGGGAATGAACTGCCTGTAATAGTTTGCAAAACCCAGGAACCATTGGATGGCCTTTACTCCGACTGGACGTGGCCAGTTGCGCACAGCAGACAACTTTTCGGGGTCCATCTTCATTCCGGAGTCAGTGATGATATACCCTAGGAAGGGCAATGAGGTTTGCTCAAACAGACATTTCTCTAGTTTAGCGTAGAGTCGGTTTTCCCGTAAACGTTGCAGAACCAGCCGAACACTCCTCCTGTGGGTGGATAAGTCAGACGAAAAGATGAGAATGTCATCAAGATACACGACGACACATGAGTAGAGTAGGTCTCGGAAGATCTCATTCACGAACTCTTGGAAAACCGCTGGAGCATTGCAGAGACCAAAAGGCATAACCAAATACTCGTAATGGCCATCCCGAGTATTGAAGGCCGTCTTCCATTCATCCCCGGCACGGATTCGGATCAAGTTATAGGCTCCCCGCAGATCCAATTTGGTAATGATCCGGGCCCCTCTCAGGCGGTCAAAGAGTTCAGGGATCAGTGGAAGGGGATACCTATTTTTGACGGTGATACTGTTCAGGCCTCGGCAGTCAATACATGGTCGAAGGGATCCGTCTTTCTTCCGTACAAAAAAGAACCCTGCTCCAGCAGGGGAGGAAGACTTCCGAATAAAACCCCGAGCCAAGTTTTCCTGGATGTATTCGGACATGGCCACGGTCTCTGCCGGAGACAGAGGGTAAGTTCTTCCCCTGGGATGAACTGCTCCAGGAATCAGCTTAATTGGGCAGTCGAATGAACGATGCGGCGGCAGGGTCTCAGCCTCTTTTTTACTGAAGACATCGGCGTACAAGTGGTAGGCCGTAGGAAGCCCAGGAAGATCGGTAGGAGCTGGCTGCGGACCAGGGCGAGATACCAGCAACAGACAATGTTCGTGGCAGAAGTGCCCCCAGCGGAGGATCTCCCCAGAACGCCAGTCCAAAACAGGCTCGTGTAGGCGAAGCCAAGGTAAGCCGAGAAGCACAGCGTGGGATAAACTGGGCAAAACATAAAAGGCGATCCTTTCTCGGTGAAGAGCTCCAACTTGTATCTCCACCTTGACAGTGACCATGGTGATGGGTTCTGGTAGCGGTTTACCATCCACGGAGGCGATGGTGCGTGGATTCTCTAGCGTAACCACCAGAATCTGAAACTGGTCTACTTCTTTCAGCCGGATGAAGTTACCAGCCGCACCTGAGTCCACATACGCCTCCACAGACCTGCGCTCCCGACCTGAAACAATTAAAGCCGACATGGTAAGGGGCAGAGAGGAATCGGTGTTACCTAGGAAGGCCTCTCTTACCTGGCCTAGGCGGAGGCGTTTCCCGGCCGCACTGGGCAAGTACGCACAAAATGATTGGCCCCGCCGCAATAAAGGCATAGCCCCTGCGTCCTTCTCTCCCTGCGTTCTTGCTCTGATAACTTTACTCGGTCCACTTGCATGGGCTCGGGAGTGGAATTACTAGAAGACGCCGCGGGGAATGGGCGCTTGGTATAGCCTAAAAGATCTCTTCTCCCTAACTGACTCCCGGGAGTGTTCCTGAAACCGTAAATCTATACGGGTGGCTAGGGATATAAGATCTTCCAGGGTGGTAGGAGTGTCTCGGCCGGCAAGCTCATCTTTTATTTTACCGGAGAGTCCCCTCCAAAAGGCCCCGACCAAGGCCTCATTATTCCATCCCAATTCAGAGGACAGTGTCCGGAAGCGGATAGCATACTGTCCTACGGTGAGGGAACCCTGGCGAAGATTGAAAAGAGCCTCAGTGGTGGAGGCCACACGTCCAGGCTCATCAAATACCCTGCGTAAAGTATCTAGGAAGCTTTGTATACTTGATACCACCGGGTCATCTCTCTCCCATAGGGGATTTACCCAAGCCAAGGCCTCCCCCTCAAGATGGGATACAATAAAAGCTACTTTGGCTCGATCAGAGGGATATTGCTAAGGCAGGAGCTCAAAGTGCAACCGGCACTGGTTTAGAAACCCCCGACACAACTTGGGGTCACCACTAAACCTGGGAGGTTTCCCCAAGCGCGGTGGCGGGTGGGATACGGGGTCCCGAGATAGGGCTGAAGCGGCAGCAGAGGACTGCAGGGACAGGAGTCGGTCGTCCACGGACGCCATGTAGCTCAGAATGTGGGACTGGGCGTCACGCTGCTGCGCGAGCTCCTGCTGGAGTCCGGCTAGCAACGGGGTGTTCCCTGGATCAGCAGTTTGTAAGGCGGAGAGGCGGGTGTCCATGGATTTCATAAAGGACATTATTCTGGTCTGGTTCTCATGCAAAAAGAGTAAATTCTTTCTGCGTGGCCGCCGAGGCGCTAGCAGGGTCCATGGCCTGATTATACTGTGACAACCGGGAAGGTAACGTCCGAGAGTGGACCCTCTGGATCGCGGCACTGGAGCTCCCAGGGGCGAGCGCGCCAAGTGGTGCCGACCCCTATACAGGGACCGTTAGGGGCAGACCCTCGGAAGACAGATACTGTGACTGCTAGAACCAAGAGGGGCGGCTCAAGGGACAAGAGAGGAGCTGGCGGAGTTTTGGACTGAATGCAGGGTACCGGACAGAGAATGGAGTCCCGGACCGAAGCACGGAGTACAGGACGGAGGTACAGAATACAGGACGGAGGTACTGGGTACAGGACTGAGGTACAGAATACAGGACTGAGGTACGGAGTACAGGACTGAGGTACGGAGTACAGGACTGAGGTACGGAGTACTGAGGCACGGAGTACAGGACACAGGTACAGAATACAGGACGGAGGTACTGGGTACAGGACTGGGGTACGGAGTACATGACTGGGGTACGGAGTACAGGACTGGGGTACGGAGTACAGGACTGGGGTACGGAGTACAGGACTGGGGTACGGAGTACAGGACTGGGGTACGGAGTACAGGACTGGGGTACGGAGTACAGGACTGGGGTACGGAGTACAGAACTGGGGTACGGAGTACAGAACTGGGGTACGGAGTACAGAACTGGGGTACGGAGTACAGGACTGGGGTACGGAGTACAGGACTGGGGTACGGAGTACAGGACTGGGGTACGGAGTACAGGACTGGGGTACGGAGTACAGGACTGGGGTACGGAGTACAGGACTGGGGTACGGAGTACAGGACTGGGGTACAGAGTACAGGACAGAGGTAGAGTTGCAGGGAGAGCCCCTACTGCTTGGCCAGAATACCGCAGGAAAAGCACACGATAATCAGGCGTCTCCTCCATCTTGGAGATGCCTGATATAGCATGTGCAGCGGTCTGATTGGTGCCCAGCGCAGAGAACCCGCAGAGCGCGCGCCCGCGCCCTAGAGCGAGCACACGTGGACCGCAGGCGCCGGGGGAATGGGAGTGAGGAGGAGGCAGCCATAGTACGGCGAGGCCAGGACGGCTGAGTGTCGGCAGCGGCGGGCTCCGCCGCTGCTGGAACGGCTGCGGCTACCGATGTAGCCGTGACAAATTCCTGTATGCCGGGTGAAGTAGGCACCATCAGCTGGTGGCTCTGCAAGCATTTAAGAAATCCCCTCAGTGTGGGGTGTTAAAGGGAAGATATCCCTTTAGAACTGTCCTTTGCATGATCAAGGGCTATGTTAAAATCACTTGGATTAATAAATTATAAAGTGAAATAACCTGACTCGAGTTGGGTAGATACAAGGAGGCAAAAGTGACATTGTAGAATGCAATGAGACCGTTGACCATTAGGAAACATCCCTCTTCATCAGTGCAAGACTCTAAGCACACCCAAGGGATCGAGTGTGATGTAAGTATACAGGAGCCTCAGAGAGATATAGAGATTTAATAAGATGGATAGTTTCTCAGGACTATGTAAGTCTTTGACATTTAAAGAGCTCTTTGAAAACTCAGAGAAACGCACTGATGACAATTGTAGGTAGCAAGGGGATGAGGGGAGGGAAAATTAGGGGGAACAAAGAAGGTAGAGGAAAGGTATATAAGGAGAAGATAGTTAAAGAAGCTGAGAAATAACCAAAAGACAAAAGATAGTCAAAGGAGAGTAGAAAAAGGAACAAAGCTACCACTATTTGCCCAGGGGAAAGTCCTGACCAGCTTGGAAACTGTACAAGGTTGGGGGAAGAAACTATCCCGGCATGGATTGCTGTATGGCACCAGACAGCCGTAAAAAATAACAGTAATAATTATCACATTCCTAGCACTGTACTGGATAACCTCCCGCAGGGTGGGGGAATGTATGTCCACTTAATAGTCTGATAGCATTACAGTAATATACTCAGGATCTATACATGAATACTGAGACTTATAGGGGTATTCCCATCTCTAAGATCCTATCTCAATATTCGCAAATAACTCCAATTAGAAATATAGTATAGTTCTTCTGATCTGCTATGTCTCTTTCCTCATGTGCAGGTATTGCAGTAGTTTAGGTATCCATTATTATTTAATATGTTTTTCTTATATAGCGCTATCATATTCCACAGCACTTTACATACATTATCATCTTTGTCCCCAATGGGGCACACAATCTAAATTCCCTATCAGTATGTCTTTGAAATGTGGGAGGAAACCAGAGTACCCAGAGAAAACCCGGGGAGAAGATAAACTCCTTGCAGATGTTGTCCTTTGTGGAATTTGAACCCAGGACCCCAGCGCTGCACTGAGCCACCATGCTGCCCATGGTTACGACAACTAGCTGTCACTATATGTTTCGTCATAACCATGGATACCTAAGTAACTGCAATGCCCTGCACATTAGGAAAGAGACAAAGCAAATCAGAAGAACTATACTACATTTCTAATTGGAGGTATTTGTGAATATTATTACACCTACTACATATTGGGATAGGATTTCGGAGATGGGAATACCCCTTTAACTAAAGTCTAGCATAAGGCAAATAAGTGGATGTCCAAAACCAGAGAGATGTGGCCCTATTATGGCCACAATCCAGGAATATACAATTCTCCCCTACCCTTACCCAACCATTTCTCCAATCCTTCTTAGCTACCGATCTGCACCATTACATTATTAAGGTTCTTACTGATATGTAGTGACATGAAGTTACCAGCACCCCAGACAGTTTACTGTGCAGTAATAACCAAGAAAAAGGATAAGGCGATTTTAGCAGTTCAGACGAGTCTTTCTAGAGGAGTCAATGAAGGAGCAATTGAATGGAGGTGGGGGGAAGGTGGGTGGGTGGAGCTCAACCAAGGGATTGGTCAATGGTGGAAAATCAGAACCTTCTCAACCCAAATCCTGTGATGGGCAGTCCCATTGTTTTGAGCATGTGCATTGTGGCAGGCATGGATACCAGTCCACAGAAAGTCAATTGGGGATCGGAACAGGGTTCAGGCCAAGGAACTTGAAGAGAGAATATGGTCTATCAGAATTGATCTAATAAAATTATGTTGTACTTATTGCAGAACTGTGACTGCATGAAGAAATATGAGTACAGACTGTACCACTGTCCGTGTAATCAATAAAGCAAACATCAAACTCCAATATAAGGGAATGTTTTGATCAATATTTTTTACTGTATAATATAAAAAGGATAGTAGCAATGCTATCTGCCCCTATTGCTGATCACTTTTAGACGAAAGATATGTTGGACAGCTTTAGTTGTGCTGCGCATAAAAGTCCATAACCTTAAGCAAAGAGAAGAAAAAGAAATGTGTTACTAGCCATGTCATGTAGTTATATCACAAATATTGCTTTATGTTCAGCTCCACTTCTCATGTTAAGGCTTGCCACAATAAAGCAGTGGATGTAATTAAAGGGATTCTGTGCATGGGATCAACCCTCCTAAGATGTCTGTATGACCATGTAGGTCATAGGAAACTGAATAAACTGATACCTTGATATCTGTGATCGATGTCTTATTCGAGAGAAATCAACATTTTTCTTATATGTAAATGATCTGTTAAGATCTATTGGCCAGACAAAGGTCTGCATGAGAATCTGCCTCTAGAGCTTATTTTAAATAAAAGGAAGCACTACCAATGTAAGACATTTAACATACAACAGTGGAACTGAACTTCCCCTCTTTATAAACACATTGCTACAGCACTCACAGCTCTGCTGTATTGCATGCAACACTATTGCAACACTCGTTGCCTGTGAGATGGAAGCTAAAGCTGAGAGAAACCTGCAGATGTGCCACGTTTAATCACACACAGCTCTGCAGTGAGATCAGGAGAGCAAAGAGTGACCATTACACACTACACTGGTAATGCCCCAATTCATGTTAAATAAGTTCTGGAAACAGATTCTTATGCAGATCAGTGTCCGGCCCATAGCCTGTGTAGTGAAGGTGGATGGACGGACAGATCTGTCTGCAATGGGAAGGCAGAGGTGTGGAGTATTGTGGGTGGACTGTTGTGGCAAAAGAGGGGAAACAGCTGGAGATAGGAAGGGTGTAGATTTGAAGTTTGACCATTAGAGGGCAGTGGAGAGTTGTAGGTTAGGACTGAACATCAGACATTGGCTAAGAAAACCATTGAGTCATGGGGCGAGGTTACCAGAGAAGAAGGTGATAAAAGGCAGATGGAAGGTTCTGGAAAAATCAGTCAGCAACGGGAGCCCAGGAGACAGGAACTACACTGAGCAGAAAAGACTAAGGCAAGGCTCTGGAGAGGACTGACAGCTGAGATAGGTCATGGGGGGTGGCCAGGACAGGAGAGGCCACAGACAGGGACAGACTGGGGTACCATAACAAGAACGGACTCGGACACCGCTGTGGTGGTAGGCTTAGGGCAGTCACAGTGGAAGAACCGCGAGGGACGTTAAGTAACTAAAGGAAGAGAGTGAAGGTACCCGGGCCTGTGTGCGGAGTCGAGCAGCTGCTGTGTGAAGCTGCGGGGATAGTCGAGCAGCTTCTGTGGGAAGCATCAGAGATAGTTGAGCAGCTGCTGTGTGAAGCCGCTAATCAAGCAGCTGTTGTGTGAAGCTGCGGGGCCTGTCGAGCAGCTGTTGTGAAGAGCTGTGGCGCGTACTGTACAGCTGTTGTGTGGAGCTGTGGGTCGTGGAAGATTACAATCAATAAAGAAGACCTGTTGGACATAATCCTGTCTCTGTCTCGAGTCTGTCTGCGGCCACTAACGGACCACCCCCCTGTCGGTTGCCCCCTACCTACACCTGGAAAAGATACATATAAGAAAAACGTGCATTTCTTTGGCATAGGAAGCTGAATAAAATGTTATCTTGGTATCTGTAATTCAATGTCTTAAGACCTACATGCCCAGGGCTGCCACCAGTAATTTCAGAGCTTAATACTGGCAACATTTTCAGGCCCCTTTGAGACTCTACCCAGGCTCCAACGCAGCTAAGCCTCCACCTTTTGAACCTCCCACAGTCTCAACGACCCAATCTTGGGAAAAACTCCTGTTCTGCACCATGTCCTCACCAATCACACATTGACAGCTCCCATCGAATACCATATCACATACATAGCCATCTTTTGTTTTGGCCAAAACATTTTTTAAGCCTGCCAACATGACAAGGTAGACTCTTTAGGCACATCCCTAATCTACGCTCATCTACGATAACCTATTAAAAATTTGTTAAAATACTGTAAGACAGCGCTTAATGAGTGTGTTGGGGGACACTCGCTTGGCAGCGGGATGAAGGCACACGGTAACTATTTTCTCACATAAACAAGTCCATGCGGTTTATTATGCAATCATAAACCATACCATGAACAATCCTTTACATACATCATCGGACCATAACATTAAGTTTTGTGGTCTCTAAATCCGCTGGACCATACTCCGTCAAGTTCCCATGGATAACCGCACAGTTCATTAACTGACCTTTGTGAGTGCACACAGTTCCCTCATACTCTGGGTTACCTTCCAGGAGTTCCTGCTCCCCATGCTGACTCCTCGTCAGTCCTAGGTCCCCGAGGAAGCTGCCTAACTGGGCTCATCATCCCGGACAGTGCCTTGCTCACCAGGCCACCTGACAGTCCAGATTGTCAGCAGGTCGGTACCTCCCTCAACGCAATATCCATCCCAGGCTCTGCACATACACGGGTCTTCAAGTCCAAGGCCTCTCTATATGCTATTCAGGAAGTTTAGGACCTTCCAACACACAGGCCTTTTGGGACCTTACACACTGACAATTCAGGTTCATACACTCCCGTGACCCAAACCCTGGTCACATTATGTACCTGTAACCACTCCCAGGGGTCACTGCCTCACAATACCCAATACTCTTTTTAAGCATTTTTTTTTTAAAGGAATAAATTGCATACATTTTTTTTTAAATGACCAATAATACCACATACAAGGGACAAATACCATCAAACTGTGGCCAGACCACATAGTTACCAAATAATACCACATACAAAAAAATATAATGTATAGTGTGCACCAATAACATTATACATAGGAGTATGGATATAGTGTATAGTGTACAGGTAATACAGTGATCACCGGTTACAATATATACAGGAGCTCTGTATATAGTATTAGTGTACATATAATATAGGAATCACCAGTGACATATGGTCTACAGGTAATACAGTGATCACTAGTGACATTATACATGAGCCCTGTATGTAGTGTATAATAATAATCTTTATTTTTATATAGCGCTAACATATTCCGCAGCATATTCCGGGTTCACAATCTAAATTCCCTATCAGTATGTCTTTGGAATGTGGGAGGAAACCGGAGTACCCGGAGGAAACCCACGCAAACACGGGGAGAACATACAAACTCCTTGCAGATGTTGTCCTTGGTGGGATTCGGTGGGTGGCTCAGGGCTAACCACTGAGCCACCGTGCTGCCCTAGCACTAGTCTGAGTGTACAAAATACAGTGATTCCCAGTGACTCTATACACAGGAGCTCTGTATATTGTCAGTGTACAGGTAATACGGTGATCACTAGTGACATTATACATGAGCCCTGTATGTAGTGTATAATAATAATCTTTATTTTTATATAGCGCTAACATTCCGCAGCATATTCCGGGCTCACAATCTAAATTCCCTATTACTATGTCTTTGGAATGTGGGAGGAAACCGGAGTACCCGGAGGAAACCCACGCAAACACGGGGAGAACATACAAACTCCTTGCAGATGTTGTCCTTGGTGGGATTCGAACCCAGGACTCCAGAGCCACCGTGCTGCCCTAGCACTAGTGTGGTTGTACAAAATACAGTGATCACCAGTGACTCTATACACAGGAGCTCTGTATATTGTCAGTGTACAGGTAATACGGTGATCACCAGTGACATTATACACCAGAGCCCTATGTATAATACATGGTGTATGTATTATACACAGGGCCAGTGACATCTCTAATTGAAGATACTCATGTTTGCTTTTCTTCTTCATCCAGTGCAGGTCGCTATCACTCAAACCTGAGAAGACATATATCTGCAGAAAATCATAAAGTTATATAGAACACCGCTTCCAGAACACACTCCCCAATTTTTCCCCAACTTCTACACTACGCTAGATGAACAAAAAAAGCGAATGTTGCCCTTCAGAGTAACAGGACCCCCATATGTTCTCCCGTCCTCTCCCCATATGTCTCCATCCTGCCCCCCATGTGTCTCCATCCTACCCTCATGTGTCTTCCTATCCTGCCCCCATATGTTTTCCAGTCAAGGCCCCATATGTATCCATTCTTCCCCCATATGTTCTCCCATCCTGGTCCCAAGTCTTCTGCCTACCCCAATGCCCCATATGTACTCTCATCCTGCCCCCAAGCCTCATTTGATCTCCCATCATGACCCCGCACAAAAAATAAAGTTTATCCATTCCGTTCCAGCGATGTCCTCTTCCTCATCTATGTGCACCAACGTCAGCTGCCAGTCTCTGATTGGATCACGGCTCTTAACTATTGCTGTACAGGAAGCCAGTGATTTTCTGCGCTGAAATAGATTTTAAACTATTTTTTTGTAGACCTGTGTAATGTAATGAGATGAGATCAAGAAGATCCAACTACTCCCGGAATCTGCAGATATTCTTTTAATTACCCAGCCTGGAGCAATGTCAAATGTGTGTCTCGTGGGAAGCTAATCAAAAGAAGAGATGAGGATGCAAGGAGGAAGGAGCTGATTTTTAAGGCTGGTGACTGCACTGAGTATCGCGAATCAATTCACACCAACTCTAATGTGTAACATATGGATTTGAAAAGATCACTTTCTGATGACACATTCACTTTGTAATTTGCAGGAAGTGTAAGTAAAAGCTTTGGATACGAGCAACTAACAAGGCGAGACGTGCTTTATTCACAATTGTTCTGTTGAGATGGTTTCTCTTTAACAAAATTGTAGATGTCTTTGTATGGGCTATTTATAACACAGGTCAACGAAAAAAATTTTTTTTTCTGGTGTCCAAAATATTTTAATGAATTTGGGGTATTTTTGGGGTGCTGATTCTGAATATGTCATCAGTTTTGCCAGATTGGCTCAAGTTTTTGAGATTTTTGGTATCTTATTTATAGCACTTGTTGGTAAATGCGACGCATCATCTCATTAATTTCTTTGGATTAGTACTTGAACTGAGCAGTTCTCAATATAGTTTTGTGTTAATTAGTGTTCTAAAAGTTTGTTCATAGCTTGATTTTTGCACTAACTTTATGTTGTTGTCTGTTTTCCAGTGAAAAGCATGAACTCATCATGAAGAAGTTGTCTTAACGATCCAGACTCATTCTGTTACATTTGTGGTGAATATACACTGCCAAAACATAGAAGAAACATAACACACTTCGTAAAAAAAGTGTATTTTGCCTATTTTGGGGTTATGCTTGGGGACCAAGACAAGTTTTGGGCACCACACATAGTGTGCAAAGCATGTATCGAATTATTACGAAAATGGAGCAAAGGACAAAGAAAAAGCTTCAAATTTGGTGTTCCAATGGTGTGGAGAGAGCCAAAAAATCATCATGATGACTGTTATTTCTGTGCAGTGCAAGTGCAAGGATTCAATAAGCATAAGAAACGAAAATGGGAGTAACATGGAATCTGCAAGAAGGCCTGTCCCTCATTGTGAAGATGTGCCTGTACCTGTGTTTACCATAAATAACAGTCATCATGATGATTTTTTGGCTCTCTCCACACCATTGGAACACCAAATTTGAAGCTTTTTCTTTGTCCTTTGCTCCATTTTCGTAATAATTCGATACATGCTTTGCACACTATGTGTGGTGCCCAAAACTTGTCTTGGTCCCCAAGCATAACCCCAAAATAGGCAAAATACACTTTTTTTACGAAGTGTGTTATGTTTCTTCTATGTTTTGGCAGTGTATATTCACCACAAATGTAACAGAATGAGTCTGGATCGTTAAGACAACTTCTTCATGATGAGTTCATGCTTTTCACTGGAAAACAGACAACAACATAAAGTTAGTGCAAAAATCAAGCTATGAACAAACTTTTAGAACACTAATTAACACAAAACTATATTGAGAACTGCTCAGTTCAAGTACTAATCCAAAGAAATTAATGAGATGATGCGTCGCATTTACCAACAAGTGCTATAAATAAGATACCAAAAATCTCAAAAACTTGAGCCAATCTGGCAAAACTGATGACATATTCAGAATCAGCACCCCAAAAATACCCTAAATTCGATGAAATATCTTTGGCACCAAAAATGCTGTTGACCAGTGTAATGATATGAAGACTACAGTTTGAACTTTTTATTTAAATTACTTGAATCCGTAAACTCACTTCATTAAACAGAATAAAAAATGCCTCATACACACATTAATATGATAAATTGTTAGTTGCAGCATGTTTTAAATTCAATGCGGTCTGCCACATAATGAATTACAAGAACAAACCTGCGGTGACTTGCTTTAAGTATTCAATTATTAATAAATAAAAAAAATATGACACAGTCGGGCCCAAATCCAACATAAAAGTAATGATAATTTAGGTTGCTTGTAGGAAAGTATAAATCAAACTCTGCAATTCACAAAATGGAACCTGATTTTTTTTGGTTCACATGTGAAATGCTATTTGCCATTTACAAGTATAACTATAAATATAGCTATAGGTTCAAGGATGTGCCAGAAGCCTGAGTAGCTTATTAACCTACAGACAGTAAAGAATAGGCCCCCTGTAAGATCATACTACTAATTGGTTTATTTGTAGTTGTAACTATGGCGACACATGAGTCTACATAGGAGCTGTGAACACAAAACCGTAGGATACATTTAAAAAAAAAATATTACATAGTTAGAGAAAGAGTGTCATAAAAAAATGACCTACTGTTTAAATCAGGTATCATGTTAAATATATAAATTTTAATTCATTGATTTTTTTATTTTTAATACTACTATCTATATGAAAAAATAAAAAATCTTGCAAATTTCAACACTAGTCACTGGGTCTAATATTCAACTTCAATTTTCTGTTAGGTACATGGAAATTATCTGAAATTTGCTTTCATCAGGGGAATTGTGAAGAGAGGGAGAGGAGGTGCGCTGTGACATCACCTATTGTGAATGGTGGATCTTGCATTATATACTGTACTAGGAGAGCTCCTTTTCATTGTAATCTTGTCTGTGATGATAGCGAGATGGCTGAAAAGTCTTCCGTAAAGAAAAGAAAATGTATGTGTAGCGTAATGCCTAGTGATCAGTGTTGAGAGTCCTCAGTGGTTGATACCTTTTAATGGCTAACTGAACAGATGGTAACACATTGCAAGCTTTCGAGACTACTCAGGTCTCTTCATCAGGCATTGACTAATACAACATCTGAAGAATCACATATATATGCACAACACAGCACAGAAAAAATGCAAGAGAGAATACAAGTGACGTGAAGCAGAGTTATCATTATGAGATATGGAGAAATATAAATGTTGGACCAGTTCATAAATAAGGAGTTTGGATGTTTTATTGTCCTCTGATTGGGGTCTCCAAATGTGTTGTGATGCCCCCACAAGGTCTTAGGAGCAAATTCCTTAATTGATGTAAAAAGACATAAATCCATGCGACACATTCATTCCAGCACTGAAAGTGTCAAAGGTCGTCATAAATTTATACTCCCAAACCCTCCTGTCTCTCTGAGATGTGAAGTTACTTTTCAATACCAGTAATTTCATATCCATGGTGTTGTTGTGATCAGGCACACAAAAATGTTTTGCCACAGGTAGATCCATTTTTTTTTCTCTTATTGTGTGACGATGAGCATTCATCCTTGTTCTAAGCTTTTGCTCTGTCTCCCCAACATACAGACCCCCAAGTTGGACATTTAGTACAAATAATTAAGTACACCACATTAGATGTAATGCAGCTGAAAGTACCTGGGATCTTGTAGTCCTGATGTGAATTGGGGATCTTTATCGTGTCCGTGGTCATTATAAATGGACAGGTTTTACATTTTTTTCTAGTTGCAAGGAAAGGTTCCTGCAGCTGTTGGACAGGACAGGGAGCTTCTGACAATGATGCTTCTTAGATTTGGGGGCTGCTAAAGCACAGTAGTGGGGGGGTCTGGAAAAATGGATTGTAATCAGGTATCTTTTTGTAGTAAAGGTTGTAATTTCCGTGCAGCTCCCCTTAGCACTTCCAGATTTGGGTTGCAGGTGACAACTAGAGGCACCCCGTTATTTTCTTCTTTAGCTTTGTAATGTAGCAGGTGGGTTTGGGAGTATAAATTTATGCCGACCTTTGACACTCTCAGTGCTGGAATGAATGTGTCGCATGGATCTATGTCTTTTTACATCAATTAAGGAATTTGCTCCTAAGACCTTGTGGGGGTATCACAACACATTAGGAGACCCCAATCAGAGGACAATAAAACATCCAGACTCCTTATCTATGAACTGGTTCAATATTTATGTTTCTCCCTATCCCATAATGATAATTCTGCTTCACGTCACTTGTCTAATCTATTGCATTTTTTCTGAGCTGTGTTGTGCATATATATGTGATTCTTGAGATGTTGTATTAGTCAATGCCTGATGAAGAGACCTGAGTAGTCTCGAAAGCTTGAAATGTGTAACCATCTTTTCAGTTAGCCATTAAAAGGTATCAACCACTGAGGACTCTCAATTCTGAATATTTTTCTATCTACTGGCTAACACGGTACAAAGATATACATCTTTCCTGTAGTGACCAGTGTGAAACTGCAAAATTTCTGATTTTTTTTCATTTCTTTTTTTTAGACAGTTAAATAGGAAAGTAACGGGAAAAAAATCAAACATTTTAAAAATACAGTAAAATAATAGAAAAACCTGATTTAAATACTCATTTTCTGATTACACATTCCCTTTGAATAAAAATGTATTAAAAAATATAAATATAACAAACAGGTTATTGCAGTTGTTTAGAAGAACTAATGACATAATGTAGAAGTATATTATAGCAACCAGAGGAGAGATAAAGCTGTAATAAAAAATAACAGATTAACTTGGAAAGAGACAACTTTTAGAGAGCACTATGCTGCAGAAGCACCTGCAGTCACAACATAGATAATATTAGTCCATGGCTACCAGGCTTTCTTTAATTTTAAACATGCATGGGTGTAACTAGCAAAAAGTTCCATTTTAAATTTTTTTGTTTACAATTTCCAGGTATCTCTATATATAAAAATGAATGTGTGTGTGTGTGTATTACCATCCAATCATGAAACATCTTTCATTTCACCAGAGCTGTTCAAAAGAAGCTGAGCTGTGATGGGTTGCTATGAGCAACAGTTTTCTTTGCAAACAATCACTAAGCATCTCTCATTTCACCAGAGCTGGTTAAAAGAAGCTGAGCTGTGATTGGTTGCTATGACCAACAGTTTTCCCACTTGACCCCACCTCAGCAGACACTGACCTGGTGGGAGAAATCTAGCCTCCCTGGGAACATAAGCTCCCAGCCACTGTCTGCCCCCCTGAAAGGAGCAGAGAGCACATGACAGAAATGAATCTCCCCTCCCGTGCCCATATACACATCCTCCATCCCGTAGGCACATCTTCCCTCTTAAAGGGATCATTGGTATGGAAGTCAGAGCAAATCCATTCAGCGGTAAAGGGATCCCCGGTATGGAACTTAGGACAGTTCCACTAAGCGCTTTGGTACTGACCCCAGGCTCTTCTTAAAGGAATCTCCAGTATGGAAGTCAGGGCAAATCCATCCAGCGCTTTAATTCTGACCCCAGGCCTCTCTTAAAGGGATCCAAGGAATGGAAGTCAGGGCAATTGCCTTCAAATGCTCTGGTACTGACCCAGGTGCTCTTAAACGGATCTCCTGTATGGAAGTTAGGGCAAATCCCTCGGCACTCTGATTCTGACCCCAGGGTTCTATTAAAGGGATCATTGGTATGCAAGTCAGGGCAAATCCACTCAGCGCTCTGGTTCTGACCCAAGTCACCTCTTAAAGGGATCCTCGGTACGGAAGTGAGGGAAAATCCACTCTACGCTTTGGTACTGACCCCAGGCCTCTCTTAAAGGGATCTCTGGTATGGAAGTTAGGGTAAATCCCTCAGCGCTCCGATTCTCACCCCAGGCTTCTATTAAAGGGTTCATTGGTATGGAAGTCAGAGCAAATCCACTCAACACTCTGGTTCTGATGCCAGGCCTCTCTTAAAGGGATCCCCAGTATGGAAGTTAGGACCGTTCCACTCAGCGCTCTGGTTCTGACTCCAGGCTGATGGGATCATGTGGGATATTAGTGGTAGTTGTCCGGTGGCTCTGGCTGACGAGATGTGGGATATTAGTGGTAGTAGTCCAGTGGCTCTGGCTGATGGGACTATGTGAGATATTATGGGTAGTAGTCCGGTAGCTCTGGCTGATGGGATGATGTGGGATATTAGTGGTAGTTGTCCGGTGGCTCTGGCTGATGGGATGATGTGGTATATTAGGGGTAGTAGTCCAGTGGCTCTGGCTGACGGGATGATGTGGGATATTCTAGTGAATGTGGCTATGCGGAATGGGCAGGGCTTTACACTCAGCTTTATATATATATATATAGATATAATCATTATAATTTGTTATAACTAACCGCAGTTAGTTACTATGCCCGTGCAGTGCCGGGCTCTTCAGCTAGTATATATATGTGGCCACCACATAATGATCTCTGCAATGGGCACCACATAATGTTCACTGCAATAGCCACCACATAATGTTCTCTGCAATAGCCACCACATAATGTTCTCTGCAATGGCCACCACATAATGATCTCTCCAATGGCCACCACATAATGATCTCTGCAATGGTCACCACATATTGCTGTCTCAAATGGCCACCACATATTGTTCTTTGCAATGGCCACCACAATGTTCTCTGAAATGGCCACCACATAATGATCTCTGCAATGGCCACCACATATTGTTCTCTGCAATGGCCACCACATAATGTTCTCTGCAATGGCCACCACATATTGTTCTCTGCAATGGCCACCACATATTGTTCTCTGCAATGGTCACCACATAATGATCTCTGCAAAGGCCACCACATAATGTTCTCTGAAATGACCACCAAATAATGATCTCTGCAATGTCCACCACTAGAGATGAGCGACTTTGCCTTTTTTCAGGTCGAGTCGGGTTTCATGAAACCCGAATTTCGCAAAAGTCAGGTCGAACGCAATCGGCCGATTATCGTGAAAACTTGAAGGCCGACTGAAACACGAAACCCAATGCAAGTCAATGGGGAAGAAAAGTCGGCAGTGAGTGGAGGACAGGAAACACACCTACAGTGCCCATTTTAATGCCAAAAACATCAATTCTTATTATTTAAGCTTGTCAACCTTAATTTACTTTATAATAATAGTTATGCATTGAAAACTGGGGGTTATTTGGCTAAAGTTGTGGGGGGGGGGGCTGGCTCCAGATTTTCGTGGGCCCAGGGCCAAAGAGTGTCACTGGGCTCCTTTAACACATGCCACAATTAATGATCCTCTGATACGGCAGAGAAATAGCGGTATAATACAATGAAAAATACTTCACTTCTTACATCACATGACTGATATCCATTTTAAATTCTCCAATCGCTCCAAAAACGGACAGTATATTACTCCATACAGTATTATGGCCACTTCATAGTGCGCCATACAGAGTAATGAGGCCCATATATTTCTCCATACAGAATCATTGGTCCCATATAATGTACGATACAGTATATGATGAGCTCCACATAATGCTACAGTATATGTTGGTCTCCATGGATGAAGCTCCACTGTCTTATGGGCCCAAATAATGCTCCATATATAATGGGCCCCATTTCTAATGCTCCAGTGTATAATGGGCCCTGTAAATGCTGCTCCAGTGTCTGATGTCCACCTTTGGAATGTTCCAGTGTATGGTGGGCCCCATATATCATTCTCCTGAGTATAGTGCTCCCCAAAAATTGCTCCCAACCTTTAAAACAAATAAGTCTCCTTGCTAGGGAATCCCTGTACTCTGGACTCCTCGTCGTCCTCATCTTCCATCTCTCTGCACTTGGACTGTTTAGGCAGAGGGCGTACAGGCGTGATGTCATCTCGCTCTCTGACCAGAATGTCACTGTCAGGAAACGCGGAAGACGTCACGGCGGTGGAGCAGGGAGAGGCAAGTATTTCAACTTTGCAAGTGCTGTGATCCTGAGCAAGGAGGGGGGGCCCACTCATTGGCGACAGCACTGGCACAGGGCCCCTCATAGTACGGCGGTGTGTCTGACGGCAGGTGGGACCTTCCTCTTTGTCACCGTGTAAGGTGGTATAGTATGCGGGAAGGGGAACCTGAGATTCATCAGGGTCAGATTCTGGCTGTGTAGAGTGCGAGGGGAATGTAGTGGTCTGGGTCAATGTACCAGCAGAATCATCTAGCAGTGGCTGGGCATCAGTGCACTTGTGGCGCCCCCAGGAGTATGCTCACCACAGTGGCATTACCTTCCTCCTAGGGAGTAACAAAGGATCTCTCTAGCAGTTAAACCAAGACACAACACAGTTCCCACTCCAGGCCAGCAGGGAGAGCTCTGAACCTGAATGCTGAGGAGCTGCTCTCTGTGGTCGGGAGGAGGGAAGTTAGGGCAGTCTGTGAAGGAAAGGGGAAGTGTGTGGACGTGAGAAGGGGAGCTGGAGGATGAGCAGAGTTAAGGCTCACTCCTAGCAGGAGCGCATGGTCCGGACTCCGGTCTCCGAGTTTGTAGGGACACTGACGGTCCTGCAGCAGAAACCGGAGGAAGTAGCAGCTGTAAATGCTCTGGTCCCAACTAAGTCTCGGAGGCCCCAGCAGCGATGTGTGTGAGCCAGAAGGAAAATGCTATGGCTGCCTGCCATACGAGAAAGTTCCAAAAGAGAGTCAACAGGGGGAACTTCAGTAAACTCAGTACTGCGAGTACCTCAGATAAGCGCTAGAACGGAGGCCACACTACCTATCTGCAGAGAGAATTCCTAATTTGCTTCCAGGCTGATCAACTCCTTCTCCATCTGTACTCTGGGTCCTGGATGGCACTTACCAAGTACAGGTAAAGGAACTGCACGACTGTGTCTGTCATCTTTCTCCTGCGCCTGGCGCACGACTCAGCTACATCCTGCACTGCACACCATCTACCAACTCTTCCATCTGCCCTGCGACTACGGCCCTACCTGTGCAGGGCTTCTACATCTTAGCTGCACCACAACATGTCCCAGAGAAGCGACACTGCAGCGCTGGTCAATCTGATCAGAAACCACAGGTTGCGTCTCGTATCACTTACCTATAAACGTTATTCACCCCTTTGCATGGACGCCCAGGGCCACTAACTGGGTCACCACCACCGTGACACATCCCTCTGAGACATCGGCCCGGTACCGATTAACCCCACTGCCCTGGCTGGCGACCCACACTCCATGTCAGATTCATATTGGACTGGGGAATTCACAATTTGACTTGATAACCCAGGCATGGTATGTGAGAAAGAGCTACATGGACTAATGTGAAGTGTGGCCTGCTGCATCATTCACTTTTGGTGGGGGTGAAGGACACAAGGAAAGGGGTTCTTCCTGACCAGGAACCAGCACTTGATGACTCAGTGCTTGCATTTTTTTAAACTTCAGAAGAGGAGGGCATATTAGCTGGAGTCTGTTTCAGCAATATAAGCCAAAACCAGTTCCTGATGCTCCGGCTTTAAAAGCGGTTAACCTACTCCCAGAAAAGGTAGCCTTCCAGAGCCAGACCATGACGCAGGCTCAATACCTCCTGCCTTAGCTGCTATTGTGCTTTTGCCACTACCAGCAGATGCACCACCACCATCAGTACTAGCTGGCCCCCCCACGCCCACGTCCACGGCCTCTTCCACCATACTTCCAAATTTTGGAGAAAATGTACCCAAAATAACATCAGATATATGGTACTGTATCAGAAGCGTACAGCTGTATACAGTCAAAGGATAAATGCAAATCTCTGTATATATTTCATGAGTTACACAGAGATGCTCACAGGCTCAGTATGGATTAGACAAGAATATAAAAAGTAGAAAAAGGGTACAGTATCATCAAATAGCAGGTATATATAGTATAGTTTAAACATTCTAAATCTCCGTATATATTTCAGGAGGCAGACACAGATGCTCACAGGCTCAGTATGGATTACAACACACTATAAAAAGCTGTAAAACGGTAATGGATCTGAAGCGTACAGCTGTATACAGTGTAGGGGTCATTGTCAATCTCAGTATTTATTTCCAGAGTCAGAAACAGACTTTCACTTGGTCAGTTTGGATTAGACCAGAATATAAAAACCAGTAAATGGGTAATGTATCACAAGCGTAGAGCTGTACACAGTGTTGGGGTAATTTTTAAATCTACATATAAATTGCAGGAGTAACCCACAGACTCTCACACACTCAGGATGGATCACAACACAATATAAAAAGATCCGTAAGAAATAATCACACATGTGGGCTTGTTCCATGTGTCAATGATACACTTAGAGTGGGGTGGGTGTAGAAGGACTTTCTGGCAGAAAGGGTAGAGTATCACCAGATACAAGGTATATATAGCATAGTTTAAACATTAAAAATGTACGTCTATATATCAGGAGTAGTGTAGAGCCACCCCGCTAGTGTTCGTCGAACGTTCGACGAACACCGTCGAACCCCATTGAAGACAATGGCAGGCAAACACAAACACATAGAAAACACCTTAAAAGGTATCCCAAAGCAGACAAAATGCTCAGAAGACACAAATAACATATGGAAAAGGGCAACTACATAAAGAAAAGAGGTGGAGGAGTAAAAGGAGGAGACGCAGATATAGGCATGTCATGCCCTTATGAAGTCAAGAAAGGCTGGAATAAAAATCTAAAATACAAAAAAAATTCTAAAATTCTAAAAATTGAAGACGATCATATACCATCGGACTTCCCACCATAAATTATGCCAACTGCCGATTGGGCGGCGTTATTCCCATGACCATCCGAACAGCGTCCATGAAGGCAAAGTGTTTGGTTTACGGGGGCAGTATGGTTGCGAAGCTGAACCTTAAAGGAATGTCCAGAAGGGCACCACCACAAGGAGTGGAGCCTGCGGCTTAATTGGACTCCACACAGGCAACCTCAACCATGCCAGCCACGGAAAGGATGGACAGATTGCAAGCTTTCTCGATTCTGTGTGTGGTGGTGCATGGTCATTTTTAGTTGTGCTAGCGATTTGTCAGCTTAATTCCGTTAAAGAACGAGACTCCGTCATGCCCCCATGGTCCGCGTCCAGCTTACATGTTCATGTAAGGGCATGACAGACCTGTTATTGCTCAATCTCGCGTGCCAGAGCCTCGCGTGTCGCTCTAGTAAGCTGGACGCGTAGGGCACGCTACACTGAAAGGACCAGCGTGAGTCACTTACAAGTGCGGATAACACGCTGAACCCCGTTAGTGATGGGGATCTGGGATTCCAATTCTTCCCCGCGAACGAAGATTTCCCAATAAGTGCAGGTCAACCGGAATTAGGCCTAACCGGCATTCCAGAAAGAATGTGCAAAAATTAAGTGTCCAAACCACAGGTGCTGTAGCTTGCTTAACAGCTGGGCTCCTCTGCTGAGTAGCACACAGTGCTTTACATAAACAGGCGGCATAGCTAGGTTCACGAGTGGGCTCCTCTGCTGAGCAGTAGACACAGGTACTAGGCCCAAAGTATTGACTTGGCTAAATAGAGTTAAAAAATGGTTCTTACATAAACAGGCGGCACAGCTTGGTTCACGGGTGGGCTCCTCTGCTGAGTAGCATACACAGTTACTAGGTCCAAAGTATTAACTGGGCTAAATGCAGTCAAAAACTGGTTATTTCATAAACAGGTGGCATAGCTAGGTTCACGGGTGGGCTCCTCTGCTGAGTAGCAGACAGTGCTACAAGGCCCAAAAGGATTTTCTGGACAAGCTGCGGTAAAAAATTATTAGAAATACACACAGTGTAGCTCCATGACAGGTGTACTACACCGCTGGCTACCAGACACCGCTACTATGCCATGAAACTGTCTATTAACTTTGAAAACCATTATTAATGTGAAAATAAAGTTACGCTTTTGGTGAACAAACCGTTCTCGAACGGAACCTCAAACAGCCGAATTTTAAGCAAAGTTTTCGAGTTCGACGAACGGCTCGAACACCGCCCAAAACAGCTCGAATTTGAACTTGGCGAACAGTTCGACTCGAACACCGCTCATCTCTAATCAGGAGGCAGACTCAGACGGTCTCAGGCCCAGTATGGATTTGACAAGATTGTAGAAAGTTGAGAAAGGGTACAGTATCTCCGGATAACAGGTATATATAGCATAGTTTAAACATTAAAAATCTCTGTGTATATTTCCAGAGTCCGACAAAGACACTCACAGCCTCAGTCTGGATTAGACAAGAATCTAAAAAGTAGAAAAAGGGTAATGTATTCGAAGCGTACACCAGTATACACTGTTGCGGTATTTTTAAATCTTCATATATATTTCAGTCTCAGTAAGACAGTCCAGACTCTCCGCAAGAGGAAACGAGATGGATACAAGTACAGACGGAAAGTTGAGTGATTGCAGAAATTTTGGAATTACTAATCACGGGAAAAACTCCCGGGAGAATTTTCAGAGGCGATGCTGACCCTCAATTACTTTGTCTGTGGAGACAGCGAAAACAGTTCTTTGTGAAGAAAGGGTTGCTGTATCGCAGTACCATGGATCCCATCACCGTTACTCATCTCCATCAAATTGTGATCACAGGAAGAGATGTAGACATGGTCCTCACTGCCTAACATGATCTGTCAGGTAACTTTGGAGTGCAAAAGACAGAAGCCACAGGCTGTAGGCGATTCTATTGGATTGGTATGAGAGGACACATTTAAAAATGTGGGCAGGAATGTCACACGTCTGAGTACGAAAATTGTGAAAGCTGATGATAAACCACCACTGCATCTCATTGTGAGTCGACGTCCATAACAAATGGAAGCCATTGATCATCTGAAGATAGAGCCCAGGAGGACAGGGCATAGCTACGTCTTAACCATCATCTATCAGTTCACCAAATTTGTAGTGGCAGTCCCAGTGAAGGATTTAACAGCCCAGACTACACAGCGGTGGAGCAGGGAGAGGTAAGTATTGCAAGTGCTGGGGGCCTGAGCAAGCAGGGGGGCCCACTCATGGGCGGCAGTACTGGCACAGGGTCACTCATAGTACGCCGGTGTGTCTGACGGTGGGTGTGCACCCCCACCGTCAGAGACACTTGATCGTACTATGAGGAACCCTGTGCCAGTGCCGTCGCCCAAGAGTGGGCCCACCCACCTGTCCAAGGCAACGGCACTCGCATGGGTGCGTGCACCAGGTAGTGACCCCAGCCCTGGGGGGAGGCAGCCCAGTTAGGGAGGTTGAAAAATGGCATATGTTGATGTTGGACATTCAGCAGCTGCAAATGGAGGAATTGGAGAAGTCCGAGGAAGAGGAGGACAAAAGCGAGCCATTTTTCTGGCAACCTATGTGTCAGCAGGGGAAGGTGGGACAAAATCCTTTGAAACCCATGCATGGTTCATTTTAATGAAGGTTAGATCATCAACATTTTGAGTCGACAAATGGGTCCTTTTTTCTGTCAGGATTGATCCAGCAGCACTGAAGACTCTTTCGGATAGCACACTAGCAACAGGGCAAGCGAGCTCCTGTAAGGCATATTGTGCCAATTCAGGCCAGGTGTCTAGTTTACAGGCCCAATATTCAAAGGGGAATGACCTGTGAGGGAGAACATCGATATGGGAGGATAAGTAGTTTGTAATCATAGTTGACAACTGCTGTCTCCTGTCACTTTCAATCGATGCAGTATTACCAGTCGTGTGAGCGGTACTTGAAACATCAGTCCACAACATGGTCATGAAACCCCTGTCTCCTACGCCACTTCGGATGTGTGCACCATGAACACCTCTTCCATGTTGCCCCCTATGGCTCGTGTGAGAACCATCACCGCTGCTGTGTGCTGGGAATGCCTCAAACAAACGGTTTACCAGAGTTGCTTGTTTGTTAGCAAATTTTGCTCTAGGTTCTCCTGTGGCATGATGTTTTGGAATTTGCCTTTATAGCGTGGATCCAGGATGCTGGCCAACCGGTAATAGTCATCGTTCATCATTTTGGCAAAGCGGGGGTCCCATTTTAGGATCTGCAAGGCATAATCACACATGTGGGACAATGTTCCAGGTGTCAATGATGCACTGCGAGTGATGGGTGGAGGAGCACTTTCTGGCAAGTCCACATCCATCCAGTCACGCACAAACCCTGTACCTGACCTTGCCACGCCAACATTTTCTCTTGCCCCCTGAGAAGCATCCTCCTCCCCTAAATAATCATCCCCATCATCCTCCTCCTCTTCTTCCTCCACCTCATCCAGGAGAGTTCCCTGAGCAGACAATGTCTGACTGTCATCAAGGCTTCCCTCCTCCTCTTACTCCTCGGCTGCAGACGCCTGCTCCTTAATGTGCGTCAAAGTTTGCATGAGCAGACGCTTAAGTGGGATGCTGATGCTTATGATGGCATCGTCTGCGCTTTCCAGCCGTGTGCATTCCTCAAAACACTGAATGACTTTACAAAGGTCTTTCAGCTTCGACCTCTGCACACCAGACAAGTCCATGTCTGCCCTCATGCTGCTTGCCCGTGTATCCTCCCACAAATGCATTACAGCCTGCCTCTGTTCGCACAGCCTCTCAACCATCCATGTGCAGGGTGGAGTTCCACCTTGTTGCAACTTCGATAATTAGGCAGTGCTTGGGAAGGTGGAGCAATCGCTGCAGCTTCTGCATACGACTGGAGTGTACGGGCGATGAGCAGATGTGCAAGCACAGTCTTTCCACCTAATGGAGCAGGGCTGTTAACTCCGGATAATTGAGGAAGCACTGCACCACCAGGTTCAAGGTGTGAGCCAGGCAAGGTATGTGTCTGAGTTTTGAAAGGGCTATGGCTGCCACAAAATCCCGGCCGTTATCACTACCTACCTTGCCTGCCTCAAGATGTAGACTGCTGTTATGAATGTGTCACCGAGGAGGAAAACAATACCAAGCCAAGTCACAGAAAAACCAGAGGTTGGTAACTACGCAGATTGCAGACCCCTGATCCTGACCACACAATTAACAGTAGCCGTGGAGCGTACCTACGATGATTCTAGACGCCTCGTCACAGCCGGAGGACTAAATAAGCCTAAAGCAAGAAAAGGGGAAATCTAAACTGCCCCAGAGCAGACCCCAAAGGAATAGACAGCCCCCCACACATGTATTGATGGTGAGACAAGATGAAAGCACAAACACAGGTAGGAAAATAGGCTGAGCAAACGATGGGGCCCACACTAACTAGAAAGGACAGGAAAGGAAAGATACTATCTGCAATCACGCCAAAAAACCCTGTAAAAATGTCCAACACTTCTGATTGCAAAAAAAAAACCCTGAAGTCACTAGACTTCTCCCACTATATCAGCACTCTGGCATATTCAGAGAACAGAGCAAAAAGAGCCCAATCTAATAAGGGACAAAAAGCAAACTGGCACTTACAGTGACATAAGAATGTAAATTCAGCACAGCCCCAGTCGGGGCTGGCTGACCACACAAAAAACTGAATAGACCAAACCAAATCAAATGTGAACATTGGCAGAGAACACTTAGCTTGAGAAAGCAGGAACTGGACTGGAAACTAAGACCTCAGGAGGCAGGAAAAAATCACTAGCATGGGAATAGGGAGTCAGCTCTCTTAAATCCAGTCTAATCCTCATCCTCATCAGGTGGCAGGTCTCTGTTAATTAGATCAGCTTCAATACCTCCTGCCACCACCAGAGGGAGCCCGGAAAGAGAACTCACAACTCATCTGTCAGCACAAACAGCTCCCTCACCAGAAACCAGAGGCAGACGAGAAAATGAGTTCACAACAGACTGCCCAGCCATGACTCAGTTTGTAGCTGCAAGTAGTCGGCCAGTACCTCCACGGTGTGTCTGTTGTCGCCCAAACACATCATCTTCAACACAGCCTGCTGACGCTTACCACTAGCTGTTCGATAGTGGGACACCTCGTGTGCAAGACTGGCAGCTGCGGATGAAGTGCTCGTGCGACTGCGCTCTGTGGACGAGCTTTCGCTTCTGGAGGAGGGTCGAACGCCTACAGCCAACTGTTTCCTATACCGTGGTCTAGGCAGCACTGTCCCACCGCCGCTGTCCCCTGTGGACTCTGCATCCACCACATTAACCCAGTGCGCAGTGATGGACACGTAACGGTCCTGGCCATGCCTGCTGGACCATGCATCTGTTGTGAGGTGCACCTTTCCACTCACTGATTGCTTGAGTGCATGGACAATACCGTCTTTCACATGCAGGTGGAGGGCAGGGATGGATTTTTGAGAAAAGAAGTGCTGACTGGGTAGGTCATAGTGTGGTACTGCGTAGGCCATGAGCTCGCGGAAAGCTTCACTTTCAACCAACCAGTAGGGCATCATCTCTAACGAGATTAGTTTGGCAATGTGGGCGTTCAAACACAGTGTATGTGTATGAGAGGATGAGTACTTTCTTGTCCTACTCTGGTAGGGTGAGCTGGACTTGAGAGCTGAATATGGTGGAACTAGCGGTGGACATGGCGGACTGAGAAAGGGTTGGTGATGGTGATGGTGTTGGTGGTCTTGCTGATGGCCTAGATTCAGTCTTTCGTAGCAATAACATTGTGATTCTCTGACTGCTTTGGCCTTGTGACAACACCTCAACATTTGCTGCTGGTGGTGTGCTAACCGGTGGGCTTACAGTGGGGGAAGCGATGTAGAGTTGCTGACAACCTTCATTCGGAGCAGGTGCACATGTGGTACGTGAGGTTTGGTAGTCCGTCCACGCTTGCAAGTGTATGGTGGTTAAATGTCTAAGCATGCAACTGGCATTCAAATTTCTCAGATTTTTCCCTCGGATAAAGGTCTTTGCGTACTTCTTACAGATAACCTTTGCCTGATCATTAGGATTTTGTTCAAAAAAGTGCCACACTACACTCTTCCTTCTATGGAAGACATTTTGAGGCCTTGCACACTGTGCTAATTTGACTGTCTGGCCAAGCTGTCCTGCAACTCTCTTGGTTTTTGTAATCCATTTTTGGACTGCTACGGGCCTGCCAGATAACAGCTGTTGCGATGTCGATGCCTGCCGTGGATCTTCCTCCTCCTCTTCTGAGCTATTGGCAGCGGCACCCTCTTCCCCCAATGGATGCCAATCTGGGTCAACAACTAGGCCATCCATCACCTCCTCTTCAATTTCATGTGCAACTTCCTCTGTGTCACCGTGTAAGGTGGTATAGTATGCGGGAAGGGGCACCTGAGTTTCATCAGGATCAGATTTTGGCTCAGTACACTGCGAGGACAATGTAGTGCTCTGAGTGAATGTACCAGCAGAAAAATCTAGCAGTAGCTATGCATCAGTGCACTCCATGTCAGATTCATCTTGGACTGGGGAATTCACGATTTGACTTGATAACCCAGGCATGGTATGTGAAAAGAGCTCCATGGAGTAATCTGTAGTGTGGCCTGCCGCATCCTTCCCTTTTGGTAGGGGTGAAGGACACAAGGAAAGGTGTTGTTCTTGACCAGGAGCCTCCACTGACGACTCAGTGCTTTTATTTTTTGAAACTTCAGAAGAGGAGGCGATAGAGCTGGAGGCTGTGTCAGCAATGTAAGTCAAAACTTGTTCCTGAAGCTCAGGCTTTAAAAGCGGTTTACCTACTCCCAGAAAAGGGAGCCTTCGAGGTCTTGTGGAGCCAGACGATGACGCAGGCTCAACACCTCCTGCCTTAGGTGATATTGTGCTTTTGCCACTACCAGCAGATGCACCAACACCACCACCATCAGTACCAGCTGGCAACCCTGTCCACATTCACGGCCTCTTCCACCATACTTCCTCATTTTTGGGAAAATGTACCCAAAATACCACCAGCTATATGGTACTGTAAAACAAGGTACAAGGTGTATATAGTATTGGGGAGAATTTGAATCTCCCTAGAGATTTTAGGAGGCTGAACTATTATCTCAGGCCCACTATAGATTACACCTTAATTTAACAGGCTGAAATTGGCTGGTGTATGACAAAGTACAAGGTGTATATAGTATTGGGGAGAATTTGAATCTCCCTAGAGATTTTAGGAGGCTGACAATGATGCTCTCAGTTCAAGCATGGCAGCAGGCAGCCTAATAAGCAGGACAGCTGCACACAAAAGTGTGGAAAAATAAATGCTTGGTAACTGTGCAGAAAAGAGGAAGAAAAGTATTTTTGCTTTTAAAAAAGCAGTTTGCACAGCAGTGTGCAAACAGCAATGCAGCTATCAGGGAGCCTTATAAGGCAGCCTAATAACCAACATAGCTGATGCACAAAAATATAGCCTCCCCTGTCACTGCACACAAACTGTTGTATTGTACAGTGAAAATGAAAATCGCTACCAGCAGAAGCAGTTTTTTGTTCTTCTTCCCTGCCTAATGCTCTCCCTTATTCTGAATCAGCAGCAGCAACCTCTCCCTATGCTAAGATCGGCAGAAGTAAGATGGCGGTCGGCGTGCATGCCCTTTTATAGCCCCTGTGACACCACTCAAAGCAAGCCAATCACTTGCATGCCCTTCTCAAAGATGGTGGTGACCGCTGCCCATGTCATCGCGTTGCCCACAGTGTGCGTCCTCCATCATTGGCTGAAAAAGGGAGCTGGAAGCATCATTTGAAACGCGACCTTGGCGCTCTGGTCGCTGACCTCATGGCCGACCTCACGCTATGGTCGGGTTACATTTCATGAAACCCGACTTTAGCGAAAATCGGCGACTTATGAATTTGACCGCTCAACTCTAGCCACCACATATTGTTCTCTGCAATGCCCACCACATAATGATCTCTGCAATGGGCACCACATAATATTCTCTGCAATGGCCACCACATAATATTCTCTGCAATGGCCACCACATAATGATCTCTGCAACGGCCACCACATAATGATCTCTGCAATGGGCACCACATAATATTCTCTGCAATGGCCACCACATAATATTCCCTGCAATGGCCACCACATAATGATCTCTGCAATGGCCACCACATAATATTCTCTGCAATGGCCACCACATAATGTTCTCTGCAATGGCCACCATATAATGATCTCTGCAATGGCCACCAAATAATGTAATCTGCAATGGCCACCACATAATGTGTGTGTGTGTGTGTGTGTGTGTGTGTGTGTGTGTGTGTGTGTGTGTGTGTGTGTGTGTGTGTGTGTGCCCCTCTCTGGAACCGCACCAGAAGCTGCGCACTCTGCTTAATCCCCTGAAAGGTAATACACTATTTAGGATTGAATAATGAATACATTTCTGATAATGGTTGTTTTTCTGCCTTATTGTATTTTGGGTCTGCGATTATGCAGAGTGTGAGCACCTTTGCTATTTTTGGGATTTGTGGCAATCTCTATATATAAAAATGAATGAGTGTGTGTGTGTGTGTGTGTGTGTGTGTGTGTGTATCACCAACCAATCACGAAGCATCTTTCATTTCACCAGAGCTGTTCAAAAGAAGCTGAGCTGTGATTGGTTGCTATGAGCAACAGTTTTCCTTGCAAACAATCACTAAGCATCTCTCATTTCACCAGAGCTGGTTAAAAGAAGCTGAGCTGTGACTGGTTGCTATGACCAACAGTTTTCCCAATTGACAACACCTCAGCAGACACTGACATGGTGGGAGAAATCTAGCATCCCTGGGAACATAAGCTCCCAGCCACTCTCTGCTCCCCTGAAAGGAGCAGAGAGCACATGACAGAAATGAATTCCCGATCCCGTGCCCATATACCCATCACACATCCTCCATCCCATAGGCACATCTTCCCTCTTAAAGGGATCATTGGTATGGAAGTCAGAGCAAATCCATCCAGCTCTTTGGTTTTGACCCCATGCCTCTCTTAAAGAGATCCCCGGTATGGAAATTCAGTTCGACTCAGCTCTGTGGTTCTGACCCCAGGGTCTCTTAAAGGGATCATTGGTATGGAATTTAGGGCAAATCCACTCTGCGCTTTGGTACTGACCCCAGGATCTCTTAAAGGGATCTCCTGTATGGAAGTTAGGGAAAATCCCTCTGCGCTCTGATTCTGACCCCAGGGTTCTATTAAAGGGGTCATTGGCATGCACGTCAGGGCAAATACACTCAGTGCTCTGCTTCTGATCCCAGACTCTCTTAAAGGGATCCCCGGTATGGAAGTTAGGGCAAATCCACTCAGCGCTCTGGTTCTGACCCAAGTCCCTTCTTAAAGGGATCCTCGGTACAGAAGTGAGGGAAAATCTACTCTACGCTTTGGTACTCACCCCAGGCCTCTCTTAAAGGGATCTCTGGTATTTAAGTTAGAGTAAACCCCTCAGCACTCTGATTCTCACCCCAGGCTTCTATTAAAGGGATCATTGGTATGGAAGTCAGGGCATATCCACTCAGCGCTCTGGTTCTGACGCCAGGCCTCTCTTAAAGGGATCCCCAGTATGGAAGTTAGGACCGTTCCACTCAGCGCTCTGGTTCTGACTCCAGGCTGACGGGATGATATTAGTGGTAGTTGTCCGATGGCTCTGGCTGATGGGATGATGTGGGATATTAGGAGTAGTCCAGTGGCTCTAGCTGACAGTATGATGTGGGATATTATGGGTAGTAGTAAGGTAGCTCTGGCTAACGGGATAATGTGGGATATTAGTGGTAGTAGTCCGGTGGCTCTGGCTGATGGGACGATGTGAGGTTTTATGGCAGTAGTCCGGTAGCTCTGGCTGACGGGATGATGTGGGATATTAGTGGTAGTTGTCCGGTGGCTCTGGCTGATGGGATGATGTGGGATATTAGGGATAGTAGTCCAGTGGCTCTGGATGACGTGGGATATTATGGGTAGTAGTCTGATAGCTCTGGCTGACGGGATGATGTGGGATAGTATAGTTAACTAGCTGAAGACCCCGGCGCTGCCCGGGCATAGTAACTAACTGTGGTTAGTTATAGCAAATTATAATTATCCTCCATCCCATAGTCCCGTGCCCATATACCCATCATACATATCCTCCATCCCATAGTCGAGTGCCCATATACCCATCACACATCCTCCATCCCATAGTCCCATGCCCATATACCCATCACACATCCTCCATCCCATAGTCCCATGCCCATATACCCATCATACATATTCACCATCCTATAGTCGAGTGCCCATATACCCATCACACATCCTTCATCTCATAGTCCCATGCCCATATACATATCATACATATCCTCCATCCCATAGTCCCGTACCCATGTACCCATCATACATATCCGACATCCCATAGTCCCGTGCCCATATACCCGTCATACATATCTTCCATCCCATAGTCCAGTGCCCATATACCCATCACACATCCTCCATCCCATAGTCTCGTGCCCTTATACCCGTCATACATATCCTCCATCCCATAGTCCAGTGCCCATATACCCATCACACGTCCTCCATCCCATAGTCAACCATTATGACATCATAATGAGCGGTGGGGCTTGCAACCTATGATGACATCAGCGTCGCCATGGCAACCATTATGACATCATAATGAGGGGCGGGGCTTGATACACACACACTTTTTCCCCATTATGTAGATAGGGGCAAAATTGTTTGGTGAATTGGAACGCGCGGGGTTAAAATTTCCCCTCACAACATAGCCTAGGACACTCTTGGGGTCCAGACGTGTGACTGTGCCAAATATTGTGGCTGTAGCTGCGACGGTGCGGATGCCAATCCTGGACATACACACATACATACCTACATACATACATACATACATACACACACTTGAGCTTTATATATTAGATGTGGCTATACAGAATAGGCAGGGCTCTACACTCAGCTTTATATATGGATATAATCATTATAATTTGTTATAACTAACCATAGTTAGTTACTATGGCCGGGCAGCGCCGGGCTCTTCAGCTAGTGTGTATTAATATCTTATAGCCTGAATATTAATTCCCTTTTGTGATACTCTGTATGGATTTATGGTTAGGTACCCATTTGTTGGTGATGTGTGCATCCTTAGTCACAGTAGACATTTTATAATTATAATGTAATTTTGTGAATTCCCTCATTTTTTCACTTTTGTAAACTGTAATTTTTAATCAATAAAGTTAATATATATTTCTTTCACATTTTGGACTAGTACATCATTTGTTGCTCTCTTGTAACTTTTTTTTATATATTTTTTGATGTGTCCATCAAGATAGTCCTTTACACATGAGGTATAAAATCATAGATATGATAGTTACTGCATTATTTTAATATCATGTGTATTTGTTGGGGGATCATAGTGATGAATACCTAATCAGAGCACCACATGATGACCTCCCCCCACACACCGCCCGGAGCACGATCATATCATTAACTTAAAACTGAAAAGAAAAAGATTAAACAACAAACACAAGATGGATTTCATCAACCAAGGTATCATTGTAATCAGTATAACGGTGTCTACCTGACACTGTCTGTAGGTTACTGTGCACAATCCTGCTGACAGGTTCCCTTTAGGAGGAAAAAACTTTGATGGAAGTGATTATTTCAAAAAGTTGGCCACTACGCTTTTATTGATGGCCCATCGTTTGGTAGGCCATCAATACTTGATCAGCAGGAAGGAGGCAAGGGTATCACACCCCCACTGCTGTCTGCTGCCAGAACATGGCAGCTCTATTAAAACTATAGTGTCAACAGCTGGGTATTACAGAAGCATCCCCTATTTATTTGAATAGGAGGTGGGTCTGCAATATTGGCAGCTACAGAAATAATGGACCATCAATAAAAAAAGATGCGGCAAACTCCTTCAACATATTTATCATTCCAGAATATGCATAGAAGCCATATGTTTATAGGTTTATTGAGGGCTTATCTGGTTTTGGAACTGTACTTCTGACTGCCTGCCACATATCTTAGGGAAATATTGGTCAGCTGAGCTGCATGGTCGTAAATGCTGGTAAATGGAAAAAAAAAGGTTTAAATTTGAGGAAATTTTTGATAACCATCGAAAAAGATGTTGGGGGCCAGAAGTTTTAATCTTGGGTAGCTGTCAAACATCATAATTGAAAAGGGTTACTTTATTGCCATATTAATGAAACACTACAATTACTTCCTCTTCAAAAGAAGATGGCACGTAGCCACTGCAGCCAATTAGTGGCCAAGGCACTGACATGTTAGTCATGGATGAAGAAGGTAGCGAGAAGGCTGTTAGGGGACCCAGGCAGCAGTAAGTTGGGGATCAGCAAGTTGTTTTTTTTGTATTGTTTTCAGATAATGCAGAGCCAGGAATAAAAACTGCAAAAGGTCAGACAACCACTTAAATTTCTTTTTAAATGAAGGGGGATGAGATTAATTCTAATTGTGCTGGGAATATTTTTGGAGAGATGTAATTTAAATAATACAGAAAGGCTTGCTTGTTTTATCTTGAGACAACTTCATCTGAATATGACTAACTGGTACGATTCTAGCAATTTCTACGGAAAGATATATTTTTTTTTAATTAAGACTATGAGCAATGTTAATTGATTAATATTTTAGATGCACTAAAAAAAATAGAAATTGGTTGCAAATTTCAATAAGGAGATAAAAACAATTTATTCATTTGCAATGTATTCCTAATCTGTCTGGTGACCGCATATAACATTTAGTGCTTAATAATCTAGGCTGAATGCGCTTTCTTACACTTAGTGAATAATAGGTTTTCTCAGAGGCTTATGGACAGTGACAAATTCAGTGGTTAGCAATGTCCTTCTGGAAAAGATGCACAGCTTAAAATATGAACCACAAGATGATTTATTTCTCTTTGAATGATAAATAATTATTTATAAACTTTTGGGACAATGGAAAAACTTGAGCAATGTAACCTTCACACTTGACATCTCCACTAGGTCTGAGCAATTACACCCATCATCGGATGTCTTCTGTTTAGCACAAATCAAGATCACGAAGATGGGCATAGACAGAGGCAAAATGACCCCAACAGTGGCCTATGTAACACAGTCTCAATTCACCAGTTGGTTGTCACTTTTCAGTTGAAATAATCACATTAAATATCTACAGTAACTGGATGGATTACGAATAGCTTCAACAGTGGTCAATTATAATTGGTAATCCGTAAACCAAAAGACCCACCTAGAGTGATAAATCAAAAAAGTGTTTATCCATTTTAATAGGAGCATGTGACATCGGCGGCTATGCCCGCCGATGTCCCTCCAGCAGCAGCGCACGCCGCAGCGTCCCCTTACCTGCGCGCCCCCGTCCAGGCGCGCGCCCGTCCTGCGTTCCCCCTCACAGCGGCTCCTGGCACCCGCTCCCTGTCGCGCGCACGCCCCCTCCCGCTCTCTCCCTCCAGCGGTGGACGGCGCTGAGGGGCAGGACAGGGGGACGCACTTCCGGGTGTTAGGATACTTCAGGCGTCCTCACTGTGAGGAGGACGCCTGATGATCGTGTAGTTTCCTGCACCCTCTGGCCGCTACAGTCCTCTGTAGTTCCTATTATCCACACCCTGTCTCACTGCCTCCCCGCCGTGCCCTGTGTTACGGTCCTTGCAGTTCCTATTGTCCTTGCCCTGTCTCCCTGCCTTGCCCTGTGTTACATGTCCCTGTAGTTCCTCTTGTCCATGCTCTCTCCCTGCCGTGTCCTGTGTTACATGCCTCTGTAGTTCCTCTTGTCCATGCTCTGCCTCCCTGCCGTGCTCTGTGTCTCATTCCCCTGTCCGTCAGTCCTGGGTCCGTATCTAAGCCATCCTCCTCTCTAGTCCTTATTTGTCCGTGGAGCCGTCCCTCTTGGTTCCGGCTGTTGCGCTTCCGTCCCCTGTGGTCCTGCCCCAAACGATCCCTGTATAGGGGTCGGTCTTCACCTGGAGTGCTCGGCCCGGGGGCTCCGGATCCGCGATCCAGAGGGTCCACTCTCCGACGTAGCTTTTACCTAAAATGTCACAGAATCATCAGGCCATGGACCCCGCCGGTGCCGCGGCTGCCACT
Organism: Dendrobates tinctorius; assembly: GCF_039654945.1. Classification (NCBI taxonomy): domain Eukaryota; kingdom Metazoa; phylum Chordata; class Amphibia; order Anura; family Dendrobatidae; genus Dendrobates; species Dendrobates tinctorius. The sequence continues at coordinate 59,422,273 of NW_027361829.1, forward strand.
CAAAAGGAACTGCTGTTCTTAAGGGAAAATCAGACCCGGATTATATCCTTTATGAAATCTATGGACACCCGGCTTTCCGCCCTGCAAACCGCTGACCCTAGGCACGCCCCCCTCTTAGCCGATCTCCAACAGGAGCTCGCGCAGCAGCGCGACGCTCAATCTCACATTCTGGGGTACATGGCGTCCGTGGATGATCGACTGCTTGCTCTACAGTCCTCTGCGGCCGTCTCTACCCAACCGCGGGACGCTGTCCCAGCTCCTCCTCCCCGCCTTGGTAAACCGCCCAGGTATAGTGGGGACCCGAAGTTGTGTAGGGGATTTTTAAACCAGTGCAGACTGCACTTTGAACTCCTGCCCCAACAATATCCCACGGACCGCGCTACGGTTGGCTTTATAGTGTCCCATCTTGAGGGAGAGGCGCTGGCTTGGGTGAATCCCTTATGGGAGAGGGATGACCCGGTGGTCACCAGTATCCAGAGTTTTTTGGAAACCTTTCGCAAGGTATTTGATGAACCTGGGCGCTTGCTTCCACTACGGAGGCCCTCTTTAACCTTCGCCAGGGATCCCTGACGGTAGGGCAATACGCCATCCATTTCCGAACCCTGTCCCCGGAGCTGGGGTGGAATAATGAAGCCCTTGTAGGTGCCTTTTGGAGAGGTCTTTCTAGTAAAATCAAGGATGAGCTGGCCGGGCGTGACTCCCCAACCACCCTGGAAGGTCTCATCTCTCTAGCTACTCGTATTGATCTGCGTTTTCAGGAACGCGCTAGAGAGTCAGCCAGGGAGAGGAGGCCCTTTAGGTTATACCAAGCCCCCATTCCGCGCGCTGTTGCTCCCTCTAGTAACTCTGCTCCTGAGCCTATGCAGGTGGATCGCGTCAAGCTGTCCGAACAACGGCGCAAGGAGAGGATGACTAATGGACTCTGTTTATATTGTGGAGGGGCCAATCACTTCGTACGCACTTGTCCTGAGAGACCGGGAAACGCATCCACCTAGGCCAGGTAGGAGAGGGCCCCCTAGGTGATCAGACCCCCTCTCTTCCACTTACTCTTTCAGCTCTTTTTATTACAGGTCGGGGGCGTGGCTCCGTGGAGGCGTATGTGGACTCGGGCGCAGCAGGCAACTTCATCCGCCAGGAAGAGGTGGACAAACTCCAGATTCCCGTGGTCGTCTTAAGAAATCCGCGAGCAATCACCTCCGTCGATGGCAAACCTCTGCCTGGACTCATCACCACGGTTACCACCGAAGTTAAGCTACAAATTGGCGCACTTCACTCCGAGAAGATTGCCTTTTATGTCCTGCCTCAACTATCCCACGCCATTCTCTTAGGGTTACCTTGGCTCAGGCGGCATGAGCCAGTTGTCGACTGGCGCTCCGGGGAGATCTTGCGCTGGGGGCACGCCTGCCATGCACGCTGTTTGCATCCCCTTGTTCGTCCCCATTCTCTGCCTAGGCCAACAGATCTCCCGGGCCTTCCTGTTCCATACCACGCCTACGCTGATGTTTTCTGCAAGAAGGAAGCGGATTCCCTGCCTCCACATCAGTCCTATGACTGCCCTATCGACCTGATTCCCGGAGCTGTCCCTCCCAGAGGAAGAACGTACCCTCTTTCTCCAGCCGAGACCTCTGCCGTGACGGAATACATTCAGGAAAACCTGACCAAGGGGTTTATCCGGAAGTCCTCTTCTCCTGTGGGCGCGGGTTTTTTCTTCGTCCGGAAGAAGGACGGATCACTGCGGCCTTGTATATAGATTACCGGGGCCTAAACAATATCACCGTTAAAAACCGATATCCCCTTCCGTTGATTCCGGAGCTCTTTGACCGGCTGAGAGGAGCTCGGATCTTCACGAAGTTAGATCTGCGGGGAGCTTACAATTTGATCCGGATCCGCGCAGGGGATGAGTGGAAAATGGCCTTCAATACCCGTGACGGGCATTATGAATACTTAGTCATGCCATTCGGTCTTTGCAATTCCCCATCTGTGTTTCAAGAATTTATCAACGAGGTGTTCCGGGATCTGCTCTATTCCTGTGTGGTGGTGTATTTAGACGACATTCTCGTTTTCTCGCCCGATCTGTCCTCCCATCGCAAGACGTACGCTTGGTCTTGCATCGCCTTCGAGAGAATCGACTCTACGCCAAGATTGAGAAATGCCTTTTTGAGCAGACGTCATTGCCCTTCTTGGGATATATCGTCACCGATTCCGGTCTGAAGATGGATCCCGAAAAACTCAGTGCGGTACTCAAGTGGCCCCGTCCAGTGGGGATAAAGGCCATCCAGCGGTTCCTTGGGTTCGCAAACTATTACCGTCAATTCGTGCCTCATTTTTCTACGGTTACTAAACCCATCACAGCCTTGACCCGTAAGGGAATGAAACCCAACAGCTGGTCCCCCGAAGCTGAAAACGCCTTCCTGGCTCTGAAACGTTCTTTTGCATCGGCACCCATCTTGCATCGGCCAGTGACCAGCAGGCCCTTCGTCCTAGAGGTGGACGCCTCCTCCACTGGAGCGGGGGCGGTCCTGTCCCAGCAGGCTTCATCCGGGCGGCTGGCCCCTTGCGGCTTCTTTTCTAAAACCTTTTCGCCTGCGGAGTGCAACTACTCCATTGGAGACCGGGAATTACTTGCCATTAAGATGGCCTTGGCTGAATGGCGATATTTACTCGAGGGGGCTGTACATCCCTTCACCATCCTTACGGACCACAAGAATCTGGCTTACCTGCAGTCTGCCCAAAGACTCAATGCCCGGCAAGCCAGGTGGGCCCTGTATTTCTCCCGCTTTGACTTTCAACTTCACTTTCGACCTGGTAATAGGAACATCAAGGTCGATACCCTTTCCAGGTCGTTACAGTCACCGGAGAGGGATGAAGACCCATCCTATATTATCGAGCCTACTAAGATGATCACTGTGGCTCCTGTGAATTTTTCTACTCCTCCGCCTGGTAAAACTTTCGTCCCTCAAGGCAGGCGTTCAGAGGTGTTGCGCTGGGGGCATTCCTCCAAAGTTGCTGGACACATTGGGACTAAGAAGACTCTCTTGCTGCTTTCCCGGTATTACTGGTGGCCCACGCTTCGCCAGGATGTGATGGTCTATGTAGCCTCGTGCACAACCTGTGCCCAGAACAAGGTGGCTAGGGCTTTGCCCTCCGGTCTTCTTCACCCATTACCAGTTCCAGAGGCTCCCTGGCAGCAAATCGCCATGGATTTTGTGACTGATTTACCCCGCTCAGCTGGATGTACCACCATCTTAGTCGTAGCAGATCGTTTTTCCAAGATGGCCCACTTTGTTCCCTTACCGGGACTGCCGTCCGCCCCGAAGTTGGACGAGATCTTCATCCACCAGATCTTCAGGCTACATGGTCTTCCTCAGCGGATTGTGTCGGATCGGGGGGTCCAGTTCACCTCTCGCTTCTGGAGGGCTCTCTGCCGGCTTATGGGTACATCTCTCGACTTCTCCTCTGCATACCATCCTCAGACCAACAGGCAAGTGGAGCGAATTAATCAGGTGTTAACTACCTTCTTACGCCACTTCTCCAATGCCCATCAGGACAATTGGGTCGCGCTCCTACCTTGGGCTGAATTCTCGCACAATAACCATCCCAGCGAATCTACCGCCAAGTCACCATTCTTTGTGGTAACCAGTCAAAATCCAGGTATTCCGCTACCTTTTTCCACGTCTATGGGAGTGCCCGCAGCTGATTCACTCGCAATGGAATTCTCGCAGAGTTGGAGTGAGACCAGGGAAGCGCTCAAGAGTGCCAACCACCGAATCAAGAAACATGCGGACAAAAGACGAAAGGACGTGCCTCCGTACCATCCAGGTGACAAAGTCTGGCTTTCAACTCGACATATCCGTCTGAGAGTCCCCTCTTACAAGTTGAGTCCTCGGTACACTGGACCGTTTGAAGTGATCGGACGCATTAATGAAGTGGCTTATAAGCTGAGGTTGCCTGCTTCGCTCCGGGTTCCCAACGCTTTCCATGTCTCGCTCTTGAAACCCGTAGTCCTGAATCGGTTCCAACCAGTTTCCATCGCCCCTCCTTCTCCAGTTGTCTCGGACAACGTCTTTGAGGTCAAGGACATCTTGGCTATGAAAAGAGTCAGGGGAAAGACCCTTTTTCTTATCGATTGGAGGGGTTTTGGCCTCGAGGAAAGGTCCTGGGAGCCTAGAGAGAATATCAATGCTCCCCGGGTTCTGAAAAAGTTTTTGGCCAATCTCAGTAGGGGAGGACGTAAGGAGGGGGGCACTGTGACATCGGCGGCTATGCCCGCCGATGTCCCTCCAGCAGCAGCGCACGCCGCAGCGTCCCCTTACCTGCGCGCCCCCGTCCAGGCGCGCGCCCGTCCTGCGTTCCCCCTCACAGCGGCTCCTGGTACCCGCTCCCTGTCGCGCGCATGCCCCCTCCGCTCTCTCCCTCGAGCGGTGGGCGGCGCTGAGGGGCAGGACAGGGGGATGCACTTCCGGGTGTTAGGATACTTCAGGCGTCCTCGCTGTGAGGAGGACGCCTGATGATCGTGTAGTTTCCTGCACCATCTGGCCGCTACAGTCCTCTGTAGTTCCTATTATCCACACCCTTTCTCACTGCCTCCCTGCCGTGCCGTGTTACGGTCCTTGCAGTTCCTATTGTCCTTGCCCTGCCTCCCTGCCTTGCCCTGTGTTACATGTCCCTGTAGTTCCTCTTGTCCATGCTCTCTCCCTGCCGTGTCCTGTGTTACATGCCTCTGCAGTTCCTCTTGTCCATGCTCTGCCTCCCTGCCGTGCCCTGTGTCTCATTCCCCTGTCCGTCAGTCCTGGGTCCGTATCTAAGCCATCCTCCTCCCTAGTCCTTATTTGTCCGTGGAGCCGTCCCTCTTGGTTCCGGCTGTTGCGCTTCCATCCCCTGTGGTCCTGCCCCAAACGATCCCTGTATAGGGGTCGGTCTTCACCTGGAGTGCTCGGCCTGGGGGCTCCGGATCCGCGATCCAGAGGGTCCACTCTCCGACGTAGCTTTTACCTAAAACGTCACAGAGCACTTTCCAAAGTAGAAATGATGGCAATATACTCTACATATATGGGCACATGTATTACAACTCCCCTGATGAACTCAAATGGAGGAAACGCATCAGGAAGCACATAGGGGCGTCTATTTTGAAGGGATATCTTTGGACTGCCATCGTTAGGGTGGGTGTTCTGGGATAACCAGGACCTGGAAAGTCTGTAGAGAGCTTTACAGGGTTAATACCGGACCGCAACTCACTGGGAACACAAGCCATGTACAGATATGAGAAGACTCCTTTGGAACTAGAGATTGGGGAGATCATTTTAATGATACCTCCCTCTATTGTTTCATATTTATATGGTTGTATGGACCTATCTTTTGTAGAATATACACATTTTTGATTTATCCTTCTAGGTGGGTCTTTTGATTTGTGGACCACCCATTATAACTGACCACTGACAGAAGTATTCATGATATATCCATTCCACTGAAGATTTTTTTTGTTTGTTTTGGTAAAATCTACCTAGTGAATATTGATTTTTGTCTATGCGATAGGCGGTTTATTTAATTTTTGTTAAATTGCGGCTGCAAGCGTTTTAATGATATATTAAAAGTTATTTACACTCACGACTTGCCAATTTGGTGTTTACATTTAGCCATCAGGCTTCACTCCCAACAGGATGTAGGATTTACATTTTTCCTTCTTTACCTTTATGCTGTGTTCTATATGAACCACTATGTCCAGAGTCTCCATCACCAGTGAACCGGACAAAAATAATGCATAAAATAGAGAAGCATTTCCAAAATTCATTTTCTTTTTTAAACCCTTTGTGTACTGCAAAGTAGAAAATACATCATAGACTGCACCGTAACATGCAGGTATGGCAGTTGTCTCAAATATTGGAGCAATCACTAGCTAATATCAATTGAAGTTTAACTGCCATGAGCTAATAACATCCATGTGGATGCATGAGAAAGTCACCATGAACTCCTATATGACAAAAAAGACACGTCACTCCGAGAAATCAGATGTGGGGTGCGCGGAAAAGGATACCAGTCCCAATTCAATACAGAAAAAGAAATCCGGCACTCCCAAATGCAGAAAAAATAGTTTTGTTTTATTCACAGCAATAATCCACACGGTGTACATTCTATTTGTTACGTTTCGGTCACTATAATGGACCTTCTTCAGACTGTATACAGTGTAGAGGAAAAACAAAAAAATAATAAATTTACATAAACATACATAATAACATACAACTGGTTTCAAAATGACATTTCATAATCCAGTAGAGTCATATTTGAGCTAAAGCTACATTGAAGCACATGTTACACATGAATGAACATTTATGTAAAGCGGATTCTAGTCCCAAAAGAATGGATTAACTCCATCATAGAGGAAAATATTGAATCCCTATCAGGACATCAGAAATGTTATACCTTACAGAGCAGAGATATATTCAAAAAAATACCAGGAGAACTTGGAACAACCAATAGATGGGTTTGTGAAGAGAAAATCATGAGTGGTTTTGCTATCTAAACATTCAATTTGCCTCATAAGGATACGGTAAATTTTTCACAAAATAGACCATAAAGACCTGCAGTGTTGGGTAGCAGGATAATAGAGAAGTAGAGAAGAAAAAAAAAAAGGAACAGGGGTATGGAAACACTCAATTAGAAGTGCTTATGGACACAATTTGAAAAAGAAAAAAAAAGGAAAAAAATTACACGATAAAGGCATAAACCTTACCAATGGCAAGACCTGTTAATATTCCAAAAACATGACACTGTGGGTTCAGAATAGCGTGTAGCAACGTAGGCAAGCTGCTCTGTAGAGAGAGACAATGGACAAGATAGTCCTGTGTGAAACACTCAGCGCAAACAAAGCTGCTAACAGTCATATACCATTGTAGGTAAGCATTACCTATAATGGTATATGACTGTTAGCAGTTTTGGGGGGTTTTTTGGGTTATTTGGGGTACACAGAAACCAAGGAATAGTCTGCTGCCACGTGGAGGCTGACACTATAAATATATCTAATTGAAAATTGGCTCCTCCCCTGCAAATTATACCTCGCCTGCTAGCCTTTAGAGACTAGGTTTCACAAAGTCCACACTTTTGGTTCTGCAGACACAAGTCTTTGCAGGAAGATACTGCAGTCAGCAGTTGCCCAGATGGCGGCTTGAGCAGGAATGGAAAACTTCTGTGGTGACGGTATAATATTTGTTTTTTTCATTCTCAGCATTGTGACAGCTTTGGGTCATCCTATGGTTTGTGTGTCCCCAAATGAGACAAACAAATAAAGTAATTTTTTGATGCTCAATGGCAAATTTGTTTCTTGTAGTCTTTATTGGGGGACACAGCATTCATCCTTGGTTGCCCGGTTGGGCGTGCATTTAATGTTTTTTTTCTCTCAAGATGTAATTGGATTATTTTCTTTTCGTGTTCTAATTCTTTTTTGAGCTTTTTCTACTGCTTTCTACCTAAAAAGGAGGAGCGTGATGCTAGCAGGTGTGGTATAGTCAGCAGGGGAGGAGCCAGTGTTGGCCACTTTCCTCGGCAATGAGTATACGCTCCTGCGCTCCTCAGTTGCTGTGGAGGTAAAGGGAAGAGCTTAGTTCAGGTGAGTGTGTGACAATGCCTTTGTTCTGAATGGTCAATCATTCAGCAGTGCACTGGCCTGGGACAAAATGGAGCGATGCATTCCTGAAAATCAATCATAACACCAATCCTTTTAAAAACAGGATTCAACTTAAAATTATTTTTATCCTAATTGCAATTAAGAATAAAAAAAAGCAAAAAAAATTACATTTTTATGTTAATATTTCAAGAGGTTTTTTTTATGGCGCAATGCCAAATATAACTTCAGTTTAGGAAGTGATATTTGACTCTTAGACTAAAGTAATACAAAATCAATTAACACAGTGCTCCTTGTTTAGCCTTATTTTTCTTCTGCCAGGTCTTATTAATTTTATTATTAATAAACCACCATTCTCTTTCATCAATACGTCCGGATTTCCATTTGTTCAACAGCGCGGGCAATATCCACAAAATTCCCTGTATGGTTCCTGAAATGGTCAATCTCTGACCCGTAGATCTGTGGCACCTGATATTTATGTGCCTTATCGAAGGGGCACCAGGTGAGCATTTTTTCTGAATAACAGATTCTTAAATTAGCGGATAAGACCCTATGTGTGCTTCATCTCTCCTATAGTTTTTGTTTAAAGAATATTAATCACATTACGTTGTACTATGTTCAGCAGCTGCGAGTTCACAGGTAGAGGCACATGTAACTGAATACTGCACACTGGAATCACATTTCTTAGTATATGATGTACATGGACAGTAAATGAAGTACCTTTGCGCCACAGTTGGTCTAAGAGATATTTGTCCACTGGTTGATTGAGAATAATAAGTCCACATTTCAAGTGTTCTGAAAGAAATTACACAGGGTGGCTGAAGTACAAATCAGCAAATTAAATGTGATTGCATATAAGAATCGACAGATCTACAACATCTATGGAAATATTTCTTGTAAAACATCATGTTATGGTTTGCAATTAGAGTAAAGCAAATCCTAATTAGAGTTACACTTTCCACTTTTAGATACAGCAAATATAGAATTTGTTGTATCTTTTAAACGGAACTTGTCATGTCAAAAAAATACCTGCAGATATGGAGTATCACGGTCCATTTTTGGATCTGTGGCAGATTAAAACTTCAGGCCATCGAGGTTTAATGTCAGTTTTCCCACCGCTGGCCTTCTGGTGTAATTGCATTGCTGCTGGGTTAGCTGGTGTGGGTGGTGACCACTCCCACATCATTTAAAAGGTCACCTGATGCATCAGCTGACTGTTGGTGTTCATTCTACAGCAACCAAGCTGCAGGAAGGAGCTCTCTGGGTGCAGTGGAGCTTTGCCAAGTTCGCTTGTCTGATGCCTCTCTCTGTTATGTGGTGCCTTGCAGCAGAAGGCGCTAAGTGTTTCATTTTTTGTTTACCCCGTTCCTTTTGGTGTCTGTCTGTCCTTACCTTTTGTTGAATTAGTGCAGCGGTGGGACCAGTGCTCTCACCTGCCAGTTCCCTATGTAGGGATAGGAGCAGGGCAAGTGAGGGATTAGGTATCCTGGTCGGCGATGGGGTGAAAGAACGCTAGTATGATCAGGGAATTTCTCAGGTGACTGTCCATTTCCCACATTCCCTATTAACAGGGCCCACCATTGTTAACGTTTCCCTAGTGTTCCCTGGTGTGTGGAGACATCTGGTGACCTAACAATCGTGGGGTCGTGTCACACAGCTTCGGTCACATCGTGACATTGGGTCAATCTGCAGATTAATAGCATTCTAAAGCCAAGATGCCGCTGTACTGGAAGACAGACTGCTGAGATGAAATTAAGTTTATTCCTCCCTGCAGACTTGGGCTTTCAGTCAGAGGGCTACTTATTAGAGTGAGCAGCTGCTGTAACCACAAACCGGCCATGACTGACAGCACTGCAGAGCCAGGTGTCAGTACCAGGACATGGCTTCAGCTGCTGCTCATTATCTTCTAAGTGATGACTGTAGCAGTGCCGATCTCTACGACTGAAAGCCGGAGGCAGCCAGGAGGAATAAAGTTCATTTCCTCTCAGCAGCAGGCCTTGCAGTGCACGGGTCGCACGACTTTAGAATGCTATTTACCTGCACATTAACCCCATATCTTCAGGTTAATAGAGTTTTTTTGACAAGACATGTTCCCTTTAAAGCAGAAACTGGTATTTGTACTGTTGTTAAATGGAAGTTAGTTACAGTTTTCAGTCTCCCTCCTTGTTACAGGATCAGAATTCTGATGAAAGCACTATATTATTTTGCACAATCAAACAGGAAAAAAGGATTTGAGTCCAACCTGAGAAAACCCATCTTTCCTCTTGCATTCTTCATCAGTAAATACTTTGAGAACAAAACTATACATAAGACTAATGGTTCCAGAAGGATTTAATGGAGGAGACAACCCAGTCAATGGAGTACTCTGGTGATTTTTAAAAATGTATCCCGTTAGTAGCAATTCAGGCACCTATGTGTGTAATGAGTGCAGTAATAAACTCACTACCATATTCTGCCATTTTCAGCAGCGTTGCGGTGTCATGTGCCCGCATTGGTAACCTGGCAGATCACACTGTGCCCGTTCTGTGGAGAGGCTGTTAGTTTCACAATACCAGTGTATGACAATCAGAACAAGAATTTGTAGCCTCGTTCGAAGTCTCATATGCTTGCATTAAGAAAATGTAAAATATGTCTGAGCCACACAAAAGACACAGTATGATGTAGCATGTAACAAATGCAGTCACGTGAAGCCAAGGCACCACTGAAAATGCCAGAAGATGGTGACCAGTGAGTATATTACTGCACTCATCACACATATACATACCTGATTGTTAATGAAGGGGGTATAAAATTTAAAAAAAAAAATCTCCACAGCGCTCCTTTAAGGGTATATGCACATATTAAGTATTTGGCGCAGAAATCTCTGCATTCCTTGGCAGGAAACATAAGCGCATTTTTGCAGCGGTTTTCCTTTGTTTTTTACTTGCATTTTTAGTGCAGATTTTTCCCCACTCATGATTATGGGTGAAATCTGCAGCAAAAAAAGATGAAACAATTGACATACATAAAATTTAAATCTGCAAGTCACAAAGCAAAGTGTGCACGAGACTTTATGATTTATATTCACTTTGTTGGCATCAGGAAACCCTTCAGGATTTATGACAAATCTGCACAGAAAAACCGCAATGTGTGCGCACAGCCTAACTGTTCATGCTATATAACAGCTTTCATAAAATTGAAATTCAATTGCGTTCTACCATTAAAAGTGAACTTCCAATGTAACAGCCTTCAGTAGAAAATGTAATCCCTAATACAATGTTACTATGTACAGTAGATCAAGCCATTTATCTGTGGGAGGAGTCTGCTGAGAATTTTATTACAAGTTAAATACAGATTCATTAGCAGACTTTACGCTGACAATTATTACACTACTGGTTATGGATTGTAAAGACAGAATGTCACAAACGTTTTACGGTACATTTTGGGAAGCTGTCCATTTTAAGGCTGATAACATTGGACATGAGAGTTGAAAAACAGCCAAATCCAACAAGGTATCCATACTATTATTGCAGATATAAACAAATCTCTAGAAATCAGTTCCAAAACTTAGTGACTTGGAGCAACTGCCTACCACACAAACTAGATGGCTGCCATCTTAGCCTGCTCTCATACACAGGAGTGCTCGTGTTATACATGGGAGATCCACTGCTGGATGTCTGGCCGCAGCACATCTCTAGGAGATCATTTGATAAGCAGTCTGAAACCGGACATGCTGGATTGATATTTTCCGTCGAAAATAAATTATCTGGGGCTCCCATACACTGACTGTGGGCCGAATCCGTTGATATCACTGGATCCATCTGACATTAGTCTAATGTATATGGGGAGGGGAAGCTTTGGGTACAAACAAACTAATTGAGGAGAGACTGGTGCACACTGGTACAAAAGTGGATCTGGCCTTAAACCCAAATTTTTGGTGAGTTTTTTACACTGCGTATTTTTGAAAAAATGCAAGCAACCTATTCAGCTTTATTAGTGAAGAAAAACTCCAGTATCAAAAACTAAAATATCAAACGCTCATTGTGGGAATGTAGCCTTATGGTCCTTTCAAAATTTAATTCTTTCCCACGGGGCCGATGACTAAAATGGTGCAGGAGTCACAGAGTGCTCTGTGGTGAATAATTTTCGGCCATATATGCAGTCTGCTGGGCCTTGCTGTCCACCTCCATTAGATGTATACGGCAGAAAATAATACACGACAGGGCACACTGTAAATCTGTCTGCACCATTATGGAGCATATGTCCGAATCCGGTTGTAAGGGGGTTTCAGATGCAAATTCCAACAGGGCCGCCGAATATGGGAAACAATGCAGTGTGAAAGGGCTCTTAATGACTTGACAATTTTTCATTTTTTGCACTTCCATTTTTCCATCACCTTCTTCAGAGAGCTATAGTTCTTACTTTTCTGTCAATATAGGTGTATGAAGGCTTGTTTCTGGTGAGACAAGTTGTAGCTTTAATTTATACCAGTAATTCTACAATGTAATGCAATGCAACCTAGGAAATTAAAATTTCAAGCGCAAGAGGTTGGTAAAAAGAAAATGCAATTCCACTGCTGTTTGTGGGTTTTGTTTTAACAGCATTCATTGAATGGTAAAAATGACCTGAGAAAATGATTCTCAAGGTCAGTATGATTACTGTGATACAAAGCATATAAATTTCTTTTATATTTTTGTGTTTAACCCTTTTACCCCCTCAAGGTGGTTTACATGTTAATGACCAGGATAATTTTTACAATTCTGACCACTATCACTTTATGAGGTACCATATTTTCAGGTGTATAAGATGAGTGGGTGTATAAGACGACCCCTAACTTTTCCAGTTAAAATATAGTTTGGGATATACTCGCTATATAAGACTACCCCTCTTCCAATGCACATACGGTAAAAACTTAAAAAAATTCACTTGAATTGGGGGGACTGAACATTCACTGTTTGCTGCGCTGTCATGTGCATGACAGCACGGCAAACACCGGTTCTGAACGGCAGTGAAATCATCCCCACCGTTCATAGAGCCGCGGCTCCAACTCTGTAAAAAAACAGCGTGAGCACTCAGCTGTGATCAGAGGTATAATGCTTGCCTCTGGTCACTGGTGTCGGCTGATTGGACTACAGCTCCCATCATCTGACACCTGCTGCTTCTAATAACAGCGAGAGCAAGAGCGGCGAATGGAAGTATTCATTAGCCGCTCCTGTTCTGTAAATAGTTAAAAAAAAAAAAAAAAAACGGCATGGGTCCCCCTGTATTTTTGCTAACCAGCTAGGCAAAACTCACAGCTGGGAGCTGCAACCCTCATCTGTCAGCTTCAGCAAGGTTCGTTATCAAGAATAGAGGGTCCCCTCCATTTTTGACAACCAACTTTGCTAAAGTTGACAGCTGGGGGCTGGCATTCTCAGGCTGGTAAGGGGCCATGGATATTGGCTCCCCAGCCTACAAATAGCAGCCTGCAGCTGCCCAGAAAAGGCACATCTATAAGATGCGCCAATTCTGGCGCTTTGCCTGGCTCTTCCCACTTGCCCTGCAGCGGTGGCAAGTGGAGTTAATATTTGTGGGTTTGATGTCACCTTTGTATCGTCATGTGACATCAAGCCCACAGCTTAGTAAGGGAGAGGCATCTCTAAGACACCTATCCATTAATAATCCTATAGTCACATTGTAATAAAACTCAGACACCCAGAAAAAAGTCCTTTAATTGAAAAAATTACACAGACCCCTTTAATAATTTCAATTAAACCATACTTACAACCTTGCCTAATTCCACCAGCTCAGGAGGAAAGGACCGCTATTTGCCTCTTGGAGTGCAGATATTCCTAGAACAGTTTGCGGACTACATATACAGAGCCCCTAATTGCTAGAAGAGCAGAATCCCCCTCAAGTGACCCCATTTTTGAAATTATACCCCTTTTGGAATTTATCTACAGGTGTAGTGATAATCGCCATGGGTGTTTTCCAGAACAAGCAGTGAGGAATGTCGCCGAGTGAAAATTGCAAACTGCCATGCAGTGACCAGTGCACTGCAGTGAGCAGTATGTTATAACCAGCTCATGCTTCTGGAGACATGCACCCGTAAGTTAGGCGGGCTCTCATCGCTTCAGAAATGCCAATCATGTGGACGGTATATGTGGTTTAGGTACACTGTGGGTCTCAGAAGGGAGGGGGCATTTGGATTTGGGAGCACAGAATTTGCTGAATTTCTTTTGGAGGGTGATGAGCCATTTCGCTTTTCCAGAGCCTTTGCACTACCTGTAATATGGAAGCCCCCCATATTTCCATTAACAGATGACAGACCTAAGTGGGGGCTTCCTTTTTTTTTTTTTTTTTTTTTTTTACACACCGCCGGATCACAGGTCCTATAACGCTCACAGTTCCTCCATGTGACTCATTATAGAGAATCTTCTGCCAAAGGATCCATCTGAATAATGGATTTCGTAAATTTAAACGGAAGCCTGGTGTAATCGTTCAGGGAAGGATAAATGTGAGTCAAACCTTACTGCTATCTTTGGGATGCAGAATAAAAAAAAAAAAAAAAAAAGCAGGTGAAGAATTGGTTTTATTTATTTTTACGACTTTATTCTTCGGGTATGTGTGATTACAGGGATAACAGATTTATATAGGGTGTTTATATTTGGCTTCTTTCACATACTAAAATTTGGAAAGCTATAATTTTTCCATATTTTGGTCCATAGAGTCATATGACTTGCTTGTTTGCTGAGAGACGAGTTGACGCTTTTATTGGTACCAGACACATGACATTTTTTAGTGCATTTTATTCCAATTTTTGGGAGGCAGAAAGAACAAAAAGCAGAAGTTCAGGAATTTTTTTTGGTGGGGGTTTGTGATTCCACGTGTGGTAAAATTGTTAAGCGAGTCAATAAGATTACAATGATACCACAGTTGTATAGTTTTTTTTATGTCTTGGCGCGTTTACACAATAAAAATTATTTTATATAAAAAATTATTTTTGCATCACTTTATTCTGAGAGCTATAACTTATTATTCTGCTCATAGAGCTGCGTAGCCGCTTGTTTTTTGCGGGACAAGATGACGTTTTCAGCGGTACCATGTTTATTTATATTCATCTTTTTGTTCACGTTTTATTCCACTTTTTGTCCGTCGGTATGTTGATAAAGCATGGTTTTTTGCCTTTTGTTAAGGTGTTCACTAAAGGGGTTAACTACTAGGATAGTTTCATAGGATGGGTTGTTCCAGACATGGCAATATCAAACATGTATGCTTTTATTGTTTATATATTTTTTTTTAATACAAATATTTATTTATTTGTTCAATATACTTAGACTTTATTATTATTTTTAACAATTATTTAAACACTTTTTTTTTACTTTGTCCCACTATGGGACTATCATTTTTTGCAGAATGATTGCTTGAATAGCATGGGGATATAGCAGCTCTGCTCAGAGCATGATCTAGCAACTTTGCTAGCTTTGGTGACTTGGGTGCTGTCATGATGACATCAGGTAACCATGGCAAAGATCGGAACCCTGCAATGTCATCGTGGGGTCTCCTAGCCAAGGGCAGAGAGGCTGTCTTCCCTTTGCCTTCTCCCGAAATGCTGCGATCGAGTTCGATAGCAGCATTTATGAGGATAAAGTGCCGGGAGCGGTGCGGTACCACTCCTGGAACTGAGTTTTGGGTGTCCGCTATCAGAATCAGCTGACACCCGGCAGCGATCACACGCGCACAGTCCACGTGCACGCAATTATCACCTGTACGTATCCATCCATGTAAGGTCAATAAGGCCCAGGTCACAGGGAAATATGGATAAGCCCAAGATGGGAAAAGATTTAAAATTCAGAAATGTGGAAAATAAAAAAATTGCCTTTTTGGGGGCTGGGTTCTAGAATAGATTTTACAAAGAAGGCACGGTGGCTTGACACCAGCATTGAAGGGGTTAAACTGATGCAATAAGAGCAAGCTGTGATGATATCAGCTACTATCTTATGCAGGCTGCCACAGGAGTTGCATGCAAATGGCTCAGCTCCTGAGTGCGCTCTATCCAGAGACAATCATATGTGTGGACAACATTAAGAGGTTAAAGCAGGGTTGGAGAAAAAATTTTTTCTTCCTGGGGTCATTTGGATATTCATACCTTCCTTTGGTGACCGTACAAAATTATCAACTTCAAAATAATCCTGCTAGATTTGGTCAATCATTTAATTAGCTTACCCCTAATGTGACAGCTGGATCTGCTTCTGTTTTGTGAACCTGTGATGTTAAGTGCTATGGATGATGCTGCTACTCACAACTGCTTTTCCAGATTTGCTTGGGTCTGGAGCGCAGGCAACTCTTGATAAGTTTTGTAAAGAACTCACAGCAGTAATTTGTGCCAAACAGATATCTGTGTTCTGTACAAATTACTGCTGCAAGTTCTTTTACACGGCAGGTCTCACAGTGTGACAATCATCACTGCTCACGTCACATTTCGCGAACTCAAGTAGTGGCAGGTCTGCAGCATACACATCACATAAGAGACACAAATACATATACATCACAAGAGACATGGGGCTGTGGTATATACTGTACATCACATGAGACATGGGGCTGTGGCTTAGACATCACAGGAGCCGCTTCTGTCCTCTTTTGTGGGACGGGAGCCCATTGTGCGCCAACTCGATCCACACAGTACATCCTGACGCTGGCACTAGCCAGCTTAATGACATAATCTTTCATTGAAAGTGCCATAGCATTCAGTAGTGAACAATGTGTGTGCATGCTCACGGAGTAGGAAAATAATTGAAGAGCCAGAAGCCGTTAAAACGCAACTGACAGCTTGAGCACTGGGGTCCCAGGGAATCTGCCCAAGGGTTGGAGAAAAATTAATAAACTGTCCAAGGGCCTGAAGTTCCCCACTCCTGGGTTAAAGGCATGTTCTGAGCATTTAGTAGAAAAACAGAGCTCTGTTAAATAGTTGCTACAGTTTGTCCTCAATCACAGTAAAATAATTTACCCAACTCCTCTTCACTATGGACTGTCAAGAGGGAAACCACCCACTGCTCAAAAAGTCACAAGTAGTTCTCTACGATTTTATAATCAACAGCAGCTCCTGATCCCCAAATCTCATCTGCTTAAAACTTTTTAAAAAGAAGAGTCAGCCATGTCAATGCCCAGTGATCAGCTGTTATTCCTAGGACAGCTTTGTCTGTCCATTCATTTTCTCTCCTGGAGAACAGTAGCCTAAATGCACCCATATATATTAAGCACTAGTAATGATCAAATGTGCTCGGATATGGTACTACCTAAGCGTCTTCGGCATGCTTGAAAAATACATTCGCATGTCTCAAGTATGTTAGACTGCCGCAACACATGCAAGGTTTACCTCACAAACAGGCAATCCTTGCATGTGTTGTGGCATTGGAACATCCACGAGACATGCAGCAGTGGGGATTCTTGACAGTAAGCAGTTGACAGTCAGCTACCAGATGTATATGGCCAGCTTAATTTGGTGAAACATCGTATAAGGCTATCCAACAAGATGGCATGCTATTCTGGCTGATAGAGGGGCTTTTTCATCTAAGACATCCATATATACACTGAACAGATAGGGTTATCCTTATGTGACAACCTCTGCAAGGTTCTATATAGGATATTGGTTAATAAGAGGTTTAGGAATAATATTGTTACGGTCATTTTGTGCTTCATGAATTTCTATTTCATTACCTGGAGTTTAATTGGTTTTACATTGTTTTCAAATGCGGAAGAAATGACATGTTTTCTTTATTATAAATTACCTTAGAACATTTTGTATAAGAGATTTACAAGATACTTTATCACAGAAAAAAAGTATGTTCAAAGTAATCATTCATTCAGATATGCCGGAACATGTAAACACACTTATCTGTTGAGTTAATGTAATTTTTGATAATGAATCCACAATCAACTCTTTTTTAAAAAAAATTTCACTACTTCATCATGAACATAATACGTTCAAACTAGAAGTCCTTGTACATAGTAATTAGGAGCAGGAGTAAGAAAAAAAAAGTGCAAAATATCAATTATAGAGAGATTTAAATAAAGCATACAGATCAACAACTGTTTCCTGGCTGGCTGTCTACGTCGGCATACTTATACTGACCCTTACCTCCATCAATATGTCAGGCAAAAAAATGTGTCAATGTGTAGTTTGGAGATAATCAAAACAAGAACAGAGCTAATGCTTTTCAATCTGCCTTCTGAATAGCACTTTATGATAAACTGAATGCGCAATGTTCGTAAACCCATACGTCCCATATCCATCTACTATGGATTAATATCTACGGCACCAAAAATAGTCTAAAAAGTTAAAGAAAATTATGTATTCAAGCAAATAACTAAATAACATAGCATATTTATTTTTTACATAAGGCATAATGTACTTGTCTGCTCTTATCCCACTATCTCTTACTAAACCATAGATCTCTGTGAACATAAATTACTATAAGCAAATCACAAGAGGGAGGCATATCTAAAGAATATTATAATGCTGTCTGCAGAACCTGCAAGGCACAAATCAGATCTAAAGCTGACAATAAATTAAGAGATGCCAAAAGCAATAAAAAAGGATTTTTGGGATATGTCAAATGTAAAAGAAAAGTCAAAGATGCTCTAGGATTTTTACAGGATGACATGGTAAAAAGGATGTTAAGAAGGACGAACTTTTAAATTCCTATTTTGCATCTGTTTTCTTTCAGAAAGGAAATGTAACATCAACTGATCTTCACTGTCCTATTAAAGGTGTAGATGAATCCAGAATATCTATAAACAGAAAGATAGTGAGGAAACACTTAGCTAACATACATGAATTCAAGTCTCCAGGTTCAGATGAATTACACCTCAAAATATTGAAGGAGATAGCAGAAGAAATTTTTTGAAACACTCTCCATAATCTTTGAAAATTCTTGGAGAACAGGAGATGTCCCAAAAGACTGGAGAAGAGCAAAATGTTGTTCCTATCTTCAAAAAGGGGAAGAAGGTGGATCCAGGGAACTATAGGCCAGTGAGTCTGACTTCTATACCAGGAAAGATCTTTGAACAAATTATTAAACAACATGTATGTAAGTACCTGGATAAGAATTAAGTGATTAACAAGAGTCAGCCTGGGTTTGCAACTAATATGTCATGTCAGACTAACTTAATTTCCTTCTATGACAGAATCACTGACTGGGTGGATCAGGGAAATGCTGTAGAGATAGTATATCTTGACTTCAGCAAAGCATTTGACAAAGTATCTCACACCATCCTTATTGAAAAAATGACTAAGTATAGAATGGACAAGGCAACTGTTAGGTGGATTCATAATTGGCTTAGTGATCGGACCCAAAGATTGGTCGGAAATGGCTGCACATCCAGTTGGAAGAATGTCTCACGTGGGGTAAAACAGGGCTAAGTCCTGGGCCCTGTATTGTTCAACATCTTTATCAATGATTTAGATGAAGGAATTGAGGGTAAACTGATTACATTTGCTGATGACACAAAGCTAGGAGGGATAGCTAATACTAGAGAAGAGAGAGAGGATTCAAAAAGATGTAAATAAACTGGAGCAATAGGCAGCAACTAGCAGAATGCTTTTAAACAGGGAAAAATGCAGAGTACTACATCTGGGCAATAAAAATTAAAAAGCATATACAGCATGGGAGGAATAGGGCTAATCAACAGCACATGTGAAAAAGACTTGGGTAATAATAGATCATAAACTGAACATGAGTCAACAGTGTGATGCAGCAGCAAAAAAGGCAAATACAATTCTGGGATGTATTAATAGAAGCTTACAGTCTAGATCACGTGAAGTCATTATTGCCCTCTACTCCTCTTTGGTTTGATCTCATCTGGAATACAGTGTCCAGTTTTGGGTGCCACATTTTAAAAAAAGACATCAACAGGAGCAAGTTCAGAGAAGAACGACCAGAATGGTGACCAGTCTGCAAACCATGTCCTATGAGAAATGGTCACAGGATTTGGGAATGTTTAGCTTGCAAGAAAAGAAGACTGAGAGGAGACTTAATAGCTGTCTACAAATATGTCAAGGGCTGTCACATTGTAGAAGGATCATCGAATTGAAGCAAAGGGATGAAACTGAATGGGAGGAGACAGATTAGATATTAGATAACTTTTTGACAGGGTGATCAATGAGTGGAACAGGCTGTCACGAGAGGTTGCGAGTTCTCCTTCAATGGAAGTCTTCAAATAGAGGCTGGACAGACATCTGTCTGGGATGATTTGGTGAATCCTGCTTGGAGCAGGGGGTTGGACCAGATGACCCAGGAGGTCCCTTCCAACTTTACCACATTCTATGATTCTATGATCCAGCAGACAGCAAATGTATAACAAAGACTCACACTGCCCTTATGGTTGGTGATAAAATGGGTTGTCATCAAATTTACCTAACCAGTTGATGAACTTTGCTTTAGCAGAAACTGAAAGGCTGTTCAGTGAAGGACATGGTTGGGGACATACTGCCAATAATTCTTCAAATTCTAAAATTAAGGGAACCTGTCACCAGATAAATGCTCTTAACCTGAAGATATTGGGTTAGTCTGCATGTTAATAGCGGTATTAACCTGCCCGACACCCACATTTAACTCAATGCTGCCTGGAGAAAATTAACTTTATTCCTCCCAACAGCGTTCGGGGTCCAGTAACCGCTCTGTGTATAGAGAATGGCGGATGAAACCTTGCCCCTGCCACTGAATAATGCAGTCTCAGCATGGGGTCGGCCATTGTATGAATACTCACCAACTGACTAAAACCCAAACGCTGCCAGGAGCAATAAAGTTAATATTCTCCCGTCAGTTTTTGGCTAAGTGCGGGCAGATTAGTAACACTAACAACATACAGATTAACCCCATATTTGAAGGTTAATAGCATTTTTTCTGGTGAAAGGCTGCCTTAATCGACTCATTGTTTATGATAATTGTGTAATGTGAAAGGGGCGAGCGACTGAATGATGTGTCCAAAAGCTCTCATTCATCGGGCATGAAAAAATATAGCATTTATAAATATGGGGCTCCCCTTTCTGAGCTATCAGCTATACAGTATTCTACCTGTATAGCTTCCCATGGATGGGAGGTACAGTCTGGCCCTCTACTACTCTGCCCTTATTCACATTGATATTGTTTGACACATGGCAAGAGTTTAATACTAGAGGCAGGTTAGGACAATCCCAATGGGTACACCTTGATGAGGTGGGATTGCTTTTATGCTTTTTTATTCCAATAACACTAAGTAGTATATGTTATTTACATGTAATATTATCATTTATTTGCTGTAGGGTACATGCTCATTTTTGTTTTTTTGTCATTTTCTTTTCTTGGGTTTTGTATAAGAAATAATTTATGCAAGCGGAAAAAACTTTAAAAAATGTTGTCATTAAAATGGAGATTATTCACTCAAAATTAGACTGGCAAAAATTAAGAGTGAAAAATCAAGTAATAAATAGGTATGGCTCTCAGTGACTGGTTGATTGTGTTCAAAGGCAATTGGTCAGTAACAGTTGGAACAAGCACATATTCATGTTATATAAATCATTGTCATTATTGCAAATGTTACTGTTCGTATGAAACAGGGAAATTCATAACCAAACATTTTATCAGGACTGTGAAGTGGGAGTCGTGGAGTCGGAGCCCATTTTGATGGAGTCGGAGCCCATTTTGGTGGAGTCAGTAATAAAAGAAGAAATGATCCAGCTGAAGTGCTCTGGTGATTTATTGAGTGCTGTTCAGACAACAGAACATTGTTTACGCGTTTCTGGCTAGACGCCCTTAATCATAATGGTTATGATTAAGGGCGTCTAGCCAGAAACGCGTAAACAATGTTCTGTTGTCTGAACAGCACTCAATAAATCACCAGAGCACTTCAGCTGGATCATTTCTTCTTTTATTACTGCTGTGCGGCCAGGGCAGGGCCGGATCCGAGTCTGAGGTGCGGTGAGATCAGACGTGGGTGAGCTGGTCTTTCAAACTAATAGTCGGAGTCAGTGTCATGGAAATTGGGGAGTCAGAGGTTTCGCTTACCGACTCCACAGCCCTGCATTTTATTACTAATTTGATTACTTTTTCTTTGTACAGTATCAATGGACATGTTCATATTTTCTGAATTCATGTATTAGAGGTAAACGGTATTACTAATGGGGTTTGAACATTGAGCACAAATACACTTCAGAAACGTGTGTGAACACAGTGCACGATGTTTCATGTTACGATGTAATGGTCACTACTCAACCATTTCATTCCCGATTCTTGACCTGTATGAAAACTTGTCTGACATCGTTTGCTTATAGCAAGTTACAATCACAACATTTAAACAATCTCTGGTCATACAAATGAACCTTTGGATCATAAAAGATATCAAAATGAATACATTTGCTATATACTTTACACTGTATAGTATATTAATGATGAACCAATCATAAACAAGCTATGATCTGTGTCCCCAATGAGAATCACTAACAATTTTTTTCATTAAAAACTGCACTGTAATGATGCAAAAAAATCACTTTATTTAGATAGATCTTGCCTGCTCATTTAGTTATAGGGGTGTGCTTCATTTTCTGTTCAGTCATGGGCATAGCAGCCCACTTAATTTGATTTGGATTTTCTTGGTTGTGCTGATGTCACTGGAATCCCGCTCTTGTGCAGTGGGAAGCTTGGAGCAGTAGTTGTGCCGTGCCGAGTGGGGAGCCGCGCTTGCACAGTGTTGAGAGGGGAGCCGCACTTGCCGCAGTGTCGAGCGAGAAGTGGGAGAGAAAGAAATCAGTGTGCATGGTGGTTAAGATCACCCACACAAAATAAACTAAAAAAAAAAATATAACAAATTTATTAATGAAGAAACACACACAACCAGAACAATAATAGCATTAAAAAAAATTAAAAAAAAACCAAAAAAATTGGTCATATAGAAAACCACTTAAGTCCGTATAAAGGACCAAAAGCTCCAATGTGCTAGCTATAGGTGCAGGTAAATATAAAATGAGGACACAAAAATACCTGATGTTACAATGTTACTAAATTTTTGAATCAGTAATGTAAATACCAACTGGTAATCATAATCCACTGAAAATAAGTGGAAAATATATGCAAAATAAATGCAAAAAAATAAACTAGGAAAAATATTGGAGCAGATAAGAATGGTGAATAAGAATTGAACCTGTTACATGCTATATAAAGTTATCTAAATAGTACTGTTACTAAATAGTAGCCACACTTGTGCAGTGTCGAGCAGGGAGCCGCGCTTCGCAAGCACCAAATTCAAATGACGTCGGTGCAACCAGGAAAATCAAATTAAGTGGGCGGCGACTCCAATGACTGAACAGAAAATGAAGCACACCCCTATGACTAAATGAGCAGGTACGATATAACTATATAAAGTGATTTTTGGACATTACAGCACCGTTAATGAAAAAAAACATGTTCGTGGTGCACACTGCATCATTACCAACACACAGTTTAGATGCTTGAAGTGACGTTACAGGTTTCATTTACAAAAAAAGGGTGTGCTGGAGCAAGAAATGTCAAATTAAAAGGCATGCAACGCAAAGATTTTATTGCATTACTCAGATGCTGTACACTGGTGTAAGAAATATACCGTACTCAAGTCAGAAACTTTATGGCACTTTGATGGTTAAAATTATGAATCTTTCACTGCTGACCTATGTCCACAATTCAAAAAGCAAAAACTTGTGAAAGTTGCAAACATTTAAATTATTCAATTTTTATAGCGCCAATTATTCCATGGTGCATTACATGTGAAAAAGGGGCATACATAGACAAGCACAATAAACATGAAGCCGACGACGAGAAATGGACCAGGACGATCTCGCGCGATCAGCGTTAGCCAGCGGGGGAGCCGATCGGTGGTGAGTGTCACACGTAGCGATATCGCTAGTGATATCGCTGCTGGATCACAAAATCGGTGACGCTTTAGTGTAAAGGGCCCTTTAACCATATGCCAACATAATTTTCCTGATTTCCATGGTGGTAAATCCAGGATATTAAAAAAATTGCATATGCAGAAAATAAACAGATCGGATACATTGACGACACAGCCACTTCAGCTTTAAATGCCCCCAACATGCTTGGTAAATATTTAGTGTTTCTTGTAGTGGAAGATAATGAGCTTTTAATTAATTTAATGTTCTGGTATTTCAAATGATTAGCAGCTGATTAGCCATTTTCATCAGCAGGAAAATCAAACATCTGATTTAAAAGCATTCGCAGACCTGCATTTTAAGCTTTAACAAATACCGTATATACTTGTGTATAAGCCAACCCATGTATAAGCCGACCCCCTTAATTTTGCCACAAAAAACTGGGAAAACTTATTGACTCGCGTATAAGCCTAGGATGGAAAACGCAGCAGCTACTGGTAAATTTCAAAAATAAATAAAAATAAAAATAGATACCAATAAAAGTAAATTTAATTGAGACATCAGTAGGTTAAATGTTTTTGAATATTGAATCAGGAGCCCCATATAATGCTCCATACAAAATATGCCCCATATAAGGCTACACAAAGGCTAATAATGGCCCCATAAGATGCTCCATAGAATATGCTGTTGTGAATTCACTTCCTGGCCTACCTCTGGTTACTAGTGAAGGTAGTGGAGCTGGTTATATTGACAGAGGGGTCGCGAGCTCTTTTTCCGGGCTCCCTCTGGTGAGTCGGTCTTTTTGGTGGCCTGCCTTATCTCGTGATGTCAGGAATTTTGTGAAGTCCTGTGGGACTTGTTCTTGGTCTAAACCCTGTTCTCGTTCTAGTGGGTTGTTGATGCCCCTGACGGTGCCCAAGAGGCCATGGACCCATATCTCAATGGATTTTCTGATCTTCCTTTCTCTCAGAGAATGACTGTTATCTGGGTGATTTGTGATAGATTTTCTCAGATAATCCATCTTGTACCACTCCCAAAGTTGCCATCTTCTTCAGAGTTGGTGCCCTTGTTTTTACAACAGGTGGTTCGGTTGCATGGGATTCCTGAGAACATTGTGTCGGACAGAGGAGTCCAGTTTGTTTCCTGATTTTGGAGAGCTTTTTGTTCCAAACTGGGAATTCAGTTATCTTTCGCCTCTGCATTTCATCCTCAGACCAATGGGCAGACTGAGAGAACAAACCAGACTTTGGAGTCCTATTTGAGATGTTTTACATCTGCTGATCAGGATGACCAGGTCTCATTTTTGCCCTCGGCCGAATTCGCGCTAAATAATAGAGCTAGTTCTGCCACCTTGATGTCGCTCTTTTTCTGTAACTTTGGGTTTCATCCTTGAGTTTCTTCAGGGCAAGAGGAATCTTCGACCTGCCCAAGTGTGGACACCGTGGTAGAGAGAATGCAGCAGATTTGGGACCAAGTGGTGGATAAGTTGTCCCTCTATCAGGAAAAGGCCCAACAGTTTTCCAACTGGCATAGGACCATTGGTCCCCGGTTTAAAGTGGGTGATATGGTTTGGTTGTCGTCAAAAGAATATTCCTATGAAGGTTGAGTCTCCAAAGTTCAAGCCAAGATTCATTGGACCTTATAAGATTTTGGAGATTCTTAATCCTGTTTCTTTTCGATTGGCTCTTCCAGTTACGTTTAAGATCCATAACATGTTTCATAAATCTCTCTTGTAGTTCCTATGGCAGCGCCTCCTGACCCTGTATTGGTTAAAGGCAATGTGGAATATGAGGTAGAGAAAATATTGGATTCTCGTTTGGCTAGACGGAGACTCCAGTACTTGGTCAAATGGAAGGGTTATGGCCAGGAGGATAATTCTTGGGTCTCTGCTTCTGACATTCATGCCGATAGATTGGTTCGTGCTTTTCACCGGGCCCATCCTATTCAGCCTGGTGGCGTGGATGAGGGTTTGGTGACCCCTCCTCAAGGGTGGGTACTGTTGTGAATTCGCTTTCTGGCCTACCTCTGGTTACTAGTGAAGGTAGTGGAGCTGGTTATATTGACAGAGGGGTCGCGAGCTCTCTTTCCGGGCTCCCTCTGGTGGTTATTGGAGGTAATGGAGCTGATCTAATTAACAGAAGCCTGCCACCTGATAATGAGGATGACTGGAGATCTGGAGTTTCTGACTGGATTTAAGACAGCCGACTCCCTCTATCCCTGCTGGTGATTTTTTCCTGCCTCCTGAGGTCTTAGTTTCCAGCTCAGCCCCTGCATGCTCAGCTAAGTGTTCTTTTGCTATTGTTCACATTTGATCTGGTCTTGTCTATTTCAGTTTTGTGTGCTCAGCCAGCTCCGGTTGGGGCTGTGCTGAATTTCCATCCTTATGTTACTGCTTGTGCCAGTTTGTTTTTGTCCCTTATTAGATTGGCCTCTTTTTTGCTCTGCTTTCAGAATATACCAGAGTGCTGATATAGTGGGCAAAGTCTAGTGACTTCAGTATTTTTCTATCAGACGTGATGGGCATTTTTTGCAGGGTTTTTTGCGTGATTGCAGACACAGTCGTTCCTTTCCTGTCTTGTCTAGTTAGTGTGGGCCCCCTCGTTTGCTCAGTTCATTTTCCTATCTGTGTTTGTGTTTTCATCTTGTCTCACTGACAATATATGTTTGGGGGCTATCTATTCCTTTGGAGTCTGCTCTGGAGCAGTTTAGATTTCCCCTTTCTTGCTTTAGGCTTATTTAGTTCTTCAGCTGTGTCGAGGCGTCTAGGATCATCGTAGGTACGCTCCACAGCTACTGCTAGTTGTGTGGATAGGATCAGGGGTCTGTAATCCGCTTAGTTACCAACCTCTCTGGTTTTCTGTGGTTTAGCTTGGTCTTGCTTTCCTCCTCGGTGACCCAATCATAACAATATGCCCCATATGCTGCTCCATAAAGGTTATGGCCCCATAAAATGTTCCATAGATGATGCCCCATAAGATGCTCCATAAAATATGCCCCCATATGCTGACTCACAAGATGCTCCATTGAATATCCCCTCATATGCTGCCCCCATAAGATGCTCCATAGAATATGCCCCCATATGCTGCCCCATAAGATGCTCCATTGAATATGCCCCCATATACTGCCCCATAAGATGTTCAATTGAATATCCCCCATATGCTGCCCCCATAAAATGCTCCATTGAATAATCCCCCATATGCTGCTCCATTGAATAATCCCCCATATGCTGCTCCATGAAATGTTCTATAGAATAGGCCCTATAAGATGCTCCATAGATTATGCCCCCATATGCTGCCCTATAAGATGCTCCATAGATTATGCCCCATATGCTGCCCTATAAGATGCTCCATTGAATATGCCCCCATATGCTGCCCTCATAAGATGCTCCATTGAATATCCCCCAATATGCTGCCCCCATAGGTGCTCCATAGAATATGCCCCCATATGCTGCCCCATAAGATGCTCCACTGAATAACCCCCATAAGATGCTCCATCGAATATGCCCCCATATGCTGCCCCACAAGATGCTCCATTGAATATTCCCCTATATGCTGCCCTCATAAGATGCTCCATTGAATATGCCCCCATATGCTGCCCCCATAAGTTGCTCCATAGATTATGCCCCAATATATTGCTGCTGCTGCTACTGCAGGTTTAAAAAAAAAAAAAAAAAAAAAGACAATCGCCTATCACTAGGGGCCAGGTGCCGGTGTGCTGAGCAGACGGAGACACCGCGGCGCTATGGGGGACAGGTGTCTCTGATGGCTCAGGACCCGGCACCTGAGATATTCACCTGTCCCGGTTCCAATGCTGCTTGCTGCTGTCTTCCCGCCGGGTCCCTCTGTCAGTGCTGTCAGGCAGAGGGCAGACACTGACTATGTCATCACACCCTCGGCTGCCAGAACGTCACTGACAGAGGGACCCGGTGGGCAGACAGCGGCGAGCAGTGTTGGAACCGGGACAGGTGAATATGGCATATACCTATCCCCTCCTGGTGTGGTCTCTGCAGCTCCGTTCTCCCACGGTCTTCCTTCAGCGGTCACGTGGTACCGCTCATTAGTCATAAATATGCGCATATTCATGACTTTAATGAGTGGTACCATGTGACCGCTATAGGAAGGAAAGGAAACTGTAGGACAAGCAGGGGGGCTGCAGGGACCGCACCAGGGGGGTTCAGTATGATGTGACACCCCCGCTCCCCCTCCCTCACCTACCCCCTGGCTATATGACTGAGTATAAGGCTGAGTTCACACGTTGCATTTTTTTCGCGTTTCCGTGGCGGTTTTAACCGCTCGATTTTGCCGCGAAAAATAAGCATTCCACGCATTCCTATGGGATTCCGCAATGCTGTGCTAATGCTGCGGTTTTTACCACAGCGGAATCGCTTCGCGGTAAAAACCGCAGCATGCTCATTAATTTTGTGGAATCACGGCGATCCCACACCCATAGGAATGCATTGTTCCGCTTACTTCCCGCATGTGGATGTGCCAACCATACGGAAAGTAAGCAGAACATTTGCGGATGGTAACCACGGTCCGGAGGAGAGGAGACTGTCCTCCGGGCTTTGGGTACCATATCCCTGTAAAAAATAGAATTTAAAATAAAAAAATATTGCTATTCTTACCTTCCGGCATCCCGCGCAGCCTTCCCGCCTCTCTCCACGCTCTCGTTCCCAGTAATCCTTTGCGAAAATGCCCGCGATTGCGTCCGTTCTCACGGTCATCGCGAATTACCGCGAGACGTCGTGATCCCGTGAGAACGTACGTCATCGCGGGCATTTTCGCAAAGGATTACTGGGAACGGCTGCGCGGGACGTCGGAAGGTAAGAATAACACTTTTTTTTTTTTTTTTTTTTTTTTTTACATTTTATCTTTTACTACTGATGCTGCATAGGCGGCCTCAGTAGTAAAAAGTTGATCACACTCTTCAAACACTATGTTTGACGAGTGTGACCAACCTGTCAATCAGTTCTCCAAGCGATGCTACAGATTGCTTGGAAAATGCTAGCATTTTGCAAGCTAATTACGCTTGCAAAATGCTAGTTTTTCCGCGGGAAAATCGCGGGAAATTAAAATGCGATTTTCCCGCGGAATGGAATTCCGGAATTCTCGTGGTAATTTCCGCGAGAGTTTCGGTACGTGTGAACTTAGCCTAAGCAGAGAGGGGGACTTATACGAGAGTATATACGGTAATTATACTACTATTTTTTCCAACACTATGCAAATTGTTTTCAAACGAGCTATAATTAAACACATGTGATTCTGGTTTGAAAGAAAACAATGTACATAAAAATACTCGGCAAATACAATTTCATTTCTAAATAGTCATCATTTGAAACCAAACCTTACGTTTGCACTGGGCTTATTTAAAAATCCCATAATTCAAAAGTATAATATTGCCCTGACCTAAATTTTAAACATTTAGCTAAGACTAGTTAAATGGGCTATCCAGGGTTAAGAAAAAAGTCTGCAGTCACTTTACTTGATTGCAGACAAATGAAATAGTGACCGATTCTAGCGTGCATGCTTTCACAATTCCCCAGTATTCTTAGTGTGAGTAGGCGGTCACATGAGAAGTTTTGGCATATTAGCCATTTACCAAAACATATTCAACATAGTTATACAATCAATATGGGCTTAAATTAGACACTCTACTTTAATTTGAGGGTATTCACATCCTAACTGTAGTAAGTTTTTAGGAATTACAGATCTTTAATATGCCTCTAATATGTTCTAATATGTTCTAATATGTTCTAATATGTTCTAATATGTTCTAATATATGTTCTAATATATGTTCTAATATATGTTCTAATATGTTCTAATATGATCTTTAATATGCCTCTATTTAAAAAGAACCAAAAGTAATTGGAAAATTATCACAAAAATTCTTTAATTGGCTGCATGGGTTATACCCTCATTAATCCATCAAAAAATAAAAGGTAAAAGGTCTGAAGCTGATTGCTGGTGCAGCATTTGCATTTAGAAGGTTTTGCTGTGAACTTGCATGCAGTCAAAGGAGCTCTCAATGGAAAAGAAACAGACCATCATTAGGTTGGAAAAAAGAAATACATCACAGAAAGAGCAGAAATGTTTGGAGTGGCCAAATCAGTTTGGTACATTCTGCAAAAAAAAAAAAAAAGAAAGAAAAAAAAAAGCGCACTTGTCTCCAGGCAATCATATGATGCTGTTACATTACACGAATGGTGCAGCATAGCCGTGGCAGATGATGGGCTGCTGCAGTTACGTGACAATGGCTTATGGTAAAGACAGTGCTGATATCATTGGAATGGCACAGCTCTGATCTGAATGCTGCAGCTTATTAGTGACCAAAGAAAAGCTGCAGTGCTCTCATGGTATTACAATTTCACATGACCACCGGGAGACACAGCACCACCATTGCTGGAATGTTAACATCCTGAGAAGTCAGTATGTGTATATTTTTTTCCATCTGCGACACAATAGCATTTTAGAAAGTCTTGTCCAGTAGTGGACTGTAACTCTGGGGGTGAATATAATGCTGGTTGGTTGTGGACTCACTGCGTCACGGGCCAGGCTTTTCCTGGAGGAGTGTGACTAAGAGACTACCTGGTTTTTACTAGAGCCTCTGGTGGTAAGGATAGGTTTGGCCGCAGGTAGTCATCAGATACCACTCCAGGGCAGTCCCTGGAACTGCAGCTGCTGACCGGTATAGGAGGGCAAAGACAAAAACTTGCTCAGATGGTCTGAGGTTGTGGCAGGCAGCACAAGTTCAGGATGTGTACAGCAGAGGTCAGGAGTGGAGAGGTCAGTCAGGATGGGTTCACGGTCAGTAACTGAAAAAACATATAGACAATGCACAAACAGGACTCTAGCTGAACAAATAGGCTATAAACGAACATTCGGGCAAAGAGTGGTGGCTGGAGCTGCCAGATATAGAGCTTTCTGACACGGGATTGGCCAGGGAACCTAATTTTTGCAGGACACAGTAGGGACAATTCCTGCAGAGACAGGCAATGCCTCAATAAGACAAAATGGAAACCATTCCTCAGTTGCAGCAGTGCTGCAAGAGGCAAAACTCAGAGTCATGTGATGACCAAAGTGAGCAGAGTGGCGCTGTGGAGGCATACATGTTACCGCCATGACATGGACAACCCCTTTTAGTGCATTTCTTTCAGCATAAAAATGTTTATAACTAACTTTAAAAGATTTTTGTAAAGAGTTTAATTTCCAAGGATTAGCAAAATTCTCTTTAATAGTTAGTCATTAGTTTTCAACAAAACTAAAATGGTGGCACATATAAAGGCATTTCACTTAACTTCTTCATAAATGTGCAAATGAAGTATAATTGAGGCTGAATGCAGGAGAACAGAAGCATTGTGTTTTGATTTTCACAGTGTAGACATAATTAAGATAGCAGGACAGGCAGAGGAGCGAACAGACGCAGTATCTTTATTTATTACTTTTGAACATCCACAGTGCACACCATGTATAATTAAAACAACTACAGCTTCTCTATCCCCAAGAAATACAGCAAAACTTGTAAATAAAGACTAGCTATGGCACTACAAGGAATTGGTCTTGTTTTCAGCCTGTCTTCTCAGCCATTTCCTTTAGTCTCAACACTAAAGCTGTCAGACTTAATTAAGAATTATTGAGAATAATTATTTCAGTCCTATAAATCTACATTTGGCCAATGTAACTTGGGCGTCTTTGCGAACATTTCTTTTTAAAGCAGCAATATCTCTTAGTGAAGCCTAATTTAGGATCTCGTTATAAAACTTTATGCTATAAGTGGCTTTATAACTTTTCACACAAAACACGTCTTGTCAGGAAATAATCCTGATTATATCTCTGGTTTATTACTGCACTTAAGGTTGACTTTGGTGCATTTATGCTTCTAACATTATTGGGCTCTGATCACTATCAACCTCATTTAGTGCCTTTATGCAGACTTGGTCTGAGGTGTTCATTTAGAGTACACAGTTTCCATTTTATGCTAAGAAAAGAAGAGCTGATAAATAGAAATGCAGGTAAGGAAGAAAAAACATTTTTATACTTTGTATGGATTTTAACTACAACTAATTTGTAACCGCTACATGTATAAAATTGACACTGTACTACTAAAGTAACTGCAAATGCCTAAATGAAATCTATAGAAATAATGAAACTCATTTAGATATAAAACAAAGAAAGCATAATATGTGATATATAGCCTTCCATAATTTAAAGTAGGCCATCAATGTTAGGCCAGGTTCACACGAGCATATGCAAAATCATTTGTTTTATTTGCAAAAAAGTGACAATTTGTTATCCGTATGCTATTCATTTGTAGGGTTTTTTTTTTTTTTATCTACCTACAATCCATGTGTACATTTTGCACATTCATATGCCATCAGTTTTATTAATGAACAATTTAATAACTAATAAAAGGACAAATACAGTTTCCAATTTTTACAGTTGTATAGTACCCATGAAAAACACCTGACATCTATATGGTAACCCTTAATTGATCCTTTTTTCCTTTTTCTTTAATACACCCATTGACATATTCATACTCTACGGACCATGTAGAGTATGTTGTGATTTTTTTCACACACAAACCACAAACAGGTGTACATGTGTAAAAACTTTTAGTGAACATTGACATGCATTGGTCTGTGTGCTTTCAGTTTTGCATAAGGACAGCACATGGAAGTTTAATACTATCATCTCAATGAGCCCTTAGGTCAGGCTCACAAGAGGGCATGTACAATCATCCGGTTTACATCCGTATGCAATTTGCATGTCCATTTTGAACACCTGTAGAACATCCGTTTCTTAAGTGAACAATTTATTAAACACCAATGATCAAATAGCCATTACTTAACAATCCTTTCAAGGCTGCGGTTATCCTGGTTGCTTGTGCACCTTTCTACCACACACATTACCTGTTATACTTTCCGGACATCTGTATATATTGAGGTGCCTGCAGTGCAGCATCAACACCTTTCTATATCTATTCATTTTATCATTGGATTTTCCAACCTGCGGGGCAGCAGCAGCATCTGTACCCCTTATTTCTGAACCTGTCTAAGTGCTGTGCTTTCTCACAACATGACCAGTTTCCTCATCTATAAACACCTGTTGTATGGATAATGCCCTGTGTTGTGCACTTTTGTTCTTTCAGTTTTCACTCAACTAAGTTTGTTGACACATATTTCATGCCAAAATCTGCATAAAAAATTTCACAAACCATCTCCCAAAATTTTCAAAGGGAGATCTGCAAATTTTCCACTGTGAGCTTAAAAATCACATCAATAAGTTATCACAGCATGAAGTCAAACTTAAATGAACATGCGAAGAAGACGACAAGCATAACAGAAATATGGATCTTGGATTTATGCTGAAAATTCACATCATAGTTTTCAAACACAAGAAACTTCCATTGGTATTTTGAAAAAGAAAAAAAATAGACTGAATGAGATTTAATTATGACTTTTCCAAGTTACATGCAAAAAAATGTTTGTAGGTCTTAACAATGGCAGGTGTTTGGTCTTCACTTTCTTTACTAAAAAGTGGCCAAGAGAATTTTTATCCTTTTAGATCATTAATAGACAACCTTCCATCAATATATACACTATATATATATATATATATATATATATAAAGTTGAGTATGTATGTATGTATGTATGTATGTATGTATGTGTGTGTGTCAAGCCATTCCCACTCCACAAAGCCCTGCCCACTCTGCATAGCCACAGGGAAAGAGACCCTGGACCAGGGACACCCGACAACAGTTGTGACACACAGCTCTGCTGCAGGGACCCTCTGATCCCATGAATACTGGGTTACTATACTTCCCCCAGTGATGTGATATGACACGAGTGGACACTTTTACTCCAGCACCAGCACAGCCCTGCATCTGACTCCTCCCAAGCACGTGAGTGGTCACATGGTCGTGACATCATCACAGGTCCTTTAGCTGCCAGGATTAAGGGAAAAATCAGACATGTGGGGAGAGAATGAGAAATGTGAGGTGCAGCTGCAGTATGAATCATAGAATTGTAGAGTTGGAAGGGACCTCCAGGGCAATCTGGTCCAACCCCCTGCTCAAAGCAGGATTCGCTCAATCATCCTAGACAGATGTCTGTCCAGCCTGTTTGAAGACTTCTATTGAAGGAGAGCTCACCACCTCTCGTGGCAGCCTGTTCCACTCATTGATCACTCTGTCAAAAAGTTTTTTCTAATATCTAAACTGTCTCCTCCCATTCAGTTTCATCCCATTGCTTCTAGTCATTCCTTGTGCAAATGAGAATAAAGATAATCCTTCTACAACGTGACAGCCCTTGAGATATTTGTAGACAGCTATTAAGTCTACTCTCAGTCTTCTCTTCTGCAAGCTAAACATTCCCAAATCCTGCAACCTTTCCTCATAAGACAGGGTTTGCAGACCAGTAACCATTCTGGTCGCTCTTTTCTGAACTTGCTCCAGTTTGTTGATGTCTTTTTTAAAATGTGGTGCCCAAAACTGGACACAATATTCCAGATGAGGGCTGACCAAAGAGGAGTAGAGGACAATAATGACTTGACGTGATCTAGACTATATGCTTCTGTTAATACATCCTAGAATTGCATTTGCCTTTTTGCTGCTGCATCACACTGTTGACTCATATTCAGTCTGTGATCTATTAGTATACCCAAGTCTTTTTTACATGTGCTGTTGATTAGCCCTATTCCTCCCATTCTGTATATGCTTTTTTTCATTTTTATTGCTCAGATGTAGAACTTTGCATTTTTCCCTGTTAAAAACCATTCTGTTAGTTGCTGTCCACTGCTCCAGTTTATTTATATCTTTTTGAATCCTCTCTCTTCTCTAGTATTAGCTATTCCTTCCTAGCTTTGTGTCATCAGCAAATTTAATCAGCCTACCCTCAATTCCTTTATCTAAATTGTTGACAAAGATGTCGATCAATACAGGGCCCAGGACAGAGCCCTGTGATACCCCACGTGAGACATTCTTCCAACTGGATGTGCAGCCATTTACGACCACTCTTTGGGTTCGATCACTAAGCCAGTGATGAATCCACCTAACAGTTGCCTTGTCCATTCCATACTTAGTCATTTTTTCAATAAGGATTGTGTGAGATACGTTGTCAAATGCTTTGCTGGTCAAGATATACTATAGCTACAGCATTTCCCTGGTCCTCCCAATCAGTGATTCTGTCATAGAAGGAAAGTTAGTCTGACATGACTTATTAGTTACAAACCCATGCTGACTCTGTTTAATCACTTCATTCTTATCCAGGTACTTACATACATGTTGTTTAATAACTTGTTCAAAGATCTTTCCTGGTATAGAAGTCAGACTCACTGGCCTATAGTTCCCTGGGTCCACCTTCTTCCCCTTTTTGAAGATAGGAACATTTGCTCTTCTCCAGTCTTCTGGGACTTCTCCTGTTCTCCAAGAATTTTCAAAGAATATGGAGAGGGGTTAAAAAATTTCTTCTGCTATCTCCTTCAGTACTCTGGGGTGTAATTCATCTGGACCTGGAGACTTGAATTCATTTAGGTTAGCTAAGTGTTTCATCACTATCTTTCTGTTAATAGATATCCTGGATTCTTCTATTTCCTTAATAGGACAGTGAAGAACAGTTGATGGTACATTTCCTTTCTGAGAGTAAACAGATGCAAAATAGGAATTTAAAAGTTTGGCCTTCTCAACATCCTGTGTTACCATGTCATCATTTTCATCCTGTAAAAATCCGATAGCATCTGACTTTTCTTTTACTTTTTACATATCCCCAAAATCCTTTATTATTGCTTTTGACATCTCTTGCAAGCCTCAATTCATTGTCAGCTTTAGATAATCTGATTTGTGCCCTGCAAGTTCTGCAGACAGCATTATATTCTTCTTTAGATATGCCTCCCTCTTTCCATTTTATAAACTTTTTTCTTCGTTTTAGCATGTGCTTAAATTCTGTGTTCATCCATCCTGGTTTCCTTAAATGCTTCCTATTATTCCCTCTTTTTGGAATAGTTAACAATTGTGCTTTGAGAACTTAACCACTTTCTGACATCAGATGTACTATCCCGTCCATGGGACCTGGGCCCCTATGCCCATGGACGGGATAGTACGTCTAGCGCGATCAGCGGCGCCCATGTGGTGAGCGCCACTGATCGTGGCCGGGTGTCAGCTGATTATCACAGCTGACACCCGGCACTGTGTGTCATAGGCGGTCACGGACTGCCCCTGACATGTTAACCCCTTGCACACCGTGATCAAACACGATCGCGGTGTACTGGGGGTTAAAGGGAAGCATCGGCAGGGAGGGGGCTCCCTCCGTGCTTCCCTGAGCCCCCCACAGCAGCGCAATTTCCAGCGCTGCTGCAGGGGGCTCTTTCCCTGCAGGTCCCCGGATCCAATATGGTGACGGGAACCTTCGGGGGCCTGCAGGGAGCTGACTTCCTCAGCGCCTGCAAAGCGCAGGCAAGGAGGAAACCTGCACACTGACTGTGACAGATTGCTGATCTGTCACAGTGATCTGTGATGTGACAGATCAGCAATCTGTCACAGGACAGTGATGTCCCCCCTGGGACAACCTAATAAAGTTAAAAAAAAAGTGTAAGAATAATTTAAAAAAAAAAAAAAAAAAACGCTAAATAAATTAAGAAAAAAAAATATTCATTTTTGGAAATAAAAAAAAAAAAACAATAAAAGTACCCATATTTGGTATCGCCACAACCGTAACGACCTGCCCTATAAAACTGTCCCATTAGTTAACCCCTTTAGTGAGCCCATTAAAAAATAAAAATAAAAAACGAAGCAAAAAAATAATGATTTATTATCATACCGCCGAACAAAAAGTGCATATAAATATCCATGGTACCGCTGAAAAAGTTATCTTGTCCCGCAAAAAAACAGCCACCACGCAGCATCATCAGAGAAAAAATAAAGTTACAGCTCGCAGAATAAAGCGATGCAAAAATAATGACTTTTTATATAAAATTGTTTTTATTGCATAAAAGCGCCAAAACATAAAAAAAATGACATAAATGAGGTATCACTGTAACCATACGGACCCGAAGAATAAAACTGCTTTATCAATTTTACTGCACGAGGAACGGTGTAAACGCACCCCCCAAAAGAAATTCATGAAACGCTGGTTTTTGTTCATTCTGCATCCCAAAAATCGGAATAAAAAGCGATCAAAAAATGTCACGTGCCCGAACATGATACCAATAAAAACGTCAACTCGTCCCGCAAAAAATATGACCTCACATAACTCAGTGGGTCAAAATACGGAAAAATTATAGCTCTCAATATGTGGTGATGCAAAAACGATTTTTACAATAAAACGCGTCTTTTAGCGTGTGACAGCTGCCAAAAATAAAAACCGCCATAAATAGTAAATGAAACCCCCCGTTATCACCCCCTTAGTTAGGGAAAATTGTTATGATTGAGTCACCGAGGAGGAAAAAACAAAACACAAGCTCAGCCCAGAAAATCAGAGAGGTTGGAAACTAGCGGATTGCAGACCCCTAATCCTATCACACAACTAGCAGTAGCCGTGGAGTGTTCCTACGGTGATCCTAGACACCTCGTCACAGCCGGAGATCTAAATAAGCCTAAAGAGAGAAAAGGGAAAAACTGACTGCCCCAGAGCAGACCTCAAAGCAATAGGCAGCCCCCAATATATAATGACGGTGAAACAAGATGAAAACACTAACACAGATAGAAAGATAGGTTGAGCAAACAATGGGACCAAGCTAAATAAAAAGGACAGGACAGAAAAGCTGCTGTCTGCAATCCAAGATAACCCTGCTAAAAATATTACCAACACAACTGATAAGCAAAAAGGACCCTGAAGTCACTAGACTTCAAACCCTATATCAGCACTAAGAATATTCTGAAAGCAGAGCAAAAGAGAACACTGATCAAGGAATAAGAATCCAGCACATCCCCGGGCAGGGATGGCTGAACTCAAAAAACAAGGTAAACAACACCAAAACTAATAAGTTCGATAGCAGAGCAAAAACTTATCTTTGGGAAGCAGGAATTAGACTGGTCTCCAAGAATCCAGCAGAGAAATCACCAGCCACTCAGAAGGGCGTTGGCTGCCTTATATCCAATCTGAAGTTCCTGTTACCAAGTCACAATCCACCTGATCAGGTGTCTGGTTTCTTTCATCCAAATCAGCCTCACTACCTTCCTTCACCAGAAGAGGGAGATCCTCGGACACAAAAGGTGAATGGACAGATGAGCTCACAACAGAAAATAATAAAATTAAAAAAATTTATTTATTTCCATTTTCCCATTAGGGTTAGGGCTAGGGTTAGGGCTGAGCTAGGGTAAGGGGGGGTTGGGGTTAGGGTTGGAGTTAGAATTGGTGGGTTTCCACCGTTTAGGCGCATCAGGTGCTCTCCAAATGCAACATGGTGTCTGATCTCAATTCCAGCCAATTCTGCATTGAAAAAGTCAAATGGTGTCCTTCCCTTCCAAGCTCTGCCATGCGCCCAAACAGTGTTTTACCCCCACATATGGGGTAACAGCCTACTCAGGACAAATTGCAAAACAACTTTTGTGGTCCTATTTCTCCTCTTGCCCTTAGGAAAATAAAAAATTGGGGGCAAAAATATGATTTTTTTATTTTCACGCCCCGGCGTTATAAACTTCTGTGAAGCCCTTGGGGGTTCAAAGTGCTCACCACACATCTAGATAAGTTCCGTAGGGGGTCTACTTTTCAAAATGGTGTCATTTGTGGGGGGTTTCCACTGTTTAGGTACATCAGGGGCTCTCCAAAGGCAACATGACACCTGCAGAGCATTCCATCAAAGTCTGCATTCCAAATCGTCACTACTTCCCTTCCAAGTCCCGACGTGTGTCCATACAGTAAAATGGTGTTGTAAAAATGAGAAATCGCTGGTCAACTTTTAACCCTTATGGCTTCCTAACAAAAAAAAATTTTTGTTCCAAAATTGTGCTGATTTAAAGTAAACATGTGGGAAATGTTACTTAAGTTTTTTGTCTGCCATATCTCTGTGATTTAAGGGCATAAAAATTCAAAGTTGGAAAATTGCAAAATTATCAAAATTTTCGCCAAATTTCCATTTTTTTCACAAATAAACGTAAGTTATATGAATTAAATTTTACCACTAACATGAAGTTCAATATGTCACAAGAAAACAACGTCAGAATCACCGGGATCCATGGAAACGTTTCAGAGTTATTACCTCATTACAGTGGTCAGAATTGTAAAAATTGGCCCGGTCATGAACCTGCAAACCACCCTTGGGGGTAAAGGGGTTAATTTTTTGAGATTTCCCATCCTTCCTGGACAATTTTGTCCTTAAGGATATCCAGCCATTGAATCCCTCCAATTCTCTTTCTGAATCCCTTAAAGTCTACCTTTCTGAAACCTAACCTTGATGTCTGAGTCTTCACAGGTCTTCCTCCTCTAGTTATCCAAAATTCTAAAATAGCATGGTCGCTACCTCCTAGGGTCCCAGCCACTTTACCTCCTCAACCATTTCCTCCCTATTTATAAGGATTAGATCCAAGGTATCAGTTCCTCTTGCTTTCTCCCCTACCTTTTGGAAGATAAAGTTGTCAGCAAGAGAGGATAAGAATTTCCTTGACCTGTTAGTTTTGCCTGAAAGAGATTCCCAACAAATGTCAGGATAGTTGAAATCTCCCATGACAACTATGTCATATTTTTTGGAGAACTTGGCCATTTGATGTATAAAGAGGTCATCCATATCTTCAGCTTGCAATAAAAGCCTGCAATGGTGTCCTTTCCATTGTTCTGTCCTTGTATTCTTACCCAAAAAGTTTTCACAGAACTACCAGTCTCTGAAGCTTCAATCTCTGTGCAGATATACGCACTTCTAACACACAACGCGACACCTCCTCCTCATTTGTCAAGTCTGTTTCTAGCAAATAAGTTGTATCCTTCTATCCTTGTATTCCAATCATGTGTAGGGCAGCACGGTGGCTCAGTGGTTAGCACTGCAGCCTTGCAGCGCTGGAGTCCTGGGTTCAAATCCCATTGCAAGGAGTTTGTATGTTCTCCCCTTGTTTGCGTGGGTTTCCTCCGGGCACTCCGGTTTCCTCCCACATTCTAAAGACATACTGATAGGGAATTTAGATTGTGAGCCCCATCGGGGACAGTGCTGAAAATATGTGCAAACTGTAAAGCGCTGCGGAATATGTTAGCGCTATATAAAAATAAAGATTATTAAAGATTATTATGTGTATTGTCCCACCAAGTTTCAGTGATTCCAATGACATCATATTTATTTTCCTGCATTAGTAATTCCAATTCTCCTTGTTTGTTGCCCATGCTTTTTGCATTAGTATAGAAGCATTTTAGTTTGTGATTGGTTTCTCTTTCTCCAATATTTTTTTGTCTTTATTCTTCCTTTCCACTTCTATTAGCAGAGTTCTCAATAGCATTTGTCAGGTGTATGGCTTTTTCTGGCCTTTTGCTTCCCTTCCCACATTGTTCTAGTTTAAAGTTCTCCTGATGAGTGTAGCAAGGGAACTTGCAAATACATGTTTTCCAGTCTTCGTAAGGTGCACCCCATCTCTAGCAAGTAGTACATTGTGTAGGTAATTCACTCCGTGATCCAGAAACCCAAATCCTTGCTGACGGCACCATCGACGTAGCCAGTTGTTCACCTGCAGAATCTTATTCCACCTCCTTGTTCCATGGCCATCCATAGGGAGGATGGAAGAGAAGACCACCTGCGCTCCCAGTTCTTTCACTTT
This sequence comes from Dendrobates tinctorius, assembly GCF_039654945.1. Taxonomy (NCBI): domain Eukaryota; kingdom Metazoa; phylum Chordata; class Amphibia; order Anura; family Dendrobatidae; genus Dendrobates; species Dendrobates tinctorius. The sequence goes on from NW_027361829.1 coordinate 59,462,472, forward strand.
CTTACCTAAGTTTTCAAAGTCACTGCAGATGTTTTCCAGGTCGTTTCTTGCTGTGTCATTTGTCCCCACATGTATTAGCAGGAATGGGTAGTCATCTGTAGGTCTGAAGAGTCCTGATATCCTGTCAGACATCTTTAATTTTTGCACCTTTAAGACAGCACATTTCTCTTGAGATTATATCCGGTCTGCAGATAGTGGCCTCTGTTCCTCTCAACAGGGAATCCCCCATGCCCACCACTCTCCGTTTCTTCTCCACAACATTTTTCTTTCTCCATCCAGGAGGATTCTGAAGGTGTACAAGGTTGCTGTTTGTGGGCAAAGTCTTATCCTGATGTAGTTCTTTATCGTTCTCCTGCGTAAGAGCCTGGTACTGGTTCCTTAGCAGTATGCGCACTGACTGCCTCCCTATCCTCCTGCTTCTCTGGGTCACATGTTTCCATTCCTCTCTTCAGGTGCAATTTGAATTTCTGCTCTTTCTGTAACATGAAGAAACAATTCTGCTCTGTCTAAGAACTCTTCACCTTCCTTAATGATCTTCAATGTAGCTAACCTCTCTTCGAGATTTTGCAACTTTTCCTCCAACAGGGACACAAGCTTGCATTTGTGGCATGTGAAGTTTGGCTTTTCCACTGGTAAGTCTGTTAACATGTAGCAAGAAATGCAGCTCACCAAATGGCTCCTGGCCTCTTACATATTGTTAAAGAGATTTCAAAGCGATGAAAAATGAGCCAAAATTTGCGCACCTATCAGCGCGCGGTTTACCGATTTCCTCTTTTTAGCTGCAACGGCCAAAATCTAGTGATTGTTGAGCTCGCGGAGACTCTTCACTTATCCCAGAAGGCACTGGGAATATGCAAATTCTCTCCTCAGGACTCTTCCCCTGGTTTAGAGGCTGTGTATAGAGAACAGTAAGGCGCTGCAGGTGGAGGTTGTGCATAAGGCCACATTCAGACATTCAGTATTTGGTCAGTATTTTACCTTAGTCTTTATAAGCCAAAACCATGAGTGGGAGAAAAATACATAAGTGGTGACGTGTTTCTAATAAACTCTTCCTCTGATTGTTTTATTCCAAGTTTTAGCTTACAAATACTGAGGTAAAAATACTGACCATATAACATGTAAACTAAGTCTAAAGGAGAAAAGTGTGGTGCTGCACAGGAAGTAGTATGTGCAATATAATCATAGCTTGTTATAACTATCCACAGTTAGTTACTATGCCCGGGCAACGCCGGGCAATTCAGCTAATTAGCAATAAATTTGGAGACTGGAGTTTTTAGTTCGTAACCAATACCAATTAGGGCTCATGAAAAACACTATTTTCAGTTCGAGTGCGAACATAGAAAACACACTCGGACCAATGATATTCTATGGGGCCATGCAGATGTCCGATTTTTTTCTCTTTGGACAGAGTTGGACGGTGAGAAACAAATTACAGCACGTCAAAATTTGAATCAATATTCGGAACACACTCGGCCATGAATGTCAATGAGTCAGTGGAAAATATTGAACTGCACTGGGATGACATCATAGACTGAAAGAAAGGAGAAGATGGAGAAATTTTTTGCTCCATCTTCTCCTCAGCCAAGAAAATAGAATCACATTCTGATTAAACTCTTATCAGAGTGTGACTTGCATAATTGACCACAAATGTTGTAATAGTTGATTGACTACTAAAATTCAAGTAAGGACTAGATGTGTTTCTTGAAAAAAATATATTATAGGTTATGGGCACTGGATTCTGCAAAGGGTCATTGATGCAGGGAACTAGTCTGGCTGCCGTATGTGGAGTGGGTAATGAATTTTTCCCTTAATATGGAGCTGTTAGTGACTGCCCCATAGGGGTTTTACCTTCCTCTGGATCAACAAGTTTGGATATTGGTTCAACTTGATTGACTTAAGTCTACCTTCAACCTTAAAAACTATTAAGCTATGAAACAAAACTTGTAGCCTAAAACTTAAAAATCCTTTTGGAACTCAACGTAACAGGGAAATATGATTTGCTAATGTTGATAAAGTTTATCTTTGCAGTTCTTTTTCTTTATTATTTGAAGAATTTTTGACACATTCATTTTTGCTATAATACAAGGTCTACACAAATCTCTTACTGTATTTGCAATATTTCTATAGTTTGGGTGCACATAAAATATTTTTTATATTTGTCATGTTTGGTAAATTATCATTTGTTTTTGTAGGTGCTCATCTCGTATGGTAACTGACAGCTATCTAATGTCTACGGCCAAGTTCCTGCATAGTGACTGGGCATATTGTACAATGTTACCACCGACTGTACAATTATCCTTAGTGGATAACAGCATGAATGTAAATGCCACATACTGAATATCTGACACTAGAAAGTCTGCTAAAGATATGCAAGCTGTATTTTTAATCAAATATTACTTGAATTTATGAAATTTTCTTTTAAACATTGTTTGGGCAATATTTGGAATGGTAAGGGCCCCGTTACTTAGAAACCCGATGTGTACCTTGGTTACCAGCTCCCTGCATCAGCGCGCTGGTAACTAAGGTACACATCAGGTTTCTAAGCACCGCCCGGTGCTTAGAAACCCTGTGTTTACTTTATTTACCAGCGCGCTGATCGCTGGTCTCCCGCCTGTCACACGATCGCTGGTGAGATCGCTGTTGCGTCACAAAACTTGTGACTCAGCAGCGATCTCGCTAGCGAGATCGCTGTGTGTGACGGGGGCTTAAGTCTCGAGCAGTATTGATACTGACTTGCTCACTTACACATTTTAATGAGAGCTGCTGAGATAATCAATTGTACGGTTTGATTCAATTAACTAGCGTCCCATCACTTCAGCAGATGGCTCGAACCATTTGACTTTTATGAGGAGCCTTCTACGGAGCATAAAAGTAATTGAAAGAACGTACTGGTATGCACTTGATGTATTCAAACGTAAACGAGAGATAATCTGAAGATGCCTGATAAATATGGAGATAAATGCAGGCAGCTGTTTAGCAGCATGTACTTTTTTGGCTTTTGGCTTGTGCTTTCGGAAAAAAAAATCAATATACTTTTGTAATGAAAGTGATATCAATACCATAATGTAATTTTAGTTTATTTTATAAACTATTCACGACTATGAATGTTAATATAGTGTATTACCAATATTTAGTGTGATTAATATTGAGTACAAACTTTGGTTTTCAGGATACAATGTGTATGAAGAGTTAGAAAATAATATAATTTGTTTTCTTTCCAGATTACGGGATCTGTAAATGAAACACTAGACTGTCCCTGGCTAACCTCAGAGTTATTCCCTAACAGATTCATGAAGTTGTAAAGACTAGCAATTTCTATATGGAATATTTAGCAATAGAACTTGCCATACTGGACAGTCTGCTAACTTAATGAAGTGCCTTCATCCTCTCACATAGAGGTGCCTGAACACTTTCCTTGTAGGCCATACTATTTTTTTCATTGTCAGAATTACAACAGTTCATCATGAGCTTCATGAAATGGGTTTCCATGAAACCACACACAAACTTTAGATTTTGTATGCATTTCCAGTGGTGCTCTTTTGGTGATATATGAAATACTGGGTATGTCATATGCCGGCTTCCTGACGATGCAAGCTCGGCTTGGAAACCGATCATGCATATCTGCGAAAGATGGTGGCTGTGATAATTTGCCATCATCTACCTCTAACAGCCGCACGTGGAGCCGAGTTCCTCCCACAGCTGTTAACTAGGGATGAGCGAGCACTGTTGTATTCGGACTCGCTGTACTCGTTACAAGTTCCTCCTAATACTCGCGTACTAGTAACGAGTACCGAGTCCAATGTAAGTCTATGGGAAATGCGATTAATGGGCAAGGACAGGGAATGTGCCAGGCTATGCGGGACTGTGCTGGCCTGTGCCAGACTGTGCGAAGTCTGTGCCGTGCTGGACTGTGCAGGGCTTTGCAGGTACTGTGCGGGACTGTGCTGGGCTGTGTGGGACTGTGGTGGGCCGTGCTGGGCGGGACTGTGCAGGGCTGTGTGGGGACTGTGGGGGACTGTCCTGGGCTGTGTGGGACTGTGGTGGGCCATGCTGGGCTGTGTGGGACTGTGGTGGGCCGTGCTGGGCTGTGTGGGACTGTGGTGGGCCGTGCTGGGCTGTGTGGGACTGTGGTGGGCCGTGCTGGGCTGTGTGGGACTGTGGTGGGCTGTGCTGTGGGGGACTGTGCTGGGCTGTGGGACTGTGGTGGGCCGTGCTGGGCCTGTGCCGTGCTGTGCGGGACTGTGCAGGGTTGTGCGGGGACTGTGCAGGGATTGTGCGGGCTGTTGCGAATATTGCGAGGCGAGTAGTGAAATACTCGTGAGGATTCGAGTACCGAATTACTCGCCGAGTACCGAATCCTCACGAGTATGCTCACTCATCCCTACTGTTAACCTGTTAAATGTAATTACAGCAAGTAGGTAGCAGGACATGTCATTCTATGCGCCCACTGGGAACCTCCCAGCAAGCAGTAATTCCTGATTGCTTCTTGTGTGTGGCATGGAGATGCTTTTCAGATTAAGTGCTGCTGTCCAGGCACTAAATTACAGAGCAGGAAGAGAGGTTGTGTAAAGGTCATAGCCTGCTAAAAGGGGACATGGTTAAGGAAAAAAGTAAAAAATGTTTCAGTGGCATGTTCGTGTGTCACACAGAATCTTCCACAAAAGGGTTGTGAAAAAGTATGTGTTAACATTTTGGAAACTGTTTAAAGAAAGCTTTGGAAGACATTGAAACAATAAATAAGTTCAGATGAACACCAATATCCGAACTTTATTAGAAATTACATGACTATCTAAAGCAAGGTTAGAAAAAATTTCTAGAAAAACTTTCAATATATTACTGTCCACAATTTTTGGATTAAATGGAAACAATTACAACAAACTTTGCATAAATCAGTAGTACAAGTAAATATTGAAAAAACAACAAGTTTGTAATATATCTTATCAGAAATGTCTGCTAACAACCCAAATCTGGAGGTGCTAAGGGGAGCTGCATGGAAATTACAACCTTTACTACAAAAAGATGCCCGATTAAAATCCATTTTTCCAGACCCCCCACTGCTGTGTTTTAGGCAGCCCCCAAATTTAAGAAGCATCATTGTCAGAAGCTCCCTGTCCTCTCCAACAGCTGCAGGAACCTTTCCTTGCAACCAGAAAAAATGTAAAACCTGTCGATTTATAATGACCACGGACAAGATAAAGATCCCCAATTCACATCAGGACTACAAGATCCCAGGTACTTTCAGCTGCATTACATCTAATGTGGTGTACTTAATTATTTGTACTAAATGTCCAACTGGGGGTCTTTATGTGGGGGAGACAGGGCAAAAGCTTAGAACAAGGATGAATGCTCGTCACACAATAAGAGAAAAAAGAATGGATCTACCTGTGGCAAAACATTTCTGTATCCCTGATCACAGCAACGTGGATATGAAATTACTGGTATTGAAAGGTAACTTCACATCTCAGAGAGAGAGACGAGTTTGGGAGTACAAATTTATGACGAACTTTGACACTCTCAGTGCTGGAATGAATGTGTTGCATGGATTTATGTCTTTTTACATCAATTAAGGAATTTTCTTTTAAAACCTTGTGGGGGCATCACAACACAGAACTAGACCCCAATCAGAGGACCATAAAACATCCGGACTCCTTATCTATGAACTGGTCCAATGTTTATATTTATGTTTCTCCCTCTCCCATATTGATAGTTCTGCTTCACGTCACTTGTCCTATCTATTGCATTTTTTCTAGGCTGTATTGTGCATAAATATGTGACTTCAGATTTTGTATTAGTCTAGCCTGATGAAGAGACCTGAGTAGTCTCGAAAGCTTGCAATGTGTTACCATCTTTTCTGTTAGCCATTAAAAGGTATCAACTACTGAGGACTCTCAATCCTGAATATTTTTCACTGATGAAACACTTTTCCCTTCTCTGTCTCCTAAACTCACCACTCGCTGTTGAAAAAACAACTCTGTCATGCCCAAGACAAGATGAACTGCCACCTTAGTGAGATGGGGATTACACTTCCAATTATACGCTATGGGAAAAGAATGAGTGAAGAATAGAGTGAGGAAACAGGCAAAGGAGAGACACAGAAAGATCATGCTCGACTTTCTAACAATTCATTTTTCCTCACCCCAAAGCTGGATTCTTATCTACACTTATTAGTACTGCTGTGTAATTTCCCCCATGCTACTGCTGCCTTTGACCGTATGTTCAGGAATTAAAAGCAGTTTTCTCTGTGTACCATACCCTGAAATAGAGAAATCATAGCATCTAGTTTTACTACCAGCTCACAGTTAATTGCAAATTTAGCAATATAACCTGCAGAAAGAATATGAGGTGAAAATGCAGAATACAAGTTACATAATGGTCATAAATGGTGTTATTCTTAATGTAGACATGCATGATAACTTATAATGAATAGTTACTTAAAAGTATAGTAGCTATTTAAAGCTTCTATAATCCGCTGCTAGCAGTAAACTACATAGAAGGGATAAGAATAGATTTAATTTAAATATCGCTGTATCCAAGTGAATTCCCCACTCCTTAAGAAAAAATTAATTTATGTCAATATTCCAGACGCAATCACATGAACTGCTGAAATATGCCTAGTAAATGTTTCTGCTTACAGATGATCTTTTCTGTAACTTATGGTCTACATATCATCTTTGGAAGTTAAATTGTTAATCCCAAATAAAATACAAGGATATATGTTGGTCCATTCAAAACAAAAATTAAAAAAAGTTTATATGATTTAGAACTGCTCCAAATCACTAGACTACGAAAATAGGTAAAGGAAATATATACTTCAACCACAAAGTCAATGGCCGACCAAACCCAAGTTGAATTGATACAATTTACTTTGATAAATATGCCATGATTTTGCTTTATACTCCATGAAACGGATATGGAATAAAATATTACTTATTTTGTACAACACTAAACTGAGCCAAGAGTTGAAAATATTGCTTTAATGCAAAAAATAAAACTCTGCACGTGATGGAGCTGTAAAAGAAAGGATTAGAAACTCTCGAGATAAGCAAAACAACATTTGAAAATTAATAGCTTGGAGACTGCAGTAAAACAGGAAGATCTTGACATTTTCTCATTTATCGAAAAATCTCTTTAAGTATGAGCAGAACTATTTTTAATTAAACGGATAGTACTTAAGGCTAATCCTCTATTGGATACCAGTTGTGCAAATAGAAAAGGCAAATGCCTGCATCGGAAAACAAAATAAGACAATAAAAACCAACGAAGGAAAGAGAAGCTGAAGCTCTTATTATCTGCTGGTTGCTTTACGCTTCACTAGAAAAGTTTCAATTGTCAAAAATGTGTAGTGGGATAATGAAAGCATTGGTATGCGCTGAACTGTCATGTCTGTTTCAAATATAAGAAAAGGAAGAACAGAAAAAAATATTTTATCAGGGTGAGTTATAAGTCTTAAAATGCCAAATGGTTAGAAATGCCAGTCTACTGCTGCCTATTTGTGAATTTAGTTGCCAATTTTGTAAGTGGTGTTAAGCGAGTTATGTAAGGGCACAGGTCAGGACTTTATACTATATAGTTATGAATAAGATACGCTAAGAGATAGATTAGTAATCTACCCATCCCAACCTAACAAAGCAAAACGGTTTTCCTCTGGCTATAGCACTACAGTAGAACATAAGCGGTTTCTAGTATGACAGCTCAGATTCATTGATATTTCTGAAACTTAGCCGCAACATCTCGCACATTTGATATGACCAATCATTCCTGCATTGCTGTAATCAATGGTGGTAGGACAAGTCGCAGCAAGCATTTCTTCAGCTAGGGCAAAAAAAACAAGTTTTTGCTCTAAATAGAAGTAGGAATACTCTATCCAAGGTAGTTTGGTGGTGCCAACAAGTCATGTTCAAGTGGAGACTAAATTCACACAAAAGCTAATTTGGGATGTGACTGTGTACAGCTCTGTGCACTTGTCTCAATTGTGAATGGCACTATGTGTAATTTGAAGCTTTCATTTTGTCATCCACAAAACAAACAAGACAACTGCATTTTGCTATTAACACACGGAACCGAGGTTCTAAAATTGCTCATGTTAATTGGCTTATTGACTTACATTAGCCTGTATGCTGTGTGCTTTTACAGTGGACATACAAACTGTCTCTTCAGAGAGGAAGAGGACTTCAACTATAGTGCCAACTAATGGAAGAAGCAATCCTACAAGTATGGCTGGTTATCAATTGTAAAAATTGGCCGGATCATTAACATGCAAACAACCCTTGGGTGTAAAGGGGTTAAACATGTTTTTCTGGCTTTCTGGTATAAGCAGTCCCCTGAGCATTTCTGATGACTAAAAGCGAGAGACTCTAGGAAGAATATAACTTCATTTTCTCTCCATAACTAGCCGAACATGTTTAAATTGCAGTTTAACAGCAGATTATCACTATATTTGAAGATAATTAGTGTTTTTGTAGCTGAAACCAAGCCAAAATGTGAAGACTAATACTGAAGCAATTATATATGAAGTCGTTTGTTAAAAATATATAAAAAGTAAAGTTTCTCACAGCACCAGTTTGACACATATAAGTAGTCTTACAGGCCACATAATGCTTCCTGAAAAAATAAATATGCAATAGCTTTTTCACAAAGGATGAGAATATGGACTACAGTGTCAACAACAGTAAGCAGCAATCCTAAAAACCATTATTGATGCTGTAAAGTGCTTTGCCACATTACTTAGGACAACAAACCAAAAGTTTTATTTGCAGACTTGTGTTCCAAGTTTTTTTGCCCCTCATCAGTGCAAAGTAAGAGAACTGGATGGTAGGAGAGTTACCCTGCTTTGTACTGGTGAGAGGTCAAAAATCGTGAAACACGTGCCTGCAAAATGCTTAGGGTTTGATTTTCTATCCTCCTTCATGTGGCAAGGTTTATAAGGGTTGATTAGACATTGGTGGACACCTGGATGTTTGGGTTCAGCTGAACAGTTACAAAAAGTTTCGGTACCAGAACAATACCCAGACCCCATTCACTTGAATGATGGGGCTCAAACTCAAGTGTTTGCCACGCTGTCATGCGTATGACAGCGCGGCAAACAACGCTTCTGATCAGCAGTAAAATCATCACTGCCGGTCAGCGAGTCATGGTTCCCATGCTGTCAAAAGACAGTGTGAGGCCGCAGCTGTGATCGGACGTATAAAGTTTACCTCTGGTCACTGGTGTCGGCTGATGGGACTAATAACAGTGTGTGCAGGAGTGGTTGATGGGAGTATTCATCAGCTGGCGCATGCGCTATAAATAAATATTTTAAAAAACCCAATATACTGTAGGTTCCCCTGTATTTTTGACAACCAGCCAGGCAAAACTCACAGCTGGGGGCTGCAACCCTCAGCTGTCAGCAAGGCTGGTTATCAAGAATAGAGGGGTCCCCACTCGGATTTTTTAAATTATTTAAATAGATAATTTAAAAAAAAAATAAGGCATGGCGTCCCCCCATTTTTTACAACAAGCCAAGCTCCAGCAGACAGCCGAGGGCTGGTATTCCCAGGCTGGTAAGGGGCCATGGATTCCCCCCAGTCTAGAAATGGCAGCCCGCAGTTGCCCAGAAAACATGCATCTACAGCTCTGGCGAAAGTTAAGAGACCACTTCCAAATATTCAGATTGTCTGATTTTTCTCTTTACAGGTGTATTTTTGAGTAAAATGTAAATTGTTTTTTTAGTCTACAAACTTCTGACAACATGTGTCCGAATTTCCAAGCAATACATTTTTACTTTTTTTTCTAAAAAGGAGAAATGGTCAAAATTAAAAAAACCGTGCTTTAAGACATCAAATAATGCAAAGAAAACAAGTTCGTAATCATTTAGGAACAACAATACTAATGTTTAACTCAGGAAGAGTTCAGAAATCAATATTTTGTGGAATAACCATGATTTTTAAAAATAGCTTTTGTGCATAGAATCATAGATTTGGAAGAGACCTCCTGGGCCATCTGGTCCAACCCCCCTGCTCAAAGCAGGATTTGCTAAATCATCCTAGACAGATGTCTGTCCAGACTCTGTTTGAAGACTTCTATTGAAGGAGAGCTCACCACCTCTCGTGGCAGCCTGTTCCACTCATTGCTCACTCTGTCAAAAAGTTTTTTCTAATATCTAATCTGTCTCCTCCCATTCAGTTTCATCCCATTGCTTCTAGTCTTTCCTTGTGCAAATGAGAATAAAGATGGTCCTTCTACAATGTGACAGCCCTTGAGATATTTGTAGACAGTGATTAAGTCTCCTCTCAGTCTTCTCTTCTGCAAGCTAAACATTCCCAAATCCTGCAACCTTTCCTCATAAGACAGGGTTTGCAGACCGGTCACCATTCTGGTCGCTCTTTTCTGAACTTGCTCCAGTTTGTTGATGTCTTTTTTAAAATGTGGTGCCCAAAACTGGACACAGTATTCCAGATGAGGTCTGACCAAAGAGGATTAGAGGGCAATAATGACTTCACGTGATCTAGACTGTATGCTTCTGTTAATACATCCTAGAATTGCATTTGCCTTTTTTGCTGCTGCATCACACTGCTGACTCATATTCAGTCTGTGATCTATTAGTATACCCGTCTTTTTCACATGTGCTGTTGCTTAGCCCTATTCCTTCCATTCTGTGTATGCCTTTTTCATTTTTATTTCCCAGATGTAGTACTTTGCATTCTTCCCTGTTAAAAACCATTCTGTTAGTTGCTGCCCACTGCTCCAGATTATTTATATCTTTTTGAATCCTCTCTCTCTTCTGAAGTATTAGCTATCCCTCCTAGCTTTGTGTCATCAGCAAATTTAATTCGTTTACCCTCAATTCCTTCATTTACATTGTTGATAAAGATGTTGAACAATACAGGGCCCAGGACAGAGCCCTGTGGTACCCCACTCGAGAAATTCTTCCAACTGGATGTGCAACCATTTACGACCACTCTTTGGGTCCAATCACTAAGCCAGATATGAATCCACCTAACAGTTGCCTTGTACATTCCATACTTAGCCATTTTTTCAATAAGGATTGTGTGAGATACTTTGTCAAATGCTTTGCTGGTCAAGATATACTATATCTACAGCATTTCCCTGATCCACCCAATCAGTGATTCTGTCATAGAAGGAAATTAAGTTAGTCTGACATGACTTATTTGTTACAAACCCATGCTGACTCGGTTTAATCACTTCATTCTTATCCAGGTACTTGCATACATGTTGTTTAATAATTTGTTCTTTTCTTTTCAATTATCTTTTTATTGATCAAAAGATAACACCACATAGAAATAACCAATTTAAGGTAACATGGATTGTAATGGTGTAAAACATTTAGCAAATGCAAAATACTTTCATTTATGAAAGAGTAGAACTAACAATAGAGATGAGGGGGAAGAGAGCTGTAAAGAAAATGGGTGAAAGAGAAGGAAAGAGAGAGGCGGGGGGGAGGGAAAGTAGAGGAGAGATAGAGTAAGTGTTCCGAAACATCACAGACCAAGTTTCGAGTTAATCAAATATTCATACTTGTAGAGGCTTGAGGGTTGATCTATACAATCTCAGCCATACGATATAGTTGGTCAATTTTTGTCAGCAGTTGATGAGAAGTGGGTATCTGGGTTGTACCCCAGCAAGTCAGGATTAGGAGTTTGGCCACAGCTATAATATTGTGGACTAAGGTGGGAGCCTTCTTGTGTTTGAATTATATAGGGAGGTTCAGCAGAGCCGTCTCGGGTGTCAGTGACACTGGGGACTCTGCGATATCTCTGATGAATTTCTCTGTTGCTGCCCAAAAGGGTCGGAGGACAGGGCAAGTCCACCATATGTGAAGGTAGTCACCCCCCTCTTCCTCACAACGCCAACACCTAGACCGAGCTCCCGACCACCAGGTACAAGTCTGTGCCGGTGTAATGTACCATTGTGTAACTATTTTAAAAGCGTTTTCTTGGGTTTTCTCGTAGCTCTTTGGGCCGTGAGAATGCATATTGATATTGTCTATTTGTGATTGTGTGAATTTGTATCCTAGGTCTTTTTCCCAGAGGGCAATGTATGCTCTTTTCAGGGATATGTCTTTAGATAAGAGTGTCTGGTAAATTGTAGAGAGGACGTGGGTTGGTCTTGATACTCTGGAGCAGAGAGCTTCTAAATTGTAGAGAGGACATGGGTTGGTCTTGATACTCTGGAGCAGAGAGCTTCATATTGGTGTAAGCTTGCGTGGATTATCCAGGCAATATTGTATACGTGTCAATAGCTCTCTCAAAGAAATATAGTGGAGAAAAGTGGCGCTCGAGGGGGCCAAGAGATCACTCAATTCAGTCAGCGGAAGGAGTGCCCCATCTGCCATTATCTGATCAAAGAAGATTTGTCTCAATTTCTGGGCTAGGTCACCTCCCTCCCTTAATGCATCCAGAGATGGAGACAAGGCGTCGGATAGTTTCAATAGTGGGGACGAGGGGGGTACCAGGAGGGTGTGGAAGCTCGACCAAACCCTGAGCAAAGCCAGAGAGAGGGGGTTGTTGGGGAGAAAGGGATTCCAACCCCTAGTATATGTCAACAGAAGAGACCTAAGGGGTATAGGAGATAGAATGTTTTCTATGTTGACCCAATGTTTGTCACTAGAATTCCTAATCAGGTCCACTGATCGAGAAAATACCACTGCATAGTAAAAGCTTTTGATGTCGGGGGCTCCCATTCCCCCTCTATGTTTTGGCAATGATAGTGTGCGCAAGTTAATGCAGGGTCTTGCGCCCCTCCAGATGTATTTGAAAAATAAAAAGTTCACTCTAGCGAGGAAATAGTTTGGTACATGTATGGGTAGAGTTGAGAATAGGTATGTGAATTTAGGAAGGATCAAGCTTTTTAGAAGATTCTTCCCGTCCATGACAGAAAAGGGTCTCTCCACGATTTAATAATGGACTGCACCCTGTCCAGTAAGGGATAATAGTAAAGGTGCTGTCACACTTAGCGATGTACCAGCGATATGACGCGGTCAGGATCGCTGGTGCATCGCTAAGTGGTCGCTAGTGAGCTGCCACACAGGCAGATCTCACAAGCGACATCGCTGGGGACAGGGGTCGCTACTTACCTGTCACACTAGGCGATCCTGACGTCCTCCCGCCCACGTCCATGCTCGTCTCTCCACAGGAAGCCCAGCAGGAAGCTGACGCTGAGAAACAGTCCAGGACGTTCTCGTGCGATCAGCGATAATCAGCAGGGGAGCGGGTCGTAGGTAAGTATCAGACATAGCGATATCGCTAGCAATGTCGCTATAACGTCACAAGTTATAGCGATATTGCTAGCGATATCGCTTAGTGTGACAGGCCCTTTAAGCTGGAAAAGTTCTTCATCAGATCTAGCTAATTTTATACCTAGGTAAGTAATATATCTACTAGGACAGGCAAAAGGGTAGAGCTCCTTCAAATTATCCAGCGTGTGGGCGGGCACATTTAGGTCTAGAGCTTCCGATTTTGACGCATTCATCTTAAAGTTTGTGAGGTTGCCATATTCCTCAAGAATTCCCAGTAAGACAGGAAACCCTCTTAGCGGATTCGTCATCAAAACCAACAAGTCGTCAGCCAAAGCCGCTGACTTATGGTGATTATTACCAATTTTGATGCCCTCAATCTCTTTACTTTGCTGGATTGCACACAACAGCGGCTCCATCGCTAGTATGAAAAGGATCGGAGAAAGAGGACATCCTTGTCTTGTTCCGTTTTGGATGGTGAATGCGTCTGTCAGGGAACCATTGACTCTAATACGTGCAGTAGGGTCTCTATACATTTTCATAATGGCCGAAACTAATGGTAAGGGGAAGCCAAAGCAGGTCAATGCCTCTCCCAGATAAGCCCAGTCCACCCTGACAAACGCCTTTTCAGCATCAGTCCCAAGAAGCACCAAGGGAAGATTTTTTTGTTTTGCAAAATACATGAGATGAAGTATTTTGCATGTGTTATCCCTTCCCCCATCCCCTCCACAAAGCCTGTTTGGTTTAACAAGATTAATTCTGGCAAGAATTTTGCGATTCTTTGTGCAATCATACTAACGAACATCTTTAGGTCAACGTTTAACAAGGAAATCGGTCGATAGCTGCTGCATAATTCAGCATCTTTACCTTCCTTGTGTATTAATGAAATTCTGGCTTCCAGAGCCTGAGTAGGGAAAAAGCTACCTCCTAGCATAGAATTGCAAACATTTAACAGTCGTGGGAGGAGGATCGAGGGGAAGGATTTGTAATAAAAGGAGGAAAGGCCATCAGGGCCCGGCACCTTGCCCGACGGGCATCTCGACAGGGTGGACCGGAGCTTGTCCAACCAAAAAGGTTCGACTAACCGCTGCTGCTGTGAATCCGAGAGTTTTGGTAATTCTAGATGGGTCAGGAAGGACACTATGGATTGTCTCCTCCTGGGAGGACTCAGGTCGGCACAAATTATAAAGTTGCTTATAATAGTTTAAAAATTCCGATTTTATCTGGTCATAGTCAAAGGTGCGCGAACCTCTCGGATTTTTAATCGAGTGAATATATGTGTGAGCTTGACGCTGTCGTTTTTTGGAGAGCATGAGTTTAGATACCTTGTCCACATGTATAAACATTTTGGTCCACCAGGAGGAATACCATTTTGCAGACTGTAAGTTAAGCATATCTTTTAGGCGTTGATTTTTCTGGGATAATTGGGTTAGTGTTTGAGATTGTTTGTTTTTTATGTTGAGTCTCAAGATCAGCTATTTCAGCATATAAAGTGTTTATCTGTTGTGGTTTTTGTTTGTGTAGGTATGAGGAGATTGGTATCAATTCTCCTCTGATAACGGATTTGTGGGTTTCCCATAGGATCGGGGCTGACACATCCCCATTGTTGTTTTGGTCAAAGTAATGGTTAAGTGTCTTGGTTATACGGTCACGCGTTGAGGGAGTGTTCAGAACCGATTTGTTAAGTCGCCAACATCTACAGGGAGCAAAGGGTTTGATCAATGTCATTTCTACAGTTACTATTGAGTGATCTGAGAAAACATTAGGTAATATATTGGACCTTTTTGCATTAGGAAGGTAGTTTTAGGTATAAAGATATAGTCTAGTCTATGGTAGTACCCATGAGGGTGTGAGTAAAAAGTAAAGTCTCGGTCATTTGGGTGTAGGTATCTCCAAATGTCTATTATTTGTGAAGAGTGGATCCGTTGTTTTATTCTAATAAGATCTCTGAGGGAAATTGCACTTTTCTTTTTCATTGTGTCTATTAATGGTTCGAGCACAACATTTAGGTAACCTCCTATAATAAGGAGACTTTCTCTAAAATCGTCTTTTTTTTCAGTGTCGCTAACAACCATTTCAGGAGTTTCTTGTTAGGGGCGTACAGACTGCAGATCGTAACTAAATTCCCCGCCAATAGGCCCTTGACCAGTAGATATCTCCCCATAGGGTCAGACAAGATTTTTTGCATCTGAAAGGGCAGCCCCCTCGCTATCGCTACCGAGACACCCCTCGAGCCTGCCTGAGTGGTGGTGGCATGTAACCATGTGTCATACTGAGCTCGCTCAAAATTGGGGATTTTTTTTGGTTTAAAGTGGGTTTCTTGCACTAGTAGAACATCTGCTTTTTGTTTCCTGAGACGGGCCAGTGTATGAAGCCTAGTGACTGGTGAATTAAGGCCATGTGCATTGAATGTGGCAAAGGTAAATACCTTATCACGAGTATCCATGAGTATGAAGGGGGGAGTTGGCAGAAGCCTGTTGGGAAGACGTCCACCGTTGCCTCAGTTGCACCAAGAAGTCTGGATTAGATAGGTATGAAGGATAGAGAATGAAGGGTGTAGAGGGGAAGAGAGACAGGAAGAGGGAGGAAAAAGAAAACAACATAAGTTTCATCTTTTAAACAAGTCTTAACGAACTACTAAAGATTAGGTCAAATAACCTTTCAAACATGTTTGTCAGCAATCAAGGGAGAGAAGAAAAACTACATTGCCTATAGCCTTAGTGAGCATGTACTCTGTGGAAGAATGGGGTGTGGGGGTTAGGGTAGTGAGTAAGGAGGGGTGTGAATGGGGGGGATAAGGATGGGATGGGAGGGAAGTTAGTAAAGGAAAAGATTATGGGAAAACAGCACCTAGAATATCACGAGACTAAAGATACAATAATTATATAACCACTAAGAGCAATGCACAAAAAGAGGAAATAATTCTTGGATCTGGATGGAGACAGGTCACATGTTCATGTTACTTCAATGTCCCCTTTAGATGATGGTGTCTTAGTCGACTTTCTTTTGGGTCTCTGTGCTTTGGGAGAGCCTGCGGTAATCCAAAGGGGAGGTGGTTGTAGAGGCCGGAGAAGAGAAGCCGTGTGGAAAGTCTCTAGGTCAGGATAGGTCTCCAGGCCAATATCTAGAGATTTGCAAACTTTCCTGATGTCGGCGGATGATCTGACCAGAAACCTTTTTTCACCCACGGAAATGGAGATCCCAAAAGGGTAAAGCCAGCGGAAGCCTTTATGAATCAGGGCATCCGTGAATGGTTTAATAAACCAACACTTCCTGAGAGTAGTGGCTGAAAGATCCTGGAACAGACTCAGGTGTGAGCCTTGATAGGTAATCTCCTCCGACTCACGAGATCTGCGCATAATCAGCACATTTGTATGGAAGTCTAGGAAACGTCATAGAACATCTCTTGGGGTTCCCCCTGTTTTGGTTTAGGGTGCAAGGACCTGTGTACTCGTACAAGCTCAGTGTCAGTGGGGTCCCCATCCAGCAGGTTTCCCAAAAATCTCTTTGGCTGCCTTGGCCAGAGCATCAAATACCACAGATTCCAGGAGACCTTTAATTCTAACGTTGTTTCTACGCTCGCGGTTCTCATGGTCCTCCAGAGTTGATTGGATATCATGTAGCTGGTTTTCATGGGCTTTTAAACTGTCAAGGAGACCACAGGTGTGCTATGACATAGCTATTTGGCTTTGTTCCATGTCCTCTAGCCTGTGTCCTTGCTGGGATAGGTCATGCTTAATTTCAGTGAGCTCTTTTCCGATAGGTTTAAGGGCCCTGGACAGGATCTGTTTAATGAAGGAACGTGTTACCAAATTGTCCCTTGAGTCTCTACCTGTGTCAGTGTTGCTTTCAAGATCAGAGTCTGAATCATCCTCTGTACAATGATCTGTATGACCTGGAGATCTAGTAGGGTCAGGTAGAGCAGTTTGCTTCTTCAAAAATTTATGCACATCGGCTTGTGCAATGGATTTCAGGGGCTTGGCTGTGGAACGTTGCATTTTAGCTCCTGATTTCCCCATATTTGTATATAGAAGGCTATAGAATTTTGAAAAATTATAATTTAATCAAGCATCTCCCCTTGCCTGTCGTTAGGGGGCAGTCTAGGTATTCATATCGTCAGTACTGTATAGGCCAGGGAAAGGAAGGCACAATCCTGGTTTGCAAGGAATTATTGCTGGCTATTTGGGGCCAGAGTCATTGTGTGTGAAGGGGGCTGCCTAGTGTGAGTGTGAGACACCAGGTGTTCTTGTATAGCACAGGCAGCAGTAGGCAAGATATAAGTTTTGTCTGAGCGAGCTAGTGGAGACCCAGGGCAAAAACCTGCCAGCAGCAGGGCGTGAGGGGAGGGATAGGGGACTAAGTGTGGCACGGGGTCTCTTATTAAACAGAGTGACTCACCGTACCAGCTGAGTGTCACTAATTCTGATGTGATTCCCTCTTTCCCATACAATCCAGTAGTTTAAATGAAATCTAGTCCCTACCGCACTCCAGCATATGTTCTGTGCCTGGCCTGTATCCCAGCAGCTCCAGAATCCGGTCCCTGCAGAAAAGATTCTAATCCAGGTCTAGGAAGGATGAATATGTCCAGGATTCTTCCTTCTGTATACAGGTGCTTTTCCACGCAGTGTAGAAATCCCACTTCAAGCTCTCATTGCTTCAAGTCTACTGGCTTCTCTGCAAGCAGGATGAGTCAGCAGAAAAGCAAATCAGTTATAACTCCAGTCCAGATAAAACAAAGCTTCCAAATTTTTTGCCAGTTGTCCAGGGTATCCTCCTGAATGATTCTTCAAAAAATCTTGATAATAGAACTTAGTCGCTGGATAAGTTGCTTCAAATAGGTGGCAAAGGGAGAGCTCAGAGCTCAGGCACCCACTATCCGTTTAATAATTTGCTCAAAGATCTTTCCTGGTATAGAAGTCAGACTCACCGGTCTATAGTTGCCTGGGTCCACCTTCTTCCCCTTTTTGAAGATAGGGGACTTCTCCTGTTCTCCAAGAATTTTCAAAGATTATGGAGAGGGGTTTAAAAATTTCTTCTGCTATCTCCTTCAGTACTCTGGGGTGTAATTCATCTGGACCTGGAGACTTGAATTCATTTAGGTTAGCTAAGTGTTTCATCACTATCTTTCTGTTTATAGATATCCTGGATTCTTCTATTCCCTTAATAGGACAGTGAATAACAGTTGGTGTTACATTTCCTTTCTCAGAGAAAACAGATGCAAAATCGGAATTTTTAAAATCTGGCCTTCTCAACATCCTGTCTTATCATTTCATCATTTTCATCCAGTAAAAATCCGATAGCATCTTTGACTTTTCTTTTCCTTTTTACATATCCCCAAAATCCTTTATTATTGCTTTTGACATCTCTTGCAAGCCTCAATTCATTGTCAGCTTTAGATAATCTGTTTTGTGCCCTGCAATTTCTGCAGCCAGCATTATATTCTTCTTTAGATATGCCTCCCTCTTTCCATTTTTATAAACATTTCTTTCTTCCTTTTTAGCATGTGCTTAAGTTCTGTGTTCATCCATCCTGGTTTCCTTAAATGCTTCCTATTCTTCCCTCTTTTCAGAATTAACAATTGTGCTTTGAGAATTTCATTTTTCAAGATTTCCCATCCGTCCTGGACATTTTTTTCATTAAGGATATCCAGCCATTGGATCCTTCCAATTCTCTTTCCGAATCCCTTAATATCTGCGTTTCCGAAATCTAACCTTGATGTCTGAGTCTTCACAGGTCTTCCTCCTCTAGTTATCCAAAATTCTAAAATAGCATGGTTGCTACCTCCTAGGGTCCCAGCCACTTTTACCTCCTCAACCATTTCCTCCCTGTTTATAAGGATTAGATCCAAGGTAGCAGTTCCCCTTGTTTTCTCCCCTACCTTTTGGAAGATAAAGTTGACAGCAAGAAAGGATAAGAGCTTCATTGACCTGTTAGTTTTGCCTGAGAGAGATTCCCAACAAATGTCAGGATAGTTGAAATCTCCCATGACAACTATGTCATATTTTTTGGAGAACTTGGCCATTTGATGCATAAAGAGTTCATCCATATCTTCAGCTTGCACAGGCGGCCTGTAGTAAATGCCAACAATGGTGTCCTTTCCATTTTTCTGTCCTTGTATTCTTACCCAAACAGTTTCCACAGAACTCCCAGTCTCTGAAGCTTCAATCTCTGTGCAGATATACGCGTTTCGAACATAAAATGCGACACCTCCTCCTCATTTATTAAGTCTGTTTCTTGCAAATAAGTTGTGTCTTTCTAGCCTTGTATTCCAATCATGTGTATTGTCCCACCAAGTTTCAGTAATACCAATGACATCATATTTCTTCTCCTGTGTTAGTAGTTTCAATTCTCCTTGTTTGTTGCCCATGCTTTGTGCATTAGTATAGGAGCATTTTAGTTTGTGATTGGTTTCTCTTTCTCCAATATTTTTATTATTTAGATTTTTTTGTCTTTGTTCTTCCTTTCCACTTCTATTAGCAGAGTTCTCAATAGCATTTGTCAGGTGTATGGCTTTTTCTGGCCTTTTGCTTCCCTTCCCACATTGTTCTAGATTAAAGCCTTCCTGATGAGTGTAGCAAGGCGACTTCCAAATACATGTTTTTCAGGCTTCGTAAGGTGCACCCCATCTCTAGCAAGTAGTCCATCGTATAGGCAATTCACTCCGTGATCCAGAAATCCAAATCCTTGCTGACGGCACCATCGACATAGCCAGTTGTTCACCTGCAGAATCTTATTCCACCTCCTTGTTCCATGGCCATCCACTGGGAGGATGCAAGAGAAGGCCACCTGCGCTCCCAGTTCTTTCACTTTCTTACCTAAGTTTTCAAAGTCACTGCAGATGTTTTCCAGGTCGTTTCTTGCAGTATCATTTGTCCGAACATGTATTAGCAGGAATGGGTAGTCATCTGTAGGTCTGAAGAGTCCTGATATCCTGTCTGACACATCTTTAAATTTTGCACCGGGAAGACAGCATATTTCTCTTGAGGTTATATCCGGTTTGCAGATAGCAGCCTCTGTTCCTCTCAAAAGGGAATCCCCCATGCCCACCACTCTCCGTTTCTTCTTCACAACATTTTTCTTTCTCCATCCAGGGGGATTCTGAAGGTGTACAAGGTTGCTGTTTGTGGGTAAAGTCTTATCCTAATGTATTTCTTCATCGTTCTCCTTGGTAAGAGCCTAGTACTGGTTCCTAAGCAGTATGGGCGCTGACTGCATCCAGGTCCTCCTGCTTCTCTGGGTCACATGTTTCCATTCCTCTGTTTCTTCAGACGCACTTCAAATTTCTTCTCTTTCTGGACCATGAAGAGAATTCTGCTCTGTCTAAGAACTCTTCACCTTCCTTAATGATCTTCAATGTAGCTAACCTCTCTTCGAGATTTTGGAACTTTTCCTCCAACAGGGAAACAAGCTTGCATTTGTGGCATATGAAGTTTGGCTTTTCCACTGGTAAGTCTGTGAACATGTATAGCGAGAAATGCAACTCACCAAAAGACTCCTGGCCTCTTCCATATTGTTATTGTTAAAGAGATTTCAAAGCGATGAAAAATTAGCCAAAATTCGCGCCGATAGGTTTACAGATTTCCTCTTTTCAGCTGCAACGGCCAAAATCCAGTGATCGTTGAGCTCACGGAGACTCTTCACTTATCCCAGAAGGCACTGGGAATATGCAAATTCTCTCCTCAGGACTCTTCCCCTGGTTTTTGTGCTTGCCACAAATCTTTCTCACTGCTTCTGGCGCAAAAAATTAAGCAGTTCTTCTTTGTTTTATGGCTTATGACTATCCATCTTACTCTTGATTACATTCCAGAGGTTTTCAGTGGGCCTCAGGTCTGAAGAATGGGCTGTCCATGACAGGGTTTTGATGTGGTGGTCTTTTAATTTTTGCCAGAGCTGTAGTAGATGTGCAAATTCTGGGAGAGGTGGAACTCCTCTCACCTCACTTTACAGAGCAGAGATGTCGCACAGTAAACAGTTCATTATGTGGAACTAGGATGCAAAATAGTTTATGTTTTTGTAGACGTAGGTATGGTTTAGAAGCTAGGCAGATTTCATTATTGGCATAATAACACAACGCTATTGTGATTCAATTGGTATTATGTTTTGCTTTATTTATGTACAATTGATGCACACATTATGCTTCACATTTTCATGTTATTTGAGCATATGTATATTTTGTATCAAGCTTAACATCATATACTAAATGTGTGTATTGTATAACTGCTTATGGTTTAATAAACGAATTTAAAAAAAAAAAAAAAAAGATTGGCGCTTTGCCAGGCTCTTCTCACTTGCCCTGTAGCAGTGGCAATGAGGTTCATGTTTGTGGGGTTGATGTCACGTTTGTTTTGTCAGGTAACATCAAGCCCACGGCTTAGTAATTGAGAGGCGTCTATGGGACCTATCCGTTACTAATCCTATAGTTGTATTGAAAATACAGACACAACCAGAATAAAGTCTTATTTGAAATAAAACAAAACACTCTTTTCCATTTATATTTAAAAATAAACAAAGTTATACTCACTTAACGCCCATTCCATTGAATCCCATATCTCCTGTAATAAAACAAAAATAAAAAACAACAATATCCCTCACCTGTCCATTGTTCTGTCCCACACTGTAATCCATGACTAGGGGATAAGCTGAAGCTGACAGCTGAGGGTTGCAGCCCCTAGCTGTGAATTTTTCCTGGCTGGTTATCAAAAATAAATATAGGGGAACCCACGGCTACTGGAACAGTAGTCCCATCAGCTGACACTAATGACCGGAAGTTAACTTTACACTTCTGACCATAGCTGCAGGCTCACACTGTAATTTAACAGCGTGTAAACGGCGGCTCTCTGACTGGCGGTGAGGATTTTACCACCATTCAGAAGTGGTGTTTGCCGCGCTGTCCTGAACGTAACAGCGCAACAAATATACAATGTTCATGGAGCTGATCACGAACAGTAACATGGACCTCCTGGTTAAGCCAGTGTTCAGTGTCCATGCCCAAACAGTAGATGTCCTGTACTGATGCTGAACTTTACGGTTCGGGTTTGCCCATCTCTAGGGCTGATATTAAGTTATAGGATTGCTACTTAAAATAGCTGGTATTAAAATCCCTGTTTTTTCCTCTGTAAAATATATAATTCACATCAGAAAATATAAATGCATGCAGATGTATTCAGGAAAAATATAAAAGCATTAGAAGGTTATCTTAAAGTTAAAAATGTAAGTTTTATGTAAGAAAATGAGTTTATAAGACACAACCTTTGAAATGTGGGCTCAAATTTAAGAGATATTTAAAATCTATGGAACAATAATATTTAATATATGCTACTTTATCGTTCAGTCAGAGACTTGTCATTTAGAAACATAGTTTCTACAAATTAAGTAGGATATGTTTCTACAAGGTCACAATTTTTGCAGTTTAAATCTATAATGGTCTTAATGGACACATCAGGTATTCAGTAATTTGCAGCATACTGTATAAATACAATGTAATTAATCTGTTCAAGTTCTGGAAAGACACTCATAAGTACAGTGAAAAAAATGCAGATAAATAATAATTACGGAGCTGAATCCACTTGACAGCATATATTATGCTGAAAGTATTCTTGTTACCCTTATATAGAACTACATCACATTCCAATGTCAATGAAGTGTTATTATGCTTTAGCTTTGTATGAAATTCAATATAATTTAGTTCTGAAGGCGTAAGATTCAAGAAAAGAGTCTGTGTTCACTTTTTTTTTTTTAAAGCGAACCTGTCACCAGGTTTGGCCACTATGAGTTATGGCCACCGCCTTTCAGAGCTTAGAGCATTCGATAATGCTGTAGATCAGCCCCCCCATCCAACCTGTAAGAGTAGAAAAATAAGTTTGGTTATACTCACCTGCGGGGCTGTCCGGTCCGATGGGTGTCGCAGGTCCTGGACTGGAGCGCCTATGTTCTTGCAATGCCACCCTCATGCTTGCTTCATGGCTCCCCGACATCATGCTCCTGTGCAGGTGTACTTATCTGCCCTGTTGAGGGCAAAGCAAATTCCTACAGTGTGCAGGCACTGGGCCTCTCTGACATTTCCCAGCGCCTGCACACTGCAGTACTTTGCTCTGCCCTGAACAGGGCAGATAAGTACACCTGCGCAGGAGCGTGATGTCGGTGACCCTGTGTGGATGATGCGCAGATGCGTCATCCACATGAAGCAAGCAGGAGAACGGTGATCCTAAGATGGAGGCACCATACTAAGACCTGCGACACCCATCAGACCGAACCGCCCCTCAGGTGAGTATAATAAGTATAATAAATTATTTTTTCTTCTCTTGCAAATCAGATCAAGGGATTATCTACAGCAAAATATCCCTGGCACACTACCTCTCTCCAAGATATCCCACCACACTACCCCTCTGAAAAATACCCCCATACTGCCCCAAAGCAAAATATTTCCCCACCCGCCTATACTGTGCCTTTCCAAAACATCCTACTCACACAGCCTCTCTTCCAAATATCCCCCACACTGCCCCTTTGAATAAAGTACCCCCTTACCACAACCTCTCGCAAAATGATACCCCCTTTCAAAATTCTCACTCCCATTATATGCCCTCACAGTAACATTAACCCCCTCCCACCTCATCCACAATGATAAGGCTTTCAACATTTGGCTCCTTGATGGAGTGCATACAATTTGCTGTGCTGTCTCTTCTCTGCAGGGCTTCGGTGCTAAAAGCAGAGTGATGACCTCATCACCCTGCTGCACATCAGGGCCGGGACTGACAAGCGCTGTTCCAGTCCTGGCACCGCAGTGTGTAAATGCAATATACCATCCATAGTTACATGAAAAATAAACAATAAAAAGAATACTTGGTTATGTTAAAATTCCCCTTGGACCCCACCCCCAATAGTTCTTTTGACCTTATTGAAGACATGAAAAAAAAAAGACACTGCAAGTCCAAATTACTGTTTCTAACGCCATCATAATCGAAAAACAAAATGTCCAATAAATAAAAATAAATTCTATTAAAAGTGGAACTCCATGCAAAATTCATTTAACTATCTGAAGCAGAATATATTATTTTTTTACTACCGCTGGTATGTCTACTAAGGAAGGGGAAAATGGCCCGGTACTGTACTGAATAAAAGGTGGTCAAATATGAGTGTAGGGATACGTTTGGCTATTACAGTCTGTGCCTTTGCAAAGTGGTATTTTCTGATGCATTTTTTTATTTTCGAATGTACATGCTCAGTGCATACAGAGATTGCAGCCCCTAAGCTATGCGGCATACAGAGAATAATATTTTTGGGGAAGTGTGGAGTGAAAAAATGTTAATTATAAAGGAGATTTTAAAGGGTTGACTTTACACCATTCACTATCCAGTCTAAATGACATGCTAAATTCATTCTCCAGGTCACTACGATTATGATGATATAAATTTATTTTATTGTAGGTTTTACAATTTTTATGCCTTAAAAACATTCTCATAAAACCATGATTCTAAGTCGCCATAGTCTTAGAGCCATAAGTTATTTTTCACAACACAGTATAAATTATAATTGATAAACATTTGATGATAAAACATTTATACAGTTGTTTTATGTTTTACAACCTCTGTCCAATAAATTTACAAAAAAAAAAATAAAAAACAAATCTGAGAAAAGTAAGTTAATGTGTATGCACAATGTCTGGCCTAAGCTGTTACTAGTGGTTCAGCCGCTCGATCCTTATTCACATTCACGTCACTTGGCAAGTGAAAAGGTTTTAAATACTAGAGTAGGGACTGTCCCACAAGGGTTGCCGTGACGTGGCGGGATGGCTTGTACATTATTTTGATCAAAGTTATGTTTACTAAATACCCTTATTATTATTATTACCTTTATGCATTATTTGCAGTATATTTTTTACTTTAGTTCAGGACATTTGTGTTTTTTGCTTTTTGTTTTTCTCCAATAAATTTACAGCATGAAAAAAATTCTGTGCTTTTTATGTTGTTATATTTAAAGGGCAAGGAATAATCCATAAGTGACAGCTGCTGTTTTCTCACTTTCTCGAGATGTACGTGATAAATCCGAAGGTTGAGAGTGTGAAGTGTACGGTGATTGGCAGCGGAGATTGCATGACGTAACAACGTCATATGAGCCCCGGGAGGTACAGTACTGATACTGCTGGAGCAGCATTGGCGCCAGAGACGAGTATAAGTGTTATGATTTCACTGGAGGAAAACATACGGATTGAGAAGGGATTGACAGAGTGGTAAACAACCAATTTAAACAGCTAATATCAGTGATAGTAATAAACAACTGACGCCCAATGCACACTGCCTTTCCTCCGATAGCTCACTGACAGAAACTAAAATAGAGACCATGCTGGAAATCCGAGAATGCCATGATGGACATGTGAGTGGGACCTGAACTAATCAAGTCCATATGTCTCAAAGACCCCAGAAACTTTATTTGAACCCTGAAGATACTGTGATGGACCAGACTGCACTTAAAACACCCATCATAAATGTATGGTGGCAAAGCACCAAGCTTAGCAAAAGACAATGTATATTCAATGCTGGCGCTTGAGAAATGATTAAAGTAATCATTTGCACTTATTAAGTGTGCATTTAGAAGCCCACATTAGAGAAAAAAAATTAAGTTCCAGAATTGGGTGTTAAAAAAAAAAAATATCCCTGCACTGAGATAATCTTATAAATGTGCCCCACCTATGCACGGTGTAATGGCGGTGTCTGACCGTGGAGGAACATGGTCTGATCATACCACATGTCCTGGGCAGGGGAGGATACAAAAGAGATTGTATAAACAAGACAGTATAGTATTGCCGGTGTTACTTTGAAGTAAAACATGTTAAAAAAAATCCACAGCAAATACTTTACCTCAGAAATAATCAGCTGCAATCCCATGCTGTAACATCTGTATACTCTTTTGCTTCCTCCCCTGCCCAGGAGCTGTGGCATGATCAGACCATGTTCCTGCATGGTCAGACACAGCCATTACACAGTATACAGCAGGGGCTCATTTATAAGATTACCTTATAATATACTTATTTGTATAGTGCCATGGAAAAAGTATTTATACTCTATATTTTGTTGGGATATTCTATGCTAAACCAACACAAAAGTAGCAAGCATTTGTGAAATGTAGAGGAAATGACACATGGTTTTAAAAATATTCTGTTTGTGTGTGTGGCTGTGTGAAAGAAGACGTTTAGTGAGGTCATAACCATGTGATCCATACCTCACCTCTGGGTGTGGTTATAGACCATATAAGGTGCCTGAGGTCTGGTCACATGGGAAGAGAGCAGGCACGGAGGAAGCCTGCAGCAGCGCCTGTCAGATTGCTGATCTGATAGAGTGCTGTCCAAACTGTCAGATCAGCGATCTGACACAAGACAGTGATGTCCCCCCCTGGGACAATATAATAAAGTAAAAAAATAAAAGAAACACTTGAAAAAATAATTTAAAAAAAAATCCTAATAAAAAAATATTCCCTAATAAATTCTTTTTTTCTAAATAAAAAAAAAAAATAAAAGAACACATATTTAGTACTGCCACATCCATAACGACCCACCCTATAAAACTGTCCCACTAGTTAACCCCTTTAGTAAACCCCTTAAAAAAAAAAGCAAAAAACAATGCTTTATCATCATACCGCCGAACAAAAGTACAATAAGGCGTGATCAAAAAGACGGATATAAATAACCATGGTACCGCTGAAAACGTCATCTTGTCCCACAAAAAAAAAACAAGCTGCCACACAGCATCATCAGTGAAAAAATAAAAAAGTTAAAGCTTGCAGAATAAAGCGATGCAAAAATAATTCTTTTATATAAAATTGGCTCTATTGTATAAAAGCGCCAAAACATAAAAAAAACTACATAAATGAGGTATCGCTGTAATCGTATAATCGTACTGACCCGAAGAATAAAACCACTTTATCAATTTTACCACACATGGAATGGTGTAAATGCACCCCCCAAAAGAAATTCATGAAATTCTGGTTTTTGTTCATTCTGCGTCCCAAAACTCGGAATAAAAAGCGATCAAAAAATGTCACATGCCAGAAAATAGTACTAATAAAACGTCAACTCGTCCCGCAAAAAATAAGACCTCACATGACTTGGTGGGTCAAAATATGTAAAAATTATAGCTCTCAAAATGTGGTGATGCAAAAACGGTAATTAGACCTACCGGTGATTGTGCTTCCAGGAATCCATCCTGACAGCACACTGGAGGACGTCCTTCTTATCAGCAGTGGGACAGGAAACCACGAGAGCTAAAGAGGACCCTCCCCCTACCACCCTTGAGTGATTTTACAAAGTAACACATCTGGATGGATGCAAACATAGACTTTATTTAAACCAACATTTCTCATACACATGTTACATCACAGTCGTATGGAAAGTGTTTCCAGGTCACCACCTGACAGCACACTGGAGTAGTACCAACGGATATTGGTCCTAGGTTGGGACTACTGCGTGGAGTACTTTTCTCCCAAATGCCAATTGTGTGGAGGCTACGTCTAGTTTATAGTGCTTAGAGAAAGTACTGAGACTGGCCCAAGATGCTGCCCTGCAGATCTGTTCTGCCGAGGCTCCCCCCCTCTATGCCCATGATGCGGTCATGGCCCTAGTTGAATGGGCTCTCAGGCTCCCCGGGGTAGTCTGACCCTGTGCTCTATAGACCACGCTAATAATGGATCTAATCCACCTTGCTATTGTGGATTTCTATGCCTTTTTCCCTTTATTAGGGCCTCTGTATTGGACAAAGAGATTATTATCCTGCCTCCAAGGCCTGGTTGCGTCCAGGTACCTGAGTACTGTTTCCCTGACGTCCAGGTTATGGTAAACTTCTTCCTTGTTGTTATTGGAGAACTGACAAAATGAAGGGAGCACTACCTCCTGATTCATGATTCATGTTTGAATCTGAGATAACCTTGGGGAGGAAAGGCCGGGTCGAGTCTTAGGACTAACCGGTCGTCGAATACTTGTAAGTAGGGATCTTGGATCGATAGGGCCTGAAGTTCTCCTAGTCTTTTGGCTGACGTAACTGCCACTAGTAGAGTTGAGCGATACCGTCCGATACTTCAAGTCTATGCATTCAAGTCTATGGGACTTCCGGTATCGGAATAAGAAAAACCCTTTCCTGCCCTTGTACAGCCTCTCTGGGGTCTGTACGGGCCTTTCGGGGGGCTGTGCCGGCCTGCCAGGGGGTCTGTGCAGGCTCCGGTGGTCTGTGCAGGCTCCGGGGGGCTGTGCCGGCCTGCCGGGGGGCTGTGCCGGCCTGCCGGGGGGCTGTGCCGGCCTGCCGGGGGGCTGTGCCGGCCTGCCGGGGGGCTGTGCCGGCCTGCCGGGGGGCTGTGCCGGCCTGCCGGGGGGCTGTGCAGGCTCCGGGGGTCTGTGCAGGCATCGTCCGATGGGACTACAAGTCCCATCGGGCGATGCCTGCTACCATGACAGTGATTGACACATTAGCCAATGATGGGACAGTAGTAGTCCCATCATCCGGCTAATGTGTTAAATGTAAAAAAAAAAAAAAAAAAAAAAAAAAAATTACATGCTACATACATACAACATGCATACTACATACATGCTACATTCATACTACATACTACATACATGCTACATTCATACTACATAAATACTACATGCAACATACATACTACATATATACTACATGCATGCTACATACATACTGCATGCTACATACATACCACATATATACTACATACATACTACATGCATGCTACATGCATGCTACATGCTACATACATAACACATATATACTACATGCATGCTACATACATACTACATGCTACATACTACATGCATGCTACATACATACTACATGCTACATACTACATATATACTACATGCATGCTACATACATACTACATACATACTACATATATACTACATGCATGCTACATGCTACATACTACATGCATGCTACATACATACTACATACATACTACATGCATACCACATATATACTACATACATACAATACATTCATACAATACATACATAGACATACAGTACATATAACATAGAGTAACATACTTACCAATACTTGTCACATTGTTCCCCGAAGCCATTGTCTATTCCGGGATAAATATTAACATAACAAACCACAAAAATACTCACCCACGATCCGAAGCAGTCCACGAGTGTGTCCCACGACGATCTTGGGTAGAGAACTGCAGCATCAGATGATGCTGCCGTTCTCTACGGGCTGCAGGAATCCAATGACGGAAGGTAGGTATCCTTCCGCACTGTATTCCTCCGCCACTTAAAAAAAAAAAAGTCCCTAGTCTCACTTTATGCCATTGCTGTGTGGGAATTTCCCACACAGCAATGGCATAAAGTGAGACTAGGGACTTTTTTTTTTTTAAGTGGCGGAGGAATACAGTGCGGAAGGATACCTACCTTCCGTCATTGCATTCCTGCAGCCCGTAGAGAACGGCAGCATCATCTGATGCTGCAGTTCTCTACCCAAGATCGTCGTGGGACACACTCGTGGACTGCTTCGGATCGTGGGTGAGTATTTTTGTGGTTTGTTATGTTAATATTTATCCCGGAATAGACAATGGCTTCGGGGAACAATGTGACAAGTATTGGTAAGTATGTTACTCTATGTTATATGTACTGTATGTCTATGTATGTATTGTATGAATGTATTGTATGTATGTAGTATATATGTGGTATGTATGTAGCATGTGGTATGTATGTAGCATGCATGTAGTATGTATGTAGCATGCATGTAGTATGTATGTAGCATGCATGTAGTATGTATGTAGCATGCAGTATGTATGTAGTATGTATGTAGTATATATGTAGTATGTATGTAGCATGCATGTAGTATGTATGTAGTATGTATGTAGCATGCAGTATGTATGTAGCATGTATGTAGTATGTATGTAGTATATATGTAGTATGTATGTAGCATGCAGTATGTATGTAGCATGTATGTAGTATGTATGTAGTATATATGTAGTATGTATGTAGCATGCATGTAGTATGTATGTAGTATGTATGTAGCATGCAGTATGTATGTAGCATGTATGTAGTATGTATGTAGTATATATGTAGTATGTATGTAGCATGCAGTATGTATGTAGCATGTATGTAGTATGTATGTAGTATATATGTAGTATGTATGTAGCATGCATGTAGTATGTATGTAGTATGTATGTAGCATGCAGTATGTATGTAGCATGTATGTAGTATATATGTAGTATGTATGTAGCATGCATGTAGTATGTATGTAGTATGTATGTAGCATGCAGTATGTATGTAGCATGTATGTAGTATATATGTAGTATGTATGTAGCATGCATGTAGTATGTATGTAGCATGCAGTATGTATGTAGTATGTATGTAGTATATATGTAGTATGTATGTAGCATGCATGTAGTATGTATGTAGTATGTATGTAGCATGCAGTATGTATGTAGCATGTATGTAGCATGCATGTAGTATGTATGTAGCATGCATGTAGTATGTATGTAGCATGCATGTAGTATGTATGTAGTATTTTTTTTTTTTTTTTAACATTTAACACATTAGCCGGATGATGGGACTACTACTGTCCCATCATTGGCTAATGTGTCAATCACTGTCATGGTAGCAGGCATCGCCCGATGGGACTTGTAGTCCCATCGGACGATGCTTGCACAGACCCCCGGACATCAGCACAGCCCCCCGGCAGGCCGGCACAGCCCCCCGGCAGGCCGGTACAGACCCCCACAGGGTGCACAGACCACCGGCAGGCCGGCACAGCCCCCCGGCAGGCCGGTACATACCCCGGGCAGTCCACACAGCCCCCCGGCAGGCCGGCACAGCCCCCCGGCAGGCCGGCAGAGACCCCCGGAAGGCCCGAAATGACGGCGCATCATGATGCGCACACACCGCGCATCATGATGACGTCAGGCCGTCAATCAACTGAACTTCCGATTCCGATGCCGAATTCCGATATTGAAAAAATATCGGAAGTCGGTATCGGAATTCCGATACAGCAAGTATCGGCCGATACCCGATACTTGCGGTATCGGAATGCTCAACACTAGCCACTAGGAAAGCCGTTTTGAGTGAGAGGTTACTGATAATTATTTCTGCCCCTAGCTGGTATGGCTGTTTACATAGCGCATTGAGGACTAGGTTAAGGTCCCAAGGAGGGACGGTTTTTCTTATTAAGAGTTCAAGCCTCTGCACAGCCCTCGAGAAACGGGCTATCCAAGGGTGTGACGATAGGATTGTATCATAGAACACGCTTAAGGCCGCAATCTGCTCTCTGAGTGCTGGGTCTAAGGCCTTTTTTGAACCCTGCCTGTAAGAAGTCAAGTATCTTTGGGATGTTAGGTTGGTCAGTCTTGACTGTCGCCTCTCCACAGAAGCTGCAGAATTTTTTCCAGAGTTTGTTATATATCGCTGTGGTCACGGGTTTCCTACTTGCTTGAAGGGTAGATATAACTTCGCCTGATAGACCCCTTGCTCTTAGGACCTGCCGCTCAGGATTTAGGATGATAACTAGAGCGCCTCTGGCTTTTGGTGGAAGACCGGATCCTGGCAGAAGAATGGGTTCCCCCTGAGATATCTTCCTGATTAGTGGAAACCAACTTCTTCTTGGCCAATAGGACACCACTAATAGGACTCTGGCTCTGTCCTCGTAAATTTTCCTGAGAACCCGTGAAATGAGAGCGAGAGACGGGAAGGCGTATAACAGGCCTCTGCTCCAGGATTGTGAGAGAGTAGAAGGTTTTGACCTTTGCGTTCTGTCTGTCCATGAATAGGTCTATCTCCGGTCGTCCCCACTGGTCGCATAGCCTGTTGAACACTTTGTTGTTGAGTTCCCATTCTGTTGCGGTTATTCTTCTTCTGCTGAGGAAGTCCGTGACCTGGTTCCTGGTGCCCGCCAGATGTACTGCTGAGATTGAGAGGACCTCTCTTTCCGCCCATCTGAAGATCTGCTCTGCTAGGTGTTGTAGCGCTGGATGTCTTCGTCCACCCTGGTGGCAGAGAAAGGCTACTGTCATGGTATTGTCTGACAGTATTTTGAAGTGCTTGTTCTTTACCAGAGACCGGGCGGCGAGTAATACCTTCCAGACTGCATCTAGTTCTCTGAAGTTGGAGGACCTGTTGCTGTCCTCCGGACTCCATCGTCCATGGTAGTGTCTTCCTTCGACGTGTCCACCCCAACCTTGTAGACTCACGTCTGTTGTCACTACGATTTCCGGAGACTGGATCCACGAGACACCGGTTTTTAAGTTTCTCAGAGAGTTCCACCACAGCAGCGACCTTCTGACTCAGGAAGTTAACTGTATTTTCTTGTCTAGTGAGTTCTGCCTCCTGTCCCAGGATGCTAGGACTGCCCGTTGTAAGTCGCGGGAGTGGAACTGACACCACCTGACGCAGGAAATGCACAGGATTCTCATTGCGTCCCTGATCGATACCTGGTTTTTTGAAAACTGCCAAATCTTCTTTGGCATGCTGGCCTGCTTTTCCTCTGGCAGATAGGACATTCTTCTTTCTGAGTCTAGCATGACCCCCAAAAATTTTATTCTGGGCTTGGGTATGAGATCTGATTTTGACCAATTTATGATCCAACCCAACCTCTGCAGCGTGGTGATTGAAGACTGACAGTCGACCCTGAGCTGGGCTACTGAAACGGCTACGATTAAGAAGTCGTCTAGGTAAGGGACCACCGTGATGTCTTGAGCTCTTAGGTAGGCCACTACTTCTACCATTAATTTTGTGAAGACTCTTGGGGCTGATGCTAGGCCAAAGGGGAGACAGCAAAACTGGTAGTGGTGTATCCTGCCATCCCTTTCAACCGCAAACCTGAGATATTTTTGATGGTCTGGGTAGATGGGGACGTGGTAATACACACTCTTTAGATCTAGTGTGCACATTACCACTGCTTTTCCCAGAAGAGAAATCGTGGATCTTATCGATTCCATCTTGAAGCGTTTGTATGTTACCCACTTGTTTAGGGGCTTGAGATTTATTATCATTCTGGTTTCCCCAATGTTTTTTTTATCGAGAAGAGGCTTGAGTAGTGCCTTCTCCCCTCTTCTTGGGCGGGTACTGGAACAACCGCCTCTACCTCCAGGAGATCCTGGATGTCCAACCACATGGGGAAGCCGAACTGAGCCGAGAACTGGTCACTAACAATCTGTTCAGGGGGAGGGAGTTGAATTCTATTTTGTACCCCTGAGAAATGACCTGTAGTACCCAGGGGCTGGTGGTAACCTCCTGCCATTCTCTCCCGAACTTGAGCAATCGCCCCCCTACTCTGGTGGCATCATTTTCTTCGGGAGCTAGACCCTGGGCCGGAGAAGATGGTATCCCCATTTCTACTTCTGCCCTCACCCCCTTTGGGGTAGCTCCATCGACCCGATTTCCCCTTCCCTCTGTAGTTCGTTCTCTGGTTGTAACGGGGTCTACAAAAGGGCTGATACCTCCTACGTTTCTCTTCAGGGAACCCCTTTTTTTCGTCTGACGCCTTCTCCAGAATATCGTCAAACACGGGCCCGAAGACTCTTAACCCCCCCCCGAGAAGGGAATTGAGCACAGCTTATTCTTTGACTGCATGTCACCCGACCAACTTTTAAGCCAGATAGCTCTTCGGGCTGCGTTAGACAGGGATTGACTTCTGGCCGTGAATCTGACGGACTCTGCCGAGGCATCAGCCAAAAACCCCGTAGCTAACTTTAGTAAGGGGAGGGACTTCAGGATGGTTTCTCTTGGAGTTCTATCCGACAGGTGCTCCTCCAAATCATCTATCCATAGATGCATGGAGCATGCTACTGATGTCGCAGCTATATTCGTTTTTATGACTGCTGCTGAACTCTCCCAGGCCCTCTTTAAGAGCCTGTCTGCTTTCCGATCCAAGGGCTCCTTTAAGTTTGAGTCCTCGAATGGAATCGCAGTCTTTTTTGATACTTTCGCTACTGGGATATCTATCTTGGGGATCTCCTCCCAGACCTTGACCTCCTCTGGGTCAAACGGCAGGCGAAGTCTGAAGTCTCTGGGGATAGTCAGTCTTTTCTCTGCTTCCTCCCATTCATCCAGTATCATCACCCGTATATGTGTGTTTACTGGGAAGACCATCGAAGTCTGGGAGCGCAACCCCCCAAACATCTCATCCTGTATCGAGAGAGTAGCTGGGGGTTCCTTGATCTGCATAGTCTGCCGCACTGCCCCCAATAGTTCGTCCGTATGCCCGGACGAAAATAGATATTTTCTTCCCCTTTCTGGGTGCTCTCTGATCTCTTCCTCCTCTGCGTCGGATTCAGACAGGATCTCCTCAGAAGAGGTGTCCGACTCCCTCTGCCTCTTTCTGGATGCCTGGGGGTTCACCTGCGGGGTCTGGGGAGCAACCAGGCCTGACACCGAAACCTGTACTTCTTCCATAATCATCGCCCTCATGTTAGACATGAGTGTAGGTTGCTCTTCCCCCACTATGCGTTTTGCGCATGCATCACAGAGGACTTTTTGCCATGTGTTTTCTAGCTTCTTAGAGCAAAACGGATACTTCGTATCCTTCCTCTTGGGCTCCTTCCTCCCTAGAACATAAAAAATATGTGCTCTGTGGGGGTCTGCCTTACTGGGGCCTTGTAGAGACCTTCTCAGAGTTTACTCACGTGACCCTGGCTCTCCGTTCCAGTCTCCATTTTTGCCTGGTCCTCCATCTTTGGATAGGGAGGACTTCTGTGGCTGCCTGCTGACCGCGCTGTTTGCCGACCGTTGTCAGTGCTGCCGATCCGCTCCACCGGAGAAGACGCCTGCCCCCTTCTCTGGTGGCCCTATATGGGCCGCGGCCTCTGACGCCAGGCGGTCGCCACCCGGATGCTGCCAAGTGATGACGCGACCGGAAGTGGCGTGCCCCGGTCCTGATGACGCGGCTGAAAGGGACGTGTCCTGGCCCTGACGACGCGGCTGGAAACGACACTGCTGCATTCCCTGAAGCGATGTGCTGCGGTGACCCGATGCCGGGGTCCGTTTGTGGGGCCAGGGACTCCATAGAGGCGGCCCGGGCTCAGGGACATCGGCAGTGGCGTCCCCGGGTCGAGAGTCCCCGGCAGGAGGAAGTGACCCTATCTCCAGGAGCAGCGCTACACTGGATGAGCTGAGGGACCCTCTGCCGGGTGTCAGCTGCAGATTTCTTGAGGTAGGAAGAGAAAGGCTGGCCCCCCGATCCTAACCATCTGCGTGGAATGGTCGGATCTTCTCTCGTCGTTCCTATCCACAGTGGGACAGGAAAAACACTGAAGGTTGGTAGTGGCAGGGTCCTTTTAAGTGCTCGTGGTTTCCTGTCCCACTGCGGATAAGAAGGACGTCCTCAAGTGTGCTGTCAGGTGGTGACCTGGAAAACTATTTTTACAATAAAAAGTGTCTTTTAGCGCATGACAGTTGCCAAACATAAAAACCCGCTATAAATAGTAAATCAAACCCCACTTTATCACCCCCTTAGTTAGGGAAAAATAATAAAATTAAAAAAAATGTATTTATTTCCATTTTCCCATTAGGCTTAGGGCTAGGGTTAGGGCTAGGGCTGAGTTTAGGGTTAGGGGTGTGTTGGGGTTAGGGGTGTGTTGGGGTTAGAATTGGGGGGTTTCCACTGTTTGGGCACATCAGGGGCTCTCCAAACGCGACATGGCATCTGATCTCAATTCCAGCCAATTCTGCGCTGAAAAAGTCAAACGGTGCTCCTTCCCTTCCAAGCTCTGCCATGCGCCCAAACGGTTTACCCCTACATATGGGGTACCACCGTACTCAGGACAAATTGGACAACAACTTTTGGGGTCCAATTTCTCCTGTTACCCTTGGGAAAATAAAAATTAGAGGCAAAAATATTTTTGTGGAAAAAAAATATAATTTTTTTTTATTTGTATGGCTCTACGTTATCAAGTTCTGTGAAGCACTTGGGGGGTTCAAAGTGCTCACCACACATCTAGATAAGTTCCTTGGGGGGTCTAGTTTCCAAAATGGGATCACATGTGGGGGGTTTCCACAGTTTAGGCACATCAGGGACTCTCCACAAATGTGACATGACACCCGCCGACCATTCCAACCAAATCTGCATTCCAAAACGTCACTACTTCCCTTCCAAGCCCCGATGTGTGCCCATACAGTAGTTTTCTCCCACATATGGGGTATCAGCATACTCAGGACAAATAGGACAACAAGTTTTGGGGTCCAATTTCTCTTGTCACCCTTGGGAAAAAAAATTGGGGACTAAAAGGTCATGTTTGAGGAAAAAATATGATTTTTTTTATTTTCACACCCAGGCGTTATAAACTTCTGTAAATAAGTTTAAACTATAGGAAAAAAAAGAGCGCAATAGGGTCTTATCCGGGCAGATATTGGAAGAAATAAAAGGAATTTACTCACCCTTTCCAGGAGAGGTTAGCATATATCAATCAGTTGTCAGCTTGCTGCACGTCCAAAGGTCCACTCCGTGACCGCCAACATCAATCTTATATGGAATAAAATTATTGGACTTATGTGCGCTGCTAGACAAGATACCACATCCAGGTTATGTAGAAAGATTAACCATTTATTTTCCAATGCGTTTCGAAGTACATAACACTTCTTCCTCAGGGGATGACATGTATGAACAAATAGAGAAGTCTCTAGTTATATACATCCCCTTATTTGAAAATTGGCGCCAATAGTAACATGTGATACAACGTTGATGTCAAAGTTCACACAAGTAAAATAGCATAAAAATATAATGTTTAATCTTAAGTTACTAAAATCAATTATTATTTTAATTATTTTGCAGGAAAACAGTTTTAATACGAAAAAAGAGAAAAAAAAATTATATATATATATATATATATATATATATATATATATATATATATATATATATATATATATAAAGAAAAAAAGCGAACTCATGTTAAAGAAAAAGAAAGAAGGACCAGCAGTCCAACACTTATACCACCACGCCAGATGATAACTTATTCCTGGAGGGCGCAAAAAGAAAGAAGAAAACATACATAATATAGAAAATATATATATGAATAAAAATGTATATTAAAAAAGTATAAAGAAAATTTTACATATATCCTTTTTAATAAAGATATTGAATAATAATAAAGATAAAAAATGTATTAAAAAATGTATATGTCTATTATTTACCAACGATCATTTGTGTGTTCAAATATCAGAAACAATTATGGGAATCAGGTTAGAGGAATAGACCTACAAAGAAACAACTCCGCAATTCCAGAAGAGATCGAGATCGCCTCCCGCATTCAGAAGAAAAAGAAGGAACAACCCGTCACTTCCATATCGATACTAATACTTTTGAAAAAAACTGATTAGAAATAAAAAAGACATGAACTTAATAAAAATCACAAATTAAACCCATATCCTAGAGAATACAGACAAGATACAAAAAATTAACAAATAGTGTATAAAATCGCATATGAAAAAATACAATAAAAATTGAAATATGCTGAGAATAAAATTATAATCATTAAGGATATATATTAAAAAATTGTTATAAACGAAATATACTGATTTTATAGAAAAACTTCTGTAACGTCGTTTAGTCCATTAGGTTTGAGTGTATTTAGTCTATATATCCAGAAAACCTCTTTTCGATTCAATTGCCCTATTCTGTCAGGATGATCACTAGGGATATGTTCAATTGGGCTTTTTTTTAATCCATTGATATTTTTATTGTGCTTGATTGCAAAGTGTCTAGAGAGACCATGCTGTAAAAAGCCTCTCTTGCTATTATATCTATGTGAATTAACCCTTAAAAGTAATGGCTGTGTGGTTCTCCCAACATACTGCTTTTTACATTCACATCATATCAAGAGAGGCTTTTTACAGCATGTTCTCTCTCGACACTTTGCCATCAAGCACAATAAAAATATCAATGGATTAAAAATAAGCCCAATTGATATTTAGTATCGATATGGAAGTGACGGGTTGTTCCTTCCTTTTCTTCTGAATGCGGGAGGCGATCTCGATCTCCTCTGGAATTGCTGAGTTGTTTCTTTGTAGGTCTATTCCTCTAACCTGATACCCATAATTGTTTCTGATATTTGAACACATGAATGATCGTTGGTAAATAGACATATATATTTTTTAATACATTTTTTATCTTTATTATTATTCAATATCTTTAAAGAAAATTTTATATATATCCTTTTTAATATACTTTAATATACATTTTTATTCATATATATATTTTTTTTCTATATTATATATGTTTTCTTCTTTCTTTTTGTGCCCTCCGGTTTTCCTGCAAAATAATTTAAAGAATCATTTATTTTAGTAACTTAAGACTAAACATTATGATATTTTTAGGCTATTTTACTTGTGTGAACTTTGACATCAACATTGTATCACATGTTACTATTGGCGCCAATTTTCAAATAAGAGGATGTATATAACTAGAGACTGCTCTATTTGTTCATACATGTCATCCCTGAGGAAGAAGTGTGATGTACTTCAAAACACGTTGGGAAATAAATGGTTAATCTTTCTACATAACCTGGATGTGATATCTTGTCTAGCAGTGCACATAAGTCCAAGAATTTTATTCCATATAAGATAAACTTCTGTAAGGCACTTGGGGGTTCAAAGTGCTCACCACACATCTAGATAAGTTCCTTGGAGGGGTATAGTTTCCAAAAAGGTGTCATTTGTGGGGGGGTTTCCACTGTTTAGGCACATAAGAGGCTCTCCAAATGCAACATGGCATCCAATCTCAATTCCAGCCAAAAAAGTCAAATGGCGCTGCTTCCGTTCTGAGCTCTGCCATGCACCCAAATAGTGGTTTACCCCCACATATCAGGTATCAGCGTACTCAGCACAAATTGCACAATCACTTTTGCGGTCCTGTTTCCCTTGGGAAAATAAAAATTGGGGGTGAAAAGATCATTTTTGTGGAAAAAATATGATTTTTTAATTGTACAGCTATACGTTATAAACTTCTGTAAAACCCTTGTGAGTTCAAAGTTCTCACCACACATCTAGATAAGTTCCTTGGGGGGAGGTCTAGTTTCCAAAATGGGGTCACTTGTGTTGAGTTTCAAGTGCAAGAGAGAAAAAAAAAAAAAAAGTGTTCAGCTCACCCTTTGTACTTCCATGTTGCTTTCAAGCACGGGCCACAGCTATGTCAGGCAGTAGACAACATATGGAAAAGACGGTCCAGCTCAAAAGGGTAAAATCCAAAACATTTTATTTAGATATCCATAAAATAGGTATGCAAAATACAAAAATGCATAAACCCGACCAGAAAACCGGAGGGAAGGTTGAGGAGACACTGTACGCATTTCGAACGAAAAGTTCTTAAACTCAGTATAGCTCCAAGGGAAGGGGTGTGAGAATATAACTAGTACAAACAGGTGGCACTAATTAACACGTGATGCACATTTAAAACCATCAAATAAAACAAACACAATCAATAATGCAACATGAGTTCTTTCCGTAAATTCAATCCAGTGGGAACACATGCCACTAGAAGAAGAATCCATAAGGCTTCTTTGTCCCGTAGTTGTTTTTCTCTTTTTCCTCCACGAATGTGTCTCTTTACCTGTTCAATAGCAAAAACATTGAACAACGACAAATCTCTATTGTGTGACATAATAAAGTGCTTGAGAGCATTAGATATGCTGCGCACCGTAGGGTTAATAGTATCATAGATGTGTTCTCGGACACGTTCCTTTAATTTTCTGATGGTGGAACCTACATATTTTAAATTGCATTGTTTGCATTCTATAACATACACTACATGATCTGTGTTACAATTCAAGTAATCATTAATGAAAAAAACTTTGTTGGTTAAACAATTAGAAAAAGACAGCGTTTTAGTTGAGTGTGAACAGGTTTTACATGGGAAAAAAAACGCATCTGAAAAAACCCTTGGTTGTCAGCCAATTTGTTTTAGTGCGCTTATTGGATCTGAGGAGACTAGGTGACAGAAAATTACCAAGTGTGGGAGCCCTTCTGGAAACAATTTGAATCCCATTTGCTAGAATTTTGTCCATAGTATCATCACTTCTGACTAAATTCAGATTGCGAGATACTATATCTGAGATGGACTTAAAAAAAGTGCTGTAAGTAAGCACTAGAGTGGGGCTATTATTTTTAGACCTAGAGTTAGATCCAGAATCAGATCCATTTCCTTCATTAGACAAAGATGCATCATGTGAACTTGGTTCAACAATTGAAAGAGAATCATGGGTTATTTTTTCCACAATTTTGTGCGCTCTATGAAGAGACCATTTGGGATAATTGCGATTCCTCAGTCTGTTCTGAATGCAGACACTTTCCTGTTCATAAGAGAAAGAGTTACTGCAATTGCGTTTTGCTCAAATGAGCTCACCAACAAGGATTGATTTAATAGTGTGAACAGGGTGGAAACTGTCTGCATGCAGAATGGTGTTTCCTGCAGTTTTGATGGTGCGTCGACCTGCGCCAAACGCAATGTGTTGCATTTTGGTGCATTCTCCGCACCGTTAAAACGACGCATGCGGAGGCATCCACATACATCGGCACGGCCTTCGTACCCAATGCTAAAGATAGGGTACGCACGCCGCATGCTGAGGTAGGCGGAGCTAATGGGAGGAGATGCAGCCGTGGGCAGAGCTTCACAGAGGAAGTCTGCAGCCCTCCACACCTCGGCCATACGCTAGTATGAAACTAGCCTCAGTCAGAGGAAGAAGACAAGTCAAGCCTGTAGTGACTGTAGAAGGTAGATGGTGAAGACCAAGTTGCAGCCTTACATATGAGGTCAATCGGAACGTCTGCCCTCTCAGCCTAGGAGGATGCCATAGCCCATGCGGAATGTTCTTTTATCCCATCTGGAGGGCTTTCACCTTTCGCTGAGTAGGCCAGACCGACTGCATCTCTGATCCAATGGGATAGCGTGCCCTTTGTAACTCCAGACTCCTTCCTGTGGCCCTGAAAGAACCCAAAAGAGCCCTGCTCTGCCTCCAGGGACGAGTCCTGTCTATATAGGTTAGGACAGCATCCACTCCCCCTGACACAGGGTATGGCGACTGAGGAAGTCTGCTCTGAACTTGTCTACTCTCCTGATCTGGAGGGCTGATAAGGTGTGTTTTGGCCATCTGCAGAATTCTCTCTGCGGTAGACATCAGGGTTCTTGACCATGTTCCTCCTTGATGATTTAAATATGCAACGGAGGTGGCATTGTCCAATAGAACTCTTACATGAGATCGTCGCAGCTGTGGAAGGAATTCACGTATAGCATGATCAATTGCTTTTAACTCCCTCAAATTAGAAGAGTCATTAGCCTCACCTATGGACCATTGTCCTTGTACTATACTTTCACCTAAATAAGCCCCCCAACCGAAGGGACTGGCGTCCGTAGTAATCACTCTTGAGGGTCTCAGCACCCACGGAACCACTCTAGAGAGATGGACCAGCCACCATGACATGGATCTAACTACTTCAGTTGACAGGGATACCTCACCCTCCAACTGTCCCTGCAGTCGCTCTTCCTCTTGCAGGATAGCTTGCTGCAACTGTCTAGTGTGGAACTGAGCCTACTGCACTGCAGGAATACAAGATTTAAAGGAGCCGAGAAGGGACATAGCATCCCTCAGGGACATCTTATCGTCAACATCTTCATTTCTGGGAGGAGACACTTTTGACTTACAGAGTCCAGATGAAGGCCTAGGAACATCTGCCGAGTTACCGGGAGCAATCTGGATTTGGCCCAGTTGAGCAGCCATTCCAAAGCCTGCAAAAATGAAATTGCATCAGCTAGTCAATGTTGACATTGGGAGACGGAGTTTCCTTCCACCAGGAAATCATACAGGTATGGGACTAATAAAGTGTCCTTTAACCGTACATACGCCATCACCTCTAACATTAACTTGGTGAAAACCCAGGGAGCCATGGATAAGCCGAAGAGCATTGCCGCAAACGGAAGATGGTGGACATGGCCTTCCAGAGTGACCACCACTCGAAGATACTGCTGATGCATGGCATGTATTGGCAGATGATAGTATGCATCCTTCAGATCCAGGACTGCCATGAAGCATCTGGGGAACAAAAGTTTAATTGCTGAACGTGTGGACTCCATCTTGAAGATATGAGACCGCAGAAAGCTGTTCAATTTTCTCAAATTAATTATAGTTCTGTAGGAACCATCTGGCTTAGAAACCAGAAACAAGGGAGAGTAAAATCCCTTGCCCCTCTGGTTCGCTAAGACCTCCACTAGCACATGCTTGGTTAATAGACCCCTAATTTCCAACTCCAAAGCCGCCTGCTGAATGTAAGACTTTAGAGAAGTCAATATGAAGGAATCCGGGGGGACCCGGGCAAACTCTAACCTCAAGCCAGACGATACCAGGCTAATGGACCAGGGATTGGATATTATTGCCATCAATTGCTGGCTGAAAAATGATAACCTGCCACCCACCGGAAGGTTAGGGTTAGCGGAACTTGTCGGAAGGTTCACCAAATAGATCACCTCTCTGCTTGCCCTCTCTGTCGTTCCGGCTTCTCTGGTTCTTGTAGGCTCTCTTTCTGCCTAATGGCTGCTTTCTGAAAGCCCTCCTATAAGACGGAACATATGTTGTTAGGAAACCCCTTCTTTCTTTCGCCCGCTTTGGTGAGTATCTCGTCAAGCACTGTGCCAAACAGGTACTCACCCTGGCATGGAATAGCGCAAAGTTTTGCTTTAGCCTGCACGTCACCTCTCCAGCCCTTTAAACATAAGGCACAACGGGCTGTGTTGGTTAATCCCACTGATCTGGCCGCTAGACGCAGGGAATCAGCTGAGGTGTCTGCCAGGAAGGCGGTTTCTCCTCTATTAAGAGGGAGAAAACCGTAACTTGTTTCTAGACAATCCACTCTTCATGCTTTCTTACAGCTGATTCAACCACACTAGCACAGAACTTGAGGTGCAAGTGGCTGATATCGCTGGCCTGAAGGCCCCCATACATGACTCCCAGGACCTTTTAAGGAGTGTATCCACCTTACGATCCAAGGGGGTCGGTTAATGTTTCTGAATCTTCTACTGGCAAGGAAGAGCACCATGAGGTTAATGCCACAGCTGCATCAACCTTGGGAACCTTTGACCAAGACGTTAATTCCTCATCGTTAAAGGGGTACTGCCATTTGGATGCTGAGGGAAGGAATCCTCGCTGTCCCTGCTTCTCCCATTCTTTCTTAACTAGCTCTTTCACTGCAGGTATCACCGGGAATGTCCGCCTTTTCCTTTGAGAGAGGCCTGCGAACATGATGTCTTGTGCTGTCTTGGGCTCTCTGGTATCAGCCAACCTCATAATTCCTCGGGCTGATTTAACCAAGTTATTAATACTGTCGATCGGGAAACAAGTGCGGTCTTCCTCCTCCGAGGATAATGACTCTTTGGAGGAATCTGAGCCGAGCTCGCCACCGTCTGAGGATGAGCCGGACACGGGGAACGTATATTCCCTTCTGAGCCTCTGTTTTCTGACTTTGCCGGAACCAATTGCCTGGAGTTCCCCCCTAATCATTAGCCTAATGTCTTCCGTTCTAACCGAGGACTCCTCCTGCAGGTTATGCCCCATACAGATCTGACAAAGCCTCTTGGGGCAACCATCCGGAAGGGGCCGGTTCACATTCCTTATGCTTTGCTTTTCCGGTCTTTTTAACCTGAAAGGGTATACAGAAAGGGGGTTATCAGCTTAATAGGTGTGGTTGGTAACACTCACCCAGTGAAGCTTGTCAA
This sequence comes from Dendrobates tinctorius, assembly GCF_039654945.1. Taxonomy (NCBI): domain Eukaryota; kingdom Metazoa; phylum Chordata; class Amphibia; order Anura; family Dendrobatidae; genus Dendrobates; species Dendrobates tinctorius. The sequence continues at coordinate 59,506,395 of NW_027361829.1, forward strand.
CATGGTATTGGTTGCGGAGGCACAGCCTGAGACAAGGTCTGGCTTGCTTTCCTGTCTCGACCACTTTGCCTGGAGCGTCCACTGCCACTCTTCTTGCTGCTGTGTGGTAGCACTACTACCTCTTCATGTGGGTGCATTGCGGGGTCATTTGGGGACATCGCTGAACACCGGTGAGCCTCCAGCCGGCGCTTTTATGCAGCTCCCCCTTTTTTTCTCACCTGGAAGTGTTCCCATCACTTCTGGGTCTGGCGGCCTCCTTCATCGGCGCATGCGTGGCTCACCAACCGTGCCAACAGCGACTCCGCCGCCTCCCCGGCAACCCCGGGAAGTACCGCATAGTACTTCCAGGCTAGAGCGCTCCTTAGGCCTCCTGCACAGACCGGCTTCAATTCGAGACCTGCAGGGGAAACAGGGCGGCCGATGCCCACACCCTGCACCCCCCCAGACAAGTGACGGCCCGTCCAGCCGCACCACGCTCCCCACTTGAGCCAGGGCGGCCATACCCAGTCCCTGGTCTCATGCTGTCCTTACCAGACAAGGGGGAAGCTGACAAACAGGCCTCCCCCAATGCTGCCTCCGATGCTGGAGCCCCTGCCGTTCCCGCAGAGACCGCACAGGCGGCATCACAGCCCAGGTATCCTCTTCACCTTTTCTCTCTACAGGTTCCCGTAGGTACAGGAAACCAACTGAGGGAGCGAGGGGGACCGCCCCTTTTTTATTCGGACTCCCATGACAGCACCACGAGAGAGGGGATCCGCCCTTCGGGAACAGGAAACCTACAGATACAAAAGGGTGGCACCTCTTCCACGCATCAGTTGGTTTCCTGTTCCTGAGGGGACGGGATCCTACAGACCGGATCCCAGGCCGGCCGGTATAGGTAGCGAGGGGGTCTCCTACCTCGGCCTGGTGTGGAGCTCCTGAAGTACGCCACGGTGGCCCAGGAACAGGAAACCAACTGAGGGAGCGAGGGGGACCGCCCCTTTTTTATTCGGACTCCCATGACAGCACCACGAGAGAGGGGATCCGCCCTTCGGGAACAGGAAACCTACAGATACAAAAGGGCGGCACCTCTTCCACGCATCAGTTGGTTTCCTGTTCCTGAGGGGACGGGATCCTACAGACCGGATCCCAGGCCGGCCGGTATAGGTAGCGAGGGGGTCTCCTACCTCGGCCTGGTGTGGAGCTCCTGAAGTACGCCACGGTGGCCCAGGAACAGGAAACCAACTGAGGGAGCGAGGGGGACCGCCCCTTTTTTATTCGGACTCCCATGACAGCACCACGAGAGAGGGGATCCGCCCTTCGGGAACAGGAAACCTACAGATACAAAAGGGCGGCACCTCTTCCACGCATCAGTTGGTTTCCTGTTCCTGAGGGGACGGGATCCTACAGACCGGATCCCAGGCCGGCCGGTATAGGTAGCGAGGGGGTCTCCTACCTCGGCCTGGTGTGGAGCTCCTGAAGAACGCCACGGTGGCCCAGGATGGGTGGCATGGCGGTGGTGGATACAGCAGGGAGCGGCATCCGGAGGAGGTCCGTCTGCATATGTGCGCCGCGGCGCGATCGCGGAAGTTGAGGGGGGCCGGCGCAGCTGCAGGGCGCTGGGGCCGGGGAGTGCTCCATGGTGGAGCGCCCGGGCGTCCCGCGTGACTTCTGGTCACGTCGGAGTCGCGGTGACGTCAGGGGGCGGAGCCTGGGTGCGCTTCCGGGTCGGCGGCGCCACTGCGCAGGCGCGGGGACCCAAGATGGCGGCGCCCATCGGGAGGACGCTGGTAAGCGCCGGTTCCCCTGCGCAAAGCGGCGCCAGCTGGGGAGGGGGGCCCTATTAGGGGGCAGGGCGCGGCAGGAGGAAATCTGCTGTCCGGAGGAGGGGTATATAGGCAGGACCCTAGATGGGTGCCTTGCCTTGGCCACATTATTGCAAGCCAGTAATGGAGAGCGATCAGGAGCAGCAGCAGCAGCAGCAAAAGCAGCAGCAACAGCGACAATCTTCACTGCCGCCCCTGGATGACCTTAGGCAGGTCAAACAGAAGAAGAAAGAGGCCCGTGACAGTAAGGAGCGTCCGGGACGAAGTGACCAGTCCAGTCATAAAAGCTCCTCTAGGCGGACAGGAGCATCGACTGAGAAAAATCCCCCTCATTCTCCGGTACTTGATTGTGGCACTGGTAAGTGATCTTCGTGAATGTTCACTCAGTGACGGGGCCTTCTTCTGTGTTTTATTCTAGGGAAAGAAAGCTACGAGTAAAACCAAACACAGGGAATGCGCACTCTGTGCATGCCCATTACCAGACTCATGCCCCAAAAAATTGTGTCCCCCCTGTATCCAGCAGACAGTGGCGGAGTCGCCTGCAGTAGTGGCGTGTTTAAGGGATATAGTAAGGGCAGAGATGAAGGAAACCCTAAAATCCCTGTCCCAACCAGACAGTTTAAGGGGTGAGGACCCGGTGGAGTCGGATTCCTCGACAGACTGGAGGAGAAGTAAGGACTCCCATATGTCATCTCCCTTGTCCTCCTCAGAAGAAGAGGACTCTGGTCGGTTTTGCCTGCCGCTCGACCGAGTAGACAAATTGGTAAAAGCAGCCAGAGGGACAATGGAGGTGGAGGAGCCGAAGCCTCAATTATCCATGCAGGATGTGATGTTAGGGGGGCTGGAGCAGAGGAAGCGTAGGGTCTTCCCACTAAACGAAAAGATCCAGGATCTCATCCGCAGAGAGTGGAAAAAGCCAGATAAAAGAGGGTCGCTACCACCAGGACTCAAGCGGAGATATCCCTTTGACGATTCAGCAATGAATACTTGGGACAAGGCCCCCAAATTAGATACAGCTATTGCGAAAGCATCGAAAAGATCCTCACTACCCTTTGAGGACATGGGGTCTCTTAAAGATCCTCTAGACAGGAAGGCAGATACCTTCCTTAAAAATACCTGGGAGATGGCAGCCGGTTCCTTAAGACCAGCAGTAGCATCGACTTGCACGGCCAGGTCCATGATGGTCTGGTTGGACGAGTTAGAGTCGCAGTTAAAACAAGGAACATCTAGACAGGCAATCCTTGGGGCCCTACCAATAATCCAGGATGGCGCAGCCTTCCTAGCAGATGCCTCGGCTGATGCAATCAGAATGGCCTCCAGGGCAGCAGGTCTCTCTAATGCGGCTCGGAGAGCCCTGTGGCTAAAGTGCTGGCCGGGAGATATTCAGTCCAGGGCGAAACTCTGTACTATCCCGTGTGAGGGGGAATATTTATTCGGAGCAGTCCTGGACAAACTGCTGGAGAAGGCCGGGGATAAGAAAAAATTCCCAAATCTTTGGTCCGCATCTTACCGACGTCCGTTTAATAGGAGATTCGGTCAAGGGAGAAGGCGTAACCCTTCACCTAATAGAGACCGTCCCAGATGGGAGGATAGAAGGAGAAGAGGTACGGGCTTCATGTTCAGACGCTCGTCGAGAGAGCGAAAAAAACAGAACCAATGACTAGCAATTCCCGTGGGGGGTAGACTGTCATCCTTCCTCCCAGCATGGCTACAGGTCACCAATAGTGACTGGGTGCAGAATGTGATATCCACCGGACTCAGGTTGGAGTTCACTCAAGTCCCACGGGATACCTTTAAACCAACACCCTTAAGGTCTTCACCCCTCGAGCAAGCGGCTTTAGAAGCAGAGGTCTTGAACCTGTGTCTAAAAAAATGTTCTGATAGAGGTTCCAGAGTCTGAGAGAGGAAGAGGGTTCTACTCTCCCTTATTCCTAATCCAAAAGCTGGATAAAACATTCAGAACGATTATTAATTTACGTTTCCTTAATGAATTTTTGGTTAAACGCACCTTTAAAATGGAATCCATTAGTTCTACAATAAAGATGCTGTTTGAAGGGTGTTTTATGGCGGTAGTGGACTTAAAAGACACATACTATCATGTGCCCATCCACGCAGATTTCCAGCAGTTCCTGAGAGTGGCGGTATCAATAGACGGTATAATCCGTCATTATCAATATAAAGCCCTTCCCTTTGGTCTCTCAGCAGCGCCCCGGGTATTTACAAAAATAGTGGCCGAAGTTATGGCTCATTTACGGGAAGTTGACATCTTAATTATCCCATACTTAAATGATTTTTTGATTGTGGGAAATTCAGTGGACCATTGTCTATCTCAGATAAAAAAAAGCTAAGTCCAGATTAGAGAACCTCGGATGGATAATAAATTACGAGAAGTCCCGATTTCAGCCATTAAAGGTCCAGAAGTTTCTAGGCTTGCTGTTAAATTCAGAAGCTCAGCAGTGTCTGTTACATGTAGATAAATTACAGCAGATACAGCATGGCAGGCCTCAGGCAGGCCATGTCCCTGTTAGGCTCCCTAACCTCATGTATCCCAGCGGTCAAGTGGGCACAATTCCACACTAGGGCCCTTCAGAAAGACGTCCTGGTTAATAGCAGAACCTTAGAGGGCTTCTTGCAGGGTCAAGTATTGCTAAGCCCCTCAACTATTACATCTCTTAGGTGGTGGCTCGATGTCGGAAATTTAACCTCGGGGGTGCCCTGGGTGATACAGATAACCCGCGTAATAACCACAGACGCTAGTCCTTGGGGTTGGGGGGCCCATAAGGGGGACATAGTGGTACAGGGACAGTGGGACTCTGACGCTGATACCTCATCTAACCAGAGGGAGCTGCTGGCGACTGAATTGGCCATTAAAAAACTCATTATGTATCTACAGGGCCATCATGTGAGGATACTCTCGGACAACCAGGTAGCGGTAGCCTATGTCAACCACCAAGGTGGAACCCGCTCCAACGCCCTGATGCGGATAAAGGAACGTCTCCTTCAGATAGCAGAGAAAAATTTTCTATCTTTAACCGCGCTCCACATCAGCGGAAAAGACAACATGAAGGCAGACTTTCTAAGCCGCAGGGCCCTAAGGCAGGGAGAATGGGCTTTAAACTCAGACATCTACAACCAGATTGTCCGCAAATGGGGTCAACCGGAGGTGGACCTCTTTGCCACCAAAGAAAACAGGAAGGAAAAAACTTTCTGTTCCCTAAATCCCAGGGAAAATCCACTGGCCGTGGACGCCCTCCTAATAAAATGGGACTTCTTGCTGGCTTATGCTTTTCCGCCTTTGAACCTTCTACCTCTGGTAGTGAGGAAGATCAGGGAAGACGGGGCAAGAGTCATATTGATTGCCCCCTTCTGGCCCAGAAGGACCTGGTTTGCATGGTTGAGGACCATGTCAGTAAGCGATCCTTGGGTACTACCGAACCTTCCAGATCTCCTCTACCAGGGGCCAGTCAACCACCCACAAGTAGCGGGACTCCGTTTGACGGCATGGTGTTTGAGAGGACACTACTGAGAGATAGAGGGTTCTCAAAAAATGTAATCGATACACTCCTAAAAAGTAGGAAACAAACCACCACAGGTATCTATGCTAGAACCTGGAGGCGATTCCTGTCCACCTGTGAGTTTAATATCAGGGATGGAATACCCGTAAAACAGATTCTAGAATTCCTCCACAGGGGTCTCGAGTTGGGCCTTTCCACTAGTACATTGAATGTACAGGTTTCAGCTTTAGGGGCCCTATTTGCATGCGACATTGCCGGTAACCATTGGGTGGCGAGATTCATTAAGGCAGTTACCAGATCGAGACCCATACTCAAAGATAGGTGTATGCCTTGGGACTTAAATTTAGTCCTGACAGCCATGACAGAGTAACCGTTTGAACCTCTGGATTCTGCTTCACTAAAAATGATATCACATAAGACAGCCATTTTGGTAGCAATAACATCTGCACATAGAATTGGCGACATACAGGCACTTTCCAGATTGCCCTCATACACAGAATTCTTATAGGATAGAGTAATCCTAAGGCCAGACCCGGCATACCTTCCCAAGGTAGCATCTCATTTTCATAGGACACAAGAAATAGTTCTGCCTTCCTTCCTCACTAATCCAACCAATCCTAAAGAACAAAAACTTCAGGCTCTAGATGTTAAGAGATGCCTACTTAAATATTTACCAGCCACAGATCCTTGGAGGAAGGAGAACGCATTATTTTTATCCTTCCAAGATCCCAGGAAAGGGTATAGAGTGTCAAAGCGCACGTTAGCAAGGTGGATTAGGGAGGCTCTCTCTCTTGCCTACACAGCAGGTGGCGGTCCGGCTCCACAGAACCTGAGGGCGCATTACACTCGTGCCATGGCATCATCCTGGGCAGAGACATCGGGAGTATCAATTGACCAGATATGTAAGGCGGCCACCTGGTCATCTCCTTACACCTTTTTTAACCACTATCGGTTAGACATGGGTGCCTCCTCAGATCTCACCTTCGGGCTAAGGGTGCTGCAGGCTGTAGTCCCTCCCTAAATTAGTTTACATCTCTGTAATTCTCTCGTGGTGCTGTCATGGGAGTCCGAATAAAGTATTAAGTTACGTACCGGTAACAGTATTTTTCGGAAGCCCATGACAGCACCCTTAGTTCCCTGGCTTGTACACGTATAAGGGTGCACCCCTTTAGAGGATTGTTTTCGCGAGTTCACCATATGTGGGAGATGGTTTAAAGAATTGTATATAGGATAGATAGGTTGTATATATTGTGTATATGCGGTGTACTAACCATGGTAGCCTCTCAAGCTCTGTAATCCAACTGATGCGTGGGAGAGGTGCCGCCCTTTTGTATCTGTAGGTTTCCTGTTCCCGAAGGGCATATCCCCTCTCTCGTGGTGCTGTCATGGGCTTCCGAAAAATACTGTTACCGGTACACAACTTAATACTATCTCTGTAGGTTTCCTGTTCCTAGGGGTGGATCCCCTCTCTGTGGGTGCTGTCAAGGGGAAAAGAAAACCTACCTTTTACATTCTTAAATATTAAGGTTTTAGTTTTACTAACCCTTTGGATTGACCAACAGCACAGTATTTGTTGAATAATAAAATTAACCAAAAAATACAAATTGCCTAATAATTTTGCAGAGTGTATTGATTTGTAATCGTGCCTTATCGGTGTGTTTGCACATTTCTATTTTTTTTTTTTTACAATGAAAGTGTCATTTCGTCTCTATTGTGTATACAACTGCAAAAACAAAAATAATCCTAATGTATTATTACCTCCCTATTAAATCACTTGTAAGGCCAGATGTAAAATATGGGCTCCAATTTTGGGCTTCACATTTCAAAAAGTATATTTTGAAGTTAGAGCCAGTTTAAAGAAAGTGTTCTTTACAATTACCGCAGCTAGACTGTGGCATGCCAGACCGCAAAAAGTAGTAATTGCAGACACTTTAACAGCATTTAAAAAAGGGGCTAGATGCTTTTTTCACGATAAATAACATTGTGGATCATAATCTAGCAATAAGAGCATGTATAACCAGTGGAGAAAGGTATTGATGGACCTGCGTCTTTCACAACCTACTGTATATAATTATGTTGCAAGCTTCATAATGTATGGAGTGGTATTTAATCTCACTGTAAAAGAATATCTGTCAAATTTGGGAGAATTACACATAATGATTACCATATTTTTCGGACTATAAGACACACTTTTTCCCCAAAAAAATTGGGAGGAAGATGGGGGTGCATCTTATAATCCGAATGCAGGCTTACAGGGGGATTGCAGCAGTGGTGTAGCAGTGTCCCTTCCTCAGGACATCGGCGGCAGAAGTGTGGCAATGCTGAAGCTCGGTGTCGGCAGTGAGCAGTGCGGAGTGCATCATAGGTTTCCCTGCGGCCATCTTCCTGGATCTGTGGGCCGCCGGAGGCGGCACGTGCACAGATTCAGATCTCGGCTGGGCCTCTCTCACTTCATTATCCTGAGGCTGTGGGCTTTAGGAAAATGGCCGCTGGAGGCTGTGCGTGCACTGATTGAGATCTCAGCAGCCCTCGGCTTCACAAAAATGGCCGCTGAGAAACCAATGATGCACTTGGCTCTGCTCACCGTGGACATCGGGATGCCGCATCGCGACATTTCTGCCGCCGGCTCCCTGAGGAAGGAACCCTGCTCCATGCAACGCACTCTGCTCTGCCTAATTGCTGTCACCGGACCAGCAGCATCGCACCGCAGCACTGCCCCACTTCTGCCGCCAGTCTCCTGAGGAAGGGACCAGGAGTCCTGTGACCCCGCTCTACCAACACCAGCCCATAGGTAAGATACCTTAAATTTGGACGATAAGATGGACCCGCATCTTAAAAAATCTTTTTTATATATTTTCCACCCCAAAATTTGGGGTTCTTCTTATGATCCAGGGCATCTTATAGTCCAAAAAACACGGTAATAACTAGGTCATACAGTAGTTTGACATTCATTTCTGATGATTGTCAACAGACCTGAGAATCTGAATGAGAGAAAGATTAATAATGATATCTATTTATAAATGTTCCAAAATTGAGTAACAAGATTCAAAGGACCCTGGTCTAGCAGCCATGCTGGTGGTCCATGGTAACTGAACTCAAGTACTGCAAACATTCTCCTACCTGCTGGAAACCCTGGCTCCACTGCTGATTGGTAAGCCCTGCTTGACATTGTGTACGCATCATACTTCAATAATGAAGTTGTACAGGACCTGCTATTCTTAAGATGTTCCAGGAATTCAAGCAGGTCAATAGCTCAGGACCAGCAATTACATTTAAATCACCTAATATTGTTTACATTATCCTTATCAAAGCAGCTCTGATTCATGGTGGCAAGAACTCCACAAGACCACTAAAGAATCACTCTCCCAGAGATGCTCATTTGGATTGGGATTTGGTGATGCCTATATGGGCATGTAAGTCATTTGAAACTGAATAAAATGACATCTTGAGATTTGCGATTTGACATCTTATTCTAGAGAAATCCATGTTTTTGTTATACTATTAGGGTAAATTGGCCGGACATAGATCTCCCTGATAATCTGCCTCCATCTTATTTTTAAATGAAAGTGAGCATTACCAGTGTGAGATATTTAAATCAGGACAGCAGACTGTCAGTCATTACATGTCTCATACTGGTGACACCCCTTTTCAATTACAATAAACTCTGTTGCAGATTCTCAAGGAGATCTATGTCTGGACCATAGATCTTAACAGCTCATTTACACATTAAGAAAAACATGGATTTCATTGAGACAAAATATCAGATTGCAGGAATGAAGATATTTTATCCAAAATTCTATGACTTACATGCTATATAGAGGGTTAGGATCGCTGGTCCTACTAACAGATTCCTTTTAAAACTTGGATGTATTTTGAACATATGTACAGGTTGTAAAGTTTTGGGCAAATAAGAAGCAGTTGTCATAGAAGTCTGTAATTTTCAATATATATGAGAATGCCAATGGTCTGCTGATGGATTTGGAGAGAAGGCAAATGAGGTATGCTTTCTCTTAGTTTTTTACTCTGTGTTACTTACTTTCTGACTTCTCCTGCAGTTATTATCAGGAGCAATTTCATAAATATTAAGGAACTGCCATTGATGTACTACTTTCATGTTGTACATAAAGCACCTCAAAATTTTAACGTACACTTCAAATATGTATTACCCTAACTTTTTCAACCAAATCAACGAAAAGAAAGTACTTAAAAATGTGTTCTGGAACCACAGTAGCTGCAAACAATAAAATGTGACAATATTTCATAAAATATGAGAGGTGATGATGTTAATTACACATACTTCTAAGTAGCTCTAGGATTAGCTGAGGATAGAAAACCAATGTGTGAAAGAAGCATGAAATGTAATCCATAGCAGCTGTCTAATTTAGCAGCAAGGGGAAGAAAAAAAAAAAAAAAAAAAAAAAAAGATTCATTTTTCATAGACACAAAATTACTCCTTGTGATATGAACTGACCTAGAACCTGCCTTCTGAAGTGTGTCAAAAGAATAAATCCTCTTATTTTTACCATTTTGCACATTTATCTGCTTTAGAGAACAATTCTTTTTGCGGGGTGTTACATATAGGCACAACAGTGCTAAATGGCTAGCCAGTTTTGAATTAAACGAAGTCCCTGATGAGGATATGCATTTCTTCTTTTATCTGTTGAGGATAGATATCTAGCTTTGGAGAGAAAAATGAAGAGATGAAGGAGTAGTTCATCACCTCTACGACGTCTGTAATTGGTCATTATGTTTTCTACATGGTGCTACATAAAGCAAGAGCTTGACAAGGCAGCAGAGAGAAAAGTCTCTTGTTTTATTAGAAAACTTGTCAGAGACCAACCATTGCAAAACGTAATATCCTATTATCATTATTTATAAAGTGCCAATATCGGTATGTTCATATGAGAAGAAAGTGTGTGGAAAAGTAATACAACACAATTACTGCATTCATGAAAAACTGCGGAAGAGGAAAAGGTTTTGGCACAGTATTCGTTCCTCCGAAAGAAGTAACTCAAGTTTTGCATCCCTATTTAACCCTTTCCTACTTCGCAATCTAAACGTGCAGTACATATACCATATTTTTTGGACTATAAGACGCACCTGACCATAAGATGCACCTACGTATTGGAGGAGGAAATTAGGGCAAAAAAATGTAAGCAAAAAATGTGGTCAATTCTGTACTTAATATCTCCTATTCTGGTGTATATGGTCCCCTCATCCCCATCCTGATACACATGGCCCCCTCATCCCTACCCTGGTATGCATGGCCCCCTCATCCCTATCCTGGTATGCATGACCCTCATCCCCATCATGGTATGCATGCCTCCTCATCCCTATCCTGGTATGCATAGCCCCCCTCATCCCTACCCTGGTATGCATGGTCCCCTTCTCCCTATCCTGGTGTGCATGCCCCCGTCATCACTATCCTGGTAGGAATGGTACCCCTCATCCCTATCCTGGTAGGAATGGTCCCCCTCATCCCTATCCTGGTAGGAATGGTCCCCCTCATCCCTATCCTGGTAGGAATGGTCCCCCTCATCCCTATCCTGGTAGGAATGGTCCCCCTCATCCCAATCTTGTTAGGAATGGTCCCCCACATCCCTATCCTAGTAGGAATGGTCCCCCATCTCATCCTAGTATGCATGGCCCCATCCCTATCCTTAACCTGATATGACTGTCCCCCATCCCGGTCCTGGTATGCATGGTTCCATCCTTACTCTGGTATGATTGGCCCTCACCTCCATTCTGGTATGCATGTGGCCCCATCAGAAAACATAAAAAAAAACCCTTTACTTTTATCTTCTCAGCGCTCCCTCGCAGCATCCTGTTCCGATGCCAGCAACTGCTTTATGCTTGTAAACAGCACCTGGTAGGGATGTCATGCACTGCTTGCATGCCGAAGAGCAGTTGCTGGAATACTCAATGCTCTGCACGTCGGGACTGCATGCACACAAAGCAGTGAGTATTCATTGCTCTCTAGCGAGCACAGTGTCAGCCGGAGACTTCCTGCAGATGCTGGGCGGTCAAGTGTGCCGATACTTAAAAGAAATGAACATTCATGGAATGGGGTGAATATTCAATTCTCGTAATTAATGGCACATGTGACCGCTGGCAGCAGCAGGAAGCTCTGGCTGACACTGTGCATGCTACTTAAGAGCAATGAATACTCACTGCTCTGTGCGCGCACAGTCGCGACCTGGAGAACAGTGAGTATTCCAGCAGCTGCCCTTTGGCTTGCAAGTAGCACACGACGTCCCTGCCATGTGCTGCTTACAAGCATTAAGCTGCTGCTGGCATCGGAGTGGGACACTGTGAGGCAGCGCCGGGAAGGTACCATATATACTCGAGTATAAGCCGAGATTTTCAGCCCATTTTTTTGGGCTGAAAGTCCCCCACTCGGCTCATACTCGAGTCATATACATGGTTTGGCAGGGGAGGGGGAGCACGGGTGTCAGAGATCATACTCATCCCCTCCTGGTGCGGTCTCTGCAGGCCCTCTTCTCCCATGGTCTCAGTGCCCCAGCTCTTCCTGAGTTCAGCAGTCTTATGGTACCGCTCATTAAAATCATGAATATGTGCATATTCATGACTTTAATGAGCGGTACCACGTGATCGCTGAAACCTGGAAGAGCTGCGGTGCCGAGACCATGGGAGAAGAGTGTCTGCAGAGACCGTGCACCAGGAGTGGGTGAGTATGATGGGGGAGCCATATTCACCTGTTATCGTTCCATCGCCGCACGCCGCTCTGGCCTCAGCGTCCTCTGACTGTGACGTTCAGGTCAGAGGATGCGATAACGTAGTCAATACGCAGACCCGGTAAACAGAGGGGAGCGTGGCAATTGATCGGGGACAGGTGAATATCGCCAGTGCCGGGGGCCTGAGCCAGCAGCGACACCTGACTCACATAGCGTGCCGGTATCCCTGCCTGCTCAGGACGCTGGCACCTGGCCCCCAGTGACGAGAGATGATTATGTCTTTTTTTTATTAATTGCAGCAGCAGCAATATATGGGGGGTATTTATCTATGGAACATCTTCTTGGGCCACCATTAACCCTTGTGCAGCATTTTACGAGGGGAATTTATCTATGGAGCATCTTCTTGGGCTACCAATAACCCTTGTGCAGCATTTTATGGGAGGTATTTATCTATGGAGCATCTTCTTGGGCCACCATTAACCCTTGTGCAGCATTTTATGGGGGGGTATTTATCTATGGGGCAACTTTTTGCACCACCATTAACCCTTGTACAGCACCACCCTCGACTTATACTCGAGTCAGTAGGTTTTCCCAGTTTTTTGTGGCAAAATTAGGTGCCTCGGGTCAGCTTATACTCGAGTATATACGGTATACCTTTTCTGTCTCTACTATATTTGCTATTTAAGTTACCTGCCTTGTGAATATCCACTACTGTCACTCACAGTGTTGTTCTGTGGTGCATACTAGGCCGGATACAAACTTTTCATTGAAAGTAAATACATAATCTATGGCAGGTGTTGAACAGAAGAGTCATTTTACACTAGCTTACACAAAAATATAGTATTTACAATCTAAGTTTCGTATTAGAGAAGAAAAAGTTGTGAATAATTTTTAAACTGCAATGAGTCAGAACTCATTTATGGCAGTCCATACAAATGAAACAATGGTAAAAAGGCATATTCTCTATTCTCTTTGAGAGTGAGTTTTACGTCCAAATGCAGAAATATAGCAAGTGGGACCAATTTCTTTCATACGGTTGTGAATAACTACAAGTCTCTTGGAACTTCTCTTTATGAGGCAGTCCTTTATTTATGACAAGTAGTTTTTATGGAGAAGATATAGATAGTACATTTGTAGCATTTTGGGGAAATCAGTCATGATATTATACAAGAACTGCACTATTCCCCTTCTACTGATTTTTCTTTTTTAACAAGCAGAATACACTGGCACGTTTACGCTATGTCCAATCTCTTATTAACTGATCATATGCTCTATGTATCTTTTAATAATGCTGATTCAGAAATAAGAGGTTTAAAATAAAAATATCGAACGTCACAAAAAACATGTTAATTCAGTTATGCAGTGCCCAGCCCCCACTAAACCCTTGCAATTATGCCCAATTCCTGTAAAACCAACAGTGTATGGACAAAGCAAGGGGGAAGGGTGTAAAGAATACTAAGCACACTATCCTAACTTTTGACACACAAGTCTAAGGGCCCTGTCACACATAGCGACTCACCAGCGATCCCGACAACGATATGATCTAGTCAGGATCGCTGGTGTGTCGCTACATGATCGCTGGTGAGCTGCCAAACGGGCAGCTTCACCAGCGATCAGGACAGCGACAAGTGGGTAACAAGCGACGCACATCGCTTAGTTACCCGCACTGTACGTTGATACCAGAGCGCTGGTGCAGGGAGCTGGTAACCAAGGTAAAAACCGGGTTTCTAAGCGCCGCTTAGAAACCCGATGTTTACCTTGGTTACCAGCTCCCTGCACCAGTGCGCTGGTATCTAACATACACATCGGGTTTCTAAGCGTCACGTGGCGCTTAAAAACCCGATGTTTACCTTGGTTACCAGCTCCAGCTCGCTCTCCCACCTGCCACATGCAGCGATGCGTGCTGGCCAGCAGGAGACCAACAATCAAAAAAATGTCCAGGCCATTCCAGCACGATCAGCGATACCCGGCAGGGGGGCCGGTCACTGATAAGTGTCACACACAGCGATCTCGCTGGTGAGATCGCTGTTGCGTCACAAAACTTGTGACTCAGCAGCGATCTTGCTAGCGAGATCGCTGTGTGTGACGGGGGCTTAAGCCTCTGATAAATTTGTATAGATTTGTCCTTTGCCTACTCCCTTCGCTCTACCTATCTCAAGGTGTGAGATGCAAGATTACTAGCTTTAAACAAACAAAACCTGATTTTGTGACACTCTCATGAAATGTCTATGCTATAGCATATTTCTATAGGATGCCACAATAGTGTGTTTAATAATTTTTGTGAAACACTGGTGTTCTAAACCAAATTTAAGAAAAAGTGCTGAGGCACAATGTTCACAATCAAAGCTTAACTGTCATTTTATTTTTTATGTAATAATAACGTAGAGCAAGCCATTTTAATAATATTTCAAATATAACTTATAAATGAAATATGAAAGAAAACCTTTCAAAAAAGCTTCTAGATCAGTATTTCTCAACTCCAGTCCTCAAGACCCACAAGCAGGACATTTTTTCAGGATTTCTTTAGTATTACACAGGTGATGGAATTCATGCTTGAGCAGTTAATAAACTTTGCACCTGTGCAATACTAAGGATATCCTGAAAACTTGACATGTTGGTGGGTCTTGTGGACTGGAGTTAAGAAACAACTGTTTTAGAATATGTCCCACTATGCTGTATCTGTAGCATTTCTGTATTCAGTTCCACAGACACTGAATACGTATTTGTAAGGGTGGTGGCAAATCCCAGATCGCTGTCACTCCAGGATGAATCCCATGCACTGTATGAGATGCCGAACTAGGGTAGCACAAGTCAAATTGTCTTTCTCTATGTATTAACTTAGACATACTTAGAATCTTATCCGTAGCAGCTGCCATCTCTTACGTCAGTAATGTAAAAATCTGTCTTCACTGAATACAGATTTTAAGGGTACGTGCACACGCTGCGGATTGGGGTGCGGATTTGGCCGCGCGGATTCTGTAAAATCCGCAGGTGAATCTGCAGGTCAAAAGACCTGCGGTTTTACCTGCGGATTGCTATGCGGTTTTGCACTGCGGTTTTTCATCTCCACAATGGAGGAGATGGCAAACCGCAGCGGAATCCGCAGAAAGAATTGACATGTCAATTCTTTCTGCGGTTTCAAAACCGCAGAAAAACCGCGCGGAAAAATATGCACCGTCTGCACTGCGGTTTTTAATACCCATAGAATATTATGGTACTGTACACCGCAGCACAAACTGCTACGGACCCGCAGCGGCCAAATCCGCTGTGGAACCGCAGCAGAATCCGCAGCGTGTGCACACACCCTAACTGTGAATCTTAAAAATGAAAAATCAGTGCTGGAGAAGCAGATAAGATACATCACAATGTTTATTATTTTCATATGTACTATTGATTTATGAAAGAAATTAAAACTATATTTACTCTTTCAGTACAGTCATTCATGTTGATTACCCAGGTTAATTCCAATTCCCATACTGTTGTCCTGGGAGCTAGTGTCAATGAGGCGCTATAAAAGTGATTGCACAGTAATCGGCAAAAAGTCTGGAGTCACTATGAGCCAACGATCATGTGACTACATGTATGCCATTTGTTTACTTGTGGTCACAGTCTGACTAGACATGTTTGGTTTGAAGTGAGTCGAGAGAAGCTGAACAAGTGTAGTCAGAAAATGACTGCAAGCATGCAAACTGCACGAATGTGGACTTGTGACTGTCTGCTCGCCCCATGAATACCCCAGAATGGTGACAACATGTGCACTACACAGAGGGACTGCAAACTTTTGTCCCAAGCCTGAACAACTCCCTTAACAATACCTCAATTTGCATTCTCTACTACCCTGATTATATTAATTAAAAACGTAATATTATATTTTATTATGCTTGTTTATATAGAACCAACATATACATATTCAGCAGTGTATTGCAGGCATTGTGATCGTTCACTGCCCTGATCGGGCTTCACAATCGAAAAATGAAGGTACTTCTTGTAATGCAATTCCCAAATTTAATCTATGGGCTGTTTCAGATGTCCATGATAATCAGTCTTTTCACAATACACGGGCTGGCCGATCACCTCCTGAGCCGAGCGTGATGGCTTCATATAGTAGGTATGGAAAGTATTCAGACCCCTTTACATTTTTCACTCTTTGTTTCATTGCAGCCATTTGGTACATGCAAAAAAGTTATTTTTTTTTTCTCATTAATGTACACTCTGTACCCCATCTTGACTGGAAAAAAAAAAAAAAAAAAAGGTAGAAATTTTTGGAAATTTATTAAAAAAGAAAAAACAAAATATCACATGGTCATAAGTATTCAGACCCTTTGCTCAGTATTGAGTAGAAGCACCCTTTGAGCTAGTACAGCCATGAGTCTTCTTGGGAATGATACAAGTTTTTCACACCTGGATTTGGGGATTCTCTGCTATTCTTCCTTGCAGATCCTCTCTAGGTCCACCAGGTTGGATGGTGAACATTGGTGGACAGCCATTTTCAGGTCTCTCCAGAGATGCTCAATTGGATTTAGGTCGGGGCTTTGGCTGGGCCAGTCAAGAATGATCACAGAGTTGTTCCGAAGCCGCTCCTTTGTTATTTTAGCTGTGTGCTTAGGGTCACTGTCTTCTTGGAAGGTGAACCTTCAGCCAAGTCTGAGGTCCAGAGCACTCTGGAAGAGGCTTTCATCCAGGATCTCTCTGTACACTTTCCGTATCTACTGTATATTTCTATGAAACTGTCACAGTCAGGTCAGGAAGTGCATTGCTATCAGACATTGAATCAATTATCACAGACATCTGAAACAGCCCGAACAACTATCTTATCTACACTATTTAGCTCTAGGATGTATCTATACCCCACACCCCCTTTTTAGTTATTTTTTCTATTTATTTATTTTTTACACCTAATGAAGCATGTGTTTAAAGAAGTAATGTACAATTTTACTTCAAGGGAGAAAAGGCCACGTCACAATAAGCGAGATCGCTTAAGCGTCACCAATTTGATGTCGCTATGTCTGACATGCAGCGGCGATGTGGCCCCTGCTGCGATGTCGCTGATCGTGCTCAAACATCCTGGGCCGTTTTTTGATCGTTGGCATCCCGCTGGTGCGCCTGAATCGCTGAGTTTGACACCCTTTATAAACGACGAGCGACCTCGTTAGCGACTCATATCTCTATGGCGCAGGCGGGACTAGGTTGAATCGTTAAAACACTACATGCTCCCAACGACCGCTGAGGTTATTATACAGATCACTGATCGCTGCTGCGTCGTTTAGGAGATCTGCCTGTTTGGCAGCTAAGTAGTGACCATGTAACGACGCACAAACGATCTTTGCCAGGTCGTGTCGTTGTCGTGATCGCTAGTCCGTCGCTTAGTGTGACGGGGCCTTAACAGTAGCCTCAATGTTAATTTGCTCCATATAAAAAGTTGGGTGGGGTGAAAGTGTAGGCAACCTTTCTAGGAATAACTAGTAGAATGAATGATAGAAAATATTCATGGTGACTTTTGAGGGAAGGAAATTGAAAAGTGTCAAGACTTCACGATGAAAAAAATTCTGGCAGTTTGACAGAAGACTAGGGATCTTTGACTAATTTGGTTAAATCAATGAAGGTGGTAATTTGGGAACTTTTAGGTAGAATGCCACATAAAAACGATCACATAAGATCTAGGGAATATAGTGCTAAGGGTAATTAATGCTGGACTCACACCAGGTTTCCAGCTTCTGTTTAATATTTACACCAGGATAGGTTTGTGATGTAAAATTTAAACAGAGCCTACAGAGGTTATGGTGGATGTGTTACAATGGCATTCATTAACCACAGACCAATATGGAATCCAATTAACAGACACATTGTGATATATTTCACAACTGTTAACTGTTAAAAGGGTTTTAGTTGATGAGTGACATATGATTCTGATAGGCATTTCTTTAAGACGTTTGAAATATTGTTATCCATTTAATAGAGAGGTCATGAAATGCTATAAAAAAAGCCCACAAATATTCTTTTGATAGATGCCATACACTGACATTGCCCCCTCATTGAGGAAAAAAAAATATGTTTAAATGCTTCTCTATTCTGTTACACATAATTATTTTGCATTGATGGTATTGGTCAAGGACACATGCTATTGGCCTCCATATATGAATGTAGTCAAATGGACGAGTTTAACCCTTAAGTCAGGACTTACACAAATCTAAGGATGTCACTTCATGGTAACAAAAAAAAAAAAGTGTAAAAAATCTGGTACCACACAATGGTATAAAACTACAAAGACCACATCTTTATTGACATAAAATACATAATAACAATAGAAAGGTATTAGACAGTAGGTAAAGGGACTAAAAAAGTCCATGGGAAATCCTACCATAGCATATTGTTGGTGACATTTGAACACACCCATATAATAGGCCAATAATAATGAGGGGACTATAGTCAATGAAGTAATCTAAGGACTATCAATATTATTATACATGGCTGACAAAATGAAATTGAATAGCCAAAAATAACAGTCCACTCAAAATATTTCATCCCCTGAACGGCGCTAACCACAGGAAAGGTGAGCAATGAACAGGTAAAGTGTCAGCTGGTGGTGAATCCCTGGACGTCCCTTCTGCCCCGACGCGCGTTTCGCACTGCTTCTTCCGGAAGCTAAAGCAGACAGCTGGTGGATAGTAATTTCAGGCTGGTATGGGGCCCATTGGGCCCCCCTGCCTAAAAATAGCAGTCCGCAGACACCCAGAAAATGCGCATCCATTAGATGCGTCAATTCTGGGTCTTTGCCTGGCTTTTCCCACTTGCCCTGTAGCGGTGGCAAAGGGAGTTCATATTTGTGGGGTTGAGGTTGCCTTTACATTGTCCGGTGACATCCCAAGCCCACGACTTAGTAATGAAGAGGTGTCTATAAGACACCTATCCATTACTAACTGGAAGTTAGTATTTGGTGAACATGGTAAAAAAAAAAAACAATTGTGGAATTGCACTTTTTGGGTAATTTCACCCAACTTGGATTTTTTTTCCCATTTTACAGGACATTATATAGTAAAATCAATGGTGACGTTCAAAAATACAACACATCCCACAAAAAACAAGCCCTCACACGGCCATATTGACGGAAAAATAAAAAAGTTATGGCTCTGGGAAGAAGGGGAGCAAAAAACGGAAATGCAAAAAAGAAAATGGGCTGCGTCGTGAAGGGGTTAAAATATTGTTTTACTTTGTCCTGTCTATGCAGTACAGACATAACGACTTCACAAGATGAAAGCATTAATACCCCTCCATTTACCACCTAATTGGCAGTGAAGGCATACAGGGACAAATCTGCTTGCCCAAATGGTTATTCAAAATTGAAAATTACCTGTTAATTACTCTATATACACACTCCATGTCTGTCCTCCATCAGATAACCTGCTTCAATTAACTTCTCACAGGGGTGGAGGGGGGAAGAGGGTCAGACTGCGACTCAATGCCATCAACCTTGGATCTGTATATATAACTCATCATAACCCATGATGATAGGGGTCTTTACAGTTTCAAGAATAAGTGCAGAGTCTCACCTGCACTCTGCCTCTGCTCTTAGAGACCTACTCATGCCACTTATTTAATATGCTCATTTACTACTATAAAAAGCAGATCAGAATCCAATTATGTTACAACTCTAAGATTCACGGATGTTGATGCTGCTCTGGTTTATCTGTATGGTTATTTTCAGCTGCATTCCTTTGTTCTACACATTTTAAATTTTTTTTTGTAAAATTGTATGCTTCAATATTTTGCATGGTCTATAAAGATTTTTCTTAAAAAAAATGAACAGTAAAAGCAATAAAATTGTAATCTAAAACTTTGGGGGTTACAATAAAGAAGTAACATCATTGCAACAGCAGGAAATTAATTCTGTAGATGGCCTGGAAAAAAAGGCTTATAAAGTTAACGAGATATTACTTAAGGCAAGAGAGATACAATTAGACTACTCATCAGAGAAGATAAACCAAACATTTTGCCTGGGAAAAATAATGAAGCTA
The DNA here is from genome assembly GCF_039654945.1 of Dendrobates tinctorius. Taxonomy (NCBI): domain Eukaryota; kingdom Metazoa; phylum Chordata; class Amphibia; order Anura; family Dendrobatidae; genus Dendrobates; species Dendrobates tinctorius. The sequence continues at coordinate 59,526,422 of NW_027361829.1, forward strand.
ATTAAAATGAAATGAAAACCAAGCTAAATGAAACTATGGCAGAGGTTACATACTCCAAAACCTAATGCAATTGCAGCTCTGACTAGAACATGGAAACAAATAGAATCTGTATGAGTTACTAAAATGGATAAATTAAAAGTATAGTGTGCAGTGGGTCTGAATATGCCATCACATTATAGCTAAGTGAGTGGAGAGGAAGAGAATGAGAAAAAAAAGTAATTATTCAGCCACTGAATTCAAAATTTTACAGTGTATACTACCAATAATCAGTTTAAAAACATCACATATTTTGCTAATGGCTACTAGTTTTCCTTTTCCAGGTCATTGATCCATATCATGAGAGCTCTACTAATCAGATAATCTTAGTGAAAAATTAATTTATCTATTCCTTGTAGCTAAAATGAGGCATTTGAACAAAACTGTGGTTGCTGATGTTTGCTTTCCTTTCTAAACATTAAGGGTATGTGCATGACATTTTTTTCTTGGTTGGTACACTCTTTATCCCACATAAAAAAGTCTTAAAAGGAACCTGTCAGCAGAATTGTGCACAATAAACTACAAACAGAGTCAGGTCGGCACCGTTATATTGATTACATTGATACCTTCTTGGTTGATTAAATAAATCTTGTGGTTGTTGTGTAATCTTTATTTTCAGTTTTGAGTTAATGATATGCTTGTGCTTCAGGGCGGCCTCTTGGGGGTCTTCATGTGGTGCTCTGCTTAGGTATTCATCTTTATGGCTTCTGACAGGTCACTGATCCCCTATTTTACATACTGCATATATGTTTTGGAAAAAAATAATTTACATTCAGCATTCAGGCACCGCAGCATGATCGCATCTATAATGTACATTTAATTTTTTTATATGGTGATATAAAATAAAAAAATTCTCTCTCAAAATGGCAACTTCGACGCCTGCGCAGTACACAGTAGCAACTAATCGCCAATAGATGCTACTGCGAAGTCACGGCCAACGCAATTTTTTTTTTTTTTTTTATAAATTTATATCACCAAATATAATAATTAAAATGGACATTATAGATGTGATCATGCTACAGCACCGGCGCCTGCCTGCTGAATGTGAATTTGGTTTTATTTTTCAAAACATATTATATTCAGTACGTAAAATAGGGGGCAGGTCAATGTGGAATCATTCAAAACACAAGCCGCGGAGACACCATCACATGTTTCTCAACGCAAGCAATGACTAGCCAGGTCTTTCCCCGGGAATGAAGAAGCACGGGAAGGGCAGTCTCCAATGAAGGAAACCACCTATGCCAAAACATGGTATCAATCCACAGACAGCTGTTTCGGAGTATTGCCCCTCATCAATGTGGAGTAGGAAACTGGCCAGTAGGAGCAATGCCTAGTAGAAGACTGTGAAAAATGAGGATGAATGAACTCATGGAGATCAACATCCAACATTGCCGAGACACCATCACGTGTTTCTCAACGCAGTGATTCTAGAGCAATGCCCCCATCCCTTATGGGAAATATGTAAAAACATGCAAAACACAAGCTGCGGAGACACCATCACATGTTTCTCAACGCAAGCAATGAAAGACCTGGCTAGTTTTTACATATTTGCGTTTTTACATATTTCCCATAAGGGATGGGGGCTTTGCTCTAGAATCACTGCGTTGAGAAACATGTGATGGTGTCTCCGCAGTGTTGAATGTTGATCTCCATGAGTTCATTCATCCTCATTTTTCACAGTCTTCTACTAGGCATTGCTCCTACTGGCCAGTTTCCTACTCCACACTGATGAGGGGCAATACCCAGAAACAGCTGTCTGTGGATGGATACCATGTTTTGGCATAGGTGGTTTCCTTCATTGGAGACTGCCCTTCCCGTGGTTGTTCCTTTCCGGGGAAAGACCTGGACACTGAATGCGTTGAGAAACATGTGATGGTGTCTCCGCGGCTTGTGTTTTGCATGTTTTTTTCCCATAAGGGATGGGGGCATTGCTCTAGAATCACTGCGTTGAGAAACATGTGATGGTGTCTCCGCAGTGTTGGATGTTGATCTCCATAAGTTCATTCATCCTCATTTTTCACAATATGGAATCATTGACCTGTCATAAACCATACAGATGAATATGTAAGCAGAGCACCACATAAAGACCCACCACAGGAAGCCCTGGAGCACGAGAATCTCATTAACTGAAAATAAAGATTATACAACAACCACAAGATAGATTTCATCAACCACGGTATCATTGTAATCAGTATAATGGCACCAACCTGACATTGTCTGTAGGTTAGTGAGCACAATCCTGTGGACAGGTTCCCTTTAAAGTTGTGACCTGGCCATCCATCAGGTGGCTTCAACTCAATATTTTATGCATACATATACAAGTCAAATATGCAACTGTCAAACCCACCTCAAAGAATTACTGCAAAGACTCCAAAAAAGATGCTTCAAAAATATCTGCCAGTGATTTCTGCTTGATTAACCCTGAGGGTATGTGCACTCGGTGCAGATTCTGCTGCAGTTCCTCAGCAGATTTGTCCCTGCAGATCTGCAGCAGAACTGCAAGTGATGTACAGTACCATTTAAGGCTATGTAAAACAAAAAATGAAGTGCACATGCTGCGGATTTAAAACTGCAGTTCCGCAGCAGTTTTACACCTGCTCCATTATAGAAATCTGCAGGTGTAAAACTGCAGGGGAAATCCACACAAAAACAGCAGAAAATCCACAGTAAATCTGCACTAAATCTGCAGGTAAGACTCAGGTCATTTTACCTGCAGATTTAGCAAAATCTGCACGGAAAATTCCAGAGCAGAATCCGCACCGTGTGCACATACCCTGACGATATGATGGTGTTCAACTTTATGTGAACACGATGTCAGATTCTTTTAAGTAGTTCAAAACCAGGACATTTTACTCCTTTCATGACCTGGCACATTTTCAGGGTTGTTTTTTTTTTTTTAGTACATGTTGTTTTAAGAGCTCTACTTTTTTTCCATTTGGATACTTAAATCATTTTAGGTAGGGCTTAATTTTTATGTACTGTGTATACGCGTGTATAAGCCGAGTTTTTCAACACTTTTTTTGCTGAAAAAGACCCCCCCTCAGCTTATACACGAGTCACGGTCCCACTTACTTGTTCTCTGCTGCAGTGCAGGTGTTTCCCAGTCTCTCCTGGTTGTCTGCACGTGCCTGAGGCCTCTGTCAGTGTTCTGGTGACTGCTGACAGGGTAGGCGGTTGGCGTTAGCACCGAGGCAAGTGCCGGAGTCCTGAGTAGGCATGGACACCGGCATGCAATGGGGGCCAGGTGCCTGTGCCGCCGCTTGCTCAGGCCTCAGGTACTAGCGATATTCACCTGTCCCCGTTCCACCACTGCGATGTCTTCCGCGTTCTCTGACTGTGATGTTCAGGTCAGAAGGCGCGATGATGTGATTAGTGTGTGCCCTCTGCCTGAACAGTCAGTGCAGAGAGACGGCGACAGTGAAGAGCAGCGGTCAGCTACGAGAGGCGAGTATTTCATTATTTTTGCAGCAGCAATATACAGTATATGGAGATCAGAATACACTGTACATTATATGGGCATCTTATTGGGCCCATCATGAACTTTATGGAGCATTATATGGGGCGTATTTTGTATGGAGCATTTACCAGTAGCTGCTGCATTTAGGCTTATACCCGAGTCAATAAATTTTCCCAGTTTTTTATGGTAAAATTAGGTGCCTTGGCTTATTCTCGGGTCGGCTTATACTCGAGTATATACGGTATTTATATTACCATTGCTGATCAAGTAAAAGTGTAAAGACAAAGAAATAGGCATCTTTTTTCTGATTGTTTTAAAAAAAATAATAATAATTTAGGACTAAAAATGACCATAAAATTTATTATAAAATATGTTCTTTTCGTAGCAGTTATTTCTATGTATTGGCCACATATATTTTCCTTTTATGGGGCAGGGCAAGAAAAATAAATTCAAACAAGAAATGGCTTTCATTTTTGAATTTTGTCTTGCTTTATTTTCTTACTTTAATCACATATTGTGTCCACCAAAAGAGACTTTTGAGACTCATATCTAAAAAAAAAATATCTACAAAAATTTTTATCACTACCAATTTCTCCTGTACCTGGGGGTGGAATATGCAGGTACAATGCAAATTCAGCCTTTTGCTTCAAAGATGACCTTTCACCAGTTTAGCATATTAAAATATTAAACTGGTCACATCATGAAATAGTGGCCGCAGAGCTGAATAAAACAGAGTTTTAATTATTTTATTTCTCATTTCCATTGCTGAGATATTAACTTGTAAAGATTAGATTCAAATTTGCTCTTCAACCAAAGAGTGCTTCTCTTTTTAAATCATGAGGACAGCCCAAAACATCCAAATGACCCTGATCAAAAGTTTACATACCCTGGTGATTTAGCCTGATAACATGCACAGAAGTTTACACAAATGGGTTTGACTGGCTACTCCAGATAACATCCTCACCTGTGTCTTGTTTGCTTGTAATCAGTGTGTGTGCGTGCATAAAAGCTGAATGAGTTTCTGGGACCCAGACAGACTCTTGCATCCAGCCATTGTGTTTCTGAATTATGAGACATGGGGAAAGCAAAAGAATTGTCAATGGATCTATGGGAAAAGGTAGTTAACTGTATAAAACAGGAAAGGGTTACAAAAAGATATACAAGACATTGATGGCAGTCAGCAGCGTTCAAACTGTCATTAACAAAAGGAAAATCAGGGGTTCTGTAAAAACAAAACCACTGTCAGGCAGACCAACAAAAATTTCATCCACAACTGCCAGGAAAATTGTTCAGGATGCAAAGAATAACCAACAAATAACATCAGCTGAAATACTGGATTCTCTGAAAACTAGTGGTATGGCTGTTTCAAGATACACAATAAGGAGGCACTTGAAGAAAAATGGGCTGCATGGTCGAGTCGCCAGGAGAAAGCCATTACTGCGGAAATGCCACAAAGTATATCGCCTACAATATGCAAAACAGCACAGAGACAAGCCTCAAAACTTCTGGAACAAGGTAATTTGGAGTGGCGAGACCAAAACTGAACTTCTGGCTACAACCATAAACGTTACATTTGGAGAGAGGTCAAGGCTTATGATGAAAGGAACACCATTCCTACTGTAAAGTGCGGAGGTAGATCGCTGATGTTTTGGAGATGTGGTGCAGGAAACTTGGTCAAAGTTGAAGTAAAGATGAATGCAGCACATTATCAGCAAATACTGCTGCGCATGGGATGTACTTGGACGTTCCAACATGACAACGATCCAAAACACAAGACAAAGTTGACCTGTCATTGGCCACAGCAACAGAACAAATTGAAGGTTCTGGAGTGACCATCTCACTTTCCTGACCTCAATATCATTGAGTCACTCTGGGGAGATCTCAAGTGCGCAATTCATGCTAGACAGCCCAGGAATTTACAGGAACTGAAGGCCATTTGCCAAGAAGAGTGGGCAGCTTTACCATCTGAGAAAAAAAAAAGAACCTCATCCACAACTACCACAAAAGACTTCAAGCAGTCAGTGATGTTCGACGGGGCAATACACGGTATTAAGAAATGGGGTATGTAAACCTTTGATTAGGGTCATTTGGATGTTTTGAGTTGTCATTATGATTTAAAAAGAGAAAACACAGTAGTTTGACAGTAAATTGCTTCACCCAACCACTAACCATGAGTGGAGAAAAAGGTTTGGTGTTATCATTCATATTCTCTGAAAAAGGCCAAGAAAGAAAAAATTCTTCCGAGGTATGTAAACTTTTGAATGCAACTGTAGCTTTACATGGATGGGTGGCTGTACAGTTGGGACACGGTCTTACGCTGCTCTTTTCTATTTGGACGCTTGCTGATAAATAATACGTTGAACAAAGATTTGGAGGAAAATGGGGGGTGCATCTTATAGTCCAGATATCTCGGCTCTGGCTGTGTTGGGGAGGTGGGGGAGCGGCAGTGGCGGTGCACAGGAGGCAGGAGCTAGCACCTGCGGCTAACTCCTGTGCCCGCTAAGAATGAGAAATGAATAATTACTGCATTCTATGCCCATGAGCGTGAAGGGCAGTGAATACTAAAATCTGTTTAATAGCGAACAAGATGTTAGCCACAGCTGCCGGACTTTTGTGTGCCCCCACTACTTAAGGAATGGAATGCAGTGAATAGCCAATTCCCTTTAGTAGCAGGGACACTTGAAAGCCTGGCAGCAGTCTGCGGCTGTGGCTAACACTGTGCTCGCTATTAAATAGCAATGAATACTCACTGTTCTCCACGCACAGAGTCCCAGCATGGAGAGCGTTGACTATTCTGGCAGCTGTCCTCGGCTTGAAGGCAGCGCATGACATTCCATGCCATGCGATTCTTACAAGCATAAAGAAGCTGTTGGCATCAGAACAAGAAGCTGCGAGGGAGCACAGGAATGTAAGTATAATTTTTTATGGTTTAATTTATGTTTTTTTCTGATGGGGGGTCATGCATACCAGGATGGAGATGGGGGTCAATCATACCAGGATAAGGATGGGGCCATGCATACCAGGACGGAGATAGGGGTCCTGTATACCAGGACAGAAATGAGGGGGCCATGCTTATCATGATAGGGATGACAGGGACCATGCTTACAACAACCAGAATAGGGATACAGGGGGGACATGCCTACCAGGACAGGGATGGGGCGGCTATGCATACCAGGATATGGCTGAGGGGGCCCGTGTATACCAGAATAGGGATGAGGGGGCCGTGCATACCAGAATGGGGATGAGGGGGCCGTGCATACCAGAATAGGGATGAGGGGGGCATGCATACCAGGATGGGGATGAGGGGGCCATGCAGGAATATTCATTCCCTTTAGTAGAGAGCACACGTGAATGCTGGGCAGCTGCGGCTAACACTCTGACCGCTATTAAAGATTAGTAAATATTCACTGCACCACACACCTATTGCCACGGCGTGGGGAGCAGCGAGTATTCTGGCAGCTGTCCTCTGCTTGTAGGCAGCACATGATCTCACTGCCATGCACGGCTTACAAGCATAAATCAGCTGCTAGCATCGGAACAGGATGCTGTGAGGGAGCGCAGAAAGTTAAGTAGAATGTTTTTGCTTTTTTTTTTTTTTAAACATTTTTCTGATGGGGCCATGCATACCAGGAAAGGGATGAGGAGGCTATGCATACCAGGATATGGCTGAGGGGGCCCGTGTATACCAGAATAGGGATGAGGGGGCCGTGCATACCAGGGTAGGGATGAAGGGGCAATGCATACATGGATAGGGGTGAGGGGGCTATGCATACCAGGATGGGGGCCATGCATATCATCATAGGGATGAGGGGGCCATGCATAACTGGACTGGGGATACAGTGCCTTGCGAAAGTATTTGGCCCCCTGGAACTATTCAACTTTTTCCCACAAATCATGCTTCAAACAAAGATACCAAATGTACATTTTTGGTGAACAATCAACAACAAGTGTGACACAATTGTGAAGTTGAACAGAATTTATTGGCTATTTTTTGTGGAAATTCAAAACCTGAAAAGTGGGGGGTGCAATATTATTCTGCCCCTTTACTTTCAGTGCAGCAAACTCACTCCAGAAGTTCATTGTGGATCTCCGAATGATCCAATGTTGTCCTAGATGACTAATGATGATAAATATAATCCACCTGTGTGTAATCAAGTCTCCGTATAAATGCACCTGCTCTGTGATAGTCTCAGGGTTCTGTTTGAACACAGAGCATCATGAAAACCAAGGAACACAACAGGTAGGTCCATGATACTGTTATGGAGAAGTTTAAAGCCGGATTTGGATACAAAATGATTTCCAAAACTTTAAACATCCCAAGGAGCACTGTGCAAGCGATCATATTGAAATGGAAGGAGTATCATACCACTGCAAATCTACCAAGACCCAGCCGTCCCTCTAAACTTTCATCTCAAACAAGGAGAAGACTGATCAGAGATGCAGCCAAGAGGCCCATGATCACTCTGGATGAACTGCAGAGTTCTACAGCTGAGGTGGGACAGTCAGTCCATAGGACATCAATCAGTCATACACTGCACAAATCTGGCCTTTATGGAAGAGTGGCAAGAAGAAAGCTATTTCTCAAAGATATCCATAAAAAGTGTTGTCTAAAGTTTGCAAAAAGCCACCTGGGAGACATACCAAACATATGGAAGAAGGTGCCCTGGTTCGATGAAATCAAAATCGAACTTTTTGGCAACAATGCCAAATGAAATGTTTGGCATAAAGGCAACACAGCTCATCACTCTTAACACACAATCCCCACTGTCAAACATGGTGGTGACAGCATCATAGTTTGGGCCTGCTTTTCTTCAGCAAGGACAGGGAAGATGGTTAAAATTGATGGGAAGATGGATGGAGCCAAATACAGGACCATTCTTGAAGAAAACCTGTTGGAGTCTGCAAAAGACCTGAGACTGGGATGGAGATTTGTCTTCCAAAAAGACAATGATCCCAAACATAAAGCAAAATTTACAATGGAATGGTTCACAAATAAACATATCCAGGTGTTAGAATGGCCAAGTCAAAGTCCAGACCTGAATCCAATCGAGAATCTGTGGAAAGAGCTGAAAACTGCTGTTCACGAACGATCTCCATTAAACCTCACTGAGCTCGAGCTGTTTGCCAAGAAAGAATGGGCAAGAATTTCAGTCTCTCGATGTACAAAACTGATAGAGACATAACCCAAGCGACTTGCAGCTGTAATTGCAGTAAAAGGTGGCGCAATAAAGTATTTAGTTAAAGGGGCCAACTAATATTGCACGCCCCACTTTTCAGTTTTTGAATTTCCACAAAAATTTAAAATAAACAAAACATTTCAACTTCACAATTGTGTTCCACTTGTTGTTGATTCTTCACCAAAAAATTACATTTGGTATCTTTATGTTTGAAGAATGATATGTGGGAAAAAGTTGAAAAGTTCCAGGGGGCCGAATACTTTAGCAAGGCACTGTACATACATACATATATATATATATATCAGTAAAGGGGATATTAGTACAGAATTGACCACATTTTTTGATTTTTTTTTTCTAATTTCCTCCTCTAAAACCTAGGTGCGTCTTATGGTCCGATGCGTCTGATAGTCTGAAAAATACGGTAATTAAGTACCTCATTTTAATAACATGTACTATTACTATTCACTTACAGTATTTATTACAGGGTATTTGCTCAATTTGTCTGCTCTGCTGACACACAGTGAGGTTAATTACAAGAGTTAGGTACTGTCCCGATTGGATTACAGGTTATTTGCTCATTTTGTTTTTATCTTAGGTTCTGTTAAATGGCCTCAGTGTGAATGCACACATTTGCATTGCACTTATAGCAACACATGCCTTTTTGAAAATGCTTATTTTCAAAAAGGCATTTCCAAAGAGTCATGCTTGGGGAATTGAACTTCCTCACTGCTGACCTGTAGGTTTGTGGCAATGAGATGCTATTAACAATTCCTAAAATATGTGTTCCCCACAGTCTTAATTGTGTTAATCAAAAAACTGGAACATTATAATTTATTATGCTTGCTTACTTCGAGCCAACATTCTCCAGGGCTTTACAGACATTATCACTTACTGTCCCAACTTGACTTCACAACCTAAGGCATTATTTTTTTGATACAATCAGGGTATTTATTTGAATATAATTGCCAAATAAAATCTCCAAACCAGAGATTCAAATTGTTGGGTTCATCTATTGACTCTTTTATTTTTATGCTTCATACCTAATGAATCGTGGCATTCAATTACATTTCGCTCATGCATCTTTATTTTCAGCTGGTGAAATGGGTTCTGTCTTTATTAGGGGAGTTTTTCTTGACTCGTAATTGAGTTTATCAAGTTCTTCAAACAAGCTTCAATTAGAAGCCAAAGAACACATTCTTCAGCTAAGATATAATGAGTAAAGGAGCTGAATAAGATTAATAAGGGTCTGCTTCTTTGATATACTCCATTCTTGTACATAGGCCAAGTCTCGTATTGAAGCATGCACCACTTCAACTGAGGTTTTTTGATCCAAGTTAAGTTTTAGAGAATAATAACTACTAAATGCTTTTGTGCCTTTTGCTTCACCAAAAATTATTTAGCAGTACATCATACATTTAACATTCAAGGAAGAAAACATTTTGCTTTGCTCAGTATAAAAAGCAGATGGGGTGGGGAGGAGGGAGTGTAGATATCCTTTGAATTGCAAAGAATACGCACTGCAAAATATTCAAGACAACTTTGGTATAAGGAGGAGGAAATTTAAAAAAAAAAAAAAAAAAATGTGATCAGAGGGATATTTATTACATTCCACTATAAAGAACATTCTTGCAGCTTGAATGGAAATTTTGGGATGATTGAGGGACTATGGCCAATGTTGTCAAATCAACGATGAAATTTTTAGTCTGAGAAATTATTTCAGCTACGAAGCATTAAATATTTTGTAGAAGTTCAGTAACCAAAAAAGCAAAAATGCAAATGAACACAGAGTGTCGACAAACTAGTGAATTTATTTTCAAACATTTGCCAGTGTTAGATAGAACCAATGATCTCCTGTGGAGTTGTGCTACAGTGTAAACTGAAATAAAGAATGTGCTCAATTTGCGCTGCTAATAAAAAGGAACTGCAGGCTTTTTTTCTTCGTAGAGATGAAAACAAATGGTTTCTTTATAAAGATATCTTCTACATAATCAGTTCTAAGCTAGTCCACAATCAAACTATATTAAACAAGATCTATTAGTGGATATATATGAATATCACTACAATACACTAACAGTAAAGGTACTGTCACACTTAGCGATGCACCAGCGATCCCGACCAGCGATATGATGTGGTCAGGATCGCTGGTACATCGCTAAGTGGTCGCTAGTGAGCTGCCACACAGGCAGATCTCACCAGCGACATCGCAGGGGTCGGTGGTCGCTACTTACCTGTCAGACGAGGTGATCCTGACGTCCTCCCGCCCGCATCCTCGCGTCGCTCGTCATCACAGCAGGAAGCCCAGAAGGAAGCTGACGATGAGAAACGGTCCAGGACGTTCTCGCGCGATCTGCGATAACCAGCGGGGGAGCGGTCGGAGGTAAGTATCAGACATAGCGATATCGCTATAACGTTACAAAAACCAGCGACGTTATAGCGATATTGCTAGCGATATCGCTTAGTGTGACAGGCCCTTAAAGCTAGTCTCTACACCAGTGCCGCATGCTACTTATTAGTCAACAGGGCAAACGCTCAAAGAATTAAAGGAAGTCAGTCATCCCCAAATTGCATTTTAAAAGGGCTATACAGAGAAATTAGTCTTTAATTTATGTGCAAACGAGGAGGCTTCGGTGCAGTGTTAGGTCTTTTCATTTGCATATTGGGGCTCATACACCACTTCTGATTGGGAAGTGAGCACTAACACGGTCAAAGTGAGCAATGTCTGAATGCCGCTGGTGTGTGGGCGGCCCGGTGTACACGCAGTGGCCAGACACATTCTCCTACTCTTTTTTTTTTTTTTTTTTTTCAGATGCCGTTTGGCACACCAATACACCCAGAATTACAGTGAGCGGTGTCTGAATAATGTTAATAATAATATGAATGCCCCTATGTCTCATATTAATGACTGAAACATACACAATAAGCACTTTGTTTTTATCTTTTGTTCCCCCCATTTTCCTCAGATTGTAAACTTGCGAGAAAGTCCAACACATATCAAGAGGAGTGAGGGCTTATGTGCTACTCTGTAAGTTGCAGCCCCCACATCTCTGCATGCGGTCCATCTCTCTCTGCAGAGACACCAGTGTCCTCACCGCTGAAGCTCCCGTCCTGCTCATTCCAGGGTGCCTGAGGTGCGTGCACTTCTAGCAAGTCTACAGGCATTGTGCCTAGGGTGCACGCACACTTCATCTTTCTCAAAGGGGCCGCGTGCATTCCTCTAAAGTATCCCCAGCCAACAGCTGGAGGTCACTTGCTATTTAACCCTTTTCCGGCAATGGGCGTAATAGTACACCGATGTCGGACTCCCTCCCTTTGATGTGGGCTCCGGCGGTGAGCCCACATCTTTCCCGGGACATGTCAGTTGTTTTGAACAGATGACATATGCCCGCAATAGCCACGGGTGGAATCGTGATCCACCTGCGGCTATTAACCAGTTAAATGTCGCTGTCAAACTGTGACCGCGGCATTTATCAAGCACCTCCGGCAATTGCTTTGGAAATATGCACATCGGTGACCCGCGGTTCACCGTTGTGTTGGCAGGGCAACGCGAGGTCTCCAGGAGAGCTCTATGGTTGTTAGTGCTGGATTGCTTTGAGCACCACCCAGTGGTCGGCACTCATAGCAAGTCAGCAATTCTACTACATAGAGGCGATCCAATCATCGCCTCTATGTAGCAGAGGCGATCCAATCATCGCCTCTATGTAGCAGAGCCGATCGGGTTGTGGCAGCTTCATGCCAAAAGTAAAAAGAAAAATTTTTTTAGAAACAAAAAAAAATAAAATAAAAGTTCAAATCACACCCCCTTTAGCCCCATTCAAAATAAAACAAAAATAAAAATCAAACCTACACATATTTGGTATCACTATGTTCAGAATCGCCCTATCAACGAAAAAAAAAGGATTAACCCATTTACTAAATGGCATAGAGAGAAAAAAAAGTGAACACACCAGAATTAAGTTTTTTTTGTCGCCACGACATTGCATTAGAATGCAGTAACGGGCGATCAAAAGATCATATCCGCACCAAAATGGTATCATTAAAAAGTCAGCTCAGCGCACAAAAAATAGGCCCTCACCTAACCAGAGATGACAAAAAATGGAGTCGCTATGGGTATCGGAAAATGGCGCAATTATTTTTCTTTTAAACAAAGTTTACAATTTTTTTTCACCACAGACAAAAAAAGAACCTAGACGTGTTTGTTGTCTATGAACTCGTAATGACCTGGAGAATCATAATGGCAGGTCAGTTTTAGCATTTAGTGAACCTACTAAAAAGGCAAAACAAAAAAGTGTGGGATTGCACTTTTTTTTGCAATTTCACCGCACTTGGAAATTTTTTCCTGTTTTCTAGTACACGACATGGTAAAACCAATGATGTCTTTCAAAAGTACAACTTGTCGCGCAAAAAATAAGCCCTCACACAGCCATATTAATGGAAAAAAAAAAGTTTTGGCTATGGGAAGGATGGGAGCGAAAAATAAAAACGCAAAAGCGAAAAAAGCTAAGGGGGTTAAGGGGTTAAACCACCTCTTCCAACATGGAGGTGCCTGTGCAATATTATGAGTTTGTTCCTAACACACTTGTTAGTTCTCAGGTCCCAGTACTTGTATCTTGCCTGCTGCACCTGCCAGTGCTTTCCTCAATGGCAGCCAAGCCAGCTGCCTCCACCAGTGCTCACCTCAACGGCAGCTGAGCCAGCTGCACCTGCCAGTGCTCATCTCTCTGTCAGACTGTCCTGTCTGCACCTGCGGTTCCTCTCACCTTCTCTGCCTGCAACTGTTTCACATTCCCCCGGGCCATCCCAGCTACCCGTTCCTAGGGTTCAGCTTCCATCTACTCAAGGTCAGTCCTGGAGTAGCACCTGGATCACCTCCCTTGTCTTTCTACAGACCTCAGTGTTGTTAGTTGCTGCGTGAACATAGTCAGATTGGGTGAGGTCATGCCACCCCTCCAGGTCTTCCTTGGGCCTTGGCAAAGCGATTCCACCACCCAGCCCGTTACAGTTTGCACAGGCCAAGAAATCCGCTGGCTCCCACGTGGCTTCCATCTCAGACCTATACCAGGATTTTTCCTGCCAGAAGGATCAGCAGGACAAGATTCTATCCTGTCTATAATCATAGAATGGTAGAGTAGGAAGAGACATCCTGGGTCATCTGGTCCAACACCCCTGCTCAAAGCAGGATTCACTAAATCATCCCAGACAGATGTCTGTCCCCAGCCTCTGTTTGAAGACTTTCATGGAAGGAGAACTCACCACCTCTTGCCTCTTGTGGCAGCCTGTTCCACTCATTGATCACCCTGTCAAAAAGTTTTTTCTAATATCTAATCTGTGTCTCCTCCCATTCAGTTTCATCCCATCGCTTCTAGTCTTTCCTTGTGCAAATGAGAATAAAGATAATCATTCTACAATGTGACAGCCCTTGAGATATTTGTAGACAGCTATTAAGTCTCCTTTCAGTCTTCTTTTTTTGCAAGCTAAAAGATTCCCAAATCCTGAAACAGTTCTTCATAGGACATGGTTTGCAGGCCGGTCACCATTCAGGTTGCTCTTCTCTGAACCTGCTCCAGTTTGTTGATCTCTTTTTTAAAATGTGGTGCCCAAAACTGGACACAGTATTCTAGATGAGGTATGACCAAAGAGGCGTAGAGGTCAATAATGACTTCACATGATGTAGACTGTATGCTTCTTTTAATACTTCCCAGAATTGCATTTACCTTTTTTGCTGCTGCATCACACGGTTGACTCATGTTAAGTTTATGATCTATTAGTATACCGAAGTCTTTTTGACATGTGCTGTTGCTTAGCCGTATTCCTCCAATTCTGTATATGCTTTTTTCATTTTTAATGAACAGATGTAGTGCTTTGCATTTTTCTCAGTTAAAAACCATTCTATTAGTTGCTGCCCAATGCTGCAGTTTACTTATATCTTTTTGAATCCTCTTTCTCTTCTCTCGTATTAGCTACCCCTCCTAGCTTTGTGTCATCAGAAAATTTAATCAGTGTACCCTCAATTCTTTCATCTAAATCATTGATAAAGATGTTGAGCAATACAGGGCTCAGGACAGAACCCTGTGGTACCCCACTTGAGACATTCTCCAACTGGATGTGCAGCCATTTACGTCCACTCTTTGGGTCCGATCACTAAGCCAGTTATGAATCCACCTAACAGTTGCCTTGTCCATTCCATACTTAGTCATTTTTTAAATAATGATGATGTGAGATACTTGTCAAAGGCTTTGCTGAAGTCAAGCTATACTACATCTACAGCAATTCCCTGATCCACCCCATCAGTGGTTCTGTCATAGAAGGAAATTAAGTTAGTCTGACATATTAGTTACAAACACATGTTGACTCTGGTTAATCACTTCATCCTTATCCAGGTACTTGCATACATACTGTTTAATAATTTGTTCAAAGATATTTCCTGGTATAGAAGTCAGACTCATCGGCCTATAGTTCCCTACGGTCTGGGAATACCCTCTTATACGATGGCAGTACCAGCCACTTCCACACCCTTTCAAGCAGCAGTTACCACCACAGTGACCCACCAGGCAGTCAGTTAAGAATAACGTTCAGGACCTTGTCTGTCGGCTCCCCCATGCATTGGCAGAGATCCTGCCGTGTCGGGGGTTCATTAACCATGCAGGTTGCACTTCGAACTCCTGGCTCATCAGTTCACCTCGAACCGAGCCAAAGCAGCCTTCACCATGTCACATCTATCTGGTAAGGCCCTAGCATAGCTCAATCCTCTGTGGGAAAGAGGGAATCCGTTAGTGTCAAACCTACAGTCCTTCTTGGAAGTCTTTCGTAAGGTCTTCGATGAGCCTGGTCGTGTTTCTTCTGCAGCCTCTTCTCTGCCAAGGTAACCTCTCCATGGGTCAGTATGCGGTCCGTTTTTGTACCTTGTCTTCATAACTCGCTTGGAACAAGGAGGCTGTGGTGGCAACCGTCTGAGAAGGCCTCTCCAGGCGAATCAAGGACGAACTGGCTGGGCAGGAGTTACCCATCTCTCTAGATTACCTGGTGTCTATCGCAAATGTAATTGACATATGGTTCCAGGAATAGACCAAAGATGTGAACCACAAGAGAAGATCGGTACGCCTGGCTCCCAACTTTCAACGACCGATCATTAAGCAAGTTCTGCTGAGACTTCTTCACTGAAACCTATGCAGATTAACCAGGTGAAGCTATCCAAGTGCCCACAAGAGGTTCATCGGGCCAAAAGTACATGCTTCTACTGTGGCAGCTCCAAACACCATATTCGTTCCTGCCCCGAGAGACCGGGAAACACCAGTGCCTAGGGTCGGTAGAAGAATATTTAGAATTGAGAGTCCTCAGTGGTTGATACTTTTTAATGGCTAACTGAAAAGATGGTAACAAATTGCAAGCTTTCAAGACTACTCAGGTCTCTTCACCAGGCTTGAATACTACATCTGAAGAATCACATATTTATACACAAGACAGCACAGAAATAAGGCAATAGAAAAGACAAGTGATGTGAAGCAGAATTGTCATTATGGTAGAGGGTTAAACATAAATATTGGAGCAGGTCACAGATAAGGAGCCTGAAAGTTTTATTGCCCTCTGATGGGGTCTAGTTCTGTGTTGTGATGACCCCAGAAGGTCTGAAGAGCAAATTCCTTAATTGATGTAAAGACATAAATCCATGCGACGCATTCATTCCTCCGAGATTCTTCTCTCTCTCTGAGACTTGAAGTACCGCATCTTTATGGAACTAAAACCACTTCTGAAGAAACGTGCACAAATGGACAGCGACATTTTTTTCTTATCTAAATGCAAAAAGGAGAATCTAATTCCCAAAGGACTCTGGATTACAAACCCAATTCTTCATACCTACAATACCCATTATGCACAAAACCTTTGTCACAGGACTTCTGAGAGACTAAGGAACCACCTTTTACATGTCTGCTACAGCATAAGGAGTAAAGTCCAGGGGCAATTTGAAACTCTGAGGAAAACACTTACAGAAAGCACAGAGCAAAAATTACAACAATACTACAACAAACTACGGACCTTTCTGGTTCATAACAAGGAAAAGAAACTACACAGACTGCGTCTCAATTCAGGACTCTATACAAACAGATACAAAACAAATCCAAAACCTGACAACTTGGACAACCACTCCATTCCAGACACAAAAGCATCTAACTGTGTCATCAATCTCTCAGATTATAAACCCAACAAAGTGGAACTGGCCGTGCTTTCTAGAGGACTCTCATTTTGTCCCACTAAGGCCCTAGATAAAACTGAACTCTGCAGTGATATGGAACAGTATTTCAGGAGACTGCGCCTGAGGGAATATTTCAATGATACAGAAGATTCAGAAAACACTCAGACCGAAGGAAAAGGGATCGTAACAACTAGGAAAAGGTCAGACTGGACACCTCCACCTGGACGCAACCCTCATTTGGATAAATATATAGACTCCTTCAGACATTTGATAAAATCCACAATCATAGACACTAACAGGAGACAAGCATCCAACATCAGTGCCCAGGAGAGAAAGGCCATACAGTCTTTAAAAACCAACAAAGAAATCATCATTAAACCTGCTGACAAGGGAGGTGCAATAGTCATGATGAATACGTCAGACTACATGAAGGAAGCAAACAGGCAACTTATGGACACATGCTACTATAGAAAATTGGAGTCGGATCCTACACAGGACTATTACAAGGAACTAAACAAGTTGGTTTCTTGTCTGCCTGACCAGTCCATAAGAGCTGGCGATGACCTGATACCAGAGACTCCAAGAATAGGGACATTCTACATGCTTCCCAAAATCCACAAATCTGGAAATCCAGGAAGACCAATTATTTCATGTGTGGGCACCCTCACTGAGCAGGTATCTGGATGGGTAGAGGGTATTCTTAAACCACTGGTGAAGGATACATCCAGCTACATTCAGGACACAACTGACCTATTGAATAAACTAGCAGCAATAGGTCCTCTACCAGAAGGAACCATCCTGGCCACCATGGATGTGGAATCTTTGTACTCTAATATCCCACACCAAGATGGTTTACATGCCTGCAAATTCTTCATGGAAAACACAGGGACTGATGCTGATGCCGTGGTGAAACTTATAAAATTCATCCTCACCCACAATTACTTTGAATTTGACAACAGGATCTATCTACAGGAGACTGGCACAGCTATGGGAAGTAAAATGGCTCCACAGTATGCAAATCTTTTCATGGCCAAGCTTGAAAGCGATTTTTTGTCCTCATGCCCCATCAGGCCCCTGGCCTACTACCGCTTCATTGATGATATTTTAATCATCTGGACGGAGTCTGAGCAACAGCTAAAGACGTTCCACGAACAGTTTAATCAATTTCATCCCACCATCAATTTAACACTCAACTACTCCAGTACCGAGATTAATTTTTTGGACACCATCATTAAGCTAAAAAACAATGAAATAGAGACATCCCTGTATCAGAAGCCAATCGACCGTCCAACATACCTTAAATGGGACAGTTTCCATCCAAAACACATAAAGAACTCTATTATCTATAGCCAAGCCATCAGATACAATCGTATATGTTCCAACCCCATGGATAGAGACAAACACCTTGGTCGCCTCAAAAAAACCTTTTTGAATCAGGGTTACCATCCAAGAACAATTGAAAACCAAATTACAAGAGCCACCAGATTGTCAAGGAATCACCTGCTACATTACAAAGCTAAAGAAGAAAATAACCGAGTGCCTCTAGTAGTCACCTACAACCCAAATCTGGAGGTGCTAAGGGGAGCTGCACGGAAATTACAACCTTTACTACAAAAAGATGCCCGATTAAAATCCATTTTTCCAGACCCCCCACTGCTGTGTTTTAGGCAGCCCCCAAATTTAAGAAGCATCATTGTCAGAAGCTCCCTGTCCTCTCCAACAGCTGCAGGAACCTTTCCTTGCAACCAGAAAAAATGTAAAACCTGTCCATTTATAATGACCACGGACAAGATAAAGATCCCCAACTCACATCAGGACTACAAGATCCCAGGTACTTTCACCTGCATTACATCTAATGTGGTGTACTTAATTATTTGTACTAAATGTCCAACTGGGGGTCTGTATGTGGGGGAGACAGGGCAAAAGCTTAGAACAAGGATGAATGCTCATCGTCACACAATAAGAGAAAAAAGAATGGATCTACCTGTGGCCAAACATTTCTGTATCCCTGATCACAGCAGCATGGATATGAAATTACTGGTATTGAAAGGTAACTTCACATCTCAGAGAGAGAGACGAGTTTGGGAGTACAAATTTATGACGAACTTTGACACTCTCAGTGCTGGAATGAATGTGTCGCATGGATTTATGTCTTTTTACATCAATTAAGGAATTTCCTTTTAAAACCTTGCAGGGCAACACAGAACTAGACCCCAATCAGAGGACCATAAAACATCCAGACTCCTTATCTATGAACTGGTCCAATGTTTATATTTATGTTTCTCCCTCTCCCATATTCATAGTTCTGCTTCACGTCACTTGTCTTATCTATTGCATTTTTTCTAGGCTGTATTGTGCATAAATATGTGACTTCAGATTTTGTATTAGTCTAGCCTGATGAAGAGACCTGAGTAGTCTCGAAAGCTTGCAATGTATTACCATCTTTTCAGTTAGCCATTAAAAGGTATCAACTACTGAGGACTCTCAATCCTGAATATTTTGTTAATACAAGTAATTTAATGTCCATCATGTAATGACCAGAGATACAAAAATGTTTTGCCACAGGTAGATTCTCTCTTTTTTCTCTTATTGTGTGACGATGAGAATTCATCCTTGTTCTCAGTTTTTGCCCTGTCTCCCCCACATACAGACCCCCAGTTGGACATTTAGTACAAATAATTAAGTACACCACATTAGATGTGATGCAGCAAAAAGTACCTGGGATCTTGTAGTCCTGATGTGAGTTGGGGATCTTTATCTTGTCCGTGGTCATTATAAATGGACAGGTTTTACATTTTTTCTGGTTGCAAGGAAAGATTCCTGCAGCTGTTGGAGAGGACAGGGAGCTTCTGACAATTATGCTTCTTATATTTGGGGGCTGCCTAAAACACAGCAGTAGGGGGTCTGGAAATATGGATTGTAATCGGGCATCTTTTTGCAGTAAAGGTTGTAATTTCCGTGCAGCTCCCCTTAGCACATCCAGATTTGGATGGTAGGTGACCACTAGAGGCACCCGGTTATTTTCGTCTTTAGCTTTGTAATGCAGCAGGTGATTCCTTGATATTCTGGTGGCTCTTGTAATTTGGTTTTCAATTGTTCTTGGATGGTAGCCCTGATTCAAAAAGGTCTTTCTGAGGCGACCAAGGTGTTTGTCTCTATCCATGGGGTTGGAACATATACGATTGTATCTGATGGCTTGGATGTAGACAATAGAGTTTTTTATGTGTTTTGGATGGAAACTGTCCCATTTAACCCCTTTCTGCCATATGACGTACTATCCCGTCCATGTGCCCTGGGACTTTACTCCCAGGGACGGGATAGTACGTCATAGCGATCAGCGGCCACGTGGTGAGTGCCGCTGATCGCGGCCAGGTGTCAGCTGATCACAGCTGACACCCGGCACCATGTGTCAGAGGCGGTCACGGACCGCCCCCAACACGTTAACCCCTGGCACACTGCGATCAAACACGATCGCGGTGTACCCGGGAGTTTAGGGAAGCATCGGGAGGGAGGGGGCTCCCTCCGTGCTTCCCTGAGACCCCCACAGCAGCGCAATGTGCAGCGCTGCTGCGGGGGTCTCCTTCTCTGCAGGTTCCCGGATCCAAAATGGCGGTGGGGGCCTGCAGGGAGCTGGCTTCCTCAGTGCCTGCAAAGCGCAGGCATGAGGAAGCGTTCTGCACTGCCTGTGACAGATCGCTGATCTGTGACTGCGATCTGTGATGTGACAGATCAGCGATCTGTCACATGACAGTTATGTCCCCCTGGGACATTGTAATAAAGTTAAAAAAAAAAATGTAAAAATAATCTATAAAAAAAATCTCTAAATAAATAAAAAAAAAAAATATTCCCTAATAAATTCATTTTTTGGAAATAAAAACAAGAAAAGTGCAATAACGTGCGATCAAAAAGATGCATATAAATAACCATGGTACCGCTGAAAACGTCATCTTGTCCCGCAAAAAACAAGCCACTATACAGCGTCATCAGAGAAAAAATAAAAATAAAAAAAGTTATAGCTCGCAGAATAAAGCGACGCGCAAATAATTTTTTATATAAAATTGTTTTCATTGCATAACAGCGCCAAAACATAAAAAAAGACATAAATGAGGTATCGCTGTAACCATACTGACCCGAAGAATCAATTTCACCGATCGCAGAACGGTGTCAACGCACCCCCCCAACAGAAATTCTTGAAATGCTGGTTCTTGTTCATTCTGCGTCCCAAAAATCGGAATAAAAAGTGATCAAAAAATGTCACGTGCCAGAAAATGGTACAAACGTTAACTCGTCCCGCAAAAAATAAGCCATCACATGACTCTGTGGGTCAAAATATGGAAAAATTATAGCTCTCAAAATATGGTGATGCAAAAACTATTTTAACACTAAAAAGCGTCTTTAAGGCTATGTGCCCACGGTGCGTGTTAAAACGCACACCAAAAACCGGACTCCTTCCCAGAAATCACGCGTTTTTTTCCGCGCGATTTCACCGCGATTATGATCGCGATTTTGCCGCGATTTTCGCGTGCGATATTCACGCACTTTCCAAGCGATTTGAAGCATCGCTTGGAAAGTGATTGACAGGTTGGTCACACTCGTCAAACATAGTGTTTGACGAGTGTGACCAGGTTTTTACTATTGAGGCCGCCTATGCGGCCTCAATAGTAAAAGATAGAATGTTAAAATGCTAAAAAAAAATAAAAAAAATCGGGGTATATTTACTTTCCGGCGTCCCGCGCTGCATTCCCGGGCCACAGCGTTCCCAGTAATGCCTTGCGAGACCTGTGATGACGTAGTCTCGCGTTGCTATAGCGATCTAGAGTCACGCGAGACTACGTCATCACTAGACTGTGCCGCAAGGCATTACTGGGAACGCTTAGGCCGGGAATGCAGCGCGGGACACCGGAAGGTAAATATACCCCGATTTTTTATTTATTTTTTTTTTTACAGGGGTATGGTACCCAGGGCCTGGAGGACAGTCTCCTCTCCTCCACACCGTGGGTACCAACCGCACATGAGACGCTTAACTTCCCGCATGGTGGGCATAGCAACATGCGGGAAGTAAGCGATTCTCATGCATTCCTATGGGTGCGGAATCACGGCAATTCTTTGCGATTCCGCACAAAAGAATGAGCATGCTGCGATTTTTTCCGCGATGCGATTCCGCCGCGGAAAAAAGCGCAGCATTAGCACAGCATGTGCGGAATGCCATAGGAATGCATGGGGGGGCGTTCTGTACACGATTTTTAAACGTTTTCGCGCCGAAAATCGCGGCAAAAACGCTTAAAAATCCCTACGTGGGCACACAGCCTTAGCGTGCGACAGCTGCCAAACATAAAAACCTGCCATAGATAGTAAATCAAACCCCCCTTTATCTCCCCCTTAGTTAGGGAAAAATAATAAAATTAAAAAATGTATTTATCTCCATTTTCCCATTTGGGTTAGGGCTAGGGTTAGGGCTGAGATTAGGGTTAGGGGTGTGTTGGGGTTAGGTTTGGAGTTAGAATTGGGGGGGTTTCCACTGTTTGAGCACATCAGGTGCTCTCCAAACGCAACATGGTGTCTCATCTCAATTCCAGCCAATTATGCGTTGAAAGAGTCAAATGGTGCTCCTTCCCTTCCAAGCTGTGCCATGTGCCCAAACAGTGTTTTACACCCACATATGGGGTATCAGCCTACTCAGGACAAATTGCAAAACAACTTTTGGGGTACAATTTCTCCTGTTACTCTTAGGAAAATAAAAAATTGGCAGCAAAAATATAATTTTTGTGGAAAAAAAATTTTTTTTATTTTCACGCCCAGGCGTTATAAGCTTCTGTGAAGCACTTGGGGGGATCAAAGTGCTCACCACATATCTAGATAAGTTCTGTGGGGGGTCTACTTTCCAAAATGGGGTCACTTGTGGGGGGTTTCCACTGTTTAGGTACATCAGGGGCTCTCCAAAGGCAACATGACACCCAGAGACCATTCCATCAAAATCTGTATTCCAAAACGTCGCTACTTCCCTTCCGAGCCCTGATGTGTGGCCATACAGTAGTTTTCTCCCACATATGGGGTATCAGTGTATTCAGGACAAATTGGACAACAACTTTTGGGGTCCAATTTCTCCTGTTACCATTGGGAAAATAAAAAAATTGGGGACTAAATGATCATGTTTGTGGAAAAAATATGATTTTTTTTATTTTCACGCCCGGGCGTTATAAACTTCTCACCACACATCTAGATAAGTTCCTTGGGGGTCTAGTTTCCAAAATGGTGTCATTTGTGGGGGGTTTCCACTGTTTAGGCACATCAGGGGCTTTCCAAACGCGGCATGGCGTCCAATCCCAATTCCAGCCAAAAAGTTAAATGGCGCTGCTTCCTTTCCGAGCTCTGCCATGCGCCCAAATAGTGGTTTACCCCACATATGGGGTATCAGCATACTCAGGACAAATTGCACAATAACTTTTGGGGTCCTGTTATCCTTGGAAAAATAAAAATTGAGGGTGGAAAGATAATTTGTGTAAAAAAATGATTTTTTAATTGTATGGCTGTACGGTATAAACTTCTATGAAGCACTTGGGGGTTCAAAGTTCTCACCAAACACATCTAGATAAGTTCCTTTGGGGGTCTAGTTTCCAAAATGGTGGTCATTTGTGGGGGTTTCCACTGTTGTGGTACATCAGGGGCTTTCCAAACTCGACATGGTGTTTGATCTCAATTCCAGCCAAAAAAGTCAAATGACGCTGCTTTCCTTCCAAGCTCTGCCATGCGCCCAAATAGTTGTTTACACCCACATACTGGGTATCATCGTACTCAGGACAAGTTGCACAATAGCTTTTGCAGTCCAATTTCTCCTGCTAACCTTGGTAAAATAAAAAAAATTGGACCTGAAGTAATTTTTTTGTGAAAAAAAGTTAAATGTTTATTTTTTTTAAACATTCAAAAAATTCCTGTGAAGCACCTGAAGGGCTAATAAACTTCTTGAATGTGGTTTTGAGCACCTGAGGGGTGCAGTTTTTAGAATGGTGTCACTATTGAATATTTTCTATCATATAGACCCCTCAAAGTGACTTCAAATGTGATGTGGTCCGTAAAAATAAAATGTTGTAAAAATGAGAAATCGCTAGTCAATTTTAACCCTTATAACTTCTTAACAAAAAAAAAAAATTTAGTTCCAAAATTGTGCTGATGTAAAGTAAACATGTGGAAAATGCTGCATTTTAAGTTTTCTGTGTGCCATATCTCTGTGATTTAAGGGCATAAAAATTGAAAGTTGGAAAATTGCAAAATTTTCAAAATTTGCCAAATTTCCATTTTTTCACAAATAAACACAAGTTATTTGAATGAAATTTTACCACTATCATGAAGTACAATATGTCATGAAAAATCATTGTCAGAATCAGTGGGATCCATGGAAGCGTTTCAGAGTTATTACCTCATAAAGGGACAGTGGTCAGAATTGTAAAAATTGACTCAGTCATGAATGTGCAAACCACCCTTGGGGGTTAAGGGGTTAAGGTATGTTGGACGGTTGATTGGCTTCTGATACAGGGATGTCTCTATTTCATTGTTCTTTAGCTTAATGATGGTGTCTAAAAAGTTAATTTCAGTGCTGGAATAGTTGAGTGTTAAGTTGATGGTGGAATGAAATTGATTAAACTGTTCGTGGAACGTCTTTAGCTGTTGCTCAGACTCCGTCCAGATGATTAAAATATCATCAATGAAGTGGTAGTAGGCCAGAGGCCTAATGGGACATGAGGACAAAAAGTCGCTTTCAAGCTTGGCCATGAAAAGATTTGCATACTGTGGAGGCATTTTACTTCCCATAGCTGTGCCAGTCTCCTGTAAATAGATCTTAATTGTCAAATTCAAAGTCATTGTGGGTGAGGATAAATTTTGTGAGTTTCACCACAGAATCAGCATCATTCCCTGTGTTTTCCATGAAGAATTTGCAAGCATTTAATCCATCCTGGTGTGGGATATTAGAGTACAAAGATTCCACATCCATGGTGGCCAGGATGGTTCCTTCTGGTAGAGGGTAGAGGACCTATTGCTGCTAGTTTTGAACTTCAGTTGTAGTTGCCAGCTACATTCAGGACACAACTGACCTATTGAATAAACTAGGTAATTTCTTGGTAATTTCTTCAGTGGATGGAAAGCCTCTTCCAGAAACCATCCAGTTCATAACGTAGCCCGTGGAGCTTCAGGTAGGGATGCTGCATTCGGAGAAGATTTCTATTCCTGTACTGTCTGGACTATCTTATTCTCTACTTCTAGGTCTCCCGTGGCTGCAAAAATATGAACCTGTTCTGGACTGGAGGTCTGGAGAAGTACTGTTGGGACTCAATGTCACAAAACGTGCCTTGCTCCCGTTCATCCCGTCCGGTCTCCAAATAATTTGCCTGGCCTGCCCGTGGCATATTGGACACATGCAGACGTCTTTGATAGGAAGGAGCCTGAGACCTTGCCATCTCATAGGCAGTATGAGTGGTTTGAATTCGCCAGGGAGATGAGTGGAAGACGGCTTTCAACACCTGCGATGGCCATTACAAGTATCGCATTATGTCGTTTGGACTCTGTAATGCACCAGCCATCTTCCAAGAACTGGTGAACGACATCTTCCATGACCTGCTCTATAAGGGTGTGGTAGTATACCTGGACGACATCTTGTTATTCTCTACTGATCTGCCAATACAAAGGAGGGACGTTCACCAGGTTCTATTAAGATTAAGAACAAACCATATCTACACCAAGTATGAAAAGTGCGTTTTCGTACAGTCCTCCCTTCCATTTCTGGGATACATAATTTGTGAGACCGGTCTGAAGATGGATCCTGAGAAGGTATCTCCCATCATGAAGTGGCCCCATCCAGACGTTCTTAAGGCTATCCAGCGGTTTCTTGGATCTGTGAATTATCGACAATTTATTTTGCATTTTTCTTCCCGGACTGCTCGAATTTCTGCTCTGACCTGCAAAAGGAGCCAATCCTAAGGAATGGACTCGTGAAGCAGAGGACACCTTTGTATCCCTCAAGCAGGCATTCTTCTCGGCTCCGGTGCTGCATCACCCAAACCATAACAAGCAGTTCTTCCTAGAGGTGGATGCATCTTCCACAGGGGCAGGAGCTGTCCTCACTCAGTAGTCTTCAACTGGTCACATGGTGTCCTGTGACTTTTTCTCTAAACTCTTCTCAGCATCAGAACATAATCTATTGGTGATAGAGAAGGCTCACGTTCAAGTTGGCTCTGGAGGAGTGGTGGTACTTGCTGAAAGGAGTGCTGCACCCTGTGGTAATTTACACTGACCACATCCATTGACACCCCAACGTGTGTTGGGGTGAGGAGGGACACTGTAGTCTCCTTGGGGCTATATTCCACACCACTACACTGCTACTCTGGTAATATGTACTGTTTACATTTTCTATGAATGCATGCTATTATAGCCTTTACCTAATCTGGCAGTAGATGCATGTTGGATTCTTTCAGTATATCACTTGACTTAATCCATAGATGCTTAGCTACTTGCAAATCCATATGCTACTGATTTCATATATGTTGGATTTTGCAATGCAGCCCAGCATCCCCCCTAGTTAGAGCGCTCTTGTTTTCCACCACATTATTTTAGACATGTATTTTGACTTTTTAAATAACCATTAATAAAGCATTGATATTTTACTTTCTGGACCTCTTCGTTTGGCAACCTTGTGTGTTAGTCTGAAATTGGTGATTATCTGATTTGAAGTGTCAGTCATTGTTGTAATATTTGGACATCTCAGACTTATCTTTTATTATTTCCAAGTATTAAGGTACTGTCACACTAAGCTATATCGCTAGCAATATCGCTATAACTTGTGACATTATAGCGATATTGCTAGCGATATCGCTGTGTCTGATACTTACCTCCGACCGCTCCCCCGCTGCTTATCGCTGATCGCGCGAGAACAGGCTGGACTGTTTCTCGTCGTCAGCTTCCTGCTGTGACGACGAGCGATGCGTGGACGCGGGCGGGAGGACGCAGGATCGCCTGGTGTGACAGGTAAGTAGCGACCCCCGTCCCCAGCGATGTCGCTAGTGAGATCTGCCTGTGTGGCAGCTCACTAGCGACCACATAGCGATGTACCAGCGATCCTGACCGCGTCATATCGCTGGTCGGGATCGCTGGTACATCGCTAAAGGTACTGTCACACTTAGCGATGTACCAGCGATCACGACCAGCGATATAACGAGGTCAGGATCGCTGGTACATCGCTAAGTGGTCGCTAGTGAGCTGCCACACAGGCAGATCTCACTAGCGACATCGCTGGGGACGGGGGTCGCTACTTACCTGTCAGACGAGGCGATCCTGCGTCCTCCCGCCTGGCTCCACGCGTCGCTCGTCGTCACAGCAGGAAGCGCCACAGGAAGCGGACGACGAGAAACAGTCCTGAACGTTCTCGCGCGATCAGCGATAACCAGCGGGGGAGCGGATTGTAGGTAAGTATCACACACAGCGATATCGCTAGCAATATCGCTATAACGTCACAAGTTATAGCGATATCGCTTAGTGTCACAGTACCTTAAGTGTGACAGTAGCTTAACTCGTGTGAAATTTAATTAGAAAGGCATACAGAGGATAATCACTTTTCTTGCGTAGTGATGCCAGAAAGACTGGTATGTGACTTCTAAGGACATTTATCATATATCCACAGTCACACACAAGCTGATGGTGGATCTTCGGAGACCAGAGTACATAACTACAAATAAGGGAATCCCGACATTGTTGATTAAAAATATTAGCATACTCATGAGTATTTCCATATTTTATGCATGCTTATGTATAATTTATTTTTTAACTGGGCACCCTGATAATTGACAGTTCTCTCCAGGGAAATATGTCAACCAAGTCTATCAGGGTCAAGAGGGAAGAAAGCAGCATTATACTGAAAGATTTTCATAAAAGCTAATGAACCTCTCCAACATGGAAATAAAGATTTTTTTTATGTTAGCAGTTGTCTTAAAAGGTGGTCCACTACAATCTTTATTGTGCACATGGATTTAAACCACTGAGATAAGTATTTTTTCAAATACTTTTTTTTTTTTTTATTTGCCTGTGAGAGGCGTCATCTCTGCTCACTCAGTGCCGATCACGTGACCCCGGATGCCTCCTGTGCCGATATCCAATGAGGCCTTGTCAACTTCCGGACTCTGAAAATTGAAGTTGCATCACCGAGACATGACCAAGTTTCAGCCAGACTGTGGCCACTCACCCTGACTGACTGGGCTGTGGGTTCCACCACACTTCACAGCCTACTATCATGCGCACGCTATAGAAGATTTTCCACTATTCTATGATTTAATTGGCACATACTTAAGTGACGCTGCTAATGAAAGCAGAGAAAAAGAGAGGAAACTCTTCTACAGCACATGCTGTGACGTGGGATGCAACACCGCTCAAAGCCCAATGAATCTACGAGAGTGGCTGCAGTCTGCATGAAACGGTGTCACAGCTTGGGAATGCAACTTCAACTTCCAGAGTCCAGAAGTTGACGTGACATCACCAGATATCAACAGCGGGTGCGTGATCGGCGTCGAGCGAGCAAAGAAATCACTGCTCATAGTCAAATATGAAAAAAGAATGTATTTGAAGAAATACTTATTTCAGTGGTTTAAATCCATGTGCACAATACAGATTGCAAGTAAAAAAAAAAAAAGTTGCATCAACATTCAGACGGCAAACTGTATTCTTTTATTTTCAGTCCCACTCCCAAACCACAGGCCAGTTTTCAGCCTGCTTCTAGATTCTGATTACCGTATCTTACGTGGGTGTGTCCCTCCCATTAATACACGCTGGATATGAGGTTTGTGTATCGCAGGTGATGCCATCTTTGCCACCTCTTATGTCTAATCACACATGAAGACTGCATTCACTGGAGAAGGACATCATGGTATGAATAATACAAGGAACAAGGTGGATAGGAATATAGCAACTCAATGGCTTGATACTGTCAAGATAATGGGAGAGAAGACCCTTGAAAAAAAAAAAAAAAAAAAATAAATAAATAAAAAATAAAAATCGAGGCTTTCATAAGATCTTCCTACATATTGTTCATCTATCAACTCGACGTGGCTCGCGATCATGCTGAATACCACTAAGAAAAAAAAAACATTTATCACAGTTTTATTCCTGGACTCTCTACAGCTTGCTAGAGCTAATTTCTCCCTCATGTTGACAAACTCTGAGGGTTCTGCCTTCTCATTATATATAGCCTATTTGACCCCCCCAATTTGATACAGTACAGCCTGTGTGAATTGTCCTTTGTAAAGACAGTAGCTGAAGAGCCTGGCGTTGCCCGGGCATAGTAACTAACTGCCATCCCGCTCTCTCCCTCCGCTGCCCCGCTCTTCACTCACTGTCCCTCTCTCTCACTCCGAAACCCAGCTCTCCACCCGCCGTTCCGCATTCTTCCTCAGCAGCCCTGCTCTCCCATCCATCGTCCCACTCCCTCAGCAGCCCCATCTCCATTGGCCGTCCCGCTCTCTCCATCAGCAGCCCCACTTTTGCTTCGCAGCCCCGCTGTCTCCCTCCGCAGCCCAGATCTCCATCCACCTTCACACTCTATCCTTCCGAAGCCTCACTGTCCAATTGCTGTCCCACATTCTCCCTCCACATCCCCGCGCTCTCCCTCAGCAGCCCCTGTCTCTACTGGCCATCCCGCTCTCTCCCTCTGCAGCCCTGCTCTCCACTTACGTCCCGCTTTCTCCATTAACAGCCCACCCATCATCACGCTCTTTCTTCCGCAACCCCACTCTACACCGGTCCCGCTCCCTCCCGCTGCAACCCCACTCTACATGCGCCGTCCTGTTCTAATCCTCCGCAGCCCAGCTCTCCATCAATGTCCCTCTCCCTCCACAGCCCCACTCTCTCCCTCCATAACCCCACCCTATCCCTCTGCAGCACCACTCTCCATCCGAGTCAAACTCTCTCCCTCGCAGCTCCTATCTCCACCAGTGTCCCGCACTTTCCCTCTGCAACCCCGCTCTCCATCCGCCAGTGGGTGAGGCTATGTGAAGTGGGCAATCAGTGGGCATGGCTTGATACATACACACATACACTCAGCTATATTATATATATATATATATATATATTTATTTTCAGGCTTAGACTGGCCCATTGGGTAAGAGGGGAATCACCCGGTGGGCTCCCCTGCAGACCTGGGCCCCATCCTCAATGCATGGGCAGTACTTGGCATGATATATTTGATTCACTCTGTACAGAAATAAAGCAACCTCTCATCATTCATTAACCAAACTACCCAGTTTATTATTATATAGCGATAAAGGTTAATTTGTGGGTAGTGTAATATTTGTATGCAGGTGAAAAAGTGAGCCTCCCCCAAAGTCAAGGTTACTGCTGGGCCCATTGCACACTGAATGTTTTTCTTCCTCTCAACGCTGCTGGTATCTCTATCGCTGCTTTTGTATCTTTGGCAAAAACAGGAGGACAGTCGACTGTGTGAAGAAGTTACATGGAAACTACAGCAGCAAAATGGTTGGGAATATTTAATGAAGACTAATTGGAAAGTAGCTAAAATTTGCACTTAGAAAAAAAATAAAAATAGGTGCATGAGTCCAAAATCGTTAAAAAATACGTAAAGTTTCTATTCTTAGTCACAAGTTTATATTACATCTTTAACAAAACTTTGTAATTCATACTTCAATTGCAGAAACATTGTCTCACACATATTTCACAAATGTATGTTAAATGTCAAATATGTAAAAGCTAAATCCATTTTTTATAGGAGGTTTTTCTTTTCCTTACCCTAAAAGGACTTTGGTAGGGAAAATTCTCAAAAAACAAAACATTTAGAAGACTGCAAGTTTCTTTCTCAAGTGCTTTAACAAAAGGATAATAAACCTGTAATACTGATGTAATTTCATACATATTATATCTGTTTGTGCCTGGAAAAATACCCAATTTTTATTTCAAAACATAAAATAAGTTGCAATAAAAACTTATTATTTTACATTAAGATTTTTTCTGTAACAAGTAGTTTCTTTTCCAACATAGGAAAATAATGAGTATACTTCAGGAGGATTAAGTTTTATTTGTTAAATGAAAGCAATTAACATTTTTATGTTTCTAAAGGTATATTGGCCTAACAGGAAAGAAGGTTTTCAAGAACATCTTTTCATTATAAGAACATCTTTTCATTTCATTTGTTTCATGGGAATGGCCTATTATTCATAGCAGATTAAAAAAACAAAGGGCTCTTGTGCATGAATTAAGACAGACTATTTTCCGAAAAGTCATGTCTTTGATTGCCAGCCTTGGTAGGCATGACAACGTCCCAAAGGCGAAAAGCTTCTAGAAGAATAAATCATGCAAGTTACCACCTGGGAAATCAATTTTAAATGCATGTACTTCTACAAGAAAGAGGACTTTCACACATAAATAGCTATCTCTTCATGTCCAGCTTGGCAAATTCTGCACTTTTTGTTATGAATAAAAAATTACTTTGACCTGCCTTAAAGAGTAAGCAGAGGAAACTTGTGTAGCATTGGATTGGAGAAATCAAATTTCATCTCAGAGGAAACTAATGATTTTGGTGTAAACAGACCAAGGGTCCAGTTAGCTCCCTTGACGGAGATTACGAAAGAGAACCTTTCCCAACTCCAAACAATATGTGAAGAAGAATGTTCGGCAAAAATCTAAATGGTCATTCATGGAACACTTTGTATCAAGAAGAGAAACAGTGCTACAAAACTCGAGTGGCTTTTCTTTTCATGTTTTCTGTATTTATTAAGTGGATAACCAAAAATTATTTACAGGGAAAAGATAAAAAAAAAATTTGGTTATTATAGTCCCACAATAATACATGTAATTTTTACTTTATGACAAAGCACTAATTTATTTGTTTGAACAATTTTTAATTCAATAAAAATGAAATTGTTTTTAATATAATCCTGTTAATATGGACCCCTTGATGAGTAAGATCACAAAATGCAGTTTACAAGATGTGGAGACCATGAAGATACACACGAGGAGTTGTAGTTTACTCTTGTCTGAAAGCATAGTTTGTGGCCAAAGTGTAAAAAAATGGTGGTGCCCTAAAAGAATTTTAAAGGGAATCAGAGGGTTGTCCTAACTCCCCTAAACCAGGTAACTTGTAACAAGTTCCTGTATGTGGCTTAGTGATTGCTGAATTAATAAAAAATAAACTTTGAAACTGCAACAGTGCTTTGAAAATCTGTGGCTGAGTAGTCGGGGGGCACTGACAGCTCTGGACTAATCAAACTTCTAATCAATTAAGCAAGTGATATCATTTGCAAGAGACGTCTCTTTGTAAATATCTTGCATGCACGTGATGTTCACCATCCCAGAGAAATGAAGTTGGCTGTATGTCATCCCCAAGGTCATCAGTGAACTGCTCATGCTCAGGTAGAGATGTAGATCTCAGCGGTGATCTCGCTCTTGCAAACTATGTCTTTTAGGTCCACTGGGGTGTGATTACATAATTAAAAGGGAGGATTATACAGGGGTTAACACCACTCCCAACCTTCCTCCCAGTAGGTCAACCACAAGTTTTCATAGCATGAATGCAGCTTCAAAAACGGGCTTGTGAGAATGCAAGGAAAGTTTGCCACACATACATAGTGGCGGTTTTGGGAGGGATAGGGGACAAAATCAGTTACAGGATCAGCTAGTGATCTAATCAACATAAACCTAACCAATCAAGTACAATAAGATCATAGCATGGCCAGGAGTGTACTTATAAAACTTAACCTTTAATGGGTATATTAAAAACAACAGCCAACGTATATCTCGGACAGACATACAAAAATTTTTTCCAAAGTGCAAGTGCTCATGATTAACAGTGCTCTATTTAAAAAATGGTTGGATCTCACCCACACACGTTCTTGTTCACTCCCTTCTCAGATCTGTCCAACCTTGAGGGGAATGGATGGCGAGAGGAGGGGGGAAATATAAGAGTGGAATAGTCCCAGTATTACTCCTTGTAGTGCCCCTGCTTCGCTCCAGCCCTAACAAGGGCAGTAACCACGTGTAGACCTATTTAGGGGTAGCCCATATGAACCATATAGCCTCCCAATGCGTTTCTTCCCCAGTTCAGGAAATTCATCAGGGGAGAGAAGATAGATATGTGGGTGCTTGCAGTGGCAAGTTAAACCCGGTTAACTGACTAGTAATGTCAGTGCTCCTGTCTCCTCTCTAGAGAAAAAGGATTTCATCAATGCACAGTGCATATTATCCTAATATGGGAGTCAGTGGGAGATCCCCTGTTAGTGCGGTGTCTGATGTCATATCCCATCAAGGGATGATTAAGAGGTTCTCTGTGGAACACGTGTATGCGGTGACATCACTTCCAGTCACTTGACCTCAGATCCTTCAGCCGAATTGGCTCAGTCTGTGTATCTGGTGACATCACTTCCGGTCATCTGATCTCAGGTCCTTTAACCGAAGTGGCTCAGTCTATGTATCCGGTGACATCACTTCCAGTCATCTGGCCTCAGGTCCTTCAGTTGAAGTAGGTCAGTCTGTGTATCTGGTGACATCACTTACGGTCACCTGATTGCAGGTCCTGCCATCAGAGCAGCTTACCGCAGGTCCTTCATTTGGATCCCAGCTTAGGCCTGTTTCACACTTCCGTTTTTTCAAATCCGTCAAAATCCGTTGGTTTCCGTAAAAAAACGGATCCGCCATTTTTTTTCAGGATCCGTTTTTTTTGTCCCATAGACTTCCATTAGTGGTTACCGCGGATCCGTCAAAAAAACGGATCCGTTTTTTTAAAAACGGATCCGTTTGCATCAGTTTCCGTCAAAAAAACGGAAACGGATCCGTTTGGCGGACACAAAAACGGAAGTGTGAAACAGGCCTTAGCTACCACACATATCAGACAACTGCCACACATATTAACCATATTACCATCAACTACCCTGTGGGGAGTATGTTATGAATCAGGAGAAAGATTATAGTCCACCTAAATTTGACAATTAGGCTTGATAATAAGAGAAAAATGCTTAAGGCACCACTCACGATAGATATATCTGGCAAAATATCTTCATAGCTCAATAGTGCAGGTGAATTTTACTTTACAGCAACACTATATATTACTGAGACCATGAATTCTTTATACTGAATCTTGCTGCAAGGGATAGGGGGCAAGGATGGCTGTTAGGTTCCTGTTAAAGAAGTTTAAGCAATGATCACTGTCCATATATCATGTTAGGGCACATGTACATCTTGACCCCCTTTTCTGAGCCAGGGTAGAGAAACACTAACGAGGAATTGATGCGTCTATGTTAAAGGGAACCGGTCAGCAGGATTGTGCACAGTGTCAGGTCGGCACCATTATACTGATTAAAATGATATCATGGTTGATGAAATCCGTCTTGTGGTTGTTCTTTAAATTTTATTGTCAGTTTTTAATTAATGAGATTCTCGTGCCCTAAGGCAGGGTTGGGGTATGTGGTGCTCTGATTAGATATTCATAATGCAGCCTGCTGACAGGTCATTGATCCCTCAGTGACCGGCCCCCTAGTTTGCATAATGAATATCTGTATATACTTAAAAAAAGCAACAACAAAAAAAAACTCTTCTACAGGCAGGTGGCAGCTGCTATGCAGCAAAATCTTATGAACAACTTTTTTTCAGGTTATTCAGCTAGAAGAAAAAAAAACAACAGAAAATGGTGCCCATCGCGCCTGCGTAGTAGCTGCTATCAGTGTCTGCTGTTGAGCCGATCGCTTCTACTGTGCATGCACTGGCGACGCCATCTTTCTGGAGAAGAAGAGAAGAATTCCTCCTCCAAGATGGTGCCACCTGCGTAGTAGCAGCTCTCGGCTATCTCTGAGCTGCTGCTG
Organism: Dendrobates tinctorius; assembly: GCF_039654945.1. Classification (NCBI taxonomy): domain Eukaryota; kingdom Metazoa; phylum Chordata; class Amphibia; order Anura; family Dendrobatidae; genus Dendrobates; species Dendrobates tinctorius. Next base: position 59,561,117 of record NW_027361829.1, read on the forward strand.
CTGCACAGCGGCAGGCGTGCCATCATGGAGGAGGATTTTTTTTCTTCTCCAGCAAGATGGCGTCGCCGGCGCATGTGCAGTAGCAGCTATCTGATCACAGCAGCAGACACCGATAGTAGCTACTGTGCAGGCGCGGCAGGCGCCATCTACAGTTTTTTTTTTCCTCTAGCTCAATAACCTGAAAAAAATGTATTATTGGCACATAAAACATGAGATTTTGCTGCAGAGCAGATGCCACGGCTAGCACCTGCCTGAAGTGTTTTTTTTTTTTTTTTTTGCTTTTTTTTTTAAGTATATACAGATATTCATTATGCAAACTAGGGGGCTGGTCACTGAGGGATCAATGACCTGTCAGCAGGCTGCATTGTGAATATCTAATCAGAGCACCACATACCCCAACCCCGCCTTAGGGCACGAGAATCTCAACGCAAAACTGAATGTAAAGATTAAACAACAACCACAAGACGCATTTCATCACCCAAGGTATCATTTTAATCAGTTTAATCAGTATAACGACCTGACACTGTGTGTAGGTTACTATGCACAATTCCCTTTTAACTTGACACAAACATATATGTCATGGCTGCCAAGAAACAGAACATTTACTTGTGCAAGGGCTTCCCCTAGAGTGTAGTATAGCATATACCTTGTATCTCATGTAACGCATGGTAGTGTGTTTTAACTGTTTCCTTTTTTATTTTTGTAGTTTATTTTATTCTATTTTGGAGCTTTCAAATAAACTGGAAGTTTTGCATGGAATTAAATTCACCCCTTCAGAATGTATTGGCTCTGGAACAAGTACCTTAATTACTTCAAGTAGAGAATCACAGGATGTGAATTGAAGAATAAAGGAGTAATGAATGATTGCAGTTCTTGTGGCTGAAACCTGAATGCTTTGGATCTACTTTAAACCTTAGTCAGTATCTCTCATTTATAAAAGTAGTTTATCTTATAATGTAAAATTTCTTCCCTTAACTGCCATTCATTAACAAATCTAAAATCTGTACAATAAAGTTGTTGGCCACTTTATATTTATTTTTTCATTGCAAATAACAGCACATAAAGTTACTGATAATATATATTACTAGTGGCCTCTACTGACAAATACTGAACATACCAAGGGAAAGTGCATGCATAGTGATTTGCTCTCAGTAGTAATGAGCGAACGTGCTCTGATAACGTGTTATCTCAGGTGTGCTCAGGTGTTAAACAAGGTGTGCTCGAATAATGTGCCCGAAGCCCTGCGGCTGCATGCAAACATGAAAAAATAAAGAAAGGCAGCACTCACTGTTTCCTGTAGTGAAAGAAGTCCTTTATTTCAATTCATACAGACATCCAAATCAGCATAGCGGCATGTGAGGGGAGATATGCAGGGAGATGGAAGGAAAACGGCTGTTTTGCGCACAGGTGGTAACTATACGACTGCATGGTTTGCAGCTGTTAAGGTACTGTCACACTTAGCGATGTACCAGCGATCCCGACCAGCGATATGACGCGGTCAGGATCGCTGGTACATCGCTAAGTGGTCGCTGGGGACGGGGGTCGCTACTCACCTGTCACACTAGGCGATCCTGCGTCCACCCGCCCGGCTCCATGCTCGTCGCTCGTCTCTCCACAGGAAGCGCCGCAGGAAGCTGACGAGAAACAGTCCAGGAGGTTATCGCGCGATCAGCGATAACCAGCGGGGGAGCCGGTCGCAGGTAAGTATCAGACACAGCGATGTCGCTAGCAATATCGCTATAATGTCACAAGTTATAGCGATATTGCTAGCGATATCGCTTAGTGTGACAGTACCTTTAGACAACTGCAATACATGTGGGGATTGCCTAGCAAACAGGCAATCCTCGCTGTTTAACATCTGTGAATCATGCAGCGGCGGGAACTTGAACATATTATTCGAGCAAAGCCCAAGATACTCGGATAACAAGTTAAGGCCCCGTCACACTAAGCGACTCACCAGCGATCCCGACACCGATATCAAGGTGTCAGGATCGCTGGTAAGTCGCTATGTGATCGCAGGTGAGCTGTCACATAGACAGCTTCACCAGCGATCAGCACAGCGATGCCGAGCGCCCGGCATCGCTGGCCATCGCTGTAAAAAATAGAATCAAAATAAAAAATATAGTTATTCTCACCTTCCGACGTCGCATTCAGCCATCCTGCCTCTCTCCACGCTCCGGTCCCAGTGATCCTTTGCACGAATGACCGCGAGATGTCACGGTCTCGAGGGATAACAAAGTCTCGCGGTCATTCATGCAAAGGATCACTGGGACCGGAGCGTGGAGAGAGGCAGGATGGCTGAACGCGACGTCGGAAGGTGAGAATAACTATATTTTTTATATTTTTTATTATTTTTTACACCTGATCGCTGGTCTCCCGCCTGTCACACACAGCGATGTGTGCTGGCCAGCGGGAGACCAGCGACCAAAGAAATGTCCAGAGGTTTCTTCCAGCGATCAGCGATACCGGCAGGGGGGCCGCTCGCTGATCGCTGTCACACATAGCGATCTCGCTGGTGAGATCGCTGTTACGTCACAAAAGTTGTGACTCAGCAGCGATCTCGCTACCGAGATCGCTTAGTGAGACGGGGCCTTTATCCGAGCACATTTGCTCATCACTAGTGCCCAGTTTCATTCAATGGAGGCTGTTGACAAATGAGTCTGGTCACAAGGCCTTCTATCAGCGGCTACATTGGGACAAGACCTTTGCACAGAGAGGAAGATTGAATAAAACAAAGGAGTGGCACTATGTGAATGAGGACAACATTGCATAACTTGTAATACTAAATATTAGTAAGTGCTGTCTCCAGCACATTGGAGAAAATAAAGTAGATAACCTCTGCTATAGTATTTTTTTCTTTTAATCAACAAGGTAAAAAAAATGCAGTCTAAAGCCCACAATACACATTGGAAGACTGTCAATAGAACAAGTGTTTGGTTGGCAGTCATCTAACCTGGCGCTCCCATTCACAAGAGAGCTCATTTGGTTGAGCCCTCCTGTGTTCCCTCTATAAGAGAGCCGCCACCAGACATGTCTGAGGATGGCTTATCTCTGGGAGAACAAAAGAATTGGCAGTCTGAAATTGTACATGTTGGGTCCTTAACTTCCCCGACCATTAATGGTCCAGGGCCCTCATACACACAAGACTGCCAGTGGCACCTCTGAATATCAGAGGGTTCGTCTCACAATACTCTAATACAAGTCACCTGTTATATTCATAACACTGGTGATCTTATAGGTGACACTTAACATAAACCGCTGCAGAAAAAAAATATCTAAAACTCTCAAGAAAAATTATGTTTAATACAACTAAATAACTATTTTTACCCAAGAGTTTACAATTCCTTACCTGATAACCGCAGACAAGCCAGCGGGGTAAACTCTTTCTCCATTTCCAGCGTTAGCTTTCACCTAGGAATAATTAATATTAAGAGTTTATTTAGAAGGTAAGAAGTTGCTTTTAAAAAAAAAAAAATATGTCAGTTGCTCTGCATTGGAATAACAATGCAAGCTTATGCATTGCAGACCGTCACTTGGCAATGACTTTGTGCCACTTGTGACTTTCAGGTTGCAGATATTCACTTTGCTTAGCAGTGCTATTTTTCACACACTTATTGCTATGAAAATGGAATCTGAAGCTACATATCTGCTCTATCTAAAGTTGTAAATGAGCTCTCACCACAGAATCAATGTCCAACAGAGAACTGACAACACCTTTGGAAAAAAAAAAAAAAAAAAAAAATCACATTCCAACTAAATATACAGTGATAACAATGCCATGATAAAGTGATCTAAATAAACAATGTCATTTTTCTAGGAGTCGTTTTTTACAACTAAACATGCAAAGTTTTATTTCCTATGATTACAAAGGAGATTGTTAATCAACGACAGTAGTTTCTCTTCTGGTTTAGGCAAAGTTTAACTAAGAAATCAAGTCAAGTCTACTACACAAAAGCCACTGCACATGGCACAACGGGATATTAGTACTGTTTCCATTACCCATTGCATGACATGTTTTCACTGCAGCAACTGAGTGACATTGAACCATGTTATATTTTGCACTAGTAATATTAGTCTGATATCTATAGAGAGATCTGTCATCAGTACTATTGATAGGTGTCTTAGCTTGCTTGATCTAAGAAATCACATTCTAAAGCTTCAATCAGATGTCCATGAAACATGGTCCAAAAGTACGGACAGTGATACGCCACCTGGCTGCAGGTCTTCTTACTATAACTGGACTCCTGAAGCTGTGGAGTCTAAATTGGAATACCCACAGTCAATCTTTATATGCAACGCTGCTCTGGCAAAATGTAACCCATAAATGAATAACCAAGGTTTATGAACTACCAATCAATTAGCAATTGCAAGGTCAACAGGGTAGAGTGTACTATTAAAATATACCTTTTAATCATTGACAGAGAGTAAAAACCTTAAAGTGTGTAGCAAAAAAAACGGGCATAAATTGCTTAAGAACATGACCATCATTTGTATGGGTAAGGTTACACTAGTAGTACTCACAAATGATGCGATACCTATCTTGGTGATGTGTAATAGTGATGAGCGAACGTGCTCGCCACTACTCATTACTTGCCCGAGTATCACGGTACTCGGAGTGCACCGAGCATTTCCGGGATTACTCGGCGGAAACTCGGGTCTCCACCCAGCTTTTTTGGCGGTCTTTAGAGACCCAATCACGATGCAGGAATTGTCTGCCAGGCAATGAAACGCTGCAGCCATCTTTGCTGTGGTCGTGCAGTGATTGGCTGGCCGCACAGCATTATCAGGGGTAAGAGAGACCAGACGCCGCCCAGCTCAGCACATACAGCTCCGGATTTAGATCGAGTAGGGAGAGCTGCTGCCGAGATAGGGTCATATTTGGGGATTCATTAGTTAGTGTGAGGTCTACCATCCTAAAGTACTCTAATCCAGCTAATGCAACAGTCCTTCTGTGGACTAATTCCGGGGTATATACACTGCTCAAAAAATAAAAGGGAACACTTAAACAACAGAATATAACGCCAAGTAAATCAAACCTGTGAAATCAAACTGTCCACTTAGGATGCAATACGATTGACAATCAATTTCACATGCTGCTGTGCAAATGGAGTAGACAACAGATGGAAATTATTGGCAATTATCAAGACACCTCCAATAAAGGAGTGGCTCTGCAGGTGGGGACCACAGACCACATCTCAGCACCAATGCTTTCTGGCTGATGTTTTGGTCACTTTTGAAAGTTGGTTGTGCTTCCACACTCATGGTAGCAGGAGACGGATTCTACAACCTACACAAGTGGCTCAACTAGTATCAATGCGAGCTGTGGCAAGAAGGTTTGCTGTGTCTGTCAGCGTAGTGTCTAAATGCTGGAGGCACTACCAGGAGACAGGCCAGTACACCAGGAGACATGGAGGGGGCCGTAGGAGGGCAACAACCCAGCAGCAGAACCGCTACCTCAGCCTTTGTGCAAGGAAAAACAGGAGGAGCACTGCCAGAGCCCTGCAAAATAACCTCCAGCAGGCAACAATATGTATGTGTCTGTACAAATGGTTAGAAACCGACTTCATGAGGCATGAGGATGGTCTGAGTGCCCGACGTCCACAGATGGGGATTGTGCTCACAGCCTAACACTGTGCAGGACGCTTGGCATTTGCTACAGAACACCAGGATTGACAAATTCGCCACTGGTGCCTTGTGCTCTTCACAGACAAAAGCAGGTTCACACTGAGCACATGTGACAGATGTGACAGAGTCTGGAGAAGCCGTGGAGAGCGATCTGCAGCCTGCAACATTTTCAGCATGATCAGTTTGGCAGTGGGTCAGTAATGGTGTGGGGTGGCATTTCTTTGGAGGGCAGCACGGTGTTGGGCTGTGAGCACAACCCCCATCTGTGGACGTCGGGCACTCAGACCATCCTCATGGAGTCGGTTTCTAACAGTTTGTGCAGGCACATGCACATTTGTGGCCTGCTGGAGGTCATTTTGCAGGGCTATAGCAGTGTTCCTCCTTGCACAAAGGCTGAGGTAGCGGTTCTGCCGATGGGTTGTTGGCCTCCTACGGCCCCCTCCACATCTCCTGGTGTACTGGCCTGTCTCCTAGGAGCGCCTCCAGCCTCTGGAAACTACACTGAGACACAGCAAACCTTCTTGCCACAGCTCATATTGATGTGCCATCCTGGATGAGCTGGACTACCTGAGCCACTTGTGTGGGTTGTAGAGTCCGTCTCATGCTACCACCAGTGTGAAAGCACAACCAACATTCAAAAGAGACCAAAACATCAGCCAGAAAGCATTGATACTGAGATGTGGTCTGTGGTCCCCATCTGCAGAACCACTCTTATATTGAGGGTGTCTTGACATTTGCCAATAATTTCCATCTGCTGTCTATTCCATTTGCACAACAGCATGTGAAATTGATCGTCAGTGTTGCTTCCTAAGTGGACAGTTTGATTTCACAGAAGTTTGATTTACTTGGAGTTATATTCTGTTGTTTAAGTGTTCCCTTTATTTTTTGAGCAGTGTAGGTTGCAGTGTTAGGTAGGCAGGGGATTGTATGTCGCTCTATACATATAGTGCCTGCAGGCCTTGCACTGATATGTGTGTATATACATATCATTGCATCAAGAGCGTCAATTCCCTTCCTGTCTGCTGCTACCTATAGAATATATTGACCGTATATACCTAGCCCCAGGTCTAAATGGTTTGGAAAAATTTTTCGGGCAGATTAATAGAGCTTATTTTATTGCAAAGCAATCCAGAGTCCTTTTTTTTCTCCATTTGCTTGTTGACAGTGCACAATACAGCAAGATCCTTTTCCTAGCACAGCGTGAAAATCCTTCAATATTAAAGGGGTCCCAAAACTCAGTTTTGAGTGCGCAGATAAATATTTAATTTTTATGTGGTACGGTAGAGTAGAATTTTTTTTTTTGAGTGTCTTACACAATTTCTTGACACCATTTTGCTGAACTCCCCCAAAAAATACATACAGGCCACATAATTTACATTGCGGCATATCTGTATCACGCCTCATCCATCCGTTTGCTAAAAAAATTTTGGCCATTTTAGCCCTAAATTTAATTTTTTTTTTTGCTGTCTGTTACTGTAGTTCTATACACCACTATTTAACCTAGAAAAGCAAAAAATACAGGCCACAGATTTGTCAGTGTGGTATCTCCGTGCCTGCTGATATATCGGTGTGCTCCAAGTTTGGCCATTTTAGGCCGGTTTTCCATTGTGTCACTCTAGTTATATACAGCACTATTTAGCCTAAAAAAGCAAAAAATACAGGTCACAGATTTGTCAGTGTGGTATCTCTGAGCCAGCTCACATATCTGCGTGCTCCAAGTTTGCCCATTTTAGGCCTCCTTTCCATTGTTTCCCTGTGTGTCACTGTAGTTATATACAGCACTATTTAGCCTAGAAAAGCAAAAAATACAGGTCACAGATTTGTCAGTGTGGTATCTCTGAGCCAGCTCCCATATCTGCGTGCTCCAAGTTTGGCCATATTAGGCCGGTTTTCAATTTTCTTCCTATGTGTCACTCTAGTTATATACAGCACTATTTAGCCTAAAAAAAATCAAAAAAAAAAAAAAAACAGGCCATAGATTTGTCAGTGTGGTATCTCCGTGCCAGCTCATATATCAGCGTGCTCCAAGTTTGCCCATTTTAGGCCTGTTTTCCATTGTTTCCCTGTGTGTCACTGTAGTTATATACAGCACTATTTAGCCTAGAAAAGCAAAAAATACAGGCCACATATTTGTCACTGTGGTAGCTCCATGCCGGCTCATATCTGCGTGCTCCAAGTGTGGCCATTTTTCCACTGTTTTCCTGTGTGTCATTCTAGTTATATACAGCACTATTTAGCCTAAAAAAGCAAAAAATACAGGCCACATATTTGTCACTGTGGTATCTCCGTGCCAGCTCATATATTTGCGTGCTCCAAGTTTGGCCATTTTAGGCATGGTTTCCATTGTTTTCCTGTGTGTCACTGTAGTTATATACAGCACTATTTAGCCTAAAAAAGCAAAAAATACAGGCCAAAGATTTGTCAGTGTGGTATCTCCCTATCAAATGCAACAAATTTGGCAATTTTAGGCCTACATATTCTAGTGTTTTTGCAGTCTGTTACCATACTTATTGACACAAAGCTAACAAGCCAAAAAACATTTTTACCTACAGTCCAGATAGGTAAAAGTGTGGTTTTCCCGCCCACGTTATCACATACAAGTTGGCTCCCAAATCAGCCATTTCTAGTGAACGTGTATAATATTCTAGTCCATTTACAATGGGCAAGGCGCATGGCAAGGGATGGGGAAGTGGACGTGATGGTGGTAGTGCATGCCGAGGCCAAGCTGAAATTGGGCCACCAAAAACACCATCTTCTCGCTGGACCTTAAGTGTCCGAAGTCCTAGGGGACCGCAGCAAGACAGCACTATTGAAGCCCGAGCAGTGTGAAAAGGTTGCTGGTTGGATAGCGGGATAATACTTCCAGTTACTTATCCACCACCACCCTGTCTTCCCCACGGTCAAGTCAGAGTAGCCGTGAATGTGGACCACATATTCCTCACCCTGATCCTCCTTGCTCCCACCATGCTGAGTGCCCTGAGACAACTGATCTCACACTCGGACACTCCTAAGAGCTGTTCAGTTTTCCATTTGGAGATTCGCGCTTCTCGCCAGGTCCACTTGAACCAGGGCAAGATGATATTCCATGTAGCGATGCACAAATATTTGAGCAGCCACGGTCACAAGAGGTGGACGATGATCAGACAATTACCGGAAAGTCAGGAGGACCGGGGTGCGGAAGTGGAAGATCAGGTGGTGGATGATACAGCAACAGACCCAACCTGGCAGGAGGACAAGCAGAGCGAGGACAGCAGCACACAGAGAGGCAGGCGTAGCACCACTTCAGGCAGGAAGAAGCAGTGTGGTGGCTGCAGACTGAAGGTGTGCAACATTCCCCGTAACACCAACATGACGGAAGTTGCCAGTCCAACCGTTAGGTCTTCCCGAGTCTGGTTATTTTTTAAAGACTCTGCCGATAACCGCAAACAGGCCATTTGCAACATCTGTAATGCCAGCATCAGTAGGGGTAGCAAAACTACCAGCCTTACCACCACCAGCATGATCAGGCACATGGCAGCAAAGCACCCAAATTTGTGGGCCCAACCCCAGGTTGCAGGAACAGTGTCTGTGGGTGACACCACTGCTTCTTCCACTGTTGTGCATGCAAGCCAATCCCCTGTCCATGGTGCATGCAAAGATGCCTCCTGCCCTGCACCTGCCATTGCCCACAATCTAATAGCACCATCATCAAGCACGTCCACGTCTTTGTCCCAGCGCAACCTTCAGTTGTCCATACCCCAGTCATTGGAAGGTAAGTGGTAATACGCATCCAACACCCACAGGCCACAGTACTCAATTCTCACATTTCTCATCTGCTTGCACTCGAAATGTTGCCTTTTAGGTTCGTGGAGACGGAAGATTTCCATTTACAGAATGCTGTAGATAAGCCCACGACGTCTATGCTGGCAGCCAATAGGCAAAAAAAAGCGTGACAGATTCCCTTTAAATGTTACAATGACATTTCCCAGTGAATGCATTTGTATTGGTTGAAATCAATGCTAAAGTTGCAAAACATATCAAAAACGTTGTGTGTCAACATAGCCCAAGTGGTGGAGGAACATTTTTGTCTTGGGTTAATTATTTTGGCTTAGATAAAAGTCAGTAACCTGGAAAGGATGTACCTTACCAAATTTACCAGCAAAATCAATTTTGGTTTAGTTTTTGTAGGTTTTTGGGTACGCCTGTAAGAAGGGCGTGAAACTCTGACAACATTGTTTAGAGCTCTGACCTAGGAGTCAGAAATGCTTCCACGGGCATTTGCCATGATGTTCCCATGTCATTAGAGCAGGGTTTCCATCATTTTCAGACTGTTTAGACCTTAAAGGAACCCCCGGGGGGATCGCGGTTAAAATGCTCGGGTCTCCCATACTTACATTGGGCTCGTTGTTCTGTCCAAGCACCCTAGTATTCCAATTTGCTCGACACGAGCATTTTAGTGCTCGCTTATCACTAATGTGTAACAATCAGTACATAGAAATAAATAGGACACCACCTTGTTATATGATGAGATTGTTACTAAGATGATAACTTGAGGTCAGATCCCTTCTTCCAGATGAATTCAATTCTAGCTGCTTGAAAAAGGAGGGTGTGGGGGAACTGTCACCAAAAAGCCACAATTCCCCACAATTGTCTCAGGGATCAATAAAAAAAATGCCCAATGGTACTCCCGACACGTTTCATCTCTGACACGTCAGAGGAGACAGGGACCAAAAGGGGTACAAGTAAGGAAAATAAGTATTTCATACACTGCCAATTTTGCAAGTTCTCCCACTTACAAAGAATGAAGAGGTCTGTAATTTTTAATTTAGCTACAGTTCAATTTTCAGACACAGAATCTAAAAAAAAAAAAATCCAGAAAATCACATTGTATGATTTTTAAATAATTATATTCTACTTTATTACCTACCTACTTAATCACCTACCAACCAGCAAGAATTCTGGCTTTCACACACCTGTTAGTTTTTCTTAAAGAAGCTTTGCTACTCTGCACTCATTACATTACCTGTATTAATTGCACCTGTTTGAGCTCGTTACCTGTGTAAAAGACCGCTGTCCACACATTCAGTCACACTTCAACCTCTCCACCATCGCCAAGACCAAAAAGCTGTCTAAGGACACTGGGGAAAAATTGTAGACCTGCACAGGGCTGGAATGGACTACAGGACAATAGGCAAGCAGTTTGGTGAGAAGGCAACAACTGTTGGCACAATTATTAGAAAATGGAAGAAACAAGATGACTGTCAATCTTCCTCGGTCTGGGGCTCCATGCAAGATATCGCCGCGTTGGGTAAGGAGGATTCTGAAAAAGATCAGGAATCAGCCGAGAACTACACGTGAGGCACTGGTCAATGTCCTGAAGAGAGCTAGGGCCATAATTTCAAACACTACCATTAGTAACACTACACCATCATGGAATAAAACCCTGCAGGGCACGCAGGGTCCCCCTACTCATGCCAGCACATGCCCAGGCCTGTTTGAAGTATGCCAGTGACCATCTGGATGTTCCAGAGGAGGCATGGGAGAAGGTCATGTGGTCAGATAACACTAAAATAGAACTTTTTGGTATTAACTCCACTTGTGTGTTCAGGAAGAAGGCGGAGTAAGACCCCAAGAACACCGTCCCAACGGTGAAGCATGGTGGGGGAAATAAATTTTGTTGGGTGCTTTTCTGCAAAGGGGACAGGATGACTGCACTGTATTGAAGGAAGGATGAATGGCGTCATGTATTGCAAGATTTTGGCCAACAACCTTCTTCCCTCAGTTAGAGAATTGAAGATAATATTAATAATCTTTATTTATATAGCACCAACATATTCCACAGCACTTTACAATTTAACAGTAGTTTCAAACACAACAGTCAAAAGTAACAACTTTAACAATACAATGATTAAATCAAAATAAGATGAACCTGCTCATGACAGCTTACAATCTACAATGAGGTGGGGGAGATGCAAAGTACAGGTGCGTATTTACAGTGATATATTTACAATGATGGTCCAGCCATCTTGAGGGAGTGGGGGATAGATATAGTGAATGGACTACTCATGCACACTTACACATAAAATGACTGATTAGGGAACGTGATAGGCTGCTCTGAACAAATGTGTTTTGAGGGAATGCCTAAAACTGTGCAAGTTGTGGCTCGTCCTAATTTCTTGGGGTAGAGAATTACAGAGGATTGGCGCAACGCGGGAGAAGTCTTGGAGTCGGGAGTGGGAGGTACGGATTAGTGCAGAGATTAGTCGAAAGTCATTTGCAGAGCGCAGTGATCGGCTAGGCCGATAGACAGAAATTAGAGAGATGCAAGGAGGTGTCACACCCTGGAGAGCTTTGCGGGTGAAAACAAGTACTTTGAAATGGATTCTATAATAAATGGGCAGCCAGAGTAATGACTGGCGAAGGGCGGACGCATCTGAGTACCCATTAGTCAGATGGATGACCCTGGCTGCTGCATTAAGGATGGACTGGAGAGGGGAAGGCCAATTAATAGAACATTATAGTAGTCCAGGCATGAGTGGATCAGGGTGACATTGAGAGTTTTTGTTGTTTCCATGGTGAAAAAAGGGTGGATTCTAGAGATGTTCTTTAGGTGTAAGCAGCAAGAGCGGGCAAGAGATTGTATATCGGAGGTGAAGGAGAGATTGGTGTCAAATATAACACCCAGACAGCGCGCCTTCTGCTGGGGTGTTATTATGGTGTCACCCACGGAGAGGGAAATGTCAGATTTAGGGAGGTTGGTAGATGGCGGGAGCAGAAGAAGTTCAGTTTTGGAAAGGTTGAGTTTCAGATAGAGAGCGGACATGATGTTGGAGACTGCAGACAGACAGTCACTGGCGTTCTGTAGTACAGCGAGGTAAGGTCAGAAGATGACATATATAGTTTTGTGTCATCAGCATAAAGATGGTACTATAAGCCAAATTTGATTTGTCCAATTGGGGCTGTGCAGAGGGAGAAGAGAAGGGGGCCAAGGACTGATCCCTGCGGTACCGCAACAGTGAGAGGAAGAGATGAAGTGGAGCCAGTGAACAAGACACTAAAGGAGCAGTCAAAGATAGGAAGAGAATCAGGAGAGAGCAGTGTTCTTAATGCCTAGTGACTGGAGCCTAGGGAGTAGGTGGTCAACAGTGTCGAAGGCTGCAGAAAGGTCGAGAAGAATGAGCAGAGAATGGTCACCGTTACATTTAGCTGTCAGATGATCATTGGTCACTTTGAGGAGTGCAGTTTCTGTCGAATGTAGGGGGCAGAAACCAGACTGTGATGGGTCTAGGAGGGAGTGAGAGGAGAGGTAATGGGTAAGGCGGGAGTAAACCAGTCGCTCCAGGAGTTTAGAGATAAAGGGGAGATTGGAGACTGGTCTGTAGTTGTTTGTGCAGGATGGGTAGAGAGCGGGTTTCTTAAATAATGGAGTAATAATAGTGTCTGAAGGAGGAGGGGAAAATGCCCGAAGAGAGGGAGAGATTAAAAATTGTAGTTAGGGGAGTTGTGATGACTGGAGGAGATGTGAGGGAATGGGGTCAGTATTGCATGTAGTCGGACAAGAAGAAGAGAGGAGCCTGGAGACAACTTCTGTGATGAGATCAAATTTGGAGAGTGAGCCAGGGGAAATGCAAGGAGGGATGGGAGTCACAGCACCTGGTGGCTGGGGGCGGATTTTCTGTTGGATATTATCTATTTTCTCTATAAAGTGGGAGGCCAGGACATTCAAAAAAGCAATCCGATACAGCTTCCAAAGTGTACAAAAAATTTATTGGGACATAAAAACAGAGCGTGACGGACAAGCCGCACCAGTGCTTAATGGCAACACATTTCGAACAATAGTTCTTTTTCAAAGCCAGGACATTATCACAAATGTCTGTGATAGGGGCTTGTGCTTTCTGCCTGAGGAGGGAGTGAAATGTGTCAGAGTTTCTTGGGGTTGTTGGATCAGGGTGGTGAAGTAGTTCTGTTTGGCAAGGTGAAGGGCAGAATTATAGGTTCATAACATGAATTTGAACTGGATGAAGTCTTCTGGTGTGCGAGATTTCCTCCATAAGCACTCAGCACTCCTAGAGCATTGCTGTAGAAGTCGAGTTAGCGATGTGAGCCAGGGCTGTTTTACTCTGTGCTTGGAGGTTCTGTGGGAGAGGGGAGCTACTTGGTCAAGGGTGCTTCTAAGAGTGTCATTGCAGTCATGTACTGCCAGATCAAGACAGGAAAAAGAGGAGATTGGGGACAGTGATGAATGTAAGGAGTCTGAAAGTGTATGAGGGTTGGATGGCTTGTAGATTTTTTAAATGTGTGGTAGGTAGGAGTGTGCAGGGGTGGGCGAGTATTTGTGTGCGTGAAGGAGAGAATGTTGTGGTCAGAGAGGGGAAGCGGTGCGGTATCTAGGTAGAAGATTGAACAGAACCGGAAAAAGATCAAGTCAAGGGTGTTACCATCTTTGTGTGTGGTTGACAGCTGTGAGATGGGTCATGGCTGGGTCTTCCAGCATGACAATGACCCAAAACACAGCCAGGGTCACTATGGAGTGGCTCTGTAAGAAACATTTCATGGTCCTAGAGTGGCCTAGCCAGTCTCCAGACTTGAACTCTAATACAAAATCAGGAAGCTGAAACGCTGTTACCCAGCAACACCCCAAAACTCGAAAGATCGGGAGAAGATCTGTATCAGCCAAAATCCCTGCTACGGTGTGTGAAAACTTGGTCAAAAACTATAGGAAACGTCTGACCTCTGGGCAGCACGGTGGGCTCAATGGTTAGCACTGCAGCCATGCAGTGCTGTGGTCCTGGGTTCAAATCCCACCAATGACAACATCTGCAAGTAGTTTGTATGTCCTCCCTGTGTTCGCGTGGGTTTCCTCCCACACTCCAAAAACATACTGATAGGAAATTTAGATTGGGAGCCCCAATGGGGACAGTGATGTTAATTGTTTTTGCACACCACAGTCTGGGATTCAAGATCCACAACTGCTGGATGTATTTTATTTTTTATATGCACTTTATATGGTGTAATATTGGGCAACATTAATAATAATTTTATTTATATAGGGCCAACATATTCTGCAACACTTTACAATTAAGCAGGTACATGGACAGACTAATACATCACAAAGTAACACTTAGTTCAACAGTTACAGGAGGAGTGAGGGTCCTGTTCTCAAGTTTACAATCTATAAGGAAATAGAGGGAACACAATAGGTAGAAAGTGCTCGTCATGTATGGTCCAGCCATGATTATAATAAATAGGGCATTTCAAGTAAGCTGTATGATCCAGTCACCAGACAGTATCTGTCTAGGTAGAATTGCCAAGTGCTATTGGGTGCAAGGAGGAAGTGGACAGATGAAAAGTAGGCTGCCCTCTCCCAACATCCACCAATGTCTCAATTTTATAGGCATCTGTAGTAATTTTTATTTGTGTTTCATGCTCGCACTGAGCCCTTTTTCAAAAACAAACTCCATAGCACAAAAACATGTTTTTGTGCTATGTAGTTGTTTTGAAAAAGGGCTCAATGCGATTACGAAATGCTTAATCCCTTTCTGACATCAGATGTACTATCCCGTCCATGGGACCCGGGCCCCTATGCCCATGGACGGGATAGTACGTCTAGCGCGATCAGCTGCGCTCACGGGGGGAGCAGAGCTGATCGCGGCCGGGAGTCAGCTGATTATCACAGCTGACACCCGGCACTATGTGTCAGGGGCGGTCACGGACTGTCCCAGACACATTAACCCCTGGCACACTGCGATCAAACACAATCGCAGTGTACCGGGGGTTTAGGGAAGCATCGGGAGGGAGGGGGCTCCCTCCGTGCTTCCCTGAGCCCCCTGCAGCAGCACGATGTGCAGCGCTGCTGCGGGGGCCTCCTTCCTTGTAGGTCCCCGGATCCAATATGGCGCCGGGGACCTTCGGGGGCCTGCAAGGGAGGCGTCTTCCTCATGCCTGCTGAGCACAGGTATGAGGAAGTCTGCTGCAGTGCCTGTGACAGATCGCTGATCTGTCACAGCGATCTGTGATGTGACAGATCAGCGATCTATCACATGACAGTGATGTCCCCCCTGGGACATTGCAATAAAGTTAAAAAATAAAAAAAAAGTATAAAAATAAATTTATAAAAAAAAAAAAAAAGTCGCTAAATAAATTAAAAAAAAATAAAATATTCCCTAATAAATTCATTTTTTTGGAAAAAAAATAAAAAAAATAAAAAAGTACACATATTTGGTATCGCCGCGTCAGTAACGACCCGCCCTATAAAACTGTCACACTAGTTAACCCCTTTAGCGAGCCCCTTAAAAAATAAAAATCAAAAAATGATTTATTTATCATACCTCCGAACAAAAATTGCAATAACGCACGATCAAAAAGACGGATATAAATAACCATGGTACCGCTGAAAAAGTCATCTTGTCCCGCATAAAACGAGCTGCCACACAGCATCATCAGCAAAAAAATAAAAAAGTTATAGCTCGCAGAATAAAGCGATGCAAAAATAATTATTTTTTATATAAAATTGTTTTCATGGCATAAAAGCCGCCAAAACATAAAAAAACACATAAATGAGGTAATCGCTGTAACTGCACTGACCCGAAGAATAAAACCGTCTTAGGTTGCTTTCACACTTGCGTTTTTTTGCGCTGTATTTAGCACAAAAAAACGCATGCGTTTTTTCCCTATACTTTAACATGGGTGCACATACACATGCGTTTGTATGCGCATGCGTTTTTTTGTAGTTTGCGCTAAGGCGCACAAAATGCATCCTGTTGCATTTTCTGTGTGTCCGATTTGCCCCCAAAAAACGCATGCACACGCAATGCGTTTTTTTTTTACAGCAAAACACCCATTAGAGTCTATGGGTGCGCATTGTAATGCGCACGTATGCGCAAAAAAAACATGTGTTTTTTTTGTTTAAAAATGCACCAAAACCCGCAAAAAACGCACACAAACGCATGATGCGTTTTGTCATGCGTTTGTGTGCGCAAAAAACGCGCAGAAAAAAACGCAAGTGTGAAAGTAGCCTTATCAATCTTAATGCACGTGGAACGGTGTAAACGCACCCCCCAAAAGTAATTCTCGAAATGCAGGTTTTTGTTCATTCTGCGTCCCAAAAATCGGAATAAAAAGCGATTAAAAAAGGTGACGAATCCGAAAATGGTACCAATAAAAACGTCAACTCGTCCCGCAAAAAATGAGACCTAACATGACTCTGTGGGTCAAAATATGGAAAAATTATAGCTCTCAAAATGTGGTGATGCAAAAACTATTTTTCTTTTAGCGTGCGACAGCTGCCAAACAAAAAAACCCACCACAAATAGTAAATCAAACCCCCCTTTATGACCCCCTTAGAGAAAAATAATAAAATTAAAAAAAAGTATTTATTTCCATTTTCAAGTTAGGGTTAGGGGTGTGTTGGGGTTAGGGTTGGAGATAGAATTGGGGGGTTTCCACTGATTGGGCACATCAGGTGCTCTCCAAACGCAACATGGCGTCTGATCTCAATTACAGCCAATTCTGCGTTGAAAAAGTCAAATGGTGCTCCTTCCCTTTCAAGCTCTGCCATGTGCCCAAACAGTGGTTTACCCCCACATATGGGGTATCAGCGCACTCAGGACAAATTGCAAAACAACTTTTAGGGTCCTATTTCTCCTGTTACCCTTGGGAAAATAAAAAAAATTGGGGACTAAAGATCATGTTTGTGGAAAAAATATGATTTTTTTAATTTTCATGCCAGGGTGTTATAAGCTTCTATGAAGCACTGGGGGGTTCAAAGTGCTCATCACACATATAGATAAGTTCCTTAGGGGGTCTAGTTTCCAAAGTGTTGTCATTTGTGGGGGGTTTCCACTGTTTAGGCACATCAGGGGCTTTCCAAATGCGGCATGGCGTCCAATCCCAATTCCAGCCAAAAAAGTCAAATGGCGCTGCTTCCCTTCCGAGCTCTGCCATGCGCCCAAATAGTGGTTTACCCCCACATATGGGGTATCAGCGAACTCAGGACAAATTGCACAATAACTTTTAGGGTGCTGTTAACCTTGGAAAAATAAGAATTGAGGGTGAAAAGATCATTTTTGTGGAAAAAATGTGATTTTTTAATTGTACGGCTGTACGATATAAACTTCTGTGAAGCCCTTGTGGGTTCAAAGTTCTTACCACATATCTAGATAAGTTCCTTGGGGGGGTCTAGTTTCCAAAATGGAGTCACTTGTGGGGGGGTTTCCACTGTTTACGTACATCAGGGGCTCTCCAAACGTGACATGGCGTCCGATCTGAATTCCAACCAATTTTGCATTGAAAAAGTCAAACGGCGCTCCTTCCCTTCTGAGCTCTGCCATGCGCCGAAACAGTGGTTCCCCCCCATATCAGGTATCAGCGTACTCAGGACAAATTGTACAATAACTTTTGCAGTCTAATTTCTCCTGTTACCCTTGGTAAAATAAAAAAAATTGGACCTGAAGTAATTTTATTTGTGAAAAAAAGTTAAATGTTCATTTTTTTTTTTTAAACATTCAAAAAATTCCTGAGAAGCATCTGACGGGTTAATAAACTTCTTGAATGTGGTTTTGAGCACCTTGAGGGGTGCAGTTTTTAGAATGGTGTCACTTTTGGGTATTTTCTATCATATAGACCCCTTAACGTGACTTCAAATGTGATGTGGTCCGTAAAAATAAAATGGTGTTGCAAAAATGAGAAATCGCCGTTCAACTTTTAACCCTTATAACATCCTAACAAAAAATTTTGGTGCCAAAATTGTGCTGATGTAAAGTAAACATGTGGAAAATGTTACTTAAGTTTTTTGTGTGCCATATCTGTGATTTAAGGGCATAAAAATTCAAAATTTGGAAAATTGCGAAATGTTCAAAATTTTCGCCAAACTTCTGTTTTTTTCACAAACGCAAGTTATTTCAATGAAATTTTACCACTAACATGAAGTACAATATGTCACGAGAAAACAATGTCAGAATCACTGGGATCCATGGAAGCGTTTCAGAGTTATTACCTCAAAGGGACAGTGGTCAGAATTGTAATAATTGGCCCGGTCATGAACGTGCAAACCACCCTTGGGGGTAAAAGGGTTAAAAATAAAAACTACAAAATTACTTTTCCATTCTGGAACTGCTTCTTTCGTACAGCAGTTTAAACTTCCCTGAAACATCCATCTCCTTTTCCTATTAATTGGTATGCAAAAGAGGGTTAACCTTCATTTGTCAATGGCATTGCAGCAGCTGTAATATTCATGGGCAATTATTTGAGTTGTGACAACCACACCTGTCAGGTGAGAAACTCCATAACGCCCTTCTCATCTATTATTTTCAATATCCCCCTATGTGCACTTGGCTCCCCGCCACCCTATTTTATCATAAAGTGTGAAGGCCGTTTTGGCCACCATACTGTGTGTGTGAAGGGCTGAGGGGGCCATCACACGTGATTTACTGCATGTGGGGGGCTGATGGGTCCATCATACTACGTGGGGAGAGCTGTTTATTATGGTACAAGACTTTAAGCAATGGGTATAGCTGTGAGAAATGACTTAAATTAGATGTGAGCAAAGGTGCAAAATTATGCAATAATATAACTTTTAATCTATTTTAAAAATACCAAGTATATAAAACCCTATGGACATAATGTGCAAACAAAGCAAAGCAAACATAGCTGACAAGAATACATGAAACTTGATAAATGTACTATTCCCACTAGGCAGAACAAAGTCTAAACATGGTGTCCATTAGCACAATAAAGTATATCCTTATCAGGTCAAGAAACCAAGTCATATAGAATCTGACTACATTCTAATCAGCATGCAGAAATAAATATGTGGGGTGAAGCACAAAACATTAGATATTTGGTAGTGTTGAAAAATAAAAAGGAACGATCTCACCCAGTATAGTCTAATATGGTCTGGTGCCCCCTATCTTAGTGGCATGGAAGGTCCATTTAGGTAGAACTCCTGTTCATGTCCGAATGGACAAGGTATGCAACTGGCAAAAGAAAGGACCTGCATGATGCTATGATTCTGCACCAAGCATTAAGTCTCCCCAGAACATGGGTGTAAGGCCTGTTTCACACTTCAGTTTTTTTTGTCAGTCAAAATCCGCCGAAAGGCGGAAAGCGGATCCGTTGTTAACTGATGTGAACGGATGCCACCGGATCCGTTTTTTTTGATGGATCCGCCGAATGAAGAATTTTAAAGGAACTGCTGCCCGAGAGAGAGAGGGAAAATTTTTTTCGTCCGCCAGAAAAGATTTCAGGGTTAAATTCCCGGCTGACTTCGTTTCTCTGGGCATGCACACTGTAAAATGCGGATCCTGCAGCAAAAGAAACGTTGCAGGATCCATCCAGGCATGTCGGCGGACGCAAAAAATTTGGCGATCCGCAAAGAAACGGATCCAACGGATGGCCATCCGTCAAGATCCGCCGATAATGCAACTCAATGGGGAAAAACGGATCCGCCAAAAAAAATGTCGGATCCGTTTTCACAAACCGGCGGATTTTGACTGATGCTCAAAAACGGAACTGTGAAACAGGCCTAACCAGGATCAAAACTAGGGTGGAGGGCAAGCCATGGTCGGACACACGGCAAATTTTAGGCCACCACTGACCACACCCACTTCACAACTAGTCACACCCATATCCATGCCCCAATCGCACCCATTTAGCAATGCTGATCACACTGACTGGTACTGAGGGCACTGTGGCTGGTACTGAGGAAATGAAAGAAAAAACAGAGAGAGAGAAAAAAGAAAGAACAGATAGAGAGAAAGAACAGAGAAAGACAAAGAGGGGAAAGAAAGAACAGAGAGAGACAAAGAGAGGGGAAAGAAAGAAAACAAAGAGAAAAAGAGAAGGAAAGAACAGAAAGAGAAAGAAAGAGGGGAAAGAATGAAAGAAGAGAGAGAAAGAAAGAAAGAAGAGAGAGAAAGAAAGAAAGAAAGAACAGAGAGAAAGAGGGGAAGAAAGGAAGAAAGAACAGAGAGAAAGAGAATAGAGAGAGAAAGAAAGAAAGAGGGGAAAGAAAGAACAGAGAGAGAAAGAAAGAGGGGAAAGAAAGAAAGATCAGGGAGAGAGAGAGAGAACCGAGAGAAAGAAAGAACACAGAGAAAGAAGAAAGAAAAAAGAGAGAGAAAAAAAAAAAGAGGGGGAAGAATGAAAGAACTAAAGAAAGAGGGGAAAGAAAGAACAGAGAGAGATAAAAAGAGGGGAAAGAACAAAGAAAGAAAGAACAGAGAAAGGAAAAAAGAGATTAGAGAGAGAAAGAAAGAACAGAGAGAAAGAACAGAGAGAAAGAACAGAGAGAAAGAACAGAGAGAAAGAACAGAGAGAAAGAACAGAGAGAAAGAACAGAGAGAAAGAACAGAGAGAAAGAACAGAGAGAGAGAGAAAGAAAGATTAGAGAGGGAAAGAAAGAACAGAGAGAGAGAAAGACTCTATAAAGATACTATAGAAGCCCGGCTCCCATTGTAGTGCCCACCTGAGCCTCCGATGCAGGACATATCATGATCTGCTCACATGGCCGGCATCCCCAATTCCAAGGCGATCCCGCTGTCCACGCTGTCGGAGGACACGGTGAAGGATCTGAAGCATTCCATGAAGTGCCTCCATGGTTCTGTCATAATCTCCTACCGAAATTACCTCCTTTCCGGTCAGCTTCCAGCACGTCACTTCTGGTGGAATGTCCCTTGTGAGTTTTAAAGTGCTCCTCGGGGCTCCGCCGGGTACTCCTGTGTCAGTGGGTAAAGTAAGCTCCCAGCCGGCACAGCGGGGCAGAATCTCAATCGGGACTGTCCTGCTCGATCTGGGACAGTTGGGAAGTATGAATGCTCCCCACTATACACCTTGTACATGCACGGCTCCGCACACCTCATACACACACGGTTCCGCTTTGTATGCCTCGTACACACATGGCTCCGCACCCGTACACCTCGCACACACATGGCTCCACTCAGTACACACATGGCTCCACTCCATAAACTTCATACAAATGCGGCTCTGCTCCATACACCTCGTTCACACGCGGCCACGCTCGGTACACACCTCGTACACACGGCTCCACTCCATAAACCTTGTACTCATGCGGCTCTGATTCATACACCTCGTTCACATGCTGCTCCGCTCGGTACACCTCACACACACACGGCTCCACTCCGTAAACCTTGTACAAATGTGGCTCCGCTCCATACACCTTGTACACACACATGGCTCTGCTCTGTATACCTTGTACTCATGCGGCTCCATTCCGTACGCCTCATACACACTTCGTACACACAGGGCTCAGCTCCGTACGCCAAAACTTTTTCTTCACTCATGGTTGGTGGTTGGGTGAAGCCATTTATTGTCAAACTACTATTTTTTCTCTTTTTAAATCATAATGACAACCCAAAACATCCAAATGACCCTGATCAAAAGTTTACATACCCTGGTGATTTTGGCCTTATAACATGCACAGAAGTTGACACAAGTAGATCAGAATAATTTGATGTACTAGATTAATAAAAGGAACTAGGTGTTTTATGTGAATGGCAGCAACCAATCCATGGAAACTACCTAAAGAACATTTTTCATTCTTCATATGGGGTCATTGTGTAATGTTGCTAATTGCAGTAACCTCCTACTTACTAGCTTACATTTTGACCCCTGATGAACCTTGGTCTATCTCCCTGGGGAAAACGTGTCAGGATATGCTAACATAACTACATTGGATGAGTATTGCCTACTCCTTATACTGCTATAATCCTTATGGATTAATTTATATTTTGCCTTTAGCTATAAGGCTGAGTTCACACGAGGCCTTTTTTTCGCATTTCTGCGGCGGTTTTAACCGCGCGATTTTGCCGCGAAAACGCGAAAAATAAGCATCCCATGCACTCCTACGGGATTCCGCAATGCTGTGCTAATGCTGCGGTTTTTACCGCGGCGGAATCGCTTCGCGGTAAAAAACGCAGCATGCTCATTAATTTGCGGAATCGCGTCGATCCCGCACCCATAGGAATGCATTGTTCCGCTTACTTCCCGCATGTGGCTGTGCACACCATGCGGAAAGTAAGCAGAACAATTGCGGATGGTACCCACGGTCCGGAGGAGAGGAGACTGTCCTCCGGGCTTTGGGTACCATATCCCTGTAAAAAATAGAATTTAATATAAAAAATATTGTTATTCTTACCTTCCGGCGTCCCGCGCAGCATTCCCGCCTCTCTCCACGCTCCCGGTCCCAGTAAGCCTTTGCGAAAATGCCCGTGATGGCGTCCGTTCTCGCGGGATCGCGAAGTCTCGCGGTCAATCGCGCGACGTCATCGCGAATTACCGCGAGACATCGCGATCCCGCGAGAATGGACGTCATCGCGGGCATTTTCGCAAAGGCTTACTGGGAACGGATGCGTGGGACGCCGGAAGGTGAGAATAACACTATTTTTTTTTTTTTTTTTTTTTTACATTCTTTTTACTACTGATGCTGCATAGGCGGCCTCAGTAGTAAAAAGTTGGTCACACTCGTCAAACACTATGTTTGACGAGTGTAACCAACCTGTCAATCAGTTCTCCAAGCGATGCTACAGATCGCTTGGAAAACGCTAGCATTTTGCAAGCTAAATACGCTTGCAAAATGCTAGTTTTTCCGCGGGAAAATCGCGGGAATTTAAAATGCGATTTTCCCGCGGAATGGAATTCCGGAATTCTCGCGGTAATTTCCGCGAGAGTTCCGGTACGTGTGCACTTAGCCTAAATGTGTCTTTCATTGTTTAATTAATTGGTAATACTTTATCTTCTTATATATCATGGCCACTATAAAGAAAATTTACTGAATACCTTTATATACTTACAAGGGTTCTCTTAAACTGTTAAACCAATTTTGTCGACCCCATTGTTATATGGGTCTACTGCCTCCCCTTACCTGTTTATTATTGGTGCTCTCTGACAAATTGAGAATCAATAGCTATGATTTATTGAGGACCATTTATTACCACATGCCTTTATGGTCTTCTTTTACCTGTTAGTGACAGAGCCAATTTGGTACTTAATGACCAAGACAATTTTTACAATTATGACCACTGTCACTTTATGAGGTTACAGTTCTGGAACGCTTCAACGTTTCCCACTGATTCTGAGACTGTCTTTTCGAGACCTACTGTACTTCATGTTAAAGAGAATCTGTCACCCCATTTTTGGTATATAAGATGTGGCCACCTTCATCAGGGGTTTATCTACAGCATTACAGAATGCTGTAGATAAGCCCCCGATGTAACCTGAAAGAGAAGAAAAACTAATTAGATAATACTGCTCTGTGATTATACTCATGACAGAGCAGTATTACTGGTCATACATTTACAGACAGACAATGCTCACAGTGACACAATCTTGAGAACTGTTTATTTAGTATCTGAAGCCCTTTCACCTCACAAACAGCTCTAAGTTTCTATATAGTTGTTGTAATTATTGTAAAACATGAAAGTTTATTTAACCTTTGTCTGAGGCAGTTTTATCTAATCCATGTGGGCTTTTCTCAACGTTTGATGCTCGCCTGGTGTCTCGGTTCATCCTATCTTGAAAGCTGGCCACTTGAAGGGTAGGGTGAAACCAGAGTTCCACATAGTGCAAATCACTATATAAGGCAAGAGAAACAAGACAAAAAGAGAAGCAAAAACTGGGGTACCTGTACGTGTACAGTGTGGTGATACCTGATTAATTGGGGACACCTGTGCAGTGTTGTGAATTTCCCAGGGGTTCTCTGTCTTGGTGTTGCTTCTCATTCCCAATGGATGATGTTTAACCCCTTAGCGACAGAGCCAGTTTGCAGCTTAATGACCAGGCCCATTTTTACAATTCTGACCACTGTCCCTTTATGAGGTTATAACTCTGGAATGCTTTAATGGATCCCGCTGATTCTGAGAATGTTTTTTCGTGACATATTGTACTTCATGTTAGTGGTAAAATTTCTTTGATAAGTCTTGTGTTTATTTATGAAAAAAACGGATATATGGCGAAAATTTTGAAAATTTTGCAATTTTAAAAATTTAAATTTTTATGCCCTTAATTCAGAGAGATGTGTCACACAAATTTCTTAATAAATAACATTTCCCACATGTCTACTTTACATCAGCACAATTTTGGAAGCAATATAAGGGTTAAAAGTTGACCAGCGACTTCTCATTTTTACAACAAAATTTACAAAACCATTTTTTTTTTAGGGACCACATCATATTTAAAGTCATTTTTAGGGGTGTGCATGACAGAAAATACCCAAAAGTGGCACCATTCTAAAAACTAGACCCCTCAAGGTGCTCAAAACCACATTCAAGAAGTTTATTAACCCTTTAAGTGCTTCACAGGAACTAAAGCAATGTGGAAGGAAAAAATTAACATTTAACTTTTTTTTTTGCAAAAAATTTACTTCAGAACCAATTTTTTTTATTTTCACAAGTGTTAAAAGAGAAAATCAACCACAAAATTTGTTGTACAATTTCTCCTGAATACGCCGATACCCCATATGTGGGGGTAAGCTACTTTTTCAGCACACGGCAGAGCTCGCAAGGGATGGAGCGCCGTTTGACTTTTTCATCGCAGAATTGGCTGGAATTGAGATCGGATGCCATGGTGCGTTCGGAGAGCCCTTAATGTGCCTAAACAGTGGAAAACTCCAACAAATGACCCCATTTTGGAAATTAGACCCATTAAGGAACTTATCTAGATGTGTGGTGAGCACTTTGAACCTTCAAGTGCTTCACAGAAGTTTATAACGTAGAGCCGCGAAAATAAGAAATCCATTTTTTTCCACAAAAATGATCTTTTTGCCCCCAAATTTTTATTTTTACAAGGGTAACAGGAGAAATCATACCCCCACAGTTATTGTGCGATTTGTCCTGAGTATGCTGATACCCCATATGTGGGGGGGAACCACTGTTTGGCGCATAGGAGAGCTTGGAAGGGAAGGAGTGCCATTTTGCAATGCAGACTTTGATGGAATGGTCTGCAGGCATCATGTTGCGTTTGCAGAGCCCCAGATGGGCCTAAACAGTGGAAACCCCCCACAAGTGACCCCATTTTGGAATTTAGACCCCCTAAGGAACTTATCTAGATGTGTGGTGAGCACTTTGAACCCCCAAGCGTTTCACAGAAGTTTATAAAAGTAGAGCCGTGAAAATAAAAATTCTTTTTTATTTCCACAAAAGTGTTTTAGACCCCCAAAGTTGGTAAATAGTGTAAACCCCTCAATTCTTGCTCCAACCCTAACCCCAACACACCCCTAACCCTAATCCCAACCCTAACCCTAGTTCGCCCTAACCCTAATTCTAACACTAGCCCTAACCCGAGCCCTAACCCTAGCCCAACCCTAACCCTAGCCCTAGCCCAACCCTAACCCTAGCCCAACCCTAACCCTAGCCCTAGCCCAACCCTAGCCCTAGCCCAACCCTAGCCCTAGCCCAACCCTAGCCCTAGCCCAATCCTAGCCCAACCCTAACTCAACCCTAACCCTAATGGAAAACTGAAAAAAAAAATATTTTCTTTATTTCATTATGTTTGCCTATATAAGGGGGTGATAAACAGGGGGGTTATGTACTATTTTTTTTTTATTTTGATCACTATGATCGTCTGTCATAGTGATCAAAATAATGAATGGAATCTGCCAGCCGGAGCCGGCAGATTCCCGGCGGGTGCACTGCGCATGCTCCCGCCATTTTCAAGATGGCGGCGCCCATCGGGGGACGCCGGCGGGGCGCGGGACCCCCGGGAGAGGACGGAGGACCACGGAGAGGTACCGGGGGGGGGATCGGGGACCCTATTTCTCTCTCCTCTGATGTGCGATCACATCAGAGGAAAGAGAAATTTAATGCATAATCGCGGCTTTTTTTTGCGGTCGCGGTTATAGGGTTAATAACGACGATCGCAAAAGACCGACCGATGCATGTTCTCTGGGGTCTTGGCTACCCCTGGCAGCTGAGACCCCGGAGAAAATCCGACACTGGGGGGCGCTATGTACTTTCTTCACAGCGCCGTGAATTAACGGCGCTGTGGTTTAAGTAGCCTTAACTACCGCCGTTAAAAGGCGTATCGGCGGTCGTTAAGGGGTTAAAAGCCTCTTGATGATGGATGATGTGTGTATATGTACTTGATGATGGATGATGTGAGTATATGTACTTAATCATTAAATTCATTTAACCTTTGTATGTACTTAACCTTCGTATTTTAAAATATACAAAAGTGTACGCAACCATACTATTCAATCATACTATTCCTTTAATTTTGTACATTAAAATAAAATTGCGTTATATTGCAAGTAGCAGCCTTCTTTAAAGCCATATCCAAACCTTAGTGTTAAAACTTGGAAATACATAATTTGGGGTAGTCAGCAGGATATGCAGAAGGCTCAGAAGTTTATTAACCCCTTAGTGACAGGGCCAATTTTTTAAATTATGACCAATGTCGCTTTATGTGGTGATAACTCTGGAACGCTTCAACAAACCGAAGTGATTTTGAGATTGTTTTTTCGTGGCACATTATAATTTATGATAATGATAAATTTAGGTTGATATGTTTTGTGTTTATAAAAAATGTCAGAAATTTGACAAAAATGTAAAAAAAAATTGCAATTTTCAAACTTTGAATGATTATCTCTTTAATCCATATAGTCATACCACAGAAAACCATTAATAAATAACATTTCCCACATGCTTGCTTTACTTCAGCACCATTTTTAAAACGCTATTTTGTTAGCCTTTTAGGAGGTTTAAAAATGTAGCAGTAATTTTTTATTTATTCAAGGAAATTTACAAAATTTATTTTTTTCAGGGACCTATCCAGGTTTGAAATGACTTTGGGGTGCCATATATTGGAAAACCCCAAGCATGATACCATTTAAAAACAGCACCCCCTGACATATTGAAAACTGCTGTCAGATAGTTTAACCCTTCAAGTGATTTTCAGGAATTAATGCAAAGTGGTATAGCACGAATCAAAAAGTGTTTGCTAAATGTCGCTAACTTCTGAACTGACTGCTATAACCGTGAGACTCCTATTTGGCCATGAACTACTATGGCAAACATCAGGACCACGCAATCATGATCTCGGTGTGTCAATTAGAAGCCCCCACAATCTATTAACCATTTATTTGATGTAGTCATTTTTTACAGCAGCAACTAAGGGTTAAACAGATATGGACGATGCAAACACTGATCGTTTGTGATACAGCAATTTGTCAGCTATAGTGTACAGCCGACAGCTGCTGGATTGTCAACTGTATGGGGATGATATTCTCCTATATCTCAGGTCAGTAAAAAGACGTATTGGCTGTCATTAAGGGGCTAAAATTAACAGAACTCTGTGATATTGCGTAAAACATGCCTCTCTTTAAGAAAAAGGTGTCTGAGTGAATCTATTGAGATTCCAGGTTGGGAACAGGCTCCCTATGACACTTTGGCAACCAAGTAGTCGTACAGTGCTAGTTTGGGTGAAGCATGGGACAAATATTTGAAGAATGCTGAACCCGTTGATGTTGTTGCATGCTTACAGAAAGTGAAAGTAGAGACAGATAAAGAGTCGGGCGCTGCTGCTAGGCGCGGATTGATATTGTTGTCT
The DNA here is from genome assembly GCF_039654945.1 of Dendrobates tinctorius. Classification (NCBI taxonomy): domain Eukaryota; kingdom Metazoa; phylum Chordata; class Amphibia; order Anura; family Dendrobatidae; genus Dendrobates; species Dendrobates tinctorius. The sequence continues at coordinate 59,589,278 of NW_027361829.1, forward strand.
GCATATAGAAAACAGCATAAGGAAAGAATACGTATGTTAACAAAAGTAAAGGAATTGGAAAAACAGTTGTGTGAGGCCCAAAATGCATTGGTTATAGCACAATGTCAGAATAAGTTATCATTGGACAGACATCAGCATGTTGCAGAAAAGACAGCCGTACGTGTAACAGAGTATAAGTACAGAAAGAGGCGAAGGAAGGTGAATAAAAACAAAGTAGCTCTGGCCATAGCAAAAGCAGGGATAGAGTGGGACCCAGATCAGTAGGATGGTGATGTGTGGAATTCAACTGACTCCAAAAACATCACCGATCCAGAGTATGAACATTTCCATGGAAAGAGAGAAATTGCAAATTGCTCCTCCTCTTAATCCAGTGAAAGTTCATCCTATATATCGGAGACGGATTGTAGAGACAGTGACAGGTAAACAATGAGAATGGTGTAGAGGATTATAGTCAGAAGGAGCTTAGTGACCTTTATGTTAATTTTTCTCAAAAGCCAAATGAACTCTTGGTTGCTTGGGCAGTCAGATTATAGGAAATGGGGGATCATGGAGTATGAGTGGATGCTGTGGATGGCCCAAATTTATCAAACTCAGTCATGAGCCAGTAGTGAAGGAGGCATTCTGTACTTTAATAATCCAGCAACCACATGTGGTGTCTAGTATGCTTGATGTTGTGGGTATGGCATTGCAGCATAAATACCCATCTGAGGAGGACTGGCCGTCAAATGAAAAACCATGGTTTACGTTAAAAGATTGTGCTCAGAGGTTGAAGGAGGAGGCAATGGTAAATGCTATTTCAGCACCTATGATGATTATATGCAAGTTGTTGTAAGTGGGTTTGTTAGAAATCGTATCATTAGAAATGCCCCTCCAGCTTATAAGCATATCATGACAACGCTAATGGTAAATCAGACTGGGAAAATAATTGCTAATACATTGGAGGCAGTTTGACAGTTAAGGTACTGTCACACTAAGCGATATCGCTAGCAATATCGCTATAACTTGTGACGTTATAGCGATATTGCTAGCGATATCGCTGTGTCTGATACTTACCAACGACCGCTCCCCCCGCTAGTTAACGCTAATTGCGCGAGAACGTTCAGGACCGCTTCTCGTCGTCAGCTTCCTGCGGCGCTTCCTGTGGAGAGACGAGCGACAAGCGTGGAGCCGGGCGGGAGGACGCAGGATCGCCTAGTGTGACAGGTAAGTAGCGACTCCCGTCCCCAGTGATGTCGCTGGTGAGATCTGCCTGTGTGGCAGCTCACTAGCGACCACTTAGCGATGTACCTGTAGGGTTCGAGCAGGCTCACAGGATGCAGTGACGAGACACGAGACTGAATGTGGGGTGAAATAAACTTTTATAAATTTAAAGCCGCAAGGGCTAAACTGCTTCAATCAAACAAAGGGGAATCACCTATTTGTCCTCACAGGGACTCGTAAAACAACATTAAAACAAAAAGGGTCCTTATTTTTCTATGGTGCACTTAGCCTTCCGGGCGTCGCTCGAGTTCACGACCACTCAGGGGTTGCAGATGTGGCTGCCTTGTAATCCACGATTTCCCGGAAGGACTTGTGCTCGTCCGGCCCTGAAGAAACCAGAACGATGGGGCACAGCAGGCCCTGAAGAAACTGGACGGTGGGGCGCAACGGGCCCTGGAGAAACCGGAACGATGGGGCGCAACAGGCCCTGAAGAAACTGGACGGTGGGGCGCAACGGGCCCTGAAGAAACCGTAACGATGGGGCGCAACCGGCCCTGAAGAAACTGAACGGTGGGGCGCAACGGGCCCTGAAGAAGCTGGAACGGTGGGGCGCAACAGGCCCTGAAGAAATGGGGTCGGTGGGGCGCAACAGGCCCTGAAGAGATGGGGTCGGTGGGGCACAACTGGCCCTGAAGCTGGAACGGTGGGGCACAACAGGCCCTGAAGAGACTGTTCGGGGGGTAAATCTCCCTGGCGTCCGTTTAAAGGAGCTCGTTCCCCAGCCAGGTCATGACGCAGTTTCAAAAAACATAAACGTTAACAAACTCTGCTCAGTGTCCCCTCAGTAACCGGGACGGGGCTCTGCGGCCGCCTATAGCGAGGTGGCGTCCCCCGAGGTCGGTGATGACGGGGCCGCAGCTGTGGGAGAAGACAGGGGGGCAGTGTCCTGGCCACTGTACCGGATTGCTGTCTCGTCGCAGCGGTCGCCTGAGATCCCGGTCCTGACACACCACGGAGGGAATCAGCGGGCGTCACTTTATCTGTATGTATGCGGGGAGGGACTCCCGGGGAGAGTCTCTTACGCGTCGCTCTTCGGTCAGTCTCAAATTTTCCTTTGACAGTCTCCTGCCTGTCTCTCTTCCCCACACCGTCAGTTGCCACAGTCCTCCCTCTGTCACACGGCTCTCTCCCCCTAGTCAGGCTCTCTTCCAACTGCCACCTCAGCGCGCCCCCTGCTCCTTTTACCCTCGCCCCGCCCCTTGTTGCCCTGACAACTTCAATCGCATGTCTCCCTTTGTAATCCCCCTGATGTGGTTTCTTCAATAACCCTGATGGCGGTCCCCCTGGTTCCGACCCAATCACTATATAGGGGTCCTCCTCCCCACATTCCAGCGATCCTGACCGCGTCATATCGCTGGTCGGGATCGCTGGTACATCGCTAAGTGTGACAGTACCTTTAAGAGATCCAAGAGATTGGAGTCCCAAACAAAAGGGTAATTTTCTCTCTGAAGAGAAGCATTACAATGTCAAAAGTCATTACAATCCTAGATCCCATATTACCCAGAAATATATGTTTAGGGCCTTAATAAAGGATGGCGTCCACAGGGATACAATAGACGGGATAAGAACCGACGAGATGTGGAAATTGTATCAAAAGAGAGGACTTAATAAAATGCCAGATATTTAACATAATAAAAAGGTTATAGTAAAAGATTCTGAATCTCCACAGCAGGGGCGAGACAGAATACGGACAGAGAGAGGGCCCACTCCCTCTTTGTCTCCATCAAAGCCTACAGCACTGGGGATTGAGGATCTTTATAATCCTTGATACAGGAATTCAAAGCCCAACTGAAGGGGCTATCATTTTATCCTTCCAAGATATCTTCATCTAAAATGGAGGATCCATGGGGGAAAAAAAAATAAGAGTTATTGACTTGCCAACCACACCCCACAAATGGATAGACGCCCCCACATTGATTTGGCGATTAACTGAAAAATAAAAACTGCCATCATGTTAAAGCTTTGGTAGATACAAGGGTGGAGGCCAGTTTGATTAATGTAAATCCAAAACAATTCAGTGGGCACAAGATTGTAATTACAGCAAACGCGAAAACGTTTAAAAATAGAGTACAGAACTCACCCCATGCATTCCTATGGCATTCCGCACATGCTGTGCTAATGCTGCGCTTTTCTCCGCGGCGGAATCGCATCGCGGGAAAAATCGCAGCATGCTCATTCTTTTGTGCGGAATCGCAAAGAATTGCTGCGATTCTGCACCCATAGGAATGCATGAGAATCGCTTTCTTCCCGCATGTGGCTATGTCCACCATGCGCAAAGTTAAGCGTCTCATGTGCGGTTGGTACCCACGGTGTGGAGAAGAGGAGACTGTCCTCCAGGCCCTGGGTACCATACCCCTGTAAAAAAAAGAATAAAAAATATTTACCTTCCAACGTCCCGCGCTGCCTTCCCGGCCTCAGCATTCCCAGTAATGCCTTGCGGCAAGGTCCTGTGATGATGTAGTCTCACGTGATTCTAGCGGTCTCGTGAGATCGATATAGCAACGCGAGACGAACGTCATCACAGGTCTCGCAAGGCATCGCTGGGAACGGGATCGTCGCTGAGACAGCGCGGGACGTCGGAAGGTAAATATACCCCGATTTTTAATTTTTTTATCATTTTTAACATTCTATCTTTAACTATTGAGGCCGCATAGGCGGCCTCAATAGTAAAAATCTGGTCACACTTGTCAAACACTATGTTTGACGAGTGTGACCAACCTGTCAATCACTTTCCAAGCGATGCTTCAAATCGCTTGGAAAGTGCTTGAATATCGCACGCGAAAATCGCGGCAAAATCGCGAACATAATCGCAGTGAAATCGCGCGGAAACAAACGCGCGATTTCTGGGAAGGAGTCGGCACATAGCCTAAGGGTCACAAGGGATAGCAGACATTGAGTGGGGGCATCGTGTTGAACTTAGGGTGCCAACCTCCGCGACAAGGTAGGGATAGCACACATTCCACCCCCTCTTTAGAAGCTTTACTATTAAGGTTATATTAAGATTGTCAGTTGTTTATTATTTCTTTTTAACCCTAATACAGGTGCATCTCAAAATTAGAATATCATCAAAAAGTTAATTTATTTCGGTTTTCACTACAAAAAATGAAACTCATATTAGAGTCATTACAAACAGAATGATGTATTTCAATTATTTATTTCTGTGAAGTATCCACAATCAATGATGGTTTCAGGAGCCATGTCATCTGCTGGTGTAGGTCTATGGTGTTTTATAAAGACCAAAGTCAGAGCAGCCATCTACCAGGAAATTTTAAAGCACTTCATGCTTCTCTCTGCCGACAAGCTTATTGGAGATGGAAATTTCATTCTCCAGCAGGAATTGGCATCTCTGCACGCTGCCAAAAGTACCAGTTTCTGGTGTAAAAACAACAGTATCACTGCTTGATTTGCAAGCAAACTCGCCTGACCTTAAATCCATAGAGAATCTATGGGGTATTGTCAAAAACAAGATGAGACACCCCAAACCCAACAATGTAGACGAGCTGAAGGCTGGTATCAAAGCACCCTGGGCTTCCATAACACCTAGGCAGTGCCACAGACTGAACGCCTTTATGCCATGCCGCATTGATGCAGTAATTGATGCCAAAGAAGCCTCGATCAAGTATTAAGTGCATTTACTGAACATACATTTCCATATGCCAATATTTCGGATTTTAAAATCATTTTTCAAGCTGGTGTTATAACGTTTTCTACTTTACTGAGATAATGACTTTTGGGCTTTCGTTGGCTGTAAGCCATAATCATCAACATTAGCAGAAATAAACACTTGAAATACACCACTCTATAATGACTAGCTAACAAGAGTTTCACTTTTTGTATTGAAGAACTGAAAAAAAATAAATAAAAAAAAAAAAAAATAAAAAAATAATATATATATATATATATATATATATATATATATATATATATATATATATATATATATTTTACCATTAAATTAAATAAAGTGATATTTTAGGGGTAATTATTTTTTAGTTATAATCTATATATGTGCTCAGCTTTCAACTTGATTTGGGTTCTTAAAATACCTAACAAGATCATGGACAAATTTTTCTAAACTTGAATACCCTTTATCACCACTAAACCAACTGAAGAGATTGCATTTACAAATCATCTGCACATGAAAGTATAAATTTAAAGCCCAGCATCAGGGCCGGCTCCAGGTTTTCGTGAGCCCAAGGCAAAAAGAGTCTCATTGGGCCCCTTTTACAAATACCACAATTCATGTTGCACAGATACAGCAGAGAAATTTAGGTGAAGTACAATGCCAAATATTTCACTTATCACTCATGTAATGTAAGAAGTATCTATTGTAACTTCTACAATACCTCAGAAACCAGAGAGAATAGTCCTCCATACAGAATAATGAGATGCATATATTGCTCCATACAGCATTATGGGCACCACATAATGATCCATACAGAAAAATGAGCCCCATATATTGCTCCACAGTATATAATATGCCCCATATATTGCTCCATACAGTATAATAGGTCTCATTTAATGCTCCATAAAGAATGAGCCCCATATATTGCTCTATAAATAATGAGCCCCATATAATGTCCCATACAGTATATGATGGGCCCCAAATAATGCTCCAGTATATGATGGACCCCATACATGGCTGCATATATAATGGCCCCACATAATGCTCTATATATTATGAGCCCCAAATATAATGCTACGTACATTATGAGCCCCATATATAATGCTCTGTATATTATGGGTCCCATATATAATGATCTGTATATTATGGGTCCCATATATAATGATCTGTATATTACGGGCCCAATATATAATGTTCCGTACAGCCCTGGCAAAAATCAAGAGACCACTGCACAGTTTTTTAAAAATCAGCTTCTCTACATGTCTCACAGCCATTCCATTCCAGTGTCAGTTGAATTCCAACCAGAGTACACCTTATTCTACTTAATGTGCTTCTGATTAGGTGATCACCTGAACCATAACTTATTTAATGAAAGAAAGTATAAAAAAAAACCCGTCTGTGGTGTCCACAATCCTCTTGCAATAGGACAAGCTGGATGACAAGACAAGTGCTAGTAATATCCCAAAAGTAATAGGAATGAAAAAATAACTTTTAACCATGCAAATTAGGTGAAAAGTCTTGAGTGAGGAAAAGGGCGGCTCAATTCTGGCTTTACTAGCAGAGGGATACAGTGAGCATCATGTTGCCTCCATTCTTAAAATTTCTAAGACAGCAGTCCATGACAACAAGGTCAAGCAACAGACATTGGGAACAACAAAGCTCCAGACCAGCAGAGGGCGAAAACGACTCCCCACTGACCAGGATGACCGTCATCTTATTCGAATGTCACTCAGCAACCGCAGGATTACATCAAGTGACATACAAAAAGAATGGCAAATAGCAGCTGGGGTGGAGTGCACGGCAAGAACAGTTCGCAACTGGCTCCTAAAGGCAGGGCTCAAGTCATGTAAGGCAAGAAAAAAGCCTTTCATCAATGAGAAGCAAAGGAGAGCCAGGCTGTAGCTTACTAAAGACCATAAGGATTGGAGCATAGAGGACTGGAGTAAGGTAATCTTTTCTGATGAGTAATTTTCAGCTTTGCCCAACACCTAGTCATCTAATGGTTAGATGGAGTTCTGGAGAGGCGTACAAGCCACAGTGTCTTGCACCCTCTGTGAAATTTGGTGGAGGATCGGTGATAATATGGGGATGCATCAGCAAGGCTGAAATTGGGCAGGTTAATCTTTGCGAAGGACGCATGAATCAAGCGGCATACAAGGTTATCCTGAAAAAACAGTTGATTCCTTCTGTTCAGGCAATGTTCCCCAACTCTGAGGTCTGTTTTTTCCAGCAGGAAAATGCGTCATGCCACACAGCTGGATCAATGTGTGGATGAAGGACCACCACATCAAATTCCTGTCATATCCACCCCAATCTCCAGACCTGAACCCCATTGAAAACCCCTGGAATGTAATCAAGAGGAACATGGATAGTCACAAGCCATCAAACAAAGAACTGCTTAAATTTTGGTACCAGGAATGGCATAAGGTCACCCAAAAGCAGTGTGAAAGACTGGTGGAAAACATGCCCAGAGGCATGAAAACTGTGATTAAAAATCATGGTTATTCCACAAAATATTGATTTCTGAACTCTTCCTGAGTTAAAACATTAGTATTGTTGTTTCTAAATGATTATGAATTTTCTTTCTTAGCATTACTTGAGGTCTGCAAACACTGCATTTTTCGGTTATTTTGACCATTTCTCATTTTCTGAAAACAAATACAAAATTTAGTGCTTGGAAATTCGAAGACACATTGTCAGTAGTTTATAGAATAAAAGAGCAATTTACATTTTACTCAAAAATATACCTATAAAGAGAAAAATCAGACAAACTTTTGCAGTGGTCTCTTAATTTTTGCCAGAGCTGTATATTATGGGCCCCATATATAATGGTCTCAATATATGATGCTCCAGTGTATGATGGGTCCCATATATAATGGGCCCTATATTTGATGCTCCAGTGTATGATGGGCCCCATATAATGCCATATCCCATATATTATCAAAACATAAAAAAAAAAATGAAATACTCACCTCTTCTTGCCTGCCGCTGCTCTGGACTCCTCAGCGGTGCCTTCTTCCGGCTCTCTGCACTGTGACTGTTCAGGTAGAGGGCGCACACTAGTCACGTCATCGCACCCTCTGACCTGAAACATCACAGTCAGAAGACATTGCAGCAGGGGAACGGGGAGAGGCAAGCATTGCGAGTAACATGGCAATGAGTAAGCGGGGGGCCCACTCGCAGGCCCAGGCACAGGGACCGTGCCCCGATAGTGCTTCGGTACCCCGACGGGTGCCGACGCCGGCCCTGATTGGCATAATCATGGCAAGTTGTTATATCTTACATGACTTAAAATATTCTTATTACCAGATTTTTTGGAAAAATGTTGTAGTCACAATATTTCAATAAACACTTTAAAACACAAATAAAAAGAGTAGTGTACAGTGCCTACACCAGTATTCCATGGCATCCAAACAAGGGTCCTGCAAACTTCCACAGCTTGTAGGCCCTTCTGGAGTAAACAATGCTTCAGCAACAAAATGACACATGAAGCGTAGTGAATAGGCCTCAAGAAAGATCTCAACATCATGAGGGTTTAGTAGATGCCAGAGGCACCCAGGATATTAGCACTGGAGTGGTGATTGAGGAAGTTCAAAGAAACCTGGCCTGGCTGCCACAGTGTATCGACTAGGGTTCTACAAATCTTTTTGCTTATTTCTCTTGCGAATTAAACATCCTGTTATGTTAGAAATGTACAGTATAAGGACATTTTGCTAAAGTTTAGTTTCAATGATGAGTTTTTGTTGAGGTTTTGACATAGGGTATTCTTACAGTTCCAGCAAAGTGTTTGGAATTTATAGAAATCTCATGCACACTGTACTTTTTTCATGTTATGTAAAATGACCTGTGGTGATATTTATGCGCAGATTTGAACACAGATTTGCATTAGGTGCAGAAAATGCACAGCAAAAATGCATATGAATGTAATCCGCATATAACTGAATCAGTAAAGTTTTGTCAAAACCAAATGCCCCTCAAGAAATAAAAACAAAGCAACTTTATTTAAAATATGACATACGAAAAAGACATAGTTCCTTACTGGTAACAGGATTTCTCAGAGCCCATGACCGCACCACGAAGAGAGAGAGGGGATTTGCCCCCTTCAGGGACAAGAAACCTATTTTTTATTTATTTATTTTACTCATTTATATAACGCCATTAATTCCACAGTGCTTTACAGACATTATTGGCACTGTCCCGGATGGGACTCACAATCTAAATTCCCTATCAGTACGACTTTGGAATGTGGGCGGCAACCAGAGTACCTGGAGGAAACCCACGCAAACATGGGGAGAACATACAAACTCCTTGCAAATGTTTTCCATTGAACCTAGGACCCCAGCACTGCAAGGATGCAGTGCTAGCCACTGAGCCACCCTACAGATAAAAAGGGCGGTACCTCTCCTTCTTATCAGTTGGTTTACAGAGCTTAGTAGGATATCCAGGTTAATGCAAAAAATAGACATTTTGACCATAATACTTATAAGCAACACTCTGTGCCTATACATAAATGACACACAAACGTCATGGGAGGAAATATAAGGGTGCTGTCATGGGCTCTGAGAAGTCCCGTTACCGGTAAGTAGCTATGCATTTCTCTTTCCCCCATGACAGCACCACGGAGAGAAATACAGAGAATTGTATCTAAGGGAGGGACCAGAAGAAGAGGCTAGGTTCAGCCGATAGAGATTATAAAAGGTGATGACCAAGTGGCAGCCTTACAGATCTGCTCTATTGATACCTCCAACCTTTCCGCCCAGGAGGTTGTCACTGGTCTTGTGGAATGAGCTACCAAACCTCCAGGGCCACATTCCCACTAGATGAGTAGGCCAAAGAGATTGCATCTCTTATTCATCTTGCCAAGGTACTTTGAGGCTCTGAGCCCTTCCTAGGTCCTTGAAAGCACACAGAGACCTATCCTTCCTACACCCCTGGGTGGAAGTTAGGTACTGAACTAAACACCTTTCAATGTCCTGTTCTGTCTCCGACATTTAATTCACAATCCATGATTATCTGCTTGTTAATGTTTACAGTGTTTTCTGGCTTCATCTAGTGATCAGAGTCATAACTGCAGTGTTATTGTGTGTTATACTTTCACTTTGCTATTTCCCTCCGTTTGCAGTGCATTCTGGTAAGGTTGCAATGCATCCTGGTAGCCTTTTGCAAAGGATTATGGTTAGTTCAGCCCCCATTTTCCCTCCAGTCCACCATTTTCCTTCTGCCTGCATTCAGGAAGAATCTCTCATTTCTCTTCTCCCCTTGTGACAGCATCGCTGGTATGTATTTATGTTTCCTGTATCCAATTCCTGTCTCATACTAGCCTGCTTCATTAGTTCTCCCCTGGTTAGCTATTAATGCAGATGATGTATTATGTATACATGAATCCCTGATGAACCAGTATTGATTGTATGCATATATGTTTTGTTTGTAGTTTCACCGCACATCAATATACCATCACGTTCAATAAAGCACAGATTCAACTACAGTCTCCTTATTGGATCCCGGTATAGTGGTTTAGCTGCCTGTATAGCTATATGAATTCTGCTTCATTTAGTGAGGACAGAACAGTCCAATTAATGGAAAATGTATTTTGCATTTTAGAAGTTTGAGCAAAAGGAAGGAAGGACTACCTCTTGGGACCTATGGAATTGAGACGCTACCTTGGGCAAGCACGGCCAGGTTTCAAAATAGCTCTGTTCTCTAAGATTTGAGTGAAAGGAAGACCTGCAGACAGGGCATGAATGTCATTCACCCTGCGGGCTGACATTAATGACACAAAGGACTGTTTTGAGGGATAGAATCTTGCGTGAAGAGGAATTTAAGGGCTCAAAGGGGGACCTGTTAGAGTTGATAGGACCAAATTTAAATCCCATGGTGGTAATTGACCTACATCTTGCGGAAACTCAAATGAATCTTACTACTTATTACAGCATATGACATATTTGTAGACAGGAAGGGAACTAACCGTGCTGTCAGGATGGACTCCTGGAAACAGAATTATCGGTAGGTCTAATACTTATTTTCCAGGATGCCCCTCCTGACAGCACCATGTAGAATATCAAAGTACCTCAGGGTGGGATTACTGCCTGAAGAACCCATCTACCAAAAGCAGTCTGCTGGTCAGATAGCACATATAGTTCGTAGTGCCTATACAACATATCAACCCTGTCCCAGGTTGCAGCCCTACAAATCTGCTCTATAGAAGCTCATGCTCTTTCGGCCCAAGAAGCTGATACAGCTCTGGTAGAGTGGGCCTTCAAACCTTCTGGTGGGGAGGGCAGACACCCTCTGATTAATAGGCATTGGAAATTACCAAGGTAATCCATCTTGCAATGGATGCTTTAGAGGCTTTTTTCCCCTTGTTTTTTCCCCCAAAAAGGACGAACAGGTTAGGGTCACATCTCCAGCTACGAGAAGCCTCTAGATAATCGATAACTGCCCGTCTAACGTCCAGAGAGTGGTGGGCCCACTCTTTTTCGCTTGAGGGGATCTCGCAAAAGAAAGATAACACAATTTCCTGGTTTAGGTTCTGGCCGGAGGCTACCTTGGGTATGAATGCTGGATCCAAACTTAAAACTATACGGTCCTCCCAGATCTGAAGATATGGGACTCTAGTGGACAGGGCCTGAATCTCTCCTACCCTCTTAGCTGTGGTGATAACCACTAGGAATGCTGTCTTCCATGTGCATCTCTTCCCCAGGGACATAGGGTTCCTTGCAGAGAGACCTGATGACTAGGTTTAGGTCCCAGGGAGGAGATAATTGCCTGATTGTGGGGCAGAGTCTCTGGATAGCCCTTACAAATCTCACTATCCACGGGTGTGCGGCTAGGGAGTAGTCAAAGTACGTGTTCAGTGCCGAAACTTGGACCTTTAGGGTACTAGGCCTAAGTCCCTTGTTGAACCCCGCCTGGAGGAAGTCTAAGACCCTTAGGACATCGGGGACCCCTGCTACAAAGTCGGATCTGCCACCTTCCAAGCAGAACTTTTTCCTGATCTTGAAGTAAATTGCCGAGGTAAGAGGCTTCTTGCTGGCCTGGATAGTAGCTATGACCTGGTCCAACAAGCCCCAGGCCTTCAGGATGTGCCTCACAGGACCCAGGCTGAGAGGTGGAGTCTTCCTGGATTTTGGTGGAAGACTCGACCCTGTCTCTCCTCAGGGAAAGCTTGATCGGATTTTCTACTGCCATGGTTGCCAGCAGTGGGAACCAGCTCGTCTTCAGCCAGTAAGGAACAATCAACATCACCCTTGCCCGATCTTCCTGAGAACAGCCGGGATGAGTGCCAACGGTGGGAAGGCATAGGAGAGGGATTCGTCCCATCTCTGACTCAGCGCGTCGACTGCCTCTGGCACGTCCGATGGGTTCAGCGAGAACCTGGGTACCTTTGAGTTCTTTCTGGTTGCGAACAGGTCTATCTAGGGAGTCTCCCAGCGATGACACAGGCATTGGTATTTCTCCTGCTTCAGCTTCCACTCAGTTGGGCAAATCGTCTGCCTGCTCAGGTAATCCGCAACAACGTTCTGGGAACCTTCGAGATCTACTGCGGTTACGGAGAGAACTCTGTCCTCTGCCCATGAGAATATTCTGCTAGGTCCTGTAGTTCCCGATGTCTGGGGCCTCCTTGGTGCCTCAGGAATGAGACTTTTGTTGCGTTGTCTGATAGCAACCTGATGTGTTGATGTTTCAGACTTGTCCGGTTCTGTCTTGGGGCCTCCCATACTGCGTACAACTCTCTGTAGTTGGAAGATGTCTTCCATCCATCTGCCCTGGAGGATTCTCCCTTCTAGGTGGGCTCCCCACCCCCACATGCTGGCATCCGTGGTGATTACCACGCAATGAGAAGTGGTCCATGGTATGCCCACCTGTAGGTTACTGGATCACATCCACCAGCGTAGTGATCATCTTACTGCTGAGGACAGCCGCAATATCCAGTCTAGTGAGGCCTGTCATCGATCCCATATTGACAGGAATTCTCTCTTTAAGGGCCTTGAGTGGAACTGTGCCCACCTGACGCAGGGGATGTAAGCCGTCATCAGACCCAGTACCTTCATAGCTGATCTTACAGTGGTGCGATGTCGCAGCAATTCGCCGACTCTGCTCTGTACTGTCTCCTGCTTCTCTGTTGGTAAGAAGGATGTCCTGCGGTTGGAGTCCAGTTGTACCCCTAGGAAGACCTTCCTGGTTTCTGGTATTAGGTTTGACTTTTGCCGATTTATAGATATAGACCAGCCGAGAAATTCCATCACTGAGATGGTCCGATCTCTGTGTCGGGGCAACATTTTCACAGATCTTGCCACCAAGAGGAAATCGTCCAGGTACAGCATAATTACGATTCCCTGGCTCCTTAGGTATGCCACTACCTTTGATACTAGCTTTGTAAATATTTGGGGAGCCGGGGCCAGGCTAAAGGGAAGTGGCAGATTCGGTTCGGTAGCTTTACTGTGAATCTTAAAAGCTCCTGGGATGCTGGGTGGACCGGGACCTGGTAATAGGCACTTTTCAGGTAGAGAGTGCACATCACTGAGTCCCTGTCTATAAAGATGGACTGCTGACCTTATGGACTCCATCCTGAACCTCTTGTACCTGACTGCTGATTGTATGGGCCGCTCCTGAAAATTTATGATGCATCTGTGGGGAGGGGAAAAGGAGAGCTCCATTTTGTACCCCTCTGCTATGGTTCTGAGATCCCACTGGTTCTGGGTGAGCTGGCCCCAGTTTCCCGTGAAGTGTCTGAGCCTCCCCCAATACCAATGGCGTCATTGTCTCTTAGACTTAGAGCCTCATCCGAATAGGGAGTCCCTGCTCTTTCCGCTCTGGCTATAGGAACTCCTGTAAGCTGCTCTACTGGACTTTCCCTTACCTCTGTAATCGGATTGCCTCCAGGTGACGACCACTCTCCGATAGGACTGGGTCCTCCTTGGCTTGTCTTCGGGGAACCTGTTCTATCAGATGCCAGCTCTAAGATGTTGTCCAATGCTGCCCAAATACTCTAAGCCCTGAGAAAGGAATGGAGCACAACTTGGTTTTGGAGTCATTATCCCCTGACCAAGATTTTAGCCAGATAACTCTACAGGTCGCATTAGACAGTGAACTGTTTCTGGCGGAAAACCTTACAGGTTCGGCCGATGTATCGGCCAAGAAGGCCGTGGCCAACTTCATAAGAGGAAGGGAGGCCAGGATATCTGCTCTAGTGGTCTTATTAGATAGGTATAACCCGGTTACAGCTGATGTAGACAGCATGGAGGTTTTCCACTGGGCAGCAATGTGCTACACTTTTAACCATGATTTTATGAAAATTCTAGTATCTTGACAAATAAACCATGTCATGTCCACATTACAGTTCACCACACACATGTAACACATCATAAAGGTCTTCAGTCTGAAACCCTGAAAAAAATGGAATGTGGTCAGAATTCCAGACAGAGCCCCGAAAACGGAGATTAGACCTACCGGTAATGTTATTTCCAGGAGTCCATCCTGACAGCACCATGGGGGGGTTGTCCTTTCGTCCTTACAGGGACAGGAAATACACGAGAGGTTAAAAGGTCCCCTCCCACACCACACTCCAGTGATTTTCCCAAGTACACCAGTATGGATGCAATTAAAATTTATTGAGATTTAGTACAAGCATAATGATACCAATACAAATCATAGGGAGGGAACTACCAGTGCTGTCAGGATGGACTCCTGGAAATAACATTACCAGTAGGTCTAATCTCCATTTTCCAGGACGTCCAATCCTGACAGCACCATGGGGAATACCAAAGTAGGAATTCGCTTAGGGTGGGACTACTGCTTGTAGCACTTTACGACTGAAGGTCGACTGGCTAGCTGTTAGAGAGTGTCCAACTTACAGTGTCTACAGAAAGTGTTAGGTGTAGACCAGGTGGCGGCCTTGCATATCTGTTCTACTGAGGCCCCCGCCCTCTCTGTCCTTGAAGTCGCTATCGCCCTGGTGGAATGGGCTCTAAGTCCTACAGGTACGGGCAAGCCTTCGGCTTCGTATGCCGAGGAAATTACTGCCGTTATCCACCTTGCCAGAGTATGTGTAGCTGCGCTTTTACCTCTATTTTTACCGCCGTACTGGATGAATAGTTTTGTGTCCTGTCGCCAATCCCGGGTGACTTCTAGGTAGCGGGTGACTGTACATCTAACATCCAGTGAATGAAACAGTTTTTCTTTATCATTCTTTGGGGCTGGACAAAATGAGGGTAGGATTATCTCCTGGCTCAGATTCTGTGGAGACACTACCTTAGGGAGAAACCTTGGGTCTAGTTTGAGCATTATGTGGTCCTCGAAGATCTGGATGTAGGGATTTTGGACTGAGAGGGCCTGTATCTCACCTAAACATTTAGCTGAGGTGATAGCTACCAAAAATGCGTTTTTATGTGTGAGCTTTGAAATGTTTATCTCTGAAATTGGCTCATAAGGGGGCCTACATAGCGCGTTGAGTACCAGATTTAGGTCTCACGGGGGGACAGTTTTCCTCAATCTGGGTCTTAATCTCTGGGTGGCTTTTGTAAATCGTGCTATTCAAGGATGGGAGGATAGAGCGAAATTAAAAAAGGTACTTAAGGCCACTATCTGGACTTTGAGCGTGCTCGGGGTCAGGCCTTTATCAAACCCTGCCTGTAGGAAGTCCAGGATCTGAGGGATATTTGGCCGAGACAAATCAAAGGGGGCACTACCACTTTCCGAGCAGAATCTCTTCCAGATCTTACAATATACTGCTCTTGTAATAGGTTTACGACTGGCCTGCAATGTGGAGATCACTTGGTCCGAGAGGCCATTGGACCTTAGGATGTCCCTCTCAGGATCCATGCTGCCAGTTGTAGGCTTCCTGGGTTTGGGTGTAGCATTGGGCCCTGAGAAAGCAAGTCTGACGTTGCTGGTAGATGGAGTGGCCCCTCTGAGCCATCTTCTTGAGGAGGGGAAACCAACTCGGCCTGGGCCAAAAGGGTACAACTAGCATCACCCGAGCTCTCTCCTCCTGGATCTTCCTGAGAACCCTCGGTATGGCAATCGGTGGAAACCCGTATAGGAGTCCCCCTCTCCAACTCTGGTTCAGGGCGTCGACTTCTTCTGGATGGTCCGCCGGATTGAGGGAGTAGAACCTCTTTAACTTGGCGTTTTATCTTGTTGCAAAGAGGTCCAGTTGGGGTGTCCCCCAGCGATGGCACAGATCTCTGAAAATCTCCTCCTTTAGCTCCCACTCGGTGGCCTGGACTTCCTGCCTGCTTAGATAGTCGACTATGTTGTTTTGGGAGCCTTCTAAGTGTACTGCTGACAGGGAGCGGGAGTTGTTCTCCGCCCAGGTGAGGATGCGGGCTGCTAGATCCTGAAGTTTCCCGTGCCTTGGGCCCCCTGGTGGCGTAGGAAGGCTACTGTGGTCACGTTGTCCAACATGATCTTTATATGTCGGTTCTGTAGGCTGGAACTGTTTCTTTTCAGCATT
This sequence comes from Dendrobates tinctorius, assembly GCF_039654945.1. Lineage (NCBI taxonomy): Eukaryota > Metazoa > Chordata > Amphibia > Anura > Dendrobatidae > Dendrobates > Dendrobates tinctorius. The sequence continues at coordinate 59,605,618 of NW_027361829.1, forward strand.
TCCCAAACTGCTCGTAGTTCTCGGTAATTTGAGGCCTGTAAGCTGATATTCTTGGGCCATGTTCCCTGAAAGTATCTTCCCTCTAGGTGGGCTCCCCATCCTCCTCTGCTGGCATCCGTGGTGATGGTCACGCATGGGGACAGGATCCAGGGAACCCCCTGGCTGATGTTTCTGTGGCTGACCCACCATCTCAGGGATGATCTCAAAGCCGGGGACGGTCTGAACTTCTTGTCCGAGGACTGCTGTCTGTCCCATTTTGTCAGGATCTCCCTCTGCAGGATTCTAGTTTGAGCCTGGCTCCACATGACGCAGCGTATGCATGCAGTTAGGGTGCCCAAGATCTCCACTGCAGTTCTAATTGAAACCTGGTACTGGCCAAACTGACGAGCCTTGTCCATGATGGGTTTCTTCTTCTCTTCCGGCAAGAATAAGACTCTTCTTTTGGAGTCTAGCATGACTCCCAGGAATTTCTTCTGGGTACTGGGCTGCAGGTCTGATTTTTCTCTGTTTAGTATCCAACCTAGGCTCTCGAGGCTGAAGATTATTGAGATGAGTTGATCTCTTAACTCCGACGCTGAACGGGATATTACCAGGAAGTCATCTAAATAAGACACAATGATTATGCCTCTATGTCTGAAGTCTGCTACGACTTTGGCGACCAGTTTCGGAAAAACTCGAGGTGCTGATGCCAAGCCGAACAGAAGAGCCTGAAACTGAAAGTGGTAGCATTTGCCCCCTTTTTTTTTTTTTTAGAGCGAAGCGTAGGAACCTCTGAGATTGAGGATGGATAGGAACGTGATAATACGCGCTCTTTAAATCTAAAGTGCACATGGAAGCGTTCTGGTCCATTAGAGGGATGGCGGTCTTCAGGGACTCCATTCGGAATCTCTTGTACCGAACCCATTGATTTAGCGGCTTTAAGTTTATGATGGTTCGGCTTTCCCCCGACGGTTTTTTATTGTGAAGAGTGTAGAATAGTGGCCCTGGCCTCTCTCTACATCTGGGACTGGAACCACTACTTCTGTTTTTAACAGGTCCCTTATGTCTGCCCATATAGGATCTATTATGGCTCTGGAACGGGATTCTGTAACCACGAATCGTGCTGGGGGGGTTTCTGTAAACTCAAGAGTATAGCCCTGGGAGATTGTATTGAGGACCCATGGGTTTTGGGAGATGAGCTGCCATGCCTCCGCAAAGTGTTTGAGGCACCCCCCTACAGGTATGGCGTCATTGTCTCCTGCTTCTGGAACTTTGTCTGGAGAGAGACGGAGGAGCCCTACTTCTTCCCCCCCTCGCATACTCCCAGCGAGAAGATTTCCCTTTCCCTCTATAATCCTGCCTCTGGTAAGGATGAAATATTTGAAAGGAAAACTGCTTTTTTGGTTTTTCCTCTGGAAACCCCTTTTGTCATCAGAGGCACTCTCTAGAATCTTATCTAAAGCAGGCCCGAATACTTTCCCCCCCGAGAAAGGTATGGAACATAATATATTTTTAGACTGGTAGTCTCCCGACCAGGTTTTCATCCATATGGCTCGACGGGCCGCGTTGGATAAAGAGTTATTTCTGGCCGCAAACTTTACAGATTCCGCCGAAGCATCTACCAGAAAACCAGTCGCGATCTTTAACAGGGGAATGCTCTCAAGGATATCACCCCTAGGGGTTTTTTCCTTCAATTGTTGTTCCAACTGGTCGATCCATAGATGCATGGACCTAGCGACTGAAGTGGCGGCTATGTTTGCTTTCATCACCGCCGCTGAGGCCTCCCAAGCTCTCTTTAAGAGCACGTCGGCCTTTTTGTCCATGGGTTCTTTGAGACTGGAAGAATCCTCAAAGGGAATTGAAGTTTTCCTCGACACCTTGGCCACCTGGGAATCAATCTTAGGCACCTCGTCCCAAGTGTTGATGTCTTCCTGGTTAAATGGAAGTCACAGTTTAAAGTCTCGTGGCACAATCAGTCTTTTCTCAGCATCTTCCCATTCTTCCATAATCATTGCCCGGATATGGTCATTAACTGGGAAGACCTGACGAACCCTGGCTCTTAACCCCCCGAACATCGCTTCCTGGATGAATTGCTCCTTCGGGGTTTCCTCGATCTGCATCGTACTCCTCACCGCACTGAGGAGCTCGTCTGTGTTCTCCGATGTGAAGAGGAACCTTTTCCCTGTCTCCGGGGGTTCAGAGGTGATCTCGCCCTCTTCCTCTGAGTCCGTACCCCGTATCTCCTCCTCTGAAGACTGGTCAGACTCCCATCTTGGTCTTTTGGATTGGGACCGGCCGGCAGACTGCGTGGGTAGCAATCCAGAGACGGAGGCCTGGACCTCCTCTCTGACCAGTGTGCGCATCTCCGTGAGGAACGTGGCCTGCTCACCTCTGACGATCCGCAGGATGCAGTCCTCACATAAGGGCTTCTTCCATGCGCTCGGCAACTTGCTGGCACAGATGGGGCATTTGGGTTTGCCTGATGTCCTAGACGTTGCTGCCTTCGGGGTCGGCGTTGTTTTGTCCTAACAAAGAACAGGAGTCCGTTTTTACTAACAGCTCCAGTCTTTGGAATAACAGCCCGCCATGTCCCCTACTCACGGACGCTGGCTCTGGCTGATCGTTCCTGCATCCGTGTTCTCCGTCCATGATAGCAGTGCTGAGAGGAACCACGGGTCTATACCACTGCCCCCGCTTTCCCCCGCTTTCTTATCCTACCTAATCTTGCGCTGGAACGCTTCTCTGTGCCTCCCGCTTCATCCTGATGCCGCTGGACCTTGTGACCAGAAGTCGTCATTCCCAGGCGCCCGGAAGTGACGCGGCCGCCGCTCTGGCACTGTCTCGTGGGAGCCATGCTGGGGGGAAGCGATATAATGTCCCGGAGCGACGCTCCACGGGATCGCTGGTGGGAAACCCCCCTTAGAGGGGTGCCGCGCGCACCATCCGACCAGAGGAGTTGGCAGTAGGGACCCCTAACCTCATGGCCCCGGTAAGTTGCTGCATGCTGCGGCTGCTGCGCTCTCGTGCCTGTCCTTACAGGGACAGGAAAAACACTGGAGTGTGGTGTGGGAGGGGACCATTTAACCTCTCGTGCATTTCCTGTCCCTGTAAGGACGAAAGGACAACCCCCCCATGGTGCTGTCAGGATAGGACGTCCTGGAAAGTGCTATTTACTATAATGAGGCAGACAGTCAACTTGTCTCAAAGGTGGTGTCCTGTAATATTTTAGGACATAAATATGTGGAAATTAGAAATAGCACAAAGTAACTTTAAACCAAGTCATGCTAATAATGCAGAGCGTCAGGGGGTTCCATACAAATCCCATTTTTTCAAAGGGGTAGAGTGGCCAAGATGGAAACCTCTTACAGTTTTGAATGTTAGGTTAAGTGTAATATGAATACAGCCTTGCTACATAGCTGCTGGATAACATTAATATTTAGGAATTGTATAGAAATATCACCAATAATAAACTATTACTTGAGTAACATTTAACAATTGGGTGACGTTGTGCAAGTGCTATTATTTGCAATTTTTGTGGCTGGTCGAGCATCACGCAGTACTCGTAAAAGAGGCACCCATCATCATGCTACTTAACCCCTTTCTGCCATATGATGTACTATCCCACCCATGTGCCCTGGGCCTTAATTCCCAAGGACGGGATAGTACGTCACAGCAATCAGCGTTGCCCCCGGGGGGGGGGGGCGCGTCTGATCGCGGCCGGGTGTCAGCTGATTATCACAGCTGACACCCGGCACTATGTGTCAGGGGCAATCACGGACCGCCCCCGACACATTAACCACTGACTGGAGAAGCAGGAAGCTCATCTGCATATTTCCGGTGCATTCTGGGAAGAGGAGAAGAGTCGCCTTAAGCTGTTCGATCGCTGGGACTTGCCGGGTCTCGCTGTTTGAGGACATCGCAAAACCAGGGATTGGAGAAGCAGGAAGCTCATCTGCATATTTCCGGTGCATTCTGGGAAGAGAAGAAGAGTCGCCTTAAGCTGATCGATCGCTGGGACTTGCCGGGTCTTGCTGTTTGAGGACATCGCAAAACCGCGCGCCGAGTTTCCACCCATCATAGCCTGCATCAGCAATATGGAAGAGAAGTAAATCCACATGGTCACCTGCAACACATGCTACATGTTTATGGATCTTCCGGCCCAAAAACTCAACTTTACCTGTCAGAAGTGCAAACTTGTTGCCCTCTTAGAGGAAAAGGTACAGGGACTGGAAGAAAGAATAGCAACATTGAAGGTAATTAAAGAACATGAGGACTTCTTGGATGAAGCAGAAGCAACCATTCAGGATTTGGAAAGTGAGAAAAGCTTCAGAGCACATACAGAGGCTGAAAAGTGGAGCCATATGACAAAAAGAAGCAAACGGATCAAGTGGTCATCACCATCCACACAGCTTAGCAACCAATATGAAGCCCTCATGCTGGAGAACGAAAATGGCACAGCTCAGGATGATACCATATCTACAAGAGAAGACATACTATCAACAAAAGAAGTTACTCTGTCAACAAAAGCAGAAACAAATGACACTCAAAAACACTCACGAGCAACAAGCAGTGCATCCGGAAAGAAAAGAAGAGTGGTAGTTGTGGGCGACTCACTACTAAGAGGCACGGAGGCAACTATCTGTAGGCCGGACATAACCGCACGAGAAGTATGCTGCCTCCCAGGAGCAAAAATCAAGGATGTGGCCAACAGGATACCAACTATCCTCAAATCCAAGGACGACTACCCTTTCCTACTGATACATGTAGGCACAAACGACACGGCAAGAAATGACCTACCAACTATCTGCGAAGACTTTTAAATTCTGGGGAAGAAAATAAAGGAACGGAACGTAACGTACAGGTTGTTTTCTCATCAATCCTCCCAGTCGATGGCCATGGCATCAGAAGATGGAATAGGATACTAGAGGTGAACAACTAGCTAAGACGGTGGTGCAGGCAGCAAGGATTTGGATTCTTGGACCATGGCGTGAATTACCTCTACGATGGACTTCTCGCAAGAGATGGGATACACCTCACAAAACCTGGGAAACACACATTTGCCAGAAGACTTGCCACACTCATCAGGAGGGCTTTAAACTAGAAGAAGAGGGAATGGGAGGAAAATCAGCAGACAAGAACATGCAGCAGAAGGACAAACTAATCAAGGATACTAGATGTGGTAAAGAGGACCCAAGACAGGGTACTCAGAAGGAAGCTAAGAAAAAGGAAGCAAAACTTCTTTCCTGCATGCTGACCAATGCAAGAAGCCTGACCAATAAGATTGAAGATCTGGAGTTGGTAATGTATGAGGAAAAATATGACATAGTAGGAATAACTGAGACATGGTTAGACGAAGCTATGACTGGGCGGCTAACTTGCAAGGATATGATTTGTTTAGTAGGGATCGTAAAAAAAGGAAAGGGGGTGGAGTCTGTCTATATATAAAGTCCACTTTAAAGCCCACACTAAGAGAAGATATACAAGAGGGATATGAAGAGGTGGAGTCTCTATGGGTGGAGAAACAAAGAGAAAAGTAATAAAATCCTCATAGGGGTTTGTTATAAGCCACCAAACATAACAGAAACCACTGAAAATGTATTATTGAAACAAATAGACAAAGCAGCAAATCACAATGAGGTGATTATTATGGGGGACTTCAACTACCCAGACAGACTGGGAAACTGAAACCTGCGTATCTCAGAACGGAAACCAATTTCTGTCAGTAACCAAGGATAATTATCTGTCACAACTTGTGCAGGGCCCAACTAGAGGGACAGCCCTTCTGGATTAATTTTAAGCAACAGGCCAGATAGAATAACAGAAGTAAGAGTCGATGGGCACCTAGGGAACAGTGACCACAATATAATACAATTCCACTTGTCCTTCAGTAAGGTGCCCTGGAAGGGGGTTACGAAAACACTGAATTTCAGGAAAGCAAAGATTGATCAGCTTAGAGAGGACCTTCGCCGAATTGATTGGGACAATGTCCTCAAAAATAGGAGCACAGAAAATAAATGGGAAATATTTAAATCAGTTTTACACACCCACTGCGAGCTAGCCATACCGTACAGAAATAAAAGGGCTAGGAACAGGAGAACACCAATGTGGCTAAATAAGGATGTAAAAAGGGCAATAAATAACAAGAACAAGGCATTTAGGAAGCTAAAAAAAGAAGGCAATGAAGAAGCATTAAAAAGTTAGAGAAAAAAATAAAAATGTGTAAAAAACAAATACATTTAGCAAAAGTGGAAACTGAGAGACTCATTGCTAAGGAAAGTAAAGCAAACCCCAAACTATTCTTAAATTATATAAACAGTAAAAAGATTAAAATTGATGGTGTTGGCCCTTTAAAGAACAATGAGGGTGAAATCATAGAGAGCGATGTGGGAAAAGCAAATGTTTTAAATACTTTTTTCTCAACAGTTCAAACAGGAAAAGGATTTGCCAGGGGAAATGCAGAGTGATAATGTAAACTCCCCATTAAGTATTACCTGCCTAAGGCTGGTTTCACATTTGCGTTTTTTAGCGCTGGAAAAAAACGCTAACCTGCGCATGCGTTTTTTCCCCTATATTTAACATGGGTGCGCATACCTGCGCGCTTGTAAGCGCATGTATGCGATTTTCATGCGCTGCGTTTTTTTGGGGTGTGCGATTGGATTTTCCAGATGCATCATGTTGCATTTTTTGGCCCTGCAAAAAAGCGCATGCGCACATATGCGCACGTTTTGCGCTAAAAATGGCCATTATAGCCTATGGATGCGCATATGTGCGCACTGGCATGCTCATGTAAGCGTTTTTTTGCATATGCGGTTTTTTTTTTTAACCATGGAATTTAGGGGTTTGGGTTAGAGTTAGGGTTAGTTAAGGGGGTTTAGGGTTAGGGTTAGGGTCAGGGTCAGGGTTAGGGTTGGGTTTTGGGTCAGGGTTAGGGTTAAGTATGGTTTGGTTAAGGGTTAGGGTCAGGGTTAGGGTCAGGATTAGGGTTAAGTATGGTTTTGTTAAGGGTTAGGGTCAGGGTTAGGGTTAGGGTCAGGGTTATGGTTAAGTATGGTTTTGTTAAGGATTAGGGTCAGGGTTAGGGTCAGGATTAGGGTTAAGTATGGTTTTGTTAAGGGTTAGGGTCAGGGTTAGGGTTAGGGTTAGGGTCAGGGTTAGGGTTAGGGTTAGGGTCAGGGTTAGGGTTAAGTATGGTTTTGTTAAGGATTAGGGTCAGGGTTAGGGTCAGGATTAGGGTTAAGTATGGTTTTGTTAAGGGTTAGGGTCAGGGTTAGGGTTAGGGTCAGGATTAGGGTTAAGTATGGTTTGGTTAAGGGTTAGGGTCAGGGTCAGGGTTAGGGTTAGGGTCAAGTATGGTTTTGTTAAGGGTTAGGGTCAGGGTTAGGGTTAGGGTTAGGGTCAGGGTCAGGGTTAGGGTCAGGGTCAGGGTTAGGGTTAGGGTCAGGGTTAGGGTTAGGGTTAGTTAGGGTTTAGGGTTTGGGTTAGGGTTAAGTATGATTTGGTTAAGGGTCAGGGTTAGGGTTAGGGTTAGGGTCAGGGTTAGGGTTAGGGTCAGGGTTAAGGTTAGTAAAGTCATGGTTTGGGTAGTGTGAGGGGCCACCTAAAAATGTTGGAAAAAAACGCAAACGCGGTAAAAACGCACTAAAAACGCATACAAACGCTTAAAAACGCTGCGTTTTTTTCATGCATGCTCATAAAAATGCTTGAAAAAAATCGCAGCAGTTGTATGCTTTTGTATGCGTTTTTTCAATGCGTTTTTTTGCGGGAAAAACGCGCTGCAAAAAAAAGCAAGTGTGAAACTAGCCTAACCCAGGAAGAAGTGCAGAAGCGCCTTAGTAAGATTAAGGCTGTGTGCTCATGATGTGTTTTGTTAAGCGTCTCCGCAGCGTTTGTGCCGGATCAGACGCAGCAGAAATGCTTAAAAGATGCATCAAATTAATTAGCATGTGTTTTTTGGCTTTTTGTGCCAATGCATGCGTTTTTAACCGCTCAGGAATCGCTTAGCGGCTAAAAATGCAGCATGCTCATTAATTCCCGCATTGCTCAGCGTTTTTAGCCATCCCCAATGTTCCCAGAAATCGCGTGTCAAAAAACGCGTCAAAAAAAGCGCGGAAAAAGACACGCGTTTTCTGGGAAAGGGGATCCTTTTAATGAGCGTTTAAAAACGCTAGCGTGGGCACATAGCCTAAAATTGACAAATCACCTGGCCCTGATGGCATTCACCCTCGGGTATTAAGGGAGTTAAGTAATGTGATAGACAGGCCTCTATTCCTTATATTTAACCCCTTCACCCCCAAGGGTGGTTTGCACGTTCATGACCGGGCCAATTTTTACAATTCTGACCACTGTACCTTTATGAGGTCATAACTCTGGAACGCTTCCATGGATCCTGGTGATTCTGACACTGTTTTCTCGTGACATATTGTACTTCATGTTAGTGGTAAAATTTCATTCAAATAACTTGCGTTTATTTGTGAAAAAAACGGAAATTTGGCAAAAATTTTGAAAATATCGCAATTTTCCAACTTTGAATTTTTATGCCCTTAAATCACGGAGATACAGCACACAAAAAACTTGATAACTAACATTTCCCACATGTTTACTTTACATCAGCACAATTTTGGAACCCAAATTTTTTTTTGTTAGGAAGTTATAAGGGTTAAAAGTTGACCAGCGATTTCTCATTTTTTACAACACCATTTTATTTTTAGGACCACATCACATTTGAAGCCACTTTGAGGGGTCTATATGATAGAAAATACCCAAAAGTGACACCATTCTAAAAACTGCACCCCTTAAGGTGCTCAAAACCACATTCAAGAAGTTTATTAACCCTTTAGGTGCGTCACAATAATTTTTTTGAATATTTAAAAAAAAAATGAACATCTAACTTTTTTTCACAAAAAAAGTACTTCAGGTTCAATTTTTTTTATTTTACCAAGGGTAACAGGAGAAATTGGACTGCAAAAGTTATTGTGCAATTTGTCCTGAGTACGCTGATACCTGATTTGTGAGGGGAAACGACTGTTTCGGCGCATAGCAGAGCTCAGAATGGAAGGAGCGCCGTTTGACTTTTTCAATGCAAAATTGGCTGGAATTCAGATCGGACGCCATGTCACGTTTGGAGAGTCCCTGATGTACCTAAACAGTGGAAACCCCCTACAAGTGACCCCAATTTGGAAACTAGACCCCCAAGGAACTTATCTAGATATGTGGTGAGAACTTTGAACCCACAAGGGCTTTACAGAAGTTTATAACGTACAGCGGTACAATTAAAAAATCATATTTTTTCCACAAAAATGATCTTTTCTCCCCAATTTTTATTTTCCCAAGGGTAACAGGACCCTAAAAGTTATTGTGCAATTTGTCCCGAGTACGCTGATACCCCACATGTGGGTGTAAACCACTATTTGGGCGCATGGCAGAGCTCGGAAGGGAAGCAGCGCCATTTGACGTTTTTGGCTGGAATTGAGATCGGACACCATGTCGCGATTGGAAAACCCCTGATGTACCTAAACAGTGGAAACCCCCCACAAATAACACCATTTTGGAAACTAGACCCCCTAAGGAACTTATCTAGATGTGTGGTGAGAACTTTGAACCCCCAAGGGCTTCACAGAAGTTTATAACATAAAGCCGTACAATTAAAAAATCATATTTTTTCCACAAACATGATCTTTTAGTCACCATTTTTTTTTTATTTTCCCAAGGGTAACAGGAGAAATTGGACCCCAAAAGTTGTTGTCCAATTTGTCCTGAGTATGCTGATACCCCATATGTGGGAGAAAACTACTGTATGGGCACACATCGGGGCTCGGAAGGGAAGTAGTGACGTTTTGGAATGCAGACATTGATGGAATGGTCTGCGGGTGTCATGTTGCCTTTGGAGAGCCCCTAATGTACCTAAACAGTGGAAACACCCCACAAATGACCCCATTTTGAAAACTAGACCCCCCACGGAACTTATCTAGATGTGTGGTGAGCACTTTGAACCCCCAAGTGCTTCACAGAAGTTTATAACGCTCGGACGTGAAAATAAAAAAATCATTTTTTTCCACAAAAATGATATTTTTGCCCCCAATTTTTCTTTTTCCTAAGGGTAACAGGAGAAATTGGACCCCAAAAATTGTTTTGCAATTTGTCCTGAGTAGGCTGATACCCTACATGTGGGGGTAAAACACTGTTTGGGCGCATGGCAGAGCTTGGAAGGGAAGGAGCACCATATGACTTTTTCAACTCAGAATTGGCTGGAATTGAGATCAGACGCAATGTTGCATTTGGAGAGCCCCTGATGTGCCCAAGCAGTGGAAACCCCCAATTCTAACTCCAACCCGAACCCCAACAAACCCCTAACCCTAATCTCAGCCCTAACCCTAGCCCTAACCCAAGCCCTAACCCTAACGGGTAAATGGAAATAAATACATTTTTTTTAATTTTATTATTTTTCCCTAACTAAGGGGGTGATAACGGGGGGTTTGATTTACTATTTATGGCGGTTTTTATGTTTGGCAGCTGTCGCACGCTAAAAGACGCTTTTTATTGTAAAAATAGTTTTTGCATCACCACATATTGAGAGCTATAATTTTTCCGTATTTTGACCCACCGAGTCATGTGAGGTCTTATTTTTTGCGGGACGAGTTGACGTTTTTATCGGTACCATTTTCGGGCACGTGACATTTTTTGATCGCTTTTTATTCTGATTTTTGGGACGCAGAATGAACAAAAACCAGCGTTTCATGAATTTCTTTTGGGGGAGTGCGTATACACCGTTCCGCGTGCGGTAAAATTGATAAAGCGGTTTTATTCTTCGGGTCAGTACGGTTACAGCGATACCTCATTTAGGTCTTTTTTTATGTTTTGTCGGTTTTATGCAATGAAGACTATTTTATATAAAAAATAATTATTTTTGCATCGCTTTATTCTGCGAGCTATAACTTTTTTATTTTTTCGCTGATGATGCTGTGTGGCGGCTCGTTTTTTGCAGGACAAGATGACGTTTTCAGCGGTACCATGGATATTTATATGCGTCTTTTTGATCGCGCGTTATTACACTTTTTGTTTGGCGGTATGATAATAAATCATTTTTTGCTTCGTTTTTTATTTTTATTTTTAAAGGGGTTCGTAAAAGGGGTTAACTAACAGTTTTATAGGGCGGGTCGTTACGGACGCGGTGATACCTAATATGTGTACTTTTATTGGTTTTTTTTTTTTTATTTTCAAAAAATGAATTTATTGGGGAATATTTTTTTTTTTTACTAATTTATTTGGCAATTCTTTTTTAATTATTTTTACACTTTTTTTTAATTTTTTTTTTACTTTATTACATAGTCCCAGGTGGGACATCACTGTCCTGTGACAGATCGCTGATCTGTCACATCACAGATCACTGTGACAGATCAGCGATCTGTCACAGGCAGTGCAGAAGGCTTCCTCATGCCTGCGCTTTGCAGGCAGTGAGGAAGCCAGCTTCCTGCAGGCCCCTGAAGGCCCCCGTCGCCATCTTGGATTCGGGGGCCTGGAGGAAAGGAGCCCCCCGCAGCAGCGCTGCACATTGCGCTGCCGTGGGGGGCTCAGGGAAGCAAGGAGGGAGCCTGCCGATGCTTCCCTTTAACCCCCGGTACACCGCGATCATGTTTGATCGCGGTGTGCAAGGGGTTAACGTGTCGGGGGCGGTCCATGACCGCCCCTGACACATTGCGCCGGGTGTCAGCTGTGATAATCAGCTGACACCCGGCCGCGATCAGCGGCGCTCACCACGTGGGCGCCGCTGATCGCTGAGACGTACTATCCCGTCCATGGGCATAGGGGCCCAGGTCCCATGGACGGGATAGTACGTCGGATGGCAGGAAGGGGTTAAAGACTCTATAGAAACAGGGTCTGTTCCTTTTGATTGGCGGCAAGCAAATGCGGTACCAATATTCAAAAAGGGGTGTAAAAGGGAACCTGGAAACTATAGGCCGGTAAGCTTAACATCTGTTGAGTAAAATTTTTGAAGGGTTTCTAAGGGATACCATTATGGAATATCTCAATGTTAATAAATGTTTAACTCCATATCAACATGGATTTATGAAGGATCGCTCCTGTCAAACTAACCTGATCAGCTCCTATGGGGATGTAAGCTCTCAAATGGACCAAGGAGAATCATTGGATGTCATTTATCTCGACTTCTCTAAAGCATTTGACACTGTCCCACATAAAAGATTGTTAAGTAAGATGAGAAAGCTTGGGCTAGGGGAAAATGTGTGTAGATGGGTAGGTAGCTGGCTTAGTGATAGAAAACAAAGAGTGGTTATTAATGGGGCATACTCAGAATGGGCCAGGGTTACTAGTGGGGTACCACAGCGTTCTGTATTGGGCCCCCTAATATTTAATATATTTATTAATGATCTAGTGGATGGCTTACACAGTAAAATATCAGAATTTGCAGATGACACAAAACTATGTAAGGTAGTTAACACAAAGGAGGACAGTTTGCAACTACAGACAGATTTGAGTAAATTGGAGAATTGGGCTGAAAAATGGCAAATGAGGTTTAACACAGATAAGTGTAAGGTTATGCACATGGGAAGGAGAAACAGATGCTATAATTACTTACTAAGTAGGAAACTGCTGGGGAAATCAGACATGGAAAAAGACTTAGGAAGTGCATTGAGCAGCAAGGTGGTGTGCTGGTGAAAGGGAAAAAAAAAAAAAAAAAAACCGGATTACTTACCGGTAATACTCTTTTGTAGAGTCCACGACAGCACCCACTGAGAGAGGGGATCCGCCCCCGGAACAGGAAACCTACAGAGAGATAAATGGGGCGGTCCCCCTCGCTCCCTCAGTTTGTGTTACCGAGAACAACGGAGGAACCGCCACACATGTTTTAGTCAAACTGTTTGGGCGATTCATCTATCTTACCCCTATGCAGTTTTAAGCTTACTAAGTTTAATCACATATCTAACTTAAATCATAATCTCCACCACCAAGGAGACCCATGTGTGAAAAAATTCTTACGGGAGGGAAGTGAGCGGGTGCTGTCGTGGACTCTACAAAAGAGTATTACCGGTAAGTAATCCGGTTTTTCCTCTTCGCCACGACAGCACCCACTCAGAGATTTCCAGAGATAATCACTTGGGCGGGCACACCGTGTTAAGGACTGATCTACCAAAAGTTAGATCCTCGGTAGAGGACAAATCTAGTCTATAGTGACTATAAAAGGTAGACGGAGAAGACCAGGTTGCAGCCTTACATATTTGTTCAATTGGGACGTTCGCCCTCTCGGTCCAGGAGGATGATATGGCTCTAGTAGAGTGCGCCTTAATCCCCAGTGGAGGGTCTTCTCCTTTTGTCAGATACGCCATTGTGATCGCATCTCTAATCCATCTGGATATCGTGCCTGATGTAACTGCAGACCCCTTCCTGCTGCCCTGGAAGGAGACAAAAAGAGACCTACTCTGCCTCCAGGGACTGGTCCTGTCTAGATAGGCTAGCACGGCTCTCTTCACATCTAAGGTGTGATATTTCTCCTCGTCCTGTGTTGACGGGTTCTCATAGAATGAAGGTAGGCATATCTCTTGAGATCTATGAAATTTAGTTGCCCGTTTAGGCAGGTAGGACGGGTCCGTCTTTAAAATCAGACTGTCTCGTGTTGTTAACAGGAACGGTGGGTCTACTGATAAAGCGTGAAGATCACTCACTCTCCTGGCCGATACTAAGGCCACCAGCATAGCCGTTTTCAATGAGAGGCACTTTACTGATGCTGAGCTTATGGGCTCAAACGGTGCCTGAGTGAAGGCATCCAAAACTAGAGTAAGGTTCCACGCTGGTAGTCGAGGCACATGCACCGGTTCTGCTCGTTGACAGGCCGAGATAAACCGAGTCACCCATCTATTTGCTGCCACGTTATAGTTAAACAGGGCTCCTAGGGCTGACACGTGGACCTTAAGAGTGCTTACTGAGAGTCTAAGCTCTCGGCCTCTTTGTAGAAACTCTAGAATGGCCGTAATGGGTACTTCACCAGCTAGTTTTGTTGGGTGAAAGGCCAGGAACTTCCTCCACACCTTAGCATATATTTTAGTCGTGGACTCCTTCCTGCTTTGTAGCAGGGTATTGATTAGGTTCTTTGAGAAACCCTTCTGCCTCAGTAGCTCCCTTTCAAATTCCAGGCCGCTAGGTGCAGGGCTTTGGCCTGTGGATGGTAGCAGGGTCCCTGCGAGAGAAGATTCTGGTGCAGCGGCAGGATCCACGGGTCGGTTACCGACATGGCTCTCAGCCATGAAAACCACGGTCTTTTTGGCCAAAACGGGGCAATCAAGATTACCCTCGCCCTCTCCTGTCTTATTTTCCTGACTACTGTTGGTAGTAGCACCATCGGAGGAAAGGCATAGGCTAGTTGGAATGCCCAGGGTGCTTGGAGGGCATCTAGAATATCTGGGTTGTCCTACCTGTAGAGAGAAGCAAACCTTTTTACGCGCCTGTTGGCTCTGGTTGCAAATAGGTCTATCTCCGGTCTGCCCCATTCTGACGCTATCATTTCGAAGACGTCTCTGCTGAGGACCCACTCTCCCTGGTATAGGGCCTGGCGACTGAGATAGTCTGCTCGGGAGTTGTCCACTCCTCTTATATGGAGCGCTGACAAGGAGAGAAGATGGACCTCGGCCATCTCCAGAATCTTTCCCGCGATAGACATCAGTGGCATTGACCGCGTGCCTCCTTGCCGGTTTATATAGGCCACTGCGGTGTTATTGTCTGTCTGGATCTTTACGTGGGCGCCTCTTAACTGCGGGAGGAAGTGAGATATCGCATAAAAAAATCGCTGTTAGCTCCTTTACATTAGAGGAGGCCTCTATTTCATTCTCCCGCCACCAGCCTTGTACCATGTGCTCCTCTAGGTGGGCTCCCCAACCTAAGGGGCTGGCATCCGTGGTGAGTATCTTGGAGGGAGTCACCCACCACTGTACTCCCTTCGATAGATTGGAAGGAATTAACCACCATTTTAGGGATTGAACCACCTCGGGCGATAGGGACATCTTCCCTTCCAGCCGCCCCTGCAGTCTATCTATCTCCTGCAGAATAGCCCACTGTAGTTCTCTAGAGTGGAACTGAGCCCATTGCACCGCTGGAATGCATGATATCAGTGACCCCAGCAAGGACATGCCCTGTCTCAATGATATTACGGGTCTTCCTGTAGCATTCTGTACTTTGTCGATTATGGCCATTACTTTGGCGTTTGGCAGAAAGCACTCCTCAGTTACGGAGTCTACTTGCAGGCCCAAAAACCTTTGACAGGTCACTGGCTCTAGTCTGGATTTCTCCCAGTTAATTAGCCAACCCAGTGTTTGTAGGGATGAGATAATCCTAGCTATTCTTGCTTCACACTGTGAAACAGAATTCCCCACTATGAGTAGGTCGTCTAAGTAAGGGACAACTAGGGTGTCATTCAGCCTTACATATGACATTACTTCCAGCATTAATTTGGTAAATACCCGAGGAGCCATGGATAGCCCGAATGGCATTGCTGCAAACTGGAAATGCTGAATCCGACCTCTGAACCAGACTGCTACCCGCAGGAACCTCTGGTGCCCTCGACATATGGGGAGATGGTAGTAGGCGTCCTTTAGGTCCAAGACCGCCATATAACACCTGGGAAACAAAAGCTTTATTGCAGACTTAATCGACTCCATTTTAAACGACCTTAGTCTTAGGAAGGTATTAAGTTTCTTTAAATTTATTATAGTCCTGTAAGAGCCATCTGGTTTTGGGACTAAGAATAGAGGAGAATAAAAGCCCATCCCTGTTTCGTCGTCTGGGACCTCCACTAGGACCTGTTTAGTTAGCAGTACCGCAATCTCCATCTCCAGTGCTTCCTGCTGAGATCGGGACTTCATAGAAGTCAATAAGAAGGAGTTCGGTGGATACCGAATGAATTCTAATTTTAGGCCTGATGATACAATACTTAGGGCCCACGGGTTTGATGTCACCTTCATCCATTGGCGGCTGAATCTTAATAGCCTGCCACCTACCGGTGTAACGGTTTTATCGGGATCTGTCTCCTCTGAAGGGACGTTTCCCGAATAGGTTGCCTCTTTTCTTGGGGTCCTTATTTCCCCAGCGGTCCTGGGGTCTAAAGTCTTTCTTTTTACCGAACGGCGGCTTCCTGTAGGCCCTCCTGTTGAACGGAACATACGGGTTAGGGAACCCCTTTTTCCTCTCCCCCGCTTTTGTCAAAATCTCATCCAGCTCTGTACCAAACAGGTACTTACCCTGGCAGGGTATAGCACACAATCTAGTTTCTGTTTGTGTGTCTCCTTTCCACCCCTTCAACCATAAGGCCCGCCTGCCTGCATTGGTCAGTCCCGCGGCTCTAGCCGACAACCGGAGAGAATCCGCGGAGGAGTCGGAGAGGAAGGCCGCTGCTCCCTTAATGAGGGGCATAGAGGAAAGAAGCCTACTCCTAGCTACTCCATTTTTAATATTGTCCTCCAAGTCGTTCAGCCACACCAACATAGATCTTGCCGTACATGTGGCTGCTATTGCGGGCTTAAAGGCTGCCGTACAAGCTTCCCAAGATCTTTTGAGGAACGTATCGGTCTTACGATCCGAAGAATCAGCCAAAGTTCCCGAATCCTCCACCGGCAAGGAGGATCTACGGGAGGTAGAGGCCACTGCCGCATCCACCTTGGGGGCTCTCGACCAGGCCGTTAACTCCTCATCGTCAAAGGGATACTTACGCTTTGACGTTAAGGGGAGGAAGGTCCTCTGACCTGGTTTCTCCCATTCCCTCTTAACTAGGTCTTTTACAGCTGGGACCACTGGGAATGCTCGGACCTTTTTACGGGAAATACCCGCAAACATTATGTCCTGAGGGGTCTTGGGGTCCTTACTCTCCGGCAACCCCATGGTATTTCGGACAGACTTCAGATTACTGACACTGTCCGTGGGGAAACACGTCTGATCCTCGTCCTCTGAGGAAAGGTATTCCTGGGACTTATCGGAATCTAGTTCTCCGGTATCTGACGGCGACCTTGACGCCAGCGAGACTCCTCCTTTAGATGAACGTATTTCTCTCACGGAGGAGTGACCCCCTAGACTACTGGAACCGCCTAAGGCCCGTAGTTCCTCTCTTATCATTGCCCGGATATCCTCCTTCTTTCGTGAGGATTCCTCCTGCAAGGCCTCCTCAACACATGATTGGCATAATCTCTTTGGGTGGCCATCCGGGAGGGGCTGTGAACATAAGGCACACTCTCTATGTTTCGCCTTCTCTGTTCTTTTATCCTAAAGGGGGTATGGACCAGAAAGAGAAGGCTATCAATTATCTAACCTGACCAAAAAACACTCACCCGTGAATTTCGTCGGTAACTACCGGCTGCGGTGTCCGGGACCCAGGCTGAGGCGAGGCATGGGACGACTTCTTTTCCTTACGTTTCTTCTCTAACGGCTCATCTTGCCTGGAAGGCCCAATGGATTCCTTCCTAGAGCTGCCACTTCTTCTGGTGCTATTGGATCTCCTCGTAGCACTGCTCTGTCTACTGCCAAGTGGGGATACCACTAGCTGACCTAATGGGAGCGAAGCTGAGTCATCTAAGGACAACATGACTGCGCACTAGCGCTGTGTCTGTGGCTTCCTTTTAAAGCCTTTGCTATAGCTGCTCCTCCTTCTCTTTTTTTTTTTTTTTTTTTTTTTTTCCTTCTTTTTTCGTCCTCCATTTTTTTTTTTTTTTATACTGCGCATGCGCGGGCGTTGTCCCGCGGTCTCTGCCTCCGGCCTGATCCCGGAAGTCCTCCTCCACTTCCGGGTTGCCTCTCCTGGAGCGCTGGGTCACCGCAAATGAAAATGCGGCCGGCGACACCGCGCGTCTGGGCCCCCCCTCCACGCCTTCTCCTGCCCCAGGTATGACTCCCAGCAGCGCCGCTCAGCACACACCGCACAAGCCCTTCTGCCACTCTGGGGGGGGCGCGCGGCCTCAGTACGCCCGATGGCGTTTGTAATGCGTCTACCCCCCTCGGGGGGGGGGGGGGGGTTTGAGTATAGTCATGCCCCCAGTGAGCTTTGGCACCACTTTCGCCTCCAGCCTCACCTGCATTACACCAGCTCGGGGGGGGGGGGGGGGGGAATCCACCTCTCCGCCCGACGCTGCCTCCGGTCCTGGGGCCCCTGCTTCTCATATTCTGCACGCAGGCGGCTACCAGACCAGGCATCCTCTTCTGCGGGTTCCTTTCCAGGAACAGGAAACCAAACTGAGGGAGCGAGGGGGACCGCCCCATTTCTCTCTCTGTAGGTTTCCTGTTCCGGGGGCGGATCCCCTCTCTCAGTGGGTGCTGTCGTGGCGAAGAGGAAAAAACTTTTAAATCTTCTACCTGAGCGAGTGTGAACGAGCTGAGTGTGACCTGAGCGTAAGTGCGAACTGTGGTAAGTGTGTGACTTGAGATTCTGTGAAGAGGTGTTTGGAAAACCTATAACAAATACCTGTGAGTTGCTGAATTGTAGGTTGCTGAGTGCTTTCTACCTGTTCAATTTTTGGGGGGCTTGGGGGCTTGTTTAACCTATTTTTTCTCTCTACAGGGTTAATCTCTTATTTTACTATCTGTTTTAAGGGTTAACTATATTGCATTTAAATCTTGAGGTGTAACTATATTCACAAGGGGTTAATTAAGGGTGGGAGTTCATACAGTAATTAAGGGTTTATAAGGGGCAGCTGGTTGGGGCTCAACTCCTTTTGGAAGTGCATTGAGCAGCAAGGTGGTGTGCTGGTGAAAGGGGAAGAAAAAAAAAAAAAACTCTTAAATCTTCTACCTGAGCGAGTGTGAACGAGCTGAGTGTGACCTGAGCGTTAGTGCGAACTGTGGTAAGTGTGTGACTTGAGATTCTGTGACTTTAGATTCAGGGAGTTTCCAAGGGAGGTCTTACTGAATTGCTGTTAAATTATATTAATACTTTTTTTTTTTTTTTTTTTTTTTTTTTTTTTAATTTATTTTTGCTTATCTTATTGTCTGGTGCAATCCCCATTAGGATGTGCTCCACTATTGCCAATGCCATCCAGTGCACGTCTTGCCGCATGTATGAAATCCTTGAACAGCCGATCCAGGGTGCCTACTGCTGTGCAAGATGTGAGCACGTTGTGCATTTGGAAGCCCAGATACTGGATCTAAATGTGCAGCTGGCAACACAGATCCATAGACAATATGGAAAGGAGTCTTCTGCTCACTGAGCAGACGCTCAATGGGATAGATGAGGGGGGGGATGCTAGGTTGGAGCTGCAGGATAATGAAGCAGCTAGCTGGGTGACAGTTAGAAGGTGGGGTAGAGGGAAGAGCACCAGGGAGGCTAGTCCTGATCTGGCACACCCCAATAAGTTTGCTAAGTTGGCAGATGAGGGGAGTGTTAGTGCAGGAGTAGCACTGCTGCAGCAAGGCATGTCCTCTGAAAGCCGGAGGAGTGTCTGCTCCAGTAAGGGGGGAAATAGGAGAGCAGGGCAGGCCAGACAGGTTCTGGTAGTGGGAGACTCAATTATTAGGGGAACAGATAGGGCAATCTGTCACAAAGACAGGGATCGTCGAACAGTGTGCTGCCTACCTGGCACTCGAGTCCGACACATCGCTGATCGGGTTGACAGATTACTGGGAGGGGCTGGTGAGGATCCAGCGGTCATGGTGCACATTGGCACAAATGACAAAGTTAGAGGTAGGTGGAAGGTCCTTAAAGAAGATTTCAGGGAATTAGGCTGTAAGCTTAAAGCAAGGACCTCCAAGGTGGTATTTTCGGAAATACTTCCTGTACCACGTGCCACGCCAGAGAGGCAACGGGAGATTAGGGATGTTAATAAGTGGCTCAGGAATTGGTGTAGGAAGGAGGGGTTTGGGTTCCTGCAGAACTGGGCCGACTTCTCAGTTGGCTACAGGTTCTACGCTAGGGACGGGCTGCACCTCAATGGGGAGGGTGCAGCTGTGCTGGGGGAGAAAATGGCAAGAAGGTTGGAGTAGTGTTTAAACTAGGGACGGGGGGGGGGAGGGTATTCCTTTTATAGGAGGGGAAGACAATGCAGCTAGAGACCTGGGCACAAATAATGACATTGGGGGTGGGGGTGGCATGGGGGGTGGGGTTAGAACAGTTAATAATTTAAGAAAGAATAGAGGTACAGAGAGATACATAAAGTGCATGTATACTAATGCCAGAAGCCTCGCCAACAAAATGGAGGAATTGGAGTTAATGTTGTTGGAACATAATTATGACATGGTGGGGATATCTGAGACATGGCTGGACGAGAGCCACGACTGGGCGGTTAATTTACAGGGCTATAGTCTGTTCAGAAATGACCGAACAAATAAGCGAGGGGGAGGCGTGTGTTTATATGTAAAATCATCCTTAAAACCCATCCTTCGTGATAATATATATGAATCTAATGAAAATGTAGAGTCCCTGTGGGTAGAGATAAGGGGAGGGGGGAAAAATAATAAATTACTGATAGGGGTTTGTTATAAGTCTACAAAAATAATGGAAGCAAAAGAGAATATCCTCATAAAGCAAATAGATGAAGCTGCGACTCAAGGAGAAGTCATTATGGGGGACTTCAACTACCCTGAAATACATTGGGGAACAGAAACCTGCAGTTCCAGCAAAGGTAATAGGTTTTTGACTACTATGAGAGACAATTACCTTTCACAACTGGTTCAGGACCCAACAAGAGGGGGGGCACTGCTAGACCTAATATTAACCAACAGGCCAGACCGCATATCAAATGTAAGGGTTGGGGGTCACTTGGGTAACAGTGATCACAAATTAACAAGTTTTCATGTATCCTTTAATAAGATGTGTAGTAGAGGGGTTACAAGGACACTAAACTTCAGGAAAGCAAATTTACAACAGATGAGAGATGATCTTGGTGGAATTAACTGGGACGATATCCTGAGACATAAAAATACACAAAGAAAATGGGAGACGTTTATTAGCATCCTGAATAGGACCTGTACACAATATATACCGTATGGGAATAAACATGCGAGAAATAGGAAGAAACCACTATGGCTAAATAGAGCTGTAAGGGGTGCAATAAGGGACAAAAATAAAGCATTTAGCGAATTAAAGCAAGTAGGGAGTGATGAGGCATTAACTAAATACAGAAGATTAAATAAATTCTGTAAAAAGCAAATCAAGACAGCAAAGATTGAGACAGAGAGACTCATTGCCAGAGAAAGTAAAAATAATCCCAAAATATTCTTTAACTACATAAATAGTAAGAAACTAAAAAATGATAGTGTTGGCCCCCTTAAAAATAGTCTGGGTGAAATGGTGGATGAGGATGAGGAAAAAGCCAATATGCTAAATGACTTTTTTTCAACAGTATTTACACAAGAAAATCCCATGACGGATAACATGATCAGGGATAAAAATTCTCTGTTAAATGTCACCTGCTTAAACCAGGAGGAAGTACGGCGGCGTCTAAAAATCACTAAAATTGACAAATCCCCGGGCCCGGATGGGATACACCCCCGAGTACTGCAGGAATTAAGCACAGTCATAGATAGACCATTATTTTTAATCTTTAAAGATTCCATAATAACAGGGTCTGTACCACAGGACTGGCGTATAGCAAATGTGGTGCCAATATTCAAAAAGGGGACAAAAACTGAACTTGGAAATTATAGGCCAGTAAGTTTAACCTCAACTGTGGGTAAAATCCTGGAGGGTTTTCTAAGAGATACTATACTGGAGTATCTGGAGAAGAATAACCTCATGACCCAATATCAACATGGGTTTACAAGGGACAGTTCCTGATTATTTTCACTAAAGGGTTGAAACTAAAGCGCAATAGGGTCTTATCCGGGTAAAATGTACAAATACTGAAAGTATTAAACTCACCTTCTCAAAGAGAAAATAAAGCCTGTATAGTAAGTCAGCCTGCTGCACGTCCAACGGTCCACAGTGGAACCGTACCACAGTTCAATAAGGAATAAATTCTTGGACTTTGAGTGCGCTGCCAGACAGATTCAATAACCACACAAGGTTAAAAAAGTTAACCCTTTAATCCCTACGCGTTTCGAAGCATAACGCTTCTTCTTCAGGGGTTGATATCAACCCCTGAATCTGTCTGGCAGCGCACTCAAAGTCCAAGAATTTATTCCTTATTGAACTAAGGGACAGTTCCTGTCAGACTAATCTGATAAGCTTTTATGAAGAGGTAAGTTCTGGACTGGACCAAGGGAATGCAGTGGATGTGGTGTACATGGACTTTTCAAAAGCTTTTGATACGGTGCCACACAAAAGGTTGATACATAAAATGAGAACAATGGGGATAGGGGAAAATATGTGTAGGTGGGTTAAGAGCTGGCTCAGGGATAGGAAACAAAGGGTGGTTATTAATGGAGCACACTCAGACTGGGTCACGGTTAGCAGTGGGGTACCACAGGGGTCAGTTTTGGGCCCGCTTCTTTTTAACATATTTATTAATGACCTTGTAGGGGGCATAGAGAGTAGAATTTCAATATTTGCAGATGACACTAAACTCTGCAGGGTAATCAATACAGATGAGGACAATTTTATATTACAGGAGGATTTATGTAAACTAGAAGCTTGGGCTGATAAATGGCAAATGAGCTTTAATGGGGATAAATGTAAGGTCATGCACTTGGGTAGAACGAACAAGATGTATAATTATGTGCTTAATTGTAAAACACTGGGCAAAACAGTCACTGAAAAAGACCTGGGTGTATGGGTGGACGACAAACTCACATTTAGCAGCCAGTGTCAGGCAGCTGCTGCAAAGGCAAATAAAATAATGGGATGCATTAAAAGAGGCATAGATGCTCATGAGGAGAACATAATTTTACCTCTATATAAGTCACTAGTGCGACCACACTTAGAATACTGTGTACAGTTCTGGTCTCCGGTGTATAAGAAAGACATAGCTGAACTGGAGCGGGTGCAGAGAAGAGCGACCAAGGTTATTAGGGAACTAGGGGGTCTGCAATATCAAGACAGGTTATTACATTTGGGGTTATTTAGTTTGGAGAATCGAAGGCTTAGGGGTGATCTTATTACAATGTATAAATATATGCGGGGACAATACCAAGAGCTTTCTAATGATCTTTTTACTCTTAGACCTGTGACGGGGACAAGGGGGCATCCTCTACGTCTGGAGGAAAGAAGGTTTAAGCATACTCACAGACGCGGATTCTTTACTGTAAGAGCCGTGAGACTATGGAACTCTCTGCCATATGATGTTGTAATGAGTGATTCTCTACTAAAATTTAAGATGGGACTGGATGCCTTTCTTGAAAAGTATAATATTACAGGGTATATACACTAGTTTCCTTAATATTGCGTTGATCAGGGAGCAAGTCTGATTGCCGTATGTGGAGTCAGGAAGGAATTTTTTTCCCCAATGTGAAGCTTACTTGTTGCCACATGGGTTTTTTTTGCCTTCCTCTGGATCAACATGTTAGGGCAAGTTAGGATAGGATATGGGTTGAACTAGATGGACTTAAAGTCTCCCTTCTACCTTAATAACTATGTTACTATGTTAGGCATCTTAGTCAATAAGAAGCTAAATTGGAGTGCCCAGTGTCAGGCAGCTGCCACCAAAGTAAATAGGGTCATGGGATGCATTAGAAGAGGTCTGGGGACACGAGATGAAAACATAATTCTCCCTCTGTACAAATCACTCGTCAGACCACAATTGGAGTATTATGTGCAATTTTGGACGCCGGTGCTCAAGAAAGACATTACTGAACTTGAAAGGGTTCAAAGGCGGGCTGCTGATATGATAAATGGAGTTGGTTCACTACAATACCCAGAAAGGTTATCAAAATTAGGTCTATTTACTCTAGAAAAGATAAGACTTAGCGGAGACCTAATATATATGTACAAGTATATCAGAGGGCAATACAGAGATCTCTCCAATGAACTGTTTGTACCAAGGACTGTGACAAGAACAAGGGGGCATTCTCTTCGTTTGGAGGAAAGACAATTTCTGCACCAGCATAGAAGAGGGTTCTTCACAGTAAGAGCAGTGAGGCTCTGGAATTCTCTTCCTGAGGAAGTGGTGATGGCCAACTCACTGAATGAATTTAAGAAAGGAATGGATGCTTTTCTTGTAACAGTATAGAAGGTTACGAATAACAGAATATTATAGGTAGATGGTTGACCCAGCTTAGGGGAAGGAATTTTTTTCCCTATGGAGAAAATTGGCTTCTACTCTGTGGGTTTTTTGCCTTCCCCAGGATCAACAATGCAGAACAGCTGCACTAAAAATAGGCTGAACTAGATGGACATAAGGTCTTCCTTCAGCCTTCAAAACTATGTTACTATGTTAACCCCTGGCACACTGCGATCAAACATGATCGCAGTTTACCGGGGGCATAGGAGAGAAGCGCGCAGGGAGGGGGGCACCCTCCGTGCTTCCAAGCGACCCCCGAAGCGAAGTGCTGTGTCGCTCCGAGGGTCGTCCTCCCTGCAGGCCCCATGATCCAATATGGCCACGGGGTACTTCGGGGGGGACTGCAGGGAGCCGGCTTCCTCACTGCCTGCTGAAAGCAGGCATGAGGAAGCCTTGTGCAGCGCCTGTCAGATCGCTGATCTGACAGAGTGCTGTCTAAACTGTCAGATCGGTGATCTGAAATCTTATAGTGATGTCCCCCATGAAACAATGTAATAAAGTTTAAAAAAAAAAGTGTAAAATCGCTAATTAAAAAAAAAAAAAAATATTCCCCAATAAATTCATTTTTTTGGAAATAAAAAAAAAAAAAAACCAATAAAAGTACACATATTTAGTATCGCTGCGTCTGTAGCGACCCGCCCTATAAAACTTTCCCACTAGTTAACCCCTTAAGTTAACCCTTAAAAAAAAAGCAAAAAACAAATTCTTTATCATCATACCGCCGATCAAAAAGCCGGATATAAACATGGTACCGCTGAAAACGTCATCTTGTCCCGCAAAAAACGAGCCACATACAGCATCATCAGCGAAAAAATAAAAAAGTTATAGCTCGCAGAATAAAGTTATGCAAAAATTATTTTTTATATAAAATGGTTTTCATTGCATAAAAGCGCCAAAACATAAAAAAAGACATAAATGAGGTATCGCTGTAATCGTAGTTACCTGAAGCATAGAACTGCTTTATCAATTTTACCACACGCGGAACGGTGTAAACGCACCCCCCAAAAGAAATTCATTAAATGCTGGTTTTTGTTCATTCTGCGTCCCAAAAATCGGAATAAAAAGCGATCAAAAAAGTCACGTGCCCGAAAATGGTACCAATAAAAACGTCAACTCATCCTGCAAAAAATAAAACCTCAACATGACTCGGTGGGTCAAAATATGGAAAAATTATAGCTCTCAAAATGTGGTGATGCAAAAACTATTTTTTCAATAAAAAGCGTCTTTTAGCGTGCGACAGCTGCCAAACATAAAAACCCGCAATAAATAGTAAATCAAACCCCCCGTTATCACCCCCTTAGTTAGGAAAAAATAATAAAATGTAAAAAAATGTATTTATTTCCATTTTCCCATTAGGGCTAGTGTTAGGGCTAGAGCTAGGGTTAGGGCTGAGATTAGGGTTAGGGGTGTGTTGGGGTTAGGTTTGGAGTTAGAATTAGTGGGTTTCCACTGTTTTGGCACATCAGGGGCTTTCCAAAAGCTACATGGTGTCCGATCTCAATTCCAGCCAAAAAAGTCAAATGGTGCTGCTTCCCTTCCGAGCTCTGCCATGCGCCCAAATAGTCGTTTACACCCACATATGGGTTATCAGCGTACTTAGGACAAATTGCACAATAACTTTTGGGGTCCTGTTACTTTGGGAAAATAAAAATTGGGGGTGAAAAGATCATTTTTGTGGAAAATATATGATTTTTTTTAATTGTACGGCTGTACATTATAAACTTCTGTGAAGCCCTTGGGGGTTCAAAGTTCTCACCACATATCTAGATAAGTTCCTTGGGGGGTCTAGTTTACAAAATGGGGTCACTTGTGGGGTGTTTCCACTGTTTAGGCACATCAGGGGCTCTCCAAAGGTGACATGGCGTCCGGTCTGAATTCCAGCCAATTTTGCACTGAAAAAGTCAAACGGCGCTCCTTCCCTTCTGAGCTCTACCATGTGCCGAAACAGTGGTTTCCCCCCACATATCAGGCATCAGCGTACTCAGAACAAATTGCACAATAACTTTTGCAGTACAATTTCTCCTGTTACCCTTGGTAAAATAAAAATTGACCTGAATTAATTTTTTTGTGAAAAAAAGTTAAAATGTTCTTTTTTTTTTTTAAACATTCAAAAAATCCCTGTGAAGCACCTAAAGGGTTAATAAACTTCTTGAATGTGGTTTTGAGCGCCTTGAGGGGTGCAGTTTTTAGAATGGTGTCACTTTGGGTATTTTCTATCATATAGACTCCTCAACGTGATTTCAAATGTGATGTGGTCCGTAAAAATAAAATGGTGTTGCAAAAATGAGAAATCGCTGGTCAACTTTTAACCCTTATAACTTCCTAACAAAAAAAAATTCTGGTTCCATAATTGTGCTGATGTAAAGTAAACATGTGGGAAATGTTATTTATTAAGTTTTTTGTGTGCCATATCTCTGTGATTTAAGGGCATAAAAATTCAAAGTTGGAAAATTGTGAAATTTTCGCCAAATTTCTGTTTTTTCACAAATAAATGCAAGTCATATCAATGAAATTTTACAACTATCTTGAAGTACAATATGTCACGAGAAAACATTGTCAGAATCACCAGGATCCATGGAAGCGTTCCAGAGTTATGACCTCATAAAGGGACAGTGGCCAGAATTGTTAAAATTGGCCTGTCATGAACATGCAAACCACCCTTGGAGGTAAAGGGGTTAAATATAGCTACAACCTCAAGATACAGATACAGTTAAATACAATGGTGGAGCTGAATAATCCCTGCTTCACCATTGCAGATTGTTGCATATGCACAGTAGTACACACATGTATAAATAGAATTAGAGCATTGGTGTCTATGTTGAGAATTTACAACAAAATTGAAGTGTGAAGCTAGACAATTTGTAATGGAGATATTATTTCATGTAATACAGGACATCCATAAAACCTGAAGACAAAAATGATAATCAAGGTTTTAAAAGCTCAACCCACGTCAAAAGTGTGCATTTTTTCACATATACTCACAATTTTACAACAGAACTAGTTTTTCACTCTAAGCTCAATTCCAGCCATCAGAAATACTAGTGCCCCAGCAAAACCTGATGAACCTCATCATAAGTTTAAGGGATTTGTCAGAATCCTTTCCAGGGTTGTACACTACTAGGACAAGCCATTCATGAGCAAAATATTTGGCCTAGATGCATATATTCACCTCCCGTAGTATCAGCACTCGTTCCCCCTGGGCTCTCTGTGTTGTGACATCGGTGCCCAGTCAGCGCTGGCGTGACAAATCGAACATGAAGAGAAAGTCTGAGCTGCAGCTTTAGGTCGGACTTCCTCTTCATGTTCGATTTGTCTCAAGGCGGGGACAGTGACGCCAGAGCTAACTGGGCTCCGGCATCATGTTTCACAGCAATAGCAAGGGAGGCCCGGAAAAACTAGTGCCTACACCGAAGGAATGGTGGCAGCATGGGAGGACAGTATACGCTTTATTATTTTATTGGGGCCAAGCGATGGGTATGAGAAGTTATCCAAGTAGTGTACAACTTCTTTAAGTTCTGGAAAACAGGCAGTAGGCTTTGTATGTATGAAACTACATTAACACATTTGTGTGCCATGTCCAAGTGCTCTTCTATTTTTGTCTCCGCAGCACTCAAACCCATGGAGTAGAATGGATATTCACATATCCATTAAAAATGAGGGATCAGAGAGCGAGATCCGCGAGACTCAGTGAATGTCTTATTCTGACCCAATTTGTGGGTCACCTTGGTAATTGAAGCCTTTGGGGACTTCTGTGCCTCTTGGATCTGTTGCTTACATCTCATCAGTGAAAAAAGGAAGATAATAAATTGAAATCAACTAGAGTGACAGCATAAAAAAATAAAACAAATAATCAGTCTATTTCTCTCAGGTAGTAGCAGCCAGGATATGCAAATCTAGCCTTACAAAGACTTTCTAGAGTGTTTTGAGAGGTTAAAATGTAGAAACAAAAGAGATTTAAAACTTAAGTATGCCATTTTAGATCTTCAATTCATTGCAGTTGTCATCTGCATTTTTGCTGGATTACCAGGTGAAGTACTACAAGTCGCTGGGGAGCAAAACTTGGCTCTGTTATCTCCTGGATATCAGGGGAAATCATTGATCTCAGTCATCCTGTTAGAATATTGTTCTGCCTTATTCAGCAATGCCATACTGACTGACATTTCAATTACTAACTATTTTGCACAGAATGCCCGACCATGTTATATGTCCATCAATCTAATAAAATATACAACTGTTGAAGACAAGTTGGCGATATATACTAAGGGCAATTATAAGGCATTTCCCATATTTGTTTTTAGATAGAATTTTTCATTGTATCTTTTATTCACCGGGAAGTCTAACTATTCTTACTTTAGTGAAGAAACCAAAGTATCCAAGGTGTTACAAATAACAGACAGCCACTAAACAGATGCACAGAACAATAATATGTGGGTAATACCAGGAAAGTGATTTATTTCTGTGTAAATCAACACGAGTCAAAAAACGTGTCTAGTTAAGATAAAGGTGTTTTCCAAATTTAACTTCTTTGCAGCTAAGAACTAACCAAACTGATTACAGAAGTACATACAGAATGTGTAATCTTTAATGCTCCATGGTCGGCAGTCTATGGTACACGTGATGAGTTTAATGACGGCATAAACAATCCAAACACAAGAATGAAGATTTTGCTAATTTGGCAAGTAATTGCTGGCATGTTTACATAACCTGTTAATTTTTAACACGTGTTCTAACAAATGAATGTTTTTGATTATGTACTAGTTAAAATGGACATTTACGCAGGATACAACTGTGTTCTCTCAACATCCCATGTAGACACGACACATTTTGGAGGATGGCTCCTTTCCGCAGTCCGAATGTGCACAGTGAATGCCTCTAAATAGTTAATCATTAGTCTATTTTGTAGCTCATCACAATGGGGTCTTAAAGGGAACCTTTGTTGGTGAAATCCGTCTTGTGCTTTTTTAATCCTTATTTTTAGTTTTTAGTTAATGATATGCTCGATTCCTAAGGCGAGGTTCATGTATGTGATGCTCTGATTATACAGTACAGAATAAAAGTTTGGACACACCTTCTCATTCAAAGAGTTTTCTTTATTTTCATGACTATGAAAATTGTAGATTCACTCTGAAGGCATCAAAACTATGAATTAACACATGTGGAATTATATAATTTACAAAATAGTGTGAAACAACTGAAAATACTGTATGTCTTATATTCTAGGTTCTTTAAAGTAGCCACCTTTTGCTTTGATTACTGCTTTGCACACTTGGCATTCTCTTGAGCTTCAAGAGGTAGTCACCGGAATGGTTTTCACTTCACAGGTGTGCCCTGTCAGGTTTAATAAGTGGGATTTCTTGCCTTATAAATTGGGTTGGGACCATTAGTTGTGTTGTGCAGAAGTCTGGTGGATACACAGCTGATAGTTCTACTGAATAGACTGTTAGAAACTGTATTATGGCAAGAAAAAAGCAGCTAAGTAAAGAAAAATGAATGGCCATCATTACTTTAAGAAATGAAGGTCAGTCTGAAAACTTTGAAAGTGTCCCCAAGTGCAGTGGCAAAACCCATCAAGCGCTACAAAGAAACTGGCTCACATGAGGACCGCCCCAGGAAAGGAAGACCAAGAGTCACCTCTGCTGCGGAGGATAAGTTCATCCGAGTCACCAGACTCAGAAATCACAGGTTAACAGCACCTCAGACTAGAGGCCAGGTCAATGCCACACAGAGTTCTAGCAGCAGACATCTCTACAACAACTGTTAAGAGGATACTTTGTGCAGCAGGCCTTCATGGTAAAATAGCTGCTAGGAAACCACTGCTAAGGACAGGCAACAAGCAGAAGAGACTTGTTTGGGCTAAAGAACACAAGGAATGGACATTAGACCAGTGGAAATCTGTGCTTTGGTCTGATGAGTCCAAATTTGAGATCTTTGGTTCCAACCACTGTGTCTTTGTGCGACGCAGAAAAAGTCAACGGATGGACTCTACATGCCTGGTTCCCACCATGAAGCATGGAGGAGGAGGTGTGATGGTGAGGGGGTGCTTTGTTGGTGACACTGTTGGGGATTTATTCAAAATTGAAGTCATACTGAACAAGCATGGCTACCACAGCATCTTGTAGTGGCATGCTATTCCATCCGGTTTGCATTTAGTTGGACCATCATTTATTTTTCAACAGGACAATGACCCCAAACACCTCCAGGCTGTGTAAGGGCTATTTGATCAAGAAGGAGAGTGATGGGGTGCTATGCCAGATGACCTGGCCTCCACAGTCACCAGACCTGAACCCAATCAAGATGGTTTGAGATGAGCTGGACCGCAGAGTGAAGGCAAAAGGGCGAACAAGTGCTAAGCATCTCTGGGAACTCCTTCAAGACAGTTGGAAGACCATTTCTGGTGACTACCTCTTGAAGCTCATGAAGAGAATGCCAAGAGTGTGCAAAGCGGTAATCAAAGCAAAAGGTGGCTACTTTGAAGAACCTAGAATATAAGACATATTTTCAGTTGTTTCACACTTTTTTGTTAATTGTATAATTTCACATGTGTTAATTCATAGTTTTGATGCCTTCAGAGTGAATCTACAATTTTCATAGTCATGAAAATAAAGAAAACTCTTTGAATGAGAAGGTGTGTCCAAACTTTTGGTCTGTACTGTATATTCATAATGCAGACTGTTGACAGGTCACTTGCTCCCTCAGTGACCTGTCCCCTATTTTGCATCATCAATATACTAATGTGTGCATTTGAAAAAAAAAAAAAAAAACACGTGACTTCATCAAAATGGCGGCGTCTGCGCTGTTGAAAAGAAACAAAAATCACCATCAAAATGGCCCCGTTGGCTGCGCCTGAGCATTAGCATCAATTGCGTTCCGAAAGATGCTACTGCGCAAGTGCCTCTGCCAGCTCCTAATTCCTGCAGACAAAATGAAACTACATCAAAATGGCACTGTGGGCTGCACCTACGCATTAGCATCTATCGCATACAGATAGCTGCTACTGTGCAAGCACCTCCGCATGCCCCTTGTTGCTGCAGCCAGAAAAAATTACACAACAAAATGACGCTGTAGGCAGCGAATGCGCAGTAGCATCTATTGGTACACGATAGATGCTAATGTGCAGGTGCAGCCCACGACGCCATTTTGATGTAGTGTAATTTCATTTGGTCTGCAGCAATTAGGAGGCGGCAGAGGCACTTACACAGTAGCATCTATCAGAATGCTATATATGCTAATGCTCAGGTACAGCCGATGGCGCCATTTTGATGGTGAATTGTTTCTTTTTAACAAAAAGCTTCAAACAGGGCCATATCATACAAAACATATAAGACAATAATAACAGAGTGAAACCACAAGGTACAGGAAAAAATGTGGGATTATAGGAGTGGAGGGCAGTGAATATTCATTTTCCATTATCGCATAGCCAGAGACGTCTTCCTGCAGCAGCTAGGCGTTCATGTGGGTTTTCTATTAAAGAAAATGAATATTCAATGCTCCCCACTCCCATAGCCCAGAGCGTGGGGAGCAGTGAATATTCCTGCGGCTGACCTCAGCGTGTGGGGGCGTACGGCAGCGAAATCATTCATTGGCTTACAAGCTGAAATCAGCTGCCGGTAACAGAACAGGAAGCTGCATGGGAAAAGAAGTTGAGTAGAATCATTTATTTTATGTGTGCAACATTATGGGAGACCATGTATATTTGGATGGGGTGCCATTTATACCTTGATTGGGGGGGGGGGGGCATATATACCTGCATGGGGGGGATATTAGATATACCTACCTGGATTGGGGGGGATATTAGTACAGAATTGGGGGACATTACTCCCATAAAAAAGTGTCAGAAGCAGATCCCCCTCCCCATAACAATGGGTCATGACCACATTTTTTTGCTTCAATTTGTTTTTCTATTTTCCTCCTCTAAAACCTAAGTGCGTCCGATGAGTCTTATAGTCAGAAAAATACGTTATATAATATGGTCTTTAAGCACAGACTCTCAGCGTGAATTTGAGAGTATTCACATCTAAACAGTGGGTTGCATGGGCTTTGTCCATATTAATCCATCATAAATTAAGCAGGTAAAAGATCTGGAACTAATTCCAGGGGTGGCATTTGCATTTGGAAGGTGTTTCTTTGAACCCACAATATGTGGTCAAAGAAGCTCACTGGAAGTCAAACAGACCATTATTAGGCTGAAAAAAGACAGAAGAAATGTTAGAAGTGGCTAAATTTACAGTTTGGTACATTTTGATTAAAAAAAGGCATTGGCGAGTTTGGTAACTCAAAAAGGCCAATGGTGGATGTATTCATATACAATGCATCACCACAATATGGCTAAATCAATACATGAAATCCAATATTGCTTATAAGGTATTTAGCGTTTTTTGATCAAAGAGCACAAAAGCCATCCAGTCATGTCAAAATGACCTTTTAATATCAACAGTCCCTAGCCACTAAATATTTTACCTCTCTACCGCTATGTGTGCCTAAACAGCCTCATATGAGTGGTGAGTGAAAAGGAAACCAGGCATAGATTGCAGTTAAAACCTTAAGTGGGGAATGCTTGTGGATAATGGTGCAGGGCCATGGAGGGGGCCACATCCCCCAAAATGTACTACACAAAAAAATAAAAAAAATAGGAGAAAAGAGAAAACTTCATGAGAGCAAATACAGAGGATTGACCTTAAGTTGCAAACCATTAAATCAGCCTTAAAAAAAAACAAAAAGTTTAGATTAGACTTTGCAAAAAAAAAGAATTAGATTTACCAGTAATTAGGTTTCTAATAACCCACCATGACAGCACACAGCAGGATATCATCTCATCCTAAAAGGGACAGGAAACACTAAAGAGGTCAAATAACCTCTCACACCTCCATTCCCCAGTGCTATTATAAAGGACCACAATAGTAAGAATGCTTTAAATCATATTTAATATTACTGGATCCAATAAATGAGCAAGGGGAGGCAATTACCCATGCTGTCGTGGTGGGTCATTACAAACCAAATTACTAGTAAGTATAATTCTATTTTCTCTAATCCCCCGACAGCACACAGGAGGAATACCAAAGACTAATGTCTAGAGGATTTCAAGTCAAGCCTCTGTAATGCTTGACAAAGGTGTGTACAGACGACCAGGTAGCGGCTCTGCATATCTGTTCGATGGAGGCACTGGCTTTTTCAGCCCATGAGACTGCTACTGCACTGGAGGAATGAGCCGTGAACGTCTGTGGAGGTGTGAGATTCTAAACTTCGTAAGCCTCAACGATTGCTCTTTTTATCCAATTGGCCACTGTTGTCTTGGATGCTTTCTTTCCCCTATTCTGACCATAGGCTTGAATGAACAGGTTATCATGTCTATGTCACGATCCATTTTTGAATTTGTGGCAGATTTTGCTTTGCATATTAAACCTTTTTTCCTTTCAGGCCATCAGGGGTTAATATCAGTTTTTTCCCCCCAGTGGACACTAGTGTAATTGCATGGCTGGTCTGTTTGCTATGCAGGTGGTGACTACTCCCCCTTCCTTTAAAATGTCACCAGGTGCTGCAGCTCACTGTTGGTGATACACTTCCTTTAGGATACCAACTGTGCTCAAGACAGGAGCTGACTGAGAGCAGTGGTGCTTCTGCTGAATGCTGATCTGGTACCTTACTCTGCTGCTTGGTGCATTTCAGCAGAGAAAGCTTTGTTTTGTTTTTTAGTTGATTTAACCCGAGGTGTCTGTCTTATCTTTCTTTTTGTTTTATTGGTGCAGTTCACTTTTTTCCCTGTCTCACCTCCTGGGGAGGGGGTTGGGGGGTTTAGCTCAGGGCTAAACAGGAGATAAGGACAGGTTAGTGACTTGGGCCTCACTACCATCAAGTGTACCCCCAAGTTAAGGAAAGTCAGGGCACCCCCTTAGCCTGAGGGGCATTTCAGAGGCCCAGGTTCCTCGTCCCCTGTTTTCCCACTACTGCCTCGTGACATTATCACCAACCGTGCCATTTTGTCTGGGGAGCCATGGCCCAAATGCAGGCCTTTGCCCAACTGCTTCACACGCTCACTGATGAGCTTAGGGTGCTGCATGGTGAGGTGGTGCAGCAGCTGCAACAGTTGGTGGGGTTTGGAGCCTTGGCTCAGGTACAGGCTCAACCAGAACCCAAGATATCTCTCCCTGACAGGTTTTCTGGAGGGAGAGATAAATTTTTGGTTTTTAAGGAGGGCCTGCAAGTTATACTTCAGGCTCCATCCTCGTTCATCAAGGAGTGAGGAACAATGGGTGGGAATCATTATGTCCCTTCATAAGGGTGATCCCCAATCCTGGGCCTTCTTCCTGCCGGTCAATTCACCATCTCTACGATCAGTGGACGAGGTTTTTGCGGCATTGGCGCTGGTGTACGGAGATCCTGACGGTGTCTCCCTGGTGGAAATCTGACTCCGTAAGATCAAGCAGGGGGGCCGGCCTGCTGAGTACTGCTCAGAGATTAGGAGGTGGGCCACTGACACACAGTAGAATGACTGTGTCATTAGAAGTCATTTTGTGCAGGATCTGTCCCCAAAGTTGCAGGATACTCTTCTGCAATACGCCACCCCCAGGTCATTGGAGGCCGCCATGTCCCTTGCCATCCGGGTGGATAGACACCTCAGGGAGAGGCATACACCAAATGTGTCTCCTGTAGTCCTTGCTAGGGAGGACACACCAGTGCTGACGGAAGAACCCATGCAGGTGGGAGGAGCTAGTTCCCAAACGGTGTCGCCTGCGGTTTGTCGTGTTGTGGGGGGGCATGTTTTTACTGTGGGCAGAAGTCATTTTATCAGGGTCTACCCAGCTCGCGCCAAAACATCTGTACCACCTAAGGGGGTGTGCAGACGCTGCGGAATCCGCTGCGGATTAATCCGCACGGATTTTGCAAAAACCGCAGATAAACCGCAGGTCAAAAGACCTGCGGATTATCTGCGGTTTTGCCAGCGGTTTGGTCCTTCGGATTCACCATCTCCACAACGGTGGAGATAGGAACCCGCTGCGGATTCCGCAGAAAGAATTGACATGTCAATTCTTTCTGCGGTTTCAAAACCGCAACAAATCCGCGCAGATTTTTCCGCAACGTCAACACAGCGGGTTTTTTTTACCATTCATTTGAATGGTACTGTACACCGCAGTTAAAACTGCTGCGGGTCCGCAGCGGCCAAAACCGCTGCGGAACCGCAGCGGAATCCGCAGCTTGTGCACATACCCTAAGAGGCCACGTCCCCCTGGTCATGTGGAGGGAGGCAACCAGGGAGTGTATATTTCCTCCATTTTTCCCCCTCAGTGTACCTTGTCAGCAGAAGTGATGATTGGCGAGGTAACTGAGGGTATACCGGTATTTGTGGACAGTGGAGGAGTCAATCTGGTGGATGCTCACTTTGTTCAGACCCATGGCCTGAGGTGGACACTAGCAAAACCCCTAAGCTTCCAGGCCATTGACTCTGTCCCACTGAGCCAGGGGAGGCTGACCCAAGATGTAGATAATAAACATCTGCGTATATGGACTCATCATGACGAGTCCCTATCATGCTACGTCTTGGGGGGGAATACCATCACCTATTGTTTTAGGCCTCCCTTGGTTGAAAAGACACAACTGGGTCATAGATTGGCAGTCTAGGAAAGTAGTCAGCTGGGATCAGTTGTGTGAGGGCTGCTGCACAGGGGCTACTGTCTCTGCTGTCATTCTACAACCATCCCCTTCTTCTCCAGTGGGGGCAGCAGAGGTGCTGCCAGGGAGTAGGGGCAAGTCTCTACCCTCCCAACATGCTAACCCTGAGTGTCGGAGTCCTTTTAGGAGGAGGGGTCAGAGGAGGGTGGTGTTTCCTTCTGAGCATTGTGGGGGTGAGTGTGGCGACACAGGGGGACGCCTCTGTTGTCAGCTCTGTAAAAAGTTCACCATCTTGTGGCAAACGTGTGCGTGGCAATAAACGTTCAGGTCCGGACCTGCATGTGAATGAGTACGTATGGGTGTCCACCAAAAACATCCGGTGGAAGTGTGCTGCTGGGGTCTGGAGTTCTCAGGTGATCGGGCCGTATCGGGTGTTGGCCATTCTCGGCCCAGGTACTTACCAGCTAGAGTTACCCCTAGTAATGCCCGTATACAACTCATTCCCCAGGTCGGCACTCTGGAGATTTGTGTCACCTCCAGAGCATACTTTATTGTCACTTTCATCAGTCCGCATTTGCCATAAACCTGAGTCAGGTGACTGCCGGGGTCAACTCTGGTGGATCGAGGCGTCTGCACAGTAGGTTGTTTACTGGTGAGGTGTGGTGTTGAGGGTCCAGAGGCCCCTCATTGTAAAGGGGGTGCTATCACGACCCATTTTTGGATCTGTGGCAGATTTTGCTTTGCATATTAAACCTTTCTTCCTTTCAGGCAATCAGGGGTTAATATCAGTTTTTCCCCCCAGTGGCCACTAGTGTAATTGCATGGCTGGTCTATTTGCTATGCAGGTGGTGACTACTCCCCCTTCTTTTTAAAGGTCACCAAGTGATGCAGCTAACTGTTGGTGATACACTTCCTTTAGGATACCAACCGTGGTCAAGACATGAGCTGGCTGACAGCAGTGGTGCTTCTGCTGAATGCTGATCTGGTGCCTTACTCTGCTGCTTGGTGCATTGCAGCAGAGAAAGCCAAGTTTTGTTTTTTACTTCATTTAACCCCAAAGTGTCTGTCTTATCTTTCTTTTTGTTTTATTGGTGCAGTTCACTTTTTCCCTGTCTCACCTCCTGGGGAGGGGGTTGGGGGTTTAGCTCAGGGCTAAACAGGAGATAGGGACAGGTCGGTGACTTGGGCCTCACTACCATCAAAGGTGCCCCCAAGTTAAGGAAAGTCAGGGCACCCCCTCAGCCTGAGGGGCAGTTCAGGGGCCCAGGTTCCTCATCCCGTTTTCCCACTACTGCCACGTGACACTCTACTCCACTCCATGGTTACATGGAGATAATGTAGTACCACTCTCCTTATATCAAGAGAATGTAACTACTCTTTTCTATTCTTTGGGAGTTGCGGCGACTGCAACAAAATCCCAACACATTGCGTTCAGCGCAGGTTGCAGCACCATCAAAACGACGCATGCGAAGGCATCCGCATACATCGGCATGGCCTGCGAACCCAATGCTAAAGATAGGGTATGCAGGCCGCATGCCAACGTAGGTGGAGCTGAACGGAGGAGGCACTGTAGTGGGCGGAGCTTCACGGAGGAAGTCCGCATCCCTCCGCAGCTCCTTCATACACTAGTGTGAAACTAGCCTTAATCCTTTAAGGATGATATTTAGGTCCCAGGTGGGGATCAGATTGACCGGTTTGGGACAAAGCCGGATGAATGCTATTATGAACCTTTCAACAGTTTAAATGATGTCTAGGAAGGGTCTGGTCATATTATTAACAACGTAGCCACCTTTACTTTAAGGGTACTGGGTCTGAGTTCTTTTTCCAAGCCTTCTTGTAGGAAATCCAGGATCTGGGCAATTTTGGGCTGTCGGGGAACCGGCCCACACCATGAAACAAACGTCTTACAGGTCGTGTGGTATATGGTGCTTGTTACTGGCTTCCTTTTTGTAGGTTGTTAAATGACTCTCAGAGAGAAGCATGGCTTTTAGAACTGAGAATTCAGAAGCCAGGCTGCTAGATATAAGCTCTCTATGTCTGGATGGCAAATTGGCCCATGATGCAGGAGATCTCTAACTGGTGGAAGGATAAGAGGACCATCTACACACAGGCTGGTTATGGTGCCATACCAGCTTCTTTTTGGCCACGGATGCAACCAGAATGACACTGGTCTGCTCAAAACTTATTTTCTGCAGAGTCTTTGGTAAGACCAGGATTGTAGGAAAGGCGTAACCCAGATTGAACCGCCATTGGTGAGCGAAGGCATCTATGCCTAGACACTTGTCTGGGTTCAGTGAAAAATAGCTGGTCACCTTTGCATTCTGGAGTCCCACGAATAGATCGACCTCTAAATAACCCCATTTCTTTGTCAACATCTGGAACACCCCTGGATTCAGACTAAAATTTCCTGAGTGGATAGCTGTTCTGCTTAGGAAGTCGACTCATTTGGTGGCTGGTCCCCTTATATAGAGGGCTGACAGAGAGAAGATTCTCTTCGGCCAAAGAAAATATTCTCACCTTTTAGGTCTTCATGCTTTGAGCTTCCTTGGCTAATAATGTGTGTGACCATGGTCACATTGTCAGAACAAATCTTTACGTGGGTACATCTGACCACTGACTTTGCTGCCTTGAGGATCTCTTCCACCGCCTTGAATTCTCTGAAATTCGAGGACTGTCTGCTGATTTCAGCTGATCAGTGACCCTGGAAGGATGTCTGGGAAACTATGACACCACATCCTCTCTTGCTGGCTTCCACTTCTATTGTTACCAGAGGGATCTGGATCCAAAGAACTTCTCTGTTCAGTTTCCTCGGGTTGTTCTACCAAGACAACGACATCGCTATTTGGACAACTTCTTGTTCAGTGATATGGAGAATCCATCCCACTCTGCCAGAACATAAGTCTGAAGGTCCCTGGCATGCGCTGGGCCCAAGCTACTCACTGGATGCAGGATGTCGTAGAGCCGAGGACTGACATGGCAAATCTTATAGACACAGACCTTCTGCTCCGTGGGATGTTTACCTTTGCTCTAAGTTGGATCTGCTTTTGTTTGGCCAAAAAGATGTCTGCTCCTAAGAATCTAGGAAAACTAAGAGTCTTTCTTGCGCAAGGGATCAAATCTGACTTCTGTTGATTTATCAGCAACCCCAGTGATGTCAGAATGTGAATAGCCATCTGAATGTGCTGTTGCAATGACAGTACAGACTGTGCCACAAGCAGGAAGTCATCGAGATATGGCTGGCATAATGCAGATCTGTCGACTTCTGATATGAGCCACGACCTCTGCCATAATTTTTGTGACTATTCGGGGTGCCGAAGATATTCCGAATAGGAGCATGTTGAACTGATAAGTTATCCCGTTCCCCTTGGGCAATCCTGAATCTCAGGAACTTCCAGTGGTCGCGATGAATTGGGACATGATAGTACGTGTCCTGCAGATCGATTGTTGCCATGGCAAAGTTCTTCCCTATCAGTGAAACTTCTGATTTGATGGACTCCATCTTGAACCTTCTATATCTGGTATATTGGTTTAGTGTCTTGAAGTTTTACTTACTGCAGGTTTACCAAAATTAATGTTTAAACTGTATTTTGTGATCAAATCATGCACATGTGGTTTGTTTGGCTATTTTCTTGCTGAAGGGGGCAAGTCTACCTTTCAAGTGGTGTATCATTTTTGTGTGAGGGTGCAGTATGAACGGGGATACAAAGTAATCACCGAAAAACAGTGTTTAGAAATAATAGAATAGATCCTGTAGGATCCGCTCAGCTTTTTTTATTAAAGGTAACATGTTACCCCCCAGGGCATTTTTAACTAAAAGTGCCACCTTCAGCAGCACTAAGGCTGCATTCTGTGAATGTGGCTTTTCAGTATCTGACCCCCATTAATGCCAAAATATAGACTTTTATAAATAGGTCCTCATACCTGCATTCCGTCAGAGGTATGGAATGTCCCTCTGTTTAAGCCGCCTCCCAGCTGTCCATCAACCCCTCTCTATAGCGTCCCTGCACCGCCTATCTCCTGTGTTGTTGCTGTTACATGGTGTCGGGCGCCTGCGCTGTGACAACAGTTCTCGGGCATGCGCAGTGCGCGCTGCCCGGGAACTGCCATCAGGCTATCGCACCTACGTGTTGCAGAGGCCCCAGCCACGCAGTGTGAATACTTCATAACACACTGCGGGGCAGGATCTGGGGACTCAGAAACACACAGGCGCGATAACCTGATGGCAGTTCCCGAGCAGCAGTCCCGAAATGATCTATCTTGCAATAGTGGGTTTGGAAGCTTTTTTCCTTCCATATTTGCCCCCATATCAAACAAACAGATTAGAATCCTGCCTCCAACTCTGAGTGACCTCTAAGTAAAAGATGACTGTCTGTCTAACATCCAGCGCATGAAAGACTCTTTCTTTGTTGGATTTTCACAAAAAGAGGGTAAGATTATCTCTTGGTTTATATTCTAGACAGACTCTACTTTTGGTAAAAAGACAGGATCTAATTTAAGGACTATTCGATCGTCCAAAATCTGGAGATACGGATCCCGGGTGGACAACTAAGAATGGGTCTTTACAAAGAGAACTAAGGACTAGGTTTAACCTTTAGCGACCAATGACAAATCTATCCGTTATTGGATGCCTCCTCCAGCTTGGAGCAGGCTCCGGCGATGAGCCTGCACCTTTACCGCCACCTGTCAGCTGTTTTGAACAGCTGACATGTGTCACAAACAGTCACGGGAGGAATCGTGACCCTCTCGCGGCTGTTAACCCATTAATGCTGACAGCGGCATTTAACATGCATTTCTGGCCATAGCGCCAGAAATCCGACGATTGGTAACCCCTGTCACATGATCGCGGGTCACCGATGGGTTGGCATAACAACCAGAGGTCTCCTGGAGACTTCTATGTTTGTCATTGCTAGATTGCTATGAGTGCCACCCGGATATTGCGCTCATAGCAAGTCAGCAATTCTACTTGCAGGCAATCTGATCATCATGTAGCAGTGGGGATCGAGTTATGGCAGCTTCTAGTCTCCCATGAAGCATGCCAAAAGTGAAAAAGGAATTAGACCTACTGATAATTCGGTTTCTAATAACCTACCACGACAGCACACAGGAGCAGGACGTCATCTCATCCTAATAGAGACAAAAAACACGAAAGAGGTCAAATAGCTCCTCCCACCTCCATTCCCCAGTGTTATTGTAAAAGACCACAATGGTATGAATGCTTACCAATATTTATTACTAGATCCAATAACTGAATAGTGGGTAGGGAATTAACCATGCTGTAGTGGTAGGTTATTAGAAACTGAATTACCAGTAAGTCTAATTCCATTTTCTCTAATAACCCCCCACAACAGCACACAGGAGGAATACCAAAGACTAATGCTCTCAGGGAGGGACAACCACCTAGAGAATCTTTTTCCCCAAACGATAGATCTTTGACGGCTGATAAATCAAGACTATAATGTTTAATAAAGGTATGGACAGATGACCACGCAGCAGCTCAGCATGTCTGCTCGATGGAGGCGCTGGCTTTTTCTGCCCATGAAACCGCTATTGCTCTGGTGGAGTGAGCTGTGAACCTTTCTGGAGACAAGAGATCATGGGTCTGATAAGCTTGAACAATCGCCCCCTTTATCCAATTTGCAACTGTAGCTATGGACACACCTTTTTCCCTTTATTCTGGCCATAGGGTTGAACAAAAAGGTTCTTATCCTTTCTCCATTCCTTGGTTATGCAGAGATAATGTAAGACCATTCTCCTTACATCCAGCAAGTGGAAGTCTTCTTCTTTCTTGTTTTTGGGGTTTTGGCAAAAAGAAGGTATTACAATATCCTGGCTTCTGTGGAATTCTGAAACTACCTTTGGTAAGAAGGAGGGATCTACACGAAACACCAAAACACCAGCCGGTCTTCCAATATTTTCAGTTATTGCTTTTCTATTGAGAGAGCCTGTAGCTGCCCCATGCTCCTGGCCGTTGTGCTGGCCACCAGGAATGCCATCTTCCAGGATAACTTGTCCAAGCGTTAATCTCTTCAGGACGACGTTGAGGTCCCAAGGGGGCATCAAACTGCTCTCGGACGAAGTAGTGTAGCTGCTGTCATGAACCTTTTTATCCATCTGTGTTCTAAAAAGGCCTGGTAAAAGTAAGAGCTCAATGGCGCCACCTGTACTTTAAGGGTACTGGGTCCAAGTCCCTTCTCCAATCCATCCTGTAGAAAATCCAGAATTTGGGCGATATTTGGCTGTTGGGGGATCTGGCCGTTCTGGTGCATACCATGATGTCAACGTCTTCCAGGTCTTCTGGTATATTGCATTGGTTACAGGCTTCCTACTCTCCTGAAGCATGTAGATGACTGTCAGAGACCTCTGACCTTCAGGATCGAGAAATCAGAAGCCAAGTTGCCAGATGAAAGTTCTCTATGTCCAGGTAATAGACTGGCCCTTGGTGTAGGAGGTCCCTGATTGGCGGGAGGACTAGCGGACCATCTACCTTTAGGCTGGATATGGTGCCATACTAGCTTCTCTTTGGCCAGAGGGGTGCTACTAGAATGACCCTGGTGTGCTTGCCTCTTATTTTCTGAAGAGTTTTTGGCAATAGAGGGATCAAAGAAAAGGTGTAAGCCAGCTTGAACTGCCATTGGTGAGCCAAGGCATCTATGCCTAGACATCTTCTGTCTGGGTTTACAGAAAAACAGTGGGTCACCTTTGCATTTTGGTTGTCTGTGAATAGGTAGACCTATGGATAACCCCATCTCTTGGTCTATAACTGAAACACTTCTGGGTTCAGACTCCATTCCCCCGTGTGAACATCTTTCCTGCTCAGGAAGTCTTCTACTTTGTTGTCTGATCCTTTCACGTGAAAGGCTGACACAGAAGATATCTTTCGGCCCAGGAGAATATTCTTGCTGAGATGGCTTTCAGCTCTGTTTTTTTAACTTCCCTGGTGTCGGAGGTGTGAGATTGTGGTCATATTGTCTGAGTAGACTCTTATATGGGTACCCTGGATTATCGAAATGGCTGCTCCTAGGGTCTCCTCCACTGCCTTCAATTCCCTGAAGTTAAAGGATTTTTTGCTGACTTCAATCGACCAAAGACCTTGGAAGGATATCTAGGAGACCATGGCTCCCCATCCCCTCTTGCTGGCATTCACCTCTATGGTGACTAACTGAGTTTGGACCCAAGGTACTCCTTTGTTCAGTCTTCTCGAACTGACCCACCAAGTTAGCGAGGCTCGTATCTAGGTTGGTATTAATACCTTCTTGTCCAGTGATTTGGGAGAGCCATCCCATTCTGCTAGTATAAAACTCTGCAGGTCTCTGGTGTGTGCCTGAGCCCAGGCTACCGACTAGATACAAGATGTCATGGAACCGAGGACAGACATGGCATATCTCATGGACACTAATTTTCTACTTCATATGATGTTTATCCTTGCTCTCAGCTGAATCTGCTTTTCTCTGGGCAGAAAGGAAGTTGAAGCCTGAGAATCTAGAAGAACTCCTAAGAAGGTCTTCCTTTTAAGGCTAGGTTCACATTGCGTTAGGGCATCCGTTAAATAGATGCGCTAACGCTGATGTCATTTTTGACATCTTTAGTGGTCTAGCGTTAACAGTATGTGTTAACGCTAGGTAGCGCTCAGGTACCATGCATACAGTTGAGGCCAAAAGTATTGACACCCCTGCAATTCTGTCAGATAATACTCAGTTTCTTCCTGAAAATGATTGCAAACACAAATTCTTTGGTATTATTATCTTCACTTAATTTGTCTTAAATGAAAAAACACTAAAGAGAATGAAGCAAAAAGCAAAACATTGATCATTTCACACAAAACTCCAAAAATGGGCCAGACAAGTGTATTGGCACCCTCAGCCTAATACTCGGTTGCACAACCTTTAGCCAAAATAACTGCGACCAACCGCTTCCGGTAACCATCAATGAGTTTCTTACAATGCTCTGCTGGAATTTTAGACCATTCTTCTTTGGCAAACTGTTCCAGGTCCCTGATATTTGAAGGGTGCCTTATCCAAACTGCCATTTTTAGATCTCTTCACAGGTGTTCTATGGGATTCAGGTCTGGACTCATTGCTGGCCACCTTTGAATTCTCCAGTGCTTTCTCTCAATTTCTCTCATTTTCTAGTGCTTTTTGAAGTGTGTTTTGGGTCATTGTCCTGCTGGAAGACCCATGACCTCTGAGGGAGACCCAGCTTTCTCACACTGGGCCCTACATTATGCTGCAAAATTTGTTGGTAGTCTTCAGACTTCATATTGCCATGCACACGGTCAAGCAGTCCAGTGCCAGAGGCAGCAAAGCAACCCCAAAACATCAGGGAACCTCTGCCATGTTTGACTGTAGGGATCGTGTTCTTTTCTTTGAATGCCTCTTTTTTTCCTCCTGCAAACTCTATGTTGATGCCTTTGCCCTAAAAGCTCTACAGTCATGGCCAAAAGTTTTGAGAATGACACAAATATTATATTTTCACATGATCTGCTGCCCTCTGGTTTTTATGCGTGTTTGTCAGATGTTTTTATCACATACTCATAATATGATTGCAATTATATTTCTGTAACAAAAGGTTATATTGACAGTTACAATGAGTTAATGCAGCAAGTCAATATTTGCAGTGTTGACCCTTCTTCTTCAGGACCTCAGCAATTCTCCCTGGCATGCTCTCAATCAACTTCTGGATCAAATCCTGACTGATAGCAGTCCATTCTTGCAAAATCAATGCTTTAATTTTGTCTGAATTTGAAGGTTTTTGTTTGTCCACCCGTCTCTTGATGATTGGCCACAAGTTCTCAATGGGATTAAGATCTGGGGAGTTTCCAGGCCATGGTCCCAAAATCTCTATGTTTTGTTCCCTGAGCCATTTAGTTATCACCTTTGCTTTATGGCAAGGTGCTCCATCATGTTGAAAAAGGCATTGTTGATCGCCAAACTGCTCTTGGACGGTTGGGAGAAGTTGCTCTTGGAGGACATTCTGGTACCATTCTTTATTCATGG
Organism: Dendrobates tinctorius; assembly: GCF_039654945.1. Taxonomy (NCBI): domain Eukaryota; kingdom Metazoa; phylum Chordata; class Amphibia; order Anura; family Dendrobatidae; genus Dendrobates; species Dendrobates tinctorius. Next base: position 59,650,328 of record NW_027361829.1, read on the forward strand.
CTGTGTTTTTAGGCAAGACAGAGAGAGCCCATTCCCTTGGCTGAGAAGCAACCCCACACATGAATGGTTTCAGGATGCTTGACAGTTGGCATGAGACAAGACTGGTTGGTGGTAGCACTCACCTGGTCTTCTCCGAATAAGCCGTTTTCCAGATGTCCCAAACAATCGAAAAGGGGATTCATCAGAGAAAATGACTTTACCCCAGTCCTCAGCAGTCCACTCCCTGTACCTCTTGCAGAATATCAGTCTGTCCATGATGTTTTTTCTGGAGAGAAGTGGCTTCTTTGCTGCCCTCCTAGAGACCAGGCCTTGCTCCGAGAGTCTCTGCCTCACAGTGCGTGCAGATGCACTCACACCTGCCTGCTGCCATTCCTGAGAAAGCTCTGCACTGCTGGTAGCCCGGTCCGCAGCTGAAACACTTTTAAGAGACGGTCCTGGCACTTGCTGGTCTTTCTTGGGTGCCCTGGAGCCTTTTTGGCAACAAGGGAACCTCTCTCCTTGAAGTTCTTGATGATGCGATAGATTGTTGACTGAGGTGCAATCTTTCTAGCTGCGATACTCTTCCCTGTTAGGCCATTTTTGTGCAGTGCAATGATGACTGCATGTGTTTCTTTAGAGATAACCATGGTTAACAGAAGAGAAACAATGATGCCAAGCACCAGCCTCCTTTTAAAGTGTCCATTGTTGTCATTCTTACTTAATCATGACAGATTGCTCCATTAACACAGGTGTGGGTGTTGATGAGGACAGGGCTGGAGATCAATCACTGAAACGATGTTAGCTGGTCCTTTTAAGGCAGGGCTGCAATGATTTTGAAATGTGTTTTGGGGGATAAAGTTAATTTTCTAGGCAAATATTGACTTTGCAAGTAATTGCTGTTAAGCTGATCACTCTTTATAACATTCTGGAGTATATGCAAATTGCCATTAGAAAAAATGAAGCAGTAGACTTTGTAAAAATTAATATTTGTGTCATTCTCAAAACTTTTGGCCATGACTGTACTTTTGTCTCATCTGACCAGAGAACATTCTTCCAAAACGTTTTAGGCTTTTTCAGGTAAATTTTGGCAAACTCCAGCCTGGCTTTTTTATGTCTCGAGGTAAGAAGTGGGGTCTTCCTGGGTCTCCTACCATACAGTCCCTTTTCATTCAGACGCCGACGGATAGAACGGGTTGACACTGTTGTACCCTCGGACTGCAGGGCAGCTTGAACTTGTTTGGATGTTAGTCGAGGTTCTTTATCCAACATCCGCACAATCTTGCGTTGAAATCTCTTGTCAATTTTTCTTTTCCTTCCAAATCTAGGGAGGTTAGCCACAGTGCCATGGGCTTTAAACTTCTTGATGACACTGCGCACGGTAGACAAAGGAACATTCAGGTCTTTGGAGATGGACTTGTAGCCTTGAGATTGCTCATGCTTCCTCACAATTTGGTTTCTCAAGTCCTCAGACAGTTCTTTGGTCTTCTTTCTTTTCTCCATGCTCAATGTGGTACACACAAGGACACAGGTCAGAGGTTGAGTCAACTTTAATTCATGTCAAATGGCTGCAAGTGTGATTTAGTTATTGCCAACACCTGTTAGGTGCCACAGGTAAGTTACAGGTGCTGTTAATTACACAAATTAGAGAAGCATCACATGATTTTTCTAACAGTGCCAATACTTTTGTCCACCCTCTTTTTTATGTTTGGTGTGGAATTATATCCAATTTGGCTTTAGGACAATTCTTTTTGTGTTTTTTCATTTAAGACAAATTAAATGAAGATAATAATACCAAAGAATTTGTGTTTGCAATCATTTTCAGGAAGAAACTGAGTATTATCTGGCAGAATTGCAGGGGTGTCAATACTTTTGGCCACAACTGTACCTAGCGTTAGCCATACAGTTCTATGCACAGCAGACGGGTCCGTTCGCTGTGCGTTACTAGGGTGCAAGCAGCGTTCTAGGGTGCATCATGAATTAACGCATACTTTCTAACGCATGCCAATTTTGGCATGTGTTAGTATCATTGCAGGCAATGGGTGCGTCAACGGATCCGTTACATAGCGTTAGTGCCACTAGTTAACAGATCCATTACAGCATTGCCCCCTACCCCTGTGTGAACCCAGCCTAAAATTTGTGAGATCTGATTTTTACTGATTTATCAACCACCCCAGAGACGCTAGTATCTGTGAAGTCTTCTGTATGTGTTCTTCTAAAACCTGAGCTGACGGTGCTATCAGCAGAAAGTCAATGAGATATGGGACAATAGAAATCTGCTGACTTCTGATATGGGCCATGGCTTCTGACATAATCATTGGGAAAATGTGAGGCACTAATGATAGTCCAAATGGGAGCACATGAAACTGGTAATGAACCACTCGTTTCCCCTGGGCCACAGCAAATCTCAGGAACTTCCGATGAATCAGGACATGATAAAAAGCATCCTGTAAATAGATTGTTGCCATGCTGAAGCTCTTTCCTATTAGGGGAACTATTAATTTCAGGGACTCCATCATAATAATAATAATCATCTTTATTTTTATATAGCGCTAACATATTCCGCAGCGCAGTTTGCACACATTTTCATCACTGTCCCCGATGGGGCTCACAACCTAGATCTTGAACCTTTTGTAACAGATGAACTGGTTTAGAGGCCAAAAATGTATTATGATCCTGGGGGATCCATTTTTTTTTGTTTTTTTATCAAGAAGAGTCTGGAGTAATGTCCTGTTCCTCTCTCTCTCAGGGACCAGAGAGCTTGCCCCTTAGGCTAGCAACTTTATTAGGCCTAATTCCAGTGAGGACTGGAGCGACTGTGTAGATAGTCGAGTAATTCTTACTCTCTGAGGAGGGTAGGAGGTGAATTCTATTCTCACCCCCTCCTGAATGGATTTTAGGACCCATGGGTTGGAGGATATGTCCCACTACTTTGGTAGAAAGTGAGAAATGCGACCCCCCCCCCCACATTTCTCTGAGCGTCATGGTTTATTTCTACGCTGATCCTAGAAGAGAAAGATTTCTGCACCGGCCCCCTTTTGCATAGCTCCATCTTTCTGTTTTCCCCTTGCCTCTGTATTGGGGAGATTGCTCCTGTGGGGGACGAAAGGTCCTCTTTTTGGCTTTTTTTTTTTTTTTTTTATATTCCTTGGTTCTGGGAGCGACTTAATTTTGTCCGAGACTTTCTCTAGCAGCTAATCTAATGCAGGCCCGAACATATATTTGCCTTTAAAGGGGATGGAACATAGCTTAATTTTTGATGCCACGTCCCCATTCCACGGTTTTAATCATAGGGCTTGTCTCACAGAGTTAGGGCTGCAGCTCTAACCGTCACTATGAGGGATTCTGCAGAGGCATACTCCAGGAAGGCTGTAGCATTTTGGAGCAGGGGAAGAGAGGTTAGGATCTCTTCTCTTGGTGTCCCCTGCTACAAGGTGTTCTTCTAACTGACCCAGCCAGAAACATTGAAATAGCTACCGATGTAGATACCGCATTTGTGTTTAACAAAGCCGCTGATGTTTTCCAGAATTTCCTGAGGAGGCCTTCTATTTTGCGCTCCAAGGGATCCTTTAATTGTGAAGAATCCTCAAAAGGCAGGGTGGTGTTCTTGGTACGAATTTGCCGCTGCGTTCCAGTCTGGAACGCAAAACCGGAAATGATGATTTCTCCCAGCCGTCCGGCATCTGACGTCACTTCCGGCCACCGTGACTGCAACAAGGGAAGCAGGAAGAAGCCTCCGGCATGTCACCACGTCGCCACAGGAGCAGGGGAGATGATGGGATGGAGAGCTCGGAGAGGCCTCTGTCTGAGGACTCCCCCAGACCTTGCCCGAAAGCGTGGACTGGGGGAGGAAAGACTTCCTGAATCCTGAAGAGACAGGAGCAGTACTGTAGAGAGGGAAAGTAAACTGACCGTCTCCTGCTGCCCAGCTAGGATAATCCTTTTTTACGGTGTGTCGCCGGCACAGACCCCTGAGGACAGGAAAAAACACTGGGGAATGGAGGTGGGAGGAGCTATTTGACCTTTTTCGTGTTTCCTGTCCCTATTAGGATGAGATCTCGCCCTCCTCCTGTGTGCTGTCCTGGGGGGTTATTAGAGAAAAAAAGTTTAAAACATATATATATAATTATATATATATATATATATATATATATATATATATATACACACACACATACACTAGCTGAAGAGCCCGGCGCTGCCCGGGCATAGTAACTAACTGTGGTTAGTTATAGCAATTTATAGTTATCCTCCATCCCATAGTCCTGTGCCCATATACCCATCATACATATCCACGATCCCATAGGCCCGTGCCCATATACCTATCATTCATATCCTCCATCCCATAGTCGAGTGCCCATAAACCCATCACACACCCTCCATCCCATAGTCAACCATTATGACATCATAATGAGCGGCAGGGCTTGCAACCTATGACATCAGCGTCGCCATGGCAACCACTATGACATCATAATGAGGGGCAGGGCTTGATACAGACAGACTTTTTCCCCATTATGTAGATAGGGACAAAGTTGTTTGGTGAATTGGAACATGCGGGGTTAAAATTTCGCCTCACAACATAGCCTAGGACACTCTCGGGGTCCAGACGTGTGACTGTAGCTGCGACGGTGCAGATGCCAATCCCGGACATAGATACATACATACACACACTTGAGCTTTATATATTAGATATAATCTTGGTAATTGTAATAGTGATAGGCTTGAACCCCCTTAGTCAGATAATTACAGAGTCTGGCTATGGATACAAGTTCAAGGGTGGAAGCAACATCAGCCACCTCCTTTACATGGATGATATCAAGCTGTATGCAAAAAACGAACGAGACATCGATTCACTAATCCACCTGACAAGGATCTACAGTGAAGACATCGGGATGTCCTTCGACTGGAGAAGTGCGACCGGTTGGTAATAAAGAGAGGCAAGGTAGTGAAGACCGATGGAGTGGAATTACCAGCAGGGCATATTGTAGAGGTTTCAACGTGGTTTATTTTACACGTTTCAGGGTTCAGGTGACCCCTTCATCAGGACATACCACAAATATTGTTCAAGAGTCATAGGCACACAGGGTTTAAGTACACATCAGTATTTGAAAACGACGCCCAATGGATCAGATGACACCCAGTGTCAAAGTTAAGGCTCATCAGAAAGTTCACATGACAAGATTAAAAGTCAGAGAAATACAAATTAATATCTTACACATTTAACCTTATTTTTGTTTGTAGGATAACGAAATTGAAAAAGAGAGAAAAAAAATGGTGAGAAACAGTCTCACTGAGAAAAAAAGGTGGAATCGAACTCACATAGGAGTAATTGAATAAATTCAGAGGTGAAGTCTTTGAGCTACTGAGCTGGAGAGATGGACTCTTGAAGAACACAGATTGCCACCGTTGAACCATAGTTAAAATAACTTTTTATTAATAAATATTAAAAAAATTTTTTATATATATTAAAAGTGGCAATGTGTTTGTCAAGTTATTTGGGAGTATATTATACCACAAAAAGAAATTTTCTTAAATGAAAAGGGGTGAGAATATAAATGAAACAAACTAATAATTAAGAAACAGGGAGTTAAAACGCTGAAGCATACAGGGAGGGAGGGAAGCTAGGACTTTTCTCTAGGAGTTGTTACTCAAATGTTCCTCCAGTTGTCCGATTCACAAAAACATGGACGTAGCAACTGAAGTTGAGCTATATTCATCTTCAGTAATGCCGCTGATGCTTCCCACATCCTCTTCAGAAGATTATCTGCCTTTCTGTCCGTTGGGTCTCTCAACTCGGAGTCCTCAAAAGGTATAAACGTTTTCTTAGCCACTTTGGCCATAGGCATGTCAATCTTGAGAATATCTTCCCATAACTTAATGTCCTCCGATTCAAAGGGTAAACGAACTCTGAAGTTTCGAGGTATCACCAGACATTTCTCCACACCTTCCCATTCCTCTAGAATCATAGCCTGGATATGATTTACTGAGAACACCTGTTGTTTTTGGGATCCAAGACCCCCAAACATCTCGTCCTGGACTGACTGCGGTTTTGGAGCTTCCTTAACCTACATCGTGCTTCTGACCACCTGAATGAGCTCATCAGTGTCCTCAGAGGCAAACAGATATCTCTTGCCCGATCTGGATTTTTCCTCGTCCTGATCTGATCCCAGGAACTGAAGCTCTTCATCTGAGCTTAACTCCATCTCCCATCGAGGGCTTTTAGCCCGTGGACCTGGACCTTCCCCCATTATGCCTGAACACATGCAGAGTGACCTCCTTAGACCACGGCAATGTTTTGCTACCCGTCTCCTTGATACTTCCGTGTTCCACCGTGGAACGCACACCGAAACTGGAAGCCAGGCGGCGCGTCCATTACATCACTGGATTTGCATCCGTCCCTCATGCAGCGCATCTGCCCCTCATGCAGCGCATCTGCCCTTAAGAGGCTGCATATTGCCGGCCAGCACCGGAGCCAAGAACCCTCCATCGGAGTCAAGCGGCTCAACCCAGAAGCCCTCCGCTAAACTGGCCTCTGTGGCCAAGGGACCCCCCTTCGGAGAGTCTCAGCTGCGTGCCTCTTGAAAGGGAAGGATTAGCTATGCTGCACGATCCCCCTAAGCCCCATCTGGTAAGCTCTGCTCCTCGCGCGTGTCCCTCCATGCAGGGACAGGAAAAACCACAGAGGGAGGTGAGTGGGAGGCGCCATTTAACCTCTCATGTGTTTCCTGTCGCTGTAAGGAGAATGAGGATGGCCTCCATGGGCCTGTCAGGAGGAGCATCCTGGAAAAGGCCTTTAAACATCTATACCTGCACCATGGAGGGGATCCAATGCTTGTATACTTACAGGGACCAGAAAAGCGCTGGGCTCCACAGATGCAGAGCAGGAAGAACCGGACTCCATGCTACCACACAGTTTTGTTCCATCTCCAACTAATCAGAGGGGTTCCTCCCCTGCTTTTCCTGGATGAAGGTATCCCCAGGTGGTGTCTATCCACCTTCGGCATTTGAATTTCCCGATGCTTTCCACCATGGAACGCAAAACAGAAGTGATGTTATCAAGATGCCACTCGGCATCTGACATCAGATTCCACCTCCGGGACTGCGTCAGGTTTACACCGAGGGAAGCCGGTGTGAAGGGTCAATACTAAAATCAGAGTTGAAGTTTCATTTTATCCATTCTCTGTAAGGTTTCGTTTCTCCGTTTTTGTTGTTGTAAGATAAATTTTTATAATTGGCATGGGCTGTCATGAAACCAGACTGTTCTCATCAGGTACAAAGATAAAGGAGGCGGGGGTGTAAAACTCTGAAGAATATGCCATTATACTACTTTCTACGCTATCTAGGTACGGACATATATGTAGTTTCCGGTTTTCTTGCAATATTATTGGCTTATAAAGTGAAATGATGCTATTGGTACTTGAGAACCTTGCATAATTAAGCAAAAGATTATAAAAGATGTGACTAAAATAAAGGGGCTTAGTGATCTGCCTCGATCCTCCCGTACAGAGACCCCTGTCTCCGTGTGGTCATTTGAGTTGCTAGCAACACTGGAATAATTTGGAAATCACTGGCTCAACCGTGAAGGGTTAATTTAGCCCTCCCAAAATAGCTACCTCGACACCGGAAGCACACATCCCTCGTCGCGGCCCAGCTCATGATCTAGCAGGAGCAGGGGGAGATGTGACCCGGAGAGCTCAGAGAGGCCTCCCGCCAGCGAACTCCCTCAGACTTTACCGGAGGCGCAGACTGGGGGAGAACAAGTCCTGAGTCCAGAGGAGCCAGGAACAGCACTTGGAGAGGGAAGGTAAGAAACAGACCGATATCCCGCTGTCTGGCTATAACAAATATCTAGTGCCTGCCACCGGCAGAGAGCACCACAGGATGACCTCTTCCTCACTATAGGGACAGGAAAAACACTGGGGAAAGGAGGCGGGGGCTATTTGACATCTTTTGTGTTTCCTGTCCCTGATAGGATGAGATGAAATCCTCCTGTGTGCTGTCGTGGGGGATTATTAGAGAAAAACATCTTAAGCAGCTATCGGTGTATATAGAGGTAATCCGATAGCTGCTACTGCACAGGAACGGCAGTGCCATCTTGGAAGAGGACATTTTTTTTTCTTCTCTAGCAAGATGGCGCCAACAGCGCATTCGCTGTAGCAGCTATCGCATTACCTCTATATACACCAATAGCTGTTACTTTGCAGAAGTGGCAGGCACCACTTTCAAATGGATTATATATATATATATATATATATATATATATATATCTCCTAACTAAAATAATTATATAGGCATTACACGTGCGGTTATGGTTCTGCGCAGGTGCAAAGGGGTTTTTTTTTTTTTTGTATGGATATATAATATTCATTATGTTAACTAACGGGGAAGGTCACTGAGGGATCAGTGACCTGTCTGCAGGCTTCATTATGAATAGCTAATAAGAGCCCCATATGGGTGGGGCTTTAGTCATCATGGACAAATCAGATTATTTAAATGACATCCAGAGACAATTAAGTGACAGGGATGTCTATATGCCTGTCTCACACAATCCTCTCGACTCCATCATAAAAAGAATTAAAACTATTATAGAACACCACATAGGGGTGGGTACTATTGATAAAAGGACAGGGGATTTTCTTTTAAACTCAGATCCTATAACACCAGTTTTTTTACATCTTACCAAAAATTCATAAGAGACTGGAAAAACCACCAGGACGCCCAATCGTGTATTCCACAGATTCCATTCTTTCTCCACTAGCTATGTTTCTAGAGAAATTTCTAGAGAAAACGAGGTCATATTTGAAAAATACTAACGAGTTCATAACACTCATTAAATCTCTGGGTTTTCTCCCCCCATGCTCTTTATTAGTCACATGGGATGTTAACATTTTGTATACATCCATCACACATGAGAAGGGATTAAGAGCCACGGCGACACTGATGGAGAAAGCTGGCATGGACATCAGAATCCGTAACCTTTGTTTCGATCTCTTGGATCTGGTGCTGAAGGAGAATTATTTTCTTTTTCAAGATACATTTTACAAACAGAAACAGGGCACTGCAATGGGATCACATGTAGCGCCCCCCTATGCTATTGCCTATATGGCCTCATTTGAGGAAGAATACATCTATACCACCCACTATATACACAATATTCCATAACATGGCTCAGGTTTATTGATGAAATTTTTTGTGTGTGGAATGGCCCCCTTGACACTCTGATACAATTTGATCATGACATCAACAATGTTTGGCCCGAACTCAAATTTACTTTACAACATGATATGGGGAAAATGAATTTTTTAGATACATTGATCAATAAGGATTCACTTGGGACACTTAAAATAGATCTCTATGTCAAACCAACTGACAGAAACAGTATTTTACACTTTGATAGCTTTCACCCATCCACAGTAAAGAGGTCCATTCCTAGATCCCAATACTGTAGAATAGACAGAATAGTCTCGGAGGAGGCAACAAAAGCCGGGAGACTTAGGCTACTTTCACACATCAGGTTTTCGGCGTCAGGCGCGATCCGGCGTCGTGCCGGAGCGCCAGATTCGGCAAATATTTCATAAAACCGGATGTGACGGATCCGTTTTTCTGCCGGATCCGTCTTGTTCTTGACAGACAAAACCGGATCCGTCTCATCCGGTTCATCAGTTTTTCGATCCGTTTTTCGACGGATTACGCCGGATCCGGTTTTTAAAAACACCCCTTGTGGCCTTCCGAACGGGATTGGCTACTGGAAAACTATATATAGCGTGTTCCTACAGCCCTTCTTTGACAGGTTGTAGAGGAGAAAGTGCAGGTTGGAGAGAAGAGCAAGTTACTGGCGAAGATGGATGTTGTCATTGGAAATATTTTGAAGAATTTGGCGGATTTTACAGCGGAGGCGAATCGTTTGAGGGTGATTGTTCTGGAGAAGGAGAGAGCGAGACAGCAGCGCATCAGGCATCGTAGACGACGTTTGTGGATCCACCCCATCACAGCCAAGAGAGTGACGCGTGGGGTCTATTCTACACTCTGCATGGACCTTCGACGAAACCCGGATAAATTTTTTGGATATGTTCGGATGAAAATGGAGAATTTTGATTACTTGGTGGAGCGCATTGCACCCCTCATAAGAAAAGCAGACACCTATTGCCGCTTCTCTGTTTCAACCACAGAGCGTCTGATGGTGACTTTAAGGTAAGCCACATTTATTGGATATGCTCGCATCAGAGCACACTTTCACTGCAATCTTTTGGTGGTAGTTTGTATCTCCAAGTGTTATAGCTGAGTTTTGGTATGTAATGCTGTGATTTTAAACTAATTGTTTTTTAATTCCCCACAGATTTCTTGCAACTGGAGAATCCCTTTTGTCACTGCATTTCCAGTACAGACTCGGGATTTCCACCATATCTGGAATAGTGAAGTACACATGCCGTGCACTGTGGGACTCCTTAGCCGAAGAGTTTTTACCAGAGCCCACAACAGAGAGGTGGATTGAAATTTCAGAAAAGTTTCAACAGATATGTCAGTTTCCCAACTGCTTGGGCGCTGTGGACGGGAAACATATCCGCATTGTAAAGCCAGCCGGATCGGGATCGGAATATTTCAATTACAAGAAATATTTTTCAATTGTCCTCATGGCCATCGCTGACGCAGAATACAAATTTATTGCTGTTGATATTGGGGCCTATGGCCGCTCCAATGACTCTCAAGTTTTCAAACTGTCTGCCACGGGGCGTAAACTGTATGGAAACACCTTCCAGTTCCCACCCCCTAGACCGCTGCCGCAAACATCTGGTCCACCTATGCCATTTGTCTGTGTAGGGGGATGAAGCCTTCCAGCTGTCAGAACACCTTTTGAAACCGTACGGTAGCAGAGGATTGTCAAGAACAAAACGCATTTTTAATTACCGCCTCACAAGAGCAAGAAGAATGGTTGAATGTACCTTTGGTATTCTGACAGCCAAATGGCGGGTCCTATTGACTGCGATCAACCTCAACCAGAAACTGTGGACAATGTGATCAAAGCTTGCGTGGTACTCCACAATTTTGTTATCTGCAAGGAACCCATTTCCATTGAGGACACCTCTGAAGAAACCACCTTGCAAGATTACCATGACATTACCACTAGAAGTTCTGTGACGGTTTCAGTAATGAGGGACAATTTTACACTATACTTTATGTCACTTCAAGGTACACTGGCAGGATGACAGAGTGTGAAAGATTTGTGCCCTTAACCAAAATTGTGTACCTTCTGTACCAACAGTATATACCTTTGCCAACCAAAGTTGGCTATCTTGTCATGGTCTTACTATTTTTAGCTTTAGGCCACAGGTGTGTACCTGGTTGTGTTTTATGCAAAGTATTTCACCTTTTAACAAAAGTTGTGTACATTGTTAGGAAATCACCAACAATAAACACAACTTTTTAGGTGAAATACTTTGCTTCAAACACAACCAGGAACACAACTGTGGCAAAAAGCTAAAATTTACCCACAGTTATATACCTAGTTTTGAATACCATTTTACCTTTTAAATACCCTGTATTTAACCTTTTTGGCCGCAGAAAGAAATGACAGACAACCAGTGTAAAATAATTTAACTTTTATTGAAAAATGTTTTTTTTAGTAAACTGTTTTTAAATTTTAAACCTTTTTAATAAAGCTTTGAAACCATAAAACTGGTCATTTTTATTAAAATACACACATATTATAAATCTGTGTAGTGTGGGGTGGAAATACTGCTGGAGGGGCTGCGGGACACTTCGACACTGGGAGTGTGGAGAGAGGACTGGGATCGTGGTGGGGAAGGAACAGTTAGAGGTGAAGGTGTGGAAAAAGCTACAGAATGGGTGGACATGTGGGAGGCAGAAGAGGTGGTGGGCGGTGGAGTGGAGGGTTGGGCAGGGACTGTAGGAGCAGATGATGTTGATGGCAAGTTGTATGGGAAAGGAGTTTGGTATGGGGCAGGTTGCTGGAAGTGGGGAGATGTCTGGTACTGGGGAGGTTGCTGGTACTGGGGAGGTTGCTGGTACGTAATAGGAGGGGGAGGATGGAAAGTCGCTGGAGGGGAAGGAACTACTGGGGTGGGAAGAGGAGGTTGGGAAGTAACGTGCTGGAGAGCACCGTGGCATGAATGCATTACATGCATCTGCTGGGCAGGAGATAGCGTTTCCATGCGCTCCACAACAGACCTGAAAAAGGTGTGGTTTGGCAAAGATCTTGCTTCTGAATGCATGGTTTGCAGAAGTGTCTTCACCTCCAGAATGCTGGAGTTGATCTGCTCAAAGCCTGTGGAGATTTGCTCTGACAAGACTTTGACAGTTCTGGAAAGATGCATTCAGATGCAAGAACTCTGGCGCATAAGTCTTTTCCTGACCCCTCTGCCGCTGCCGCCCAGTACCCGCAGGTGTACTAGAGGTGGCATGGGCAGAAGGGTGGGGTAAAGGGAAAGCGATCTCCTCACCAGCAGCTTCATGTAATGTAGGCCGCCACGATGCTCCTGTGCTGGTGGATGGGACAGAGGGGTTGAATGTGTGGGAAGGCTGTGAAGGTGCAGATGTACCGGGGCGGTCGAAGTGTTCCTCGGTGCCGGTCTCCTCAGGGATCGCCTCAGAAGGGTCCAACCGTGCAGGCTCCCGAGTACTGCTCACCGTGCTGTGGAATAAAGAGAAAAAAAAACAATTAAAAAAGTGACATGGCATGGCCCTGGCTGAAAAAAAATTGTTACATCTAAACATTTTTTTTTTCCACATGTGGTGTGTAATATTTACCTTCTGGTGACCATTGTATCCCGGAGGAACGACAGGGCTCGTGCGTACTTGTACTTGCTCCTGCGTCCTCCAGATCCACTCGGGGCCTGCATCTCTTTATTGAACTCCTTCTTGAAACGATCCCTCACAGACCGCCACCGCTTCACAATTCTGTCCCCTGAAACGAGAAAAGCCGGATTACTTACCGGTAATGCTCTTTTAATGAGTCCACGACAGCACCCACTGGAGGTATCGGATCCGCCCATTTGGAACAGGAAACCCTACAGGAAAGATAAAAGGGGCGGTCCGCCTTTCCTCCTCAGTTTTACGTTTCAGAGTACCAGAAGGACCGCCAAGGATTAGGCAATGTTCTCTTATTTTAACATCTTTCTTATCCATTATTTGGTTAATATACTTTAACTATTGATATCTTTAGGGGGGGAAGTGAGCGGGTGCTGTCGTGGACTCATTAAAAGAGCATTACCGGTAAGTAATCCGGCTTTTTACTCTTCGCCACGACAGCACCCACTGGAGAGATTCCAGAGACCATCACCTGGGTGGGACCACCGTGCCAAGGATAGTCCTGCCAAAGCTTAAGTCAGAGGTGGATGAAAGATCAAGTCTGTAGTGCTTATAGAAGGTAGAAGGGGATGACCAAACTGCCTCCTTACATATAGTTTCAATCGGAAGATCTCCCTTTTCCGCCCAAGAGGTTGCCATTGCCCTGGTGGAATGCGCCCTGATGTTCCCTGGAGGATCTTCGTTTTTTGCGGAGTAGGCTAAACGAATGGCCTCTCTGATCCACCAGGAAATGGTGCTCTTCGTGACTCCATACCCCTTCTTACAGCCCTGAAATGAAACAAATAGGGCCCTGCTCTGCCTCCAACTGTTGGACCTCTCAATACATTTTAGGACAGTTCTTTTGACGTCCAGAGTATGGAACTTCTGCTCTTCCGGAGTAGAGGGATTTTTATAGAAGGTTGGGAGGAGTATCTCCTGAGATCTATGGTATTTTGTTGCCACTTTTGGCAGGTAGGCAGGGTCTGGTTTTAATACTAATCTGTCTTGGTATTCTTGGAAAAAAGGTGGATCTATTGACAAGGCCTGAATATCACCCACTCTTCTAGCTGAGGTCAGTGATACTAAGAGGGCCATTTTAAGTGCTAAGTATTTGAAGGGTATTGTGTCGATCGGCTCAAAGGGGTCTACCGTTAGGGCGTCTAAGACCAGATTTAGATCCCATGTAGGGACGGAGGGTATGTGGATTGGAGTTATTCGTTCACATGCTGTAATAAAACGAGTTATCCACTTGTTGCCTGCTATATTATGGCCATATAGTGCTCCTAATGCCGATATTTGTACTCTCAGTGTATTTACTGCTAAGCCTAAGTCTTTCCCCTTCTGCAGAAATTCCAAGATTGGGATTATCGGAACTTCTGTTGTATGAGGTACTGTATGGAATTGAAGAAATTTTTTCCATATTCTAGTGTAAATTTGGGTTGTGGACTGTTTTCTACTTTGTAGTAGTGTAGTAATTAAGGACTCCGAGAATCCTCTTGTCCTCAATAACTGCCTCTCAAATTCCACGCCGTCAAGTGCAAGCTGAGCACTTGAGGGTGGAAAAAGGGGCCTTGGGAGAGTAGATTGGCAGTCGGAAGGACCCAAGGATCTGTTATCGACATAATCTGCAGCCACGAAAACCACGGTCTTTTTGGCCAGAACGGTGCTATTAAGATTATTCTTGCTTTGTCGTCTCTGATCTTCCGAATTACTTGAGGTAGGAGGATCAATGGAGGGAACGCATACGCTAGGTTGAAATTCCATGGAACTAGAAAGGCGTCCAGTATGTTTGGGTGATCTGACGGAGATAGGGAGGCAAAAGTTTTTATCTGCCTGTTCTCTCTTGTGGCGAAAAGATCCACCTCGGGTTGTCCCCATGCGGCTACTATGTCCCTGAAGACCTTCCGATTGAGGCACCACTCTCCTTGTCGTAGAGTGTGACGGCTTAGGAAGTCTGCCTTTTGATTGCTCTCGCCTCTTATATGAAGGGCCGAGAGGGACAAAAAAATAGTTTTCTGCTAAGTTTAAAATTCTTGCCGCTGAAGACATCAGAGTCTCTGATCGAGTTCCTCCTTGTCTGTTTATATATGCCACTGTGGTGGTATTGTCCGACAGGATCCTTACATGCTTCTGTTGGAGCTGCGGAAGGAAGTTGTATAGAGCATAGAACACTGCAGTCAGTTCTTTTAAATTAGATGAGTAATCACATTCCTCTTTACTCCACCTTCCCTGATAAAACCCATTCTCCATGTGGGCTCCCCAGCCCTGGGGACTGGCATCGGTGGTTACGATACAGGATGGAACTATAACCCATGGAACTCCTGAACATAAATGATCATCGTCTAACCACCACTCTAGGGAAGTCAAGACTTCTTGTGACAGGGTTATTTTGCTCTGTAAATGACCACTATGTCGCTTATCCTCCTGGAGGATCTGGTGTTGTAGCGTACGGACATGGTACTGGGCCCACCGGACTGCCGGGGTGCAAGAATTTAGTGATCCTAATAGTGACATTGCTCCTCTTAAGGATACACGTGGTTTATCTATAGCTGCTTGTATTTTTTGTTTTGTGAGGATGATTTTTACCTGGGGTAGTAGACATCTCTGGGTCAAGGAATCTAGTTGAAATCCTAGAAATGTCTGGAGAGATTGCGGATCGAGTCTGGACTTTTGGATATTGATGATCCAGCCAAGGCTCTGAAAAGAGGAGATTGCGTCAGTCACGCGTTCAGTACATTGTTTGACTGAATTCCCAATTACTAGGAAGTCGTCTAGATATGGCACAATTAGTGTGTCCTTTTGGCGAAGGTAGGCCATCACTTCTGCCATCACCTTGGTAAATATTCTTGGTGCCGTGGAAAGCCCGAAGGGCATTGCCGCGTATTGGAAATGATGAATCCTTCCCTCGACTTCCACTGCGACTCTTAGGTATTTCTGGAATCTGTTGTGTATAGGGAGATGATAATAAGCATCTTTTAAATCAATCCCTGCCATTACGCAATTTGGGAAAAGAAGCTTTATAGTGGATCTGATTGATTCCATTTTGAACTTATAATTTTTTATAAATGAATTTAGCTTCTTTAAATTAATAATGGTTCTAAATGTACCGTCTGGTTTAAACACCAAAAACAGGGGAGAGTAAAAGCCTCTACCCTGTTGTTCCTCAGGGACGTCAACTAAAACTTTTTTAGCTAGCAGGACTCGAATCTCGTCTTCGAGAGCCTTTTGCTGAAGTGAGGAATTAAGGCGAGTTATAACAAAGAACTCATAGGGGATCCGAAGGAATTCAATCTTTATTCCTTCCTTGATTATATTCAAAATCCATGGGTTTAACGTAATCTGTTCCCACTTGGTAAAAAAAAAATTTTAATCTACCCCCAACTGGTGGGTCTAAACTTTTAATTTTTTTCTCTCCTATATGTTGGCCCTCTGAAGATGGTACCCTTCTGCTTTTCGTCTTTCGTGGCCCATCTGTTTGTTCTGTCCGATTGCCTTCTTCTCCCGAATGGCCGTCTTTTAAAGGTTTTCCTATAAAACGGAATGAGAGAATCACTGACGGCCTTTTTCCTTTCTTTTGCCTTGGCGAGAATTTCGTCTAAGGCTTTTCCGAAGAGGAACTCACCCTCGCATGGGGTTGCACTAATTTTGGATTTTGACTGTGCATCCCCTTTCCAGCTCTTTATCCACAGCGCGCGTCTGGCGTTATTCACCAGGGCTGCCGACCTTGCTGCCAGTCTTAGGGTGTCCGCTGAAGCGTCTGCCATAAAGGCAGCTGCCCCTCTTATCAACGGGATGGCTGCACGCAGTTTCTCCCTTGACACTCTTTGCTCAATCTGCTGGTCTAATTGATCTAGCCATACCAGCATTGACCTAGCAGTACATGTGCTGGCTATTGCGGGTTTGAATACCCCGGTGGTGGATTCCCAGGACCTTTTGAGCGAAGATTCAGCCTTTCGGTCCAATGGGTCTGCTAACAATCCTGCGTCCTCGACCGGGATCGAGGTTTGTTTGGAAGTGGAGGATATGACAGCGTCCACCTTTGGTATTTTAGTCCATTTTAATAGATCTTCATCAGTGAACGGATACTTCCGTTTTGAAGCGGATGGGAGAAAACCCCTCTGGTCGTGTTTTTCCCACTCTCTTTTGATGAGATCTTTAATTGCCGGTATCACTGGAAATGATCTCTTTTTCTCTGCCAATCCCGCAAACATAATGTCCTGCGCGGTCTGGGCTCCCCTTTCCTCTTCACACCCCATAGTATTTCTAACCGCTTTTACCAGGTTATCTACGCTGTCCAGTGGAAAACATGCGCGTCCTTCCACCTCCGAGGATGATGATGAGGACGTGGATGCGGAGCCTGAGATTAACTCCTGTTCTTCCTCTGACTCTGAACTAACAATGACCTGTTTTCTATGACTGGACTCTGCGGGAGTGCTGGCGCGGTTGATGGCTTGTATTTCCTCCCTAATTATGGCTCGGATATCCTTAGAAGATATCGTCGACCCCTGCCTGGTCTCTTTAATGCATTGTTTGCAGAGTTTTTTGGGGTAGGAGTCAGGGAGAGGCTCTGAACATAATGCGCATTCTTTATGTTTTGTTTTTCCTTTTTTCTTTGACTGAAGTGGGAGGTCAAAGGTAAAGAGAGGGGGGAGGGGGGGGGGGGGGAGGAGAGGAGGTTAGCTTAATAGGTAGAGCATATGCTTTGCACACTCACCCAGTGAAGCTTAATACCGGTTCGGATGGCTGAGACGGTTTGGATCGGGTTTCTGCTGCCTCGCTCCTGCGGGCAGTCTCTGTCCTGGCGCTGCGGTCCCTGGTGGATTTGCCCCCAGCTGAATCTCCTGCTGGGGTCTGCGACTCTGCGGGGGACGACATGTTCCAACGTTGCAGCGCTGTTTTATCTGTACACTTATCGTACCCCCCGGAAGTCGCCCTGTCACAGGGCGCATGCGCCGCGTCATCGCCATCTTACCCCGGAAGTTCAACCATTACTTCCGGGGTATAGGAGCGTCGGGCGCCGGCCTGCTCCCGCGCCACCGCTATTGACACGCGCGGCTCGCGCGCACATGGCCTCACCATCCACGTTATACCCCCACCGATGGGGATGGGGGGGGGGGGGGGAATCTCCCGGATGCCAGACCGGCCCCGCTCCCTGGTAAGACCGGGCGGCCCTCCCCGGACCCGGCCATTACCACTATGCCACCAGACGAGGGGGGAGCCGTCAAACGGAGTCTCCCCGACGCTGCTTCCGGACCGCAGCCCCTGCCGAAGAGACCGCACAGGCGGATGCATGGCCCAGGTAAGATCCTGCAGGATCCTGCTCCATTTGGAACAGGAAACCAAAACTGAGGAGGAAAGGCGGACCGCCCCTTTTATCTTTCCTGTAGGGTTTCCTGTTCCAAATGGGCGGATCCGATACCTCCAGTGGGTGCTGTCGTGGCGAAGAGTAAAAGGAGTGGTTAGTATACAACATCAGTGTTTCCCAAACTCCGGTCCTCATGGTCCCCAGGGGTCATGTTTTCAGGATTTCCATAGTAAATAGAAATCCTGAACACATGATCCGTGGGGACCACGAGGACTGTTGTTCGGGAAACACTGGTTTACATCAAGCAACTGGTACTGTATATACTTACGCTCTTGAATCTGGGCCCAAGCATCGAGGTCCTCCCAGCGGTCCACAAGGAGCGAACAGATTTCCTCCCAGAGTCGTCGGGTAACGATCAGGTCAGCGTGGTGGCCGTCAGCCATATTCCAGAGCGGCTCCCTTTCTCTGACGAGATCGATGAGGTGGTCCACATCGATTCCTCCATCCTCACCGTCAGAATCGTGAGCACGCTGTGAAGGCTGTTAAAGAAAAAGACAAAAATAACAATTAGCCTCCACAAAAGAAATGAAATAAAAAGTGCAAAAAAACAAAGCAAAAATATTTATACTTACACACTGGTGACCGCCGCGTTGCTGTCGCCGACGACCCTGGGAGGCACTGCGAGGACCTCTTGGCCGAGCACCAGATTGGGAAGACTAGAGAAGAAAACAAAAAATGTTATGTCTTTGGATGTAGGCATTTGTTTGCTGTGTGTGGTCTGCAGAACATTGTTTTCTATGTGTTGTGTGTAGTGTGATGTTGTGTTTCTGCATTTGATGCCAAAAACTTACCAATTGTGAGCCCACTCCAGGTGTCTGTCCACCCCTTCCTTCTTCTTCTGGGAGCTCCTCTTCATCTTGTGATTCCTGTTTTGAAATAAAAGGCAATGAATAGACATATATTACAGAGATGATGGATTTTGGAAATAAAAACTTACCGTCAAACGCTGACGATGCGAGGGAGGGCTCCCAGAAGAAGATGTGCTGTCCTCTTGCTGGCCAGACTCCATGCCTGTGGGTGGTGTTACAGCTGCTGCCAGTGCTGCCAGTGCTGCTGCATCTCTTGGGCGGCTGTTGAATAAAGAGAAACAAAGGGCCAATGAATATCTTGATATTCCATGGCCCTAGTTTGGAGGAATGGGGGATTTGATAATTACCGTCTCTCATCTGCTGCTGGACTCCCCTCCTCAGCATGTTCCATTTGCTGCTCCATTTGGCGTGGTGGTGGTGCTGATGGTGCTGCAGTGGTCTCCTGCCTTCTCCTGCGCCTGGTTGCTGTCTTGGGTGGCATGTTGGGTGTGGCTGAGGGTCCCACTGTCTTGCTTTTATATATGTGTCTTGTGGGCAGAGCTACTGAGCATGCTCAGACCAAAAAAACCGGCGTGTCCGGCTTTTTCGCCGGAGACAAAAAACGTTACAGTAGCCGTTTTATCCAGACGCCGGATTGAGACACATTGCCGGATCCGGCGAAAACCGGATGAAACGCATGGCCATCCGGCGCGATCCGGCGCAAATGCAAGTCAATGGTGGGGAAACCGGATCCGGCATTGCATTTCGCCGGATCCGGTTTTTGTCAAAAGCGCCGGATCGCGCCTGACGGCGAAAACCTGATGTGTGAAAGAGGCCTTAAGGATATGACAAGAAAGTTTACAGAAAGGGGTTACCCTGATAAACTTTTAACTGAATCAAGATCCATGTTAGGCCATATTGAGAAATCGAATAAATCGGACAAACGTATACCCTTTGTCAATACATACCACCCTTACTCGAGGAAGATATCGACTACTATAAATAAACATTGGGGTCTACTCTCAAAGAGCTACCCGGGGATAGAGGAATTTCAAAAACCATTCCTCCCCTGTTATCGGAGACCAAGAAATTTAAAGGACAAGTTAGTCAGAGCAGATATTGGCTCTAACATAAAGATACCAAGACAAAGGCTTCTCCAGACGCAAAAACAGGGTACATTTCCATGCCTATCTTGCCTACAGTGTAATAATGTACAGAGGAGAGGTCAGATTTTTCACCCACAAACGGGAAAAGCTATTCCTATAAAAGGTTACTATACCTGTGAATCCACGTTTGTTGTATATTGCATTAAATGCCCATGCGGCTTGGCTTATGTGGGTGAAATCACACAGATGGTGAAAGACAGAATTTCACAACATAAGTCCAACATAAGATGCAAGAAGTCTCATCTCCCTATTCCACATCACTTCTCGGAAAAGGGACATAATATATCTCAGTTGAAATTTCAAGTATTGGAACAAATTGAATCGGACAGAAGAGGGTATGACAGGATAAAAAGACTTAAAAAAAGAGAGGCCTATTGGATTTTCACACTACAGGCTTTGGAACCTAAAGGACTCAACAGGGATTATGATATATTGAGTTTTCAGTGACTCAAGCTATTATGGATTATTGACTAATGTTTTTAACATGTCATTTTGAATGATTCCAGATATCCTATTCTGATTATAATTTTTCCCTTTTTTTAATAGAATCGTTAAATTTGGCTCTCCACTTCCTCACTGGGCACAACTGTCTCACCTGGTATAGTATATTCACACCGCCCCCCTTTATATTCTCAAAGGACATATTCTTTTTTCTTTAATTTTTTCCTATATAGCAAATTTTAAACCTAAATGTTATATGTGTACTTCTCAGTCACCACATACTATACAATAAGTTATTTTGGTACCTTATAGGTTCCATGATTTATTATATAAATTAATAAGGATTTCTATTATTAGAACCCTTTCCCTATATTTTTTTTACTCAACCCTGTACTGTTAATAAGTGACTTACACTTGGATCATACAAATCGCTTTTAGAGATTGACACACAAAGGGTTTGATATAATTTCTTTATAACATATGCGCATCGTGTAGGAAATACATCCCCACCATATAGCGATATCTGATTACATCTCTTGCCCCATCCCGATGACGCCATACCAATGTAAACAGAGCAGCTGCGCCTCTCCTTTTATCCTTATAACCCCCATGGCTGCAGAGCGCAGACTCAGTAACATGAGACAGTCTCTCCCTGCTGAGTAAACACGTGACCGCTATGACCACTTTGCCTGTGAACTGATGACGCAGCAAGGGGAGTTTCCCCGCCGGGTCATATAAACCCGGAAGTGCTTCTGTGCTGTCTGGCGTCCTCCATTTCAGTGGTTACACCGCAGGTTTCCTGGCGTCCTCCATTCCAGCGGTCACACCGCTACACATTTGGACCAGAGGGAGCAGGTAACATACTGGTGCTTTCACACACCATTCAGTAATTCATATTGTCACAATACCTGAACAAATTCTGTTCATTTCTTTATTTTCAGCGCCACATAATAGGCGATTTGTGTCACTATACCAAGCGCATTTAATACTCCTCATACCAAAATACAGGTATTGGCTATCATCTTCTTTGAGTATGATCCAGCACTCTCCCATTTATACCACTATCGAGGTGCATAAGGCAATATTGTCTGCATATGTTATTGGTTTAAGGGACCTACAATTTATGTTTATTTCTCTGCTTTCTCATAGGAAAGATAAGATTCACGCACCAGGCGTTATTAGCACTCTTCACTTTATGGTCGGCACCTATACACCGGAAGTCCACAATATCCTTATATCATGTTTTCACTTTTCGTGATTATTTTATAAGAATTTAAGACGTTTATTTCCTTAATATTGACCTATATACCTGATCTCACGGAGCACTTGGAAAAATTCTCAAGACATTATTCGACAAAAGCTACATTCCACTTGTCTTTGTTTATTTTTCTTTGAAGTATATATTTTTTTCTTTGAAATATATATCTCTCTTATGAATTGTAAGATTTGATTTTTTTTTTCTATGATATTGTGTTCACTATTATGGACTTACTTCCATTTTTTGTATATTTGTTTATTCCTTCAGAAAAGTTCTGATGAAGATCCATTATTGGATCGAAAACGTTTAACATGCATAATCTGGATGCAAATAAAACGGAAAAACTATAATTTGAGTGCCAAGTTCTTCTATTCTACTACGTGGGCTGGATACCCTACTTGTGCACCTACTATCATCATTTTGAGAGAGTGCCTTGTTGCTTTTACTTCATTATGAATAGCTAATAAGAGCCCCATATGACTCCTCCCCCCCACAGGCCGCCCTGGAGCACGAGCATATCATTAACTCAAAACTGAAAATAAAGATTAAACAATAACCACAAGACGGATTTCATCAACTAAGGTATCATTTTAATCAGCATAGCGGCACCGACCTGACACTGTCTGCAGGTTATTGTGCACAATCCTGCAGACAGGTTCCCTTTAACTGTCCAAGCAAGTGCAGGCGATTTCATGAAACCTCCGCCCACTGTGCATTTAACCCCTTTACTACCAAGGGTGGTTTGTACGTTAACTCTCGGGCCAATTTTTACAATTCTGACCACTGTCACTTTATGAGGTATTAACTCTGGAACGCTTCCATGGATCCCGGTGATTCTGACATTGTTTTCTCGTGACATATTGTACTTCATGGTAGTGGTAAAATTTATTTCATATAACTTGCGTTTATTTGTGAAAACAGAAATTTGGCGAAAATTTAGAAAATTTTGCAATTTTCCAACTTTGAATTTTTATGCCCTTAAATCACAGAGATACGGCACACAAAAAAAAAAAAAACTTAAGTAACATTTCCCACATGTTTACTTTACATCAGTACAATTTTGGAACCAAAATTTTTCTTTTGTTAGGAAGTTATAAGGCCAGGGTCACACTGGCGAGGAATACGGCCGAGTGAGAGGCGCTAAAAGCACGCATTAGACACGGAACAATGATTCACACCAGCCGTATATTTCTCATCCGTATTCTACGGTCCGTGCCAATGCAAGTCTATGGGTGCGCAAAAAATACGGATTACACACGGACCACACATGTGACTTGCGAGAAATACGCACCCTATGCATTCTATGTGTCTATATCTATTCTTTGGTTTCTGTTAGAAACCCTGTCATAGGGCTCCATTATATGTTCATTTTGCAAGCCTGCGAGAAAATCTCGCCATACGGATTACATACGGATGCTTTCATGCGCAAAATACGTGACCAAACCTTGATTACGGATGACATATTGAGTACTGTTTAGGGGCCATTCATCCGTATTACGCATGTAAAATACTGACCGTATTTTGCGTCGGTTAGTGTGACCCCGGCCTAAGTATTTTAATCGGGGCCGAACATTTAGTTTAAGAAGGGGTTGTCCTAGAAGTGGACAACCCCTTTAACCCTTACTGACATCTGACGTATTATTACGCTGATGTCGGTATCTCTGCCTTTGATGTGGGCTCCGGCGGTGAGCTCACATCTTTCCCGGGACATGTCAGCTATTAACTAGTTAAATGGTGCTCTCAAACGCTGACAGCATCATTTAAACGCCACGTCCGGCGGCTATTTCACTGTACTTGGAATTTTTTTTCCCCGTTTTCTAGTACACGACATACTAAAACCAATGGGGTCATTCAAAAGTACAACTCATCCCACAAAAAATAAGCCCTCACATGGCCATACTGACAGAAAAATAAAAAAGTTATGGTTATGGGAAGGAAGGGAGTGAAAATCGAAAAAAGGTCCGGGGGTTAAGGGGTTAAAGTTTTAGCACCAAAAAACACAGCCAAAACTGATAACTCCATTTTTTGCTACATTGTTGCACTTACCCATCGTTTCCTATGGATGAAAAAATGCTGCAAATACGCTGAAAGAAGGGACATGCTGCAGGTAGTAAAAACGCAGCAATTTTCTAAATCAGTCAGGAAAATAAAAACAATGTGTGTGCTTGAAGAATCTGAAATTTTACAGAGACTTTGCTGGTACTGTGCAGTGCAGCTTATTTTTTTTCATAAAGACTCTCAGCAAAGAAACACTGCAAAAACGTAATGTGTGAACATTGCCTTAAAAGGTGTGTTGATAGCTAACATTCTGATGTGAGGTCATCAATGTCAGGCTGGAAGGCGTCTACACTTGACACCGCCACCGATCAGCTGCTTCAGCGGAAGTCAGATATACACAAACAACGCCTGGAGCCGATCTCAGGTGCTACAGCTCATCAACATGCCAGGCATGGATAACCATTCTAAAATCCTCATGCAGCAACATCAGTCTTAAGCCTGTTTCACACATCCGTTTGTCACCATCAGGCAAGATCCGCCGATTTGCAAAAAAAAAAAAAAAAAAAACGGATCCACCATTTTGCTTGGCGGATCCGTTTTTTTTTCCCCATTGAGTTGCTTTACCGTCGGATCTTGACGGATGGCCATCCGTTGGATCCGTTTTTTTGCGGATCCGCCAAAATGTTGGCGTCCGCCAACATGCCTGGACGGACAATGCAACGTTTTTTCGGGCGGCCGGATCTGCATTTTACATTGCGCATGCGCGGAGGACTTGCCTCGACCGCAAATTTAACCCTAAACTCTGTTCTGGCGGCTGAAAATTCTCTCTCTCTCTCTCTCTCTCTCTCTCAGGCTGCGGTTCCTTTAAGATTCTTCCTTCGCTGGATCCGTTAAAACAACGGTGCGGTGGCAAACGTTGAGGTCAGTCCTGGAACGGATCCGCTTTCCGCCATTTTAGCGGATTTTAAGGCTGAGTGCAGACGGACTTTTTGGCCCTGTGGATTTTTCCGCGCAGAATGGAAGAAATCCGAAGGTCAAACGACCTGCATTTTTCCTGCGGATTTCTTCCATTTTTCATGCGGTTTTTGTGCGGTTTTCTCCCTGCGGATTTGGTGACAGGGGAGATGGAAAACCGCACAAAAGTAGTAACATGCTGCAGATTTTGTACATCACAATGAGGACATGCAACGTTTCTGCGCGGTAAAATCCGCTGCAAATCTGCATCGTGTGCACACAGCCTAACTGACACAAAAAACTGATGTGTGAAACAGGCCTTAAAGGGAACCTATCATTAGGTTCAAGCTGCTGGAACCACAGGCAGCGTAAAATAGACCCTGCGTGCACGATCGCTACCAAGTACTCAATGTTTTAGGCCACGTTCACACGTTCAGTATTTGTAAGTCAAAACCAGGAGTGGATGAAAAATACAGAAGTGGTGACGTGTTTCTATTATACTTGTGTTCTGATTTTTCCTCTCCTGATTTTGGCTGTAAATACTGATGTGAAATACTGACCGGATACTGAATGTGTGAACATGGCCTTATTCTTGAATACTATAACGTTTTAAGAGAAAACAGTTTGCAAAAACATCTGGAGTCGCAGGGAATGGACCGGTCTGTCCCGTGTGTGTAGATCACAAGAGGCCAGTCAGTCATGCGGAGCACATCAGACCAGTCAGGTCTCTCCCTATAGTCCTAGGAATACCTAGTGTTTCAGAGTAAACTATACCTGACAGCAATGGCACAGCCAGGCTCGGATACATGTGGTCAGTGGTGGGGCAGCGAGACTAATAACAGGCCCCTATAAGCTAATAAGCTCCATATTTATCAATAGTTTACACTGACGCCTACAGTCAGATCAATGATTATTCCCCAAGCTGGGGCTCCACGTCTGGGAACATTGGGTCTTCCACCAGCCGCAGGTATACTTGCTGAGCTACAGTATAACCGAAGATGTTGTGTACTGGGCTGCAGACAATGTAGCAGAGTTATCAATGTAACTATTGATAGGGATTGCAACAAGCTGTGACCTCCTCTACTGTGCCCACACTGCCTCACTGCACACTTGTTCCTCTGAAGAATGTCCTTACAGAGCCAGCAGCCATTCCCCAGTCAGAACCGTCCCGCCATTTCCTTACTACACCCCGCATACAATGCTATGATGACCCAGTGAGCCTGTACCTGCAGCCGGCATAACATGTGCAGCTCCACTCCGCTCTTTCCAGCCACTAATGCAGTGTGACAGAGGGCTGGAAATAGTACCACTTCCTGGTACCGTATTACATCTACATTCTCTGGAAGACCGTATACCTTGTAATACAAGCGCATTCTTTAAGCCGCGCTTTAGCGCTCGGTAGTACAGTACATCATATTATCTTTAGTATTATTTTTGTTTTACAACACTTTGTGCTTATATAAAAAAGAAAATGTGGGTTTTTCTGATCCACTGTAGTAAATTTTGTATTTGCATGCATCACACGTAATTTTTCACTTCAAGCTGTGTATATTCTAGCTTCAATACAAGTAGTGTCTCACAAATACTGAACTTGCGACCACGGCCTTGATGAAAGTATTAGGCCAAACTCACACATTCAGAATTTGGTCAGTATTTTACCTCAGTGGAAGAGTCAAAGTATAACAGAAACATGTCACCGCTTCCCCATTTTTCACCCACTCCTGATTATTAGACACGGAGGTAAAATACTGACCAAATACTAAGCGTGTGAATGTGGCCTTAAACGTCCGTACGCTGTTAGTTTCACTGTATGCAAAACTAATGACATAAGGACCACACACTGACCGATGCAAGGCAAGGCTAACACACTGTTAGGAGAGGCGGAAGGCACCAAATAAAAATGATAAATAAAGTGCCTTCGCCACCCGGGGTCCACCGTGCCGCAGATGGTAAGACCGCTGCTAGGAGGTGGCGGAATATAAGGCGGTAGAATGCACGGGGTTATTACGTCACCCTGGTGCACTGGGCAAGCTCAGTTAAACTCACAGAGCTGCCAGCATAAACGGAAATAGAAAAGCGCTGAGTCTGTTTAACTCACAGGGACTCAGCGACACAGACGCGGTAAATGGTCACAGGAGAGGTGAAGGCTGACGACACCAACTCCGTCTAGACCTACCGTATATGTCTGTGGCAGAGACGTCGCAACTGCGGACGTACATTGCAACTGCAGCGCGGCAGGAACGCAGCCGCAAAGAGGACGCTGCTATCAGGCAAGCGCAATACTGACGCTAGGCTGCTGTGGCAGGGATGCAATGGCGCGCTGTAACTGACTAGACCAACACTCTGTCACCATTTGTATTAACCAAGGGAAGGGGTTTCTTAATGAGTCAGGTTCCAGTCCATGCATCCATCACCATACACACACAGCATAATATGCTGCACTAGCGCATGGCAGAACAGCCATGCGCACTTTCTATAGCACATGGGACCTTCCGGAAATCTCCAGGAGTCCAGGAAGAGCCAATAGGATCCGGAGCGGGACCTAAGCACCTGACTCCTGAAGTCCAATAGGAGCTCGTCCCGTGAGCATGCCCAAAAGATGGAATAAAGGACTTAGCCTCTGGAGACAGTTGTTGTGAGACAATCTCCTCAGCAATCCCTTGTGCTGCAGCAGATGGGCAAGAGACTGCAGCATGTGAGAATCTGGGTTTCTGCATAGACGTGTCAGAAACCAGATTCCTAACATTACCCCCCCTCCTAGGGCCCCCTCCTCCCTGAACTTTCCAATCCAACACCCTGTGCCTAGTGGTGGCACAGGGCTCAAACTCGCCTATAGACGAGCATGGTGTCCTGGTAGGTGACATGGTAACTCGGGACACATGGAAGGTACCAGCGGAGGCAAGGTCGCCCGGTTTCAGGAGGGAAATCTGGGAAATGGCAGGAGCGGAAGTGGCCGTGGCATGCCGCCGTGTATCGACGGTCGTCGCCCCACTCCGCCTAGAGAGGCTATGCCGAGCACAAGAGGTACATGCCTGAATGAACCTCTTAACATCCCGAGCCCTATGAGGCCACCAATATGCTCCGGCTAAGAGCTTCGAGACATGCATGTAGCCTCGGTGGTGAGATGCATTGGACGCATGCGCACAAGCGAGTACCTGAGCCCTAGGCCGGGGTCACACTAACCGGCGCAAAATTCGGTCCGTAGTTTACAGGCGTAATACAGATGAATGACCCCTAAATAGTGCTCCGTATGTCATCTGTAAGCAAGGTGCGGTCGCGTATTTTGCGCATGTGAGCATCCGTATGTAATCCGTATGGCATCCGTATGCAATCCGTATGGCGAGATTTTCTCGCAGCCTTGAAAAATGGACATTTAACGGTTTTGAGGCCTGCTAACTATTTAAATCATTAGCCTGCACTCTATTTATTGGCTCAGGAACAGGTGGCAGCCTCCATTCTGTCCATTTGTCATCTTGCCTTCACTAGGTGTGTTGGTGTTGTATGTGCAACATGGCAAACACTCTGACTTTCAACACAACTGAGCAGGTTGTCTTCAACTGGCTTTTGTCACGCCGCTTTGGCCAACCATACCCAGTGATAGTGGATCCGCGGAGGAGGTGACGCATGTGGGTACATCCACTTTTGAGGCAACGACTCACAAGAGGTCATTTTCACCGCCTCTATACTTCTCTGCAGGAGCATCCTGTCAAATTCTGCCAATACTGTCGCATGAGCCTTGCAACATTTGATCGACTCTTGGAGACAGTGCGCCCAGGGCTAACCTTTCAGAATACAAGGATGCGCAAAGCTATATCTGCAGAGGAGTGACTTCTACTCACAATACGGTATGTACTACACAACCATATTCTCTATGTTCATGATGTGTTGGGCAAAGTTTGAATTTTTGCCTTCTTGGAGTAAGTTTTAGGCCCTCATCTTAGTCCACATATGTTTCAACTTACAGACCCGAATGTTATGTGGAAGATGTACTGAATATCACTTACTCATTGTGCAAAGCAAGATGTGTGTGTTATTTGCTCTCAAATCTTACCAAGTTTGGTATGTATGGACCTGTTTGTTTTGTAAATGTGTGCATTCAACAATCATCCTTTTCTGTTGTTCTTCAGCTTCCTGGCCACTGGCCTGTCTTATGCTGCCCTCCACCATGAGTTTCTGATTGGAATATCAACCATATCTGGCATAGTCAGGTCAACATGTATTGAAATATGGACAAGACTATATCAAGTCGTCATGCCCGAGGCCAGGATGGAAGACTGGTTGAGGATATCAAGGGACTTTGAGGAAGAATGCCAGTTTCCAAATTGTATTGGGGCCCTTGATGGCAAACATATCCTGGTGCGTAAGCCAGCGAACTCTGGCTCCCAATTCTTCAGTTATAAACAATACTTTTCTGTTGTATTGTTGGCTGTGGCCGACCCTCAATACAAGTTTAGAATTGTTGACATTGGGGCCTATGGAAGGACGGGAGACTCTAGAGTCTTCAATACTTTCATTATGGCTCGACGGCTACGCACCAACCAGTTGGATCTACCACCACCACGCCAGCTACCAGGATCCACTCAAGAATGTGTCCCTTATGTCCTGGTGGCAGATGAGGCCTTTCAGTTAACACGCAATGTCATGAGGCCATATCCCCGGCGCAACCTTCACCACAGGCGCAGGATATTTAACTTGCGCCTATCACGTGCTCGGCGACTGGTGGAGTGTTCCTTTGGCATTCTTTGTGCCAAATGGCGGCTTCTCCAGTCTGCCATTCAGCTGAGTGAACAAAATGTTAAGGAAGTAGTGAAAGCCTGTGTGGTTCTTCATAACTTCACCAGGATACATGATTGTTCCTCCTCTGCTGGTGTTGTGCGTAGGCCAGACAATGTGCGTAGGGTGAGACCACCTATCAACCATCAACGTAGACCGATCTCTGGCCTCAAAGTGCGTGATCTTTTCACTAATTACTTTATGGCACCTCAGGGGGAACCTTCTTGGCAAGAGCATGCTGGATCTATGTTGGCAATGTTGGTTTGATGTGTGTCAAAATATATATATTTCTACCCCTTCTGAATCTATGACTGTTGAATTGATTTGGTAAGCGTATTTTGATAGGGGTTTGGACAATTAAGACAGAGACGTAAAGTGTAGTTGCCAAAATTTTACTTTTGCATTTTTTTGGGTTTTTTTTTTTAGTTTGTAAGGCAAATATATTCTTGCCCTATTAAAAAATTGGGCAATTGCCCAAATTGGCCTTTTGGCATATTTCAACATTGTTGTTAAAACAAAATTACAAGCATATCCTACAACATAAATAGTGCAATAACAACATTGCAACTTTACACATTTGTAATCCAAAGTAAAAAAGAGGAGTTATCCATCATCAAAATGAGCTACACAAGATAATACTAACATTTATTCTGAAGGTTTTCAAATCATATTAATAAGCCACCATGACAGGCAAGGCTACTTACGCGTTTCTGACACATATTACATGTCTGTAATAAACACAATATTTCACCGCACTATACTGGGAAAGTCAAAGGATCAAATTAGAAGACTGACTTGATAATACATAGAGAGAGCGTGATGGTTAGAGGCTGTTTGCCTTGATTTTGGAATATAGTTAGCTGGCCTAAATTTGACTAAGTGAATATGGACAGCACGCCTTTTCTATGCATTATCAAGTGAGTACTCTATTTTGATCCTTTGACTTTGCCAGTATAGCGCCGTGAAATATTGTATTTTTAACAGTCATGTAATATGTCTCAGAAATGCATAAGGTAGCCTTGCATGTCATGGTGTCTTAATCATATGATTTGAAAACCGTCATAAGAAATGTTAGTATTATCTGTTTTAGCTCATTTGAATGATGGAGAAAACCTCTTTTTTACTTTGGCTTGGGATTTTGACCACCAGTTCAAACACACTGGACATGTCCTCCCATCAGACCGCTTAAGAACACTCATGTACAGTATGGGTTTACTAATTCCATGTTTTTAGCCACTTATAAATTGAGGAATGTTGGGGAAGGAGAAGGCGGAGGAGCAGCCTGTGGTTGCTGCTGACTACTTTGAGCAACATCGCCCTGTGTGGGTGCATACTGTTGCCCATGCTGTTGGTACTGACCTTCCTCCTGTGCTTGTTTGAGGTAGTGGCCATAGTAATACTGCTGTGGGGCATCTTGTTGTGGCGGGTAGGCCCGTGTCTCATACCCACCAATATAGCCATGTCGTTCCCAACCAGGTTGGGACCAGCCTCCAACACTGGGTGGGAAAAAGTGGCCATATTGGTGGGGTTGGCTAGAGCCAGAAATCTGTTGCTGCTGTTGGGAAGGTTGGGTAGGGGGAGGAAGGGGGTGAGGTGTAGGCCCACGTATTAGAGGATGTTCAGACCCTGCTTGAGCAAGCATCTGTGTGGGTGATCTCATGCGCATTAGATTTCTGGGGGAAAGCTGCCAACTCTCCAGATATTCAAAAAGCTCAAATGGGGTATTGGGGGGGTGCTTGCATCAAGCAGGATCTGAAAACATCCCCTAATACGGAGCCTGACCTCACGGGAAAGGGCACGGAGATAAAGGGTCAGGCTATGTGAGTAGGCCTCCTCTCCATCATCTGTAGTGACTCGAGATAAATAATTTAGGACCCCTGTGTCCACATTGGTCCTGCTCTCTTGAACAGCGACCTGGCGCCTTCTTCGGCCTCGCCGGGATGTAACAGCAGCCTGTGGGGATCCCCGGATCAGGGCAGTTGGGCTGCTGCTCAAGTTGCCATGCTCTTCCAGGATGAGTGATGGGGCAGCAGCAGACGGTCCTGGTGGTGTGGTTTGTTGGGCAGCCAATGGGTTCTCCTGTGATGACTCATCTTCACCCATGCTTCTTGTAGGGGGAGAAGATGGGCCAGCCACCTCATCCCCTACAGGAACAATTATGGGCTCTGTCTCTGAGCCCATTCCTCGATCCGTAAGGTTGGATTGAGTTCTGTTATGAAATAGAACAGAGGCAAAAATACATCAATATTTTTGGCCCTGTAAAGTATCGGTGTAATGTGGTGTGAGGTATGTACTTATGGTCTCAGATCCAGAATTGGGGCAAGGAAGGAGAGGCGATCATAATACACATATTTGTGTTTCACGTAGCCCGCATCCCCACTCCTGGACCGCTGCTGACGTTCCCGGCGGTATTGGTCCCGGATGCTTCGCCAGCATTTCATCACATCTTCCACTGCAATGTGACAGGAAATATTATCAATTTCACATATTTGATCGGTCACATTTGCAACCAGTAGTCTAGGCATGTGGCCTTCTGGGGGGTGCTTTGTAGCCAGGCTGGCATATCTAATTGGCCCATCCAGGCCAGATACACAGGGTCAGAATAGTTTATGTATCAAGTAACTACACTTAATAACTTGGTTGGCTAAGAGGAAGAGGAGCTTGTGGCCTGGGCAAAATTATGGCAATGTGAAACTATGTATCACATCAAAATCTACCCGCCTCATGAGGCAAAAAGGAGGACAGGAAGGGGAGGGGGACAGAATCTGTAATCATTTTTTTTTGTGAGGTATTTTAAATAATTTTTGGGCCTTGTACTTACTCAGTTTCTGCTGCTCCTCACGTGGCCGATCACCAAAGTCATGGAACATCTGGCAACATATGCGCCTCCATGACGCCTCCTTTCTTGCGCATTTGGCATAATTGGCATCCCTTTGGTCCCAAAGTTCTGGCCGCTCCTGCACTAATACTATAAGCATCTCCACATTAAGGAAATATGGCGCCATGACGCTGCTTTACTCTGTGGAGGCTGACTTCCTGGATGTCTGGAGCGCTTTTTGAGCTCATTTGCATGTCTAGGCTTCCTGATGATGGATTGGCCCATTTCCTGTCAGCAGCCAAAAGACCTGTGTATTTCTCGCAAGTCACACCTGTGGTCAGTGTGTAATCCGTATTTTTTGCGCACCCATAGACTTGCATTGGCGTATTACGGGCGTAGTACGCTGACAATCGCAGCATGCTGCGATTGGCATGGACCGTAGAATACGGACGGGAAATATACAGCTGTTGGGAGCAAACCCATAGAGAATCATTTGTCCTTGTGTGCTTTTAGCGCCTCTCACTCGTCCGTATTCCTCGCTAGTGTGACCCCGGCCTTAAGATGAGGAGTGACAAAGGTCTCGACAACCGGCTCAGACTCAGACCATTGCGGGGAGCTGGCTACTGGAGAAACCGAACATACGTGGTGACAACTGCAAACAGATTCCTGGTCTGACTCCGTATTAAGATCGGTACGAGACACCTCCATGGGCTCAGGAGGTAGAACCTCTGGCTCAGGTGGCTCCAGCGGCTCGAAAAATTTGGGAAGCGGAGTACCTTTCCGTTTTGAGTGAGCACGCTCTAAGCCGTGCTACGAAAAACGGAGGTCAATGCTCGAGGAGATGGAAATCAACTCTTCCAAGGTCGTAGGAATCTCTCTGGTAGAAAGAGCATCTGTAACATGCTCCGCTAACCCTTTCCAAAAGACAGGGATAAGGGCCCTATCAGCCCACTCCAACTCGGACGCCAGTGAGCGAAAACGTACGGCATACTGGCTCACCGAGAGGGATCCCTGAGTGAGTGCGAGTAGCTGCAGGGAGGTGTCGTGCGTGACCCGTGGGCTGAGGAAAACCTGCTTGATGGCCATCAGCAGGTGCGCTGCGGTTCGTATATCGGGATCACCACGCTCCCATAACGGCATAGCCCATTCCAGGGCCTTGCCCGACAGTAGGGATATAATGAATGCCACCTTGGCCCGTTCCGTAGGGAACTGTGCAGCCAGCAGCTCCAGATGGATAGAGCACTGGCTGATAAAACCCCTACAGGAGGCGCCATCCCCGGAAAACTTATCGGGCAACGGGAGTCGGGTAACTGTCGGCGCAAGGGTGGACATAGACAAACGTGCTACTACATCAGTTAACGCCTGTGCCTGCATCAGTAGCTTGTGCAGCTGAGAGAGACTTCTCAAGGGCAGCCACTCGGTCGCCGAGTTGCTTAATGCATTGCAACAGTGGCTGCTGATCTGCCATCCCTAGCCAGACCCTGGCGCTAGTGTAATGTTAGCAGTGGCGGAAGGCACTAAATAAAAATTATAAATAAAGTGCCTTCGCCACCCGGGGTCCACCGTGCCGCAGATGGTAAGACCGCTGCTAGGAGATGGCAGAATATAAGGCGATAGAATGCACAGGGTTATTACGTCACCCTGGTGCACTGGGCAAGCTCAGTTAAACTCACAGAGCTGCCAGCATAAACGGAAATAGAAAAGCGCTGAGTCTGTTTAACTCACAGGGACTCAGTGACACAGACGCGGTAAATGGTCACAGGAGAGGTGAAGGCTGACGACACCAACTCCGTCTAGACCTACCGTATATGTCTGTGGCAGAGACGTCGCAACTGCGGACGTAAACTGCAACTGCAGCGCGGCAGGAATGCAGCCGCAAAGAGGACGCTGCTATCAGGCAAGCGCAATACTGACGCTAGGCTGCTGTGGCAGGGATGCAATGGCGCGCTGGCGCTGTAACTGACTAGACCGACACTCTTTCACCATTTGTATTAACCAAGGGAAGGGGTTTCTTAATGAGTCAGTCACCAGTCCATGCATCCATCACCATACACACACAGCATAATATGCTACACTAGCGCATGGCGGAACGGCCATGTGCACTTTTTATAGCGCACGGGACCTTCCGGAAATCTCCAGGAGTCCAGGAAGAGCCAATAGGATCCGGAGCGGGAACTGAGCACCTGACTCCCGAAGTCCAATAGGAGCTCGACCCGTGAGCATGCCCAATAGATGGAATAAAGGACTTAGCCTCTGGAGACAGTTGTTGTGAGACAATCTCCTCAGCAATCCCTTCTGCTGCAGCAGATGGGCAAGAGACTGCAGCATGCGAGAATCTGGGTTTCTGTATAGACGTGTCAGAAACCAGATTCCTAACACACACGAACCAATGGTCTGCAAGTAAAACTCACTGTGTGCAGAGCCGGCATTAGGGGCAGGCAGCTGCCTAGGGTCCCACTCCCACAGGGGCCCCCAGCTAGCGGCAAATTAAACAGCCGCTATGCTGCCCTTGAGGCAGGGGGGCCCGCCTGCCGCCAGTGCAACTCCCCCTGCCGTTGCATTGAACTATACTGGCGTCATAGATGC
This sequence comes from Dendrobates tinctorius, assembly GCF_039654945.1. Classification (NCBI taxonomy): domain Eukaryota; kingdom Metazoa; phylum Chordata; class Amphibia; order Anura; family Dendrobatidae; genus Dendrobates; species Dendrobates tinctorius. Next base: position 59,685,255 of record NW_027361829.1, read on the forward strand.
CGGTACAGTTCAAAGTAATGATAGAGGAGAGAGTGTCAGCTGATGCTCCCTCTCCCATCATTCCCCACTCTGCCTCTGACACTGCGGGTGCACAATGACGTAATCACGCACGCACTGTGTGCCAGGCAGTGCAGGCTGAGACAAGAGCCAGGAGCATCATGGGCACGAGCAGAGGTGATTGCGAAGGAAGACCGGTTCCTCCCACGCCACCAATGTGACGTAACTACACAGGCACAGCTCTCCGGTGCCCCCTTTGTCTCTCAGGTCAGTAAGAGAACTGCACCTAGAACAAATGGCCGCCGGGAAGGATGTCCTGTTACCCGCTGGGTATTCTAAGATCCGTAATCAGAGTAAAAGCATCAGTCCAAGATTAATTTTATGGTTTAATTGCCTTAGGGGCGCACTAGATAATTACAGAAATATACAGTAAGCTATACAACGGAATTACAGTGGATTTGCAGTCAGAGTAAAATATAACAATAATGGTACAAGACTTAGAGGTATTAAGCTGGAGGTCAAATTACCAGGTTGTAGGTTGCATGTGGATGCCGGGAGCTCTGCAGTCCACAGGTACAAGAATCTTAGTTGCCGGACAGACCCCAAAGCGCGTGCCGCTGCTCCCTTGGCAGATCTGTCCCCAGTTCCTTCTTAGATCATCATCATCTGATTCTTCTGTGAGAGAGAGACTCTCTGCCATGTGCTCCCAGTTCTTAAGCATGCTGGGTTCCTCCCCCTTGTGTCAGAGGGTGAGCTAATAATCTCCACCCTTTAGCTCCCTGCAGAACTTATTCCCAATATCTAAGAAAGGGGGTAACTTTCTCTAGGATGATCGGATCAGGACACAAGAGGTACCAGTGAATGCGGTTTGTTTTGCCTGTCGTGTGGAGAGCCAACATGGCCCCATTGGGTCGCTGTGGAGGGCCAATATCTATATCTCAGGTCCTAGAGCCCTCACCGACTCAGGAGTCGCACTGCCAGATGCGCGATTTCCTCAGGGTCACGCGGATATTATATATGAGTCTGTAACTCGAAAGGTGTGCTCCTAATCCATGATCCTAGGATGGAGTTGGAGTGGCTGGGAGAGACAATGGATGTGTATTTCTGTGTCCAGCTGACAGGTAAATTCTAATTGAAGCCCCCAGGCTCCTTCATGCCCCATGCTGACGTGGCTCCTACTCAAGATTTGAAGTTCTGTTTTGGCCTTATCTCATTATCATACTAAAAGACCTTGCTATTCAGCATTGGAGCACAAATCCTGCTTTCTTCAATATGCTTACAGGCCATGGGGGGTAGGAGCAGTTAGCTGTCAGACAAATTGGCATCACTGGGACAGGCCAAGCTCAGACATGAGGCGAGCATTGTGCCCCATATCCAAAATGGCGGCTGCTCCTTCATCACAGTAATGAGTGTGTTTGTTTGTTTATTTTTTAATGTAACATTGAGTATGGGACTGTGGGGCCATTCCCGGGGTGGGAGATGCGGGCTGTGCTGTATACCATGTGTTGCTGTGCTGTATACCATGTGGGGCTGTGCTATTTACTATGATACTGTGTTGTATACCATGTGGTGCTATGCTGTATACCATGTGGGGCTGAGCTATACACCATGTGGTCCTGTGCTATATACCATAGTGCTGTGCTGTATACCATGCGGTGCTGTGCTATATACCATGCAGTGCTGTGCTATATACCATGTGGTGCTGTGCTGTATACCATGTGGGGCTGTGCTATATACTATGTGGTGCTGTGCTATATACCATGGTGCTGTGCTGTATACCATCTGGTGCTGTGCTATATACTATGTGGAGCTGTGCTGTTTACCATGTGGGGCTGTGCTGTATACCATGTGGGGCTGTGCTATATACCGTGGAGCTGTGCTGTATACCATGTGGGGCTATGCTGTATACCATGGTGCTGTGCTGTATACCATGTGGGGCTGTGCTTTACACCATGTGGTGCTGTGCTGTTTACCATGCGGTCTTGTGCTATATACCATAGTGCTGTGCTGTATACCATGCAGTGCTGTGCTATATACTATGTGGTACTGTGCTATATACCATGTGGGGCTGTGCTATATACTATGTGGTGCTGTGCTGTATACCATGTGGGGCTGTGCTATATACTATGTGGTGCTGTGCTGTATACCATGTGGGGCTGTGCTATATACTATGTGGTGATGTGCTGTATACCATCTGGTGCTGTGCTATATACTATGTGGTGCTGTGCTGTATACCATGTGGGGCTGTGCTGTATACCATGTGGGGCTGTGCTATACATCATATGGTGCTGTGCTGTATACCATGCGGTCCTGTGCTATATACCATAACCATAGTGCTGTGCTGTATACCATGCAGTGCTGTGCTATATACTATGTGGTGCTGTGCTGTATACCATGTGGGGCTGTGCTATATACTATGTGAGGCTGTGCTGTATACCATGTGCAGCTGTGCTGTATACCATGTGGGACTGTGCTATATACCATGGTGCTGTGCTGTATATCATGTAGGGCTATGCTGTATACCATAGTGCTGTGCCTTATACCATGTGGGGCTGAGCTATACACCATGTGGTTCTGTGCTGTATACCATGTGTTCCTGTGCTATATACCATAGTGCTGTGCTGTATACCATGCGGTGCTGTTCTATATATTATGTGGTGCTGTGCTATATACCATGTGGTGCTGTGCTGTATACCATGTGGTGCTGTGCTATATACTATGTGGTGCTGTTCTATATACCATGGTGCTGTGCTGTATACCATCTGGTGCTGTGCTATATACTATGTGGTGCTGTGCTGTATATCATGTGGGGCTGTGCTGTATAGCATGTGGGGCTCTGCTATATACCATGGTGCTGTGCTGTATACCATGTGGGGCTATGCTGTATACCATGGTGCTCTGCTGTATACCATGTGGGGCTGTGCTATACACCATGTGGTGCTGTGCTGTATACCATGAGGTCCTGTGCTATATACCATAGTGCTGTGCTGTATACCATGCAGTGCTGTGCAATATACTATGTGGTGCTGTGCTATATACCATGGTGCTGTGCTATATACCATGGTGCTGTGCTATATATCATCTGGTGCTGTGCTGTATACCATGTGGGGCTGTGCTGTATACCATGTGCGGCTGTGCTATATACCATGGTGCTCTGCTGTATACCATGTGGGGCTATGCTGTATGCCATGGTGCTGTGCTGTATACCATGTGGTGCTGTGCTGTATACCAGGTGGTCCTGTGCTATATACCATAGTGCTGTGCTATACACCATGCGGTGCTGTGCTATATACCATGTGGTGCTGTGCTGTATACCATGTGGGTCTGTGCTATATACTATGTGGTGCTGTGCTATATACCATGGTGCTGTGCTGTATACCATCTGGTGCTGTGCTATATACTACATTGTGCTGTGCTATATACCATGTGGGGCTGTGCTGTATACCATGTGGGGCTGTACTGTATACTATGTGGGGCTGTACTGTGTTATATAATATGGGGGGGCTATATTATATTCTATGGGGAGGTGGGCTGTATTATATTCTATTCAGGGATACATTATATTCTATGGGGTGCTGTATTATATTTATTATATTCTATGGGAGGTGATCGCAGCATACGCTATGAGGGGGCTACATTATACTATATGAGGAGGCTACATTGTATTCTATGGGGGGCTACATTATATTATATGGGGGGCTAGATTATATTGTATGGGGGCTTCATTATACTTTGAGGGGGTTACATTATATTCTATTGTGGCTGCATTATACTATATGAGGAGGGCCACTTTGTATTCTATGGAGGGGCTACATTATACTATATAAGGGGCTGCCATATATTCTATGGAGGGGCTGCATTATACTATATGAGGGGGCTGCATTATATTCTCTGGGGGGTTACATTATATTCTGTGGGGTGGCTACATTATGCTCTAAGGGGTGGCTGCATTATACTATAAGAGGGGGGCTGCATTATATTCTATGGGGGTTACATTATATTGTTAGGTGGGGCTGCATTATACTCTGTGGGGTGGCTGCATTATGCTCTATGGGGTGGCAGCATTATACTATATGTGGGCTGCATTATACTGTATCAAGGACTATGGGGAATACATTATACCATATGAAGAACTATGGGGTGCATTATACTACGGGAAGTGAATTGTACTACATGGATGATTGGCGGTGTATTATACCATATGGAGGACTATGAGGAGTGTATTATACTATATGATGGACTGAGTAGGGTATTTTAATATATGGAGGAGTGTATTATATTATATGGAGGACTGAGTAGTGCATTATACTATATGGAGGACTGAGTATATTTTAATATATGGAGGGCTATGAGGAGTGTATTATACTATATTGAGGACTATGAGGAGTGTATTATACTATATGGAGGACTGAGGAATGTACTATACTATATGAAGGACTATGGGGCACATTATATTATATGGAGGACTATGAGGTGTAAACTGTAGATGTGCTGCTGATAACATAATACTGTATGGGGACAGATTGATCCATTAGTGATCATTCTGTCCCCATCATTCTTTCTTAGACAGTGGAAAGAGGCCGGGAAACAAGTGTTGAACGACTTCAATATTGTTGATCATACTCATCTAGTGGCCTGAACTCAGCCCATGTAAATACAATCAAAATGCTTCTGTGTGATGTGAAATATGTTATCATTTGGGGCCCCATTTTAAACTTTGCCTAGGGCCCCACTTTGCCTAAAACCGGCCCTGACTGCGTGTACTACTTTGTTCCATATTTTGGATGACATTCACTCATTATAATATTTGTGTGTAAAAAATGGATCATGTGTGGGTTACCATCCCTATGTCATAATAATAATAATAAATTTTATTTCTATAGTGCCGACATATTCCGCAGCACTTTACATTTCAGAGGGGATTTGTACAGACAATAGACATTACAGCATAACAATAATCACATAGATCATAACAGATACCAAGAGGAACGAGGGCCCTGCTGTCATGGATATTTTAAAATGTAAAAGATAGGAAATTGTATTTGTCGTTTATTTATTTAGTTGTTCGTGTACCATACCATACGGATGAATAAAATAGACATATGGATTGCATATGGACGTAAACAATGGACATGAATGACAGTACACATGAAAATCCTTTTTTTCTGGATGAAAAATATATAATTTTGCACACCCTGCTTTAGTACAGCTGATGAGTGAGATAGTCGAGTGTCACTCCCCCACCAATCTGATATTGATGACCTATCCTAAGGATAAGCCATCAATATAAATTGCTGGACGACCCCTTTTAAGACCACTGACTTCAAACCCAGGGGGTAGTAATGTAGAAACCATAAGACACCCCCATTGCTAACCCTATAGTAAAATGTAAAAAAAGAAACAGGAAAAAGTCCTTTATTTGAAATGGAAACTCCCCACCCTCCTTTTTTCATTTATTACTTTAAAATTAAAACTAATAAAACATCATGACCCTGACCTGTCCGATGACAATCCATTTGTCTCACGAAGAACTTTAACTCTGCTACAGATGTGAACTGTTATTAATAGCCTGGGAACTTTTTGGGATATTGGTCCCTTTCCCAGATTATTAACATCAAGCCCCAGTGGTCGGCTTTTCTTCTGCTGGTTATGAAAATTATGTGTGCGCCCGAGCCACATTTTTGATTCATTTATATATGATGTACACAGCCATGTCATGTGCCAGAAAATGGTATCAATAAAAAAGTCAGCTTGTGCCACAAAAAACAAGCCCTCACATGACTCTGTGGGCCAAAATATGGAAAAATTATAGGGCTTAAAATATGGTGATGTAAAAACTTCTTACAAAAAAGCATCTTTTAGGCCTTTTTCACACGTCCGTGTCTGCGGTACGTGTGGTGACAGTTTTCACACGTACCAGAGACACGTACACACGTACACCCGTGTGTCCATGTACAAAACACGTAGACATGTCCATTTTTTCCGGCAGCACGTACTGCAATACGGACAGCACACGTGCACATGGTGTCCGTGTGCGTTTTTGCACACTGTATCATTATTATAGACAGGTGTCCTGATTTTGAGACGGATAACAAAAAAAAAAACTCTATTCTATGGTTCTTTGGTGAGGTGAACTAGTTGTGTGTGGAGGCACAAGTGTGTAGTTCTTCTCCTGTATTTTCATGATATCATGGCACCTCGTGTTGATACTGAGTGCCTAATATCTCTTGTGGAATAACACCAAGAACTTTCGGACACTCGTGTAGAGGGATACCACGACCGTCTGAATATAGAGTTTGGATGGTGTGTGTCACGTGGACCCGTCCTGTGTGACGCGACCAGCAGACCGGTAACTAAAACAACAGGATGCGGCACGTGATTCTGTCCTGTGATACACGGCTCGCAGGCCGGTAACTAAAACAACAAGACAAGGGGTAGGGAAACAGTTACAACGTTGGGCCCTGCGAGAGGGAAAGGGGACGTGGAGACCTCCTGCATTCCCCTGAGTCAGTGTCCCTAACGCTCCTAGCGTTCCCTATGCCGGTTCCGCACAGGGCGCCGATCACGAACATTTCGCCCTAGCACACCCTACACCTATCCCTTGCTAGGGAGCAGGGTGGCGCAGGCACTGGCCCCACCGCTGTACTAATACACACTAAGGAAAAACACAAACAGGGAAACACAACTTAGCTTTACTCTGTTGCACTTGCTCCTGGCAACAGAGTCCACCACCAGAATGTAGCTCTCCTTCTGAATCGCTGCCACCAAGCTCTGTCAGAGCAACATGGAAATCCCCTATGACTCCTTTCACACCAGGGCTAAGACAGTGCTGTGAGGAATGCTCTCCAGCTCCTTCCTCCACCAAGGATGGTTGAAATGAACACTATCACCAACACTGATTGCAACACCTGTGACTCTTTTATAGTAGAGCCAGCAATCACACCTGCATTATAATCATTTGCACTAAACTAAAGAAAAGTAGAGTGCAATGACGCTCACCACCACCGGGGCAAACTTAGAACAAACGACACCACAGTGCAATAATCCTAATGGCCACCGGGGGCAAAAACCAACCTTAAGCACAGCTTAGGGAAAAAAAAAAGGTTACCTGTGCTCTATATCAGTCCTGATCCAGCATGGATCATGACAGTGTGCAGTAGCAGCAGCATTGTTTGCACAAAGTGGTTGGTCAACATTTCCCCATCCAAGCAAGCGAAGTATGGTGAGTGCACCCATGGATGTTCCTATGTCATAACAAACTGTACTTACTTCATATTTTAAATAGTGCTAACAGTGCTGATGTGTTAGTGATTCAGTTATTAGGCCATCAAAATAGCATATCATTTGTAAGCCCTTATCAGTATCATAGTCACTAGACTTCTGAATGTGCTTGTTGAATGCCAAACATAACCTTCAGGATGTAGATTGGAATAGTCTTTTTAAATATCCTCAAAAATCTTTTTGCAATTGTTGGTTCACAATGTTATCACACATTACTATTGGGCCTGGTCTGGACAAACATTCTTCTGCAAGCCCCCAAAGTATAGTCTCCCCTGTTCAGTGTTGGTCATACACAAGTGTTAGTGGAGCCGCCACATTTTTCCCTCTTCAGTTGTTTCTTTCAGCAGTAGTTGCTTATTTTGCAAAACGCCAGCAAATATCTTCCACCAATACTGCCCTTCCAGGTGTCTGGCAGGCATTGCAAAGGCTGTGTATACTTACTACTCTACACACACAAATCTTGAAATGAAATTTTTCGGCTAGTAATCCTAACACTGTGTACATTATGGTGCTGGGTACAGATGTAATCTTTATGCATGGCAGGAGATATCTAAGTGCCAAGAATTAGTTGTATAGTAATGCCATAGCTGCTGTTTACTTTTGTGAACATACTGAGCAAGTTAGCATTAAAGGCATATGATGTTTTTAATAATTCTATTTGAGTATATTAGGCTACTTTCACACTTGCGCCTTTTTGTGCAGCGTATCAAGCGCACATGAAACGCATGTCAAAAGCGCATGCAAACGCTTGTAAACGCTGCGTTTTTTGTAGCATTATTGTGTGCATTATGACAAAAAATCGCAGTGTTTTTATGCGTTTGTAAGTGTTTTTTCATGCGTTTGCATTTTTTATGCGCAATGGTGTCACTTCACAGGAGAAAAAATCCTTGAACAATTCTTGCAACACACTCCACCAATGGGACAGCAGTGGGCGTGTCTTATGGAAATTCTTTATATAGACCCTGTTTACAGCTGAATTCTTCACATTTGCTTGCATTTGCCTTGTGAAACATGGATCTGCGCTGGAAGAGCTTTGACTTTGACTTGGATCTGGATATGAGGATGGCTCAGGCTTATGCAGTTGTTTGCCATGAACAGAGGGAGAGAGAGAGGCAGTGAAGATGGCAGCGGGGGCGTTTGTGGATACATCCCATTATTGAACTCCGGGAGAGCCATGGAGCGTACCACACCCTCTACAGTGAGCTACAGGTAAACCCGGAGAAATTTACAGATTATACCCGGATGTCCCAACAAAGCTTTAACGATTTGCTTGGTCGGGTCCAAGAAGCCATCGGGAGACAGGACACGCAGCTCCGGCATGCGATTACTCCTGAGGAACGGCTACTGGTTACATTTCGGTACGTAGTATTGCAAAACCAATGCCTGCAGAATTTTCTTTGTTGTGACATGTACTATTACAAATCTGGCAGAATTATAGTTCTGCCATGTATTTAACAAAAAGCTGCGGTTGTTTTTTTATGGCATGTGATGAACAAAAGGCTGCAGATGTATTTTTATAAACTTTTTTTTTTATTTATTGTTGGTGTTTTTAAAATCCATATACAGAAGTAATATTTGTTGTTTTTTCTTTGTTTCCCAGATTCCTGGCAACTGGAGAAACACTCGCTTCACTCCACTTCCAGTACCGTATTGGAATCTCCACATTGTCTGGAATTGTAGCGGACACCTGCCGGGCTTTGTGGAATGTTCTCTGTCCAGATTTCATGCCCCTGCCCACCGCAGAAAAGTGGTTGGAAATCGCCGAAAAATTCTGGACAGTATGCAATTTCCCCAACTGTTTGGGAGCGGTGGATGGGAAACACATCCGGATTACCAAGCCAAAAAGAACTGGATCGGAGTACTACAACTATAAAAAGTACTTTTCTACACTACTCATGGCCATTTTGGATGCAGACTGTATGTTTGTAGCAGTGGACATTGGGGCATTTTGCCGTGGAAATGACTCCCAGGCCTTTAATTTTCCCATGCCACGGCCTCTTCCCAACACCGAAGCTCCGCCACAGCCCTTTGTAATGGTTGGGGATGAGGCATTCCAGAAGTGCCAAAACATGCTCAAGCCCTACTCCAGCCGGGACTTGGAACACACAAAAAGAATTTTTAATTACAGGCTGACCAGTACCAGAAGAACTGTTGAGTGTGCCTTCGGTATCCTTGTATCCAGATGGCGCATTCTCGCCACAGCCATTAATCTAAAACTGGAAACATTGGATGAGGTGGTGAAGGCCTGTGTGGTTCTACATAACATTGACTTGATAACCCAGGCATGGTATGTGAGAAAGAGCTACATGGACTAATGTGAAATGTGACCAGCAGCATCATTCACTTTTGGTGGGGGTGAAGGACACAAGGAAAGGGGTTCTTCCTGACCAGGAGCCAGCACTTGACGACACAGTGCTTGCATTTTTTGAAACTTCAGATGAGGAGGGCATATTAGCTAGAGTCTGTTTCGGCAATGTAAGCCAAAATCAGTTCCTGATGCTCCGGCTTTAAAAGCGGATAACCTACTCCCAGAAAAGGTAGCCTTCCAGGCCTTCCAGAGCCAGACCATGACTCAGGCTCAACACCTCCTGCCTTAGCTGCTATTGTGCTTTTGCCACTACCAGCAGATGCACCACCACCATCAGTACCAGCTGGCCCCCCACACCCACGTCCGCAGCCTCTTCCACCATACTTCCAAATTTTGGAGAAAATATACCCAAAATAACATCAGATGTATGGTACTGTATCAGAAGCGTACAGCTGTATACAGTCAAAGGATAATTGTGAATCTCCGTATATATTTCATGAGTCACACAGAGACGCTCACAGGCTGAGTATGATTAGACAAGAATATAAAAAGTAAAAAAAGGTACAGTATCATCAGATAGCAGGTATATATAGTATAGTTTAAACATTCTAAATCTCCGTAGATATTTCAGGAGGCAGACACAGATGCTCTCGGGCTCAGTATGGATTACAACACAATCTAAAAAGCCGTAAAATGGTAATTGATCTGAAGCGTACAGCTGTATACAGTGTAGGGGTCATTGTCAATCTCAGTATTTATTTCCAGAGTCAGAAACAGACACTCACTTGGTCAGTTTGGATTAGATCAGAATATAAAAAGCAGTAAATGGGTAATGTATCACAAGCATAGAGCTGTATACAGTGTTGGGGTAATTTTTAAATCTGCATATAAATTGCAGGAGTAACCCACAGACTCTCACATGCTCAGGATAGATCACACCACAATATAAAAAGAAGATCCGCAAGAAATAATCACACATGTGGGCCAATGTTACAGGTGTCAATGATACACGTAGAGTGTTGGGTGGAGGAGGACTTTCTGGCAGAAAGGGTACAGTATCACCAGATACCAGGTATATATAGCATAGTTTAAACATTAAAAATGTACGTCTATATATCAGGAGTAGTGTTGAGCCACCCCGCTAGTGTTCGAGTTCGGTTCGGTTCATCAAACAGGAGGCAAGTTCGTCGAATGTTCGTCGAACGTTCGACGAACACCGTCGAACCCCATTGAAAACAATGGCAGGCAAACACAAACACATACAAACACATAGAAAAATTATGCCAACTGCCGATCGGGCGGTGTTATTCCCACGACCCTCCGAACACCGTCCATGAAAGCAAAGTGTTTGGTTTCCGGGGGCAGTATGGTTGCAAAGCTGAACCTTAAAGGAATGTCCAGAAGGGCACCACCAGGAGTGGAGCCTGCGGCTTAATTGGACTCCACATGTGCAACCGCAACCATGCCAGCCACGAGAAGGATGGACAGATTGCAAGCTTTCTCGATTCTGTGGGTGGTGGTGCATGGCTGTTTTTAGTTGTGCTAGCGATTTGTCAGCTTAATTCCGTTAATGAACGAGACTCCGGCATGCCCCCACGGTCCGCGTCCAGCTTACTAGAGGGACACGCGAGGCTCTGGCACGCAAGATCGAGCATAACAGGTCTGTCATGCCCTTACATGTCCGGGGCTGCACGCGCGCTACACTGAAAGGACAAGCGTGTGTCGCTTACAGGTGCGGATAACCCGCTGAACCCCTTTAGTGATGGGGATCTGGGATTCCAATTGTTCCCCGTGAATGAGGATTTCCCAGTAAGTGCAGGTCAACCGGAATTCCGGAATTAGGCCTAACCGGCATTCCAGAAAGAAAGTGCAAAAATTAAGTGTCCAAACCACAGGTGCTGTAGCTTGCTTAACAGCTGGGCTCCTCTGCTGAGTAGCACACAGTTCTTACATAAACAGGTGGTATAGCTTGGTTCACAGCTGGGCTCCTCTGCTGAGTAGCAGACAGTGCTTACATAAACAGGCGGCATAGCTAGGCTCACGGGTGGGCTCCTCTGCTGAGCAGTAGACACAGGTACTAGGCCCAAAGTATTAACTGGGCTAAATGCAGTCAAAAACTGGTTCTTTCATAAACAGGTGGCATAGCTAGGTTCACGGGTGGGCTCCTCTGCTGAGTAGCAGACAGTGCTACAAGGCCCAAAAGGATTTTCTGGACAAGATGCAGTAAAAAATGATTAGAAACACACACGGTGTAGCTCCTTGACAGGTGTACAACACTGCTGGCTACCAGACACCGCTACTATGCCATGAAACTGTCTATTAACTTTGAAAACCATTATTAATGTGAAAACAAAGTTACACTTTTGGTGAACTAACCATTCTCGAATGGAACCTCGAACAGCCGAATTTTAAGCAAAGTGTTTGAGTTCGACGAATGGCTCGAACACCGCCCAAAACAGCTCGAATTTGAACTTGGCAAACAGTTCGACTCGAACACCGCTCATCTCTAATCAGGAGGCAGACTCAGACGGTCTCAGGCCCAATATGGATTCAACAAGATTGTAGAAAGTTGAGAAAGGGTACAGTATCACCAGATAACAGGTATATATAGCATAGTTTACACATTAAAAATCTATGTCTATATATCAGGAGGCAGACTCAGACGGTCTCAGGCCCAGTATGGATTTGACAAGATTGTAGAAAGTTGAGAAAGGGTACAGTATCACCAGATAACAGGTATATATAGCATAGTTTAAACATTAAAAATCTCCGTGTATATTTCCAGAGTCCGACAAAGACACTCACAGCCTCATTATGGATTAGACAAGAATCTAAAAAGTAGAAAAAGGGTAATGTATTCGAAGCGTACACCAGTATACACTGTTGAGGTATTTTTAAATCTTCATATATATTTCAGTCTCAGTAAGACAGTCCAGACTCTCCACAAGAGGAAATGAGATGGATAAAAGTACAGAAAGAAAGTCGAGTGATTGCAGAAATTTTGGAATTACTAATCACGGGAAAACCTCCCAGGAGAATTCTCAGAGGCAATGCTGACCCTCAATTACTTTGTCTTTGGAGACAGTGAAAACAGTTCATGTGAAGAAAGGGTGCTGTATTGCAGTACCGTGTATCCCATCACTGTTACTCATCTTCATCAAATTGTGATCACAGGGAGAGATGTAGACATGGTCCTCACTGTCTATCATGATCTGTCAGGTAACTTTGGAGTGCAAAAGACACAAGCCACAGGCCGTAGGCGATTCTATTGGATTGGCATGAGAGGACACATTTAAAACTGTGGGCAGGAATGTCACACGTCTGTGAGTAGGAAAACTGTGAAAGCTGATGATAAACCACCACTGCATCTCATTGTGAGTCGACATCCATAACAAATTGAAGCCATTGATCATCTGAAGACAGAGCCCAGCAGGACAGGGCATAGCTACGTCTTAACCATTATCTATCAGTTCAACAAGTTTGTAGTGGCAGTCCCAGTGAAGGGTTTAACAGCCCAGACTACACAGCGGTGGAGCAGGGAGAGGTAAATATTGCAAGTGCTGGGGCCCTGAGCAAGCAGGGGGGGCCCACTCGTGGGCAGCGGTACTGGTACAGGGTCCCTCATAGTACGCCGGTGTGTCTGATGGCAGGTGTGCTCCTCCACCGTCAGAGACACTTGATTGTACTATGAGGGACCCTGTGCCAGTGCCGTCACCCAAGAGTGGGCCCACCCACCTGTCCAGGGCAACGGCACTCGCACGGGTGCGTGCGCCATGTGGTGACCACGGCCCGGGGGGGGAGGCATCCCAGTTAGGGAGGTTGAAAAAATGGCATATGTTGATGTTTGACATTCAGCAGCTGCAAATGGAGGAATTGGAGAAGTCCGAGGAAGAGGAGGACAAAAGCAAGCCATTTTTCTGGCAACCTATGTGTCATCAGGGGAAGGTGGGACAAAATCCTTTGAAACCCATGCATGGTTCATTTTAATGAAGGCTAGATCATCAACATTTTGGGTCGACAGACGGGTCCTTTTTTCTGTCAGGATTGATCCAGCAGCACTGAAGACTCTTTTGGATAGCACACTAGCAGCAGGGCAAGCGAGCTCCTGTAAGGCATATTGTGCCAATTCAGGCCAGGTGTCCAGTTTACAGGCCCAATAGTCAAAGTGGAATGACCTGTGCGGGAGAACATCGATATGGGAGGAAAAGTAGTTTGTAACCATAGTTGACAACTGCTGTCTCCTGTCACTTTCCATCGATGCAGTATTACCAGTTGTGTGAGCGGTACTTGAAAAATCAGTCCACAACATTGTCATGAAACCCCTGTCTCCAATGCCACTTCAGCTGTGTGCACCACGAACACCTCTGCCAAGCTGCCCCCGGCCCGTACGGCGCGTGTGAAAACCATCACCGCTGCTGTGTGCTGGGAATGCCTCAACCTACCGGTTTACCAGAGTTGCTTGTTTATTAGCCAATATTAGGTCAAGGTTCTCGTGTGGCATGATGTTTTGTAATTTGCCTTTATAGCGTGGATCCAGGATGCTGGCCAACCAGTAGTCGTCATCGTTCATCATTTTGGCAATGCGGGGGTCCCTTTTTAGGATCTGCAAGGCATAATCTGACATGTGGACCAATGTTCCCAGTGTCAATGATGCACTGCGAGTGCTGGGTGGAGGAGCACTTTCTGGCAAATCCACATCCCTCCAGTCACGCACAAACCCTGTACCTGACCTTGCCACGCCAACATTTTCTCTTGCCCCCTGAGAAGCATCCTCCTCCCCTAAATAATCATCCCCATCATCCTCCTCCTCCTCTTCCTCCACCTCATCCAGGAGAGTTCCCTGATTAGACAATGGCTGACTGTCATCAAGGCTACCCTCCTTCTCTTTCTCTTCCTCCTCGGCTGCAGACGCCTGCTCCTCATTGTGCGTCAAAGTTTGCATGAGCAGATGCATAAGTGGGATGCTCATGGCGTCGTCTGCGCTTACCAGCCGTGTGCATTCCTCAAAACACTGAAGGACTTTACAGAGGTCTTTCAGCTTCGACCACTGCACACCCGACAATTCCATGTCTGCACTCAAACTGCCTGCCTGTGTATCCTCCCACAAATGTATTACAGCCTGCATCTGTTCGCACAGCCTCTCAACCATGTGCAGGGTGGAGTTCCACCTTATTGCAACGTCGATAATTAGGCGGTGCTTGGAAAGGTGGAGCAATCGCTGCAGCTTCTGCATACGACTGGAGTGTATGGGCGACCGGCGGATGTGCGAGCACAGTCTTTGCACCTTATGGAGCAGGGCTGTTAACTCCGGATAATTATTAAGGAAGCACTGCACCACCAGGTTCAAGGTGTGAGCCAGGCAAGGTATGTGTCTGAGTTTTGGAATGGCTATGGCTGCCACAAAATTCTGGCCATTATCACTAACTACCTTGCCTGCCTCAAGATGTAGACTGCCCAGCCATGATTCAGTTTGTCGCTGCAAGTAGTCGGCCAGTACCTCCGCGGTGTGTCTGTTGTCGCCCAAACACATCATCTTCAACACAGCCTGCTGATGCTTACCACTAGCTGTTCGATAGTGGGACACCTCGTGTGCAACACTGGCAGCTGCGGATGGAGTGCTTGTGCGACTGCGCTCTGTGGACGAGCTTTCGCTTCTGGAGGAGGAGGAGGGTCAAACGCCTACAGCCAACTGTTTCCTATACCGTGTGCTAGGCAGCACTGTCCTGCCGCCGCTGTCCCCTGTGGACCCTGCATCCACCACATTAACCCAGTGCGCAGTGATGGACATGTAACGGCCCTGGCCATGTCTACTGGACCATGCATCTGTTGTGAGGTGCACCTTTCCACATGCAGGTGGAGGGCTGGGATAGCTTTTCGAGAAAAGAAGTGCCGACTGGGTAGTTCATAGCGTGGTACTGCGTAGGCCATGAGCTCGCGGAAAGCTTCGCTTTCAACCAACAGGTAGGGCATCATCTCTATCGAGATTAGTTTGGCAATGTGGTCGTTCAAACACAGTGGATGAGAGGTTGAGTACTTACTTGTCTTACTCAGAGTCTCCGGTAGGGTGAGCTGGACTTGAGAACTGCATATGGTGGAACTAGCGGTGGATATGGCGGACTGAGAGAGGGTTGGTGATGGTGTTGGTGGTCTTGCTGATGGCCTAGATTCAGTCTTTCGTAGCAATAACATTGTGATTCCCTGACTGCTTTGGCCTTGCGACGACACCTCACCTTTTGCTGCTGGTGGTGTGCTAACCGGTGGGCTAACAGTGGGGGAAGCGATGTAGCATTGCTGACTACCTTCATTCGGAGCAGGTGCACATGTGGTATGTGTGGTTTGGTAGTCCGTCCACGCTTGCAAGAGCATGGTGGTTAAATGTCTAAGCATGCACCTGGTATTCAAATTTCTCAGATTTTTCCCTCAGCTAAAGGTCTTTGCGCACTTCTTACAGATAACCTTTGCCTGATCATTAGGATTTTGTTCAAAAAAGTGCCACACTGCACTCTTCCTACTATGGAAGACATTTTAAGGCCTTGAACGCTGTGCTAATTTGACTGTCTGAGCAAGCTGTCCTGCAACTCTTTTGGTTTTTGTAATCCGTTTTTGGACTGCTACAGGCCTGCCAGATAACAGCTGTTGCAATGTCGATGCCTGCTGCGGATCCTCCTTCTCCTCTTCTGAGCTATTGGCAGCGACACCCTCTTCCCCCAATGGATGCCAATCTGGGTCAACAACTGGGTCATCCATCACCTCCTCTTCGATTTCATGTGCACCTTCCTCTGTATCACCATGGAAGGTGGTATAGTACGTGGGAAGGGGCACCCGAGTTTCATCAGGGTCAGATTCTGGCTCAGTACACTGCGAGGACAATGTAGTGCTCTGAGTGAATGTACCAGCAGAAATATCTAGCAGTGGCTGTGCATCAGTGCACTCCATGTCCGATTCATCTTGGACTGGGGAATTCACAATTTGACTTGATAACCCAGGCATGGTATGTGAAAAGAGCTCCATGGAGTAATCTGCAGTGTGGCCTGCCGCATCCTTCACTTTTGGTAGGGGTGAAGGACACAAGGAAAGGTGTTGTTCCTGAACAGGAGCCTCCACTGACGACTCAGTGCTTTTATTTTTTGAAACTTCAGAAGAGGAGGCGATAGAGCTGGAGACTGTGTCAGCAATGTAAGCCAAAACTTGTTCCTGAAGCTCCGGCTTTAAAAGCGGTTTACTTACTCCCAGAAAAGGGAGCCTTCGAGACCTTGTGGGGCCAGACGATGGCGCAGGCTCAACACCTCCTGCCTTAAGTGCTATTGTGCTTTTTCCACTACCAGCAGATGCACCACCACCACCACCATCAGTTCCAGCTGGAAACCCCCGCCCACTTCCACGGCCTCTTCCACCATATTTCCTCATTTTTTGGGAAAATGTACCCAAAATACCACCAGCTTTATGGTACTGTAAAACAAGGTACAAGGTGAATTTGAATCTCCCTAGAGATTTTAGGAGGATGAACAATTATTTCAGGCCCACTATAGATTACACCTCAATTTAACAGGCTGAAATAGGCTGGTGTATGACAAAGTACAAGGTGTTTATAGTATTGGGGAGAATTTGAATCTCCCTAGAGATTTTAGGAGGCTGAACTATTATTATCTCAGGCCCACTATAGATTACACCTCAATTTAACAGGCTGAAATAGGCTGGTGTATGACAAGGTACAAGGTGTATATAGTATTGGGGAGAATTTGAATCTCCCTAGAGATTTTAGGAGGCTGAACTATTATTATCTCAGGCCCACTATAGATTACACCTCAATTTAACAGGCTGAAATAGGCTGGTGTATGACAAGGTACAAGGTGTTTATAGTATTGGGGAGAATTTGAATCTCCCTAGAGATTTTAGGAGGCTGAACTATTATTATCTCAGGCCCACTATAGATTACACCTCAATTTAAAAGGCTGAAATAGGCTGGTGTATGACAAGGTACAAGGTGTATATAGTATTGGGGAGAATTTGAATCTCCCTAGAGATTTTAGGAGGCTGAACTATTATCTTAGGTCCACTATAGATTACACCTCAATTTAACAGGCTGAAATAGGCTGGTGTATGACAAGGTACAAGGTGTATATAGTATTGGGGAGAATTTGAATCCCCCTAGAGATTTTAGGAGGCTGAACTATTATCTCAGGCCCACTGTAGATTACACCTCAATTTAACAGTCTGAAATAGGCTGGTGTATGAGAAGGCACAAGGTGTATATAGTATTGGGGAGAATTTGAATCTCCCTAGAGATTTTAGGAGGCTGAACTATTATCTAAGGCCCATTATAGATTACACCTCAATTTAATAGGCTGAAATAGGCTGGTGTATGACAAGGTACAAGGTGTATATAGTATTGGGGAGAATTTGTATCTCCTTTGAGATTTTAGGAGGCTGAACTATTATCTCAGGTCCACTATAGATTACACCTCAATTTAACAGGCTGAAATAGGCTGGTGTATGAGAAGGTACAAGGTGTATATAGTATAGGGGAGAATTTGAATCTCCCTAGAGATTTTAGGAGGCTGAACTATTATCTCAGGCCCACTATAGATTACACCTCAATTTAACAGGCTGAAATAGGCTGGTGTATGACAAGGTACAAGGTGTATATAGTATTGGGGAGAATTTGAATCTCCCTAGAGATTTTAGGAGGCTGAACTATTATCTCAGGCCCACTGTAGATTACACCTCAATTTAACAGGCTGAAATAGGCTGGTGTATGAGAAGGCACAAGGTGTATATAGTATTGGGGAGAATTTGAATCTCCCTAGAGATTTTAGGAGGCTGAACTATTATCTCAGGCCCACTATAGATTACACCTCAATTTAACAGGCTGAAATAGGCTGGTGTATGACAAGGTACAAGGTGTATATAGTATTGGGGAGAATTTGAATCTCCCTAGAGATTTTAGGAGGCTGAACTATTATCTCAGGCCCACTATAGATTACACCTCAATTTAACAGGCTGAAATAGGCTGGTGTATGACAAGGTACAAGGTGTATATAGTATTGGGGAGAATTTGAATCTCCCTAGAGATTTTAGGAGGCTGAACTATTATCTCAGGCCTACTATAGATTACACCTCAATTGAACAGGCTGAAATAGGCTGGTGTATGACAAGGTACAAGGTGTATATAGTATTGGGGAGAATTTGAATCTCCCTAGAGATTTTAGGAGGCTGACAATGATGCTCTCAGTCCAAGTATGGCAGCAGGCAGCCTAATAAGCAGGACTGCTGCAGACAAAAGTGTGGAAAAATGAACGCTTGGTAACTGTGCAGAAAAGAGGTAGAAAAGTATTTTTGCTTTTAAAACAGCAGTTTGCACAGCAGTGTGCAAACCGCAATGCAGCTATCAGGGAGCCTTATAAGGCAGCCTAATAACCAACAGAGCTGATGCACAAAAATATATCCTCCCCTGTCACTGCACACAAACTGTTGTGTTGTACAGTGAAAATCGCTACCAGCAGAAGCATTTTTTTTTATTTCTTCCCTGCCTAACGCTCTCCCTTATTCAGAATCAGCAGCAACCTCTCCCTATGCTAAGATCGGCAGAAGTAAGAAGGCGGTCGGCATGCACGCCCTTTTACAGCCCCTGTGACGTCACACAAAGCCAGCCAATCACTTGCATGCCCTTCTCAAAGATGGTGGTGACCGCTGCCCATGTCATCACGTTGCCCACAGTGTGCGTCCTCCATCAATGGTTGAAAAAGGGCGCTGGAAGCATCATTTGAAACGCGAGTTTGGCGCTCTGGTTGCCGACCTCATGGCCGACCTCACGCTATGGTCGGGTTTCGTTTCATCAAACCCGACTTTAGCGAAAGTCGGCGACTTATGAATTTGACCGACCCATTTCGCTCAACTCTAGTTGTAAGTAATTTCATTGCTCCGTTGATAACTGCTTCACATGAGCAAAAAAAAACGGAATTCCTTACAACATGATCTGTTAGTGGACCTTGAGGACTGGAATTGGGGAACCCTGTTGGATCCAGTCTGTGCAATATTAGAAGAATGTAGAGACTGGGGTGGAAAATACGTCATATAGATTGTTTTTTTTGACAACACATATCTCCAAGACTGACACAAGAAACATGTCTCAGTAATGGAGATATCTGGTATCAAAACCGCTAAGTGTATGGCGCAGTGTGTGTAGTTGGCGATTGATACAGTAATCAATCCAAATTTTCTGAAAGCAGAATTGCACATTTATTTTTCCACAAAAAAAAAAAGATTTTATTAGGAATGACGTTTGGGGGAAGATTGGGATACTTTGGGGGTGTGGAGAGACGAGGAACAGCTGGAGGTTGAGGAAGGGGTTCTAGGAGAAGGGGCGACGAAAGTACTGGGCGAAGGGAGCTCTGGAATGGACATGGAGGCAGGTTGAGACACATTAGGAGAAGAGGGTGTATGGACAAACAAAGTTTTTTTTTTTGTCTTTGGCGCAGGAGTATCCTGCCTGGCCCAACTTCCACCGTGTGACCACCTTACTTTGCTCGACCGCTTGGGGATGGTGGACCGTGGCATTGACCGGTAAAAGATGGATTGTAGGTCACCACTCTGCTGCTCTGTGGTGGTGGTGGCGGTGCTCCTAGAAGTGGCAGTGGCGGTGCTACTAGAAGGAGACAAAGTTGTGTGGGTGCTCATAGAAGTGGCTATGGTGGAGGTGATACGAGGAGACAAACTCGTGTCGGTGCTCAAAGAAGTGGCGGTGATCTTTGGAGATAAAGTCGTGTCAGTGCTCCTAGAAGAAGACTGAGTGTCGGTGATCTGAGCAGAAGTTCTGGCAGGACTCCTAGGAGGAGAATTGGTGGCGGTGCTCTTTGGATGAGGAATGGTGGTGGTGCTCCTTTGATGAGGAGTGCTGGCTGTGCTCCTTTGATGAGGAGTGCTGGCTGTGCTCCTTTGATGATGTTGACTGGTGGTGTCGGTGGCCCAAGCAGGTTCTGTGCTGGTGTTGCTCCAAGCAGGTGGTGCAGTGGCGGTGGTGGTGCTCCATACAGGAGCAGCGCTTGCCATAGTGGTGGTGGCAGAGGAGTGTCCAACAGCACTCGGACTTGGGGTGGTGTAGTGGTGTCCAGCTTGGCTTGGAATGCAGGTGGCCTTGCAGTGGTATGCAGCAGAAGTCGGTAGGGAGGTGTAGCGAGTCAGTGGTGGCACTGTTGGAAATGACACCACTGACTGCTGCACATACCGATTCTGCTGCATAGCCTGCAAGTAAGCAGTGTTGCAGGCCTGCAACACACTCAGCTGTTGCTCAGGACTAAGGTGTTCCGCCATTCCCTATTCAATTTTACTAAAAAAATTGTGCGCTGGTCTGTTGATGTCTGCCTCCAAGCGGTCAAGGCGCTGGTCGACAGAGTTGAAGCGGTTTTCCATGTGTTTAAAACCACGTTGCAGGAGTGAAAAACCGCCTTCCACTCTGTCGGACAGCGACTTGAGGCTGGCATGAAAGGCCTCGCTCAAGTGCATAAACTCGGGCAAGACATTCCTTTCCAAGGCCCTCTGCTGCTGGCGGGTAGTGCCCGCATAACCAGTGACAGAGACCTGGGAAAGGGGAACACCTACTTGATCAGCTTCCTGGTCAACAGCTGTCCATGTTGCTGACCTGCAAGCTGTTTCCTGGCTGTTGGATGGCTGGGACGGGTCCAAGGTCGACCAATGAAGGACCGCTCCAGGGACAGGTTGCAGGGTGCTGCTCCAAGTGCTGTGGAAAGAAAGGGAAAACATTACTATCATGCATTAACAAGAAGCATCAGCTGTGGAACAGAAAAGCACATAGTAATAAAAAAATAAAATAAATAATAATACTTACGCTCTGCTGGCAAGGACCGGTCTCAGGAAAGCCAACTCGTGATGATAGCGGTACTTTCTTCTGCACCTTGCCGCTGAACCACTGCGAACCTGTCCCTCAGCACGAACATCAGTGTTGAAGCGGTCCATCATCGAGCACCAATGTGTGCGGACTTTGTTCACTGTTGGAAAAACGTTAGACAATGCACTGAAGGCAACATAATTTTCAGCACACACACCTGATAGAACTTTGCAAACAGTTAATGCGGCAGCACAAAATAATTCGATACACAATGCAGTCACTCTTGATCCTGAGAACACTGTTATGTTTCCTGCTAGAATATATGTAGCAGCAAACACAACAGTATTATCAGGAGCAAGAGTGAAAGCTAGTGTTGAGCATTCCGATACCGCAAGTATCGGGTATCGGCCGATACTTGCTGTATCGGAATTCCGATACCGACTTCCGATATTTTTTCAATATCGGAATTCGGCATCGGAATCGGAAGTTCAAAGTTGATTGACAGCCTGACGTCATCATGATGCGCGGTGTGTGCGCATCATGATGCGCCGTCATTTCGGGCCTTCCGGGGGTCTCTGCCGGCCTGCCGGGGGCTGTGTGGACTGCCCGGGGTCTGTACCGTCCTGCCGGGGGGCTGTGCCGGCCTGCCGGTGGTCTGTGCACCCTGTGGGGGTCTGTACTGGCCTGCCGGGGGGATGTGCCGGCCTGCCGGTGGTCTGTGCACCCTGTGGGGGTCTGTACCGGCCTGCCGGGGGGCTGTGCACCCTGTGGGGGTCTGTACCGGCCTGCCGGGGGGCTGTGCCGGCCTGCCGGGGGGCTGTGCTGATGTCCGGGGGTCTGTGCAAGCATCGTCCGATGGGACTACAAGTCCCATCTGGCGATGCCTGCTACCATGACAGTGATTGACACATTAGCCAATGATGGGACAGTAGTAGTCCCATCATCCGGCTAATGTGTTAAATGTTAAAAAAAAAAAAAAAAAATACTACATACATACTACATACATACTACATGCATGCTACATACATACTACATGCTACATACATACTACATATATACTACATGCATGCTGCATACATACTACATGCTACATACATACTACATATATACTACATGCATGCTACATACATACTACATGCTACATACATACTACATGCTACATACATACTACATATATACTACATACATACTACATACATTCTACATACATGCTACATATTTGCATGCTACATACATACTACATACATACTACATGCATGCTACATGCATGCTACATACATACTACATACATACTACATGCTACATACATACTACATATATACTACATACATGCTACATGCTACATACATACTACATATATACTACATGCATGCTACATACATACTACATATATACTACATGCATGCTACATACATACTGCATGCTACATGCATACTACATACATACTACATACATACTACATGCTACATACATACCACATATATACTACATACATGCTACATACATACTACATACATACTACATACATGCTACATGCTACATACATACTACATATATACTACATGCATGCTACATACATACTACATATATACTACATGCATGCTACATACATACTACATGCTACATACATACCACATATATACTACATACATACAATACATTCATACAATACATACATAGACATACAGTACCTATAACATAGAGTAACATACTTACCAATACTTGTCACATTGTTCCCCGAAGCCATTGTCTTTTCCGGAATAAATATTAACATAACAAACCACAAAAATACTCACCCACGATCCAAAGCAGTCCACGAGTGTGTCCCACGACGATCTTGGGTAGAGAACGGCAGCATCAGATGATGCTGCCGTTCTCTACGGGCTGCAGGAATCCAATGACGGAAGGTAGGTATCCTTCCGCACTCTATTCCTCCGCCACTTAAAAAAAAAAAAAGTCCCTAGTCTCACTTTATGCCATTGCTGCGTGGGAAATTCCCACACAGCAATGGCATAAAGTGAGACTAGGGAATTTTTTTTTTTTTAAGTGGCGGAGGAATACAGTGCGGAAGGATACCTACCTTCCGTCATTGGATTCCTACAGCCCGTAGAGAACGGCAGCATCAGCTGATGCTGCAGTTCTCTACCCAAGATCGTCGTGGGACACACTCGTGGACTGCTTCGGATCGTGGGTGAGTATTTTTGTGGTTTGTTATGTTAATATTTATTCCGGAAAAGACAATGGCTTCGGGGAACAATGTGACAAGTATTGGTAAGTATGTTACTCTATGTTATATGTACTGTATGTCTATGTATGTATTGTATGAATGTATTGTATGTATGTAGTATATATGTGGTATGTATGTAGCATGTAGTATGTATGTAGTATGTATGTAGCATGCATGTAGCATGCAATATGTATGTAGCATGCATGTAGTATATATGTAGTATGTATGTGGTATGTATGTAGCATGTAGTATGT